>NC_139352.1:11949263-13199263 GCF_055883805.1 Amblyomma maculatum
GGAGTTTACGCACGCCTCAGCACGAGACGAAGTGCAAGGTAAAAGTGTTGCGCAAAGGGAACGTGGGAGACATTCGCAAGCGTCGGAAAGAAACAAAAAACAAAAAAAAGGGGGAATGAACAACGGGAATAAGTGAAAAAGGTTACATGGAACTAGGCTTAAGAGGTTAGAGGGAACCACAGTGGCGAAGGCAAAGCCTGACACTGCGTTACCTTTAAAGGCAAAAAGTACAAAGGCTGCTACACAGTGACAAAAATGAATGTGCGCAGAGCATTTAGGTATATGTTGCGGATTTATGTAGAAGAGATAATTAAAGAATTCGAAGGAAGAGAAAACTAGAAGACCCAGAATGAAACAGAAAAGGGACTTCTAAGCAAAGCCTTTAACGGTTATGACACGAATGCATAGGCTATCGACCCGGTATATAAAACCCCAAAACAACCTGCATGAATGCGCACGCGTAATGTGCGTGGCTCGGCATTCAAGAACGCTGGAGAGCCGATGCTTCTTCCACATCTTCACCACAAAGGGGCCACCAGAGTTGGCAGCTCCTCACAACTTTCTGATATCACGCGGTCTCGTTAATTCGCACAAACCACGGAAAAATCAGTGCTCGGCCATGTCAGCTGCCAGCGCCATGCCCTCCGGATTTCCCGAGTTGTGGGGAACTTAACGCTATCGCGTTAGAAGGCGGCAGCGTGGTTGAAAGAAGCCAAAAAGCGGGGATTGACAGCAACCCGAGAACAGGCAGAAACAAGCACATGAAAATCGAGGAAGAATAAGGATAAAGAATGTATGATAACATAGAAGGCAAGCTGAGGTTAGCAAAAGCTTGCAACGAAGCCATGAAAAAAATAACGCTGACGCGGCGATGCAGAGACCGATGAGGAATCCAGAGGCAAATAAGGGCATGCTAGGGAAGTCTTAGGGGAAAAAAAGGCTACCCTTATCAATATGCGCTGACACAGCGCGGTCTCGACCAAAAAGGAAAATAGGGAACGATAACAAGCAAGAATATTTGTGGTGCGACGAAAAAGTTTCCCCGGGAAGTAACCGCCAAAGCGGGTAAAAGGGGGAAAAAAGCAAAGCTCTCCCGACCCAGCCCGCTGGCTATTTTTACGCCAGGTTGGCGACAACGAAGAGATATGGAAGAGAAAGGGAAAAAAAAGAAAAGAGCCATGTGCTGACAGAAATTTATTCAAGCAGTGAAGAGTTGTGGCGAACAGCGTTGCCAAGTGTTACTATAACGAGTGCTGTTAATGTTACTTCATTTCTCGTCAATAAAAGAACAAAAGAGGACAAAACGAGCGCGAAAGAAGTAAGGCGGCATTACATTCTGACTGAGTGGCCTGCATTTTCAGACACCGGAGAAACGAGGACGCATACAGAAACTACGGAAATGCGCGAGCAAAAGGGGCAAAAAGTACTGACGCCCCGCCGCGATGGAGCAGTGGTTAGGGCTCTCGGCTGCTGTGCCCAAGGATGAGGGATCGAATCCCGGCCGCGGCGGCAGCTTTTCGACGGAGGCGAAATGCGAGGCGCTCGTGCGTTGTCAGTGCACGTTAAAAATGGTTTTGTTATTCTCTGCACTTGCTGAATGTTTTCCGTCGTTGCTTAATTTGCGCAGTTCCAGAACTTTCTTCGTAAAACAAAGCAGAGCCACCCACGCCTTACCTTCACTTCCTGTGCTGAGGTTACTCCAAAAAAGTGATAACAAAAAGCAAAAAAATAAGCGCGCAATCTGCTGCAATTTGCAGATGTGAGGCAGGCACTGGCCGATACACAGATGCTGCACAGATCTGCGCCATCCGTTCAAACAGGCCCGTGATGCACAGAAAGGTATAGGAACCCCCCTAACAGTCTGCGTTGGCCAAATGTACGAGGACCGAATAGCTTGAAATGCATTGTCAGAAGAAAGCACATACGGCTGCTGCGCATCCTCCCTTCGTATTTGATTTCATTTTCGTTTACTTCACAAGGAGCTGAATGGCAATGTACCGTCTTTGTCAAAAGTAACCAGGCTGCGTGTCCCGCTTCTCAGTCGGGTAGCAGAGAATTCTTACCACTTCTGAAGCTGTAAATATGTGCAAAGTAAAGGCGAACTCCTGTCCTCACTTCTCAATAAGCTGTCATCCTTTGGAAATTCATGTTTGCGTTAGAATACAAGTGAGAAGCAAAACATGCAGCCTGGTTACTTTTGGCAAAGACGGTACATTGGCTTCTGGCTCTTCACAGCAGAAATCTTGGCGCAGAAATTATCGGTTATTCGATGCAAAGCGATCAAGCTGACAAAGAGTATATCTAAGCTTCACGCCCTGCGCTAACGATGAGCACTGTGTAGAATCAACATTGCATTCGGCCAGGAGGTGACGCACCAACGCACACAGGAATGGTGGAATAGGGGGAAAAATCACAACCTCTTAACACACAAATTAAACATACCTCGCCCTGAAATTCTTAAACAATTGTCGCGCAGGACACATCATTCAAGAAGTAACCTGCTCGAACCCATTTTTGCAAGGACTAACTCTTTCAAGCACAGTTATTTTCCACGGACCATTTCCGACTGGAACTGTCTTCCTGAGGCCATTCTCCAGTCTTCCAATTTCATTAAAGCTCTAGAGTTGCATTTTTTTTAATGATACAGTGTTGTATTTTGTTGACTTGTTCATTTACTCTAATCCCGTGTTTTGGTTTTTATTTTTATTTGTTGTTTTAATGCCTTGTATATCCACTCCTGCCTGGGCCAAAATATTGGCCCGCAGTATTTTGAAATAAATAAATAAATAAAATAACTGAACGCTAAATTACGTAGCTATACGCTAAAGAAAGAAAATAAAAACTATCATAACAGACACGAGATATCTGGTTAAGACTGGATTTCCCATTGCTATGTAGAAAGCATAAGAAAACGGTCCGGAAGTACCGAGACAAAAGACTACAGCTAGCTGAAAGCATACAGTATACAAACCAAAGGACTCGCTCAACGCGATATGCGCACGTCGAAGGTGGACTGCCCAGTTCCAAACAGCTGCTGAATAAGCGCAGAGTTAGAAGCAAAGAAAAAAAAAAAAGAAAGGAATAAAAGCACACCGCCCGCATACACGAGAGTCCACTTCAGCGGTACGTATCTCGGCAAACCACCAAACAAATCCATTTTTAGGGGTTTTTTTCTCTCCCTCTCTCTTCCTACCGGTAAAGCCACGCTCGGCCGAGTCAGCATGTGCGCATCTGCGGGGAAGAAGCCCCTCAAGGACCCGCGCTGCCACGGCGATGTATGTATACAGAGGCCCGTTTTGGGCGGCTGCACACGGAATTGGGACGGATGCGATTGCTGCCGGCATTGCGCAGTGGGTGCCTTTCATATTTTCGCTTGTTTCGCGCTTGCGTGCAGCCCAATAAAAGGACTGTCCCGCCAGAGATGGGAGAATACCGGCAAGAGAGGGAGGGCCTCGAATATCATGCAGCGCCTTTCTTTCTTTCTTTTTTTCCGAACCGCTGGTCTGAAAAGAAACCTGAAGATGGTAATTATATGAAAGAGATTTCTCAGTATGCACAAACAAGAGTACAGTACGTAGCGTACGCAGTCACAACATACGATCGAGATTTCCGCAACCAGGTCGTGGCACTACCAAGTGGTTGATGTACCCGAACGGAGTGAATGCGGAGTGATACAGGGAGCGGCTCAGGCGTCCACCCGGAGGGTATCGAGAAACAGCTACTGCTTTTATCTTACCTTCATAACCTAACGCAACCTAACCTAATATCGAGGTAGGCCGGGGACGCAGCCCACTGCCTTTAACAGCAGTACACAAAGTTCACTGCAGCCGATTCAAAGTACTCATGAGTGTGCACTTACCCAAAGTAATAGTAAAAGGGGAATTGAAAGATGAAACGGCCAGGCCAGTTTATTTGCGAACGCAACGCGGGACATATCTCGCATTATTGAAAACACTGCGGTCGTGCCTGAATCGGCTTGTTTCTTCGTCGTCTCTAGCAGTTATAAAGCAAGTCCCTGAAGCCATACAATATCCGAAACAGTTTTTCTATTTGTCTGAACGCGTGCACAAGAAATGCGAGGCAAGCTCGCGGCCACATGCAAATTTATTTGAGTTTTAATATTCTTCTCGGAATTTGTTTACACTTCTCCCGACTATAAAATTGCACGTTCCATCGACCCTACAACCCCCCTCTCCCGACCTTATTTCGTTTTGCAAACAAGAATTTCGCTACTTGTTTCCCATGTACTGGAGAGGATCTGGCAATGTACATCAAGTTTCAAAGTTCTTGTGAAATTTTATTTCGTGTTTTTCTTTACCCCTTTTTTATAATAAGCCCCCGCGACAGAGCTCCATCATAGGCCGTTCGGCGCAGAAACGCGAGGAAAATATTGCTGTCGCCTCGGCAAACACAGACCTGCATGCCGACGACAGCGCCGTCTCAGGCCCTCCTACGATTCTAAGCACGACGATAGAAATAAAAAAAAAAATAAGTACACAAGGGAGCCTCATCCAGCTTACAATAAAGTCACAAAAAATGCCTCGCTTGCGCCATACGGCAGCTCCGGACAGGAGTAGCGCCGCGAACCAATGAAGGCTTTTTTATATATATTTAGTTTGCCCGCTGTTCGCACAGGCCGTTAAACCATGTTTCGCTGGTAACGATCCAGCGAAGCAGTAAGCATAGTTGACGTCATCGCCGGGTAAATTTACGCAACGACAAACGCGTTATACGCTGTGCAAACGCGGCGAGACGCCCGCCAAACAAACTAACAATCAGCCCAGGCGCTGATGAGCTCTTCCGGATGGTGGAAACAGCGTGGGGATCAGCTCTTCCTTGTTTGCTCAGTTCCTTCTTTCGAAAGGCACTGCCGCGTCGAAAGGTGTCCTAAAGCTCCGTTTTTGAGCCGAACAAGGTTTCATCAAACAGTTCTATTTTCTTTCTTCTTTTTTTTTTAATTTCATAAGCACAATGTTTGCGTTATTTAACCACCTCCATCCATATACCATTAAAATCATATTCACGTTATCATTGCAAGCAGTCATTTTTATTGAAGGCAAAATAAAGCAAGGTTTCTTTTTTTTTTTTTTTTGTACTCCAATGTTTCTCTTTTTATTTCACTCCGGGCGCCCCCCGTTACGCTCCTCGATTTCCTTATCTCATACCTCGACCCACTCAACCTGCGATCCATTAAAGAAGCCCGTCTCCACTTGCGCGGGAACGAATGCAAGAAGGCAGCCGTGTATATATTGCGCGCATCGTATTGTGCACTAATTAGTTATCCCCCAAGTACCTCTTGTGCACCTCTTGCGTACCCCCTATACATTTATCGTGTACACACTTTGTACCTTGCGTCTGTGCCTACTGACAAATTACATAGCGTCCACCTGCTGTCCACCTATGAAATGTTAAACTCCCTGCCTAGTTTTTACTACTCGATATGTAGAAAGACTTTTTATGTATTCGCTCTACTGGCTACCCATTGTCTAAACCTACTTCGTTGCCATCCTGTCACCTGAGCCAAACCATACGTTCCCCTTCGAAGCAACAAAGTTTCTGCTACCACCACTGCCTGACATCGCATTTTTTCTCCCCAACAGCACGAGTTGGGGAGCTTACGCCTTTCTTTTCGACCGCAAGATGGGACGGCTGTCAGGCGATCGAATCCCATCCAGTGGCGCAAGTGTTTGTCTTTGCTGCGCCCGTCCGCCTTACATACAAACATATACAAAGTACACAGAAAAAGAGCGAAAGCCACAGCACACGTGACACGCCCCATGGGAAGCGATGGCGCCTCGGCTTTCTGCTCTTACAGCGGGCGAACCACCGACACAAGTAACGCACTACTTTTGCTGCGCGTTCCTCCGCTCACCGTCCTGTACATTCCAGACATCAATACAGACCCAAAGAATAAATACAGATAAGAGGAGAAGGCTGGGAGGAACAGAGTGCCGTTCTAAAACATTTCTCCGCTTTCGAGAAACACGAAGACGCAGGGTGCGAGGGTGCTCTTTACTGTTCTTTTTTTTTTTTCTTTTACCGCTCGAGGATTTTTCAGCCCGAAAACAATGGGTTGACAACAGACTCCGGCGGCACCGAGGCGGCATTCGGGCGCAGTCGGAAAGTAAATCATGGAGCAGAAAAAAAAAAATATGTTCGCAAAGAGTCTGAAGAATGCGCAATCACAGCAAAGTGAGCAACGATTCTCGAATCCAGGCCGTCCCGCCGGCATTCGGGAGCCCCGAGCAGCGCTCTATACTTTCCCAGTTTCCTCTCGTGCTGATGTAATCTGTCTGAGGCTGGATGAATGCGTGCGTGCGTGCGTGCGTGCGTGTGCGTGCGTGCGTGCGCGTGTGCGTGTGTGTGTGTGTGTGTGTGTGTGTGTGTGTGTGTGTGTGTGTGTGTGTGTGTGTGTGTGTGTGTGTGTGTGTGTGTGTGTGTGTGTGTGTGTGTGTGTGTGTGTGTGTGTGTTTGTGTGTGTGTGTGTGTGTGTGGAGAAGGGGGGGGGGGGCATTACGGGCCTTAATACATCAAACTACACAGAGCGACCATAATGTCAATCGCCCAGGTGCAAACTTCCGTGCTTTCGACTGTTTAACTTTTCGTCCGGCCTTTTTCTTATTCCTACTTAGTCGCAAACTGGTCACGCAAGAATGTTTCGCTGAAATCGAATTTCCGGCGTGTCTGAAGCCCTGATATTATACGCTTTCCGCTGTCTTTAAAATATCATAAAAATTGTATTCAAGTGCATTCGGAAGCGCGCTAGCACCAAGAGAGGGAAAAAAAAGTGTGTAGGTATGTGAGGTAGGGGGGGGGGGGGGGGTGCTTGTCCATGCTGATTTGTTGCAAGATATGGCTCGAGTGACTCTCATGCCCGAAATGTGCATACACGAGGCTCTATGGTGGAAGGAACGTCTCGTGATCACTGATTCGTTATTAAGAAAGATTATGCGAACGAGAGGTCCCTACCAATGCGATTAGCATTCGAGGTCGGCGCGCTAATCCACTTAACATGTTTATAAGGATCAAATAGCCCGTAAGACCTCCGTCCGTCCTGGGGGGAAGGGGAGGCATAAGGGGCTTTTAAATGTTAACAGGCGTTCAGCGGTGAACGAGGCTGCAAGCGTTCAACAACGAACTGGACTTCTAGTTTGTGTGTGCGGTGTCTGTTACTCGGATGCTTCCGAAGTATTAGCCCAGTTAACTTGTAAGAAGGAATTGTTCCAATAATATCACTGCAAACAAAACCAAGAAGGAAATAGTAGCAAGAAAAAACAATCTGAAAGATTTTGCGCGAACGAGTCCGATAAGCTTGAAAGCAGAGAAAATAAAAGAAACAAAAACGTGGGAACAATAAAGCACGCATTTATTCCTCCATTTCATGCTATTCCGTCGGCCTTTTCAGCGGCTCAGAGCCTTGTAGACGCCAAAGAGCAGCAGAGAAGCATAAAAACAGTAAAGAAAACCCAGCGAGACTCGTCTCGAAGGACGTTGCAGCTGGCGCCGGGCGGCCCATAGTAGAAGCCACTGATGACCGCGTCTGATGGCCCTCCGGGGAACACTAACACACCTTGCGCAGCAGAGAGGGAATCGCAAAAAAAAGTCGCGGAGAGGGAACACAAAAACGAAAGAGAGAAAGAGAGAGAGAAAGAGAGAGAAAGAGAGATAAAGACTGAGGTCATGTCTCACCCGCGCTTCGCAGCAATGTCGCAGATAAATAGAATAAAAGAAAACACTGCGAAGAGAACAGAGGAAGAGAGAAATGAAAAGTGCCTATGAGAAAAACAAAAGTAATCAGAAAGGAAACAGTGGTGAATGCCGAAATCTTGTGAAGGAAGCTCAATAAAACGTCAATAAGATCTCGAAATGACCGCCGTAAAGCTCTAATAGAAGCGCAGTAAAGACACAGGGGAATCGCAGCGGCCGAGAAGCACGGAAACCCTGAAAACAAGGTCGTTCTGCCCGTCCAAGCATTGTAATGAACACTGTTATAGTTCTATAACTCCCGTTCTTATTATAAGGGATAAGCTGTGAGACGGACTACATTTGAAAGCCTGATATATGCAAGCATGAAACGCGACGAAGTGCGCTCTGATTCCACTTCTGTGACGCGACACCGGTTCAGGTCGAAGCTGCTACGAGCATATCCGTGTTCCAGTGCGCGCCCAGTGGGAAAACGAAGACGCCTCTCCGTGCTATTCGCTTGATCTTTTCTTTGCCCTCTTCTTGTCGTCGGCATTTCCCTTGTCTGACGCCAGGAGAACTCGTTACGATGTTTGCGCCGTTCGCTTCAACGTTGCTCGGCACAGGTTCAAACGAACTGGATCGCACCGTCGTGCAACGGAGTTGCAACGCCCTCCTTCAACAGCTGCAATGCGTTCCCGACCAACTCAGGCAAAATGCTAAGGATAGCATCTGTCATCTCAGCCAGCGTAAAGTGCTCCCAAATCTTACAGTCAGAGTAAACGTTTCCTTTTCAGCTTAAGCGTCGTGAAGACAGGCGTTGCTAAAGGTACAACTCCCTTGGCTGTCGATCGAGTAAACATAGGCCCACAGCGCCAGAAACTCGACGCTACAAAATGATATTCGTTAAAGCGACGCTTCTTGTTTCAGTCGCTGGAAATCTCGGGAAACAACTCAAGCGTTCGTAAAACGCCAGTCTATGCTCGCCTCCCAGAAAAACGAGTTCTGTTGTCATTTACGTTTACTCCGGAAAAAATAGTACTAGAGTTTGCCTTACACTTCCCAGTGACCAAGCATAAAATACGGAACGAGCACGCTTCTCGATTGCCGAAATTTTATATAGGAAGGAAACGAGCAACCGATGTGCGATACCGGCGACGATTTAAAAGAACACACCTCGCGAAGGAAGAAACGCCGCTTCCAAGCACGCAGGCGTGAAAGAAATGCACAAAAAGGTTCCCAACTTGACACGGGGATGGCGCCACTGCGCTCTATGTTCCGATTGAAGATAGCCTCGAAGAGCAGGCGCCACCGGTAGACAATGACGGCCTTCGTGTTCGACGACTTTGCGCGTGAAGAGCAAACAGGGCTCCGGAGCATCTTCAGTTCCAAATGGCCTCAGTTTGGAGAGGGGCATTTCGTGGATCCACGAACCGTTTCCTGCGTACGCCGCGGAAGATGCACAAGTTCCGAGTGCCTACCGGCTAATCACGGTGGCTGGTGGCCAGCAACCGCGTGAACCGATTGCGAAGAGTTTTGTGACCTGAGCGTCAACAAACAGCTTCGCGAACAAACACAACCCGCTGATTGGCAGCGTTGAGAACGGAGCGAGCGTGAGTGCGTGGGACGCCATAGCGGTGGGTACCACTTACGTCAGCACATGCAAAGGCTGCATGCCACAGGAAACCAGGGACGAGGTCGGCTCTTGGGGCGGAGATATATAAAGCAGCAAATAAATAGTAAAGGAAAAGGGATGCCTCTCGCAAGGAACATGTCTGCCCTCGTTTCGTCTGCGTCCGCGTGAATGTCACAAACATCCGCCAGTGAGCCATGTTACACAACGTCTCATTTCCTCTGTCGTGCAGAGCGATATTTATACGATAAGCCTGAGCTTCTGCCGTCTCCTACTTGGAGCTTCCTTCCGAACTCTTTCTCACTTCCCACCACCCCGCCAGTGACGCGCTAGCTACGACGCTACGAAAGGGCGCTGGTTGCGGCCTCTATGTATGCCCGGCTATACATGGATCTTAACAAACGTTACCGAAAGTCGGTCAAAGTAGCCGTCCAGAAAACTGCAAGCTGTTATGCCGACCTTTTAATGGAAAAACTTTAAAAAATGCAGTCTAAACCATTCCACAGTGCCATCTTCCGGTAAATTGTCGTCTATAAGCCTATACTTTATTGTTACTTTTCCCTTTCACTCTAGCGTAAGCCTCTGAACGATTTAGTGGACACCTGCCAGTCATTTTCAGCGCGTTGGACTCACTCCGTACAGAAGACTTCTTTTTGTCGCCATCGTTTCGTCAACGAAAGTTGCGTTCATTTCATCGCCAACTGCCCGACAGGGTAATAGGCTCCTCGGGAGCGGGCTGAACGCGGGGCAGCCCACAGGAGATGTGCAGGACAGGTCGTATACAGGTCTCCCGAGACTGCCATCTGGCTAGGCTTAGCGAGATAGGCAGGCGCGGGCCTCTCCAGCCGCACGAACGCGATAAACGGCTGATTGACGACCCACCCATTTCCTACCGGACGGACACGGAGTGCATGGGCGCGGTATATAGTCTCTTCACGCTTATAGAACAGCCCAGGAAAGGGAAGGACGGCATCGGCAGTGCGAGGAACTTTATGCCTCGAAAAGACGCGTTCTAGCCTAGCAGAGAGACAGATGAGCCAAGCACCGCAAACAGAAGCACGCGAAAAGCATTTTACCGTACACGAGCAACCAACGCTCGCCGGCATCTGTTCCCAAGTTTCCTCTTCAAGTATACACTCCCGCTCAGCATAACGTACAACGCCGAGCGGCGCCCAAAAGAAGCTTTGTACTCTATATCGGGTGGAATGTACATTATTGTATTATACTCATTTACCTTTTAACCTAAACTGTCCTTTCTCCCTGTCGCTCACCTCTTTGATTTCTCCTACCTGTCTCCTTGCTATCCCCTTTTCTCCGCCGCCCCAGTCCAGGTGCTTAAGTTCATTTCGATAGCAGATACCGGGGTAGGCAAAAACCTTTTCCTTCCTTTATTATTTTTATTATTTTATTCAATAAAACCACTTACTATTACTATATCGGTACGACTCGCTGCACCATGTGCCACGCAGGACTAAGGGGAAAACATTACACCGACGGCAGGACGCACTTTTTCAAGAAAGGGCATTCATATTGAAAGGCACACAGCTGATTTCGCAAGACCATTTGGTCTGCGGAATCACCACAATGCCAAGTTTTCTTGCAAGCAACAATTACTGCGAGAGCAGGTGACTACGCCCTTTGGATTCGAGCGAGTGGTGGAAGTAAAAACGCATGCTTACCAAACTATGCCAGGGCACATCATTTAACCCGTATACCTTGCAGGATCCATTCTTTCGTCCTCTCTTTGTGTTCTTGAGCTTGAAATTTTCTTTTTTACTTTTCCAAGAGCAAGCGATTCGATCCTAAAAGAAGAGCCAGGGCACGTGTACGAAACAAAACAAGCCGCGGCAGAACGTATCGCCCCGACCCCCCGAAATCAATGCTGGGTGCTGTAAGGCCGACGGCCATATATCTCGAGGCGGGACCGGGCGTGCGTGTAAATGCCTCCGGCTGGCAGCGACATCAACCAAATACGCCAAAACAAGCAACGGACAATTTGCACTCTGGAACCGCGGCAAGCTTTTCCCCTTCTATGCAGCTGCCCCAGCAGTGTACAGGACCAGTGCACTCAGGCAGGACCGGAGGAATTACGAGCGGCGGTCAGTTACAAACTCTCAATATATAAATAACGAAATACAGGGGAAGAGGTTGGACCGCGTAGATAAACAAAAATCAAACGACAAACAGACAGTGGGGAAGAAATAGGCCCTCAGAGATCGCAAATCGAGTGTTGTGCGGGTACGCCGAGCGCCTCGGTGTCAAAAACTAAGCAATGCGAAAACACTGAAAGGGTATCGGGGTGTAGGGCAGAAAGAAGGGAAAGGGTTACGAACACAGAAAGCGAAAGGACAGAAGAGCAAAAGCGCAGCAAAAAGGCCTTGGGAGAAGTGATGAGGATGGGGAAGAGAGAAAGGAAAAGAGGGGGCCCTCGAAAGTGTGTCTCGGCGAATTTCCCCGACCGGACCAGAGTGTAGCGGAGCGAGATTTCGTGCTCTTCATCTTCGCTCCAAACCAAGCTGGTCAGACCAGAGAACGTGGAATGTACTACGCGGCAAAGCACAAACAATGAAGTAAATAAGACAAATCGCGAGGAAAATTGAGAACGCAACAGGGGAAACGAATGTGAAGAGAGAAGCTATACGTACGGGCGGTCGGTCAAATGGAAAGAGAAAAAGCGCCGGTACATTCTGCAAGAAACAGGCGACGTGTGGCGTGACAATGACTGCGTTACGAAGAGAAAATTTTCGAAGAAACAACGCCGGTTCGTTTGTTACCTCAAAGAGAGCTGCCGCGATGAAAAGCGAGCTTAATGCGGAAGCTTTGCTACATCTGAAGCGATGAAAATAAGGAAGCGAGGAAAAATCGAAAGGAGAAATGAAAGGCACACCAGCATCGGGCAAGGTAATTTGTGAGACTTGCAGCGGGGGTCTGCAGTCGGCGAATCTTGGTGTACAATGGGCGGAAGAAGCAAGGGCGAAAATGAATTCGCCGGATGTTCGGCAGTGGACGCGACAAAAGCGTGGGGTTCAAAAGATAATTTCGCCCCCCCCCCCCCCTTTTGATGTGAAAGAAAAGCCGGAGGAGGCAATGAGCCAGAGCTGAACCTGAGGCCGCACAAAACGAAAGCTATGTTGAGTTTTCTTAACACGGCGACGGCTGCGAAATTATGCAGTCGTGCCACATGTCCGCATACTGTCACTGGTAGGGACTGGTCCACTTATTTGAAACTCGGAGCTCGAACGAAGAAAACGAGGACATGCTGTCTGGCATTTCTGACATCGTTTTTCGCAATATGATGTGATTATGAAATGATCGCGTGGGGCAGCGTAGTGAGGGGTGCGCGGTACTATACTTCGTGCTATGCCACGGTACGGAAAGGCGCGTGCATTAACCAATAACTGACTGCGCAAATCACATCGCTTTGGGGAAAGGAAAACACCACTCACATTTACGAAGTTACGAGTTGAAAAAAAAAAAAAGAAAAAAAAAACGTGTGTCGGGCAACAGAGTATGTACACACGTCGATCAGTCCCCCACGAAACAGATACACTCCTTGACCACGGGAGGAGAAGGATCGCACCGTTCCTGAACGCGTTCGATACAAGAAAAAATTGCAGTTTTGGTAGTTTTGAAACTCGCAGCCGGCTCCCACTATACACGGCACTCGCTGTATACGATCTGGGCAGAGCGAATATGCTTCGAAAGTGCATTTCCACAGATTAGCCTTACAAGAGCACGTACTCGACCCAGGTAATACCCTTCTTCGTGTGTCACCTTCCTTCTCCTTTCTTAATCTCGCCTAAGCGTGATTATCTAATCAGTATAATGTACGCTTAAATGCACATTGTTGCTGTTATTGCTATATAAACGCGCTTGAATTTAGCATATTGGCCTGAATACGGGACTAGAGAAGCAAAAAGTTATCTAGCGACATCCCATACAGCACAAACCGTCGGTCCAATGTATGTTGGCAGCTTACTGGCCCTATGTAGAGCCGGACATCGCCAACACAGCCCCGATGTTGGGCTATGTTTTGTGTTGTCTGGGATCGTGGCCATCAAACCGAGATTCAAGAGACCATAATATATAGTCTGCGCACTCTCTTACCTAGCTGCCCTTACATCGTTAAAATTCAAATCATGATCAAAAATGAAGCAAGAAGCTGAAGGTAAAACAGCAAAGAAAGAATCGCACGTCCCGTATCAAACTGTTCGCAAGAATCTTGGCTTTTTTTTCTTCGTCTTTTTCACTAATTCCGGAGACGGACACTAATGCGGCTGTCGTCGGTACCGAGGCACACATCTAAACAGCAGAGACCACACACAGCGCGTTAGCCTTGTTTATGGCAACAGGAACGTGTCGCTGTCCGAGCGACGCCGCCACGACACGTATATCCCGCGAACAGGCCACGCAACACCCATAGTCACGCAACTTCCCGTACGCGTTGCATGCCCACGCGTTGCATGCATGAGGAACGAGGAAGTGTCGCCGCCGATAAGCTTATTATAATACCTCCGGAGAGGAGGCAAGGGTAATTCCCAGCTCGCGCACAGAGTCGCCCGTCATTATGCCGGCCCGATTTAGAGACAGTCGGGGAGAGAAAGAGAGGAGGGTGACAGCCAGGTACACGGACACTAAATAGTCACAAAGAAAATAATCACAAAAATAAATGACAACAACTGATGCGCCAGAGCGGCGTCACCTGTGTCGTGATCATTAGACGCCCGGAGAACGCCGCACCCATGCGGCATCCTTTCTCTCTCTAGAAGCCGTCATTCTGGAAGTCGGGAGGCGTATGTAGATGCCGAGGCATTCAAGAGGCACTCGCGAAGTGCACGTTCAGAGAAGCCATGGAGAGGACGACCTCTAGAACTTGGCGCAAACAAGCGTGGCCTGCAGCGTATACCCTTTTTAGACGACAGCGCCAATTAGTAATGCCTGCTGGGCGCGTTTCTGAGTCGGCTGTCAAAGTCGGTTTCACGACAGTCTCGTATTTTGTCGATGTGTACGTTCATCTGCTATACAACATGGAGATGAAAAGCGCTGCTAATGCCAGGACAAGTCCAGTGCAGTGCAGCATAAGTGCAGTAAGAGGCACGGACATGTTCATAGTCAAGTGAGGCTACAGCTAGAACCAGTGCGCTCCGCAAGTATGCTGATACGGAGAGCGCTTTGTATACCACACTTTTTCAGAAAACATTTCCAAGACTACCTAAGCAATTTCGGCGAAACTTGGCTCCCCCAATGCAGAACCCTGCGCACGCCTATGATTGCTAGGCAACGGCTCTGTGCCTCCCGCCACGTGAAATTCTTCGTTCGTGGCCAATGTAGCTTTCGCTACAAAAACGATTTTGCCGCCTAGCTTAACGAACACCGGGGGAGTTCAACCAGCTTCTCTCATTATGTAAACGGTACAAGGGTTAATGGCCTCTTCATTTTAAGGAGTGGGCCAATCCGGACAGCCCAGATCTCGTTTAAGGAAACCACCTAACCTGTGAGGCGTCGCATTTGTGCATTATGACCATAACCTGCCAACACTTCAGCCGCGCACCAACAGTTTAGCGAGGCGCGATAAACGTAATCGTCCAACGGGCAGACGTCGCTTTAAATCACTGAACGCGTAGGCGTCAGTGAGCAGGACGAGACCATGTCTGTCACATAAAAAGGCGACCAGTGTAATTAGTTAGCACTTAACTCCTTATCCCTTTCAGTCTTCGAGTGCGAACGGATGTGACATTAAGAGCCGACAATGGCACCGGCAGACGTTATCGAGCAGTTAGAGATTCGGCCGAACCTTTCCTGTAAAACAAACAAAAAAAAAATCGATGAAAAAGCAAAAAACAGAAAACCCGCTAGACGTATCTGAAGGATGCAGATCAAGAAGTATTGAGATAAGGGATAGTTACGTCAGCAGCATTACTTCCACACTGTCTATCAAAATTATCCGAGATCACTGCAGAATCTGCACTGGAGAAATGCGAGAGTCTGAGCGTTGTTGTGTTGTTAGCGAGATGTGCCAGCGGGATTCCGCGAGTGACAGATACCGCGGCTAATTCATTTCCTGTACACCAATTATAGAACGCCAGTGAACTTTGATGACTTCAAAGAAAACGACAAAGGGCGTTCCACTGAGACACGTAACCGGAAGCTGAGAACCGAAACCGGAAGTTGGCTGGCGGCCATCTTGGTTCCCGATTACACGCTTGATTGGCTCTAATTCATTAACTACTTAACCCACATCAACCATTTTGTCACTTGCACAGGTTTCCTTGACAGTCTATCCGATTGTACCATTCTTTTTCCGATATACCAACTAGTTCCTCTTTTACAGCTCAGATACGGTCACGCCCATGCGAAATCCGTCTACATAGCCATACAATGCTTAGGCATTAATAATTTGAAAGCAGACTCTCTCAATGCCAAATGAAATTGTGACGACACCACCAAGGTTACGGGATCCTAATGATATTAAAAATAGTGCCTCTACTGGAACACGGGTCTTTAAAGATCAATACAAAGACAAAGGCGAGAATCCAATTTTCAAAGCAGCGGCTGAAGCGTTGCCTGCATGTATATTCCATGGCTGATTGCTCTTCGCAAAACGGTCAAACCAAACAACAACAAAAAAAGCAGCTTGAAAGAAGGAATGCTGAGCTCGACAAAATTGTTTGCTTGCTTATACAATCTGCATATTTTCCACGCATGTGAGCACTTGAATAAAGAAAACACCAGCCGCCGCCATTGAGAACACGACTGAAAGAAAAGACTCAGCACTCAGCGAAATACTCAAAGGATTGTAGCTTTTGACGCCGAATTAAGAAAAAAAGAACGCATTTATTACAAACCAGAATAAGCAGCCGATCTGGAAATGCCGTTAAATGCAGTAACTTGGGGTAAACGAAGCAAGAGAACCAATAGCCGGATTGCAAAAGAGGTGTTACACTCAGTAACGTAAGTGTGCCTGATTAAAAAAATAATAATTCCCTCTAAAAGCGCGACGCTTTTCCACCAGCACGCAATAACGTTTCTAATTCCTAAGCGGGTTGAGGTGCAATTTCCGTTAATGAGACGGGGAAGAAACGATACGCTAAAAGCATCGACTGCATAAACACAGATGGAATCTCGGCCTTTTCTTCGCCACAAGCGCTTGGTAACTGCACTGCGCTAGAGATAACGCCATCGAATATCAAACTATCAAACTTCGGAATTCAATGGGCAAACCAAACTTTTCTTGTTAGTTGGACCAGTTTGATGCGCTGAATACGGGCACTATCGAAGCTTCCGTTCGAATAAAGCACAGGTTTGAATTATGAGAGTTTAACGCACACACACACGCGCACACGCACACGCTTGCGGGATTCCCGACAAAATATATCTCAAAAAAGTGCGCTCGCTGCGAAACCCGTGAGACGCGAAACGGCAACATAGCGACTCGCTGTCGGGAACAGAGACGATTAAGAGACCAGCTGGGGAAGAGGAAAACAAAAGGAAAAATGATGGAAAGCCTCCAAGGAAGAGGCACCGTGACAGATATATATGGACCCTGTGTTGCAAATCACGTGAGCTGCCAGGAAGGTCATATGAGCACTTAACTGTGCGTCGCCAAAGATCATGAATTCCCGTCTGTGCACGAAGGCTGAAATGAATAATCATCAGACTCTCCCCCCCCCCCCTCATCCAATTGCAGCCGTCGCACGAAGCAAGAAAGGAATTAAATGTCGCATGTAGCTGTAAGCTGAAGCAAAACAAAAGTCTATAAAAAAAAAAGCTCGCGAGCCGCACGCTGCTTCAGCCGGCAGGAATATTACACGCATTTGTGTTGCACATGCGACTGGAACGTAGGTGCTCGTTGCTGTCAGTTACGAAAGACAAGTGGGTGTCTCAGAACAGAGAAAAGAGTGCCTACAGTCGGAGGCACGCGACTGTCGTCATATAATACTTCCGCACCTGGCCTTATTACTTCAACTGACAGATTAAAAATGCAGTGCTGGTCAGTTAGGGCAGCAACCGTGGACGTTGATTTGAAAGAGAAAGAGGCAAGCGAAACGATTCTGCCTCGCCTCGGTGGCTCAGTGGTTAAGACGCTCGGCTACTGATCCAGAGTTCACGGGCTCTAAGCCGATCGTGGTGGCCCCGTTTCCATGGGGGCGAAATGGAGAGGAGTCCGTGTGCTGCGCGGTGCCAGTGCACGTTAAAGATACCCAGGTGGTCGAAATTATAATAGGCCTCCAATACGGCACCTTTTTCTCTTTCCACTTTCACTAACACTTTCCTTCCTTTTCCTTACGGCGCGGTTAAGGTGTCCACAGAAAAAGTGTGGCGGACACTGATTTTCTCTCCTTTCCAAGAAGCTAATCTACGTTTATTTACAAGCTACACGGTAGTGATTTGGCAACGCCCACTTTGCACAGATTCCGAAAGAATTATTCACCTGTCTTTTTACTGTTTTCCACTTTTTGCCTCTATTTCCGTTGTTCGATGTACGGCGCTCCTGTCGGGCAGTAAGTCTCCCTTCCGCCTTTTCTACTCTTTTAAACAAACGTGCACTGTAGCCATTCGATAGCAGGAACAAAACAAATACCCAAACCGCACAAATAACACCCTCACTCGCTTTACTTTCGGGAACCACCAGAAAGGCTCAACCTGTCATTGTGAGCTGTAAAACCGTTATAAGGGACGTCATTTCTTTGTTTTCTCCTTAATACGACGGAGTAAGTAAATGGTGAGCAAATTTTTACTTTCCATTTCTCTTCATTTCCCCGTTCTTGCCTTTCTCTCGAAATAGCAAGACTGACAGCAGCAGATACTTGCACTGCGAACGAAGCCCAACCCCGCAGGCGCCGTCGCCGAGCCGGATATAACATACGCCAAGAAGACGCCACCGCAGCGACGCGATGGTAATTAATCTGCCGCCTGGGCGCCGCCGCCCGCGCCCTGTTCTCACAACCAGCGCGATATCCTCAATCTTTCTATCTTCTTACTTCGCGCTCGAGAGAATGCCAAGCTGAAAACGCGGCCGTCCGTCCGAGCTGCGCATCAGCTTCCGAGCGTCTTTTATTTTCGCTTTTTTTTTCTTCCCCCAGAGGTGCATTCGCTGGCCAAAGAAGGTTCTTCTCAAGATGGTACGCATTTCGTGCACATGGTCAACTTTGTACCTTTTTTTTTTTCTTCTCATTTTTATGAGTTTGTGTGAACGC
The DNA here is from genome assembly GCF_055883805.1 of Amblyomma maculatum. Lineage (NCBI taxonomy): Eukaryota > Metazoa > Arthropoda > Arachnida > Ixodida > Ixodidae > Amblyomma > Amblyomma maculatum. Next base: position 11,967,777 of record NC_139352.1, read on the forward strand.
TTTCGTGATCCGAAATTAACGCCATCACTATTCTCAGCAAAGTGCGCCAGAAAAGACAAGACGGGCATGGAGAAGACATAAGAAAAAGGGGAGGGGGGGAGAGGGGAGACAGCGTGTTCAGTCAAGCCTATCAAATCGATAATAAACAGAGTCCAGCAGACAGCGGCTAGCGCTGTCATCGCATCAAGGCAGACGAGAACATTGTCGTCCACTTTGTATAGATAGCGGTGAAAGCAGTGGTAGTCTTCCTTCGCACATTCACTCGCCTCCCCTCTCCAATCTTCTAATTCAAACCTCCCCCTCTCATTTTTTCGTTTCTTTATTGATTTAATTTTTTTTTCACTCAGATGACAAGCCAGATAAGGAGTGCAACCTTTTGTTTCCTTACATTGCGGGCTTTATCGATTCGTTATTTCCTCAAAGAACTTTTGATCCATTTTCCCAAGGAATTTCTCGGTTTTCTATTAGTTTCTTTTTTTTTTTTTTCTTGCGTCTTCCCATAGACGAAGTCTACCGTGTTATTGCCTGTCATTCCCGACCGAGGCCGGTCCCTGCATTGTGCGAAAAAAAGGTGCGAATTTCGAAAGTCCTGTTCGAATTGACAGCGCCAAACTCGGGTTCGGCCGGCAGATAAAAGAAAACGAGGGAGTTTAAAAAAAAAAGGGGGGGAGCAGGACACGCCCCTCTTCACTCCTCGCCAAGCTTGTACAGCCCCATTCCGGGGAGTAATTTGACACGAGCGAGGCCGTGTTCCATTATGCACGTCTTTCGCAATTAGGAAGGACCTTCTTCGAAGGCCCGCGACAGGCTTCATGGAAGCTTTCTGCGTAAGGAATGGTCGAACTCTATCCAGCTCTTACTTAAACCCGGTCTCACTAGCACTTTAAAGCCTTGTGCGCAGGAAACAGCGACTCGCCACTTTTTCCTGGATACTTACGATTACTTTTATCTAGAGCAGAATACGGGGAGAAACGGCGCCGGTTCCATTTCGAATGGATGACTCGATTTCGCCGAGTTTCAAAGTTTCATTCAAATTTCAAATCAAAACGTCAGTAAGGCGTTATCCCATGGAGTACTGCTGTAACACTGCGCACATTTTGAATGCGAGGTAGCAGTATACACCTGCAAAGTTATCAATGAGTAGTCAACAGCCTGGAGAAAAAGCACCACTAGACCATTTTTTTTTTTTTTTCCTTTGCGACACGATGTTTAACGGTTGTGCGGCCCAACGCACCGCATCTTCTCTCACACAAGCTCCACATGTAGCCGCCACGTACCCTACCTCACGCAGAAAGATAGGCCAGTGTTCTCTTAAAACTTGTAAATCGATTCGGAGCTTGTTTAAGAGCATGTGTTGTAGCTTCCAATTTAGAGCTGTGAGGTGCTGCTGATTTCGGAGCTCAAATAGAGTTTTCTTGAGTCCCTGACCAGCGATGCGCCCGACAAGAATTATACTTTCCATGCAGTACGCGGACTGCCTCCAGCGACAACTCTTTATATCTGGAACTCGCGAGCGCGCTGCCGCTTTCGCTAGCAAATGTGAGGCGACATGCAATTCAGAGGAAATTGAGAATAATTTCGCTGACTACGAAAATAAGTTTTAAGTTTTCTCCTGTTACAACGAACACACTCCTCAGTACAGAAAAGAACTGATTTCTTTTCTCCCTACTAAAAAACAAAAACAAAAAAAAAAAAAGGGGGGGGGGGGGGTTACAGCACGAGTTTCCCTCAAATACATATGTGTACCGAAAGACGCTCGCCACACATCGTATACATACGTCGTCTACATAATATCCGAAGTCTTCTCCTTTAGGTGCTGCGATAATGCTACCAGTGTCTGACAGCAAGAGGAGAAAAAGAAGGTCTTTACACGCGCGCAATCCTGGACCTCATTTTCTCTTGTCCAGAGATATGCCAGCCTCCTCGCATCAAAAAACAAAAAATGGAAACACAAAACGCTCACGCGCACATGCACGCAGATACAAGCACACATTGGCAACAGATTGTTCCTACTGTGAAACATTGTTCCGCGAGTTCGCTTATCTCCTTTTCCCCTTTCGGCGCTCGAGCGAAACTCAGAAGACAAGCTGGTCTCGAGGAAGATAATTCGGTGGGGAGCAGGGAAAAAATATGAAATAAATGTAGAAGTCGTAAAAAGTCGCTAATAAAGGCTGCTCTTCTGAAAGCTAATGAAAAAGGAGAAAAAACGTGACAGTCTACTTCTGGCGGCAATAAAGGAAACCGCGACAGAGTGCGTGCTCGGAGCTAATGTTCTCCGCGGGGTCGCAAATGTGGTGGATGATACGCGCCATTCGATAAAGTAAACAGAAAGAATATCGCATTTACGGAAACAGAAAAGGTCGGTGCCTTTGTCTGTCGCATGAATGCAAAAGAGAGAGAGAGAGAGAGAAATGAGTGAAAAACTAACGGCAAAAAATGAAAGGAAGAGCGCTCCCAAGTCTTTTAACTCGTGCTTTGAAAAAGCACCAAACACGTGAAGCACGGAGGAGGAGGAGGAGGAGGAGGAGGAGGAGGAGGAGGAGGAGGAGGAGGAGGAGGAGGAGGAGGAGGAGGAGGAGGAGGAGGAGGAGGAGGAGGAGGAGGAGGAGGAGGAGGAGGAGGAGGAGGAAAGCGTTTTTTTTTTTTAGAGCACAAATACCGGGTGAGACAATGATGTGCAACAGCAAATGCACGAACAGGCACCCGGGGTACTTTTTCCTCCTTGATGTCCTACCAGAACTGCAGGTTGTGTTCAAGTAAGAGCCAATCTGCCCAAGACGTTCGTTGGACATATTTATCGACTCACGTGGAAAACAAGTCAAGCACACTCCGACTGAATTCCCGGGTGGATTGGGTCTACCCGAGCTCCTTGAACTGACTATACGATAGAAGCCAGCATCTCACGAAACTATCGTCGCCACCGAGTTTAGCCGGCATATCCTATACTGACCAAGACCGACGCGATGTGCGTCTCCTACGAGTCAATATGTTACCTCAAAGACATCCCATACCCACTACTTTTGCTGACGCCAAACGGTTGCGAACGCAGTTCCCGTTATAGAGAGCACCAGCGCTGCATTGTACACACACCAGCCAATAAATGGCGATAAAAGTAAATTTATAAAAGCAGTTACATGTATTGTCAAAAGTAAATGGAAAGCGATACAATATTTTTAATCGAAAGCCTAATGGTCGAGATTTATCGGTGCACTGCGAAATTGGCACCGTCACAATAAGACTGAATGTATGTATTCAAGAATGCCTGAAATAAAGACAACGAAGTAATTTCTTGCTAACATTACATTCTATTTACTGTTTTCACAGTACGCATGGGCAACATTCTTCTAGTCACAAACGTACAAAAAGAGCAAAACCTAGCAGCGAAGTTATTTGTGCTTCCGAAGCTGTTCTCCAGTTTCTCCAGCAGCTTCATAAACAAAGAATGGCTGGTCAAACGATGGGCACGGAAAAAGAAGCGGACAATGGGCATACATGTGCGGCGACAGTGCTGCATAATTCGGTATCTCACTTGTCCATTTACAGTGCATTCAAGCAGTGCACCATACAAAAGTGCTTCTTCAGTTTGTGTATAGCACCCCAGCTCTCAGGCGTATTGTTTGCCGCGGAGTGGTGTTACAAAGGAACTGCACAAAGGAGCTGGACGGCAAGCAGCCACTGCGCTGTCAAAAGAGGAGTGGGCAACGCGTCCCCGTTCAGCCTGCACACACCGAACGCAAAGGCGCGCTAAAATACTCGTTTAAACGCTCAGACCCACACACCACGCGCACACGAAAACAAAAGGAAGCGCGGGGGGCAGGATAAGTAAAGTTGCGTACAGACTAACTCTTAAAGCGTACTCTATAAAAAAAAATCAGAAAAGTTCCGTTCAGTGTAAAATAGCCACTCTGCACAAAACAACGTTTATAACTTCTCTTCAACGCACCGCTGACAAGCAAGTTCAGAGTTTCAACGCGCTGTGCTCCACGCCCCCGCCGCTTCCACACTCAAAAGCAGACCCGGCTCCTAGCTAAATTAGTATCTATTTGGGAAGAACTCGTCAAGCGAAATTTGTTTTTCTTTTTTGTTGTTTTTTCTTGCCTTCAGCACTGGGAAGAAGAAAAAAAGGTAATATAAAATTTCGTAGAATTAGTATTTTTTTTTCCTTTAATGTAATCTAACTCAAGGTCCAGTGCCACGCAGCAAGCGAAATAACTTTCCCCAGCATCCATACCTACTACCTCGAGTGATATCCCAAAAAGGAAAAAAAAAATGTTCTCCAGTCTGTTGTTCCTGACTTGCATGCCACGCGGCCGTTATTTCCGCGCGTTCAGCACTTTCCGAATAACGAGCATTTTTTTCTGTTGTCGAAACGGCATAATGCAAGGTGCCCAGTGCAATCCGCATTATCTCAGCCACTACCAGCACACAAAAACCACTCCGGAGGGTGGGGAGAAAAAAAATGGCATCAAATAAGGCACTAAAGTCAACTACACCAAGAACAGGAGCATAATGAGCACAGCTGAAGCGTGAAGCACAGGAGAGCACTATACTGATCATGCTCGTATCAGCTCCTCAGTATTTCCAAGTAGCTAAATGGTACAAGTGCGCCATATATGGAAACACTGCACTCGAATAACAATAGGTTAAGCACACAATTTCGTGCAGGGTCGCATTGCGATAGACAATGCTGATCAGGCTTACATAAATAAAAAAGCGACAAAAAAAATGGACACAGGAAAAGAAAACCACGGAATTCCCTGTGTTCTTTTCTCCACAAGCTTGGTGGTTTGGACTCCATATATTAATGAAACAAACTTTCAGATATTCTATGCCCCTCCGTGGTGGTGCATGCGGTTAACATGCCCGGATACTGTGCCGGAGTACCCACCTTCGATCCCGACCACCGGCAGCTGCGTTTCGATGGAGGCGAAACAAAGTGGCGTCGTGGGCTGTGCGATGTCAGTGCACGTTAAGGATCCCCAGGCGGTCAAAATTAATTCGTACTTTTCTGCTACGGCTCCTCTTTCACTCTTTTCCCTTTCACTTCCATCCTCCTACCTTCCCTTACGGTACGGTTCGGATGTCCACAGAACAAATGTGACAGATACTGCGCATTTCCTTTCCTGTGAACCAATTATAGACATTCTAGAGCGCTTCGGCTGCATCGATTCCTCCTCCCTCCCCATTTCAAGCACAGCGAATTCAACCATTATTATAGTATTTCCTTCACAAGCCAGACAGCATCTCAGCCGGATTGCGGCTCTACCTGTGCCATCAAGAAAACCCAGAAACTAGACAAACATAGCCTGCTCTTAAAACCGCTTTCAACCCATACAATGTCTTTCTTTCTTTTCTTTTTTTTTTTTTTTTTTTGTCAACACAGCCACAGCTATTTCTGGTTCACAAGCTTCCAAGAGTGAGAGCTTTCCAAGCACGTCTAACAAAACGAAAAAAAAAAATAAATGAAAAACAAAACACAATAAAAATGATTTTTAAAACCTCGAGCCACGCACGTTGTGAAGCCAACCGCAACCCCCGGTCGTGCAACGTCAAAAAGGCCCGAAGAGCGCAGCCATCTGCGCCCGTACGCTAGCAAGCGTTACGAAAGACGTGGTTTCAGCGTTAAGTATACATCTACGGATTTGAGGCAAGCACGGTCGATGTGCAAGCAGACGAGAGAGGAGGAGGGGTGGGGAGATAGTCTATAGGCATCAATCTTGCATAAAAGCAAGTTCCATGAGGAGCGAAGTTAAATCAGTACACGCTGATTGCCGTATGTGCACATTTTTTTCGTCCCCTTTCCTCTCGGAATAGAAAAAAAAGCAACTAATGTCCAAAGTCGGTAACGCTTTATAAATAGCTCCCTGCCTTCCGAACTGCAGTACATTTAAACGCGACGGTTCGATGGAGGCGAAACGAAGTGGCGTCCGTGTGCTGTGCGATGTCAGCGCACGTTAAAGATCCCCAGGTGGTCGAAATTACTCGTAGCCCTCCACTACGGCTCCCCTTTCTCTCTTTCCACTTTCACTCCCACCTTCCTCCCTTCCCTTACGGCGCGGTTCAGGTGTCCACAGAGCAAGTGTGACAGATACTGCGCCTTTCCCTTCCTATGAACCAAATATTATTATTATTATTATTATTATTATTATTATTATTATTATTAACGTGACCGACGCAAGACTGGCCATATACCCACTCTGCAATCAAGTCAAATATTTTACAAGTGCTATTAATAATTTAGTTCAGGGGGTACACGCAGCGGCGAACGGTGGTGGCAGGAGCGCGCGCTGCAATCGGAGAACACGCGTGGCAGGGGTGGGAAAAGGGGGGGGGGGTTCGCGCTTTCCCAGCCGCGGAGAGGGACAACGCCGACGACGACGCGAAACGCAGGAACAGGCGCCAAAGAGCAGCGCTCTAAAAAAAACGCGCGAAAGCGCGGCGCAGGAATTCACGCGCGGATTATAGAGGCATTGTGTCGTTAGGCGGCGACATGGCTGGCGCACGGCGATTAGGGGAAGCATCAAAGTGACTGAACTGCTGCGGGCTATGCGGAGCAATGCTGAATCGACAGAGACGGACAGTGTTCGAAGCAATTTGCAATGCGCGAAATCACTCGCCGGTAAAGAGTCAATTACAGCCACGCGCAGACGCTAATGCGTTCTACCCCCTCCTCTAATCCCTCTCCCTCACCCCTTCCACTTCTGTCTTTTTTCGGGAATTAAAGGGAAAGTACGACAGGTCGGCTTTCTCGCAGCGCACGTGCTCGCTCGCCGTCCGAACTTTTCGGCGCAGTTCTGCGCATTCGCATTTGAAGTCTCATGGAGATATCCCGTTGCAGCCTCAAACGGAAAGATACCCTCAAAAAGAGAGCACAAACCGTGCAAAATTCACTGGTGCATTTTAGGACGCACTAGGGTAGCGAGCCATAATGAAAGTTTGGCGAATAATGGCGGCTGGAAATGAACGATATATACTTGCCTCTGCAGGTTTCTCGTATCGCGAAGTCGTTTCCTCGGGAAAGACTCGCGCACTTGGAAAGTTGTCAACGTTTTTTAACAAGGGAATTTTAGTTTGTTTTCCTGTCTGTTTACACGTTTGTTTGCTTGTCTGCCTGTCTGTTTGTTGCCCTGTCAGGGAGGGAAACGAACGTGAAGCAGAGATGCGTGGAGCACGAGCTGTATAAATGGCGACCGAACCGGGGTAGCACGCGGTTATTCACAATATATCTCTTTACGCTTCCCTAGACGGTGACAGTGATCTGTGACATATGACACGGACCGTACAGCAGCCGCAGTACATGACAGAACCGGTCGCGTGAAACGCGTCGGATATGGACCGCAGCCGCAGGTCACGCCGGATCGCGTGATGGTTTCTCATGTGGCGTAACTGAAAACCACGTCGCCCATACCACCGTCAAAAGCGTTACCATCACGTCGCCATATTATTGCACGAAGGCTTACTTTTATAGAAACGAGCACGTCATATGATGACCAAACTTCTGGATTCATCAAATGAACGCGTATGATTCAGTGAATCTGTTCATCCCAACGCTTAAACGCATGAACCCGAAACCACATTCTAACAGAGTAAGAGGAGCCCGGATTAGTTCGAACGGCGTGAAATTCAATTAAGCAAGAACCTGGTTCTCCTTAAAACACGTAATATGAACAGCTCCAAAGAATTCAGTCGCATAATCAGCAAATTCGAATTAAGTGGCCTTAACTCAAACATATTCAACTGCGTGTAAATATGTATACACTCGATAATACAGTCGAACGCTGAGCTAGTTGGTCACACATCTCTTGGAAGAAGGCAGCAGAGCAGGTAACAATACAAAGCGCAAGAGGCACACACACGCACACAAGGACAACGCTGCACTGACAACTATATTAACAAGAAACCGCACATCATCTTCCTTCATTTCACGTCTGCAGCCAACTTCTTCCTTGTCTTTAACATCCTACCGGTTTGCGCAAAAATTCTAATTCCTTCTTCAACAAAACCACTGATGGCATACTGACACATTGGTCTCCCAAGTCACAGACTGCATATGCTTCATAAATTTCCCTTGCTAACTTGTCCTTCATCCTTTTCATAACCTTAACATTGTGAAGGCCAGCCGGACATTTTTGGTCTCTACAACCAACGTAGTCTTTGCAGTGCACCGCGAGATTAGTGACAGACTTGTCCGATATTGCCATAGCGTGCTCTCTAATCCTGTCATTGAGACATCTTCCTGTCTGTCCAATATATTTCTTTCCACAATGCAGGGGAATCTGATAAAGTACCTAGACGTGAAGTGAAGGAAGAAGATGCGCGGTTTCTTGTTAATATAGCTGTCAGTGCAGCGTTGTCCTTGTATGCGTGCTTCTTATGCTTTGTGTGTGTTACCTGCTCTGCTGCCTTCTTTCAAGAGATGTATACACTCAGTGCGAGCCTGCGAAGTCTGAAGCCTGTGCAAAGTCCACCATCTGCGTTAAGACTTCGCCGAGCATCGTATTTAATTAGGCTGAACACGGTACTTAATTAGGCGCCCTCGTTTTTCCTAGAATCCCCGCTAGAGCACGCCCCTACTACCCGGACCAACGCAAGGAAAACCCTCTGTAAACATCCATCCACCCATGAGCTGCTCATCCTACGCTTCGAGGGTAAACAGTAAACAAGCTTCTATGCGCAGTTCATTAGCTGGGCAGCAAAGCCTAGCCGACGGGAAGCGTAAACCATTTTTATCGCGACGGGAGGATGCTCAAAGTCCAACGCATCGTGGAGCCGAGTGCCGGCGTTATACACCATACCGCGCAGCACTTCGCAGATAGCGTTCTTCTGCAAGGGAGCGGCGAAAGAAGGCGAGATCCGTGCCGCCATTAATCGATAGCGCTCGGCCAACCGTCCAAGCTAGGCCTAAGCGGCCTGTATTTTACCGCCCCCTTCACACTCAAAGGGGCCCCTGCTATTCTGCACCCCTGGCCGAAACAACCGCCAGTGTTGGATCTATACGCGAAACCGGATATTTTTCCTTCCGTTTTGCCGCTCGCGGCCGGGTCTTTTTCTTCCACTCGTCGTCCTTGATATATATATCTCCCTTTCAGCAGTGCAACCTCTTGTACACTATGTAACGGGCACACAAAGCTAAGAAAAAGCTTAGTAGTGAAAATAAAAGTAAAGAGAAGGTCGCAGTCCATATCCCGCCGAGCGAAGACTGCCAGTGGTCGAAGGAAAAACCAGAAGCTGAATAAAGATGGTCGCTGAAAAGCGCTGGCTTTGGTTACATAGCCGCAACAACAAGAAAAAAGAAAAAAAAAAAAAAAACGATAGTGCGGGATAAGCACCGAGATGTGTCACTGGCATTCAAACTCGGAGAGGAGAGCCAAACAAAGGCGACACGTGCATCGCCATCTGCAGAGCAGACTGCAACGACAATATAAAATCGGGAAAAAGAAAAAACACTAAGCAAGAATGAACGGGATAGGATAGGATGGAATCAGCGAGCAGCGGTAGGAATACAACGCGAAAAGACGAGGATACGGCTCATGCTTTGGACAAAAGGAACTAGACCTCGTAGTACGGCGCGATTATACGCGGCGTAGTGGACGACAACTCACTGAGTTCCAAGAAAAACGCCCAGGGAAAGTTGCATCAAAGCATGTCATAACTGCCAACAACGTATACCGTCATACGTTGATCAATTCGCTCAAATGACACGCTGGCCATCCTGGTTAACTTAGAAGGTAGAAATACTTCCCTGGAGAAACGATTGCCCCGGGTTCGAACCCGGGTCAGGACGAATTTTACTCCAACTGCGAAGCCTTTGTGAAAGCTGTAGACGTTTCCTCTGTTCCCGTGTACATGTTCTAGTTGGATGCCCACGAGTAATTACTCACTTATTACCTGAGCACAAGAGAAAGACTATTCATACGAAACGATTAGTTTGATTCATGATGGTTTAACATTGGTTTTTTAATGTGCACTTGCATCGCAGTGTACACGGACGCCTTGTGCTTCTCCTTATAAAGATACCAGCCGGATCATCCCGCTCAGTAGTAACCAGTCATAACTCGTTCATCGCGGTGGGTTAGGAAATTACATATGCCATAGATGAAGGCAGCGAGGAAGAAGCTACGAAACTATCCGCGGACGATGACGTCATAATACAATGAAATGCGTGGGTTGATCCGGACTCCATTTGCACTCTACCTTTCCCTTAAGTTCCCTTGCCTTTTCCCCTGCGGACGCAAGCCAGGGTCAGGTTACCAAAGGCCGACCTCTCCGCCTCATTGAACTTTAATCCTTCTCACTCCACCCGGATGTTGTCACCGACGAACTTGTCCAGCTGCTGTCCTAGCCCACGTAGAATGGAACGTTGAACTCGCATTCAAAGCCGCACTAGTTGTGCAGAAGGAGACATGGAAACTGGGACTCGGTGCACGCTGAGTTGCGGCATGATTCGGAATCACTATGAACTCGCATCGCGTCTGCTGAAGGCCTTTATGGACGCATAAATGTACTTCAATATGCAAACTAGCTAATGCAACGACCCCGTACTGACTGAAGTGCTAAAAAAGACAACGCACTTAAAAGCGTAGCCAACGTCAGTCGGAAACCTGCTGGCAGTGCAGCGTGCAGCTTGACGTGGATAATATTTATGTCTTAGTCCGTCGGTCTATCACATCCCATATAGTAGGAGGAAATTCATTCCCGACACAATTTGCCGCTAAACGGCTGTCTTTCGGACAACGTTCTGTCCAATAATTTCTGTCATATAGCTATGTTTGTAAAAGAAACATATACAAGAAATTATAGATATAAGAGATGAACAGTCATCGTCATCGTACACATTTAAGCACACAAAAGTGTGTCAACAGAAGTTTGATGTGTGTTAGCCGCTCCTCTCCTGTATGCCCCCTCTCTCTGAGCAGAGTTATGGAGTCCTTGGTTTGGGGCCACTAACGGGCCAACGGCTGTATTTTCCTTGTTTTCCTTCCCCAACTTACAAAGACAAGTACGGAAAAACGAGCTATAGGTTCACGCGCGCACATGACATTTTGAATCCCCGTTCTTTCCCCCGCTTTCGCTTTCTCTTTATCATAATATGTACCTCTCCTCTCCGTTGACATAATGAGGGCCATTCAGCGCTGACACATTTGCCGCTCCTGCTGCCGTCACCGCCGAGGCTGTGAGCGCTGTTGCTGCTGCTACGTGTTGAAACCGAACGCCCCGTACGCACACAGTTGACGTCGAGCAGGCGCCTGCTTTGTTTTCTTTTTTGCTTTTGTTTTCGTGGGAAGCGGCCGCCACGGTTGACGCGCACGACTCTTGGGGGCAGCGCGCGTGCGCACAGCATTCTGGGAAGGCAGGGGAGGGAAACCATCGGCAGCTGCTCGTCTAAACTGCGCAGCTGCACTAGCGGTGAACGCACATACGTATGCGCGTGTAAGAGCGAAGTCGAGCTCGAAGCGAAGCTTTCGAACAGCGGGAGGCTGCCGTTCCCTCTCTCGTTTGCTTAGTGATTTTTTATACATACATACTGATCATCATTTTTAATGGTTTTTCCAAAAGCGGCAGACACGCCGTAGCTTAATCGAGTCTGCAGCCGAACACAACACGCTGATGAACCACGCCAAAGCGGCCTAATCAGACCGTAATCAGTTTACACAGGCGGACCGACATTCGTTCTGCTAGGCCGATATGACTCGCTGCTCATATGCGTGCTTTATTTAGATTGCAAACTTTTAGCTGCACACAGACGGCCTTCGGTGATTTATCAGCAATCAAAGAATTATCTTGTTCAACTGCATCGACAAATAAAAATAGCGGGTGCAGTCCGGACAAGAGTGTGCACGTAAAACTAGTTTCTTGTGAGCATGCGAGTACGGTTCATGAAGACTTGGTTGTAAAAAAATTGGCTGCTTGAATAAGATTTTTGTATAAACGCGACGCGAACAACAAACGACGTGAAGTCCCTCCTTTGCTCTACGTTTCAACTCCTGCCAGCTAACTATAAATTTTGAGCTAATTTCCAGGGGGGCCTGCCTTGGCTGATACAATAAGCGCCTTGTATCGAGACTTTCAGGGTGCAGTGTTTAAAAGTACGTGCACGAACGATACGCCCTTCCAAAACGAGGGCACATAATCAGCTTTGCATAATAATAATAGCCATTAAGAGACAAGTTTTCCTGTCTTTTTCTCCTTATTAGGATAAGATTACATTCAGAGCTGCTTATACTGGTACATTATTTTTCTTTACTTTTGGTCTGCCTCACTATAATATATGTATATTAATATAGTAAATCGACCGAACTCAGATAATAGCAGCGTATGCAATTGCTCAATTTCTCGAAACGACCTGGCTGGAACGTACAGAATTATATATACGAAACTAAAAAAATTTTTTTTTTGACCTTGTTTAAAACATGCCCACGCAGTGAACAGGAAGAAACCAAAAATAAAAAGGAAGGGAAGCAGCAAAACAAAAAAGTGAACCCTAATGCATACATTACAAGGATTGCTGGAGAATCAGTGGCGGGAAGAATCGAGACACCGAACATTGATTTCAACTGTAACGCAGATTAAGCTAGCAGGGTATTCGAACTTTAACGAGAAACTATATGTGATGAGAAAGGATAAAATAACATAGAGCAATTAGTTAGCAATCTATCGTTCATAGTGCAAAGAAATGAAGTGTAACGTTTCTTTGAACTAATGCACTATAATACTGAACATCGCGTTCTTGAGGCAAACGCGGGATGAAAAACCTAAAACGCGAAACGCAAAAAAAAAAAAAAAAAAAAAAAAAAGAATAGAAAATGAACAAAAAATAAAGGGCTTCAATAAGAATTGTGACTAACTATAGGATCTGGACTCATCGTTGTATGAGACGGCTCTAACTGGCGGTTTCTTCCGCGTGTTTGTTTCCCTACCGAGTTACATTCAACCCGACGACCACGTGACCAGGTCTCACCACAGCGGAGCAGACGGCCTCCACCGCCTCCAAATCGCAGATGGAGCTGCGCCGCCGCTGGTACGGCATGCTGTCCGGGCTTATTATGCACGACACCAGCAGTGGTTGGTGCCCGGAGAAGCCTTCAGCCCCGTGGGGTAGAAAACGAAGCCGGAGGAGTCCTTAGCCCCTATTCTTCAGCCCGTGGGGTAGAAAAGATGTCCAGGGGAGTCTCCAGCCCCGTAGGGTAGAAAAGGTGCACGGGGAAGTCTTCAGCCCCGGAAGGGTAGAAAACGCGAACGGACGCCTCGGTAGCCGCTGCTTGCTTCCTCGCTGTGCCCGATTAGGCGAACCGAGTGCGTGCGTGCACCAGCCGTGAAAAGAAAGAGAGAAAGAACGGTCCACCTCCTTTCGCGCTCTCGGTTCTCTCATCGTTCTTTCTGTTCTTGTTTCCTCCACGCCCACCAAAGAGAGCGATCGCTGTGAGCACAGGCGGCGACTTTCACGCAACTCCACTTTTCTTTCGACCATTCGAACGGAGTGGTGTTGGAATTTTGTTTGGCTTTTTTTCTACGGAGCTAAACTGTAGCCGTACTCGCTGAATAAGGCATGAAGGACGACGAATAGCTACACAGTATTTATGTGGGTGAAGGGCGGAAAATTTATATCTCTTCACGAGATGAAAGAGTCGAGATAGCCGGTTTTTCGAGAAGAAAAAAAAATCTTTCTTACCACATACTCTTTCGTATACCTTCAAAATCATTTTTCAAACTGGCGCAGCCCTCGTGTTAGCGCTAAAGTACTTTTTGGTAACAGCACCGTTCATTATCCGTTACACATAGGTGGCTGATATCAGGTCGTAGAAGATTGCAATAAAAAAAAGAGGGGGGGGGGGGGCAATTTGTACCCTAGAACAGACGCCTGGGCAAGTTGGTAATCTATTGAGGGTACCCTCACTGTACCCTAAAAACTGTCCAAAATTTTTTACCACTACATCATATCTCATATACCGGTTTCAACTAGGTTTCCACCGTCATCACCTATACGAATCCTCCTTTCTACACACGGCGATATCACCACAACACGGTAGAAAGTTTCCGTTATTCTAAGCCAGCTACCCGGAAAAAAAGACTGTGCACCGAGAAAACGTTTCATTTAAAAAAGGTACTGACGCCCTTGACGCAGGTCGAAAATATGCATACGCAAATGTTTGGCCTTTCCGTACGGGACGCCAAGGCACCCAGTATTAGGAATTCGACGCTGGGAAGTTGCACGCTTTCCTTGCGTAGTCGTCCCCATAAAGAAACTGTTGCATCACTACGACAGTCATAAAGACGGCAAATCATATTCTCACAGGGGCCCACGACCGAACGCTGCTGTGCGCTACGAAAAAACAAAACATCACAGACTCTAATCCCACCAATAAAATGAATGAATAAAATATATAAGCCTGTCCTGATCTAGGCTTAGAAAGGGCTTTTCTTCGAAGCCCATTACGCGCAGCCTGACATTCTGCCCCGGACGGGCTCACGGGGGATGCTTCTTGAGCTCTATACAAAGACAGAGCGCCTACGCAAATGGGCGCTCGGCCCGTGTTAAGAACATGCATATATGTTCTACATGAGCACAAACCGTCTATATGAGCACAAACCAGCCAGAAGCACGACAACCAATGAGGCCCTGGACGATACCGGAAAAAGCAAAAACGAGCTTCCGAAAGGGCTGTACTTTTGTCTCAAGTTTCAGAAGCGGTCGATTCGATCAAAGGATCGCAATAACAGAAGAAAAAGCCCATCACGGAGAGCCACAATATGGACATCCTCGGGACGTACCAAGTCTCGTAATCTGGAGAGTACGACACTGCTGTTAGCTTTGTCTGGACTCGCGGATATGAGGGAAAAGGGGACTGCATGGGAGTACGACACTGCTGTTAGCTTTGTCTGGACTTGCGGATATGAGGGAAAAGGGGACTGCATGGAATGAGGAGGAACTTCTGCCAGTCCTCGAGGCGGATTCGTGTCCAGCAAGAAAAAAAAAAGAAATCGTAATAGTAGCACGGACCTAAGGTAGGCTGGAACACAGACCAAGTTTGTCCGCGTACTTTCTCTCGTCTAAGGACGCAAGCTCTCCAGATTTTGGCAAGGCCCTCCATCCGGAACTGGCTGCCTGCGTTCACGGCCCCGTTCTCTTTGGTGGGCGGAACATTCCCTGCACAGCTACAAACCAATAAGGAAGAGAAAAACTCGAGACACACGCTTTGACTGACCTGTTCCTTGGAAGCAGAGGACAACGCTGCTTTTTCGCAACTTGTTGGAGACAGAAGGCCTAGCCGGCAAACACAGCGGAACACTTTCTTCGGTGCTCAAGTGTTTCTTCGTTTCCCCTCTTCAAGTGTGAGGAAAAGCGACGATCGGTTCCCGCAGGACCAGCGGGCACAAGACGCATCGGCAAGCACGCGGGCCCGCAACTAGCTGACGTGAACGAAGAATACGTAAGAGGGAGGGCGAACTGATCTCACGGGCTGCCAACGGTGAAGAACTAAGAAAATAAGCGAAAAAAGCGATGGGGCAGAGAAGAGAAAAGGAAAGCATTCTTGGCTCGGACACTAACTGCAGCGGCGGCAGTCAAGTCAAAACGGGGAGGGGGTAGGGCTTTCTTTCTTGAGAGCCTTAAGACAGAAGATGAGGGGGGCGAATGACGTTTTGGTAGTGAGAAGAAGGAGGCAGCGGGGGAAAAAATTTAACTGGCAAGAAAGAAAAAAAAAAGCCAAAGAAATAGAGACTAAAACGCCCTCACTTTCTCTCGACTTGTTGCGAGAACAATGGCACAGATTCAAGTCCCGTGTATGTGCCTCCAAGAGCGCTTCGCTTTGTTACACTTTCACTTTCGGTGCTCCTGTTCAGTTTAATACCCCCCTCCCCTCCGGTTATATTTTCTTTATTGTTTAAACTTATCTTTCAGCCTGTCAGGAAGTTTTCCCACGTGGCAAGTCCACCTGCTCCTGTTTCGACAGCTTGCCAGGGTGCGAGCCCGCTAGTGAGCAGGCGTCGCCTTTCGATGTAGAAGTATCAGAGAAGCTTGATACGACGTGATCACGTGGCAAAAAGAAAAAAAGTCAGTTTATGAGGAAAATTAGGGAAGAAGCTACCACCGAGATCTTATCAAGGTCTGCGCACTACTCTCTTTCCCAGCAACCGGCGTCACGACTGCGGAACCGGCAACTATTGTGTTCTAGAATTGTCTCGAACACTGTACGGTTACCAATGGCAACCATGTGAAACTGCCCGCGTGGGTATACCAGTCACGTGACAGGGCGGCACTCGACTCGGATCTGCGCGTGCAGCTTCATTTGCTGACCCTTCGCGGCGCATTCGTAGCGGTGACGTGGACTGAGCTGGCCTTCTGACGTTCTATAGGTGGTGATGGTGTACGGAGTAGAGCGAACGAAACACGAGTCGGTGCGAGGAGCAAACAATAAGAAAAGAAAAACTAACAAGCAAAAATCCACCCAATTAAGGAGAAAACGAACTCCTTTTTCGAAAAAGTACGCGCTGTAGCCCGAGACGCAGGCAGCTGCGTACTAACTGCGTGTGAGGAGTGGAAGACCCGTGGCGAAAAACAAGCACGTGCGAAACGTCCCAAAGAAAAGACGAACCGCACGAGTGCGTACTCCGAACAAATCCGTGCCAAATGGCCCTCGGAGAACAATCAGTAGTCGAAGAAAACCCGTCGTGGTGGGGAGTACATATAACGAGGCGACCCAGGGAGTCTGCGAAGCAAAAAGAGAAGAAATTCGGCGTACGTCCAATCCCGCGAACAAATAACGTACGGTGAAGAAGCGCATTCGCCGTACGGGCCTGCGCGCTTCAATGACAGAGGATCTAGCCATTCAAGCACCGCGTAGCGAGCTTTCGTCGCCTTCGACGCTAGGGAAGGGTTGGAATGCTTTGCTGGCCCACCCGATCCACGGTGTGCGTCATCCGCCCAGACCGATCTTTACTTTCTACGCTGCTGTCACGAGGAGTCAGCATGCAGGCAGGTAGAGCATTCTTTCGCACACATGCGCATTGTGGTAGCTTCGCCGCTGCTCCCCTGTCGAGAATTGAAAAAGCAGATTACGACCAACCGCCGGACGCCTTAAAATCCTCGGTGACTATCGCTAATACCGCGCTCTTAAAGCTGGTTCCGAGAAAATGCAGAAAGTCGCAGTCAGAAGCATATTACCACGCTGGAGAGCTTAGAAAAGGGCTTGATAACATCTGCTTTTAAAAAAAGAAAAACAACAAATGTCCATAAACAACCTTTAAAAGAAATATGAGCCACTTTCGCTTAACTTTGCCCCTTTTTTTATAGCTGGAATAGCGTTAGTCCACTTACTACGAATTTCGGGTACGAAGAACGAAATACGTGTGACCTTCGAGTTCGATATAAGTGAGCTCGACTGTGTTACCGTGGGGTTCAAACCCTTACTGTGTCTCAGCAGCCGTAACAGTGAGTTGTTGGGCCTTTTCATCGTCATTTGCTATCACCCTATTCCCTCAAGTAGCCGCATGATACATGAACGAAGCGGTTCTCGCCGCGTTGTGAGATTCCCTTCTAGGCACATACATAGAAAGGTCGCGCAGAGGAGGTACAGGAGAGAGGCAGGGTGGAAAAAGATGAGGGGAGAGGGGGGTGATCCTCTACACCTACTAAGAAGGGTAAACTCAAAAGCAGGCTGCGACTGTGAACACGTTTGGCAGGCTACGACAAGACGGTCGCTCCTCTTGCTTCTGTCCCAGCACGGTGTGCCCCGCTGTCAAAGAGCTGAGCGAGCACGCCCAAGCCGGCTACGTACTCAGCGTCGTCACCACTGGCCCGCCGACGTCAGCGGTTTGAGTGATCGAACCAAGAGAAAAAGACGCGGCGTTGGAACAAACACGCACGAGTCTAGGGGCGCGTGCATTCAGTGAGCCTGTACCCCGAATAACGCGAGAGCAGCAGGCGCTGCTGTCCAAAGCAGCTGTGTTACTGCGGCCATTGAGACGTCGCTCACGTGGTACTAATGCTCACAGAAGATGCGGCACCGGCGGCGAGTCGTAGTCCTGGCGGAATTTCGAGAAGGCTGCTGTCATCCGAGCAAGACCGTGCGGCGAACAACGGTATGAGCTCCAGTGCAGGCACAGGTATTTCAACCATTACATCAACTTGTGTCCTTACGTCACTCCTCCTTCGGTCGTCCACTCGAAAGACCTGCTGTTTTAAGAAGCTGCATACGAAACTTGAGAACGAAGCTTTGGTCATCGACGACAGAAGGCGACCTCGATTAATTGCTGGGACATTCCTTCGAACATCGCAGTGACTCGGCGGCCTGAGGTGAACTGGAGAGCCATAGATTTATAGTCTTTCGGAAAACGGCTGCCAATGACAGAGCGTCATATGGACAAGGGTGAACTTTCCGGTAAGCGAATATTATATCATGCACGACCAAGACCTTTGTCGCGGGTCCTCTTCGTGAAGAGACACCACTGCTCTGTGTGCGCGTCATCTGGTACTCTAGAGTGACGGAAGAGTTACTCCGATCAAGCCTATTTCGAGTCGTGCACTAAGCACTCTTTTCTGTGACTGCAATGGCATTTACGGATGGAAAGAGAGGCGCAACTGCAGACACGAATGTTAGCGATCACCAAATTTCGCCCGCATGGCCCGCGATAATCCTTCGACAAGTGTCATCAGAGCTGTGTCTTCCACTTTGTGCAGGTTGAAAGGCTCGGCGGGATAGACGAGAAGTGTGAGTGCGACGTCAGAGCATCGCCAGTCATGAAGAGACACCTGTGCAGCCGCTACGTATACGTTACAGTGATTTTATATGCCCTGTGCAACAACAGCTTGTAGCGTCGTTTATATAAAGACTCGTGTAAAATGGCAACAGATGCGACGAAACACGGCACGTGGCCGAAGCCATGCTTGCAACGAGACCTTTTCGACCGACACTTCGAGCGCCTCCTCGAGAAGGTCTTCCGAGAACCTCGTTTCTGCTATGGCATTATACTGCGTTTGACCACACTGTATATGCCCGCAAGGTGTGAACAAGGAAATCAACAACAGCAAAAAAATATTCAGTGGAGTTCAACGGATGTTCAGGTAAGGCTTACCTGATACAGCTTTTAGAACAACGCAACCATGATGTTCAACATTGAACTGATACTGTATGTAGATCAAACGAGCTTCAAATGCTTGTACCAGGCATTGCTAGCAATCTACGTGAATTTATTTTCTGCTTTGACACCGACGCTATGGACGGAACGAAAACCCGCTAACTTTGTAAAACTTTACGGTGGAATATATAGCATACTGTGCACACAGCGTTTAGATGACGGTGTATAGATCTGCTTCGCTGGTATCGTCACAGTCATTAGTGGGCGCTATTCCTGTGTCTAGAGAGCGCGCACGCGTACTTACAAAGCAGACCAGTATCCCGATACGGGTGCGCTGTAGACTTATAAAGGTAACAATGCATTCAAAACATTCATGGGCTAGACAGTGGCGCTTACACAAAAGAGCGGTCGAAAAGTGAGCGTGGTTGTATCTTCACCCATTGATCGGCAAACACAGCTCGCTTGTAACTGCGCCGCAAAGCAATAAAAACAACACTGGCCTCGCGGCTGACACGGTTGCTGCTGCCGTTGCTGCTACAGCATTAAAATAAAGCGCTGATCAAGTATAAGTTCAAAACACTCAAACAGTGTGCAGATACTTTGCACACGGCACCACGATGCGCAGAGAGGTCGAGACGAAGCAATGCACTGCTAGGAAATGACAATGCATACTTTGAACATGTAAGCAGAAACTCGCTTTACAAATCCGACATGCCGCAAACCTAGACGCCGACACGGCGCGCTAATCCCTCGGAAAATGTCACCCCATTGTCAGGCTGAAGCGCTTTTAGCATTGCTGCGCGCTTGAGGGACGAGAGACTTTTAGCACAGGCGTTGGCGCTACGATATTTGCGATATAGAAGCATACGAACGGCGTTACTCGCTTCCGCTTAGTATAGGTATACCTATCTACAATAGCAACGTAATCAAAACCTATCTCTGAAGCTGTGCACCAGGTAAGGAAAATGTAGTAAAGGCCTTACAGCGCCTGGGTTAAGTTTGCCGATGAAGCGTGTAATTGCTGGTTCAAGCGCTTTATCCTGGAGCGTGTTTTCCCCGCGGGGAAAAAAAATAAACCACACGGGGTGACTTTTTACTCACTGTTTGTTAGCTCAGCTCGTCTCGAGAAAGGGTTCGACCCCGTGTAAAAACAAAAGGGTGAGTATTTCTAGAAACAGCCGCTTTCTGGTTGCAAGCAGAATAATCACTTCTGGGCGACCCTTTTGGCGCTCTCACTCCACGGCTTGGGAGCTTGACCGCGAGTTTATCACAACGAACTAAATAAAACGGCGCTAATATTAAGAAGGATAAAAACACGCTTCAAGGATAAGACACGTTTCAACGGCGCAGTCTCTCGTTTTTGTTGTTTTCTATATATATATATATTCCCCCTGGTCCTATACGTAAACGCTCAATCGATATGTGAAATGTAGCTCGGTGGTCAAGAGTTACTGATTTGTTTTTCACATACAGCGAATGCAGATAATCGTTTTCAACACTTGTCGGACTAGCTATAGCTGGCTTTTAGGCCCTGCATTGAAGGTTATGTACAAAGAACTTCATTTTAGTCGGTATATATTAATCGCAAGGAATTATTTAGGACACCTCGAGTAATTAAAATTAGCAGAAGTAATAGAAACAGGTATCCGCCTGGCCAGAAAAAACAGCCTCGAAGACGAGACACTTACCTGCTATAACAATTTTTGCATTCACATTTAAAAAAGAACAATAATCTGCATCGAATGGGACAAAACAGCCTGCATATAACAATCCCCACATACACCATCTCTGGAAGGTAAAGAGAGGGCTCCTTCTCTCACCTGTGCAGCATAGAACTATAAGCGAAAACCGTTCCCCTGAAAGTTGTTTGAAAGGTACGGCATCTCACAGTTCAGCCATAAGGTTTTGACAGCCTGTACAGTGGCTCATGCGCACACTTCATCTGTCGCGTCTGACAGCTCGCGACAGCGTACGCAGTACAGATTGCTATGCACTTGCAAACCAAGCGTGCAACTTCACTAAACCGTCCTTGCACGTCAAGACCCCATATGAAAAAACAAGAGTAGGGTTTCTTTTTTACCTTGCTCGACATCTTATCCGGGGGATCGCCGTTCATGGTCAGATGTTTAGGTCAGACAGCGGCGCGTCCACGCCAGTGCCAAACACGAGGGGACCAAACACCGAGACGAAAATAAGAGAAGACAGCAACGCTTTCGTTTCGATGAGGCAAGAGCTTGGCAGTGTCACCCGCGGAGCCAATGATGGTCCTGGTCAGTGAAGGGCATGCGGACGCTCTGGTCGAACACCGGCAAGGTGGCTCCGTCCGGGTTTCCGTCAAAGGAAACGAGAAATTAACTTTTTCCTTCCGTCGCTCGTTGGTAGACGATCGCGGCTAAAGAAAAGAACTTCTCCGAGTCCTTCTGCAAAGACGCCTAAGAGGATGCGACGAAACGACCGAACAGAGCAAGCGCTTTCACCTCACTTCTAGGACCACACGGATGCCGCGGGGCACGCAGGAATGTATCGGAAGCGGTACTACGCGGCGTCCTTTCACAATTTCCAAAGTACGTCGGCTTGTTTTCAGCTGCGGCGATGTCTACGAGTGGCGAGGACCGGCTTCGAGGCAAGCGTAGTAGCACGAGGGAGGGCGGGCGGCGTCACCACACAACACAACGCTAACAGAAAAAAAAAAGAAGTGACTGAAAGTCCCGAAATCGGGCTGCACAAAAGACCGAAAAGAGTACAGTCGCTTCAAAATGAACCAAAGAAAAGCAAATCACAGAACAAGAACAAGGAGCGCGACGCTCTGCCAGCGAGAGCGTGCGGTTCTCCCGGGCACGCACACACAGCACACGCCGGTGCAGTCGGCCAAAACGCGCTTTGACGCGGCGGCGAGCGGCGTAAGCGCGCACCTCTCCCTCCTTCCTTTCTTCCTCCTCGCCTCCCCTTTGCTCACCCTTCTCCCGCGCTGCAAAAAAGCTTCGCCAAACCGCCGCGCCGGAAGCGCTCGGCGCTGGCGTTGCACGCTCAATAACGGCGGGCCCGCAGGCGACGCCACTAACACCTGAGGTCACATCCGATCTCTTCGCTCGCAACCTCCTCTGTACTCTGTTTTTCGCTGACGACCGCGAGGCGGCGGCAAGGATTTCCTATTTTTATTAATCGTATACCTCTTTCTTTCCCCGCTTTTGTTCAGTTTCTTTTCTTCCGTGCATTTCGATAAAGGGAATAAAATCATGCATTTCCACCTTTCGCACGACAGATCATTTCATGCGAACGTGTTTGCATTGTACACTAAACGAAGGGCTTATGAAGGAAGCCCGTCGGTAAACACACACGTGCACTGAGCAAACAAAATAATATCATACGTCAGGGATACCAGCACAGCAGCTGCGCTGAATGGCGAGCAATAATTGCAGACGAGCGCGTCTTATGAAGAGCGCGGAATGCGCCGAGACGAAGCGACGACGCGCTCTTTTCTTGTTACCAAGGCAAACAAACAGCAGCATCTTCGACAAGTTCAGTGTATTGTATAGTCCTAAGTTTGGTTTATAGGTTTAACGTCCCAAAGCAACACGCGATAGTTCCGATAAGGCCGGTTGGACACCGAGCGAAAAATAAAAATTAATAGCGAAGGCAGTATAACTGACACTTTTTTCTTTTTTTTTTCATATACGGCCCTAAGCAGGCATCGGTTGCCGACCGACGGTGGAGGTTTGTTTGTTTGTTTGCTTCGGCAAAAAAAATTGTGGAGAACAGAGGAGTGGCTGTCGAGATAACACTAAACACGCGTGCGCGGCAGAACTGGCTCCTATCTACGGGCATCCGCAGGAATGCGCCACGGGAGCCTAAATTTGTGCCGGGACTCGAACGTCGAAATTCCTATCGCTGTTCGCAGTGCCTATCGCTGTTCACAGCAGTTCAACCAATTCACAGCCGAACGCGCACCCAGATAAATATCGTCGAAATCCGCTCACACCACTAAGCGATACGGGTTCGTGACAGCTGCCTAATGTTCCTCCTTTTCAGGACGCTTTAATTCGGAGGCGGTGCTGACAAACGTGGCATGTGATGAGCTCGAATGCTTAACTTTCATTTTGACTGCATTCGCTATGCCCATGCGCTGTTAGGTGTCGATATAACGAAACTGTCGATATAACGAAAACCTCACAAAACATGTGCAAGTTAAATAAGCTGCATTGCCTAGTTACTTATTCGTTTTCTTTCTTGTTTTGTTTTGTTTCATTTAGGAGCTTCTAGAGAAGGCGACGATTTGCGCGAATCCATTGTCCTGGAGAAAAGCGGCCCATTTTATGGCCACTCTATAGGACTGCAATCAGGGCTCCTGTCGGAACTATAACCTGGGCATCCTAACACCAATAAAGCGCACAATCTAAGCCAGCTCAACACATTGCAGATCTATACCCAGCTTATGGCTATCGCTGTTCAACCACCTTTATTAGATCCCTTTATATATATTTCAATTTTTCCTCCCCACGCCTTCTCTTTTTGATGTAAGCGGCCTCGGCACTGATGCCAACTTCTGCGCCGCGCCTTTCCTCCCTTCGCGAGACATGAAAAAAAAAAAAAAAAAGAGAAGAGAAGCGCACCTGTGGCGAAAAAAAAAACAATACAAAGTCCGTTTGTTTACCCTGATTGTGCAGAACCGGCGCAGTGGAAGGGACGGCATAGTATATAGAAAGCGGCGGTGGCGGCCCAATCTCGCGGCTCTAAAATTAAACGAACCTACGCGAGAGCAGAGAGAGAGAGAGAGACTT
Source organism: Amblyomma maculatum (assembly GCF_055883805.1). Classification (NCBI taxonomy): domain Eukaryota; kingdom Metazoa; phylum Arthropoda; class Arachnida; order Ixodida; family Ixodidae; genus Amblyomma; species Amblyomma maculatum. The sequence continues at coordinate 11,991,629 of NC_139352.1, forward strand.
CGGTGCAAGACCAGCGGAAAACGCGCAGAGAGAAATAGAAAGGAGTGGGAAAAAGTGAAAGGTGGGAAACACCATAGGAAAAGAAAATCCTCTCCCAGCAGTAGCAACAGTGGCGGCAGAGCAGCCGGCACGGATGCGCGCGTGTGCGATGGATGGCTCGCGTGATCGTAGATGCCATCCTGTCTAGTCCCGAGCGCGGGGCATGACGCCATCGCGGCGGCGGAGAAAGAAGCGAAGTCCCGGAGATCGGAATATATAGGCACCCAGAGAGGGCTATAGATAGCGTGTTGCTTTACACTGATGCGCCGCTCACCATTGGCGCCATCTCTTGGGTGCGAGCGTCGTAGAGCTCGAATACCCATTCTATTTCAATGACCAAAAGTCTCGCATGACGACAATTTTGTAACAACCTCACTGTGCGCTGTTAGCGAATGAAAGACCGACTCCTTAAACCTGTTTCGCGCAGATATAAGACTGCTAGCGGTTGGGCGGTCACTTCACATGCTCTAAAGATGTGCGCATTATTCTCTGACAAAACAGTGAAGAACTCAGAAAGTTAGCTGGGACAACGCTGCAGAGGGCTCTAGTGAAGACTAAGAGCCAAATTTCGGAACGCTCCTTAGCTTAAGCGGTTTATTTTCCTCACACGAGGAGTCATTCACATTTCCACAACTCAAGGAAGCGTTCAAGGAAGGCATTGAATTTTCGAACCTTCCTTGGCGGCTTCTTGGCTAAGGAGGCACACTCAGAACGACGAAGAGCCGTTTGTACACGTCTCGTGTCGAGAATGTACGCCTGAAGTTCGAAAAAATTACATGATGCACTCAGCTTCGCTTAAGAGTTAATGGCGCAAGCATTTCCACCTTCTCTTCTCTCTACATCTTCTCTTCTACCGCTAACTTGCGGGTTTGCGCACTCGTTATAATTTCATTTCTTCATTTCTTTCTTTTCTTTGGCTTCGTCGACGGCAACATCGGCATCTCAGTAGTCCCCTCCTGGACACGCAAGAATGAAGGCCTGACTACCCGAAAGGGGAAATTATATATGTAGACGTCAGAACCTATTGCGACGTTTCGCGGACACATCTCGCGGAGTCTCGAGAACAAATCTCGCGAACGCGAGGACCATGAGCCTGAAATGCTTTCACCCTAATATATTCGTATAAATTGAGAAAAATGCAAGTGTACGTCTATGACTTTGTCTTAAAGCGCACGCATCTACATGCGCTCGTTTCGTATTTCAATCGTATTCTCTTAATACTAACTGATTAGGTAGGAAAGCATTATTGGTATTGCAATGAAACTGCTTAAAGTGCAGTAGATATGCAGGAGCAGTAGCGAACATGCGCTCCGCCCGCTCGGTGACAGTACGCTTAGCGTCGCCAGAGCCACAAGATTCGCCCTACTGCGCAAGCGCATGGGCGAACTAACCCAAGAAAAGCGATCCGCCCTTAACGCATCCTCGGTGAGATAAGAAGCGTTCTGAAATCAGACCTCAAGTGGCAGCGTTTGCATACACGTAAGAAGGCTGTAATAAATATATAAATGAATTTCAAGTTCACCAAGCCCTCTCCCCTTCTCGCTCCCTATTGGCGATGAGGTGAGAATTGCGAACGTAAAGAAAAATGTCTCGATGTCAAGTATGGTACCAAACCAACAGTCTATACCAGCACCGAAAAACGTTGAGTACTGCTAGTAAATTAACCATACTGCACCGACGATCATCCAACGTAAAACTACACGACACTGGGTACACCACACAGTTCTGGCCCACTAATCCAAACTGCGTGGAACCTGCCTTGCATAATAGGAAAAAATCGAAACGCTTTATAAACTAACCCCCCTCCCCCCCCCCCTTCCTCGTCACTTGTGTCAGTCTTCCTTTCGTTCCATAAAACAGAAATGCAAAGAAATAGCAGAGCACCGTCACCGAGAGACAAGATCTCGCGCCGACAGCGCCAGAGTAAACAAGGATGACCCAAGAGACGAACCGTCGAGAAGCAGAGAGAAAGGAGAAGGGGTATCAGCGTAAGAGCTGTGCTGCCATAGGATAGGACAAAGAAAGGAGGAAGGGCGACGGTTCCCGGAAGCCAGCCTACGCAATCTCTTCTCCGTCGCCCGGATACGTCGCTTTTACAGCCAAAAAATATAAAGGGGGCCCTTCAACTTTGGCTCCACTATCCTCCACCTTCCTACCTTCTGGATTCGTCTCCTCTCCACTCACCCTCCGCGAAAACGATGCTTTTAGCCACGGACGACGCACCCCGGAAGAGATAAGACCGGCGCACATAAACGACGCTTATCGGCTCCATTTCAGGTCGCCAAGATCGAGAACCTCACACGCGGAGCGCGAGGATAACCGAGTGTAACTAATCCAACTGGCACAAAGCAATAAAAAAAAAGAACTTCACCAGACGTCCGCCACAGCCAACTTTAGCGATAGCCGGGATGCTGAGAAACGATGTCGATCGGAGAGTAACGATTTCTGAGATTGCTGTCTGCTACGTCTGTAACGCGAGATTCGTGTTGGAGCCACGGGCCATGACACACCAGACAACACCTTTTGCTGAAAGTTTCGAAGTAATAACTGGTCTTGGGTTATGGTGGTGGGAGTTCGGAGGTGCGGAATGAAAATTTTGTGAGACGCTTAATAAGCCCCGCCTCAAGACTGGAACGCGAAAGCGGTAATGAACCAATTGGCGTCGCCTTTCTTGCTTGTGGTTCGCTGCCACCTTCTTACCATCATGCGATTGATCCAGACGACGATCTGCTCTGGTCTGTGCACTCCTTTCTTCCCCTTTGTTTTTGTTCCCGACGGTATTTGCTTTGGGTGGCAGCGCCGCTTTCTACATACCTGTTAACTCCTAATTAGCATACTCTCAATTATAGTTGGCATCTCATCGCATAGTTGGCACCCCAACGCATTCACATGGTGCCCTTCTTGCACGCCCGAACCGAATAGTCTTTGTGGTCGGTATGTAAGGTGTACAACTCGAAACAGAATGGGCTGGATTTGACCAAAACTGCCGGGCGTATAAACCCTACTTTATTTTTCGACAGCCCTTTTTGTTTATGCCACAGGAACATCATCACCGATTTCGGCTTTATTTGAGCCTTTCTCTCAGCTGTTCTTAGAGGTGCTTTTCTCTTTTATTTTCCTCGGATTATCCCAGATCATGAACGACGCCGGCTATTCTGCGACACGGACACGGGGTCCTTACAATATCGTGTGATATGAGCGAGCGCTCAGCACATAAATGGTGAGCCAAATATTATTGGTGATTTTCAGAGCGCAGCCCCACTGATCCGTGTTCGTGCGATCATTGGCCTTGACTACCATGGATGAGCCAGCATAGCAACAGAATTATTTCACGCCAAGCTACGCATAAAAGAGGGCTAATACCACGGTCACAAGGATTCATAATGGTGACACGACCTTGACCCTCGACATTTTATTGTATGCTTTTAATATGAGACAATCGCCTTGCTATGACTACCATTTGACGTCACTGATGTTAACAAGCGAGAAAACCGAACACTAATATTGCGCAGTGAAGTTTAGCACTGCAAAACTATTTAGCTAAACCAGAGCATATCGCTCGACATTTGAGCTAAACCAGGGCATAATTTATGTATTTTTATGTACACACAGAATAAACTAAGCACGGAATAAGGCACATTTCAAGCTTTGCTTCCGCTTTGCGTCTAATTCCTGCGTGAGAGTTCAGAGGCGAAAAGATAAGTGACTACAGCTGTGCAAAGAAACAACACGTGACCTTCAATTGGAGGCACGTTATTTTATTCTATTTGCTCAGAAGGAAAGCGAAAGGTGAGAAGTGCAATAAATACAACGGCGATATCCATTTCAAGCCGCGCAAGCTATAAAAACACGCCCAAAATGCGTCAGCATACTCGGGGGAAAAACAAGAAGACCTCGGCGCGTCGTATAGCGCGTGAAAACAATGAGGTAAATAAACGCTAAACGACGACGCGCCTGCACGGATTTTCACACGAAGACAACACGCAACGCCGGAGGACAAAGTACGGCAATAAATAAACAACAACAGACTCGTTATTATACGCCTCGCGTGCTTGGAAACACCACGCAGTGCACGCGAATCGCCTGCAAAACAGCTGCGTCGCACAGAACGACGTCCGATAACGACCGGCTGGGCGTATTCGTGGCAGATGTTCTCCTTCTATACTCTTATTTCTTTATTTTCTTTTTCTTTTTTTTTTCCTTTTCTTTTTTTTTTTTTTTTTTTTTTTTTTTTTTTTTTTTTTGAGGCCGGTGCCGACATAAGACGACGCAAGGGAAAGCAATAAATTCGTTACATGCTAAAAAGAACACTGACAAAAGAGAAGGAATACCCCCTGATTTTCATGCAAGCCGCAGGCCGCAAAGAAACATATTTACATCCCTCGCACGTTCCCTAACCTTACCAAAACAGTAGCAATTGCTTGGCACGAACATAGTGACAGGAAGAATAAGGTAGCAGCAGGCATTGAGAAAAGATATAAACTAAAAGGCGAAAGAAATCTAACCACCGAATATATAGTAGATAGTATAGCAGATGCAGTAGAATAAAGTGACACTGACATATATCACCTCTTTAAATGAAATTTTCAAAAGTGCAGGAATTTCAAACTACGCGGGCGGCAACCAAGAGAAACCTGTTCCTTTCTGTTCATCTTTTTTTCTTCGCGCGTATACATCACGTCGCAAAAATAAATGCGATATACACGCCGGTGCAATGCGATGCCGTTAGCGCTTCCCTCTTTTGGCGCGGCAAGGAGAAGGCGGGCGAATAACAGGAACAAAAAATGAAGACAACGCGTTTCGTATGTTTGACCATAAGCTGAGCTGCGAAGCGGGAGATTAAATGCAAATTTTCACAATGGAGAAATGAACTTTACACGAACGAATAGAATAAGTAATGGCTACGCCGAGCGTGAGAAGCAGAGACAGGCTTGGCATAAGCGTGCCCTCCTCTCCATCGCCAAGAAAAAAAGAATAAAGCGAATTACGAAACGGGGATATTCAAAATTTTTATCCCAATTCAGCCTAGCGGTTCAACTCACTCAAGCATAACATCCCAGGCGCCTGGAGTTCTTACAACTCGTACGCGAAGGCATCGCTGCGGAACATTAGCATGCTGTCTGGTTTTCCTCAAATGCACTTCCAAGAAAGCGACTTTGTGAAAAAAATGACATTGTCGTGGCTTCCATGACGCAAAGGCCGAGTTGGACAGCTGAGATCAGAGGGCATCTTGATGACACCAGGAAAATAAAAAATAAACATTTTGATGAAAGTTACACACTCGCACGCCGAATAGAACAGAAAAAAAAAACAAAAAAAAAACGACCCAGAGGCGGTGTCGTCATGCCTGGAAAGCCAGGCGCGGATAATAAAAAAAAAAGGAAAAGCCGAGAAGTATAATAATAGTCGTAGCGATTGTAAGCTTCTTTTCTCGGAAATATCCCGAAAGCACATTTGAAATGTCCTCTTTTCAGCCGCTCTTAGTGTATTCTTATTTATTATCTATGCGGAGACTCGTTCTTGCAGGCTGACCCATCTGCCGTCAGACGTCTAGAAGACGACAATAAAAACGAAAGCAAGTGTTCCGTGACGCCGCGCCTTCCAACGACGACAGCGGAATAAAGATGAAAAGAAAGACGGACTGCAGAGGTCATTCAATATATGTTTGGAAGCGCTAGACTGAGAATCGCTACGATCGCGACGTTGCGCTTGGCCTGCAAGGACACTCAGAGTTTTCTCTCCGTTCGGCTTCTCCTAATGCACGGCTGTCGACGGTGAAGCCCGCTTTGCAGAAAAATGAGACCCTATAATTTAAAACACGGCATATGATGTTGACACGTGAATGTTCGGAACATTAGGATTTTGTGCACATATGATGTAAATAATAAATGGTCAGACAGAGGCCGAAAAGCGTGAAATACGGGCTCCACGTCACTCCAAGCGTGCTCGCTGCTTTCATATCCAGGCGCGTTCGTCCAGCGTGAGCCGAGATCGTGGAAAGTGCCAGCGAACTTTTGAAAAAAGCACGAAGTGTAAGTGAAAAGGAAATATTGTTAGAATATCATAAGAAGGAGAAGCTCTAAACACAATGAGCGGCTAATCCTGCCATTAAGCTGTCGTTTACTAATCAGCGTCAAAGCACAGCGACAGCGTTTCGGATTAGCACGTTAATTATGCATTAAACATTCACGCGACGGCCAGATGAGGAGAGAGCGAGAAAGTTTGTTTAGAAAGCGTCAGCACGTCATGTTTTTGCTGTGTTCAATCTCAAACCAAGCACATACTAGTCCGTCAATACTCGAACGGTCGGGTGCACAATAGTGAGTGAGCGTGTGGATTGCATCAATGCAGCCGTGTAGATGTGCGATAATTAGAAAAGCAAGCTATAAATGTAACATTATTGACCATTAGAACTGATAATAGGTCACCCAGTTTTGAAAAGTTCAATATTTTATTAAAACTGCTCCTTGCTCTAATTAGCGTGCGTTTCTGTTTCGCGCGTTTTCTGGTCGAGAACGACGATCTTAAACAATATTCTCTAAGGCTATCCATCAAGTAAAAGGACTCAGTACTCGTTTCAATGTGAATGTTTGCCGTTTCCTGTGCAACCGGCACCGTTAACGACGCGAACTACCAGTGGCATTCGACCCGTCGCCCAATGTCCGATACTCGGGACAAACGCCTTGAAATTTTCATGGACTTATATTAAGACAGTGCGTTCGCGCGAATCGTACCGCGAAGGCTGTCATTGATCGACCGCCGGGTGAAAGGGAGTACTGCCTGAAGAAAAAAAAAGTTTTTCGAGTGGAGGTTGAGTCGATAAACTGCACCCAAAGCAACGCACGACAAAAATCTCGTAAAAAGTCCAGCAAAACACAAGCGTAGGGAAAGGTTGTCTGCTCTCAAAAGGTGGAACAACAGCAGTGAGGTCATTACGATGTCAGCGACTCAGCCGAACAGCAATGCATGATTCTCTCCGCGTTAGCATCGATCGGAGTAATTATTGCTATAGACTAGTTCAGAAGGGGTGGGGGAAGGCACTGATGTATGACGTACAGTTCTCGGAGCTGCGAACTGTTTCCTTCAGTTCTCCTCTCTCAAGCCAAACCACGTTGTCGGGGAATACGAACGATGCGTATAGTGTTTTTGGCATCTGTCCTCATTTTGTTGACGACCTTAAGCCAAACACGAAACTATCTTAGATGCTTTAACAAGCAATTAATCAATCAGGCATCATCATCATCATCAGCCTGATTATACCCACTGCAGGGCGAAGGCCTCTCCCATATTTCTCCACTTAACCCGGTTCTGTGCTAGCTGCATCCACTTGACCCCTGCGAACTTCTTAATCTCATCCGCCAGTTTGTTACCCTCAGCGACCATCGGTTATCCTCTCTTCGCACTACATGTCCTGCCCATGTCCATTTCTTCTTCTTAATTTCCACTAGAATGTCGGTAACTTGAGTTATTCTCTGACCCACTCTGCACGCTTTCTATCTCTTAATGTTACCCCTACCATTTTTCGTTCTATAGCCCTCTGGGTTGTCCTCAACTTAAGTAGAACTCGCTTGGTTAGCCTCCACGTTTCAGCCCCATAGGTGAGTACAGGCAAGATGCAACTGTTGTATACTTTCCTCCTGAGCGATACCTGTAAGCTGCTAGTCATAATCTGCGAGTGCTTGCCAAATGCGCTTGCCAAATGCATTTGGCAAGCATTTGGCAATCAATCAGGCTGCCGGTGACAAAAGAAGAAAATATGTGCAGCAACAAGCCAGCAGTTGCCATCGTCATGACCATAAGTGTTGGGAGCAAAAACTGCTAGGAAGTCTGCACTCTTTGGCCTTGTTTCGAAAAATCATCAGCGGTGGAACAGATTATGCAGCGAAATATATAAAAAATGATCTTTTCCTCTGATGACAAAATAGTACATATGATAGTTACGTGTTTTTTCGTAGCATGATATACAGTTACTGTGGCGATGGGCATGGTAAATATGGATCATCTGATGGTCTTGCTGTGTTTCTTACTCCATTTTTATAATAACGCTTTCGGTGCTGTTCGTTTTAGTTTTAAAGACTTTCATAAGAAGCTACACAACGCCGCTCAGGCGATCTGTACCATAAAAAAATAAGGCGCAAAACAAATAAATAAAAGATGCTTATTTCAGTGCTGTGAATTAACGCATCAATGCATATTTGTCCAGTCCCGCCGAATATCGCTTTGTATCGTTAAACACCACATTTTGTTCTGCGCTTTCTGACTCTCCACGCAAATATACTTATATGAAATTTCACATAACGCAGTGACACTTCGTATGCCTTTGTATAGCATCTGCAAATAAGCAATCAGAAGCGTCAAATATACAAGTCGTCGTTTAATGAATTTGGATATTCCTCTTAAATCAGTCCAGGCAATAAGTGAATGTCGCTGAATATAACCAGTAACCAGTGTTGTGGGATTCGGGCTTGCTGCGGCTGCCCTTTGCGCGGCCGCCGCCCGCTTCCCAGTTGTTCTCCCCGTTCCCTTTCTCCCGCCTGAGGCGGCGGAGAGGGGCTCGAACGACTTTTCACTGTCGTTCGGGCCACAGCTCCGCCCTGGCGTCCCAGTGGCTGTTCTCATTGGCGCCTTTTGGCGGGAAGACGGCACCGCTTCGACAGCCGCGCTCGCGCGACTGTCCGAGCGGAGCTCAGAGAGAGACCCCTCCGAGACATCGCAAGGTGCGTACGCAACTGTTCTTGTCTGCCGGCCTTTGTTCGCGCAGACCAGTGTGTGCTCAAGTTCGTCTGCTCCGGGTCGTACCTGAGAGCGAAGCTCGAGCCTGTCGATCGTGATCCAACGATCCGCGACAGGCGTACCTTGCGGTGGTTGCCCAATCTCTCTCAAAGGAACCCTTTGGTTACTGCGAGAGAGAGAGATCACAGCACGCCCTTGCGTGCTTGCGGCGCGCACTCCGTGTCACTTCGTGCGCGCAGGGAAGCCTAGCTCCTCGCGCGCTCCCTTGACACGGTGACTGCGTATGTGTGTGTATGTGCGTTTGTAAATATGTGTGTGCGTATGTGCGTTTGTAAATATGTGTATGTGTGTGCGTGTGTGTGTGTGCCGCTGGAGGATGGCGTTTCAATAAACGTCTCCTTTGTGAACTTGGAGGTTTGTGTCCTTGCAGCGAAGTGCTCTCCTCCCGGTGGAGGTTGAGTGCGCGCTGCAGTGTTTCAGTGTGCGCGTGGTGACGGCTGATCGGGGCGCTTCGGCTCGCGCGACGCTCGAACCCGCGGTGGTTTGTGGCCTATGTCCACGTAGAAACCACAGTGTTAAACCCCTCTTCCTTTACGTCATCCTTATACGATTAAGAGCATGGCGACTTTTTCTTGACACAAATAGTGGCACCACGGATCCGGAGGAGACCACTAGATTAATTGTATATAACTACGGCAAGACAATGGTTTAGTTCTGTTTACGGGGCTTAACGTCTCAAAGCCACTCAGGCTATGAAATACGGCGTAGCGGAAGGCTCCGAACATTTCGACCACCTCGGATTTTTAACGTGCACTGGCATCACACAGCACACGGGCGCCTTGCTCTTCGCCTCCATCGAAAAGCGGCCGCCAAGGCAAGGATTCGATCCCGCATCCTTTGGCACAGAAATCGAGCGCCCTAACTACTGCATCATCATGGCGGCGCGACAAGACGGAGGTCAGAACTCTTGAGGAACCTAGTCGTAGGGCTCGAAGGAGTGCCCAGCGCACTCGGAAGGTTTAAAGGGTGGCAAGATAACAATACACCGAATACCTACCAACGGATATATCAACGGGCATACCAAATAGATCTAATGTGAACGTTTGGTGACAGACTGGAAGAAATTAATTGCAAATGTGGCTACAAAATTACAATTCGGGTGATGCAGTGGTAAGACGCCCGACTACTGTGCCGGAGTTCCCGGGTTCGAACCCGACCACGGCGGCTACGTTTCGATGGAGGCGAAACGAAGAGGCGTCGTGTGCTGTGCGATATCAGCGCACGTTAAAGATCCCCAGGTGGTCGAAATTACTCCGTAGCCCTCCACTACGGCTCCTCTTTCTCTCTTTCCACTTTCATTCCCACCTTCCTCCCTTCCCTTACGGCGCGGTTCGGGTGTCCACAGAGCAAGTGTGACAGTTACTGCGCCTTTCCCTTCCTGTGAACCAATTTAATTTATTTTCAAGACCCACCGCGGGGTGCTGGGGCGCTCGGCTACTGTGTAAGGGACCGAATCCCGGCCGCAGCGGCCGCTTTTCGACTGGAGGCGAAAAAGCAAGGCGCCCGTGTGCTGTGCGATGTCAGTGCACGTTAAAGAGTCCGATGCGGTCGAGAGCCCTCCACTACAGCGTCTCTCATAGCCTGAGTCGCTTTGTTCGGGACGCTAAGCCCCATTAAAACCAAACCAAACTATTCGTTCAAAGAATGCCTCGCAGCTTGAAAGAAGAAAATGTGGCAGAGAAGCGCTGAACGGCGCACAGAATCCACAAATCGGATAAATCACGCGGGGCACGTATTACAATGTGCCAATCTGCCTGTTCCGTCCGCAGTAACCAAAGCATAATGATCTCCAGGAATACAGCACCTATTATCATCTGTTTTACCGTAGCTTGTTCACGTAGTTGATGGGACAACTGTAAGACGTAACAACACAAGAGGAAAATGTAGGCACAATACTTCGGGAAGGAAAACCGCCAAGCGCAAACCTATGCGGGCCGTGCTCATGCGCAGGCAATCCTGCAAGCTAAACTACGGGGTACGTGTCCTCACTAAATTACGCGGGCACGAGATGCATCCACGTGTTGAGTGCAATAAGAGGGCGTCGCACACTCACTACGATACGTGCAGCTATAGTGTACCGCCCTAAACACGGCCACACGTGCTGGCAAGGGGAAAGGATGCGTGACGTCGCATACTACGTCACTTACCAAATCGGTCATCACGTGAGAAGAGGCGAGGGGAGTCATCGACGGTTCCGCTCAGCAGTCACGTGACAAGCGTGAAAAGTCAAGCATGGACACAATGAGAATATTAGCACACATACACACTCTCAGCAGGGAAAACAGGAACAAACATTTCTGGCCGTGAACAGCTTTAAGCAGACCACAGGGACCACCCTCTCCAAACCCCCACCCAGCACAGTTCTCACATATTACAGTCGAAATTATCTCTGGCGCGCGTTTGCACGTTGCGAAATGGTTCTGTGGTAGTTGATATTTGTCACTAGTGTCCACTGGCTGCTTATCAAAAACTGAGCACAAGAGGGAATACAAAAAAATACACCAGTTAATAGCGTAAAGGACCACCTGACTAAAATGCTAACTAACCTACCGAAGAAGGGTCGATTGCCAGGATTCGCGGCTGCGCCCATTTTGTGATTTAATAATAACAAACACATGCGCAGTAGCTAGCGAATGAAATTAACTAATTTTAAGTTCTATCTGGTTCTACTATATGACAATATTTGGTCCATATTTGTTATCTTACGCCGAACTCCAATATGACCACTGCAGTTGGAAGGACTTTTTTTTTTTTTTTTTTTACTGGTAACAAGCTTTCCAACAAATAAACAAACAAGGCTCCAACTGTACTCTTGGGCCACTCGCAAATTTCTAAGCGCACTCTGAAGATTGCCTGGGTGTGTACGCGTTCGAGGCGACGAAGAACGGAGCGAAAACAGCACGCACTCGGCTCGCGCTTCATCTCCAGAAGACTGCACATGCTCATAAATAACTCATCGACATGTACACGGAATATACTAACAAGAAAGCTCGTCTTCAAAAAAGAAAGAAAGAAAGAAAGAAAGAAAGAAAGAAAGAAAGAAAGAAAGAAAGAAAGAAAGAAAGAAAGAAAGAAAGAAAGAAAGAAAGAAAGAAAGAAAGAAAGAAAGAAAGAAAGAAAGAAAGAAAGAAAGAAAGAAAGAAAGAAAGAAAGAAAGAAAGAAAGAAAGAAAGAAAGAAAGAAAGAAAGAAAGAAAGAAAGGAAGGACAGACGCCACGCAACTCCACACTAGCACTCGGTCGGAATGTAGCTGTAGGCTCACTCAAAAGGCACTGTCACAGACTGCATCGCACTCCTTCGATCGCACCCTGGGTGACGCCCAGCCCGATCGCTATCACTGGCAGCTGTCATCGCTTCAAATCGTGGTGCCCGAACAAAGAAACAGCGACTTGTCTATAACAGCGCGCCCACACTGCAGGAGACGATGCCGTTTGAATCCTAAATGCTCCCGGTGGGAAAAGGCGTCAAAGGTTCGCGGAGAAGCCAGACGGCTGCTCCCGACGGAGGTCGTCAAAAAACGGTTCCTCCTTTAAAAGCGAGAAATAACATGCGGTAAAAGAAAATCTTTTTTTTTTCTTTTATTTTTTTTTTTTTTTTAGAGAGAGAGACTTGGTTAAGTACGTAAACAGCAGCAAAGGTTAGCTGCCTCCTTAGATACCACGCCTCTCTCAGACGTCTCGGGCGTGAATCCTCTCGAGGGAGGGGAAGCTTTAAACAGCCGCGCGTTCGCTGACTGCCGCACGCTGACAACCTTGAGTCGGTGGGGGAGAACTTAATATCTGTTTTGTCTGATCTCGCTTGCTTTCAAAAACGTTCACGAAGAGCAATGGCCATGGCAGACGAAGGACAGAGTGCAAAAGGAGTTTTCACAAAGTGCGAGTTCTTCTAATACCCGCGAGTTAAACGTTGTTCCAACCATTTCGAACGCTATGTACAAAGCTGTATATATTACGATTCGCAGAAGCTTCTGAAAGCGTGGCGCTGCATCTAGCAGTGAATTATTCGAATCAGAAGAATTTCGCAGGCCTCACGTCGATACTGGAGTGTTTTCACACCCTGGATAAACTGCAGTAGACGCCGTCGCCAAGAGTGTTGACACCCTTGGTCTGCGTTTTATTGCGCAGTGAGCACATATTACAAAAAAAAAAAAAAAAAATTTAGCCTCCTCATCCTTCGAGGGCCTGTTTGAGATGATCTTAGTTAATGGTGTTACTGTGTGGCAATTTTCACGATTTTCTGTTACAATTTCTACACTACTTTCCACAATTCTTTGAAAACCAGAAAACTTGATTTCTTACTTTTTTTTTTCTATTTAAGGAGAATACTCTAGCTACGCCTGAAAGGATTCCGCTACGATTTCGAATTCTCTCGATGCTTGGCTCCCTTTCCTGCACGTCCCGATATGACCAAGAAAGGTGCTTTACGGCTATGTAACCCCCCCCCCCCCCTTCCCCCCCTTCCACTCCACGACACCCCTCTTTACCCAACAGCATTGAAACGACGTTTATATTAACTATAATATAACAGAGGCAGACCAGGAACCGGCCAATCGGGGCTTGGAATAGTGGCGACCTGAACGCATAGATTATCTACGCAGCTTTCCCCATTCCCCCTACATGAAACCCGAGAAAGAAATAACATTCGCGAAGGAAGAAAGTTTACCGCGGAAGGCAATAAAGAGGGCAGTGAGAGAGTCATGAAAAGCCTCCAGGTGGTGACTATATATTCTCTTAGTCCAGGAATCGTGCTCTCTGCAGTCTCACGTACTGGCGCCTCAAGGCATCAAGAGAGCCCAAATACAAACAATAAGCGCCACGAGCTAATAGGGATTGCAACTTAGCGCTTGAAATCTTGTCATTCTCACAGATGAAGGCGTGGTTAAAAAGCCCTGCAGGCGCTCGTATACACCGTATGTGATAAGCATGTTGCAAAAAAGATCATGTTGCATAAACTGGCTACCCACGCACCTGAAAAAAGTAAAAACCGTTTTTGAAGCAAAAGAATACCGACATCCCCCTGGGTTAAGTGACATTCCCTGGTATCGCAGCAAAAACAACCACATGAGGGCCACGCTTATCGCACCATTCAGCGACTATGTAGATCATGTCGTAAGTGAAGGAGGTTCCCGCTGCGATGCCCAGTCGTACGTGGCAGCCGAAATGCGATAGAAGCGGTATGCACTAACTACCGCGCAATACTCAGACCGGTCACGGGACCCCGCTTGTCAAGCAGCAGTTCTGAGGGCTCCCTGCTACTTAAACGCACCTCAGGGCCAGAGTGCATTAAAAAAAACAAACTGAAGAACGTAACCGACACACAGCACAGACAAACGAGAAAAGCCTATATATACCCAATAGCCAATGTAATTGAACTTCAAGCGAGAGTAACAGTGCTGTGGCCTCGTTTTTTTGCGCTGTTTTAGTATGAATCAAAACCAACTTGCCCAGCTATCTGTTCTTCTAAGCCGTAACCTGCTCAGATCATTTTTGTGGCATCCAAAGGCGGCACAAAGTGCAAAACTCTCGTGACAATCATTTTTCCGCGTAAGCTCGGCCAACGAGATAGTTGGTGCTGACAAAAAGAAATAAATTAAACAAATAAAAAGAGCCAAATACGTAGCGCATTGGAGGTGTCTGGGTTGCCACATGAACTCCTCCTATCTTGTGGGGCCTTAGCTCAGCAGGAGAATATATTTCGAGCACGCACACACAACAAAAAAGACAAAATATAAAGCCTAATTTCGAAAGGGGTGGGTAGTAAGCGGATTTCATTGCAATAAGCTAGCACATTTCAGCCCCGACTTTCCGTCGTTCTTATTTCTAACGTAAAAGCATCGCCTCATCGACTTTCGTAAGAAGGTCACTCAAGAACGGTAAAAGATGAAAAGGATCAGGCTACGGAGTATTATCCTCGCCTCGGGCGATCAGAAGCGATGCAGGCCCGTCGTGAAACGAACCCAGAATTCTTAAATAAATTTTCAACGACCTGTCCTCTGTAAAAAATGAAACTATGGGGAAAAACGCAAAAACAGGTGAAAACCTTCTTATCTTTCCTCGAGTGTAAAACCTGCAGGGCGTCTATTATGAGGTCCGCGTTTCTTATCACTCAGACAAACGCTGCTGAAGTACATACTGAGAGAAGCAGCGGTACTAACCCAGTCCCAACTCCCCATTCTATGCGGTGGAACTTCTTCCCTAACTCCTTTTATTTTTTGCGCAACTCCCCATGACTGCCGGTGGGGCGAGGTGACAACGGAGGATGGGGATTGGTGCCTATGAAATTGGGAATTCAGTCGGTCCATCTAAAAACAGATGGGGAAAAGTGAATATACAGGCACGGAGTAACGATACCAATAAAGGGAAGTATCCACGGAGCAAGGCTTGTAGGGAGCGCTATATAGGGATACATAGAAGCGCGCGTGTGAGGGGTTGAGCGCTCAGAAATGGTAGCGAGGCGAAGCAACCGAGTGTCAAAGCGGCCCACGTTCTCTATATATTTTTTGTTTCCCTCCTCGCGCTCTGACACCCCAATTTCCGGTTCCGTTCTCTGACTCGTTTCCTCCGCCCTTTGTGCAACGCCGCGGTTCTGTGTTACACAGCGCCACGCGCCCGAATGGCGCGCAGACATTTTCCGCCTGAGTTGCCAACCGTACGACGAAATAACGCATCCACACACCGTGCGCACGTTGCATTAATGTTCCCTTTGGGAGCTTCTTCCCCGCATCGATGAACAGCAGGAGCAGTGGTGGCTCTATAATAGGTCGGCCTCGCCTGATCAAAATGAGTGCGAAAAGCGGGATGCGTTAACGATCAGGGAGCTGAAAGACGCTTGCTTGCTTATTTATTTATTTATTTATTTATTTATTTATTTATTTATTTATTTATTTATTTATTTATTTATTTATTTATTTATTTATTTATTTATTTATTTATTTATTTATTTATTTATTTATTTATTTATTTATTTATTTATTTATTTATTTATTTATTTATTTATTTATTTATTTATTTATTTATTTATTAAGTAAATAAGTAAGTAACCGAGAAAACTAACCGTCGTACTAACAGGCGAACGACGTACAAATCACAAATACACAACAACTAAAGTAAACATAGGAACTCAATGTCGCAAACAAACTGACAAAGCCCAAGCATCATAAAGAACTATCATAATCATCATCATCCGTGTAAAATGCATTGTAGGAGAAACAGTCCCCCGGCTGATGATAAATAAACCATTTATTCTGCAAAACGCGGCCACCTTTTCTAAGCAAAATTAGGTGGCTTCATCTCCCCGTGCTTTGCGGAGTGATGAAGACAACACATGCAAGACAACACATGCAAAACACACGTGCAACACGTGAGCCTTTGCCATCTCTGTCTGCATCCTGCTGCGCCCTACGCAGTCACGTCGAACCATTTATTCCGGACGTCTTATTAGTGACTAAACTCATTCAACCTGACTCAACGGCAGTAACGCATAGGGGCTGAGATCAACTTTTGGTCACGGAGAGGAAGCAAAAACAAAAAAGAGCAAACAGGGTTCTCGCTACATAGTATACAAGCATTGTGCGCAGGTCCTGCGCCATTTGCAGTTCAGCGCAGACCTTGAAAAGTTTGCGACGGCCAACGACGCCGCAAAGACCCCTTGTCGTTACCCTCACCAAAGGTGCGCACATTCGAAAAAGAAAATGATATAATAAAGAGACGCGAGGAGGGAAGTAGAGCAAGGCCAAAGAGCACCCCATTCTCGCTGTCATCTCTCTAGAACTCGTGCTGGAGATGAAGTCGGGGGAAAACAAAACGCGACAACTGTCGCAACCTGAGCCCGTTTCACCGGAGCCGCTATTCGGCGGGTCCTGTCACCCGGCTCCAGCGGGTTCACTCAACACCCTGTCTCAGCGTCTAAACAGAACTCGTAGCGTTCCGTGTTCGAAGCGCCTTACAATATATATCGCACGCTGCCTTAGCCTAACTCCCCTTGGTTCCTTTTTCTCTTCTTCGCTCGCCACAAAGGCGCCTACTAGACGCGGATTTCCCAGCTCATCCCAGGCTGCGCAAGCCCTGGTCGCACCACGCGCCAAGATTTATTCTTGGTCCTTCGGCCTCCTCCCTTGTCACTAGATCGCACGAGCCTCAAAGGAGACAGGCAGCAGCCAATTTCTGTCCATCTATTTCTCCTTTTGACTAGCGGTTTCTTTCCGCTTCCAGCGCGCACACGAAGTCTTCAAACCACCTCACACTGGCTCAAATCATTGTCTTCACTGGCGGGAACAAAAGAACGCAAAGCAAGAGAAGCAGATAAGAAAGCTTCGAAGCACTAACAGGTCTATATATTTGGTTGGATGAATTCACGTGAAAATGAAGTGACAAGAAACAATGCAAAAAGCTGTCAACAAAACATCTACACTTCAAGCTCCGTCGTACGGCAAAGCAGGATCGAGAGTTCATTATCGATTACGGTAAACCAGTGATATCGAACACCTTGCTGCGCGCTTGATATTCACGTCCTGAATGTCCCGCTCGACAACCGAGGATTTTTATGCCGGCCGAACAAGGAAGGTGAAGTCGAAGATTAACAGTCTGCAAAAATGACGACGATAATTATTATTAGACAAGCATCTAAATTATATATCTGCAGAAAAAGCACGCACGTCTAAACCACCGTCAAGACAGTGATCCGCGGCCGACGGAATACTAACGAAGTGTACTCGCAATAAACGACTTCGCCGCTGTATGTAGCAGTGCACGCACTGTCTATCGCTGACGCTGCCAAAACAGGGGCGACTTTTGGGATTAGGCACATACGCGGTCCCTAATCCGCCGAGGAAGCGTCTGAACGTTCGCTGCCTCGTCAGCACCGAGCCCACTCGAGCCCCCCAAAAAACAAACTTGACATACTCGGAGTTCCGTTTATTTTTATTTTCTCGGAAATGGGGAAAAAGGGGCGGCAAAAAATGAAAACATGAGAGCACGGACGAGCTGGACGCCTCTGATGGGCTACAAGATGTGTCTCGTCTCGGTGGCACCAGAAAGCAATCGATTTGACGAGAAAGAGAACAACGGGCGCTGGATACAGCCGGAGTCCTTCCAGTCCTAGGCCACGGACGCGAAGCCTTGTCCCCGTACAAAGTTCTGCTAACAACCGTATGCACTTCTGTGGAGTCTGAATTCAAGCAGCCGCTGTGCTGCTTGAAGCGGCCGGACGGAGCACGGTGAACCGGTGAGCCCTCGTTAACCTCATCTGAAGCAGGCACAGCCGAAAGAAAAAAAAAAAAAAGAACACGTTCCACATCCTGCGCAGTGGATCTATTACCAAATTGAGTTCCTCGTCGAAGGGAGAGCTCAACACCCTCTCCATCTCTTTGCCACCCCTCCTTTCACACCCCTAACCTCCCCGAGCTCGATCGTCCGTGCGTGCATGCCCTCGAAATGGAGCGCCGTAAGGACCGCTTTCTTCTCTCGCCCAAAGGAGAGAGAGAGAGAGAGAGAAAAGGAAAGAAAAGCCCTCTTCCGAGGCTCCAACGCACGTGGCGTTTTAGATATGCACCGACGCGCCCGGAGGCGTTTATGCACGGTGGCGTTTCCGCCAGGGCTTGAACGCCGTGCGAATTCGAAAGCCTGGTCCCCTCAACCTCTCGTTTTATTTCCCTACTTCCATCCACGGAGAAGGTACGCGTAGGAAAGCAAGTTAGCTCGTCTGGGAGATTCATAGCTGGTACAGCGTCGCTTGCGCACAACTGTGTTTACGGTATTAGTAACAGCCTGCGAAGCACGACTGCGCTCCACTCTGGGGTATATACGTAACTTGAAACAGGTTTGTGAAACGGAGCGTAGGAAGGAGTCTTGTGCATCCGCTACGGCCCGTGAAGCGCAATACGCTGGTGCTGTTCGCTACCTGGTGGTTGAGTTACAGTTACAGCAGAGAGAAAAGAGCATCCATTGGTCGTCTCCGTTATTAAAGATGTATCGCATGCCAGTGTCGAAAAAATTAGGAGGAGGAGGGACCAAGAAGAGACATTAAAGGGTGTAGAGAAAGGCAGCATATAGTAACGACACTAATTATTACGTACGATTAATAGCTGGTGGACCGACCGATCGACCGAGTGGAAAGGAATTAGGGACGGCGGCTCTCGGACACTGTTTGGGGAATTAGGAGGTTCTTGGCTCTTCTTGGCTCTTCACACACACGGAATGCCACAGGTGAAAATTCCTACCTGCGCGACA
The DNA here is from genome assembly GCF_055883805.1 of Amblyomma maculatum. NCBI lineage: Eukaryota > Metazoa > Arthropoda > Arachnida > Ixodida > Ixodidae > Amblyomma > Amblyomma maculatum. Next base: position 12,010,687 of record NC_139352.1, read on the forward strand.
AAACCTCGCGCCGTACTTCGTTTCGCGGCATTAGATCTAAAAACAGAAAAAGAAATGGGTAAAAGCGAATATGATAAGACAGAGCAACGTAACGACGAATACCTGAAAAGGAAATCAAAAGAGTGAAAAAGGTGTTCGAAGCCGACTCGGCACCTCAAGAACGGTATAAAGGACGAAAAAAAAAAAAAAAGCACGTGGCACAGTTCCGGTCATTCTATATGATAGCCCGCAGCCCTCAGGGGACTCACCGAAAATGTCTGGCTGGCCAGCCACTAACAACGCGTCGCGAAAATCTCAGGGGAGCAGAAAAGAAGAGGAAAGTTTTTCCATTCCCGTCAACCCCGCTCGCATGCCACAAACCGAAGCAAACGAATAAAAAAAATAAAAAAGGGAAGAGAGGCACAAGGTTGGTGACGGCGGCAAAGCCACCGCGAATGAAGGAAGCGCGTGCCGCAGCGTTGCACGAACTCTGAACCACAGAGGTGGCCAGACACTCTGTCGTATCTCACACGGCACGGAGCGGCCGTAATCCGTTTTTCACAACAGTTCAGGGTCACACAAAATTGCACCTGCTGTTACAATCTTCTGGAATACGTGTAGTCCTTTCACTTGAGTAGGAGTGAAGGAATAGTCGACGAACGTTGATTATTATTATGTATTTCAGAGGGCGGCTACTGAAAATTTCAAACACGCAACGACATTTGACAACTGCCGTAACTGCAGCTGCATTTTTGTATTTTGGCGACATCAACATCCTCCCGCAGAGAGGTGGGATCCAACATGCGACGAGTCTGCTTAATACGGATATACCGCAGATCCCCGCAGGAGAGTGACAATGCTTGGAGACGTACTTTTGTCATTGGAAGATGGCAGTGGTAGAGTGTAGAGTGCGGAGGTTTCTGTAAGTCTCAGATTAACGACTAAGAACTCGCGATGATTCGATTTTTAATGCTGTAGGGACAACCATCATGCCCAGAATTCAATCGCTACTACAGAAAGCTCAAAAAAAAAAAAAAAAAGAAAGAATGCTTTCCGAGCAAAGGTGTAATGACAACTCTTCGTACCATTACTTTCTATCAAGGAAGCAAACCAATTTAGCATTCGTCGAAAGTTCTAATGCACCCGGCCTACAGCGAACTCCAATCTTCCCGGAGGGGCCCGCCGTGACAGAGCCGGCACAACCAGGATTGACGACGCGAGCAAATCAGGCACGAGCGAGCGAGCGTATCGGGCAGCGTTCAGCTGATTAAAAGCGCCTCGTCCCAAATCGAGTCTTTTATTCTCCTCGTCAATAAAAGTTTTCTACTATTTCTACTACCAATGTGCAAAGCACTAAGGGAGCAGGAAGTGTCGTTCGTTGTTCCCGAGCTAGCCGGAAGCCGATATACAGTTCTGTCAGTCTCATTACAAGGAGTAAGCGAGGACATAATGTTGCACTCGCATTCACGTCAGCGGAAACGTCACGAAGCTGCGTCTCCAAATCGAACTAGTTTCCGCTGGCTAATGACGACAAACGGCCACTACAGCTACCGCCTGAATGCAGGCACTAATAAAGAGAAATTGACGGCATCGTTTACTGTGCACCCACTTATTTAAATAGCGCTGGTCGGCGACCCTTACAGAGTGAACGGATCAAATTTCTGTTCAAATAGAAAATATATGTTACAGACGCGCACGCACCGCTTTAAAAAGTTCATTAGCAGGTCCACAAAGTTTATGCATTCCCTGCTGACATTCCGTGAGGGAGCAGTCTTAGCTAACATAAATCATCATCAGTCAGGGAATACAGATAGCAGGCGGTAAACAGACTAGAGTGCAATGAGCGGAACAGTTTCCCTCAGAACTACATCAATGTTTCAGTGCACGTCATGCGAGGGACCCAGTGCTCGGACGACTACGTGGATAGATGGATGGAATATAGCAGCGTCCCTTTTGAAACGGGGTGGTAGCAGCTGCTATCATGCTCATTTTTTTTTTCCTATATCTTAATTATTGTTTTAGATTAGTTAACTATACCATCATTCTATTCATTGATTTTTTTGTTTCTACATTACTAACATTATGTCCCTTTTCTGCTTTTAAGCCACCAATCTTCCAGTCGTTTTTTGCTATCTTCCACCCCCAGGTTCATTCACCTGGTCATTGGTATCTCTAAACTCCCGAGCTTCAGGAAGAGTGACTGCGCCTGCATCGACTTCCGGGTGGATACCATTACATTCGAGTATAATATGGTCAATTGTTTCTCTGGATTTGCAACATACTACACATGCGTCATCTTCGTTGTTAAAATTCTTTTTGTAGCTGCGTGTTCTAAGGCACCCTGATCTAGCTTCAAAAAGTAGGGTACTGCCTCTTAAGTTATCAAAGAAAGCTTCCTTCCTGATCTGCCTTTTCCACTTTCGGTATAATTCCACACTCTGTTTCTTCTCCATCGAATTTATCCAATTTTTACCTTCTGTGTTTTTCGCCTGTTGCTTAATGCTCTTTATTTCTCCGTCCTTCTGACTAGAATACTTACTGGTTAGTTTCATAGTTCTTTTCCTCCATTGTGAGTCAACGCTTTTTAAGTACAGGTATTTAAATACTTTAGCTGCCCATCTATTAATGTCCAATTTCCTCAGGCGTTCCTCATATAATATTTTACTCTGAGCTTCCCAAACTTCGAAAGATGCCCAGCCCATATCTCCCTTTACCGCCCAATTTTCCCCGTTTCCCCGTACTGCAACGCACAAAGCGGCAAACCGAAGAAGCAACTTTCTTTAAAAAATAAATGGGGGGGGGGGGGGGGGGGGGGGGGCATTAATCGCCGAAATCGGATTGGCTTTGGCTGAGTGGCCCTCCACCCTACCTTACACGGTACCCACTCTCTGGGCTATTTCCGTGGGCAAGCCACCATCCGGCCTCTCCCTCCTCTTCCCAGACTGCCACCTCCCAACCATGGTGTGCGGTTCCTATTTGTTTACACTGAAATTGCCAATCAGATCAACTCAGTCAATTGACTGAAATTAATGGAATAATTTAGTCCATGTCAGTATGTAATTCAGGTCTTGTGGCTGACGCTGCAGATTTCAGGATAGAATGCAGAACTATAACGCATAGCAGCACCAATAGCAAATAATAATAATAATAATAATAATAATAATAATAATAATAATAATAATAATAATAATAATAATAATAATAATAATAATAATAATAGCAATTTCGCTACAAAAAGCGCAACTTTCTATTGGAAGTCGAAACAATCGCCATCGACATGCGTTTCCTTAAACTTTTTTAATTCCCCACGGGCCAGTAGCAGTGCCCACTTCGATCGAACAGCGCTTTGGCATCTGGAACAGATCTCGACCGAAGCGAATTAATGTCCTTGGAAGCGACAAAGTGGCAAGCACCATGCCACACCGGCTCCACTGCTTCCGGCATTTAAAAGAAAAAATCTATGCTCGTAACGTCCGCCAGCAAGGAAGCTGACAGCTTCCTTGCTGATCCGCGTCTATCTTTCTGCGTTTTTCCTTCGTGTCACAGGTTGCCAGAGAGACACTAAACGGTCACACTTGCCGTCTACCCTGACTTCAGCAATTTCGCGCAGTACACAGAGACGTACCGTATTTGATCGCGTAATGAGCGTGCCTTCTAATTTGGCTGTCACCCAGCACGTTAAAGAATGCGCCCAGACATTTGCAGTGCAGCCTGAGAATCACGACAGTGAGTGCTAGCAGGCGCCCTTTTTTGAACATCAGAAAAGCTAGGCTACTTCTGTCGAATGAGAGCAATTCTTGCCTTGCCAAATGGGACGAAGACTGTTACGAATATCCCGCGACGGGTCCAAAAGCAAACAGGAACCATGTCTGACGAAAATGTGCTCGTATTTCCCACTTGCCATATCCACTTCCGTAGCAGCTTAATGAGGTTATGATTCGCGCTCGGTGGCGCGAGATCTGCGAGAGAGAATTCTAGTTGTGTTCTCTTCGTACGTCCTACCGTGCGGAAGAGTGCTTCGTTTCATTCAGAAGGAGGGTCGAATTGATCGGGGTTATTTATTCCACAAGCCTACTTTTTATCCTGTATCAATTATTGTTTCTGAAATTTCTTCCCCGCGCGTAGAACGGCCTCAAAAAATGACGGATTTTGGAGGAAAAACATGCGTTTAGTACTGTGCTAGTAACACCGCGTAGAGGCGCAGCCCAGAGATCAAAACCGGTGCGCACATCTGGGGCCCTCCAGACGCAGCGCTGTCGTCGTGAGGTGGCGGTTGCGAAAAAAAAAAAAAAAAACGGAGAGTGCAACCTGCGTATATGTCGCACTGTCCACACCTGCGAATCCGAGTGCAAGAGAAAGCTGTATGCGCGCCGTGCCTAAACAGTGTGTGCCGAACAAGAAAGCACCACATGTGATATCGACAGGACTGCTGGAAAGCGATAAGGAGCGGCTGAGTGAATCGAAGCACACCAACGTCTACGGTAGTGGAAATCATCACTATATACAGAGGTTACACGGAATACCTGTGAATTAACGCTGCAGCTCTCTCGCAGCAACGAATTTTAGTCTTCGCACGAATGTCCACTGTACCAAATGCTACAAACCTTTCCGTCAAGTGTTCATGTAGCAGTCCAAAGCAGCTCCTCCGTGTTGGAATATGAGCAGCCAGCATGTTGGCATAGTTCCGCCTCGCGCACACACTGGGTCCTTTGCAGCCCAAATAAACACCCCAGAGCGCATAAAGACGTCAGTCTTAGCGCGCCCGTGAAAGAAAACCACCATTAGTCTGAGCGCGACCACAAAAAAGGAGAGGCGGGTTTTCTTGCGTGCTACTCTATAGCTTTCTCCAACACAACATAAAACTCGCACCGGAGCCGGCCACGAATAGTACCCGGCATCCTCAGCGGCGAGCACTGACGCTTACAGCGCGAATCGCCGACGCCGATGCTATCATCGCGCGCAATGTCGCCGGCCCCATCGCCGCAACCACAAAGTCATTATGTAGGAACGCGACGGCGACGCTCGGTCGGCGAACGATGAAAGAAGCATTGGCATCCGAATCGTTATAGCCGCCGGTAAGGAATCGTGTGCCGGATTTCCGACCAGTATTATACGAGGAGCACGGCACGTCGGGTCGATGCAGAATCTGGCTCCCTCTATTCCTTTGTGTAAGCCGCATTTTCGTGGCACGGCATTGGCTCCGTGGCTTTCTCCGGACCGGAGGTTTGTATACTGGGAGGACGTCGCACAGTTGTATTCCCATGTAGACGAATGCGTTGTTTGCTTGCCGGAGGGTGCGACAGCGAGCACGCACCCATCACTGGAATGTAGGTAGTGCATGAACCCGGAGCAGACGACGGTCGGACTGATAGTTACCGTTTTACCTCTGTGAGAACGAGTATATGCGTTATAAACCACCTACACTTTTAACCACTGTCGCGTTTTACTTTTTTTTTTTTTTGCAATCGTTTCCGTGCCACAAAAACTGGATCCAGCGCCAAATGGTTCCGCAGCCATTCTAAGCTCTCTCTCTACAAGCAACGAACAGTAATCACGCGTCTCCTGACTTTTGTGCATTCTTACGGAGCAAAACTCGTTCATCGCAGCTGCGGCTGTTGAAAGCCTCACAAAGTAGGGGTGACTCTTGACTCGAGAAAAGGGACGTGGACGGAAGATACGGCTGAGAAGCCTTTCTTATAATTTGTGGCTCGACGCGTGTGTGACGTTTTGTGGCAGGGGAATGGATGCCCAGGGGATTCCAACCACTTCTGGTGCGGAGCGATCGAAGGCAGGCGAATACAGAGGAAAAAGAAAAGAGAAGGAAATGACAAATCACCGATAGTGGGACGCCGAAGAGCAAGCACAAGGGTCACGAGGCATATGGTATACAGCGCCAATCAATACGCTATGCACTGCGCGCCAGTGACAGGAGCTCGGGCTTCATCTTGACGTAGGGAAAAAACATCACGCCGCTGAGCCCGGCAGAGACAGAGCATGTCACAAAATTTCCTAGGCTCGGTGCGACTTCGCGTCGCCGCTTGTTTGCCCCCTCCCACCTTCCTCCTCATCATCACAACAATAATCGTCACATCTGTGAGAACCATAATTTCGCAACGGTCTCCTTTTTCTTCTTTTTAATGCCCTTCTTTCAAGTTTGCTAAAGCACTGGGAACTTCGGAGTACCCGCCACTGCCGTTTGCAGCGTATGCGGCTTACGATGGAAGTTTTCCGCGCCATTCTGTGACGTCACGACCGGCATAAACTGAATCCAAAGCTCTAGACCAAAATCAGGGCCACAATAAACTACGTAGATGACACTGGAACATATCTCATCCAAGTTTTGCCGTTTACAAGGTGCCGCACACCGTTTTCGAAGAAAAGAAAAAGTATACCGATGTTATTTCTTTTATTTATTTATTGTGTCTTAGGGAAAAGCGACGGGCAAGGGGCAGTCTTCTTATGACTAGTCCCTCAACTATTCAGGAAAAATAATGATTAATGCTCCTATCGACTACAAGCGGCAGAATTGAAATGACATGTGCAGAGCAAGAGCTCGGGTCACCCCACCGAGAAAACTGCCCGCGTGCGAATATTTGTCAACGATGTTACCCAAGGGATGTGACAGTTCCTCCCGGAAGCGGGGCTTTCGCAGCGTGCCACAAAGCTCAAGGGGAACTCATTGTTTCCAATATGGTTCCCTTTATGTGTTTTTTTTTCTCGTTTTTTCCTTTTTTGCTTCTTCCCAAGGTGTCAGAAGACTGTGCATAACAAATCGATCACTGTCTCTGGAAAGTCCATACATACGTTACCTTAGCATGTGTATGTAAATATGGTCACCGGCGCGTGGGCAATGAATCAGTTGAGGACCACACTGTTTACACTGATGAGATCATTTTTCCCCACTCGGGCTTATTCGAAGCGACTCCGCGCCGGAAATAATGCCGGTGCCAGCAGCCAATGATATTGCCGCGAAACCTTCAAACAGTATTTGTTGTTTTTTAACAGCCGCCGGCATACAGGCTTATCACTCTGATTCTGGACCGCGTATCAGTTCCGTAATCGCTGTTTGTTAATGCTCGATGTCGCAAGTCACACCTTTATCAGTTTTGTTGTAGCGAAAGATGCACCGAGATCTGTCTCGAAGGTTCCGGCCACTCGGGTGTCTTTCCACAATGTTCCAGCCCGTGCTGGTAGCTGTTTGCGACGTTATCTAGATTGTTCTGTGCAGCCTTTAAATTGAGCGTTGCCGAGTGTGACGGGTATTCTTTGTTCGACGACCGACGAGCGCGTTTATTGCTATCGCCGCCGCCGAGTTGCTTAGTTCTTTTGCGGGCGCAAGTCAGCCCAAATAAAGGTTTCTTTAGTGCAATCATCGACCCCTTCATTTGTGTCGTCGACCTCGTCACCACTACGTGACATCTGGTGGAGGTGCTGCCTTTTATCCTTCAAGCGAAGACCCAAGCCGTGTTCCTGTCGCCCTGGAAGACCAGCCTACAGGTCACCGAGCCAGCCGCCGACTTCAAGGCCTACAGCCAGAGCACGGTCTGCTACCTGACCCCATTCGATTTCGGAAGACATCGACGCTGACAATGGCCCAGCCTACAGCACCGGTTGTTTTCGTTCAACCCCGTGAGCCCCCCTGCTTCCATGGACGACCGGACGAAGATGCAGAAGACTGGATGGACCTTTTCGACCGTGTTGCAGAATTCAATGGCTGGAACAACGCCGCGAAACTCAGGCAAGTCTACTTTGTTCTTCAAGGACATGCCCGAGTTTGGTTCGAAAATCATGAGGCAGCTATGAAGGATTGGGAGATTTTCAAGGAAGCGTTTCTGACTGCATTTTCAAGTGCCGTCCGAAAGGAAAGAGCCCAGGCCCTCCTTCAGTCAAGACTTCAACTCCCTAACGAGCCTGTCTTGGCGTATGTTGAGGAGATGAAGCGCCTCTTTCGCCGCGCCGACCGTAGTATGACCGAAGGTGAGCAAGTCAAACTTCTATTGTGAGGCGTTAAAGAGTCGCTCTTTGCGGGTCTTGTGCGAAATCCGCCAAGAACTGTGGCGGAATTTGAAACGGAGGCGTCTACTATTGAGAAGACGTTGGCCACCCGAACGCGCCACTACGAGCGACCACTTCAGCCGGACTGCTCAATCCACTACCCCAGCGCATCTACAAGCGGAGAGAGCCTTCGGGACCTCATCCGGGAGATCGTTCGAAAGGAGCTCCGCCGATTGATGCCATCGTCGCAACAACCCCAGGTGGCGACGCTCGCGGACGTCGTCCGTGAAGAAGTCCAGCAGGCGCTGGGCGTTCCTCAAGCGACGGCTGCGACTGTTCAAGCACACGAGGCAACAGCGATGAACTACGCTGGTGCATTACGTCGCCCTCCGCCCCGACGTGATGACTTTCCCAGCCCTCGCCGCTACCGTCCTGTTCCTGAAAGCCTCCCCTTGGTTCCAGCCCGCCAAGCCTACCAACGACCCCCAAGCCCAAGGAAGTGCGACGCCTGGAGGACTGCTAACAACCGGCCATTATGCTTCCACTGCGGTGAGGCCGGCCACATTCTGCGACACTGCCCGTACCGACGAATCGGTCTCCGCGGATTTGCAGTCGACGCTCCACGACCACGCCCAGGTGAACGACCACAAGAAATTGACAATTACCTGCGTAGCGGTGAGATTGCGCCACCAAGCCGTCGGTTCAGATCTCCATCGCCGTACAGGGCCCGCTTTGCGTCGCCAGGCCGTACCTATGATGAGAGTATGCGCGGAAGGTCCCCAAGCCCGCGCAGGGGAAACTAAACAGAGCAACCTTTGGAGGTGAGGTTGCTCAACGACGAAAAGACGAACATCCTCCGCCGCCGACGACCACTAACGACGACGCAGCCATTTCACCGCCGCTCCACACGACGTCATCGACGACATCACGACCATACTGCAAGCAGACCACGCCGCCCAGCGCAGTAACTACGGTATGCCCCGGCCATGACCTGAAGAAACGACGGAGCCGAGATCGGACACTAAGGCCCACGTGCAATGCGAGGACGCGAACAAGTGACCTTGAAGTTGATATCGACGGTCGCAGAGTCACTGCCCTTGTAGACACCGGAGCTGACTATTCAGTCATCAGTGGACCGTTAGCCTCCGATCTCAGGAAAGTTACAACCGCTTGGGATGGCCCGCTGATTCGCACCGCAGGTGGCAACCTGATTACTCCATCGGGACGGTGTACTGCAAGAATAACCGTAAATGGGCGTACTTACCCCACCAGCTTTGTGGTCTTGCAGCAGTGCTCCCGCGACGTGATTTTAGGTATGGACTTCCTAAATGAAAATAGGGCTATCATCGACCTCCGATCCAAGCTGATCAAGCTCTCTGCAGACAAAGCCATACCTGCTACGACGACTTCGACGCAACACGTCGCTCTAAACGTCCTCGACGGAGAATTGACCGTGCCGCCCCGATCAAGCGTCGCCGTCAGCGTAGGTAGCACAGACATTGAAACCGCTGAAGGCATCGTCGAAGGAAATATTCAATTGCTCTTGGAACGAGGTATCGGCATCGCAAGAGGCATCGCGAAATTCCGAAGAGGACAAGCTCAGGTGCTGGTAACAAACTTCACTGAAGAATACCGGCACCTAAACAAGGGCACGACCATCGCTTTTCTCGACGAATTAGCGGACCTCAAAGACGTATTCGCCCTCCACGACCAACCACTGGAAGACGCACCGGACCAATTCCGTCAGCCCACATTTGACATCAACCCAGTATTGACCCACAGCAGGAAAAACAAGATTCGCAGTCTTCTTCGAAACTACAGGGAGTGCTTTTCGTCATCATCGAAAGTACGACAAACACCACTGGCCAAGCACCGCATTATAACGGACGAACACGACCGACCTCTGCGCCAAAGCCCTTATCGTGTATCGCCGCGAGAACGGCAGGCCATTCGCGATCAAGTTGAGGAAATGCTGCGGGATGACGTAATCCAGCCATCGAACAGCCCCTGGGCGGCACCAGTCGTTTTGGTCAAGAAGAAAGACAACACACTTCGCTTCTGCGTTGATTACCGCCGCTTGAATAGCATAACGAAGAAGGATGTCTACCCGCTTCCCCGCATCGACGACACTCTCGACCGACTCTGCAATGCAAGGTACTTCTCATCGATGGACCTGAAGAGCGGATATTGGCAAATTGAGGTCGACGAAAAAGATCGCGAGAAGACCGCATTCATCACACCGGACGGCCTTTATGAGTTCAAGGTGATGCCATTTGGCCTCTGCTCCGCACCAGCCACGTTTCAACGAGTAATGGACACAGTCCTGGCAGGGTTGAAGTGGCAAATTTGTTTGGTATATTTGGACGACGTTGTTGTCTTCTCGTCAAACTTTGAAGACCACCTAAAACGACTACAGACAGTGTTGGAAGCCATCAAGTCATCGGGACTAACACTAAAAGCAGAGAAGTGTCACTTCGCCTACGAAGAACTCCGGTTCCTAGGTCACATCGTTAGCAAGGACGGTATTCGCCCAGACCCGGAGAAAACAGCTGCAATCGCACAATTCCCACCGCCTACCGACAAGAAAGCTGTGCGCCGATTCCTTGGGCTGTGCGCTTATTATCGACGATTTGTCAGAAACTTTTCGCGGATCGCCGAACCGTTGACGCAGCTTACAAAGGCTGACGTACCTTTTAAATGGGAAGCGCCGCAAGGAGAAGCCTTCGACGAACTCAAGCGCCGCCTTCAATGCCCTCCCGTACTTGGCCACTTTGATGAAAACGCCGAGACCGAAATTCACACCGACGCGAGCAGTGTGGGCCTAGGAGCCGTTCTCGTCCAGAAGAGTGCCGGACAGGAGAATGTAATCGCCTACGCGAGCAGGTCACTCACAAAAGCCGAAGTCAATTACTCGACGACCGAGAAGGAGTGCCTTGCAATCATCTGGGCCACTTCTAAGTTTCGTCCATACCTATACGGCAGACCATTCAAGGTGGTAAGCGACCATCACGCGCTCTGCTGGCTGGCTAATTTGAAAGATCCTTCCGGCCGCCTTGCGAGATGGAGCCTACGACTTCAAGAATTTGACATGACTGTAGTCTATAAGTCGGGCCGAAAGCATTCCGACGCAGACTGCTTATCCCGCGCTCCCGTCGATGCTCCCCCGAAGGACGATGACGACGACGCCTTTTTGGGACCGGTAAGCGCCAGCAGTTTCGCAGAACACCAGCGATCAGACCCTGAGCTGAAAGCGCTAGCCGATTACTTGGAAGGAAAGACCTCTTCCCCTCCTGGTGTGTTCAGGCGACATTTATCATCCTTCACGTTAAGCAATGGCCTCCTCGTGAAGAAGAACTTCGCACCCAACAAGACCGCGCAGCTTCTCGTAGTGCCTAAAACCCTTCGGCAAGAAATTCTGCAGGCGTTGCACGATGAGCCCACAGCAGGCCACCTCGGATTTTCGCGCACGTTGCGTCGAATCCAAGAGAAGTATTACTGGCCGCGACTGCCTGCCGAAGTTGCCCACTACGTGAAGACGTGTCGTGAGTGCCAACGACGCAAGACGCCACCGATCAGACCAGCAGGACTACTAAACCCGATTCCGCCCCCAATCCTGCCCTTTCAGCAAATTGGGATGGATCTCCTCGGCCCCTTTCCATCTTCGTCTATGGGTAACAAGTGGATCATCGTGGCCACTGACTACCTTACCCGTTACGCCGAAGCAAGAGCACTACCAAATGGTACCGCGGCAGAAGTCGCCAAATTTTTTGTCGAACAAATTCTCTTGCGACACGGCGCCCCAGAAGTGCTCATCACGGACAGGGGAACGGCGTTTACGGCAGAGTTGACGCAAGCCATCCTGGAATACAGTCACACAAGCCATCGACGAACAACTGCGTACCATCCCCAGACCAATGGCCTCACGGAGCGCCTGAACAAAACGATCGCGGACATGATCGCTATGTACGTCGACGCTGAACACAAGACCTGGGACACCATCTTGCCGTACGTGATCTTCGCGTATAACACGGCAGTCCAGGAGACGACCAGAGCGACCCCGTTTAAGCTTGTGTACGGCAGGGAGCCCACGACGACGCTCGACGCAATGCTGCCGCACGTAACCAGCGAAGACAACCTTGACGTCGCCGCCTACCTGCAGCGTGCAGAGGAAGCCCGACGACTCGCACGGCTGCATATTAAAGACCAACAGCGCACCGACAGTCGACGATACAATTTACGACGACGCCATGCAGAGTACAATCCAGGAGACCAAGTGTGGGTTTGGACACCAATTCGCCGTCGCGGATTAAGTGAGAAGTTGTTGCGTCGATACTTTGGGCCATACAAAATCCTTCGCCGCGTCGGACCACTGGACTATGAAGTCATTCCCGACGGAACGTCAGCATCACAACGGCGACGGGCACGCCCAGAAATTGTACATGTTGTACGACTGAAGCCATATTACGCGCGTTAAAGAATCTGTGGTGTTTAAACTTTGCAGTGTTTATGTTTTGTTTTGAAACATCGAGGCGATGTTTTTTTTAAGGGGGGAGTACTGCCGCGAAACCTTCAAACAGTATTTGTTGTTTTTTAACAGCCGCCGGCATACAGGCTTATCACTCTGATTCTGGACCGCGTATCAGTTCCGTAATCGCTGTTTGTTAATGCTCGATGTCGCAAGTCACACCTTTATCAGTTTTGTTGTAGCGAAAGATGCACCGAGATCTGTCTCGAAGGTTCCGGCCACTCGGGTGTCTTTCCACAATGTTCCAGCCCGTGCTGGTAGCTGTTTGCGACGTTATCTAGATTGTTCTGTGCAGCCTTTAAATTGAGCGTTGCCGAGTGTGACGGGTATTCTTTGTTCGACGACCGACGAGCGCGTTTATTGCTATCGCCGCCGCCGAGTTGCTTAGTTCTTTTGCGGGCGCAAGTCAGCCCAAATAAAGGTTTCTTTAGTGCAATCATCGACCCCTTCATTTGTGTCGTCGACCTCGTCACCACTACGTGACAATATTTAACCGAACCACTTTTTTTTTCTGTTGTTTTCTCATTACACTTGCTCTCGCTGCAAATGTGGAACCCCTTCTGTGCAAACCATTACGACAGTCTTTCGACATAAACCTAAAATTTAATAGGTGTCCAAAAAGGACAACTGTCTGATGCCATCCTATATTAAAATGGCAGCCATGGGAAGCTATCGGGGGAGGCCTTAGTTAATCTTCATACGCACTTAAGCTGCTTAGGATGTTTCTCAGCACTTTTATGTACAAATGCCAAGGTAACGTGTATATATCTTCTTGCCGAGAGTAATCTATTTGTAAGTGCGCATAGTCTGCCGAAACCTTGGGAAGAAAAAAAGAGGAAAAACGTAAAGGGAGCCATACTAGAAAACTCCTTACGCTGTGTTGGGCGCTTCAAAAGCGCCGCATCCGGGAGCAATAATATCATATATGTTTTATCATGCACTGCCATTAAAAAATACGCGTCATGCATTATCACAAAGTATGGAAGATCATTTACGATAATGTATGACATATCGCATTATACTTGTATGCTATTTGAATTCTGATAGAACTTTTTCAATATAAAGTAACGAAGCCGACGGCAATGGCATGTTGATGACAATGCTGATTACGAAGGCGACGATACGCTGATAGCACTGATTACGATCTAGTGTCGGAAGATACGCTGCACGAATAAGCGACGTCCGTCTCTGGAGGCCGGCGCCTGGGCACTGCAACGTTGTTTCAAGTCCTTCCGGCGTCTGCCGGGTGGCGCGACCGCCTGTGCCCACACGCACACTTGCAAGAGGAGCCAACAATTAAGAGCCGGCGGCACTGTTTGCTCCCACACCCACATACGCTCGGCATGCTGACTGCAGTCCCGCATATAGCACGCGCTCATTTCCTCAAGCTGCGCACACTGCACCGAGGTAGGGGAAGAGCTGGCTGCAACGAGAAGCTCCCTGGTGCGCAAGCTGAGCAAACTGCCGCCGAAGGGGGAGGAAGAACCGAGGTGCGGGTCTTCTCGAGTGACATAAGACAGGTGCAGCGGACACTCGGCTAAAGATGCCAAACACCTCGCTCCTTTGCAGAAATCATGATTATTATGGGTATTATTATTAGCATCATAACCACCAGATTCGTCATCATTGTTTATGTTCGAAGTTGACGGCGTTGCATCCTGAGCACCTTTTTCCCTTATTATTACTACATGCAACTTTTCCTTTCAAGCATTTTTGTAATGCATTTTTGCATTCGTCCCCTTGTTTATTTGAGTGTTCTTGGTATTTCTTGAGTTTGCATTCATACTTCCATCTTGAAGGGACACTGAAGGAAGCATAGAAAGTAAGCAAGACGGATAGACTCTTCCCCGAGAACGCTCCCAGCATTTTCCTTTCAAGGGCTTCAGCGCACATCGTGTTGCATCTTGACTCTCTCTCCCTATCTCTCTCGTCTGCTTTGCTGTTTTAAATATAACTACCTTCGCCTTCGTATTTCTACGGTAGTTGGCCACTGGCACGGAGGAATGGTATTACTTGAGAGCTCTCATATTTATTTCACTGAAGGCGCCTGCGGAAACCCGCCATTGCTGGCGCCACCAGTTCTTTGCTTCTACGCAATTTGCTGCGTTATAAAGGACTTGTCTTCGGTAGAAATAACATAGCTGCTATCCCGTGGCGGTAGCCTATCAGTCTAACCTGACGTGCCATTTCCTTTCAGTGTCCCTTTAAAGCCGCACATTCTCGTCTCGCTCTCTCTATTGCGTTTCTTGTCTTTTAGCTTTATGTGAATTCAGCGTCGCACTCTAAAGTCGATGTTTGCTTTCACACATGCGCAGATCTTTATTGTGCGATGCGTACCTGTAAATCATGCCGTGCAAGAATTTGCTTACAAGACCCCTCGTTTATGCCCACCTCCTTTGTTGTATTTAGTAAAACTTACACTATGAAATTTTATATGGACGTTATTTTGTTTTTCTTAGCTACGCTGCAGTAACCAAGCCGCACGATTTTTCCCGCGGGCGTTAAATATTTGTGATTGATTGATTGATTGATTGATTGATTGATTGATTGATTGATTGATTGATTGATTGATTGATTGATTGATTGATTGATTGATTGATTGATTGATTGATTGATTGATTGATACTCCAATGTAGCCTTTGACTGGCGCACAAGCTCTTGTACTTCTGGTTTAGCCGGCAGTAAATGCTGGTATGGCTTCTCTCACGGTACGCATACACAGCATATTAAAGCAGCCAAACATCAATTTCAGTAATTTGTAAACCCAGCCTACAATAAGTTGCTGCGAGGATAACAAGGCTGCTAAGGAAGTTGCTTACAAAGGTTCAACTCGTTGGTGCTTTCATTTGCGACGATCGTTTACGATTTGTTTACGTCCACAACGCCTATCGCTACGCACTATGCAACCTGCATGGACGCGGAGACCCTATAAAACCTGCTTCTGATCACCTTTCTCGTTGCTGTTGATAAACCCTGCGTTTCTTTAAATGGACTTAATGGACAATTACAGCTAAACGAAAACAACCGCGAGTCCAACGACTTGAAAGCATGCGGGATTTAATAGTGCATTGCGAAACAAAAACCGCCACACAAAACAAAACGAAAGCTCGCTCGCGTGGAGGTCTCCCTCGAGGACGAGACAGACGAACCAGAACAAACGCTCGCGGTGGGTACCAAGCCACCCATAGCGCAAAGGATATCCGGCCACAAAGCCAGCGCATACACACAAATATACACAACGCGGACAGCATAGGGGCGTAAAAAGAACGAAGGAAAGAGGAGAAGGAAAAAAGTGTGGCACCGCTGTAGCCCACAAAGCCACGCCTCCGACCGATTTGCATACGCGGGCATGGTACGAGCAATGCATGCGCGGACGGCCTTGCCGCCAGGTGCGACGAAAATCCAGCTCGTTGCGCGCGCGCGCGAGCATTCGAGGCAGAAAAGAAGCCAAGCGTGCAGGAAGCCGCGAGGAATAAATAAAAAAGAGGCGAGAGAAATGCCGCGCGCAGTGCAGTTCGTAGTTAGGGAACGCACCGCGCGGGCAACTCGTACATACGACTCGTGCATTATGCAAATAAGTAGACGTATCCGCGCAGCGAAAGGGCGTACGCCGCTGGTTTGCGGATACGCACAGTGGTACACGCACACCGCACGCACCTAAAACAACACTTATAACTCAGCACTACGGCACACTGAAGCGCGGGAACACGAAGTGCACGGGGCACTAATATTATATGGCGCGGGAGCTGCTCATAAATAGACTTGCTAAGGAAGATATACATGGCGCTTCCCTTGAAGCACATATGACCGGAAACAAACGAGCCTCTTCTACGCCAATTACACGCAGGCACTCACTTAGACTCTTGCGCATTAAAAAACGTACAGGCTTTAAGGAGCTCTATGAAAGATGTGCGCGGAAAGTACGCACAGACTTCAAGATGGGCGCCCCACGATAGCCACGCGTGGAGCTAACTGACAACGCACAACAGATGGGCGTGGTTTTCCCTATATCGCCTCTGTCGAAAACTGGACGTTATCTGAAGGAGAACGTGGTCTAAATCAATCACGAGTTTGTTGACAGAATCATCATGCTCCTTGAAACGCGGCTTCAGGATATTCGGTACTGGTCTAAAACGAAACGCTGGTAATAATGAAACTAGACCAGATCATAGTCAAGTTTGTTCCAAAAAGTTAATAGCACTCGAAACAGAACCCGTGCTCGCAAGCTAATTATCCGCGCAACGAATCTGTCTACTATAACGCAAAACGTGCACAGTATATGCAACAAAATGTGGCTCTCTTGTCAAATTCTGTACCGTTATAGCGAAGGAACGTTATAATAAAGGAACATCAGCGCCGCACCATTTCCGCTAGAACGCGTCTGTATGCGTGTATGACAGTGTGCATGTCCAACGAAAGCAACTGATGACTGCCGAGAATATTTTTTAGTCGTTTTAATGTTAATTCACTAGTGCTGACTAGGTAACTAACTTTCTAATTACTGGCCTCAAGAACAGCGGATTGATTCAAAAATGGTAGATCGCCTTGAAGAATGGCTGACTGAAACATTCGAACCAAGCTACCTTTCATACAAGTTAGTTTTAGCGGCATTAAAAACCTAGTACAATACAAAAGTTTCCATCCGACAGCAGTGCTATACTTCAGCGCATACCAAACAGACTACAAGACAGCACAAGTAACAACAGGAGGAGGGGGGTGGTAAACCCCTTTTGTGGCTAGACATTTTTACGAGCTGGGTTCCGTGGCCTAGTGTTTACATCACTAAGGCCGGGTATATAAGAGATGGGAATGGAGTAGGAGGCGAGAGAGTTCACATGTATGCTCGACTATGCACGAGGTGCAAATGCAGCCCGGGTAACTTCGTTGCCTCAGTAAGTATAGTCTTCAAAGAGTCCTTCGCTGAGCTCTAAGTGTGTAGTACCAAGGCAGAGTGAATGCCATGGTAACCACCAAATAATTACGCTTAACATCCACCGCCACCTCCGGTAATGAGGGCAGATAGAAATTTGCCGCGTCGAAGCTTTATTATCAAATCTCCGTGGTTGAAGAAGAACGCTGGCTGGCAACTATAAGCGATGCGGCTTCAGTAATCCCCAATACTAGGAAACGGCAGCAGCAAATTCAGGTGAACATGTTAACAAATTTCGACCGACCATGCACTTAGTTTGGGACGGCGAGAAGCAGTTAGAGCCTTATGTATCCCAGCTGTCGTATGCTTTATCCGATGCTACTTCTGCGAGAAAAAAAAGAGCATTCTTTTTTCTTTTTTTCTCCGTTTCTGTGCGCTTCCTGGAGTTGAGAGACCTACGAGTCTAAAAATGACGACTGTGCGCCATTAAATATAGAGAAGTGCCCTTAGGACGCGGAAAATTTTTCAATCTTCGACAAGGTCATATTCCAAGAAGTAATGAAAGCCAAAGCTAGGCAATGTTGCGCTCAAAAAATGATGGATCGCTAAGCTTGCTCCTCTCCACTGAAGTTGGTGAAAAATGAAACAATGATCAGTTATCAGAGTTTTGTAGTCACAGTATCTATATATAAAAAAAAAAGGAAATGCTGAGATCCATAGTTGGCCGACACCAGTAAATGAGGCTATCGCCTGTCTCGAAGGCACAACTATTTATTTAAGCGGCGCAAAGAAGGTGAATACACGAATGGAGAGCGTGTCTCTTCTTTGCTCTGGTCGGTCTCATCTTAACAAGCCATCTATATATTAACGCCCAACATTAAACGATTGCGACGCCTCGCTGTACTAAATGTGCTCGACTTTGTAACACATTGCCCGCACTCGCCTCTATAACTAACCTATCATATTTATCACGAAAGACGACATGACATTTTTTGCCTTGTCCTAAGCAAGGACTGTATAATGATGAATTTCCTTTCCATTGGTAGCTCCTATGCGCAGAGGAACAGGCCGCTGATTCGCCTCTTAGTGTCCATTGCATCTTTTGTTATTAACTCCACAAAAATGTCGCCCGAAAAGAAAAATAAAGCAATCACAAAAATCAGAAGCCGAAGTGACAAAGAGACGCCATTAAGGGCAGACGTTGGACCGAGTCGCACATTTCATACACTGTCGCGGGGCAGAGAACGATGCGCGCGGCTCCACACCACCGGTGAAAAAAGAAAACAGGAACGAAGAAACACGAAGAAAGCCCAAAGATCCGACGACGACGACGGCCCGAGGTCGGCGCAGCCGGGGGCCCCGGGTCTACGTCAGCGTGACGTCAGCAATGCGGAAGCGACAACTACTACACCCAGGGAAAGGAGGCCTCAATGAGGAGAAAAGGAAGCGCGGAGTGGACGGGTAAAGGGGAAGGATGAGGCGGCTCGGAAAGAAAAGGAGAAAAAGGGTGGCGAGAGAGGGGAAAAAAAAGTGCTCCGGGGAGCTCAATGACTACGTCTTGTATAGTTCTTTTCTTTCCATAATTCCACCTTCTGCTTTTGATAGCGCAGTACATGGAGGACTCCGCTTCCCTACTGCCTTTCCCTACCCTTTCTGCCATCAGGTCTGCTTCAGTGAAGTGTCCCCCGCCCTCCTGGCCTTGCACCCCGCCTCCTAAAGTACCAGTGCTCGGTGGCAGCCCGCTCTCCTTGACCCGGTTCGATTTGGGGCGCACAGGGGTTGGGTGCTGGGAGACACGGTTCCAGCGCTGCACTACACCGTACACGTACACTGCCGGGACTCGGGATCCGAGGTCGGCGCCAAAAGTCCCCAAATTGCACCCGGGTCACGAAAGCGACAACGGGGCGAAGCCGGGCACGGATGCGCTACGCTAGAATTAACCGTGCTGTCGCTAAGTAAAGGCGAACAAAACGAATAAGCTAACAAACGAAACAGAAGCTAGAAACCATGCCAACCAGAAAAATCGGGCAGGAGCTTTAGAACAGCGGCGCCCTTAAATGCAACGAGTGAGCAAACTGACCTCCAGAATCGACACTGCGGACGATCTGAGAACAGAAAAGAACAACATCGCATAGGTACACGCAATGCAGTAAGGAAAAAAAAAAAGAGTAACAGGAACGGAAGACTCGGCATTGATTGGCCCAATTGCCAAAGCAAACTGACGGCTTCTTTCCGTTGTGCGAATCCAAAGTCAACGGAAGGGATATCGTGACCCTTCCCTCCCGGCAAACGTCACGCACGAAAGGCCCTAAGATATTCTCTTACTGCGACTCCCTATTTCTGTGAACTGATGGGACATTTAAACCTCTCAAGTGAGTCTGAAGAGACAGTCATAGCGTGTACGTTTTGGTTATGACAGTTGCAACGGCGCCTCAGTGTTATCTGTACTCTGCCTCTGCGTATCATGATCGAGTGTCGCTCTATACTGCCCTGAAGCAGTCTAGCTCGGCCCCCCTTTTCCGCCTGTATTTATAACCTTTCATTTTGGGCCACTAATTTGTCCACTTCGATCTCGCCAGGAGATTGTATTTGCTGTTCTTTTTTTTACGTTACGCAAGGACAATGTCCCAACACAACAAGCACCCTTCAATCAGCGCTTGAAATCACTGCCACTTGACGTTGCAATTATCAGCAAACAAGTAACACTCACTACAATGACCACCTGCCAGGTATGGGCCTATTTCCGGAATGCCTGCAGATCCCAGTTCGTTTTCATTTTATAATTCACAACGTATACCACCACCAGCGGACCTGCACATCTCTCAGTTCCCTCAAAGCAAGCAGCGGAATATCTCTCCTTAAGCGGCGAGCAGTTTTAATCACTGCGTCAATCAACCAGTATTAGAATACCAAAGTACAAAGAAGCAAAATCTTACGGAAACACATGCAGCAGGCTTATGTCATTAACACAAATTAAGAGGCGATAGTAGCAACCGGACTCAGGAAAGAGGCACGGAAAAAGAGACAGCGAGAACGGCAGCATCACGAGTCCCCAGAAAATATGAGCGCGCCCTCACACTGCTATGCGACCATCAAGAATAACGAGACAAGCGGAACAAGAAAAAATAATCTCGGCATAAAAATTAAAAAAAAAAAACGGGAAAGGAAAGCAGGGCCAGCGGAAAGGGGCAGCAGTGAGGGCCCTGCTTTCCTTCCTATGTCTATCGCTATTTTCCTCTTTCCCTCTAGCTGTTTTGTTTATCAGCGCTCGTGAAAAATCGTCCGCTCCCCCCCCCCTCCCCCCTCCGCCATTTTTTTTTCGGATTCGCGTCGCAGAAGATGGAGGAAGAAAGAAAGGAGACAAACGTCATACGGGCACGAAAGAGGGAATGAAATTGGGAAGACCACGCAATGGGGAGAAAAGGAACCGGGTCCGGGAGTCTGAATGCGAGCAAAGGAGAAAAGGGGAGTGGGGGAGGCTTGAATGCAGAAGACTCGCGCCGTCGGTGCAAGAAAAGAAGGACTGTTTCCACATGTTTTCCCTTTTGCCTTCCGCGGGCTCTCGTTAGCTGCGGCTTTCAACCCTTCCCTCGCGCCCCTAACGATGCGCATGTTCCGAGGCTGCGGCTATGGCTTTTTGCTTTCGTCCTCCAAAATGAAAAACGCTGCGTAGGAAGAGTAGCTATAAAAATAGAGTACACGTGTCGGGCTATGAAGCATGGTGACAGATAAACTTACCGGACGCAACTAGCAATCTAGAGTACCGGCATACGACGCACTAGCTCGCAAGAAAAGAGAAATAGAAGAGATAAGAAGCTTGAAAACAGCGAAAGAAAGAAAAAGAGCGTAGAAATGCTCCAGGAATATGGCAGTAAGCAAGAAACATTAAGGAAACTATAGAAGCAGTGTGACGAGGGAAGACTAAGCCACAGATAAAGAGGTCCTCACAGCAGCAGCAAACAGCAAATTTTAAAAACGCGATAACTGGTCGGAAGGCAAAAAGGGCTAAATTAATGCAGATAAGGAGCTTACCAGCTTATTATATGAGCATTAAAAATTCCGTCCATAGCGACCGAGCTGAAACAAGCGGTGAAATACCGCCAGACTTTATAAAGCAGGTAAGGAAAGGATGTCATTAATGTTTTGACTTTTGAGGCTCATAACCACTAAGAGCAGACCGCGAGCGGCAAGCATGAATTTGAACCAACGTTAACGTACTGGTAAAAAAGAGAAGGTGAAGTTAGACTGCAGCCTGTGGCGCCACCTGGAAAAAAAGGTTCCAAATGAATGGTTTTACTGACTACTTCAGAAAAAACAACGGTAGGTAAGCAATTGTTTCTTAAACTACTCAATTTGCACCTTTCCTTCAGCTAGGCTTTTTTTAATCATGGAGCTTTGCCACTGTTTTAAACCACAACAAGGTTTTAAATGTTTCCATGACGCGTGTAAGCATGTCAGGATAATGGGATACGGGCAAGAGCCTCAAGCCGGCTTATCACGTGAAGGCCCTATAAAGTTCTTGCCCAACCAGATATAAAAAAAGTTGCAAATACCTCGATCTGCTTATTGAAATTTTCATAGTGGCAAAGAAGTTAAGCAGCAAGGAACGCCGTTCGCCGAAGTCGTTAGCTTTCATGGGGCTAGGGGGAGCTGGCAACGCGGCAGCTATTCTAGAAAGCGCAGTTGCAGCATGCCACGACGTTGCAGAGGCCAGGCTCCGTTATATACTTTAACGAGACCGGACAAGTGCAGGGCAAGAGCCGCCACCGAGTACGCTGCAACAGCACACGCTGAGCGTTTTGACAAAGCACTCGCGCGAACGGCGACGCGCCGGACCATATTTCACATTGAGCCCCGCCGCCGGCACCGTACAATCTCGGGGAGAGAGACGCACCAACAGAGCTTTTCGGGGCTGTAGGGACCAAGCAGACAAGCGTGGCGAAGAGAGAGGGAGGTCGAAAGACGGGTTCACGCTAGCACCACAACTTCCCTGGGCAGCGCCACAACACGGGGCAGAACATCAGGGATGAAAATGGGAGATATGGGTGCGCGGACGAGAAGCAGAAAAGGGTAAAAGGGAGGATTGGGAGGAAGGACGTTACGACACAAGGGCTCAGACACGAAGCTAGCTTCGCTGCCTTATCCCTCCCCTTCCAGACGCACTTGTGCGTGCATGTAGAGAGAGGGAGAGATTATTTCTCGGGCTAGGCGCAAGATTCGGCCGGCTCGCGGGGCATTATGAAGGAGGAGAAATCGGGAAAAAGGAGAAGATGAAAGAAGTGGACGAGACGGAAGTTGGGAAACGGGAAAGGAGGGAATGGAGCATAGGTCGCCAGCCGCCCGGAGGAAAAGCGAGCGCTGCCGCCGCTTCCACGGCCTAATGACCCCCCCTCAACCTTGTGCCCGTTGATTCTGCGCCGCCCTTGGTTCTCCTCGCAAAATGAGGGAAGGGGGGAGGGGGGAGGGGGGGGGGGGGGCGAATGTGCCAGCCGTAGACGATTCGAGCTCTCCGCCACTGCCACTGCAGAGTCGAGATGGTAGTAGGCAGCCACCAGCAGAATTCCGCGCGACGTCCAGTCGAAGTACCGTAGTCTCCGGAATAAAGATCGCGGACTATGCAAGCTGAATGCTAATAATAGGTTGTGCGAGACATTTACAGCTTCTGACTAAGCATTTCCTTGCTTTAAAAATCGACCATTTTTGGCAGGCTTTATGCAAATCTTCATCACTACAAAAGTGCGATTTAGAACAACCGACAGGGACAACATGCTCGCAATACCTCAAAAAGAACCCTCAGTGCTATGTAGTTTTCATGGCTAACGGACGTATGGTTCTCCTCCTCGTGGACCCTGAGGAGTATAGTACGGAAATTGCACTAGCATAAAAGTGCAAATACTTGAACGAAATGAAGTCGATGAGTGCGGCGCGCCCATGATGGAGTCTCCCGAGGTTCTTATCGCAGTGTGAAGACAATGAGAGGGCAGATGAGGCGATGCGTAATCTCACTTGGTAGGGAGACGCAGAAAGTTCACAGGACAATGAAAGACGGACGGCACAAAAGTAGCGTGGAAAGGGGTAAAAAAGAAATTAAGCGCACAGTACACATGGGCAAGAGAAAGTAGTCAAGACAGAAGGGTAGAGGGACGAGATGAAGCTTTGATCTGCGTAGGGACGGCAGATAATTAACTAAAATGGAAAGAAGAGGGGGAAACTGAAAAACGACAGGGTGACGTGTCTCCGTTTAGAAAATGGCGAGACATTCATCCCCCCAGCAATACTGCGAACAACCAAAGATGCCAGATGATGACACTTCTCAGGACATTCAATTTTCAAGGCTGCAACGACGGTCACTCTTGGTGCAAGTCTGAGTACACGAAGGCAGAAAGCAATAAAGGGGGACGACGCGGCAGTGAGCGCTATGATTAATACACCCTCAATGAGCGCCATGATTATTATACCCGCGAACAAGCGCCAATTACAGCAGGCAAGAAAGTGAGGAAGAAAGTTGGAAGAAAAGACGGTCATATACTGACATTATAAGGGCACTAGCGATACGTGTTGGCAGGCAATAAATTGCGGTAAAATTCTGTTGAAAGGGAGAGAAACGGGAAACTATCGTGCGAATAGGAAGTGCAGCTGCATAGTATAACCAGTACTGACTTAACTTAAGCGACCTTGAGAAAAATGAATGGGGAAATGGGGAGCGGGGCCGTAGGAAAGAAGCCTTAGAAGTGTGTATAAAGTGTAAAGAGGGGGAGGAATATTTTAATGGCGCTGAAGAGAAAACAAAGAGGCCAGGTGAGGGCGAACGGAGGATTGTGGAAGAAATGGAATGAAAGAGAGAATGCTCCGGAAGTAGCGTAGAAAACAGAGAAGACTGCGAATAAAAGACGAAAAATGGCAAAGGTGTAGAGGGGCTATGCTTTTATTAACCTATATGAAGCAGTAAGAAGGCGAAAGCAGGATGTGAAAGGCGCTGTAAAGGGAATGTCGGGAGTATTGGAGGTTAGGAACGAAAGACTAAGAAGGGAAGGAGTGAAGAGGGATATGCTTCGCATTAAGCAAGGAGAATGGTAAGGAGGAAGAATAAGGAGGAGATGAAAGGGAGAACAGCTTCGGAGGGAAAGTAGGGAAAGTAGGAAGGCCAAAAAAAGAAAAGGCAGCCATAAGCGGCCAGCCAAGAGAGAGGCTCCTCCGTCGTTCATCGTCAATCATTGTTTGCGTCGGGCGTGAAAACGCGCCACCGACAGCGGCCAACAACTGGGGCCTGGGCGACCGTGATAGCCGTGGCCGATGGCCCCACCATCCCGGGCGAGAAGCGTGGGGAAATAAAGGCTGGAGGATGCCGAGGATCCGGTCTTTGGTACACACGATATACACAGCCCCGCCTTATTGCTGTATTCTTCAACAAAAACACTGGCCCGGACGCTGACGTTCTCTAGCGCGGTCTATCTCGTTCCGGTCGGTATTACAGTTATTGCTCACCGCCGAAGCCGCTTTCCACACTACCTATACGCAGAGAATCACGGGGCGTCAAAAGCTGCGATTCTGCTCCCGGACTTTGCGCACCGGCACAGGACATCAATTGAGCCACACGACACGCGGTAACTGGATTTTAACCCGGCAAATCCAATGACAGTCTTTCTCGGCGGTACCCCAGAGTCCGGCGAATTCAGTGCGAGGTGTTGACCGTGGGCGTAGATTGACAACTGACAACAGTTGAAACAAAGACGGATACACGATTTGCAGGTTCTTCGCAGCTGAGCTCCAAAGCGATTGAGCTCTTCGAAGGAGGCTCTGGAGGAGACTCGCGCCAGTGAAAACCTACTTACATTGCACAATGTGATATATGTTACTGCTCACGGTGGACTTTGTGTCTCGATACTGTTCCGCATACAGCCTACCTTGCAAGGCTGGCCGTTACGGCAGGAGATTCAATTACCAGGGAAAGCGAGCACAAGGTTCTTACATATCCTTTTTTAGCTATTTCTTGGTTTCTCAGCTGTCTTGCAATTCTTGTAGCAAGAGGATTACAGACGCTAAAATGGCGGTAGGCGGCGAAAACTATGTTGGAGCTATCGCGAGCGGTTTACGAGTTCTTCGAGTATTACGCACGTACTTAGTCACTTCGAAACTATAGTGGCGTACAACTGCTGGCACCGAACAATGAGACAGCATTTTTAATTTACAGCTCACTCAGTACCGCATGTGTATTAGGCGGATGCAGCGTGTTTCTGGTATAGCAAAACTCAAACCGAAAATAAACTCACAAGCGACGAAAGGCGTATACTGCATATAGTATTACTGCTTTCTCACCATAAGTTGAGACGGACCTCGCATAATAAGGGCGCGATATATTATGCACTCTTTGGAGGTTGCATATTGAGTGAAGGCGGCAACGCGCAGTCGTTATGGGGAAGCTTTTAGGCATCTACACTCTGGCCCGAAACCATCCAACCACTCAATTAATCGTATCTAAGCCGCAGCTCTCCCCGCACGAGCTCACTAACACTTTGTTTTTATGAATGTGCTGCTTGACTGAACCTACGTCGCACGCTCAAACCCGCGTCCTCGATAACAGTGCGCAGAACGTTCACCAACGCAGTTTTTGCTAAGTTTTCCACGAACTCATCGAACACAGTTCGTATGGTGAAACTTTTTTGCATAAGATACGGTCATTAACGGGCGCATCTGCTTCCTCGCCCCTCAACGTAATAATGTCTTCCAAAGTGAAACTATTTAACACCCCCCCCCCCCCCCCCCTCTTCCCCGCCAATGGACGGCGATCATAAAACGGACTGAGACAGGGGGAGTGGAGGGCAAGGTAAAAGAAACATAGCGAAAATATTCGCTGATGCCCGACCGCGCAACACTTCGCACTTGCTAATTACACACGCTTGGATGAACGAAAAGTACTTCGCGGGAATGAGGCTACAGCAGCAAAACAACGCTTAAAAAAAAAAGAGGTTTTGAACGCACAGGAAGAAACAAACGTGCAGCAACAAGAGAGCTGCAATCGAGCTGCAATCGAGCAAAGCAAAATATTGAGGCATATACCAAGCTACAGGATGAGAAAAAGATGTGGACAGGAGCAAATGAAGCGGCCGCGTGAAGCTGCGGCCTATACACGCGTCCACTACAATGTGTTCGGGGCTGCCTCATTAGATTAATACAGACTGCTGAGTATTGAAAGTTAAGTGGGTGTTTTTTGGCGCATCCAAGTGCTACAGCATGAGCGTGCCTTGGGAATTTCTGTTGGTGGCGAACTACGCCGGATGCTTGTCCGGGCTGTTGTGACGCGGAATCCACCTAAACCCGTCCTACGACCACCATGCAAGCACACAACAAAGACGAGCTCCAGTGAATGCACGCTATGGACAGATACATGATAATATATGTCAGCAAGGTTCACTTCTAACCACAATGGATGTAAAGTAATTGTTTATTTTCTCGCACCCAGATACAGAGCGCAAAGTAGACTAATTCATCGTTCAGGGGCGATTACTTATGCACTTATCAATTTATTTGTTGACGGAACGACTAATTCATATTTCAGTTATCGAAATAATGATCAATCTATTTATCCATATACTATACGTGATTTATTTATTTATTTATTTATTTATTTATTTATTTATTTATTTATTTATTTATTTATTTATTTATTTATTTATTTATTTATTTATTTATTTATTTAAGGCATTACCGGTCGCAATAAAATCCATACTGTGTATGCGGATTTCAAGAGGCGTTCATGAAAAAAAAAAAAGAAACGTACTTGAAGAAAAGAAGAAAATAATTTTCATTCTGGTAAGCCAAGTGTGAACACTGACAAATGTGTTCTAAAAAAAAAGGTAAGGAATATTTACCGTTGAAATAACTTCGTTATTGAAAACGATGCCTAGACCTTCCAGCCAAGTACACATGTACTCAAATTACCACTTATCTCGAGACATCTGTCCCTAAACTCCAAAACATCGCTTCGATGTAGCCGTGCACTGCAGCTCCTTCTTTTTCTTTTACCGGAAACTAATACTCCCGTCAATAATTCCCTGTTTCCTTAAAGCGAGGTAGAAAAAAACAAACTAGAGAACAAAGCGAGCACAACAAAGCTGCCGTGCCAAAGTAGCCGAAGAAACACCTTGGCCAGATTTATGTGCAAGGCCACAGAAATATGGAAGAGCAAATCAAAATAAAAAATTTCCTAAATTTCAGAAACGGAAAACATTACATGCGTAGGAAAAGAAAAGGGGCTCTCCAGAGTTTACCGCTGAAGGAATACAGTAGTACAAATAAACTAAACACAACAGAAAGATAAAATGTAGCGAGTTAAAAAGGTAGAGCAGAATCCACGGCCATGTGCGGCGCTGATTCCTTGCCCCAGACTGCTGGCCGCCGATCAAGTTGATAGAGGCCGAGGCCCGACTCGAGGCTTCAAATAGGATTACGTTTCTCTAGTGCGCGAAGCCAAACCCGAACAAGGCCCGAACGCAGCCAACCCGAAGAAAGGGCTTCCGAGGATTTCTCTGATTACGCTTGTTTTTTTTTTTTTTTTTCTTTTTTTCGGGGGCAATAGCATATATAGTTTCTTGGGGCTTATCTGCGGTTGAAGTGACTTTTTTTTTTTTTTCGTTTTCTCAGGTCGCGTTTCAACAATTTTCGTGAATCGTACACACAAGACACAGGAGGTACTTGGCTTGCCTCGCTAAGGGCGAGTCTACACAACATAAAAGAATCAATACTGTTTCTTCTACCAGCCTTCTTTTCTCTTCGAATAAAAACGCTTAAAACAAAAGAAAATCCAAAAAAGCGAGGAAGTGCAGCGAACGCGAAGGAGCGGCTCCGGTGCGTCTTTCCAGAAAGTCTGTGGTGTGAATGTGTATATTTTACGAGTTCTTTTATTATCAGCAGAGGTTCAAAGTCTACTTTTATTGACCTTTATCTTTTGGGTTTTCAAAATTTGGAGACTGAAGTACATAGGGCAGCCTACTTGGCTTATTAGGGCTCGGTTTCCAGATAGAAAAGAAAAAGGTACCATTCTTCTTTTTAAACATTCATTTTTTTTTCTATCGAAAGCAGGACAGGACAAGTGCGCCCTTTAAAACGAAGACGTGCAGGCAACTGGCAACGTCTTATCTCATTTCGCTACCTTTTCTTTTTTCCCCTTCACACGCTGCATACATAGGAAGCAAAGCTCTCCGAACCTACGTCATCAGTGATGCCAGTTGTTCCCTTCAGCTGCCTACATTTCTATCGATGTTTTGCAGTTTCTTCAGGTTCGTTCCTTTATTGTGTTTGTTTGACGTATGTTAATTCCCAGTGTTCGCAAAATAATAATCGTGAAAGACAAGAAAATACAGGATCCTTGTTAAAACAGTGCACTCAGGCGTCAAAGCACAATGCCTCGCACCGCGCTAGGCCGAGGAAAGTAAGCTACCAAAGGCCCCGAAATAGAGCCGCCAAGACACAATAGGCCACTCACGAAAGAAATAAACTACCTTCTTCTCTCCGATGTCCATCGAGTTTCAAGAAGCGAGAGCCGCAAATGCATTGCCAACACCTCAAAGCAACGCACGCTCGCAAGTATTGCCGCAAATGCATTGCCAACACCTCAAAACAACGCACGCTCGCAAGTATTGAGTAAAATGTCTAAATTTTACCTTGAAGTGAACAGCAAAAGCGATTACGCTAAGACGTCAGAAAGAGTTGAAGAAAAACAAAACGACGCTAACTGATTCTTAATTATAGAGAGAGTTCAGCGCGAACAAGAATAATAATAGATCTCCTACACTGCTATCGTAAAAAAATAAATCGCGCCCAGCCAAGCGTAGGCAGGCACTCGTCCCGCATCAAATGTCAAAAAGCCTCGAAAGACGCTGCCTAAGAAAGCCCGCGCACATATTGGTTTCTGAGTCGGACTCTGCTATTTCCTTTACGAAGGGAAGCTCTCGCTTGACTTGATCCGCTTCTGGAAATCGGCGTCATCATGTTTGCCCCGCACGCCCGAGTGGTTGTAATCCTGTGCGTCCCCGACATGTCATGCTAGGAAGCGCCTGATTATGAAGCCAGCCAGATTGTTGAGCCAAACTTTTGCGTCGGTCCGCTTATCCCAGTGCATTTCCAAGCAAAGCGACTCCCCACTTGTGTAACCGCAGTGCGACGGGACGGAAAATTAGCATTTGCTCGAAGGAAGGCCCGTTCGTTAGCTACGTAAAAGGACGCTGCGGGACACTGATATGCACTGGTAGAGCCGGAAAGAGGTGCGGATTAAGCTTCCCAGCGCTCTCCTCACAGCTCTCCTCCTAACCTCCCGCCTCGAACGACAAAAAAAAAAAAAAAAAAAAAAAAAAAAAAAAAAAAAAAAAAAAAAAAACAGTTGCTTCGAGGTTTGTGAAGAGGCTTACAGAGACAGCGCACCTCGTCGAAGCGTATACTACATGTCTGCGTCCCATGCAGAGAGATGGAGGCGGGAAACTTTAGTGTAAACGCCAGTTGTCGAAGGCTTCGAACATCAAACGATTAATGCGGAATTTTCCGCACGCGTGCTTTTAGTGAGCTGCGCACTTACTTGTACGATGTGATCGCGAAAAATGTGGCAGCATTCTTACATCACACGGCAATAACGCCATCTTTTTTTAAGCAGCCAGGGTTGTGCAGGCGAAACAGCCGCACAGAGCGTGTTATTCTGAAGCGAAAGCTTCACTACGCCATGCATCAGCCGATTTCAACCTGGGCGTCCGCTTGACCTTCAACAAGCCAGAGGTCACAGTGTGGCTATATAGCTTAACTATATAGCCACACTGCAATAGCACACAAGTGTTGCCACCGAACTGCTGGGGTGAAGCAGTGGTTAGGGAGCTCAGCTACTGTGCCCAAGGATGCGGGATCGAATCCCAGCCACAGCGACCTCTTTTCGATGCAGGCGAATAGCAAGGTGCCCGCGTGCTGTACGATGTGCACGTTAAAGAACCCGAGATGGTCGAAATTTGCCACCACTTGACCTTGAGCGTCACGTGTTCCTTCTTTTAATTGACGGCGTCCTCGACTCCATTGTTTCGGTAATTTAATCGATGCAAAACCATGTCAGCCTATGTCTAAGCCTTACTAAAGCAATACCAAGCGAAACGCTGCTTTCGCTTCACCTAGCTAGGTTCAGCAGGGTTATTTCTTTTTCTTTCTTGGCGTGAAACTGCCCCAGCTATCGTGCTTTCTTATATAGCATTAAATGTGTCTTACATGAAAACAGGGACTACCTACAGCGGACCACCACCAACAATCCCTTTCAGACTTTATTCGGAGTTTTAAAAAAAAAAATAAATACTTCTTTTTTTTTTTTTATTCCACGACTGATTTGATGCAAACCTACAAAACGACTTAATATGATGATGCAACCTTAATAGTTGGTTAACAGGAAGGGAAAGGCGCAGTATCTGTCACACTTGTTTATGTGGACACAAGGGAAGAAGGTGGGAGCGAAAGTAAAAAGAGAGAAAGTGAAGCCGTAGTGGAGGGCTAACCACCTGGGGATCTTTAACGTGCGCTGACATCGCACAGCACACGGACGCCTCTTCGTTTCGCCTCCATCGAAACGCAGCCGCCGAGGTCGGGATCGAACCCGGGTACTCCGGCACAGTAGTCGGGCGTCTTACCACTGCACCTTCGGATAATGATTCGCGAAGCTTCCCTTTCGTAACAGCCACGTATAATTGGCCGGTTCTCTACCAAGGTTGGGCGATTGTATTGCTGGTCGCCGAGATTGGATGGTCATATAGCCTCCTTGCGAAACACTGGGACCCGAAATCTCGGCCCCGGTCCATAAAAGTTTGTCGCGATCACGATCCAGCACCGATCCCTCGATATTACAGCCCAATGCAAGCAAATCGAAACGATAACAAAATGTTGGTCGGACAACAACTTGATAACCCAGTTTCTGCAGAACGATATGGCTGTCCACTTATTAGTCGGATGACACAGTCTCAGATTATAGTACCCCTGTGCTTGTCGGTCATTGTGACTACAGTAAACTTTTTATTTGGCAGCCTGAAAAACGCCTTTTAGTAACGAACACCGCTCAGGAGAAGGAACAACCATAATTAAATAATAAATAAATAAACAGCATTAAATAAGTTTAAGTAAGGAACGTACGAACGCTAGCATTACATGACCCAGAAGGAAACAATGTGAAGGTTATTATAACACAGATTTCTCATTAAATGTTCGATGTTAGCAGTTTATCTCCTCCCCATGATTATGGACCGATTATCGAGAGAGTATGCGTCAGTCGTGCAATACATCGAACACGACCAACGAAAATTCGAAGACCGTACAAAAAAAAAAAAAAAAAAAATTGCGCAAGTTAAGCTCCATGTACGGCAGCGTCCTATTGCACGGTAGGCCCATCGGTAAAACGATTCACGTGAATCCATAAGCCGGAATTGCCGGAATCCCTAAATTCTACATGCCCACTGATCCAGCGTGGTCAAGGCAATTCCGAAACCATGCATTCCTGAAATCGAAGCGTTCATCGGTCCGATGAGTTGAGTGAAATCCCCAAACACGAATATCTAAATTCAAAATAACGGCCTGGGGGGCGAGTTGGTGCATGATGGAAATGAACGGCGGCGCAACACGGACACAGACACAAACCCTTTCTTCTCTGTGTCTTGGTGTCCCTTTTTTGTCTGTGTTCGTGTTGCGCCGCCGTTCATTTCCATCTAAATTCAATATAACCGCTTGTTCAGGATGGCTCAGAGAAGTCACTAAGCTTGTAAAATTTAATGCGCCCACTGGTCGAAGGTGCTTGAGGGAATCCATAAATTCGACAAGCCCACATCCCTTGCACTCACACTCGTCGTCGGTGAGTAGCACGTCCTGGAGCACGGCGTACTTCCCGTCGTCCCTCCGCAGCCACTGCATCCGCCGCACAACACATGCACAGAGGCGGACGTCACAAGAGGTCACCAGTGAACACATGCATCGGTGCTAATGACGTCATAGGCACACGCCTGCCCATTTTTTTCACCGTGTAAAACAGTTCGTGAAAAACCCTTCGAATGTCTAGAGTGAACCACAGTGCGTTAAAGCAAGTCAACATGAAATTTCGGCCCGCCTAACTACTAAGAGCGTTGGTGTATGAACATTTCGTAACAGCACTCGGAGAATTAATTATTTATGATGTAGTTAGCGACAAAAACGAAGGCAAAGAGTTAGTTAACGCGGTCTTTCTACTAGCGCCACAGCGCAATGTGGCACGATGATGTGGCTCTTTTACCACAGGTAACTTTACGGCTTCGACGCTTGCAGTTATGATGCCGCTAGTAATGAATATTGCCACGTCATAACCGAGACGCCTGTGATTGATCAACGCTTGTGACGTCATCAACCCATAACATGACTAAGAGAAGCGAAATGTAAACCCCTAAAACGGGAATCAAAGTGATTACAATATAGGTTCGCTAGGGGGAAAAATCCTCACACTTGTGACGTCATCTTCAACTAGGTCCAACTTGCATGCAAAAAGAGGGAAGCTAGACAAGCAAAGTAGTAGACTGTGATCACGCTATGTTGTAAAAAATGAAATCAGATTTAAGTGAAGCGCATTATTCGAGAAGCGCTCCGTGCTGTGAGGTTAAAATATATATAAATACAAAGGGTGTTTTAGGACCCATTCATTCATTTTCAGAGATTGAGCGTAATTATTTTCCTGAATCAACATGAGGAGTGACACTGCACCGTACCTTTGCCCGCAGGCTACATAGCACATTGCCAACGGTATTAAAGTAATAGACTGTGCGCCTAGTGAAGACGTCTTTCTCAACAACTTTGAGCAATCTGGGGCATATGACGCAAAAAGAAAAAATTCTTAGACGAAGGGAAGTTGAAGGAATTCAGGTTGTGAGCAAGACGGACCACAGTGAACACAATAGCACACAAGGACTGTGTGTGCGCGACAAGACAAATAAAAGAACAGACAGATGAACAAAGCCACGCATTGCATACTAGCCTAAGGATTGAGCGTAATCATTTTCCGGTTACACTACATATATGCACCCTAACTCTAAAAGCGGAACGCAACAGCACCAAGAGAACTGTAAGAGCCTAACCTGCAGCAAGTACGTGATTCTAAATCCACAAAATATTTCTTTCTTATCGGCGCACTCAACTCCACTTATAATTTGAAAAGGCATATTTCAGCTCAAATCCCGCTGTACGAAAATACGCCCTTCCTTAAGTCCCCTTTTCTACAGTATGCTAACAAAATGACCTGATTTATGTTTATGATGTAACAGTGATCACGATTATTCACCACAGCTTGCAAATTTCAGCACTACTACAATTATCAACCATCAACTTTTACACTGACTGGAATTATTTTCATTAACCAAGAAGCATGCGTAAGAAACGTCTAGTCATTTAAGTCCGTTAATTAGGAGCCCAAAAACGTGAACCAGACACAGGGGTCGTTTTCGATCGGACTCTGGTACGAAATGAACGACTTTATTCCGTTTCCTTCGCTCTTTGACCAACTATGTAGATAGGCGGTTCTTCGAAGCGCTTCTGTGCGAGGCGATTAAGCAAATTGCTAGCTCGCCCAGGCTACTTAGACGCAGATGCTGGCTCGGTGAGCATTAGGGACGTTTTGAATCCAAGTTATGCAAATTGCCAAGAACCCGTCTGCGATGGGAGTAACAGAATGCGCGTTTTACATACATCTCCTTCCTCGACATTCGCTTTTCGGTATCTGCCTTCAAGTCCACACATTTAAACCCAGAATTTTAGTTAGTTTCTCACTTTTCTGTAACAACACGCCTGTAATTAATGCCGCCGAAGGAAATAGTGCAAATACAAATGATGATGTGGGCGCTTGCGATGGCTCTTGGAGCACTGTCCTCGTCTGTATCTTAAAGCGATTCCTTCTCTCGGCCCCTTCATTTGACGTCTCGCCGTAAGTCAGCGAATGATGCTGGTGGTGGTGAATGATTCAGGTTATACGATGTGACTGGCGTCGCAAGTGGCAGTAAGCATGAAATGGGAAAAAAATTAACAGTGAAAATAATTACTAATAATAATTAGTACGCGCGGTGAGTGATCTCGAAACAAAACGAGAATGCCCAGTGTAGGAATAGAACTCCGAAAAGACCAATGCAGCAGATAATAATAAAAAAAAATGGCGGATGTGTGTTTTTGTTGTATAGAATTTCGTTTTATCCGTTCTCCTTTATGGCAAACTCAAACTGCACAACTGTTCCGATACGCTAATATTGAAGCATAAACGACTCAGACTGTGAAGTACGCCTAGTGAAGGGCTGCGGATAATTTCGATCAACCGCCTGGGCTTAATTAGCGTGCACCAACGTCGCGCAGTACAGAGGTGCCCGTTGCGAAGGTGTTATCAATTCAATTCAATTCAATTTATTTTCAACTCGAGGTTGAAGGCCCTCAGGCGAAAAAAGCTGTTCTAGAACAGCTTGAAGAGTGCCTGAGGGCCCATACATGGCAGCAGTTGTCCCACAGCGACTGAGCTGCCTTTTAAAAGTGAGCAAGGCATATTACTGAAGTCTGAGTGCTCAAAGCGGATCGGCGCGACATTTTTGGCCTATCGTTATATATGGCTATCTAACGTACGCACCGTTTCCGTTTCTCAAGTTTCGGGTCATCAGCATGATCATCATGACCTCGGTCACTGTCGCATCAAACGAGTGGTAGTTTGGGCATGTAAGCATCCAAGGCACATAATGTAGCGCTGGGCACAGAGGGAAGGCATAGAGAGCCAAATTTCAGTCTTGAATATTCGATAACGGTTTGCCCTAAGAAACTGGAAGAGTTGTGTGCGTTTCGTGCGCACGTTGTATGCGCAAACTGCGAAGGTTATACGTTGAAGCACGTTTTTTCTTTCCACGCAGAGCTATATTTCGAGATGAACTGGATGCATCAGTTATGGGATCGATAATTGAAAGAACATTTGCGCACCAGATGGCCGTGCAAATTGCTGCGCCATGTATACTGTTCTTTTGCAAGCTGCTTAGCTTCACATACGTCATCTTTTGCACGTTTTTGCTCAGCTTTGCATCCGTTTGTCTTTTCTCTCTCTCTCTCTCTCTCTCTCACTCTCTCTCTCTTATTTAGGAATTACGGTATCATTCTTCAGTTCTTTGTACAAACGCCCTCCGCAATGCCCGTTCGGAGCAGCAGCGCGTTTGAATATGGCCAACTGCGCAAGCCCAGGCTCGTTAACGAGGACCTCGAGCGGGTCTATGCACCAGCTGCTGCCACCGCTCATTAGACTTCTCCATTCAGTCTCCGATATCGATTCTCAACCGTCGCCGGGCACGCAAAATGCATACATCTCTTCCGACGAGGAACGAGATGCGGACACGCTTTGACGAGCTTCCGAAAGCAGTTGCCACTCAGCGCAGCGATTCAACGCTTCGGGGAAACTGTTCGTGAAGAGCCCGGCCGCTCATGCGCCTTCCCGAGTCGGGGAATCGACTAACGAAGACCACGCGACGCAATTCAGCAAGGCTATTTAAAGCCTATGCGAAGGCGCTGAAGGTTATATGCGTTGCCTTGTTTTAAAATTGAGAACTGTGAGCTGCACTACGCCTCCTTCTCAAGGCCCGTTGAAATTGTTACGACCAAGCATCCGCATTTGCGCGCTCTATTGTTCGCCTGTGGGCATGGATAAGTTTTGTGAATATGTGGTGATGGTCCAATGGCTCTAAGTGAGCCTGTTTCCAGGAATCCTGTTTTGTAAGCATGTTTTGCTTTGTGGACAACCTGCAAATGCCAAATTGACCCTGTCAAGAGAACGTCTGGAAAAACACAAAGAAACGTCCCCCTGCGGGAAATAGCAGGAAGTGCTTTCTTTCTTTTGTTCACCCTTCCAGTCGAGAAGTGCTATCCTCCAGTGATGAATGCCTCCTATCCAAAGGAGACGACAGAGTGACATGTCCGCTGACGTGCAGGACAAGAAAGGAGCATGACTCATACGGCCATTAAGTGATTTCCCGGGAATGCAGGAAAGATTTGCAATTGTCGAAAAGGGACCATGTTGGGAGCCCTATGCGGCGCCACGTGCACTCGGGTTTCTGAGAAGTAAAACCCCTTGTCAGAACCAGCCTGTGGTTTCTTTGCTGAAGAATAGAAATGTACCTCCTCTCCTCGCCGTTCCCAAGCTTTTCCCGCCAACAAGTGATCACGCCCAACGAATGAATGCCGGACCAGTCAGTGCTTCAGACCATCAGTGCAGTGATGTGTTCGATTGGATGCCGATACCTGAGGGGCGTGCCCTGGATTTGGTTGGTCAGCATCTTCAGAGAGGGGCTGGACATAGGGGGGGTTTTAAGGACGCTGCAGAGCACGAAATGTCGCTCTGGGCCCTGGGTAAACGGCTCATCCAGTCGCTTCTCGCTATGAACTCTTAACGCTTGTCATTTTGCTGATGTACCCTTCTTTTTCATGTAAATATTCTTGTAAATACGTTTTCTCAAAGTGCCAGTAAACCTGCTTGTACATATTTCACCAACTTCGAAGATTCAATCCTACTTCAACCCCGAGTCTCTGCACGCTACCAAGTGAAGGCCGGGTCGACGTAGCCCCAGCGTCACGACAAAATGCAATTGTGTGCCTATTATGACTGAGATTACTCGCAATTGATTTACTGATTAATTTAAATCGATGTATCGACTCCTTGATTGACTAATTAATTATTGATTGATTGATTGATTGATTGATTGATTGATTGATTGATTGCGGATGAGTGAGTGAACGAGTGAAGATGTATGGATAGATTAGTTAACAGGAAATTAGGTGCGCGTTGATTATAGCTCCATTTTACATAAGCCGTCAGTATCACTTCGCAAAAGGATATGCATCGTGATGTTGAAGTCCTACACCGAGAATAAATCGGTTCTGCAGGTGGGTACAAAAACAACAAACAAACGCAAAAAAAACCACAAAAAGCTTACTATAACAAAGCAAGAAAAAGGACAGGAGACCCACAAAACACTCGAATAATCTCCCGCGTGCAGGAAAGCCATACATCCAACACGTATGCATGAATACGAGCCAAGAAAAGCAAGGAAGATAAATCGGAGATAACGCTTTTGCCGGCGTCTGGAATAGACAAGTCGGCAAACAAGTCTTGAAGGGGGAATCCGCTCCAATTATCTCCACGCGAGGCTCGCATCTTGGGACAATCGATGCACACATTTATATAAGGCATGCGAGCGTTCTCGTGACAGCTATGGAATTCTGGCGCCTGTATTCACTTCGATGCCGAGATAACGACCACTCGAACAATACCCAATATCACGGCCATGCCAAAAGGGGGAGGGGAGAGCATACACGCCTCTACATAGCAGGCAACGAATAATGGGGTAATGAGGAATGAGGAGATGAGGAAAGGGGAGAGGGGGGGGGGGGGGGGGGGGGGGGGGGCAATAATTGCATTGCGAGGGTGCGTGATTTGCCGGCATATGCCGCGCGTGTTGCGCCGTCGCCTACGCGCATGCGCTTATATATCAACGTCCTTTCTTTTCCGGGAAGCGCGTCGATAAAACACACCCGTGTGTCCCGGACTGGAAATGCCAGATGGCACGCTCCGTGTACAGAGCGAAACCGACCCGATAAGGCGCGCTTTCCCTCGCCACAGGGAACAAACGCCATAGGAGGAAAAGACGCCAAAAATACGCACTGTCAGCCGGTCTATACACGCGCAAACCGGCAAATAATTAACGAAAGGAGCGCCAAGGTGTTCCGGCAAAATTTAGCTGTTTCGATACGGCACGCGTATACCGCGCGATTCCTGGTACACTGACTTTCGAAGAGGAATGTCGCATGAAGAATTTCCGGCCTCAAGCTGAAGGGTGCGCCTTTCCTCTACTGCAGCACGCAACCTGCACAGTGGAGCGCTCGACGCCCACCTAGGTCTCCCCGACTGTGGGGAAACTGAGCTTCTTTGTGTTGTCCTTGCCTGGTAGAATTTTTCGGGGACTTGTTCAGGTCTCTCTCGCGAGATCATGAAATTGCCCTCGTGCGATTTGCTCAACTTTACAGAACAAAAAGAAAAAGAAAGTGTGGACAAAGTCAGAAACAATTAAGTGCGTTTCATAAGAGCATACTGTGACCAGAATTAAGGGTGAGGTTTCATGCGTTTGACTTCCGTTCACAAACAATATACGCATACCATATATTTTAGAACTCGCCTGTAGGCCAGGACATAAAATTCGCGATCTACTGTCTGGCATCCGGCATTAGGTCTCTACACTTCAGTGCAACGCAGACATTGCATTAAAGCTGTATTCGATCGGTTCCGCGAATTGAATGGTCAAGCGTATCGATTCCGCACCGTATCAGCCATGGCAGAGACAAGATCTCCGCGTTTCCGAGCAAACGAAACAGCCTCTTCGGATTCCGGAAATCATTTCCTCGAAGGTTCCCGCACATCCTACGGCGATCGAAACCACTTAGGCCGAAGCTTAACAGCGGATCCGATATGCACCGCACTTTCTCCTTTTAGCGAACAGAATCAAATCGATTGGTCAGACGTTGGAATAAGCGGAAGAACAAATTAGCTACGATGAAATTGGGCAGTCTGAAGCTGTATTAAAAAAAAAGAAAAAAAAACAAAAACAAGCACAGCTCGTCAACCTATTTCTCGCACCACGCAGGCGCCCCAATTTAGCTTAAGCCGTTTCGCAATCGCTTGTTTCATAATTCTCGCGACAAAGCGCTCCTATTGATCAGCCGGGGCCCTAACGTACCTTTAGGTAACTTCGCGGAGGCCAAACAGGTCTTAATTTTCTTTTCCGTTTGTTCTTCTCTGCCTGCATACATGTAAGCGAGTGCTTTATTATAGAAACGCGGAGGAAAGAGGGCAAGGATATGGGACGAATGAACTACGCAAGTTTCGCAGGAAAAATGCAAGGACGGCGAAGGAGTGACGTTCTGACGCAGCGATATCGATTTATTTTCTGCTTAACCAGCGTATAGGTGACGCGCACACGTTCTCTACCTTTTGACGTCGTTATTGTTTCGACTTGTGTGCCGATAAAGGTAGTGTATGTATAATCAACCAAGTTCCTGTATGGAGTAGCACCATAGATCTCACTCTTCCCGGTGAATCAGCGTGAAGTCAGGATAGAGGACTTCGTATAACCTACAATCTTTCTCTTTGTTATCCATCCTCTACCGCTGAAGCGTATAAGGTTGCTCATCTGTGACGGCACCCCTGTGCATCATCAATGCACTCCACTCTTGAGTCCAGATTACTTTGCGCGACTCATTTTTACCTGTCTCGCACAGTGAAGGAAATTGTTGGCCTCTCCTCTTGCCGTAAATGACTCCTCGCAAACGTCTAAATCATCCCTGGTGGAACGCGCGAGATCCACACGGATCAATATTGCCTCCAAAATGACTCGATCCCTCTCATGAATACGATGTCCGTGGAACATAAATAGTCAAATAGTCAGCATCTGAACCACGCTCACTGCCAGATCAAAGCCTCTCCCCTATATCTTTGACACTGACCCTGCACTATGACAGCTACCATATGGTATAATATATATTTTTTTCACGTTAGGCGGTGCATGTACTGATATGTGCATAAGAAGGAATACGATGAGAAACAACGAATGAATACAAATAAAAACGTATTATTTGTGCTGCATGGTGAACACACACATAAATACTTCCTGGAACTCAATGCACGCCTAGAGCTTTCTTAATAAACCGTCCCAAGCTCGAAGACTTCAGGACTATGCAAACCGTGCAATGCGGGTAAGGGACAGAGGGAAGATCGATCTCCACCCAAAGTCTCCATTGTTTGGCATACGCACGGCAGTGGAGCTTCGCGGGCAGACGGCGGAGAAATGAAACAGTTCTTGGGAGCCCATGCTCGCTCAGCGAGCGTGTCAGCTCGGGACCAGCAAAGCCGAGAAACTACGACTACAGCGTACTACGACGGCACGTACGTATACGCCAATCTCCCGTGAGCTCTTACGTCTGTATTAAACTGCTCCGTCAATCCTGAAATGAAAAACAGCACGCCAAGTTTTTGTAATCAGCACCTCGAGTTCACGTTTACAGACGTATCAGAACAGTGAATAAAAGTATATGTAAATATTTGGGCGTTCAATTAAGCTACGTTGCTCGTGCCGCCAGAAAGAAAGTATGTGCGAGCTCATCGATCTCCCTCCACTTCGTATACAAGTATAGCTGATACTTTATAAGCCAAGATCGCGCGACTGCTTGGCAACAGTGTCCGCGTGCGAAATAGACTGCGGCCCCCTGTCGGAGCTTTACTGTCTAATGTTGCACAGAAAGCAAGCCCAGTCGCAATATTGCTTCTCATTTATATTTATTTATTATTTTCCCGTTCTCAAACTGTGGACACAGCACCGCACGTGCGCGACTCCTTAAAAAGCAGCGGATATTCGATGATTTATGGTCGCGAATACAGCGAATTGGAGAAGCGAGACGCTTTCAATGAAACCAGGAAATCGAAAAAGATTCGCACAACTCAGACTACATGTGCACGCGAGAAAACGTGGTGATCAATGGGTTGCCTGAAACGGCTCGGGGCACGGTGGAGAGAAACGCACCAATAGCAGCCGGTGTGCGCAGAAAATGACGGATTCTAATGTTCCGGGGAATCGGAGCAGAAAGCTGCGACAGACGGGAACAATTTTCCATTCCGGGTAAGGCAATTCCCAAGATTAAAGACAGGAGCCGAAGTTGCATGCAGTTACAATACAACGAGTCAGATAAGGCAATACAATACAATACAATACAACATATATTAATCAGTTCTTAGATGCAAAAGAAAAAGAAAAAAGACGGCATAGCCTATAGGTGCTTCTATGAGAATAACGCGCAATAAACCCTTCAATACAGAACCGGAGAGCACCCCATTCATCTAAAAGCAGTTATTTTAGCCTACAAAAATGTTTAGGTAAATCCACCGCAGGATTCCCTCATTCTTTCCACGGCGGCTTAGCGCCGATCACCACAAGACGTCAGCGACGTATCTCTCGACGTATACCCACTCTACGGCGTGTGACCCTATATAGCAAATATATGGTCTGGGAGTTAACGTCCTCAAGAGACTCAGGCTATGAGAGACGCCGTAGTGGTGGGCTCCGGAAATTGTGGCCCCTTGGGGTCCTTCAATGTGCACTGACATCGCACAGCACACGGGCGCCTCGTTTTGCGCCTCCAGTGGGCGGAATGGAGGCGGATGCAGCGCTAAAGAAATTTTGGCGGGTGTTCTGAACCCCCTCCTCCTCCCTACCCCGCTATGCAGATGGTCCTATATGGCCCATACGCCTACACCATGCATTACCTGTAGTATTGTATGGCCTTAATGGCTTTGGCAGCCATAAACAACGCAATCAACGGCGAGCAGACGAACGTCGATGCCTCCGGTAACGACATACTTTGCACCAGCGGCGCTATAGTTACCACCCCCGAAGACAGTTCTCTACACATAAAGTGAAAAAAAAAAAAAAAAAAAAAAAAAGAACACTACACTCGAGGCTCGATGAGCCAAGCAAACGGTGAAGGAAAGGCCCAAGAAAGTTTCGATCGGCGTAGTTTGCAGGCAGCGGCGGCGGAGGGCATTCGATTGGTTTCGTGATGAGTTTTCGATATCCCCAGTGGATCCTGGGCGCACACCTCGGGCGCACCACCGCGCGGAGAAGAGCGACGAGGCCGAATCCGTAAAAAAGGAAAAAAAGAAAAAAAAGAAAAAAAAAACGAGGTAAGGAAAGGAGCTGTGCACCACAAATAGACTACGAAATGGTTGAAAAGGAAGGCAATGCTAGAGAGAGAGAGAGCGACAAGAGGTAGCAAAGTTACAAACGAAAGACGCTCCTTCCTGGAGCCCCAGAATAACCCGGCACGAGCCTGAGATCTATACAAGCCTAAGCAGGGCTCCACAACCATCACGGCCGCCGGATCGGACTGCGGGCGAAAAATACCGAGGCAAAAATGAAAACACAAAGCATTAGGATAAAGACACGTAGCGGCTCGCCGACGTAAAGCTTCGAAGCTGAAAAAAAAAAAAAAAATACATCCACAGAAACTGATCCCATCTGCTCCTCCCGATCAATTCTCGTTCATCAACGGAGTCGTATACGCGCGGAAGAAAACGGCGAAGAAGAGATATCGAGAATAATAAAAAAAAAAAACTAAGGAGTAAAAAAAAACGCAACCGCGGAAACAGAGAAAAAGAACGGCATAGTCTCCGCAGAGATTGAAGTTCTAAAACCTGCTTCGATTTCAATGAATTCAGCTACTGCTCTGTGTTTTCTAGTCATGTATATACTTTGGATTTTAGAGGCAGTTGTAAGAGCTCAGTGAGAGACTGGAGAAGGTGGAAGGCTAGAGAGCGAAATGAAGGCAGTGTCGCAGTCTTGACGTGAGGACACTTATCGACTACTTTTTACGCTGGCTTTACTTTCTCAATAAAAGCTAACATATTTTCAGTTACTTTTAATCAAGTCTGGGTAAATGCAAGGCGAAGGCTGGCGACTAAAAACTCCATATGCAGTAAGAATATACGAACAAAGGGTTCCGGAGAACAGGGAAAAAAAAAAAAAAAAAGAAGTTCAAGTGAGTCCACGTGAGGCGAACGGATTTCAGGAATTGTGACCATCGGCACGAGTCACGACTTTGTCCCTGTATCGTAATTCCCTGTATACCTTTAGCATCAGCCCTCGTCGTACAGACGCAGAGGACAAAAGTCGGTTTCGTAATCCGCCCATCATGCCGCCGGTCATTTAGGCTGCCGGAGTGAATTCTGCCCTCAGCTCGTTTTGGATGAACAGCACTTCTTTTGCAGCATATCAGCCTTTAGATCTTCATTTGCGTAATACTTCAGTGTTATAGTGACCTTCCCACGACTTCATTCGTGTTTTTGCAAAGGGATGTGTAACCGTACATGAAATCGAACTTCTACAGCACCGACACATTCTCTTCGCTTTCCAGCTTCAACGGTTCTGCACAGTAAGTTGTAGTCAAGGTAACCAGGGCGCACTCTGTGACGTCGCCGCAGCTTCAGCCAATGGGAGCTCGAGAGACATAATGCAGCCTCACATCTGCCTTAATCACTGATGACGGAAAACTTTCAGCTCCACCGTATGGAAGGGGCTTTTTCCAAGGGTGCCTGTCTCCAGTATTCTTTACCTATCATCCTCCAGATACACTCTGTTCTCTAATCGGAATTTCCAGATACGTTTTCATTCCCTTATTTTCTCAGCTAGAAAGTACCCCATCTTAGGCTAAAGCAAGAGCACATCAGCCATTAGCTAGCTTTTGCAGTGCTGCACTGAACTAATAATGAGAGGGGGAATGTACACAGCTGAATGCGCACCGTTCAAACGTTCCAGCACACATCGTTTTGCTTCCCTAATTATGTGCGGTGTTCCGGAAAATCTAGGAGCTCGCATCCGTCGTTCCTAATAAGGTAGGGATGGAACACACACGTAATATTTCTTCTGTGCGCAGTACCTAGGGTATACCGGGTGTGTGATCTGATAGTTAGGGACGCCAAGAGCCAGTCGCGAACTTCGCAGATTCAGTTTCTCGATTGGTTGTCGTTGCAAACTTTCCGCGACGCAGCGCGCGATTACGTACGGCAAGGAAGCGAGTTTCAGTTAGCGGGCGAGCTAAATCTTGACTGCCATCCGTTCAGGCCTTTATTATCATTTTCTTTACTAACCTCGTTAGGTTGGAGTTCTGGTTAGTGAGGAAGGTCGGTGGGACGTAGTTTATTAATTTACCTGAACGAAGAAAGAACCTGTGCGCCAAGCTGCTACGCGCAAGCAGGGACAGGAAGTCTCTCTCTCTCTCTCTCTCTCTCTCTCTCTCTCTCTCTCTCTCTCTCTCTCTCTCTCTCTCTCTCTCTCTCTCTCTCTCTCTCTCTCTCTCTCCTTTTTAAGTTTGCTATACATCCTAACGAAAAGTTTAATTAAGCGCTTGGAGCTAACCTTTGAGGCTCAAAGGCGCGCCGGTACGGGGACAAAATTAACTCGTTGGGTAAGACGACTGCCGAACACAGAGGATCAAAGAGCAAGAAATATTTTTGCTCGAGGCCCATAGAAGCAAGCAAACACGAGCCTTTAAAGCAGGGCCTGCTCGGTTCCAAGCTTTACGCAGTAGTCTCGGACTTCAAGCAGCGCTGCGCAATTTGTCACGTATTATGCGCAACGTGTACCGCGTGCGGCTACCTTTACGTTGGAATAGCATTACGCGACCCTGCGGTTAGTGTATCCTTTTTGCTTACCACTTTGCAAGTGCTAACGTGCTATATTAGCGCATTTATAGTTTTGCTTTTTATGGCTTCATTTCGCTTTCCTTCCCTGAAAACCGAGTGCACCGCCAAATGTGGCTTGCGGCTATTTTTGAAGTGCACTGTCGGCGGTATGCTGGTTGTCGTTACAGTTAACCAACATTTTTCCTTCTTCCGCCTAAGTT
Source organism: Amblyomma maculatum (assembly GCF_055883805.1). Taxonomy (NCBI): domain Eukaryota; kingdom Metazoa; phylum Arthropoda; class Arachnida; order Ixodida; family Ixodidae; genus Amblyomma; species Amblyomma maculatum. The sequence continues at coordinate 12,055,533 of NC_139352.1, forward strand.
CATAAACGCATGAACTTGCGCGGTAGTAGTAGTAGTAGTAGTAGTAGTAGTAGTAGTAGTAGTAGTAGTAGTATCAGTAGCTACTATAGTAGTAGTAGTAGTAGTAGTAGTAGTAGTAGTAGTAGTAGTAGTAGTAGTAGTAGTAGTAGTAGTAGTAATAGAACAACTATTTATCTATCCACCACAGTAATCTGTCTCGTTTTCATGACAATAGGTACGTGCGCTCAAAATCAAATTAAACGCAGTAACTGCTTTTACGTTATCCTTACTGTATGTCATCCTGTTTCGTGAGCAAATGTCTCCATTTCATTTTTGTTAGTTTCTTTTTTTTTACCGTTAACGTGGAATGAGCCTGCTCCCATTATTCAGCTGTGGCGGTCACAAAAAATAATAATAAAACTTTGCCATAGACTAAAATCTTCCGGATATATCCAACCCCTTGAAGCTGCTTCGAGCCAAATTACCTCTCAGTTTACGACATCCTATATCGCAATATGCCGTTCGGCTCCAAGATGATGTTTGTTTAATGGAGGCGTTATTTCTGTGCCCTTTATTTTTCTTCTCTTTTTCTGCCGCAATTGCCTATGTTGCACATATCCAGAACTAATCCATCAAGCTGCAATCTAGACCATTACCCCATCTCAAACAACAGCGGCTTGCGCGACCGACACTCTCTACATGCATAGCTTGCCAAGTCAAGCTTAGCGCACCGCACCACAGACGTCCATGTTATGAACAGAGCACTACATCCCCACGCGTGGGCCGCGTACGAAGTGACGAAGCCGGCGAGAGTTGCACCACGTATTATAGGCCGCAACAATTGCACTACCAGCAGGCTGTATACAAGCAAAACAAAAAGTAAAACATCCAAGCCAGCTTTGGCTCCAGAAGGTAACAGCTTCCCTGTAAGGGCCAATGCGATGGGTTACAGCATGCACTATATGCAGACATAGTTGCGACCTTCATTGGGGGTAGGCGCGACGATGCCGACCTATGATTTCACCTAAAAAAATACGTCCTGCGTGTTCACGTGATACTGAGCAGCATCGCCCAAGCTACTTCGTTACCTGGAAGTTTGTTTTTTTTTATTATTATTTGCAATTTTTAAAACGCAAGCCGTAAATGACAACGGCTTATTGAGACGTTTCGAGAACGCGTGCCAAGAAGATATCTTCCTTATCGGCAAAGGCATTCTGGCGAGAATAGTAGCAGGGCGACGCTCTATTACGCTCGAGACACTGTCATCACTCTTCCCTTATGCCAGGTCACATCAGAACGACTATGCCCACTCAGGCGCGTGCATGCAGTGAACGGTTGCGCAATGACAGCGAACGCAAAGAAAGTGTCACCCTAATTGCTATTCCGGCATGCGACGAAGCAGCGGCTTGTCGCACTGCCTGGAGAGGGAAACGGGGTTGCGCAAAAGCGCGCCCCATACAACACGCCGTTGACGTCCCGGGCGTGTGTTGTTATACATTATGCAAGGCAGCGCTGCGTGTTGCGGAGAACTCCTCTGCAGTGTCGTGCTCACATCGGCGGGCGTGGGCGGCCATGTAAGCTGATTACGCCCGAGGACGTACGACCCGGTATCGCTCCCTCGGCATCGCGCCTAGACAACATATCACCAAGACGATCACTGCAGAATGTGGTCGGCGCATTTCGGAGCAGCGTCTGTCTTGGCCCCTCAACTCCATGTTTGTATGTTAGATTGTGTAAGTGTTGTGCGTGTGATTGCTAGATTAGATGCAAACAAGACGCGCGCGCCATTTTCATTGGTTTTCATGTCTGCGCTCCCAGTCGAAAAAAACTACAGAACTTTGTCAAAAATACGACAAAATATCGTGTAGTTTTGTCGTAACCATCAGATTTTTCTGTAGTTCTGTAGTACTTTGCTGTAGTTCTGTAGTTTTTCTGTAGTATATTTCTGTTGTCTGTAGTTCTGTAGCACTTTTATGTTGCAACTACAGAAATTTCTGATGTTATTACAGAATGTTCTGTTGTCACAACTGTTAAGCGGGGATCCAGGCACTGGTAGCGGGCACTGGTAGCGTGCAGGACCGGAGCGGGGGTGGCCTACCTTGCAGTCAGCTGGTACTCAAAATCACTTCCTCTTCCTCTTTCTCGGCGATATGTCCACCTAATCTGAACTTCTTCTTTACACAACAGGTTTCCCGTCAAAACCCCCACAGAAATTCTGTCGTAACATCAGAAAATTTTCTGTAGTTTTTTTCCGACTGGGCTGTCTCGTGCGTGCTGGACGACTGAACATGTTTCTTGTGAACAGCGAAATCTCATGCGGTGAGTTAAGATTGCGGCAACAAAGGGGAAGCCGAGAAGAGCTATACGAAAACATGCTTCGTGGCCTGACAATGTTATTTCCTTTCGGGATCCCCTGAACAAAACCCCACTTCAGCATCAGTGCCTTTAGATTAACCCCTGACGACAAACAGCTACAGAATGGGTAAATACGTGTCTCACTTGAAGACGTAACAGAAACAAACTTAGCGCAACACATATAAGCCGAAGGACACGAGATAAAAGAGCCACAATAAAACGAGCTGATCAATCGCCTTCGAGAAAAGACGTCTGCACTTTGCACACTCACTAGACCCGAAACAATGGAAGGGTAGTACTTAAGCTGTTATGTGTTTACTTGCTAATTATTGTGCCTGACAACGTGCAGTTTGTTCGAAATAAAAATTTAATTTAACTTTTGCATCAAATATGAGACGACAACATTAAAAATCATGCCAGCTGAGAAAAATTACTCGCGAAAAAAAAATGCCTTATTTACTCAGTAACCCATGGCATCCATGAATGAAGATAGTACGAGTACGCCATCGAACAGTTTCGTTTCACGGCTTGAGTACCGAGTTTTTCCATGATCGCTTGCCTTCTACATTAAACACGGTAATCAGCAGAGTCACACACCAGTGCACTGCGGTTTCCAGTTATAGCAAAGGAAATCTAATGGAGTAACTGCGTGGCCTATGACGTCATTCGCAAGAACACAAGCTACGTCGCCAAACGCTAAATTAAGAACAAGATCAGAAAGCGCACGTACGTCGTCGAAGGTGACGGCTTTCTTCTTTCCAGCGACTCCCGCCGAGACGGCAGAAGACGGCTGATCCAGACAGGTCTCCATCGCCGAGTCTCGAGTCATCGAGCTGTTATTGTAATCGAGCACCGAAGACACTGATGAGGCGCGTCACAAGCCTCTTCCTCTTGGCCAGTCCTTTAACCACGAGTACCAGGAAAAGACACTGTCAAAGTTTTCACGGTAGAAAACACGACCCGGATACGGTGGTCAAAGAAGACCGAGGGAGCCAGTCCGCCGGAGCAGGTAGGAGCAGGCACGTTACGTGCCCCGAGTCAGAATAACCTAAACTAAATGAACACCAGAAACCACGGAGTTCCTGACATCCACAGACACAGTAGAAAAATCTGTACAAGAGCGGGGGTCAGTAGGCCAACCCTGAGTTATTTAACTGCAGTGCCAAGCCTCTGCGCGGTGTCAGAGGAGGCTCAAAGCCTCGCCAAGCGTAAGTCGCTCATCAAATACTGCCGACCCCTACCACGACGTCCAACGAAGCTGAGGTCACGTCGTTCCGGAGAAGCTATAACAGCATGTCGCAACCGCATGCCACTGCCATTTGCCGATCCAACCAAGCACTTCGGCCTCCAGCAGCGGTTCCCGCGACGAGATCACTCCGACCAGCGTCGAAAACGTCGAAAAACACTCGGTCGGAGGCGACGTCAAGCGCGGCACGGAGCAGCTCGTCAAAGTGGTCGACGACGTTCGTTGCGCTGTATGTGCATGCGATCCGCGACGACGACCGCGATACGCGAAACGGCCGACAAGGCTCGCGCGTCCCAACCACTTGTGAGGGTCGAGATTAGGACAAGAACGAGAGCAAAGTTCGAACGCTGAGCACCGAGACAGAGAAGGGAGGGCAAAAGAAAGAAAACAGTCAAGAGACGACCAAGGGATGCCCTCCGCGGTGGTCCAACGGGGACCCATATCGGCCAAGACTCCCGTCTCCTCTCTACCTCCTCGCAGCTGTGATAAAGCAGTGGTGACGGCTATGCCGAGGAAGAAAGCAAGCACGATCAGATAGCAACAACATTCTGTCCGGCCATCGACGCCCGTCGCAAGTGAATCACCAATAAAAAAAAAAATGACATCGCACAGATAACGGAGACACTACGGGTTCTGTTTTGTCGACGCATCAACAGCATTGTCCGATTCTCTACGTGAACGCTGCCTTCTAAGCCATCGGAGAAAGGGCTGATCGGGGCAGTGTTGTTGTGCGACCAGCCGGCGAATATACCCACCTATACCCGCCCGCGAAAGAACGCGAACGATAAGGAGGCAATGCGGCAGTAATGTTTTGGCAAGGAGGAATGCGCGCGGCGAATCACAGGTCGTCAACGCTCGACGGTACGCGTCACCGGTTGCTTGGCGAACTGCGGTTGAGCCGTGAGTGTTTACTACGACATGGGCTGAACACACGCGCGAGCAAACACCAGAAGGTGCTGGAAGTGCTTGTGACGAACGAACGAGGGGGTCAGCTACGCAAAGAAAGATGCGAGTAGCGCAAAGCCATGCTTCAATTGAACTAGCATCCAGCTTCGACACGCTTGAATATGCCAGCTCTAAAACCCAGGCGCTTAAAACAGATATAGCAAGTAGTATTATGAGCCACGCGGTGGATTAACCAATTGGCGCCCTTCTGAGCGCCTCAATGACGCAGGTTCCCGAAGCAATAATCATTGGGGCTTCCACCGTCCTCTTAGCAAAGTCACACTGAGCCTTGAGAAATAAACGGAACTAGCTACACAAATAAGCCATAAATAGAAAACCTAAGATGCCTACTATACTAATCGGACACCCATTAAAGCACACTGCCCGCATCAGTCTAATGCAGTGCGAACGAAGAGTTGCTTTTTATGGTTGTCGGGCGCATTTTGAGAAGTTCCCGTCTACAAAAAAAAGCCTGCCGCAATGCGTTTTCGTCGCGCTTATATCGAAGCGAAAGTAACTGGGACTGATTTCATTATTTCAGAACTTGTTTAGTTCTCGTAAAGAGGAACTGCAGTGTCCGAGAAACCTGCACGCGTTTTTGCAACAAAACCAACTCTTTGCAAGCACGAGAAACCGACGCCTGTGATACGCCCGGATCACCAGACAGGCTACATCCGGCGCTATTATTCACTCTCTAGTCTCCGCTACACTGGCAGTCCTGTATACATATCCATTTGGCAAAGCATATTCCAAAATTCATTTTAGGGGGACCATACGCGCCCCACCGCGGTGGTGCAGTGGTCAAGATGCCCGACTACTGTGCCGGAGTACCCGGGTTCGATCCCGACCGCAGGCGGGTGCGTTTCGATGGAGGCGACACGGAGAGGCGTCCGTATGTTGTGCAATTTAAGTGCACATTAAGGATCTCCAGGTGATCTAAACTACTCCGTCTCCATTCCACTGCGACACCTCTTTCTAAGTTAAAAGTTAAATTGGTTCACAGGAAGGGAAAGGCGCAGTAACTGTCACACTTGCTCTGTGGACACCCGAACCGCGCCGTAAGGGAAGGGAGGAAGGTGGGAATGAAAGTGGAAAGAGAGAAAGAGGAGCCGTAGTGGAGGGCTACGGAGTAATTTCGACCACCTGGGGATCTTTAACGTGCGCTGACATCGCACAGCACACGACGCCTCTTCGTTTCGCCTCCATCGAAACGCAGCCGCCGTGGTCGGGTTCGAACCCGGGAACTCCGGCACAGTAGTCGGGCGTCTTACCACTGCACCACCCCGGCGGGGCACACCTCTTTCTCGCTTTCTGCTTTCACTCCCACCTCCCTCCCTTCCCTCACGGCGCTGTTCAGGTGTACACGGAAACAAGTGTGACAGATAATGCGCCCTTTCCTTATTTTTATTATAATTATCATAATAAGCGCGGCGAAGAAAGCAAACTTGCAAACAAAAAAAAAAACAAAAAAAAACTCTACTGGAGCGCGGAAAGAGGAGGATAAGGGGGAGAGGGATCGCCCAGAGAAGACCCAGCACACGTTGCCACATATAGCACGGACACCGAGAGCCAGCGGCGGAGCAAACGAACAAGCATAGAGAATTAAAAACAAAAAACAAATAAGAAACAAATAAAACGTGGCGCAGTAATTAATAACAATAATAATGATTGGTTCACAGGAAGGGAAAGGCGCAGTATCTGTCACACTTGTGTCTGTGGACACCAAGGGATGAAGGTGTCCACAGACACGCGTGTGACAGATACTGCGCCTTTCCCTTCCTGTGAACCGCGTATTTGGGTTTGCTCGGTACGGTGGCTCCGCAAGGGACAAAACGACAGAAGAGACGAAGAAAACGGGCTGTTCCGACTAGCATCTACCGCCCCCAGGAGCCAAGCAGCCTAGCGATTAGCGGCGCATGCTTTTTCAGTGGGCGTCTCGTTGGACGCAGCACTAGCTTGAGAGAGCCTATAATACAATTACTACTACTACTACTACTACTACTACTACTACTACTACTACTACTACTACTACTACTACTACTACTACTACTACTACAACAACAACTACTACTACTACAACTACTACTACTACTACTACTAAATAATAATAATACACAGTATTATTTTCTGCTAATTATTATTATTAATATTATTATTATCATTAGTAGTAGCAGTAGTATAGAGGAAGACTCGTTTCACGAAGTTGGCACTAAATTGTCTAGTTAATGGTCGAATGAACTGGCTAAATATTATCTTCACAGTTTTAATTAATAACAATAATAATGATTGGTTCACAGGAAGGGAAAGGCGCAGTATCTGTCACACTTGTGTCTGTGGACACCAAGGGATGAAGGTGTCCACAGACACGCGTGTGACAGATACTGCGCCTTTCCCTTCCTGTGAACCAATTAATATTATCATTAATTAAAACTGGGAAGATATTTAGCCAGTTAATTTGGCCGTTACCTACAGACAATTCAGGGCCAACTTAGTGAAACGAGTCTTCCTCTATTCTACTACTACTACTACTACTACTACTACTACTTCTGCTACTACTACTACTACTACTACTACTACTACTAATAATAATAATAATAATAATAATAATAATAGTAGTAGTAGTAGCAGTAGTAGTAGTAGTAGTAGTAACAGTAGTAGCAGTAGTATAGGCTTTCTCAAGCTAGTGCCGCGTCCAACGTGACACCCATTGAAAAAGCATGCGCCGCTAATCGCAAGTCTGCTCGGCTCCTGGGGGCGGTAGATGCTAGTTGGAACAGCCCGTTTTCTTCGTCTCTTCTGTCGTTTTGTCCCTTGCGGAGCCACCGTACCGAGCAAACCCAAATACGCGTCCGGGTCAGAGTGCAACCAAATAGCGGCGTCTCTGACGACACCCCTAAGGTCGCCTGGCGTTGCGTGTAATATTCCCGCCACCAGCGGGTCCACGTGCGCCGCATACATACACGCAGCAGGCAGTAACTGCGACGTTATCACACTCCGGCCGATCGTAAAGCCACACTCCGTAGTTGCTTGGTGGCCGGAGAGGAAAGGAACAAGCAAACCCACCCCCCTACTTCCCCTGACGGTAAACAGGGCCCGACTGCGGCGAGCGCCCATGGGGGAGACTGGCCGTAAACCCGTCCCGCACGGCGCACTCTCTCGCGCACGAATTGCGAAAAGACGCGTCTTGTAACTGTTTTTCGTGCTGTTGCTGGCGGCGTCTGAGACACCGCGCCCTGCCTCACCGATTCCCGAAACGCTAGGCAGATAGGGTTCGAGAGAAAAAGTGGAGACGCGGGTGGGGCAGACGCTTCAAAAGGTAAGGATCCAGAATACAAGTAGCGAGGGTCTCCTTCCTAATTCAATCAGTCCACTGAGCTACACACACTTCTTCCCGTGATAATAAAAAAAGCAAACAAAAAAAGGAATGGGGTATACCGTCAGCGTTGCCTGAGCTAAAACTCACAGGCGCGCAAACTGCCGATCCATATTGTGCAGCGGACCTCGACCGGTAATTTGCTGAACAGTAACATGGGCCTGCAAGGCACTCACACAACCTGACCTCGCAACTCTTCCTTACGAAGCCTGTTTGTTCTTGAACCAGCTACACACGAGGCAGTTTTGTTCCCTCCTAATTTCGTGTTCGCATTCGTTACTGTGGCGCAAGGCTAACGACCAAGCTTTAGGAGGCATACGCCGCGTTAGAACATTTGACATCGCCGTATAAGCACCATTATAGCTACCCCACAGCGCGAATCGCTCCTTAAAGCTTCCCTAACTCTGCACGGTATTGGGGAGCGTAAGGACAGCTCCGGAAGACACGCGCGGTGCAACGGAACCTCTTTCTCCTTTCGCCCGCCGGGCATGAAGAGGAATGTCCAGTAGAGATTAACAGCATTCGTTTAGGCAGGCACGGCCTGCTTAGGGAAGGCGGTGTATATACTTTGGCTGTTCTCCCGAAATTCAACGTGAAAGAATTGCTTCTGAAAAACAAAATTAGCTGTGGTTTAGCTTGTGGTTAAACTTGGAGTTACGCGAGAGCAATCTCCATGGCTACGCTTAGGTTCGGCTTGATGTAAAGACATGGCTTCTGCGCATAGTAGTTTATTCTGTGGTTTCAGCTTTATTTATGTCATAAGGGAATCACTTCACGTATGAGCACCCCTTGTCTCGCGTCGTTGACCATTCTCATTCTTCTCCTTTTTCTTCTTTCTTCGCTCTTCGAACAAGCACGGCGATATGGCAAGACTGTGGCCAATGTAGCTCTCGCTACAAAAAAAAATAAAAAGAGATAAAGCACAAAGAAACGCTCTCTTATTGCATCACCACGCACTGCAGTTGTAGTTAACGCCAACGACTCGAGTAGCCTAACAAGGTAATTCGCTTAAATCCAAGGCCCCTGTAGGAAAGAAGGAATCGAATTAATAGCGAGCAGAGGGGGCTGATTGAAGACACGCGAAGCAAGAAAGAAAAGTTGCAAGGGAGAAAAAAAGAGCTGATGTAAGTGGCGAAGCATCGAAAGCACTATACAGAACGAGAGCGCGCGATTACTCGACTCTCACGATGGATCTTAATCACTGCAACGCTCCTCCCCGTCGGTGTAGTTAGTCATAGCGAGAGCGCGTTTGTGCCGACGGGCAAGATGAATCACTGTTCATTGCCGCATTAGATAGTTTGCGCCAATAACCAGCCTTGAGTCCTTCTTTCGTCTTCAAGTGAGCGTGATTGTTGTGCAACAGCTTTCCCTGCGTCCTTTCTTTTCTCCTTGAGTGCAGAACGCCAAAAGTACGAATAGCTCATCGAGATACCGTGCGATCAATCGCACATATTCCCTTCCTCCTTCACCCGTCCTCTCTCTCAGTACAACCGCAAAAACTACGGACTGGGACGCTACTCGAGCTAAGACTGTATAGAGTTCACGAGTGCACTTACCTGCAGCGAATAGAAGCCCTTTACTACTCACTGCTTGTACTCACTTCTGCCAGGAGGCGAGCCATGAAGTTCTGCATTTGCAGTGCTTAGCAATTAATGTGTGGGAAGTAGAAACAAGCGTAGACCGAGATCAGAATAGTGGTGCAGAAGGCCGAAATAGTAAACTGTAGAGAAGGGAGACATAAAATTGGCGCAAGCCACTTTTACTTTTTACTATCACTTTTCAATATCACTTTTACTGCGCGGCTGCTGCTAGCCCTTGCTGTCATCTACCGCGGTCGATCCACGAAATGCGCTGGAACCGCGACACAGGCCAAATGGGCCACCGACAAGAAGCGCGATAAATCGATCGCTGCCACGGCACCGCCTTGACAGTTGATCAATTGATTATTGATATCGCAGCACCGTATGTGACTGCAGCGACCTCAGCCGGCCTGGTAACGGGGCAGCGGTGTTGTCCTCCGCTCTCATCCACCGCCCAATATTCTTTGCAATCCCTCCTCATTTTCCCTTTCACCTCCTCTTCGAGACCTTTTGTGCCCTTTCCTCCCCATTCCCACTTGGCAAGCATTGGACTTATTGCGTTTTGCATCCCGGACTTCAAGCTTAAAGACTACAAACTTTAGAGAGATATCACCTTATGAGGAAATCTATATAAGGAAAAATACTAATGTATTTTCTGGGATAAATATGTTGCCATAGCTGCCAGTTCCGCATATGTCCTAACCAAAACAAACAAACAAAAAAAAGGCCGTCGAGGCATGCCCTTTCCTCCCCATTCCCGCCTGGAAGCATTGCCTTATTGCGTTTTGTATCACGGACTTCAAGCTTAAAGACTATAAACTTTAGAAAGATATCACCTTATGGGCAAATGTATATAAGGAAAAATACTAATGTATTTTCTGGGATAAATATGTTGCCATAGCTGCCAGTTCCGCATATGTCCTAACCAAAACAAACAAACAAACAAAAAAGGCCGTCGAGGCATGCCCTTTCCTCCCCATTCCTGCCTGGAAGCATTGCCTTATCGCGTTTTGCATCACGGACTTCAAGCTTAAAGACTACAAACTTTAGAGAGATATCACCTTATGAGGAAATGTATATAAGGAAAAATACTAATGTATTTTCTGGGATAAATATGTTGCCATAGCTGCCAGTTCCGCATATGTCCTAACAAAAAAAAAAAAAAAAAAAAGCCGTCGAGGCAGGCGCCAACCACGCTTTAACTGCCCCTTACAAGTGTGGGCAACGCCACTGGCGGCATTAAGGCGAGCTGCCTCAGTGCGTTGTGCTTTATTTGGGTTTTAAGGCGTAACCAAGGCTACTATAAGTGAAAATATATACAAAATACGCACAGAAACCCTGCACACGCGCAGAATTCCACGTCAAGGCCCCAACTTCTTTTGCTCCAATTTCTCCCTCCTTTAGTGGCACAGATTTTGTATCCCGAACAAAAGGGCAACAGGCACTCGATGTAAATAAGGGCCCAGTAACTACTCATTTGCGATAAGAGAAAAAAAAAAAGGAAGAAAAGGGAGCAGAAAAGAGTAAAGCAGCCACGAAATTGACCACGCGCGTGTCTCCTGAAAAAAAAAAAAAAGTAAGCAAACAAAAGGCACGAGTGCGCACGCAATTACCGCCAGACAAAGGGGCAATCCAAAAACGGTATCGCCGCCGACCACGATACGATGTAACCCGAGGGAGCCATCCAGCGGCCGGAAGGCTTCGTCCTTGGATATACCGCAGACATGTACTCCTCTCACGCATCACGCAGTGCTCTATATAGTGCCCAACCGTGCAAGAGCAGAGGCACAACGCCTCAAGCAATCAGTAGCAGTGGCTGCAACATTGCTTTTAATCCCCCACCAGTCGTCCCTGAGGCCCCCTGCCGTGTTCCTACGCGCCCTAAAGGTCTGTCTCGCCGAAACAGAAGACGGCAAAGGCCGGAGGGCACGACGCGTTTTCCCGTCCGTCTTTTCACACGTAATGAAAATGGAGGAAGAGGTACACGGCACTGCGCCCGACAAAGACTGCACGGGAGATCCTGCGCGGCACGTCACAGGCTCACAGCGGCGTAATGCGCTGAGCGGCATTCTCAACTTGCGCCTAGGTTTTGTCAGGTTAGTGCGCGTTAGAATTCCTTAGGTCAGCTTAAGATATGAGTAAAAGAAGAAGGGGGTTGAGGAGAGGCGGAGAGATTGCTCTTCCGGGCCTTTGAATGCAGCTTCGAAGCAATATCTAGTGCCTATATACGGGTGGTTTCTGCTCAATCGACAAATCTACGCACTGCTAAAAGCGGCACGGCAGACAGCGTCTTCTCCATCAAGCCGATCACATCCACTGCAGGAAAAGGGCGCCTAGCTCGTATACATCCCTCTGATTAACATTGTATCCTGACAGCTGTGACCAACCTATCCCAGAAAACTTCTATACTTTCCTCCACCTAATCTGAACCTGAACCTAGGCCGACTCCTTACGCTCGACATTTCGCGGAATCCCCTCCTTTACTCTAGCTACCCACAGGCGGCCTTCATTACGGGCGCAAAGTGTCGAGTTACCAGAATGAACGCAGAGCACCGCCGTGCTAATCTTTATTACTTCGATTTCTGTCGCTATAATAACGCTCGACATTTTTATACAACGAACAAGCGGTAGGTATCCAACTTCACAACCAAGATCGTATAACTAAGCCTTCAGTGTCCAATAAAGCGCGCACACGCCCCGAGAGGACTAAATCTCCTCGACGCTCTGAGAAATAAAAATAGCAGACTTCGCTTATGCTCCCTAAGCGGCTTCACCCAATCTCCATAATGCTCTCCCCTTACCGCTTACGCTCCCAAAAACTGACGACACAACGATCATGCCTCCTGTTTCGGCACTTTATTTATTTTTATTTTCTTAAATGCGGTCACGCATAGAAGAAGGGTTTCGTCGAACTATGCGGCACTACGGAACAGCGTCATTAGATGAGGGGACTCGCGGTGCGCTCCCCAAAAGAGGATAGGCCGCTTTTAACTACAGAGGGGAGTGTTCGAGTAAGCCAGCAAGTGAACTACTCTATACTGGACACTAATGAACTTTTTTGGTGGCTTACACGTTTCATTACCTTTTACACAGTTAGTTACCCTGCTAAGGACCTTATATTGTACCCGTAAACCACCTGCTGATCTCTCCTTTGATAACTATAGCGAAGTAGTTCACTGTGTCGTTGCGAATTGATTTATAGAAGTGCTCTGAAGCTGTAGTAGTCATCAAAAGGAAGCGTTCAAAACAATGACCGAACAATGGCCGCCGCTACTGGCGCAGCGATGCTAAGAGCGATTAAGCGAAATCGGTTAAAATTAACCAAGAACTCTCATACTTGCAACAAAAACTTCCATCGGGACAATAGCTTGTTCAGTACATGAATTTGCACCTTTCGGGCTGCAAGCGGCTTTTTAGAGCACAAAACGTTGCAATCGTGAAGTAAGCGCAATGCACTCTCTCAAAGCTTTTTTTTCTTCGTAACACCAAGGTATTTGAACGCGGCGGGTAGGTGTGCTGCCCATTAAAAAAAAAAAAAAAAGAAGAAGAGAGAACGAACAAAAATAAACAAAATACAGTTATTCTTAGGGAAAAAATCCTGCGGAACCGCTTATCTTCAGTTTGCGTATAATCGATGGAAAGCAAAAAAAAAAAAAAAAATGCAAAGAGAAACTCGAAAGCAGACAAAGTAAGCTGCAACTCTTGCCTAAATCTAAAGCTATGTCCACGTGGTAGAAAAGAATTCCGCGTAAATAACCTACGACGGGGTTTTCCACTCGTCACCAGATGAACTCGGCGTCGGGCAGAGTTGCCGTCCGACCGGTCTTCCACAAGTGATACCCGCATGTAACCGAGCTCTACCTTCTGAATGCGGAAGGAGCACTGTAAAGAATTCACTCCATTTAATTTTAATCACTTGAATTTATTACCACTGCTCTGATTTGTTTTACAAAGTATGAAGCGACGGCATACATACATCCAGCTGTTCTTCCAACCGAAAAATAGCGACATGAAACGGAGTCAAACTAAGAGGTAGCTTCACGCGACGGTGGTATACGCATCAGAGGAAAACTCCTGACCATACGACAGCGCCCGTACATGATTTCAAACGAGGCAAAAACTCATTCTTAGCAGCACCCCTTATCGCCGCCATATTAACGCTGAAAAGGGTGGCGCCCCATAGCCTGCTCATTACCGGATCGTCGTCATCATGATCAGCCGCAGCAATCCAGCTACACCAACTGCAGGAAACCTTGTTCTGCAGCAGCGAACACCACCCATCATCCCCACAGATTATGGCGTATAGATAAGTGCAACTATCAAGGCCTGATAGTCGAAACAAATTTCCTCACGATTCACGCCGGAGCACGAACAGACCTAAACGCCCGCTCCAATTAGCTGACCTCGCAAGACAGCTACAAGCTGGCAGGCTGATCAAGGCCGAAGCGATCAACTCAAAGCAGACTTGATGTTTATTAGTTATTCTCAAGGAATTGCTCGAACAGTGAAGCGCAATTTAAGCGACAAATTCATTATCATGTCACAGGATAGGTATATTTGTGACAGCCTTCCTAATAAGCGGCAGTTAAACCTTGGTTTGAATTCCACTGCACACACCCCGAAAGATATACTGAGCCCTTGGACCAACACTAGTGATCATATCAGCCCGAGACGCAAGCAGGGAACTGGCAGGCGTACGTCCACTAGATCCTGACGTAACCCAAAGAGGATGGTTACACAATCGACCGAGTGTAACGACGTAACGGGGGAAGAGCGAGGGATGGAGTAAGGCAAGAGGTCAACTGACGTCAACGAGAAATTTGAGGTACAAGCCGAAAAAAAAAAGAAAAAAAAAGAAACGCGACGGAAGAGTACTACGAGCGGATGAGAAAGGGGAGAAATCAAAGCGATGGCAGCTCCAAGGAAACAAGACGACGAGTGGAAAGGTGGCAGCAACTAAATGGTATACAGGCATATATGAGCAGAGCGACAAAAACAAATGCACTGGTGAAAAGAAAAAAAAAAGAGAAGAAAAGCTGGAAGGATATCCGAGTGTTACGTAAATTGGTCCGCGGCAAAATACAAAAGGAAAACAGGTTCGAGTCAGGGCAGGGGGCGGCGACAATGAATTCGTTCCTTTTGGCGTGACTTCTCTTGCGTTTTCTCTTCCTTTCCTTGCTTCTTTCTCTTTGTTTCGTTATCTCTTTCGCGGCAATGAGAAAGAGCAACGTAACCGGCAATTGCCCGGTCGTTTCGTTGCGCCCGCGTGGAGAGGTGACGGGGATAAACGGATTAAAACAGAGCGCCGACAGGAAAAGCTTTCGGGAGACGGATAACTCGACAGCAGCGACTCAGAAGAGTAAACGGAGCCTATATATCACACAACAGCACGTGTGCCTTAAGTTGGCGCCCCCTCACGCCCACCCCCACGCCTTATTATTATTTATTCTTTTTTTTGCGTGCCACTTCCATTGTTTTCTCCATTCGGCATATATAACCCCGTCTCTTTAAAAGCGAGCAGCTCCCACCGAGCTAACAAGATGAGGCAGAGAGACGGAGAGCCGTCACTGTCAGCAGTTTCTTCCGCTGCTCGCTTACCGGCAGAAAATCAGCTCATGAAAAAGTATATAAACAAACCTATGAATTGAAATCGTGGGATATAACAGACACGCAAGCGCGGCCTCGAGCGAATTTAGACCGAAATAAACCGCCTCGGACGAAGGAAGAATGAACAAAGCCAGAAAAAAAAAAAAAATTATGCAAACCTGAGCCTGCAAAAAAATAAAGCGACCCATTTATAAGCTTGGCGCGCGGCGCTGCACTTGGCACAATACGCAGAGCGCCAGCAGATTTATATAGAGGCCCGCAGCATAGACGTGAACGGATGGAAGACCTCGAATGAAATTTGGGGCTACACGAAGCAGGGTAATTATTCTCAGCGGTAGCTGTGTCTTTGTTTTCTGAGTATACCGCACACGCCGATAAAGACAGAGAGAGAGAGAGAGAGATTTTAATGGCAACGGATGTCTGCCTGGTGGTGAGCCTAGCATGCTAGTCCTGATGAGGGTTGAGGGATGAGGGTGACAAAATGTGGGAGGGGAGGGGGAAATGAATGAGGAAAAAACAAAATCGGTCTCGCACACTTTCACACGCACATAATCACACACAGATGAGTTTTAAAGGGTCTCGATCAACCCTGTGTCCTTGAGGAAAGTTAATAAGGCCTTTGTAGCTCGCGCAGCCGACGATCCGTCGCATCAAGGACCCAGGACATGTTCCAGGCGCAAGCGCAAGTCTGTGTCTTCAGAGAACGACCTCTCTCGGCCAGTTTCGAAAGCTTTTCGCTTAGCTGAACTAGTCCACACCGTTCTAAACAACCTCCCAGTGTAAACGCCAAACAGCCTCGCGCGCTTGGGTCCACTACAAAACCTCGCAGCCCTACGGATGCAGCGCACTGTAACGTCAGATATTCAGAGGCCGAACCCAGGGAAGCTGTTAAGTCACGTGGGAACATTCCTGCTTGCAACTGGCCTGTGCAGTCCGTTATACAGTCCAAAATCATAGCAGCTGGCAGCGACCTGGCCAAACACAAGATCTATACGAGGAAATAAGCACGCAGTGGTGATGGTGTAGCCATCGTGTGGCCATTTATACAGCCAGATATCACAACACTGTACTCTGAAAGACGAAAACGGTTATAAGGAGTTGTTGCAAGAACATCTAGCTGGAACGAAGTTGTCCGCGAGGCAGGGGTAGGACATTAAGCGTCCAAGCGAAATAAAATATTGCGTCTGTCTCATGGGGCGCAGATAATTCACAGGTAAAATAATTACAGTGGCTTAATTACGCTAAAGAGCCAGCTGCAGAGTGCAAACAACGGTGTCAGTGCCTAACACTGGCAGTCATGTTAGACCGAAGAAAAGTGGCACAGCTGCAAAAGGGAACCAAAAAGAGAATTTATAGCTAGCATAAAGATTGAAAGTCATTACACTTATAAAAGCAGTAGATGTATACCAGCGCCCTGTTGTTGCTGCCAAGAGGGATACAGAAAGCAGCCAGTACGAAGGGTTCGCTCGCGAAACGCCCTCAGCAACGAACCGATCCGCGTATTCGGCGTCGAGATAGCCAAATTTGGATCCGCCGATTCTGTCAGGTTTAGTCAAGACTGAATGCCCGAGCCATCTCCAGAATTAAATTTTCAGGAAGCCAGTACTACGGCTGTAAGGCCCTTTTCAAGTTTTCAAGCTTCTTTACTCCCAGCCAGCTTCGCGATTATACCGGTGTCTGAATAGCATTAACTGAGTGAGCCGCGTATAATCGAGATAACGCGGTGGTCAGGATGTAGGAATGGAGATGAGCGAGCCCGTATAATTAAATGCGCTCGCGCGAAGCCCTATACTCCCGTGCGATATGCGGAGATGGTGGTCTGCATTTTTCTGCTGCGTCGCGTATTCTTGGAATAATAAAGTTTACCAGCGAGCGACGAGATAGAAGTGCTTTACAGCATTTCACATTGGAGCTGCTGTTGCTATGGTATTGTGAACAAAAAAAAAAAAGTGTCATTTCAATCGCTTTATTTCTCTTTTCTATCCAATCGAACTTATGAGCTTATTCTTGGTTCCACACATTTTATGCTGTTCGTTTTTGTTTTTAAGAAATCGGTTCACCACTCTGTTTTTCCCGCAGGGACTTCGTGACGCGCGAGTTCTTTCTGTGAAGCGTTCTTTCTTTCCTATATTTTATCGGAGGCTCAGTTCCCCGGTCTTTAAGTGCACTCAAGCACAGCCATTGTATAGAGTATAAACATGCATTATGAATGTGCAAATCTTTTCCCACCAATGCGTCGTCAAAGCCAAGCCAACGCATAAAATAACCATAACCGGCCCATTTTTTATTTTATTTTTCTTTTGCCGTAACTCTTCGGGCCGTGCCCGTATTAAAAGCAAGTCCCGACATACATTTTATAACGTTAAACCCCACAAACCAAACCGTTGGCACTTGCACTCTCTAGTGATGAAGGTACCTCTCTCTTGAAGCCATTCAGGCAGAGTATAAACAGCTGGAAATGAGAGTGCCGCAGCTCGTTTATTCTTTTTGAGATAAACCCAGTTTTGGTGCATCTGTGACGTCATAAAACATGTTTTGAAGCCAAATAGCTTCCAGCGGACAGCAAAGAAGCGGGAAAGAAAATGACCCAGCGCCAACAAAAGAGAACGAGCGTTCCATGAACCACAACTGCCACCTTGCCCAATTGTCATGAAACACTCTTCGTGGCCCAAACTGGCTTTCCTAACCTCTCGCAATCCCTCTCAGGCATTTCTACTGCATCGCTGACAATGCACTACTGGCTCGCTTCCATGCAGAAAAGGAAGTGAATGAAGGCTGGAACCAGGTGACGGACGTACATTAGCTAGCAACCTTTAAGAAAGCGATAGGACAAAACATGGCGGTTGGACGGCAGAATGTTCAATGACAGCAAGCTTTGCGCGCCATGAGCGTCGGGCCTGCTACTGTGTACCTTTCAGAGGACTAGCAGTGCCGAAGGTAGAGAGAGGTATAAGAAGAAGGAGTATAAAAGCAAGGAGGGCAGAAAGCATCCGGCAAAGCAAAATTCGGCCTCCAAACGGACAGCGATATTTGCGCACCCCTTCAATCTCACAAAATCATGGTTGTGGGACATGTTTCAAGGTTTTACAGCTATACATGGCTTCAAACAGCACGCACTATAATACAAGCGGGGCTGGTGCCGGGCCAAAAATCAAAACTTGCTGCGCTGATGCGCGGTCGCGGGCGGTGCCCTGCTCCCACGTCTTCCCGTTGATGTTATTCTGGCGACAGAAGCGGTTGGCCAGACCGCGCGGGACGTTCCGCTGACGTCACTCAAATACTCCACACACGCTCGCCGCGGTCGGCTTCACCTCATAATCGTGTCAGGAGGAGCGCTGCCAACCACGATGGAGAAGCCATGCGGTGGTGGGCAACGGCAAGATCGCGCGTATCCGTCTTGACGCGGACAAGCGGGCGCCAGTCGGGTTTGACACCGGCGCCACGGGGCAGCGTCGACAGAGAACGGAGGAAGAAAGTGGTGAGGCGAGGGAGGGACAAGCAGCTACGACTTCCTCTCAGCCCTTTCAAAAGTGTCAGAAAGGGGGCCGTAAAAACAGAACGGAAAGAGAGAGGACACTTTTTGCACTGCCTCACAACGCAACTAACCGTCGCATACACTTTTCTGTTGAGTTTGCAGTAATTCTGACCTATACGTAGCAAATCACTGAATCGAAAATTTCACATACTCTTTCCTGGCCGATTAGTTTATCAACAGTTCGCTCTAAAGACGCAGACTTGGTACAGAAACAAACAAAATAGATATGCTAAATTAAGCTTGCTGCTTAACTTACGTTAAATTCGGCCAGAGATAACGGCTTACTGGGCACTAGCCTGTGAAGGGCTAGAACTAGCATGTGAAAATCACAAACGGGCAGTCGCCTGTAACCCGAACAGGCCTGTGAGATGGCCAACTGGGCAGAACCCTGTGAATATGCAGGTGCAAAACAGTTTCCCGAGACAGCACTCGACCTAACAGCACAGAAGCGAATGGCGAATGAATGCCGCTTCGCGAACGGCACTGCCAGCCTTATCAGCAAGGCATTCGGCGTAACAGTAGTAAAGAGGTGGTTGACTGCTCGCTCACCGAGCGAGCCTTTTAGCAGGTTCCCTGGGCTCAGACGCTTGATAAAGACGGTACGTGTAACAGCTCTCACTACAAAACTGGTGTGGCGGAGTTATCGAAAGGGAAGCACGAGCCCTTCAAGGACAAGGAAATTTCGGCCACGTACACATGGCCAGCCTTTACTAAAGCGCGGCACGAAGTGCGAAACAATGTGCTCGCGGTCCCCCGGAAAGATGAACAGGCAAAGCTCGCTATCAGTCAACAAGTTCTCCGCAGAGCAGAAAATTATGAACGACCAGAGCGTGTGGGGGCTCCATTAAAGCGTCCCCGAAGCGGTAATGTGCCATCGTAAAACATAATGGGAGGATGCAACCATCAAGCGAAGCTCATCTCATCCAGGGTCATTCTTTCCTCGTGGCAGCGACAAGAAATGCCGGCCTCGTTATATACACACATAGCACACGTAAGCTCCTTCGCGAACGGTTCCTGGGAGGCAGATAGCGTATCTACCGCATTGCGCGAAAAGGTTCAGGGTGCATCATATGACGCGTGGGAGCTCACGGAGATGGACAGGCAAGGTTAACTGCCGACGTACGTAACTAGCGAACGGAAAGGCACTGCGTGGAATAAGAAATTCAGTCACAGAAGAGAAAATTGGAGGGATTTACGAGCTGTAGCTATAGGAACTACGCCGGGAACAACAAATTCATGCGCGTGATTAATCCACGGCCACGACTAAACGCAGGCATAACTAGGGCTAGTAAAGCTTATATCCGGCACTCTATGCTGAAAAAAAAAAAAAAAAAGAAAGAAAGAAACGGCTATGTCCGAGACGCATTGCAAGGATGGCCACCACATAGTGACTAACCGCTAGGTGACAACGTCTCAGGCTATCATTGCAGAGAAGAACCGAACAAAGAGGACAAGGACGAGCTGAGAGACGTACATACAACACGACGACTTGAATAGCAACTTTACTTTACTCAAAACAGCAACCTCCCAGCAAGACTAACACAGCATGCACACACAATCAGCATTACATTCCGGCTAATTACGTGGGAAAAACTTCGAAACTGTCGCCGACGATCTAAGAAGGCAAATTCTTTTCCAACAAGCGTACTGAAGTAGTACTGATACAGTTATCTCCGTGCATACTGATGAAGTATGCCCCTAGAATTTCGCGCTTTATGCCCTTCCTCTCGCCCTTGTCCTTTTTGACTGAATCTCATCTTCATAACGTACCAACCGACCCAGATTTCCACTCTTCTACCAATGAGGAGTGGTTAGAGACGACACCAATGACTGTGATATGCAAACGCGAAAACATCACTAAACTGTTGGAATTCAGAGGTTGCATACAGTAACAGTACCGACAACAAGTATACGCATGCCATATAGCGAACAGTTCGCTTGGTGAAGTATCAGCAAAGACGGTAGAAACCACCGACGACAATACTGGAACGGTCACGAAGGGCAATATACGGCCGGTAGCATGCAACATCGTTGAAAGACCGCCTATATCGCTGGTTTTATAACGAAACGAAAGCGTACACATATTGGCCACTTGTATACCATGTTGCACTGCCGAAAGGAGGACGCATACCGGCATTCTCTACGCTGCACACTGGATGCAACAAAATAGATCATAACGGTCCGATCACGAATGATCGCTCGGAGATCGGGCACCGCGACGACGCAAATGCTATAAAAGTCCGACAGCGAAGGAAGAAAATCCATTTTGATGATCGTCCGTTGGCCGCGGCCGAGCGTGGAAGACGCAGAAAGGGTGACGAGGGAGGATCATTAAATGACATTCCCCGGGAATCGCCGAGGCGAGAAGAAAGCTCGTTAAAAGAAGCCTCTGATAAGGAAAAGGAAGAGAAAAATAATGTGATCTAGGTGCATTTGTCGACGCGAGCCGCCAAGCTGAGGCGTCGAGAAGAAGGGCCTGAAAAGCATGCGGCGGAACGCAGTGAGTCCATTTCGAAAAGAGGGTCTGCGCATTAGCCAGCCGAGTAGAACGGCAGTGCGCCGTTTCGGTGCGCGCTTATTACATGCGCGTGCAACTGTTGGTCGATCGCTACGAATTGTTAGTGCGAAAGGAATTAGCTACCCAGACAACGACGTGAGGAGCCCCGGAGAGCGAGCAGTCGAGCCAACGTAAGCTTTCAGTCTTACGTGTTATCGTCCGTCCACGAACAGTGGATATGAAACGAGGATATTCGACAGAGTCCATCTCCGCAAGAAACTTCTCTTTATATATTCGAACAAAATCAGTGACTGTCCAGTAGTCCAAGTCCGTGAATGCAAATACTGCGGTGTCACGATCGCCAGTCACTTGAACTGGGCAGGTCACATTAACAAAATTTGCGCGACCCTTTCGAAAATTGTTTCTTTTTGGAGCGAAACCTGTACTACTCGAGGTATAATTTCGGATTTCGGCGGTTGTAACTAAAACGACCTTGAGGAACCATGCAAGGTCATTGTGGGACATCGTCGCTTCGCGACGTCAAGCCATGCTGTCTGGTGTGATATGACCACAGTAGCCACGTCATTGCAGTCACACAGATGCGATTGATGGCATCATTACTAGAGCTACGTATGACGTCACTACCTCATGAACATTGTTATAAGGCGAAGCTCGGCGCACGCTCGCATTTACACAGCTCTTAGCCATGAATGAGAATAGTGTTGGAGCGTTGTCTCAGTCTCTCTAGAACAGAGACGAAAACCTCAGGCTACATATCATCACCAGCTGATAAAGCCCGCTTAGAACCAGCGTTGGCCAGGCAAAGAGAACGTAATCAGATTAAACTTATGTCTTAAACGCTCGAGCAACAGCAAGCTAGATGCGCGTCAATGCATGAAGCCTACCAAGCTATAAGTTACAAGTATAAATGTTTTCGCTCCTATAACTAGGTTTAGGCGGTGCTTAAAACCCCAACAAGTTTATTTCGTAATAAATGGGGTGAAGCTTTTGGTTTGAACCGAAAAAGAAAACAAAAAAAGCAAGCCGAATGAAATCCAGTTTAAACAGAAAAACGTAACTCTTCTTGGAACGCAGGCCATAGCTACCTGAACGTCGAGTACTAGTTATACTCTCTCAAAAAGCTGAAATTAACGAAGTAGGGAAGGCAACGTGGTAACCCCTGAATAATAAGAGCAGCTGTTATATTTAAGGCATCGTTCGGCTACTTACGCGCCTCTGCCGAGTTTGAGTATCACCTCTTCGCTACCATGCGAGCGTATATATAACACCAATCGCGTAGGGCAGTTAAGTATATAGGTTTGTCGAATGCAAGTATATAGACACTGACACGAAATGACACATGGGCGTCAAAAAAAAGTATCGTAATCTGGCTCCCGCAATGTTTTACCAGCGGAATCATTCAGTGCCATCAATTGTTTCTGTTACCGGAGCACGGTCTCACTTTCACCATGAACGGCCCCAAAATGCCTTGCGCTGCAGCGGTGACGAGAATGGCATTCGAAGAAACATTTATATGAATGTTGTTTCCAGGAAAGCAGCTACTGGAGCTAACTGCATATCATCCAACCGGTTGGAAAGCGCCAGATTCCTAGAGAAAAGGCACAAACACACACGACGAAGCACTGCTAACTATTTATTTCTCTGAAAAAAAAAAAAAACATGGCCGCAAATTCACGTCACGGTGTTATGTAATGTGCGACAAGACGTGCACGAGACTATTATTTGAGGTGGACTGAAAACCTCTCAACAAATAAAGGAGCCTAACAGTAACAGTTGAAAAAGTTCACTATACACACTATACAACACTAAATAACCTGCCCGCTGGTTAGCCAGCCTTAACTGTGTTCTGATGTACTCCACTGCTGGCAATGATATGCCGAAGAAAGGCACACATTTAAATCGAAAAGCTCAATTCATTTATTTTTTTTTCATTCTTGGCAGTCTTGGGAGAAGCATCTTATAACCCCACTCTTCTATGTATCACTCACTCCTCTTTCCTTCCGCACTGCCTCACAAAGACACTGTGTCACTCTTTCCCCACATACGGTGTAATGCACTGCACCTATCTCACTATAACGTCCTTTATCACAAGCCGTCCGGAAGACTGGAGATTTTCCCTACTTTAGTGCGAACTTATAATTTAGCGAGGAAAAGTATTTTCTCACGCGCCTGTGGTGCCATTTTTCTGAGGCTATACAAAAGTAAGCCGGGTTGGTTAGTAGGATTAAAACCTAACAGGCGGCGCAGTTTCATGTAGTAAGGTTCGGGCGGCCGCTCAATGTGCATTGAGCAATGGCGCGCACAAGCCGTTTGTGGCGCATGCGCAGATTTGTTCCTTTCTCATTCGTGCTGACGCACTGGAATGTGTTAAGGCACTGAAACGATGAAGAACGCTTTTCCCGGGCCAGCTATAAAGAAAAATTCCGGCTAACCCCGGAACTTCTAATTACTTCTTTTTTTATTTATTGGAACAATTTGCGGTTTTAGTCGACATTGAGAAACCCACCTCCCAGTAATCCACATACCGCCACACACGGCGGTGAAAATGACCTAACCACCCATCCAGGCGCGAAAGACGGATCGCTGTGGTCCCCTTCCTTTCCCTCTTTACGCGCAGAGGAATCCCACTCGGTTCTCGAGGCGGGGCCAACAAAGCGATGAAGCCCTGAATGCGCGAACATCCCATTAGAGAAAGGCGGTCCCACGAGGCAAGGCAAGATAAGAGATCGTGATAGAGAATAAAACCAATGAACATAAACAATTTTCCTCAACTAAGGCTCCGGAATAATCTCGCAAGGGGAGACCAACGAGCACTGTCAGCAAATGAGCAAAAGGGAGAAAGGGCATCTCTAAAGCAGCGCAGGGAAGGAAATGAAGATACGGGGAGGACACGCGGTGTCGCCATTGGACCTCTCCAACCAGTTCACCGACCGGTCGACAGAGGACTCTCGCTTTAGCTGCAGTGCCAGACGGTCAGTACGCTGAAATTCTAAAGATGATAAAAGGCAAAATAGAGGGGCACCTCTTGGGCATCGCTTTCCACGGGCAGTTTTTATTTTTGCTTCGTAAAAGATCCAACGATTTTGAAGCCGGATTACCTGATCTGATGAATGCAAGCAGGCTTACTCAATTAGGAAATGAAAGCTACAGTTCTGGTCCAGTACTTTCAGTGTTGTCGAAGGAATCAAGTGACCTTGTTCTCACTCATGTTCGATTCCATGCTGCTGCGGCGCAATGAACGTAGGCGACTTTTTGCGGGGTGATTTGGTCGCCTAAAGTGTACTCACCTCATGCCCTTACATTTTTCTTTTTTTTTGTGTGTGTGTGTGTGTGTGTGTGTGTGTACGAAAGCTTGCCATAAGGCATATTATAGAAACTCGGCTCGATTTTATGCTATTTAACGTCCCAAAGCGACGAAGGCTATAGGGACCGACACAGTGGAGGTTCGGGGCAGTGTGACCACCCGGGGTTCTTAAAAGTGCACCAATATCGCAAAGTACACGGGCGCGCTGCGCTTCGCCTCTATCGAAAAGCGGCCGTCGCGGCCACGCTAACCACTGAGCCACCGAGGTCGGGCCGCCAAATTCGAGTCGCATATATTCGGACACAAATCCCACCTGTATTTTCGCCAATACATTCGAATTACAATGTTTTGAGTAAAATGAAACACCGCTTATACACGAATCCCGGCTCGACTTCTGACTCCAGCCCATGGATACTGCTGAACGAGAGCATCAAAAACAGTACAGGAGGGGGAAAATGAGTGGGGGGGAGGAAGAAGTCATGCCAAGTGGCGCCACCTGCTTTCGACTCGGTGGTACCAGGAAGAGCGCATCAGCGGTAACGCCAGCGGCGCCCCCTCGCGTCCGGTGCACTCACCGCTCGGTCACAACACAAAGCGCGCGCCACGCGCCACAGCACTGGAGTGTAGTAGTAGAGGAGGCGGGCGATGCTGAGAAAGACCGCGGCTCGCGCGGCGCGCACTGCCGACGACCGAATCCCCCGCGCGCGCGCGCCACTCGACTTCTGCGTGCCCAGGAACACGGACGGAGTGCGCGGGGCCGTCAGCCAAGCACGAGAGCTGAGAGAACACGGGCCACATATGCAACGACGACGTGCGGCCCGCAGAGCAACAGCTGCGGTCACTGCTGGTGCATCGCGGCACAAAACAAGGTGAGACGCCCGAAAGAAGAAACTTTGCGTCTTTTTCGTGCTTCTCGCCTCCATTACTTTTCTTTTACCCTCCCTCTTCTCCTCCCCCCCCCCCCTCTCTCTCTCTCTATCTCTATTTCCCTTCCACTGCCCTTCTCCGAGCGTCGTGTTTCGTTCATCGCGTCTCATTTTTACCTTCTTATTTATTTGCCATCTCCGTCATCATCAGAGCAAGAAGAGGAGCACATATCCTTTACTCTTTGCCTCCTCCTCGTCATCCTTTCTC
Organism: Amblyomma maculatum; assembly: GCF_055883805.1. Taxonomy (NCBI): domain Eukaryota; kingdom Metazoa; phylum Arthropoda; class Arachnida; order Ixodida; family Ixodidae; genus Amblyomma; species Amblyomma maculatum. The sequence continues at coordinate 12,081,109 of NC_139352.1, forward strand.
TCACTTCCTTTGTCCATCTTTTTTTCTCCTTCTTTCACTCCGTGACGTCACAGTGATCGACACGGAGAGGGAAACTGAGACGCTGCCGCATAGCTATGCCTCTACGCATGTACTGGGTTTCCTGTGTTAGCAGGACGCGCTAAGGACATCAGCGGGAAGTGTGACACGGCCAAAGAATTCAATGACATTTACTGAGAAATATTTTGCTTCTTCTATAACCTCATGACAGAAATGAACAGCCGTCTTTGACGTTAAAACTGGATCAGCGTTATTAAAAAAAAAAAAAAAAAAACATTCGTGCCAGCAAAAGTCTTTCTTGCTATATATATATATATATATATATATATGGATATTTAATCTTTTTCTTCGCGTTTCCATTCGTTATAAATGTCGGTGTACCGATGAATTTCCACAATGAAAGAGTACAATGTGGTTCGGAGATGACTTCTCTCTTGAAAAACTTCGTTGTTCTGGTCATCGTCAATGCTGTTGCCGTTAATTGTTAGAAAGAAAAGTCGCACTATAAGTCCCATGATCTTCTTTTTGCTGTGGCAATTTTATGTGCCGTAATAATGATCTATAACTGTACACTAGACAGTTAAATAGCTTAAATCGAGGAAATGAGAAATAAATGACGTTTAAAGGGGAACATTAGAAGTATTTCCGCGATTTAACTGCGCGGCCAGATGATACAGAAAAATTTCAAACTTTGCTTTCTTTGTCCATTTCTTTTTCGGAGGGGAGAAGGGGGCGTGGGGAGTATTCCAGCGTTCCACAAACTTGAGCAAAACCCCCGAATAAAATGTTATATTTCCGTGCTTGCTCGCACAGCTTCTCCGTTCCCTTATGTAAACGCTTCGCCAGTGCAGGGTTGGGGTACTACTGTTGAACGTTGTTCCAAGTCGCCGTGATTCGTCCATTTCTGAAACAAAATAATAAACGCGTCCACGGGACACGTTCCACAAGAAAGCAGAAACCACGGGTATGCAACAAGAAATGATATCGCACAGCTGGAAATACTAAGCACACCACATCTGCTTCACCGCACAACAGGTTCTCCTATTTTTTTTTTAATTATTATTTCAAGAACAAGGAGGAAGAAATGAAATACTGTTCGTGCGCAGCATGTGCACATATCAGCAATACTAACCACGTTCTAAAATTTGTTTGCATTACATTTCATATTAGGGCCAATTGTTTAACCTACACCAGCTACACCAGTGTAGCAATTGTCCTATACCTACAGTGGAGTTTTGCTGCACTGGTGTAGGTTAAACAAATGGCCCTATTATTTACGGGCTCCGAGGTATGTGTATGGAGCCTTAATCGTGTAACTTGGCATCATTCTTTTCCGAAAGAACCGCCTCCAGCTACTACAGGTGTGCAGACGCAGGAGCATAAATGCTTTAAATGGAAAAGCCTTCCCAGGTGATACTTAGCTACATCGAGAAAAAATCTGAAAATAATTACTGGCCTTGAAAAATGACCGGCTGAGCGTAAAATAAATATTTAGTTAATTGACATTCATCTGCTTACTGCCCTACCAGTAAGGCTGCGTTGAACGTCTTCCGCATTCTGCAATGGTTTCTGCCTGCGTTATCCAAATATCTACTTAACTTGTTCAGACCTCGGCGACATTCTCCTCTTTAACACAAAATTATAGACCGCATTACAGATGCCGTCGATGTAAAACGTAGTCGTGAGTCACAAATCCGGTAGCAGCACCTTACGGCTCGCGCAGTTGTGTTCATAATACGGCAGTGTTGGGAAATTACTCTGAAGTCAGTGTCTGGTCGAGGTTAATTAATTAATTAATCAAGGTAAAAGAATTCACATCAATGCGCGCTCCGTTAGCTGTGCGTGTGTGTGCGCCGCGTCAGAGACAGGCGAAAGTACGCTTGGTACGAAAACTCGCCGTCGTCATCATTAGGACAAGAAACGCGGTCCCCGCGACACGTTCTCCTCCCCGCAGCTCAAGCCCCACATACATATATGAACGCCCACGGCCTATAAGGAGAGATTGATGGCTCTTTCGCGCCTGATCTCATCAGGGCTCCGTAGTCGCAAAAGCGCGTACTACAACGCAACACAAACACGTCAACATCGAGCGAACGTAGTTGAGCATCGCTTATGCTCTTTCTTTGTCTCCCTTTCGTTATTTCTTTCCTCCTCTCTTCTATCTCTGAACCATGGCATGTAGGGGCACCGCTGTCACGTTCATCTCTTTCCAAGCAAGGAAATCTATTTTTTCTTCTTTCGTGCATCTACCATTATTGCTTTTGATGGCAACCGCTGCCCGTAGGTGGGCCGGGTCAGCCTCCTCCACCTGCCGGAGTGCCGACGCCCGATAAGCAGCCCATCTCATTTGCTCCAATGCCCCGCTTATCGGCCGCGACGGCAAGCGTCAACGCTAATGCAGCCCTTCCCCTACCGTTACCCTCACCTGACCTCGAGGCCAAGGCCCGTGACGGCCGGGGCTGGATGGAAAAAACGCGCCCTCGATACCTCTCCCGTTTGCCAGCTCGCTCGACTTGCCTGCTTTTGCTGAGCTGGTATGATCATCACTATGGCTACTCACTCCGCAATATTTATTTATTTATTTTATTTATTTATACACAGTACCTACAGCGCCCTCACATGGGCATTTTTGTATTCCACGCAGCGCCTTGTAAGCAGCCTAGAAAACCTCGATATTCGCCTTCGCCGCTTGGAGTGATGCAAGAAAGGCACTCCCTTAACCTCACCCGACACAAAAAGTTACCTCGGGCATTTCTTTAAAAAATAATAATAATAATTAAAGGCTGGTTAGGTGCCTGAGCAATGTTTTATACAACCTTCGTGGCCATAGATCCGAGGGTCTACGTCATCCGCAGTTATTATACAATAAGTCATAAATCAGGAAATAAAACGCCGTTTCCAAACTTATCACGGAATGCCACTAGCCTGCAACGATTTCCTAGCATGCATAATCTAAAAGTACACGAGGTGGAGAAAAGATCGAATCACGTCTTCGTTTTCCTTCCAGCACACGTGAAATGACATGCATTTTAAAGTCAGCCATCGCACCGTGAACAATGTAGCGCGTTTCGGGTTGCCGAGGCTTTGTGCTTTGATAGCTAACCAGCTGCTTCGGCTAGCTGCCGAAGCAAAATGAAAGGCGCCACACAACGCCGATGGACAAGACTCGAGATGAGATACACGGAAACCTACACCATGAAATACGTTTGTCATATTTTTTCAGAGTGAATACTTGCAAACTGCAAGTGAATTTACTTCCAACTCCAAGGCGTTATGTCAAAGGGTGATTTTGAACTGCGAAGGCCTTTACCAGGTAGCAGCCTCCTCCGTGCAGCTATAACGGCATAAAAAGTTACACGACGGACACCCGCATAGTCCTTTGTGCGACTCAAATTTACCCTCACATCGAAACATGCAATCTGAGCTTCGATCATGTAATACACCCTTCTCTACACCCACCCTACTTTCTGCGCGTTCTGTTTGTTTTTGTTTTACTTCATAACCAGTGATTCCTTACGCAGTAAAAGCTGAATTTTTTAATGATCCAACAATTCTTCTTCGATTAGCTGGCCAAAACACAAACGATGGCAGTACGTTTTGAGTTGATAGTTAGCGTCAGTCCTGTTCGTTTACGTTCCTTTTTGTCCTTGTTTCATCCGCGCCGTTTTGTAGCGAGAGCTACACTACTGTAGCTTTTCAAGCCGTCGGTACGGCACCGTAGCAGGATGTGAAAAACTTGGGTGTCTCGTTTCAAATGAGACGGTTGTGTTAGAATCAGCCTGCTAGGACCCTGGCATTCAGGTTACCTCTATAGGCCACTAAGGCACGTTCATACGGCTTGGTTCAAGCGGGGCTTTATGTGTGGGCTGGTAGCCTAGCTATCGCGCCATACCCTTAAAGGCGGGGCTTAAGTGTCCCCCATATTTACATGCGATAAACGCATTTACCATCATCACCTAATCGCCGGTGAACTTTAATGCGTTCAGCGGAACGATGGTTGTGTTCGATGCAACGCTCGGTCGCCCGCAGCCAAAGCTTTCGCTCCACACTCCGTTCAGCAACGTTGAACCCGTGTAATTGTTTTCTCTGTTTTTAACACATTTTGAGCGCTAGTGACAGTCCTCTTCTTGTTAACTCCTCTTGGCTCACGCTCGCGTGACATGTCGAGATGCCTTAGCGTGTGGAACAAGAGCATCGGTCCTGCACTCGTTCTTTATTTTGCCAGTGAAACATGCTAACAGGCCGAAAAGCTAAATGAGGTCGAGGATAAATACCTTTCACTGGGTCATATTATGCACATTAGCATGAACGATTATTACCATTTTTAACATTCGTTAAGCAAAGCACTTCGTACCCATTAAAAATAAAGCTGAAAAATTAGGCAATTTCTCACACAATAGCCTTTCGTGCATTGCAACGTAGACTATGGATTAATAAAAAATACAGCTTGCAGAACAAGAAGTGATGTAACGAAAGTCACTGGCCTACAGTCCCAGCCTAGTAAAATAGTTTTCCGATCGACAGTTAGATTTAAACATTATGTGTCAATCATAAATCGACCCATCGCAACACAGTACTATATAGTCTTAATAGCCCTATACGCAAAACACCCAAACAAAATTGAAAGGAAAAACAAACTCCTTTATCGATAAATTACTAAACCGGCACCAGCGTGACAGAGACAAAAGTTTAAGTGTTCCGTATGCAGAGTATACACATGGATAGCGTACGCTAAAAAAAAAAATAAATAAATAAATAAAATAATAAAATCAAGCGCGCTTTGTTGTACGCAAGTGCGAAACGCTATTTAAAATACGCTATTTTTTTCTGATACGATTGTGCTATGTTCGCTGTTTGCTCAGTTTAACAGGCAAACAGCTTTTTTATTTTTTTTTTTTTTTTTGAATGACCCTTCTGCTCCCAGGCCTAAAATAAAATGTCGGTTTGTTGACAAACATGATTCCCTTTCTAACAAACGGGTGGCGCCACTGAGCTTCTAGGGTCTACGTTTACACACGCTGAACTAAATGTGCGGATGTGACAAACAGCTTAATGTCCAGCAAAATATTTTCCTTTAACTACACTGGTACTTTAACGTATGTAAGCGTGCTTGCGTTATTCTAAAACTGCGTAGTAAACTGCCAGAGAGAAAAATGAGGGTTCAAGTAAGCGTCAACGAAAAACTGCAAAGGCGTCGACGAAAACGGCGCACGGCCACGCTGTAGCGGCGCCAAGCCTTCCTCCATGGCGCCAAGTGCGTGCCTTCTTTCTTTCTATCGCTCTGGTGCAGAAGAGAGGCAGAAGAATTCCCATTCAACGCACAATGGCCCAAGCAGTTCGAAGCAGAGGCCGACACGCGCGAGATGAGCACGGTATTGATCCGTGGCGCCACCTAGTGGCCGTCCCAAGAAGCTAACGAGATTCTGCATGGCCAGGCTAAAGGGGAGAGAGGCGGCACACGCTGCGCCTCTCCCCTTTAGTCCGGTAATGGATTCTGCCCATGGCTTCCGAGATGATTACACCGCATTCCGCCGAATGTCACGCCGCTCTCAAATGCCGCGGTCAGGAACAGCGCGCAGAGCCGTTGTGCAAAAAGTACAAAGCTGAGATAGAAATAGGCGGTTTATTTTATCGCGTATTTTTTTTAATTATTTTAGTCACTTGGCTACCGCTGAGCGAGACTGCACGGGTGCTAATATGCGAATTATGAAAACGCACAGCTTTTGACCCTACTCCTGGTTAGCTGACATCACATCTGCTGGGACGCTGGTTTAAAGGTAGTGAAAATAACTCGGCGGCAAATAAAGCACAGCCTTCAGTAAACTAACGGAAGATAGAAGGACGGTATAATCTACGCTGACATGGTATCCTGCGTATCGGACAAAAGATGCGGCGGAGAGGACAAACAAGATTTCCCATTAATGAAACAAGTAAATTGGCGAAGAGAAAGATCCACTTACACTATCTGCGCGCATGATGAATGATAAATCGTCACCAATGAAACCTTGTTATGACTAGTAGCGCCATCTCCCGGCAAATGGACAAATTGATTCCCGCTCTCCACTCCCTCTGTCGTCCTCCATGGATCCTCGTTTGCCTCGTTTTCCTTCTTTTTATTTTTTTTTTTCTTCCTCACTTTCCTCTTTCTTTTCGTGCTTCGCGGAACGAGCAAGCGGTGGCGCCTCTGTTACCACATCTTCAAAACGCACCGCGACGGCCACGGTTTCCTGGTCTCGCATGACAGCAGTGGTGAACTCACGTCACTCACATTCTTACCAGCGTGTTTGAGCGCAACCACCAGTCAGGAAGAGAACGAGCACAGCGCGTGTCCACTAGTTGCAGTTGGTTACGGTGCTGGCATGCTTGAGTCGCATGCCATGGGTCGGACGGAGCACGCGGTAAAATCAATTACCCTATCAAAAGGGGAAGATGAAAGCGGCGTCGATATCACGCACTCCTCGACATATTTCTGCAAAATGAATAGCGCGCGAGCCAACACTGCCAGCGATGGACCCTGCTGGATGCACCCCTGCCGATTTCAAGAGCTGTTGCTAGCATAGGAATCACTAACGTATGGCATAAGTGTACCTTATTTTCGTAATCAGTAGTTTATGCGATTAAGTGAGCATATCCAACCAGCGAGTTCGACATGATTATCTTCTTTCTGCCCCATATACATGCATGCGTATTCTTCATCTGAGCATAGTCAATTCCAGTTTTAGCAAATGAGCGGTGGCTGTATCATTTCTTCTCTGGCCACTATCATACAAAGCAGTGGTTTCCCCAAGAAATGAAATTAAGGGGTTGCCTATAATTCTAAAGGGGGAGGCGGTGAAGTAGAGGAGAAATCAGCAGTTATTTATGGCAGTCATCAGTGTAAAAAAAAAAAAATCGTTACAAATTGTGGGGTGGGAGGTGCCTTCAAAAACAAAGTGGTGTTTACCCCCCTTACAGAGTGTACGGATAGCGTAATCACTTGAAGACCACAGAAAAAGGGCACCTGTGACATGAAAAGGACGCGTTGTAATCAAGCCTTAAAAATATGAATATGTCTTGTCCATGGAACTTAGCGTCAAGTGCCAAATTATTCTTGGCCCGCAAAAGACAACTTTGTTCGTCCAGTGTAGCAACCTTATGTAAAACCCCTGACAGAGAGCTCCAAGTTAAAAGGAATTATATGGTGGGGTAAGATCTTGTGATCGCAGCACTACCATTGAGGTCCCAATACCGACTCTTCTCAAAGGTGGTCACTTTCTTTTCAAAAACAGTGTTGAGACATTCGAAAAAGAGGATTTTCACCTGCGTCGTGTCTGCAAAGGTCGGCGAGGAAGCTGCAAAAAAAAAAAAAAAAAAAAAGAAAAAAAAAGGTACCAGAAAAGGCCTCGCTCACCCGAGCTGTAGCTGTCGGTGGAAGAGGCCGACAGGGAACGGCTACGGTAGCGGCCGCGAGGCTTGATCCCTCCCACCAGCTTGGACTCCTGGAGATGAAACAAGGGAGAGAAGAAAGCGAAATAGAGCGACCAATCCGAGCGACATGTTCACAAGCCACCTCCAGAATGTCCATAGGTTGCCGCTTCAAGGGCACATAAGCACTGGGGAATTGAGATGGGAAGAGCACCTGTTCATCCCCGTCAGCAACAGCAGCCCAACAAAACGTTAATTTGAAGACAAATGTATCGCTTATATCCCGCCAAGTAATGCATCCCTGTGACGCCTCCTCATCATCATCAGCCTGACTATACCCACTGCAGGGCGAAGGCCTCTCCCATATTTCTCCCCTTAACCCGGTTCTGTGCTAGCTGCATCTACTTGACCCCTGCGAACTTCTTAACCTCATCCGCCCACCTAACTTTCTGCCGCCCCCTGCTACGCTTTCCTTCCCTTGGAATCTAGTTTGTTACCCTAAGCGACCATCGGTTATCCTCTCTTCGCCCTACATGTCCTGCCCATGCCCATTTCTTCTTCTTAATTTCCACTAGAATGTCGGTAACGTGAGTTATTTCTCTGACCCTGTGACGCCTGTTGCCAGTTTATTCCTGCAAACTTCCTAACCTCATCTGTTTATACAAAATTGTCTTGTCACCCACTGCGTTTGCCCACCACGTCCGCCCGTCGCGCCGCCCATCTCGCTTGCTATGGACGGTTGCGTTGGTTGATGCGGCGAGAAAAAAAGGACAAGATGCACTGATTTCTGAAACTCTCCACGCAGAAACAGAAACTGTCCCAGGCTCCAGATTCTATTTGAGTACATAGAGCCAAAGCAAGCTTTAGCTCGAACTTTCATCTACTGGCTTCTCCTCCCCTGAGTCAAGCCCGCGTCGAAACGCGGCCACGTCCTCTAAGCAGGTTTCTAAACGTTCCGGTCTTGAGCGCTACCTGTTTCCAAAAAATGGTCAGCGATTTCACATCGGGTGCGATGTTGACCACAGACGTCCAGCAGTTCACATGCGTGTCTATGGCTCATGTGGCAATCCGCAAGCGCAGTTAGAGATGGCAGTGTTTTGGAGATTAATATTAGCGGCAAAAAACTGACGTCACAGACGAAACGTATACATTCCTGCCGTATACAAAACGGTGAAGCCATAGCGCATGTTTTTATCCACTGTGAGGTCGTTGTAGCCCGAACACACGAGGCCATCCCACAAAGCATTGATGTTTAGTGGTTACAAAAATAGCAAAACAAGAAATTAAGAAGGCGAAAGCAGGAAAAGTAAGGTTCGGGAAACGGTTGAAGAGCGTGTTAAATTAATTCTGCGACAAAGAAAAAAGCCGATCAGGTAAGGAATCCGAAGAAACTCATAGGACACCGGTGGTGACAATTGTCACCAACGCTATATAAACGGAGTTTCTGCTAATCATCCGTCTCTCTACATCCAAGTAACTTCCAAGTGTCAACCTTGGGTGCTTTTATTAGTTTGTTTTGTTTGTTTGTGTGTGTGTTTGTTTGTTTTTTGCAATGTGAGTGAGACTCATATTTTGCCGAATGAAAATCTTAATATCGTTACTTTGTGAGTCCTATAAATTTTATAATAACAATAATATAAAGATTACAAAAAAAAAGTATCTACTTCTCAGCTCTAATGTTGTTCAGCAAGGCAGGTCGGAAAGGAAAGCAGACAGGGAGAATAATGTCTAACCGTGCACCACAGTAGTGCTCCACCCTCAAAAAGTGCAGCAAAGAGCTAGGCGACCTAACATCTACTTTCTCATGTCAAGTAACACCGCGGTCTTTTTTTTTTTTTTTTCTCGTGATTTCAGGCATAATAAGCCTTCCCTTTCGCAAAAGAGCACGTTACCTTAAACGCGAGTGCAAGTGCTGTCTCCCATACAGAACAGTAATTCTTATCATCAAGCAAGCCAGATGCGCCATATCATTTGCATAGCCATCAAGAAATAACCGCTGATGAAAAAACAACTGAATGATGAGTTCTATTGTCTCGTTACGCTATATAATGGGTGCCTTGTCAGCACTCGAGGCGCTGCAAAACCTGCCTCGCTGCTAAGGTTTATCGCAACGCTAGCAGCGCAGAAATCTGAAGCTCATATGTTTCATAACCCTATTAGCGCGGTCTTAACGAACGTTAACCTGACGTATTCATAACACGTCGAATTTTACTGTCACCCCAGGATACCTCCCACTTCGCCCGGACCTCGCCTAGGCATCCTGCCGTGTTCTCCTACGCCAGCGCAGGACGCACGTGTACCCGGTAAGGTTGCTTCCACCTTTTCTTTGTGGGACGTACTTTCTGTTACGTGTCTTCCGCGGCCCCAGGGATAAGCCCGAAAAACGTGGGAGAGTGATGAGAGACCACAGCCCCCATCACATTGATTTGACACTCACGAGTCATAGGGGACCCTTAATGGAGTCAGGGAACACAACGCCCCGTACAGCCGTTCATATTAACCTCCCAACTGCGAGCTGTCTTCACCAGACTTTCTCCCTTTCCACCTCACGCAAAATGCATGCGAGCAAAAGGTGCCCGTGTGCTGTGCGTTGCCAGTGCACGCTAAAGATTCCCGGGTGGTCGAAATTATTCCCCAGCTCTCCACTGCTGCAACTCTTTGTCTTTCTCTTTTTTCTCTCCCACCTTCCTCCTCTTCCCTGACGGCGCGAATGAAGTGTCCACCAAGAAGTTAGGCAGTTACTGCGGCATTTCATTTCTTCTCTGGAACTACGTAATCGCTTCAGCCTGCGATCCGCGAAGGCTGTTTTGCCACATGACGACTATGCTTGTGGCGAAACCACCTTGCCAGAAGTTGAGAGTAACAATAATAATAATAGTAGCTGGTTTTGAGGAAAGACTCAATAAGGCGCAAATAATGCCTTAAGGCCCGTTCACACTTGAGACTCGCGGAGGTTGTTCGACCGTTTCGGTCGAAAAGTGACTGTCGCAAATGGTCGCATTGGTCGAAAAGCGACAGTCGCAGGCCGTTCGAGCACTGCTTCATTTTCCAGCTTTGCGACTGCTGGTCGCAAACCGGTAACCAATCAGCGACTCAGCTGAAGTTAACGAAAGTTCGCTTCACTCTATGTGGTGAACAGTGAAAATAGACAAGTGTGGAAAGCGGCCCGCGGGTCGCATTTACAACTGTGAACAACGGTCGAGCTGAGCGACTCCCTGGTCGCACGTCCTCCGCGATTAGCAAGTGTGGATAGACACTTTCCTATCGGCGGAGGCTCGAAACGCACTGTGAGGGAACGGATGAGGGTAGGGATGAAAACTTGCGGTCTGCTCCGTGATGCACCCAGATTACTTCCCAACAAGAATGCATGCGTGTTCCCATGTCTGTTCCCGCGCATACGAAAGGGACAGCACACAGAAGGTTGTCACTAATATATATATATATATATATATATATATATATATATATATATATATATATATATATATATATATATATATATATATATATATATATATATATATATATATATATATATATCTGTGCACTGGTTTTGTTACGCCACTTGTAAGCAAGCTAGTCGCAGCAGCGATCACGTGAAGTCCCGGCGCAAGCAATTTTTTTTTTTTTTTCATTTATTTTGCTATCCAAGTGCGCCGCGTGTGTAGGCCTGGCGGATGCAAGCAATGCAGGCATACGTATACACATTTTATGCGCGCGTCGAGCCAACCAGGCATTCAGTAACAACCACACACAAAAAAAATTGTGGACGAGAACACGCGCGAGGGAGGCTACGAACACAGAAGATACTGCATCGTAAAGAAACACACCCTGCGAGTTCAAAAATGATACGAACCAGCGTTTTCAAGGAGTCCCTTGGCATACATAAAAGTGTGTGTGTGTGTGTGTGTGTGTGTGTGTGTGTGTGTGTGTGTGTGTGTGTGTGTGTGTGTGTGTGTGTGTGTGTGTGTGTGTGTGTGTGTGTGTGTGTGTGTGTGTGTGTGTGTGTGTGTGTGTGTGTGTGTGTGTGTGTGTGTGTGTGTGTGTGTGTGTGTGTGTGTGTGTGTGTGTGTGTGTTCGCGCGCGCGCGCGCGCGCGTGTGTTCGCTAGCTATAGAATTCAAAGCGATTTCGTAACCGGGTCCTTTCCATTCGCATTGCGCATTCACTCGTCCTACGGTAGAAGCAGTGATAAAGAGACAACTGATATTCGACGGGCGCTGCTGGATGTCGTCAAGCGAGAAATGGACAGATTGAACATTGATATCTTGAGTATTAGCGAGCTCAAGTGGACCGGAGTGCGAGAATTTAACTCTGGCGACCATTATGTCTTTTATTGTGGGCACGAATCCGAGAAGGAATGGGGTCGCTCTCATAGTAAACAGAAGAATGGGCAAAGCAGTGCTAGGGTACAACCCCAAAAATGACCGAATGATTTCACTTCAGATCCAAGGTCACCCTTTCAGCATAACAGTTATCCAAGTATATGCACCGACCACTACTGCTGAAGAAGCTGACGTTGAGAGATTTTATGCGGACCTACAATGCCTTTTAGACCGCACCCCATCATCAGACGTCGTTTTTCTCATAGGAGACTGGAATGCTAAGGTCGGGAGTGAAGAAATATCCGGAATTATAGGCAAGTTCGGTCTTGGTGAGCCAAATGAAGCTGGGCAGAGGCTAGTAGAGTTTTGTCAAGAAAACAACCTGACCATAGCGAATACTCATTTTCAACAGCACAAGAGGCGCCTGTACACATGGACTCCACCGGACGGTCTGTACAGGAATCAGATCGATTGTATTCTTTGCCGGCAGAGATGGAGAAGCGCTATACAAGCAGTAAAAACAAGGCCTGGGGCCGATTGTGGCACCGATCATCAGCTTCTTGTTGCCGAAATTAAGCTTCGATTGAGGAAAACGCAGAAAACTAGAAGGCCTTTCAGGTATGATCTGGATCAAATTCCATTAGAATATGCTGTGGAAGTGAGGAATCGATTTCAAGAATTAGATCCAGAAGACAGAGAGCCCGAAGAGATGTGGACTGATGTTCGTGATGTAATACAAGAAGTTGCTACTAAGGTAGTTCCAAAGCAAAAGAAATGCAAGAAAGCAAACTGGTTATCTGAAGAGGCTTTGCAAATAGCTGAGGAAAGGAGGATGGCAAAAGTTATGGGGGAAAGAGAAAGATACAAGGGTCTCCCAATGCGGATTTTCAGAAAATAGCAAGGAGAGATAAGAATGCCTTCCTGAACATACAGTGTCAAGCAGTTGAACACAACAGCCAATTAAGGAACACAAGAGATCTGTATAAGACAATCACAGATATCAAAGGAAGCTTCTGTGCTAAGCTGGGCGTGATAAAGGACAAACGAGGCAAGGACCTCACTGAAGCCTCAGAGATAAAGAAGAGGTGGCAGGAATACGCAGAAGAACTGTACAAGAAGGACCCGAATGTGCAAAACCGACATAAGACGGTTGTGATTATTGATCTCGAGCCAGGCATCCTGAAGAGTGAAGTTGAATGGGCCTTAACCAGCCTTGCTAAGAACAAAGCTAGAGGAATTGACGGCATTCCAGCTGAGTTGCTTCAAAACCTCAACCATGACTCTGTTAACATTCTGCATACATTATGTCAGAAGATTTGGACAACCCTGTAGTGGCCACGGGATTGGAGGAGGTCAGTTTAACCCCATTCCAAAGAAAGGCAGTGCCAAAGATCGTTCCAACTACCGCACAATCGCGCTTATTTCGCATGCTAGCAAGGTGATGTTGAAAATCCTCCAAGGTAGGCTGCAGCAGTATGTGGATCGGGAGCTTCCGGACGTGCAAGCTGGGTTTCGCAAGGGCAGAGGAACTAGAGACCAAATTGTCAACCTTCGCTGGATCATGGAAAAAGCAAGAAAGTTCCAGAAACCCATCTACTTCTGCTTTATTGATTATGCGAAAGCGTTTGACTGCGTAGATCACAGCAGACTGTGGCAAGCTCTCCAAAAGATGGGAGTTCCAATTCACCTCATCTGTCTTCTCAGGAACCTGTATGAAGGGCAAGAGGCCACAGTCAGAACTGGGCATGGTCTTACTGATTGGTTTCCGATTGAGAAAGGAGTGCGGCAAGGCTGCATACTGTCGCCCTGCCTATTTAACCTATATGCAGAGTGCATCATGAAGAAGGCCGGTCTGGACGAGTCTTCAGCTGGAGTGAAGATTGCTGGAAAACGTATCAACAACCTTAGATATGCGGATGATACCACTTTAATGGCAGAAAGTGAAGTGGAACTCAAGAAACTTCTGATGCGCGTACAATAAGAGAGTGAGAAGTTTGGGCTTAAACTGTTAACATTAAAAAGACAAAGATCATGGCGTCTTGCCCTATCAAGTCCTGGAGCATCAAGAGACAAGAAGTGGAAGCTGTGACAGATTTTCTCTTCTTGGGCTCCAAGATCACCTCGGAAGGAGACTGCAGCCATGAAATTAGGAGATGCTTGCTTCTGGGAAAGATAGCAATGGTTAGCCTTGACCGCCTAGTAAAGAGCAGAGACATTAGTCTGCCAACCAAGATCCGTATAACTCGTGCTATGGTCTTTCCAGTTGTGATGTATGGATGCGAGAGTTGGACTGTGAAAAAGGCTGACCGCCGAAGAATTGACGCGTTTGAATTGTGGTGCTGGCGAAGACTCTTGAGAGTTCCTTGGACTGCCAGAAGATCAAATCAGTCGATATTGTCGACCATAAACCCTGACTGCTCATTGGAGGGTCAAATTCTAAAGTTAAAGCTCAGCTACTTTGGTCATCTGATGAGAAGAGAGGAGTCGCTGGAGAAAGATTTGATGTTGGGAAAGGTTGAGGGTCGCCGGAGAAGGGGTAGGCAGCGAACGCGATGGTTAGATGGCGTCCTCGAGGCACTGCAGAAGAAGTTATGTGATGTTAGGTTGATAGTGAGAGACCGGAAAGCGTGGCGTGACATGGTCCATAGGGTCACGAAGAGTCGGACACGACTGAACGACTGAACTGAATACAAATACCAATATCTGCGTGCTTCTCAACAACCCCTGCCTTCTAAAGCAGGCGAAAGACGTACGAGAGAACAGTGCCGTGTTTTAGTGACGCTGGTAAATGCGAACCGATGACAATAGCAGTTTTGTTAGCGTGTATCTAGCAATAAGCGACCTGAATGAAGAATGCCAGCGCTACAGCTTGTACAAAACGTCTGCGCACTCCAGTACCGCATTGTTGGTGCGGTTGTCGCTTCCGATGGAGAATACACGGAAGGCCAGAAAACTTGCAAATTAACGCACTACGTTTGCAGAAACAGAGAGCTGTCCCCACAATAGCCCCCTCCTGTTCAGTTTATCTCGAGGTTTGCCACTCGCAACTGTTAAGCGTAGTTGTTTCGATACAGTTCTCAGATGCGGGCTGCGATGAAGTTCATGGTCGGCGTGTTGAATATTTTATCACAGGAGCTAGGACATTTTCCCTTGTAGCCTTCCCTTGTAGCCTTACGGCTGCGCTTGGGTGGATGTCAATGAGTAATTACTCCCTTATTAGACATTTTAGATACTATCAATATATTACTGAAAAAAAAAAAAAGAACATGGGTTCCTCATGATTGAGATAGCGAAAACTATATGGCAAATGAATGACTTAGGCAGAGTATTCCATATTGACGATATAGGTGGTGGTGGTGGTGAACTCTTTTATTGCGCCCAAAAACAGGGGACCAGTCAAATGGCCGGTTGCGCTGACTTAGAGGAGGTCGGCGGGGATCCTTTGGGATGCCGCGGCCTCCACCGCGCGTTGGATAAGCCAGCGTTGGTCTGCTGGCTCGGAAGTACACAGGAGAGACTCCCACGTCTCTGGGGTGTTTGTGTTGTCTGTGTTGTAATGTGTACAAGTCCACACCATGTGTATGAGTGTGGCCGGTGTTGAGCAGTGTTTACACGTGGGGGCTATCTGATCCGGAAGATGACGATATAGGCATCGTTCAAATCCCATCTCGCAGATGGAATCTGTGAAATATCTAGACTTCACATGCGACCCTAGTTTAGACTGGCGGCTTCGCATCAGTAAAAATGGTGAAAAAAGTGGGCGTCGCCACTGGTGTGTTGACAATAACAATTCAGTAATGTTGAAATTTGGGCTAGTCGGTAGCGATCCATCTAAAACAGCGCACATAAAACACGAAAACACTGAGTAGAGCACGACGGACAAGAGCGCACTAGGAACTGATGCGTGGTCGAAAAAACACCTTACACTCGATAGGTGAGCATGTGCCAGGAAATTTCCTGGCGCATGCTCACCGAGTGAGAGGTGTTTTTTTGACCACGCATCAGTTCCTAGTGCGCTCTTGTCCGTCGTGCTTTTCTCGGTGTTTTCGTGTTTTATGTGCGCTGTTTTAGATGACAATAGCAAGTAATGAAAATTATGGCTTGCGTCGGAACATGATCCCGTCTCTTTACAAGGCGTCTGTGCGGCCCATACTAGAATTCGGTTCCATTTACCGGTTGTCCAGCACGCAGCTTCAACCTTTATTTCTATTAGAAAGGCGAGACATGCGTCTCTTCCTAGGACTCTCAAAACCAATTTCAAACACCGCGATTTACCTGGATGCTTGCATATCTGGCCTAAGCACCGTTTGAAGCATCTCGCAGTACCAACTTTCGTGCAGTCATTTGAGCCTGCTCTTGATGGGGCTTAGCCCTTGTTTTGTTCCACACTCGACCCTCTGTCTTCCTAATCACTGGCCACGGTTTCGACTTGTTGTGTATGCACAGCTGCTTTCATCATGTTAATATCAGCTCTCTGCAACAAGTAGGTTAAGCAAAGGCTGGTTTCGATCTTTTTTTTTTTTTTTGATCGCATTTTCCCGTCCAATGCGAGCAGCGTACACGCTCATATATAGTAAACGGTCGACTCCCTGAACACCTAGACAACTTCCCCAATCACATTGCCTCTGGGAGCAGCGAGAAGGCGGCGATCGGGATTTATTCAAGTCCACCATCTTGGAGTTAATCCTTTTTCTCCCTATTTACACACCGATATTCTTTGCTGAGTTTTTTCGCTCTTGGTTTGACTCCTTTCAAAATTTCTTGGAACATGTCACACGTCATTTTTCTCCGTGACTTTTCGCTGTTCACCTCTCTCTTCTGCTATCTTTCGAAACCTAAGGGAACGCTCTGTTGATCTGGTTCCAGTCGGTTACAAGAGTTCTTTGCAACCTGCAATTCCAAAGAAACGTATTTTATCTCGATCCCAGGTCATTGCGATCTTTCATCAAGCAGGGTGACTGACTGACAAATCGGCTCCCACTGTGCCCGTCACGTAATACGTCCCTAACTTTCTTATCCTGGCAATGCCGCGTTTTAAGCGCTGCCAATGTATCTCCAGCCGATGACGTCACTGCTTGTATTTGCTTTGTACGGCGAATTACCAGCATACAATGTGCACCGGGAGTGTGAAGAGTCAACGACATTCTTGGGCTGCTGAGTCCCCCGCCTCAGTTTTTATCGCCGCAGATACGGGTTCATTCCGACATACTATTGAGAAGCGTGCGGGGAAAGAGACTCACTAAAGTGTTCCATACTCTCTTGTCGGCGGTAAGAATTTCAGAGGAGGACATGGCTGCAAACCCTCCTTACTCTTTCCCACTTCTCGTTCTTCTCTCCGGTGCGAGCGCCAATGATTCTGTGTTGACTCCTCTTTTGGCTGTCTTCACGAATATGCTACTGCAATGGCGGTGATTGCAGTAGCATATTCGTGAAGTAAAATCGGCGCTTTTAGAGCTGACGTCACCACGTCATACACTGAGAGTTCCTTAGCGATTCCACACTACAGGTTACCACACTCGTTAGCAGTACAAGCTGCTGACGTCGCAATAACGAGCTAACGACGTCGCAGTGACCGCCTATTGTGGTCACTGCTAGTTAAGGGTTGTGCAAATTGGGGAAGCTGAGGAGGATAAGGCAGGAAGAGAGAGAAAGAGGGGGAGACGGGCAAGGCGCAAAGTCTTAAAGGTGCGATTAAGAAGCAACTGTTAAACCCGATTATAAGAAAATATGAAAATATAAGTGCGCTGCTCACGCAGAAGGTGCCACATCGCAATGTGCGATCCCCTGTCAATTTACTTTTTTTTTTCTTCTTTCATTTCTGAGCGCAGCGGTCTTTTTTCGGACAGTGGATCATTTTTTTTTTTCTTCTTCTCTTTCTCTGGGCAAACTGCGCCATGCAACTAAACAGTGAGCTCCGCACTAAAGTGAAAATAACCGTAGCGTGCCGCAATTACGCAGAGCAAAAGAGAGATGATACAGTCCGCCTCAAAGGGGCGACGTCGAACATCGGAGAGGCGGCGCCACAAGACACCATTCTCGCCAGAAGCCTCGCAGTTAGTGCTCTTGTATTCATGTACATACTGCCTACTGGAGCATATACAAGTATATATTACAGCAATCTAACAGACTCACCACGGCACTAGCCTTGACAATAGCAGACCCAAATGCAAAAATCCTGACGAGGCGTGCGCGGTACACCGACCTCGTTACTAAGTTATCACCGCACATATCCCAGTCAAGAGCGACCATGTTCTGGTAGAAACCAGAGGGCAGTATTACACATATCATCATCATAAGCGGCAGCATAATCATCATCACCACCATCATCAGCGCAGTTGAGTTCGGCGCAGGGCAAAGGCCTACGGTAGTCTGGTTCATTTTAGTGTGAAACAACTACTTCACAAGTCCAAACCCAACTAAGAACTCTGTGGCTTGCCGCCGCCAAGCTCAGGCAAAGAAATAAAATTAAAAAAGCGAGAAGGGGCCGGGGGGGAGGGGGGGTATTCGCAAAAAACATTTGGTGGGAAGCGAGTACAGAATCTCGTCATTATAGCCGCAGCCGATCACCCTACGTATTAAACTTAAAGCGCTCTCACGCTGTAAAGCTTTCGCGCGTCCTACTCGGTTTAGCTGCATTAAAACCCTGTCATTCTTCGCGCCAACCACAGCCTCGTTATTTCAGCAAATAACCTCGGCGCGACAGTCTGTGCAATCCATTCACCAGCTCTTGGATTAATGATGTCTTCTTTTAAAATGTAATCGGGTTCTCTAAATAATGCATATGCCGGAAATCAAGGTCTATGCACTGGCGCTCGTTCTCCTCGCACATGATATCCGTTTCCTGTGCACGCGCGACTGCTTCGTTATTCAGCATCCCGCGCTCATCGAGTGTGCAATTGTCTTGCGTTTCGGTGCAACCAACTCCGTAGCCGCTCCTCCGTTCCGCCTTTCCCATTGTCTTGGGAGTGGCGTAAGACCACCAAAAAGAGCGTTACATAATCCCCAAAGACAATCACTCTCAATTGCACCTACGACACCGACGTAAAACCAAACAACAAAATGCGCTGCAACTCACATCGTGCCTTCACAAAGAACCACGGGCACACATCGAAAAAACAAAAACAAAATCGGAATGAATTAACCCAGAAGACAAAGAGACCAGCCAGGAAAGCCCCGTATGCGGACACTCAACGGGCAAACTTCGCTTACTTCTTTATTCTCTCTACTTCCTCGTCCTCTTTCTTGCTTCTTTCATTCGTTATGTTTTTTGTTTGTTTGTTTGTTTTTTGTTTTTTTTTTTTTTTTTTTTTTTAGAGTTATCTCATAAGAGATGTTAGCCGCTCACACTACATTTATTGCATCCAGCGTAGGTGTACAGGATAAGGGCAAGTGAGCCTCGACCGCAGCGCCACGATAACAGTTGTCCACTGTTCTGGCGGCACCTGTCCGCTGACTTCGCGGCGGACCACGAGCGTGCGGTCAAACGGACTTTCATTGTCGCGTCAGAAGAGATGGGTGGCCGGAAAGAGTTTCAACTTGCAGCACAGCTGATGGTCACCTGATTATTTTACTCGGAAAGCGGTGCTAGTGTCCCAAAAAATGATGGCGTTTTGTCTGCAGTTCCGAAATGTGAAGCTTTCGCCCTCCATAACCACCGCTCACCTGCCAACATCCCACTGCTACCCTCTCTTCTGGATTGACCTTCTTGCTCCACCTCCGTCTACCTAAATCCTCTAGCAGCGCCGTCCACTGAACACTACCCTACACAACATAACACCCACCACCACCCTACACTGAAATTCCACTTAATCGCGGCAGGTGAAGGCAAACGGCAAAATTAAAATCAGTGACGTAGTGAAAAAGCCAGCTGCCCTCCAGATGCACCAACCACCTTCTCTTCCACACTTTCAATCTTCAGAAAAAAGGACTCTTCATCGGACAACCACGCATTTCACCCCCCCCCCCCCCTTCATCCCGCCCTCCGAAAAAATATGTGCAAAGCTTCGGCTTCGAAAACAATCACTGATGATAATACCGAAACGTTAAAAAAATCATCCAAAGTAAATTCGACTGCTTTCGCGGAACAATAATCATCTACTACTCGCTCATAATTCTCTTTTCCTTCATTCAGCGTTTGGCGCTCTCCCTCCATCTTCACTTCTTCGTTTCTTTGTTCCTTTCTCGGTTTATTCACTGATTCATTACAACCGAGCAGTCATTCAACGTTTCATGCCTTTTTACATTTTTTTTTTTTTTCAGTTACAAAGTTAAAGCCTCCTTCACCAGAAACAAATTGTGGGGACACTTAAGCTCTGGCTTTAAGCGTATTACGCAATAACGTAGGCTACCAGCCCACATATAAGGCCACTGTTTAACCAAGAAGTGTTCTGGCCGGCTAATTCTGATATCGCCCACCCACGTGAAAGGAGAGGCCCGAGTTGGAAGCGCCTGCCAAACGTAATGTCAGGCAATCCTACGTCCAGTCAGTGCTCGGCCATGCCAGCTGCTACCAGCTGCCGCCTACCAGTGCCAGTCTCGTTATTTTTCGCTCACAACGCCAATAATGGCGGCGCCGAATTTTGGGTGAACGAGGCCTTTAAAGCTGTCGCGTTAGAATAAAGCATCGGCGTTATGAGCGAAAATACACGGGCGTGCCACTGGCAGGTGGTAGTTTGCATGTCCGGGCAATGAACGATTGCCGGGTTGCGTGACGCCACGATACGAAGGAAAGGAGGAAAGCGTAGCAGGGGCGGCAGAAAGTTAGGTGGGCGGATGAAATTAAGAAGTTCGCAGGGGTAAAGTGGATGCAGCTAGCACAGAACCGGGTTAAGTGGAGGTATATGGGAGAGGCCTTCGCCCTGCAGTGGGTATAGTCAGGCTGATGATGATGATGATGATGATGACGACGACGACGACGACGATACCACATAACAGTGCCTTTCAGATGTTAGGGTGAGCTGGGAATCGAAGGATCCTTGGATCCTGAGGTTCGTACGGATTGGTCAAAGCGGAGCTTCATGACTATGCCGGCTGGTCTTTCAGAAAATGCGGTGTGCTAATGGGTACTCTACGAAGCGACGAAGGCACAAACATTAAGGAATCTGTGCCCCGCCACGGTGGTCCAGTGGTTAGGGCGCCCGAATCCTGATCCCAAGGATGCGGGATCGAATCCCGCCCATGGAGGTCGCTTTTGGAGTGAGGCGAAACGAAGAGACGTTCGTGTGATGTGCGATGTCAGTGCAAGTTAAAGGTCCCCGGGGCCCGTATTCAGAGTTTGCGTCGTTATCGAAGTGTCGCTATGTCACGTGACCTAGAGCCATATGATTGGTCGAAACGCCTGAACCGGGTGTTGCCACCAAGGTGCCGGAAGAGGTGGCAACATCATTTCCGGCGTTTTCACCAATCAGGTAGCTCGAGGTCACATGAGATAGCGACACACCGATAACGACGCAAACTCGAAATACATACGGGCCCAGGTGGCCTAAACTACTCCGGAGCCCTAAGCTACGACATCTTTCATAGCCTGACTCACTTTGGTATCTTAAACCCTACAAACCAATGAAAAAGAGAAGTTAAGGAATTTGTGATTAAGCGAGTAGCAAGTAGGTGTACGCGAAATAGGAACCGCAAGGAGAGTCGCGCAAGGGTGCTATTAATTTTGAAGGCTCGTGCTGTGTCCTCCTACTCCTTGGTCCTCGTTTTTTGCGCTACCATCAAAATGAACAAGATTCAACCCGCCCAACTATAAACCTTACTAGTGCTATTAATGCCTTCCCGTCATGCCTTTAATGGCGGAGCTTAATTCGTGCTCAGCTCCTTCGTGCGCTCGCACTGATGCTCCACGACCTTAAGTACTGAAAAGAAGTGTTTATTCGTTGGTTGTTTCCACCCACGGGTAACACTGCGGTTAGGCCAACCACATATCGCACACATATAACCATGGTGACAACACGCCTTGCAACTACAGCGCGAGAGCGGGCGATGGCGTGCGGTTCATAAGCATGGCAGACGCATATCCCAGAAGCCCCTTCCACTGACGTCAGTGCAAGCTATCTATATGTGGGGTGGTAGTCTACGTTGTCGCATCGTACCCTTAAAGGCGGAGGAGCGTAACCCCGATATAAATATATATATTTTTTTTTTTACCTTAGCCTCTCGGCGTAATTTTTTTTTTTCTTTCTGACATTGACCCGACAGCGCTGTACCAAAACGGTCCCCGACGAGGCGCGAAACAGGCGGCGAACAAAAGGCGCGCTGTAGCGTTTCTCCCGCCTTTCAAGGTCCCCGCGCCGACGTCCAAACGCCGACTCGCACAGCGAAGGAGAGATAACGCGCGCACTACTGCAACAAGACCTCGTTTAGCGGGAGCGACGTGTTCTGCACTAAAGAAAAGCACACCGTGGTACGGAAACAATCGACACACAAGTTCGGAAGGAAGAGCGACACATCTGTAACAACAGCCCCGAGAAGGGGCAAATTATCGCCTCTTTATTTCTAGCTGTCTTTGTTCCTTTTGTATTTTATTGCCGTACTTTTCTTTTTTGTCGAGACGCGTGTAGTTCCGAGACCACTAGCGCACAAATGGGGCGAGGTAGGAAATGGAGCGTGCAATGCACTTCCAAACCCTTTTCCCGTCTGCTCCTTTTTTATACCTCTCAAGTGAAGGCTATGCCAATGGTGTGCAAAGGCAACAGGATTGTCGTTGATAGGCGAAGAAAACGAGCTGGCACTTGTTGACACCAGCGGCTACGCAGCCAATGCCAGAGAGGTGGCTAAGCTATACAGCGGTCGGTAACGCGTTTCTTAAAAAAAGAAAAAAAGAAAAAAAAGGAAAAAAGCACGTACACGACAGTGAACAGTGTGTTAAATGTACACAAAAGTAGGTATAGCAGTTTGCAGAAATGCCGCGAGTTGTGCGTCGAGCATGCGATCTTTTTCCAAGCACCTTTCAAGGTCTCTCTCTCTCTCCCCCCCCCCCCCCCTCTCTTTCTCTCTCTCGCTCTTATTTTGCTTTTGACTTCTCTCTGCTCTGTCTTTGGCTCAAGTTATGGCATGAGCAGGACAGTGGCGTGCAAAGAAGTGTTTCATGCTCCGTACGCTGTAAAACAATGCGGGCAGAAGAAAAAAATAAGTCACGAACGTACAACGATACAAATGAATTGCTTTCTGAACGGTCACCACCGCTACGCGGAAACGCCGCGCGCTCTCATTTTCGATATAGAAAAATGATTTTTTTCTTTTTTTTTACTTGCATGAAAGCCCCCGTTTTCCTCATGTCCATTTCAGTAAATTGACAGCCACGATAAAAATGACGTCACCAAAACGTATACGCCACAGTACAGCACACAAATTGGCAAACGTTACTGCAGCGTGTTTCCGCGGTAACTCTTGTCGGCCTGATTGTTCATCCAGCAGTGCTGGTGAAAGAGCATCTTAAATGCAACTTCGACGCGTTGGAATACGAAATTTTGATAAGTGATCAATATAATGTTATCTTAACATTAATGCTTAGTGGTTCAGTCGTAATAACTTTTGTTTTGTTTGACTTCGAATACTTTTTGATACATTTCTTTTTTTAATATATCGCATAAATTTCCTTCGGCCTCATATACTCTTTACTCGTACTGTGTCATCGGTTGAGTATGTGCTCACTTAAACAGGCGACATAATGAATATCCGGGACTAGCAGATATACGCGAACAACCGACTGAAAAACTACATGGCCAAAATCATCACTTCAAGCATGTCATTGCTCGTACTATAACGACGTAATATTGCGAATCAGGTGCGTTTTAATGTATTCGCACTACTACCCGCGCTCTCTCAAAAGCCCGATGCCTGAAGCCGACACTACCATTACATTGCCCTCATAAGCTGTCTCCGAATTTTATATTACGCTGTCACCATGGTCCCCAGTCAACGGTTTCGCCGATCTTTGGCTGACCTTGAAACTCCTAGCCTCGAACCGAAAGCGACATAAAAAATTCTAGAAGGCACTTTGGACTACTAAAGTGCGATGAGGCGAAAGCCATAAAGAACCCCAGGTGGTCGAAATTTCCGGAGTCCTCCACTACGGCGTCTCTCATAGCCTGAGTCGCTTTGGGACGCTAAACCCCACAAACCAAACCAAACCATTATAGCGTGGTGGATCGTAGCCCTCCACCACGGCACCTCTATCTTCCTCTCTTCTTTCACTCCAACCTTCCTCCCTTCCTTCACCGCGTGGTACGAACCCGACCTCGGCGGCTGCGTTTCGATGGAGGCGAAACGAAGAGGCGTCCGTGTGCTGTGCGATGTCAGCGCACGTTAAAGATCCCCAGGTGGTTGAAATTACTCCGTAGCCCTCCACTACGGCTCCTCTTTCTCTTTCCACTTTCACTCCCACCTTCATCCCTTCCCTTACGGCGTGGTTGCGGTGTCCACAGAAAACAAGTGAGACAGTTACCGCGCCTTTCCCTTATAAATCAATCACCGCGTGGTACATATGTCCGCAGAGAATTGTGACCGATATCGCGCCTTCTCTATCCTGTAAATCAATTTCAAGCGCCGCTTATGCCTGCTGTACTAACGCCTCCTAGACATCTGGGTCTCCTTTGTTTGCTGTGTGGTGCGGCCTTCGAGCAAGCGGCAAATAAAAGGTGCCGCGCGGATGCCATAAAACACGGCGTGCTGGCGCACATGCTTCGCATTCGACCTATTCAGATAAGCATATACATCCTAAGCTTGGTCACTGAATGCTGAGGGTATGCCGGCAACAATGGGAACTAGCATTTTCGTTGTACACCCTGATTGACTCGTTCATCTCTTCATTATGTCACTGATTCAACTACTCAATCTCTCAACGACTGATCTCAGTCGTCTTTTTTCTTTTCTTTTTTTGTGCTGCTATTTTCTGAGAACTATGTACCAACACGCCCGACTTGCCACATTGATCAACGGCTGGTCCCTTAATTCATTAATTGGCTAATCCCTGTCTTCGCACCAAGGTCACGGATGTAGAGTAGCAAGTACTCTTCTACTTTACCCTAGTTAGCGCGATCCGCACAGTTGCACTAACAACTCTCCGAAAAGACGAGCCATGGTTCCGCCCTTGCCGGAGCCTTCGGCATACTTTGCAAGTTTATGGACGGCCACCTTTCCACCTCTCGCTTCGATAATGAGGAATTCGCAAAGGTCGCACTTTGCAGCGCGCAGCACAACAGCGCGCCACTGCATGTATTGCCCACCGCCGCCAACGCGATTTATGGCCCGAAGGCAGCGATCGGCCAGACTTGGAAAGCAGCCCCGGCAACAGCGAGTTATAGCCGTCGGAGATAACACCACGATACCCTGGTTGGCTAGGAAGACAGTCAACAGCGAATAACCAAGGCGATCGCCACTTACGAAAGAAGTAGATTAACCAGGCATGCAAATTATGCTGAGTAGCTTGGTGGCGCGCGGCGACTAACCTGGTCTGCTCCTGGGGATTATTTTACGAGGCAGAAAAGGCAAGAAACCGGCAATCGAGATTTCAAGGAAGGCATTAAGGAAAGTGATAAGTTTCACACCGCCGCACTAGCTGGCACTTTTAGCGGCGAGAGCAACTGTGGTTCTCGAGTAAACAGATCACGCGACCGGGGCGACAGACAAAGCTGCTTGCACCTGGCGCGCAACAATGAGCTTTGCTTCCAACAGAAAGACGGAGGTGCCCTCTCTCAAAATAACTAAAGAACTACTTTATATGTGTTACAATTACGTCGTATACATGAATAATTCCCCATCGATGCACGCAGAGCCACACAACTATAAAGAATATCCACACATTCGTTTTTTGTTGATGATGCTCCCCGCACGAAATGGCTGTATTTACCACAAATGGTATGTGTTCCACTCGAACCACCAGGCATCGAACATTTGTGACCATCAAAAAATTGTGGGGTTTAAGCATGGTTTGAACCTAGTAACAGAGCAAGAGCTGCGAGTGTTGCAGCGATGGCCTCTGTAACACTGCCTTTTAAATCCGCGTTTTTTTTTTTTCATAATTTGTTTTTTTATAAATTGGTTTACAGGAAAATAAAGGCCCAGTACTTGCCAAGGTCGCTTAAAGGTCAAATTAACAGACACTCGAAGTGCGGCTCTACTTAGCGTAGTGATTATGGTTTTGCTTGAAAACAAAAGCAATGCAGTCTGAGTAGCAAGTAAAAAAAAAAAAAATGAAGTAAAAAATTATTTTCAAGAACACAATTTCAGCCGTGGAGGACGTCAGTTTCTATAAAAGGTTCATCTAATAAGCTACACAACTACTTAAAATTCCATCAACACGGTCTGCTGGTCAGTGGTCCCAATGGAAGTTCGAAGCCGTTAGACGATGTCATGCCAGATGTCATGCCAGTTCGCTGAACGCAATAACTTGCGAATTATGAATACCTTATTATGAATAAGGGAAAAAGTAATTCAATGAAATAGCGGTGAGGGGTCAGGAAGGAGAATTCAGAATCTACAGAATACATATTCGGCTTTAACCGAGAATGATGACCTTAGTGTGGAAGCAACAAATAAACAATAATTTCAGAGATATCATTACTGAGTGCACTGTAGAAGTAGGCGGTAGGATAGTTAGAGAGGATACCGATAAGCTGTCTAAGACGAAAGATTTGATTAAGTAAGGCCAAAGTATGAAAGCTTCCAATCCAACAGACCAGACAGAATTGGCAGAGATATCAAAGCTAATCAATAAGCGCAAGGTGGCCGATGTAAGGAAGTATAACATGGAGAAAATTGAACATGCTGTAAATAACGGGGGAAGTCTTAAAGCGACGAAGAAGAAATTGGGCATAGGCAAAAATCAGATGTATGCGCTAAGGGACAAGGCGGGCAATGACATCACGAATATGGACAAGGTAGTCAAAGTAGCCGAGAAGTTCAATACTGATCTCTACAGTAGCCAAAGAATTCAGGACAATAATGAGAATGGCGGTAGGGAAATGCAGTCAGATGTTCCGCCAGTGACGAAGGACGAAGTTAAGAAAGCATTAGAAACTGTGAAAAGGGGGAAAGCAGCTGGAGAGGATCGGGTATATACAGATTTGTTGAAGAAAGGGGGGGGGGGGGGGGGGGGGGGTATCTCGTAATAGAAAAACTGGGCACCCTGTATACGCAATTCCTGATGACATCGAAGGCGCCGGAATCATGGAAGAATGCTAAAATTATCTTAATTTATAGGAAAGGGGACACTAAGGACTTCAAAAATTACAGACCAATCAGCTTACTGTCTATCATATATAAGGTATTTACTAAGGTAATCGCTAACAGAATCAGGACAAAATTAGACTTCAATCAAGCAAACGATTAAGCAGGTTTTCGATCATTAATATGCATACCAACAACCAAGTGATAGAAAAAAAAATCGGAATATTCGGAGCATTCATTGATTACGAAAAGGCATTTGACTCAGTGGAAACCTCAGCAGCCATGCAAGCATTGCGAAATCAGGGTGTAGACGAGCCGTATGTGAAAGTACTGGAAGATATCTATTGTGGCTGCACAGCAACCATCGTTCTGCATAAATAAAGTAACAAAATTCTCATAAAGAAAGGTGTTAGGCATGGAGCACGATATCCCCAGTACTATTCACAGCTTGCTTAGAAGGCGTACTCAAAGACATGGAATGGGAGCAGTTAGGCGCCAGGGTTGATGAAGGATATCTCAGTAACCTGCGAATTCGCTGATGCATTGCCTTGTTAGGTAACTCAGGTGATCAATTGCAAATAATGATTAATTACCTGGAAAGCAGAAGCAGGAAGATAGGCCTGAAAATTAAAAAAACAATAAGGTAATGTTAAACAGGCTAGGAAAGGAACAGCAGTTAAAAATAGTGAAGAGCTGGACGTGGTAGGTAGTAACCGCAGATCTGGACCATAAAAAAGGAAATAACTAGAAGAATAAGACGGAAGGAGCGCATTTGGCAAGTTCTCGCAGATTATGACCAGTAGCTTGCCGGTATCGCTCAAGAGAATATGGCACAACAGTTGCATCTTACCTGTGTTCACCTATTGGGCCGAAACGTGGAGACAAACAAAAAGGGTTCTACTCAAGTTGAGGACAACGCAGAGGGCTATGGAACAGAAAATGGTAGGGGTAACATTAAGAGATACGAAGCTTGCAGGGTGAGTCAGAGAAATAACTCATTGACATTCTAGAGGAAATCATGGAGAAGAAATGGGCATGGGCAGGGCATGTAGTGCGAAGAGAGGATAACCGATGGTCGCTGTGGGTAACAAACTGGATTCCAAGGGACGGAAAGCGTAGCAGGGGGCGGCAGAAAGTTAGGTGGGCGGATGAGGTTAAGAAGCACAGGACCGGGTTAATTGAGAGGAAAATGGGACAGACTTTCACCCTGCAGAGGTTTTAGTCCGGATGATGATGATGATGATGCCGACGATGACCGCGCAGCGAAAATGGGTCATGATCGGAGTTCTTTCTTCTGCAACTGATAGAAACAGGGTCCTATCATTTATTCAGAGGGTTACGTTACGTTAACACAGCTCCTAGCTGCGTTATGTTGCGGCACAGCAACATAACATAGGCCTATTTCGTAGCAGCAGGGCCTTATTTTATGAAGGAAGGGCCTATACTGAGAGATGTGAGCCGGTGAGCAGCGGAGCGTGGATTACAAAGGCCGGGTTTTCCGGCAGCCCCTCCGACGTCGCTGTTTCGGCAAATGCTGCGAGAGATCGCAACGCTCCCGCAAGCGATAGTCGCTACGGACTCGCGCAAGCGTTCGTATAGGGTCAGGGACGCTTCGTATTTCACGCATAGCTTGCAACTGCCCGTTAAATTGATTGCTCTAAACCTCGTCCTCTCTGCTTCTACGGATTTCTCTCCGACACTGACGTCGCTCTGTAGTGCTTACCCGCTACTGAGAAGGCAACCAACTCAACAATTGAATTTGTTAGTCATCTCCAGGCGCACAACCCATCTCCAAGTCAGTATGGATTTCAGAAGGTAAAATCGACACTTTTATATGTAAGGGTTAAGCTAGGCGCGAATGCAGAAATCCAGATGCACACAAGGCCCACTTTTAGAGACTACTAAAGTGTTCTTATAATCAGACGATATTGTCGACCATAACCCCTGAGTGCTCATTGGAGGGTCAAATTCTAAAGTTAAAGCTCAGCTATTTTGGTCATTTGATGAGAAGAGAGGAGTCGCTGGAAAAAGATTTGATGATGGGAAAGGTTGAGGGTCGCCGGAGAAGGGGTAAGCAGCGAGCGCGATGGTTAGATGGCATCCTCGAGGCGCTGCAGATGAAGTTATGTGATGTTAGGAAGATAGTGAGAGACCGGAAAGCGTGGCGTGACATGGTCCATAGGGTCACGAAGAGTCGGACACGACTGAACGACTAGAGACTCAACTGAAAGAGTTCTTATATCACGATACTTCTTATAAAATTACCATTTCACGGTATTAGACGCATTCCATTTCCTTTGCTCCATAGCTGACAGATCGCCATCAGTTCGTATTTGTGAACAAAATAACCTGAGACACGCAACGCATAAGATTTTGCGCCCCAGAAATATATCTTGGAGCCAGTTTTGTTTCTTTTGTAGGAATTCATGGTATTGCTTCTACACCACATACACTAAATATTGTTTTCGGCGCAAACGATATGAGCCCCTTCTCGTCTCGCGAACACTCGTCTCCATATCGTAACACCAATTTTTTTCCTTGCTTACCTGTGCGTATGGCTGAAATTGACTATCAAAACATGCACTGTTTTTCCAGCAACAATTTGCTGTTAATTATGCGAAACATAGCCTTCAAATTTCATTTCCTCCAGAGGGTTACTGAACATAAGCTTCTAGGTGTAACTTTTCATGAAAATGTTTGCTGGACATCCCACGTAAACTATGTAAGGAATAACTTAGCGCACAACATAGGCATGTTAAATAGTTTCGTGCTTAACTTCCTGTAAACCTTAAGCGCCAACTTTATTTTAGCGTACTTCACACCACCAGAACGCGATATTATTTACTCGTATGGAGCGTGACAACCAAAACCAATATCGATAGCCTTCACCTAATGCAGAAAAGGGTGTTCGATTTACTAAAACCTTATCAAAACCTATTTGCACTTTAGCCTATTTCAAACAAAACGGAATGCTAGCTATAGGATGTGTTAGAACTCATCTGTGAATTTCGAGCTTACCACGAACGTTTGTTCTCTACATATACATATACTGGACCCACATATTTTCGAAGACACGTTTATTTTGGAAAAATTAAGATCGCGATCAACTTCTGCACACAATTACTATCATAGCAAGTACCCGACCTTTTAAACCGCCACCCTCCATTAACTGAAATAATGAAAATGCATCCAATCCTGCCAGGTTTTCGAGAACGATCAAATATATTTTCTGTCTATTCAATGAGTCAACTTTGGCTTTCATACAGCGAAGGTATAATTCAGATATTTCATTCTGTCGGTATCTGAGGTTAAGGTTATTTTTATTCTGGATGCACTTTTTCTTTTTTCGCATGAAGTAAAAGTGTAATTATATGTTTTTGCTGTTCGAGTGAGCGAAAAAAAAAAGCATTACTTTCGTGCTGCTTATGTTGTGACACCCGTGTGGTGCCAGGTGATTATAGTTAGGGAATTTATGCCTCCCCTTTTGCCGCGGCACCATAGCAATGCTGCATTGTATTGACAAAACAGGAATAAACTCAAGTTCTCATCGATGTACATGTAACTGAACATCGACAGTTCCGCAGCTTTTTAACGATAGTCTGAGAAGAACAATACGTTTGGCAAACGTGGAACAGCTCTGTCATGGCGCCGAGGTTTAAGACTAGTGTAGTAGGCTAACATTTGACTAAGACCCGCTAACTCCTGTGAACTTCATTTACGCGCGTCGCTCGTCAGGAAAGTCCGAAATATCCGACGTGAAGTGTTGTCGGCAGAGACTAAGCAAGACTTCACCGGCAAAGCTGCAACACAAATCAATATCTCGAAAAGGAGAGTTCAGTGTTGGGCTACAGCTTTATCTGTTTGTAGAGGAGAACGCGACTCAGAAAAAGAAAATAAGGAGGCGGGGTGATAGATGCATGACGGCTCTTCAGCCGTCTAATTAATCTGTGATCGTGTACGACTCAATAGCCAGTATATAGGAACTTCATACTTCGTTCGGGAGCGCACCAAACCTTGGCGCTGTGTGACAGGAACTTCAAAAAGTATCAGACCAAGTTGCGCGCAACTGAAGCTTGTTCGCTTCAAGGACAAAACCAAAACCGCATGGAATGATAAAGTGCTCAGGCAAGCGTTCAACGCTGCTAACAATCACCTGTAGCTATCACCATGAATAGTGTTCCATGGGAATTGCTTGTGTTGCTTGAATACACTGTTTTTCGCTCCGTACCCCGAACTACTCCAAGCTGGTGCTTAACTTACGGAGATGCGGGCCTGCAGCCTTGACGGCCCGACGTTGGCAGCAATATCGCCGATTGAGCGGGCAACAACCACGACATCACCGGCGCTGCTTTCCTGAGACCAGCCAGCGGGACCCTCGACGGGCATCAAGTCCGTCCGGAACCAACGTTGCCGTAAGAACAGGGACATGGTGGTGTCAACGCCGCGTCAGTCGATAGCGCTCGACTACGACGAATACTGTCGCGGGGTCGCTAGGCCGCTAAGGAAAACGGCAGGAGAATACCATCGCATCGCGCACGCCACACACAAGTTCTCAGCCGTCGTGGCAGAGCGCACAGAAAAAGTCAAGCCAAGACGACATCACGACGTCCTACTGCAGTTGAACGACCCCCTTTCCAGTCACGTGAGCATGTGCTGCAAGAATGTCGTCATAACTCCAGGCCTTTTCTTCGATATGCAACTGTGTACGGAACACGGCACGATAAGCTTCCTCATATCAATCCAAGAACGCCACGGACGTCAAAACTGCGTTCGAAGTCCCGGTGGGATACACATCCTGCTAGAATCCAGTGCCTCCGCAGCTATGATTCCCGAAATTCGAGAGTTCAGTTTACGGTACAAAAAAAATAAATAAATAAATAAATAAAAATAAAAACCTACGCCATGTTCACTACGGCCAATAATGTTCACTGCCAACCGTATTCCACAAGAATGGCATGAGGCCCCTCTCGATGTTCCTTCACCAGCCTTGCGCAGGAATCGGCAATAAGCGGTCTCAAGTCTCCACGACGCCCCAGCGACGCACTACTCCGACCAAGTCGACACTCGCCAGGTGCGGGCCAAGACACGGGACACAGTCGAGCCACGTCTGCACAGGCGACTGCCAGTGTCGAGGGGGAAGACGGGGCCAGCAGGCGTGACAGCCCGTGTTGTTTCTGCTTTGTCCGTCCGCAGCTTGTCTTGCGGGGAGGGGGGCCCAGCGATCCGTTTCTGCGGTGGCCGCACGCTTTCCTCGCCTAGCTCACGCGTCACCACGACACGAAAGACACGGCCGACATGCGCAACGCACGCCATCGCAGCAGCGCTTGCAAGGCGCTGTAACGGTGAAGAAGAGCACCGTCTTCGCTCAAGTGAAAACGAAAGCCCTGCAGCCAGCCCATAACTGAGACCCAGGAACATTCACATTATATCTCCGTTTTGTTTGTTTGTTTGTTTGTTTGTTTGTTTGTTTGTTTGTTTGTTTGTTTGTTTGTTTGTTTGTTTGTTTGTTTGTTTGTTTGTTTGTTTGTTTGTTTGTTTGTTTGTTTCGCTCTTCTAACTTATGCTCACTGGACCGATGCATCGCGTTCCTTATTATTTATAACTTGGGCAACGGAAAAGTAAGTGCCAAAATGATGTCAGTTGGTCAGCCCCTAACTAAGAATAACGGAATTCTGTGTCTGGTACTACACCGTCAGGTTAGAAGCTTGTGAGACAACGCTCGGGATTTGTTTTCGCCAATATTGGTGACCTTTAACGTGCAAGACGATTTGATCACAAGGGAGTTTCCGTGAGTTTCGCATTTAAAGAAATGCTGCCGTATCTCGACAGAGAAACAAAGCTGCACGGTACAATTTCTAGCACCACAATATATTACTGCCACAGAGGATAGCACTGGATACCGCGCTTAACGGAAGTACGGTAACGTAACGTAGGACTTAACTTGTTTTGCCGCATTTGCGATTAATAGTGAAACCGCTCAAAAAAAAAAAAAAAAAACTGAAAATTCCCATTTCGATTACAATGCGTTTCAACATTCCTCATGCAGCACTGCAGCGGAAAAGCCTGAAGTAGGCTGGTATTATTTAAGAATCGCTATACATTTTTATTTTCATTCCTTAATCAACATTTCCGATCAATCCCAGCTATACAACCAAGCTTGCCCCAATGGTTTGCCAGAATGTAAACTTTCCTCCAAACTAGGATCGTGATAATTGCTCTTAACACTGTTTCCAAATGAATTTTAAAATCTGGCGATTTAGTGCTTGCTCCACCTGCAAGGGCGTAATAGCTTATAAATAAGAAAGTTATCCTAACAGGAATTCCTTCTAGTCCATATAGATCGAGAGTTTAGTAAAATCTGACAAACAAAGTGCACGTCTTCGACAAGATGCCACTCAAATTTGCACAAATAGTGCTCTAAAGAAAGTATATGTGGGTTCCATCGCGCCGACAAGTATCCTAATATCCGCCCTGTTCATAGTCGTTTTCCTCAACCAGCTTACGACGCCATTTCTGACGTATTCGTCCATCTTCGTTCTATTGCTACTCATGACCACAGTAAAAAAATTTCTTATTTTCGCGTTAATGCGCCCCGTGTGGAATGTTGCCCTGCTCAAAGCTAGCGCTCCTATCGTAAATTAGCAAAAACAAAAAACAAAAAAAAAAAACAGAAGGGGGAAGGGGGAAGGGGGGGGGGGGGGTGACCACTGTCTTCTTAACGTGCTCCGAAAGTAAACAGCTGCCACTTACAACACAATTAATGACACTGGATTTAATTAGCTGTAGCGAGGCGCCCAAAACTGAAACACTTGAAAGTAAAAGCTCTTTTCGTGACATGTTCTTTCAGTTTCATGCGAAGTAGACATGTTTTCAGATGTTTTTCTTTGTCTCGAGGCGAAAGAAACTATATGCAAACAATGCCTCTGTGGGAGCAACATTTTCAGATATTTTGAAATTTCAAGCGGTCATACCATGCGCGCGGTTTGGATACACGTTCTATACACTAGAGCCATCCACATATTTCTTAAGCGCGAAATCTAGAAATCGTTTTTTTATCAATTTTAACCAGCATTATGCCCTCTTAGGAAACGGCAATTCCCTGGTATAAATGCTTTACTTATGTGCCGCTTTCAAGTTGCAGATGTGGTACAGCGTCCACTAGTTAATTCGATTTACCATTGCAAGGTGCGCCGCCGTTTACCCAGCGTACTTTCATCTGCGTTGCATTAACTTAATTCGTGTTTCTATAACCTGAGCACCTTGACTATAAAGAATGTCAGAATCGCGGTAGCGTACGCCGACTAAAATGCCCCGAATAAAGAGCGCTGTTCAACGCATACAAGCTGCGTTACCAATGCGATACAAAAATTACCAATAGGAAAGAGAAGGAATGTATTACGGACATTTTATGCTCTATCACAGTTTTCCCGACCTACAAAAAAAAAAAAAAAAAAAAGAAAAAACAGACCGCAACGCAATCACAGTTTAGTTTCGCGAATTGGTTATTCTACCGCAATCGAAGTGCCGAAATGCTGCCGCACTAGCTCTCAGGCATTCCAACACGAACAAAGGTATCTGCGCCGATACAGCGCTACCCCATGAGGCAGACGCTCATCCACGAGCATCTCAAGAGCACACGTACTCAGCAGGAGGCGTCGTCCTAAAACCAGTTGCTCGCAGGGGGTTTCTCAAACGAGCCACACAAATCCATAAACCGACAAACACGTAGGTGTTCGATAAAAGAACTTGCGGAAAGTAATGCCGCCTATTCTATTTACTGCAGGCCGTCTAGTATATCGTTCAAAATATATATATATATATATATATATATATATATATATATATATATATATATATATATATATATATATATATATATATATATATATATATATATATATATATATATATATATATATATATATTATAAACACCGTCCTCGTCTATAGACTTACGCTCAGACACTGGGCGCAGAGGCCCTTGCGAGGCTTTGTGTTGTCCCTGTTGACCAAGATGCTCACGGGCTGCTTGGGCACCACGTCCGGGGCACCCGGAGCCTTCAGTATCACGTCTGGCGCCACCGTCACCTGCCAATTCCTCTTCCAGTTGACACACGACACTTGGCTGTACGGCATGTCAGCCAGCACGCGTTTCACCTGCAGCATAGGCATCACCCTGGTGCTGCTCTGGTGCCACGGCGATCACAAGCACGACTGGTGGCACACTGCCGAGGTCATCGACTCACCAATCACACAAAACACACGCGTCTGGTTCCTCGTCGCCTTGTCCACTGAGGCACGCTGAGAAATCTTCACACCGCTGTAGTGGAAGTACCACAAGGTACGCCGTTTCACTGACAGAACAGTCTTCAGACTCTTGTGCAGAGAAGAGACGGCCTTCGGAAAGATCCGCTGTTCAAAAGCACAGAAAAAGAAGGCAATTCGGGAATCTTGCCAAAACACTTGCTCCTTCCCCAAATACCTGCCTACCTAGCTACCTACTAAACCACCGCAGTCTGCCGACGCGGAAGCGTCAAATGCCCTCAGTCACGACAGACGTGTCTTCCTCGGGCTTATTGAAGAGTCGACGCGGAGTTCCTTTCAGAAAACAGGACAAGACAGCTTCAACAAGGTCACTTGATTTGTCGAGCATCGTACATGCACCACGAATCCTTCGCAAAACGACATAATAAATAAATAAATACTCCGAGTAATTCCAATCCAATTCCACAACCACAGATGTGACAAGTCGAACGCACTCACAGGTTGGCGCGGAGCACAAGCAGTCGCACACTGAAGTTCTTCGTTACGTAATCCTAGCAGCTTCAACAAAGATGAAAAGCTCGACAAGCTAAATGAACCACACGCCGAGGTGCGTTTAAAACTCTGCACGATTTTTTCGCAACAGAAAACTGGTACGCGAAAGAATATGGAAGGTTATGTATCCCTCAAAACGCTGAAGACGCACGAACACCGTGCAAAGCGCGCGACCAAAATGCCCCGCACCAACTATTCCGTCGCCCCTGCGCACAGCGAAAGGACACCGAGCTATTCCCGAGAAGAAAAAAAAAAATAAAACGGAAAGGAAACGAACGACAAACAGAAAGCACACGGAAGGAGAACTGCCGGAAGGGCTTTGGTTACCTGCCCAGCCCCTCTCGCGCCAAAGCGGACAGGGGTGGTGGGAGGTAGGAAACAAACAAACACCTGTCGCCGCAAAAGAATATATAGTGGAACGGTATACGAACGCCTGAAAAGAATTGGTTTCGAAGGTCGTTCATTGGCTAGGCAAGGCGGCAGCTTTCTATCTATATAACGGCTGTAACGACCGAACCCACTCAACGACGCTGACTTCCAGAAACAGATACGGAGAGAGTCGAAGACAAATTGAGCGCGTCGCTCGCTTCTCAGAAGGGAGAGTTATGAAACGAAAGCAAACAGGTGGGAAATTCCGAAGCTCAATTTCCCCCGCTTACACCTCCTCTGCAGGGCTGTTAATTATCGGCACGAGGCAGTGAAAGGAGAATAAAAAACCGATCCAATAAAAGAACATAAAAAGTAGTTAAAACGCAGGAGAAAGCGGTGCCAAAACGGACGACTTCTCAAAACGAAAGCGATAAACTTTGGTACGAGGAGAAAATTAGAAACTCGTGCGCGTGCACAAACACTACGAAGCGTCTCACCAACAAGCTGTTGTGTAGAAGGAGAGAGAGCGCCTAAAAAAAATACAAATAAAACTCACTCGCGGCGCAACGATTTCCAGAACCGGCGGCAACGCGGGAAACCTCCTCTCGCTGCTGTCGTCGCCGCTACTGCCGCTACTGTACCACCACCGCTGCGGCGGGCGAAAAACCACGTGAGCGGCCTCTTCGTCGTCACCGTCGTCGCACTAGCTGAACAAGCTGCTCAGCAGCCACCGGCTTTGTCCCTACCTTTCTGCTTTTTTTTTTTTTTTCTCTCTCGGTAAACGCTTTCGCATTCAAATTGCAAGACCGACCACCGGATTGCGTCCGTCGAGTACGATGGTACGACGCCTCTCCCTCACTCTTTCCCACCTCTCCGCCTCTACGATAACGAGGGCCGCCCAGACGTGGAAGAGGTCGTACGAAGATGCCCGCGCGTACGGGGCAAACAAAACAAGACAATGCTTTCTCTTGCCCCTCCCTCTCTCTCTCACTCTGATTCAGGGAAGAACTAGAAAGTTGCGCAAATCGCTCGCGGCTTAGCTTTCAAGGCTGCGGCCTTCCCTCCTATATATAATACTATATCCCAACTACTGAAGAAATGAAAGGAAAAAAAGAAAACTATATATCTATCGGTCACTGGTCATGAACTGAACGTTTCTTGGAATCCTCGAACAGCACTTCTCCTGACTATCGGTTATAGCTACCCAGCCTTTTGGCGAACTTCACGAACGGGATAAGACAAAAGTTGCAGTTTGATCTTCCCTTGTCTGCGCACTTAGTTTGGAAAGCGTTATATAAGCCTCCTGTACGACTACGTCAAGGGCATTGCACAAATGACGTCGAAAAAAAAAAAGGAAAACAGAAATCGAAGAATAGGAAACGGAACGTGTGAACCGGCTGTAGATAAGCGGTCAGAGCCAGCAACTCTTTCTGCCCTTTCCTATGCAAGTCTTGTAGGTGTGAAAAGGCTTATACTGCACTGCTCTTTCTTTCTCTCTCTCAAACCGTAGCACAATGTACAGGTAAAAAAGGAAAAATAATATATAAACTTGAGGGCCACGGCAACAACACGGCTGTTATCAGTATTCGCGCTGCCTGTGGACTTTCTGGGCGTTCCGTTCCCTCCCACTGTCGGTTAGGCTGTCGAGAGAGAAACAGCGAGCTTTCTTGTCCCACTCTCTCTCTCCTCCCTCCGCATTCAACAACCCTGTAATCCTTTGAACGCACGTGCCCCGCAGGCGGCAATTAACCGAGACGACGACGACAATCTGTGACCCTAATGACGGGACGACAAAACGACGACAAAGTGTCGCTCTTTTTCGCTCGCGCTTTAGGATAACACGAGGAAGTATACGGCCACGGGAACGTCACGCAGCCCGCGTATTTTTCCGAGAACTTTGTACTCGTCACAACGTCGCGCTCTTTGAGCGTCAGCTGAAGCTGCGTGTTGATCGATAATTTGCTACGGTAGATTTACTATTCATACCGTCAACAACGAAAGCGAAAAGCCATGCATTTCTCTTGGAACTGGGATATGAAAGTGTATCGAATTAAATGAAGACCGGTTTGCTATCATAAGCAATGTCTCAATAAGTCTTGAAAAGCTTAGAAAGCATCTATTATCTGTAACCCTGCTCTCGGAATCTATTTAATGACCCACAGAGTAAGCAGAATGTCCTCTAAACAGCGATGAAGGAGTCGTCACGGCAAAACGGGAACGCCTCTTCAAGAGCAAGCCAAGTTTATTACAATATATTAAAATTACCCAGTGCGCGGGCTCCTTTTAAACCCGGGCAAAGTGAATAGAAGATCACCTGAATGTCATTCACAACCCTGCGGAAGCTTTTGACGGCCTAAAAGTACCATGGCTTCCCAAATGAGAGAATATACAAGCGAAGCGACAATGGAAAGCATATAACCTACCGCAAAAGCTTAATCTTAGCAACCGCCCTTTCGGACAGCACCGCGGGTTTACAAATGTGTTTCAGTTTATTTCCTTCAGGACTGCTTCCGAAACCGCTCCTTTCCTCTACCCGCGTAGCCAGCAAGCACGCAGCGTACCTATGTCCAGTGAAGCCACAAGGGGTATGTTGGCCTGGAAAGACGGAACTGGAGAAGCCGTCAAAGCGGTCACAACAGGAGCCAAGTACTAAAACAAGTCAAGGCAAGTTTTTCGACAGAAACTGCACAGCTTTTTTTTTTTTGTTCGTAAACGCGACATCCAGTAGGTCACATGACGACCACCAGGTCACGTGACCTTAACTGCACAGCTTTTTTTTTTGTTCGTAAACGCGACATCCAGTAGGTCACATGACGACCACCAGGTCACGTGACCTTGACAGTGGTCACGAGGAGTCCGAGGGCTCCTATTTATACACGTATCGCCCCTCTAGCACCCTCTACTTCCACGCCACACTGACGTCAACTCAAAGATCTCCTCTTCGGCGGTCCTGGGCTTCGCGAATGCAAGAAATGGACGAAGCTTCGCGGGGTGTAAGACGAAAGAAAAATCACAAGATGCAATGTGCGTCTATATCGAATGGTTCGCGGTCAGATCCCTCTTCAATGTTCACTCAGCAGGCAGAATTGATGTAAGTCGCGTAATCACCAAGACGCATAATCCTCAACGGGTGAATGACCCAAGCATGAAACAAAACACGATGCAGTCAGGTCTGCACAAACGCCTCCTTTCGCGCAACCAAACGAAAGGCGCACAGACGGATTTCATACGCCTTCTCAGAAGAGGCTTTATACATAGAAAAGCACAGTGAGGAAGCGACACGTCTCGTTGAAGACACGAGAATGAGCGAGTGCTCAGGTGAGCTAGCCGCCAGTTTCTCATACACACCCACACAACCCTACAGGTCGGCGTGTATCGAATAGGGTATGCAAACAACGAACCAAAACAATAAAAAAAATGCCCAGTTACGAAAAGGAGCGTCGCGTTGGAAGCACAGAGAGGAGAGAAAAACAAAACCAAGATTTTCACAACGAAGCTGATGATACAGTGTACATCCCCGTGGTGCTGGTGGACATAAGAGACGCCGTGCAAAAGAAGGAAAGAGAGAAGGGAAATGCGTACAAGATGACAAATGAAGAGACGTACGCAATACTTCTTTCCTTCTCCCAACAGAGTGAAGAGAGTGAATAATACTTTTTTTGTGTGTTCCTGGGGACTGGGCGCAAGGTCGACGCTAGCGGGACAATTACGTGCACTCGGCGCCTGCCTCTCTCCCTTCTACCCTCTCTCCCAGGGGCCCTTGTATTATATCTATCCACGTCAGCCAGTCATGCGAAGTCCTGGCGGCAAATTGCACGATTGCGCACGCCAGGCCGGCGTGGATTTATCCGCCCCCACAACTAGATAGATGATCACTCAATCGAGCCACAGCTCCTCCCTCTCGTGTTTGCTTCAAACCAGAGAAACACGGAAGACATAACACACTGCACACACAAGCGCGCATAGACGGCGCAGTATAACCAATGCACTTCTGGTGCGCTGCTGTATTATACAGGCTTAGGAGTGGCTGCTAGAATTAGTACTGGGTGGTAATTCAACGGGCGGTTTATATAATACCCTGGCGGAGTTCCGATGCAGCTCCTCAGAACGAATGAACACGCCGGACTTACGAAATCGGCCGAGGCCTGCAATTCTGCAGAAAAATGTAAGGATAGTCTTGTGAGCTCCCAATTCGTGGGTTCGGAGGGAACAATCTAGAGACGCTGAGTAACTTTCTGAGTCAGCCTTTTCTTTCTACAGTCATTCTGGCGCGAAATAAATGAATGGGAGCTGGCTGACTCAAGGGGCTTGGCGGAAGCGATTCCCCAAGACACACTCTTATAATGGTCGAGTCCAATGCGCCACTTATCCTCAAGCCTTCCTCATGCGGCGCCTCACACGCACTTCTGGAAGAGGCTTTGCTTAATCGGGGTGTCCGAACGTATCAACGACGAAGAAGATTACGAGACAACCAACAAAAAGCAGTGGTTTCCACTGGAACAGCAGACACGATATTCAGAGATAAAATCGCTCGACCCTCGGTCCAACAGGAGGTCGCTGAAGTTTGCCAGTGAATTCAGAGATAGTATCTGTTAAAATCGGTTAAAGAATCAGGGAGAGTATCTAGTTAGAAATGCGTCAATTGCAACTATTTCGAATGACGCTATAAGATAGCGCGACTCCTACCGTCCGATGAGATCAGTAAATGTTCACGCGCGTTAAACAGCCCAGCGTTATGCTCGAAGAGCCGAGGACTCACCTGGAAAACAACCCTTCAGAAACAGCGCCCGTCAGAACGAACCGAACATAACGTATATAACAAGGATATCGTCAAGCTCGCCGTCAGCTGTGCACGTGACCCAGCTGATTCGCAGACAAAATTATAAGGTGAATAAAGGGTGTTGACGCACTTCGCGAACAGGACGCTCGATGACAGGCGCTTGATAGCCAAAACAAGAACTTGCGCGTTTCTCAATAGGCAAAAAAAAAAAAAAGAAAAGAAAACCGTCCACTAGGATCTAACCAGATAAAACTAGTTGTAGACGCGCCAAGCTGGTCAGCGAGCTCGCTGGCAATGCTAGCCGAACGAGACGTGGCGAGGTATACTCTTGAAGAAGCCCCTGTCGTCCAATGGGCTTTCACGACGGCGAATGTTGATCATCAAAAGTGGCTCCAGCACTCACTCCCTTGGAAGCAAAAACAATGCTAATATTCTGCGGAACCAGATTCCTTGAAGTTCTGTCTTCTCTGTTAACACCGCAGACGGTGAGAAGGTGGGACGCAAAATGGTGACAAGAGGACAGCCATCACAGTCGCAACGCACACGCACTCACACACACAGGCGTAAGCACCGCACCCAATCAAGAGCCGAGATCGCAGACGTCACCGTGCCAGCGACGCTAGCGGTTGTAACATACGGTAGTCTTGAGCTCTTCGCGCCAGACTTAGAAGCGCCGACGAAGTTTTTTCACGTCGCACCCGTTGCCGATGCAGCGACGGTGGCAGCTGTATAGGCGTCTTGCGCAAGAACCGTTAGTTAACCGCAGACAAGAGTCATACTTGGCGCAGAGGTCGCATTAGCCGCCGGACTTCCTAGTGTCGTCTGCTACGCCAAATGCCAGTC
Source organism: Amblyomma maculatum (assembly GCF_055883805.1). Classification (NCBI taxonomy): domain Eukaryota; kingdom Metazoa; phylum Arthropoda; class Arachnida; order Ixodida; family Ixodidae; genus Amblyomma; species Amblyomma maculatum. The sequence continues at coordinate 12,122,831 of NC_139352.1, forward strand.
CGTCTGCGCCGCATGCGCTGCTGCTATACACGCTCACTTCTGCGAACCAGCTTGAGCGCCGACGACTGTGCAGGGAGAAAAAGGTACGGAAAAAAGAAAAATACAATGCAGGGCACGGTACACAAAAAAAAAAAAAAAAACGAAAATAATTCCACAGTGTGACGTTGGGGGATGCAACTGCGACCCCCACTCCCAGACCTGGCGTACGAGCGGCGATTGCGACCGGACGGACAGAGTGCCCTTGACAGCAGGCGTTGGAGACTACTTTCTTTTTTTTTTTTTTCTTGTTCCTTCGTTCGTTTGGTTTCTTCTGCCCTTTTTTCCTTCTCGTTCAAGGTAGACTGCAGACGCCCTGTAAGCTTCTATATATAGTTTCTGGCGCCTGCCAAGCAGTACTACCACATATATAATTTTTTTTCCAATGAATCGACTGTGCACAGAACGTTTCTCCGATCCCTTTTCCCTGTATTCTTTTTTTTTTTTTTTTGGTCTGTGCGTTATAAGGTATTCTTGTCTCGTCACGCAGAGCGAGCCCGAGAAATCCAGTTCCACCGCAGATAACGGCTCTTCACCTTGACACGGCTGGGCAAGCCAACCTCTTTGCCTGTGAAAGCACTTACTTGTCGTCAGCGTCAGGTACTACGCGCCGAGGATACCGAAACACAAGACGTTACGGGGCCTACTTCGGAATACAAGCGCTACAAATGCATGAACGGCGCCGCAGAGTCTCCAAGGATTCTCGTTTTCGGGCTGCATAGTCGGTCGTAAACAACTTTCCGTAAACATGTCAATGAACCAAGCCTGCAGGGTCGTCGGTCATATACGTAGGCAAAAGTTGCTTGGCCAGGTTTACGCAAGCGAGAGTGTTCCGTCTGTCTACTGCCGAGAGGTTCACGTCCGTGCAGCATGTCAATAAGGAGCATGTGAGAACATGACACTTTCATGCAAAGACGTGCCTATCGGTTACTTGCTGACGCAAAGCTGAAGTATCGTAACACATCATGCAAAACCACGTCTCATGCGACGGATCACTGTGGCAACTGAGAGCCAATTTCTTTCAATTTTAAGATACTCGATCCTGAAACTCACACATCAATTCTTTTTTCTCTCTCTCTTCTCTATCGCAGGAATACTCCCGCAAGCGAGCAGTGGACGGAAGCAAAGCGCCATCGATCGGAATGCAACGAATAGAGAGAGCTGTGCCCAACGGTTAAGGCGTCATGGGGCGCACAACTCAGCGGCGAGCTGAGACAAGACTGTTGATGGGTAGGGATCAACATGAAACGCTCCAGACTCCGCCGGACACCCAGTGTGACAAGCCTACAACTTTCTGAACGAGTGAAGTGTTGATGCCTGCTGAAGCCTCTCAACTCGCCTGAAGGAACAACCATGCATAGTCTCAGTGCAATGAAGACGCGGCCTTGCTATTCTCAAGAGCACAAGTTGCCGAACCACCTAAGAAGAGACATCGAGAAGCAGATGTTCGTTAAGCACGACATGCAATTGGTCCAGGTGCAGTGCTTTCAAAACATTGGGAGAAGTTCCGCCACAACAGTCGCCAAAAAATATATATATATACGTATATATGATCCTTGTGATCCGCGTTGTCGCTACACATGATTCACAGCCCAGTAACTCGTCTACGCTACTAACGCCACGAAGTATGTAACACTACTCGGAAAGGTCGCTGTCACAGGACTACAGAGCGCCACTCCTTCACGACATGCCACAAGAGTTACTAAATCACCCCAACACTTACTGCGAAATCATACAAAAGCCACAGTTGTCGTCACCAAGAGCATCGAAGTCGCAGAAGCACAAAAATGTTCAAGCGAGCCATGAGAAGTCTTCCAAAATACCGCTTCATGGGAACTTCAACGCAGCAGATTTCAGACTCACACGTGAATGAAAGGCAGCACAGTCGAGCACGCACAGAGCAAGAGCCGTCGTCGTCAGAAAAAGCTGCGGAGACTTGCAAGACCACAGCGGCAGGTGCCAGCCGTTATTCCCTAAGCTCTTTCACAGCCTTCTACAAGGGGCCCTTGAATACGTCATTGCATACCTTGATTTCGTGGGTACACGCGTTTAGGCAAGTCAGACAGTAGGCCCAGTACACGAGCATGCCGCTAGAAAGGAACCAGGCGTTAGAGAAACGGTCTTCCAATGGCTGTTCCCCTGGTTATTCCAGTTACCGTCAAAGATCTGCCTCAATGGCGCGTACTTGCAAGCAGAGCAAGCGAAGAGAAGTGCAGCTGGCGGCGTCTCAAAGCACAACACCAGAGCATGTCGTCACCTGTGCTGCACCACACACGGAGTTCCCGAACATCGTTCGGCGTACAAAGAGATGCCGAACATCCAGGACATGTTGCTAATCGTCGCCTACGTGTCCCGATGCACGTGACCTGCCGGCGACCTCTTTCGACCTTCTTTTGCCGGCGGGGAACGCTGGTAGCTCGTTACGAGTGTGCCGGCATAACCTCGAGCAGCCCCCGGTGAATAGGAACGACGCTTCGGCTCTCAGGACCGCTCTTCATGGCCACGCTGCTCAGGTACGTGAAAAGTAGAGTCGTAGAGAGATGCGTGCGACGCCCTAGGCACTAACGACGCAATGACACAACATATCGCGCATAACACGAGGCAGCAAAGGGAGCTTCCAAATATACTGCAAATACACACTGCCGCACCCACGCTAAACGCGCATCGCCAGGCGTTGTCGCGTTTTCGAGCTACTATGCGCACAGCCTTGCCGCAACACGGAGACGCGCGTTCTTCTCGGATCGAGTCGCATTCGGGCGAGGTTTCGATGTTCCCACATAGAAAGAAAAAGGCGGGACCGGCACAACCACGGGCCGCTGCGCAGGGACGTAGTTTTGGCAGAGCGCTGCCGCCTTGTTGTTGTGCCTGCTTGTCGTGGTTCTCATTTTTGTTGATGTCCTTGTTGTGGTGTCGTTTTTGCTAGCGCCTCGCGCTTTCGACAGCGCTCTCTTCGCGTGGCAAGGGACACTACATCCTTCCCCCTTTCTGCCTACTTTTATTCGCACCACTCGGCAATCCCCGCCGCCTCCTTCGCGCGGCGTCTCGTGAACGTGTGTGTCCCCGTTCCTGCGCGATGTGAGTACACTTCGAGGTGTCATGCCGACGAAGCCAGCCCGGTCTCCCCTGGCGTTTAAGTTGAAAGGAGGATGGTAAGAAAGAAGACAAGAGGAGATGCAAAATAAAGAAGGAAAGGCGAGAAGCCTGCGCGGATCCGGATTTAACCGGTCGGCCGCGTTCGTAGTGGGGCGACCGAGTGTTGTCAGTGTCGGCAAGAGGTTTGACGTTTCTATTGTCCGGAGCGTATACGCGCGAAACACTGGTTCCTCTACGGCCGTCTCTTGAGAACAGTATTCAATTCGGCTGAATCGCAGGTGCCGCCGACAGGCATATGCAACATCCAAACTTCCAGAATTTGATCGTACGCAATATAAACAACCGACATGGACCAAATTGAACGGACACGTGGGAGCGGTGCGGCTCCGCCGGCGCCCCTTTAATAATAATAATTGGTTCACAGGAAGGGAAAGGCGCAGTATTTGTCACACTTGTTGTTTCTGTGGACGCCTGAACAATGGATGATGATGGGTTCATGAGTTATGTGTGACTCTGAGGCGTTCATGTGCTGTGCGATGTCAGCGCACGTTAAAGATCCCCCGGTGGTCGAAATTACTCCGTACCTCTCCACTCCGGCTCCTCTTCCTCTCTTTCCACTTTAACTCCCACCTTCCTCCCTTCCCTTACGGCGCGGTCCAGGTGTCCACAGAAACAAGTGTGACAGATACAGCGCCTTTTCCTTCCTGTGAACCAATTATTATTATTATTATTATTATTATTATTATTATTATTATTATTATTATTATTATTATTATTATTATTATTATTATTATTACTATTATTATTATTATTATTATTATTATTATTATTATTATGGACACCTGAACCGCGCCGTAAGGGAAGGGAAGGTGGAAATAGAGAAAGGTGAGCTATAGTGGAGGGCTATGGAGTAATTTCGACCACCTGGGGATCTTTAACGTGCGCTGGCGTCCCTTTCTGTTTGAACATCGCGCCGCTCGATCCGTCGTGCAGTGTCCCCCGCCGATACAGCCGCGACGGAGAGGAGCACGGCTACAAGTCGAATTAATCTACACCGTCTGAACTCGCTCTTGTCGCGCGAGCACTGCCAACTATGCCATATGCAGACACCCTTGGAAACGGCAATAGTGCTGAAAGGCCTCCGTTCAGTGTTCACTGAAAAACTTTCGAGGCGGATTTATTGTTTTGATCGGCAAGGAGGCACTTCAAGGGCTTGCCTGAGGATGTCTCATCGTTTCAACCGTTAAGTAGGCGCACTATACAGCCAAAGGAGATATGCAGATGGTCCTACAAGGTATACTGTTACTTCCGATAATCTGTTGACAGTCGCTCCTACCAATCCCTTTTATAGCCAAGATAGCGAGAACTCAGCCTAGTCCTGGGCGCTTCGTCCTGTCTGTGTCCCGTTTCGTGAAGAGCGTAGCAAGCTTTTAAGGCCAGTTTACCTTCAAGCAACACCGAAGCTTACATGCACAAAGTATATTCACCCTGTAGCTTGTTTACTGCTCGCCAGGGTTCCCTAATTATAACTGCTGTATTTCGGCAAAAAAAGAATCACATACGATCAAAGAGACTCGTGCGACATGTGCTGCAGATTCGCGCATGCATTTGCAAGGGGAAAGAGGTGGAGGGAGAATAGGTTCGGGCCCGCTTTGAAAGGAGACTGTGCGCCCCACTGACAGCCGTGCGATTAAAATCGGTTAGAGGCGGCCTAGCGTACATCCTCCTTCTCCTATGTTTATGGTTCCGAAGCCCACGTTCGAACCAGGGAACTTTACACCAGAACGTGACTCCTCTACGGGATGCTACACTATTTTGTAATCGCCGGTGTAAACACAGACATTAATGTTCGTTCGTGAATCATTTATTGTGCGGTGGCAATTTTCTTTTACGTGACTCAGGCCAGATGCGATGTCCCGTAGCCGTCGACTTTCCTTTCGGGTGAAGGTTTCCAGCTCAGTGGGATCATCACAGCCTCGTGGTCAGACAACTCGTGGTCAGAAACGGGTGGCGCAAGGGTCCCGGTGCATTCGTTTCCCATCTCACCCTTCGGCATGATCTGCATGGCCAAGCTGGCGGCTCCTTCCAACTCGACCACGCCATCTGGTTGCTCAAAGGTGAACTCAAGCCCCGGATGTGCTTGAGTTCACAGAGAGCAAGGTTGAGAGCATTGTGGCACGCCATCTGGCCTCGTGGTCACACAACCCGCCGACCATTCACATGTTGAGCGGCTTCCATGGGCGAAAGAGAAGTGAGCGCCGGCGTGCCATTGCACCTCCCCCCCCCCCATCAGTGCCCGCCCACGTCACATACCAGCTGCTACCATCAGTCAGAGGCATGCCAGTAGCATTTAGAGGATTCAAGCGGCGTGTGCAAGGTCCGGGTATTTGTTGCCAGTCATACTACCACTTCAAACAGGCATGCATGATTAACGAGGCAGCGAGGCTTCAAACCATCGGCGCCAACTCCGACGGGCATTTCTTTTAAACGAGGTACTAACGCTTTCGCGTTAAAAGATTAACTTTTAAGACGCGATGACGCAAGAAAAAGCAGCAAGGAAACCGATGGCGCCATTCATAAAGGACCTGATGCACCCACAGATGAGCAGCGACTGATGGTAATCGCTGTGTGGGCCGAGACTATTAGTAGCGAGTAACGACTGACCTGTGGGTTGGGTAATTGGCATAGATGCGTAATATTCGCGCGTCACTTGTGACTCATACAAAATAAACAAATTTAAAAAAAAATGCCAGGAAACGATTACGGCAGAAAGCGCAAGAAACGGTGGCTCACTACGACATGACGCACTTAGTGTGTGCGGTCACCTATACCGTATTTAACAGAAGAAAACAGGCCGCTTTATATGCTTCTCACTTACTACAGAAAAAGCCCTGCACCTTTCCTAAAATTAGAAGAACAAGCAAGGAGAGGTCAAGTGCCTTCCTTACAGGGATGGCTTCACTTATGGGTGACTTATGACTTGGCGGGTGCCATAAGCCGACCATAAGTGAAGCCATCTCTGTGAGGAAGGCATTTGTGCAGATGTCTTGACTTATGGTTGGCTTATGGATTCACGGGTGCCATAAATGATCCACTATAGGACTGAGAAACGAACCATGCAAAGTGGCTACTTATGGCGAAGTTTGTATTTGACTTTCTAAAGTCCTGCTAATACCCCGCTTACCCGGCTTGCCGCGCCTTATCTGCTTGCGGCTGTGACTCATCCTCATCCGGCAACCACGGTACTTTGTCAGTAGCAGGCGGAGTGGCAAAACAGTGTGAAAGAACACCGAGACTTCTTCCAGAACCGGCGCTGTGCTGGAGTGTCAGTATCAATAATGCCTCGCATCTAGGTCCGATGAGGATCATATGTGGTCCATGCAGGCTGCACTTTTGGAGCGCACTCATTCCCGAGACTAAACAATCGGAAAATATGGTCAATAAAATAGGATACCGGGATAGCCGACGCGGAAAACGTTGAAGAAGGAGGTTTAGTGCTGCAATGGAATTCTTTCTCAGCTACTTCCATGGTTTCTAGTGAGCAAAACCAAGGTCGTATAATTTCGTTTACAATCGGTAGCTTTCAGAAAGGTGGGAGTCGGGGCGAGGATGTTTTGCTGTGGCGGCCAAGAAGAGATTCAAATGCACTTAATACAACGGGTTCATATGCACTTCAACCAATGTTAAGGTATTATCTAATCTCTTCCTATAGCACTTGTGGTGGTGTCACGATCTGAAACCTGCATTTGAGAAGGGGCTTTAAAATTTTCTCAGTGTTTGGGAAATTTGCATAATTTGCTCTATTACTGGAGATTCCTCAGCACTTGTTTAAATTTCGAAACGCAGCAAAATATAGAGCAGTCATATTAAATGATTATATTAAATGACCATATTGAGTAATCGATGCCGATGGGCATCGAATTATTTAAGACACTGCAGTTACAATATGCGTGCCTCAGGAGCACGTGCAGACTGTGCACGGCCCCGGCTCACGTAGGTCGCAGATCGCAGGGGAGGAATTATCCAGCGAACAGGTGAGCATTGTACTGCTTCATTCTACCTGGCCATTAAATGGCCACGTGACGCTGTACACGTCACGTCATTGTTTTTTTCCTCCTGCGGAGAAAACGTCTTCACTTGCGAATAAGCGCTTTGTCTCCTCCTGTACAGCTTTGTAAGCGAGTACTATGAGGCACATACTACTTCGACAGGTAATGGTGACTCTAAGCACATAAAAATTGCAGAAGGTCGGTTCAACACATTACCATGCCAGCCATGTATTGCCAGCCATGTATTAGAAAAACACGGCTTCATCGTTGTCGGCATGAGCCAAAAAAAATTAGGGAAAGGTTTAACTTAAGCAGAAAAGGCGAAAGCGATTCCTCCGTGGATGTCTGCGAACCTGAAAGACAACACAGCCGGGACGACACGAGGGTATTTTGAAGAGGGGGGTCCCAGTAGGCGAGCCAGCGGTGGCAGGAAAGGGTAGCTAGGGGACTTGAAGACTGTGTGGCACTGTGTCAGGCAATAGTTTATATTTGTGGAGATATGTGTCGATACGAATGAAGCTTGCTACGTGTGTGTGACAGCCATAGTAAAGTCCCGCGATCTGATGGACGCCGCTGCCCCAGCAGATGGCGCGCAAGCAGAACAAAGCAAAAAAAAAAAAAAAAAAACGACGGAGAAGAAGGGTGGTATGTTGGTACACTGACACATCGCAGGACCAATTGGCACAGCTTGCAAAGATCATGCCTAGGCTTCAAGAACAATATCAGGTATAAAAAACATGGCTAGGGGTAACCTATTTATGGACAGAGGACAAATGCAATCAGGAAAACAGTAGTTAAGGGTATCGGTGAAGATATCAAACAGTTTGGAGACGGGGTCGAGACAGCCATATTGGGTGATATGAATGGACACATTGAAGATCCGGGTGGGTACACCGACGGCAACAGGAGGTTAATGCTAGAAATGTGTGAGCTCTTTAACCCAGTTATTGTGAATAGAAAGGAAATGAAAGATCACGTGGGAATTCCACAATAGGCAAACGACCATTGATTACTGCTTAATGTCCCTAGGAATCTAAAATAAGATCGAGAGGATGGAAATAGATGAGGAAGGCGCGTGCAGTCTGGGAAGAGACCATAAACGTATTAGCCTGCAGATGGGATACCTGATCAAAGGAAAAATCGGGAAGCACAAAGAGCAAACCCAAATTTAACCTAAAAAAAAAAAAAAAAAAAACTAGGAATAATAGCATCAGGCATAGAGGAAATGGTAGACACAACTAATCCGTGCAAAAATCCAAAAGTAAGAGTCAAGCTACAGCTCTTCTTGGGCTAGTTGGTGCATACTTGAATGCAGATGAAATAATTGCGCCGAACCATGCAGACCACAGATTGGTGGAAAGGTAGGAGGCCTCCTCGAAGCTGGTGAAATGGTGAAATTGAACACGCAAACGAACGAAGACGGGTGGCTTCCAGAGAACAGAGAGAAGCAAATAAAGCGCAGAAATTGGGAATGCAGATACTTTGTGGAGGGTAAAATACAAAAGCACACTGATCGCTGGATGACCGAAGTTCGCGCGACTCAACTAAAGGGGCGGCGAAGAAATTCTGGGGCCACATAAGCTGCCTGGGTAAAAGGAATCAAATGGAGCATATGTATTCAGGACGCCGAGTAAAAATTTCTAGAGGGGGACGACGCTGTAAGATACATCAGTTATAGCCGAATCATTTAGGCGCGATGATGGGGCAATCGCCTTGAATGAAGAAACAGTATCAGAGAGCATAAAGGAAAGGAACTCACCAGTCACAACTGATCACTTTTAATAGGAAGGAGGCGCGAGGAGACAAATATTCCTGTATGTACAACCGTAGGGGCGGACAAGATTTCAGTCAAGCTAATTAATGGGCTTGGTCCAAGAAGCAAGGAAACATTAAAGTCATTGGAAACAGACATAACAAATAAATAAATTCCGGACTACTGGCAAGAGTAGGATGAATTTAATCTTTAATAAAAACGGATATAGAACATTAAATCATTTAGACTGATCACGATAGCGTCAATTATGTATAGATTGGCGATGCAGGCAGTGATGCTGAAAATGCAGGCATGGATAGAAAGTAATAATGTACTGGGCGAACTGCAGAACGGATTCAGAAGCGGTAGGCGCCCAGATGATAGCATTTTAATAATAACGCGATGCATAGAAATATCCAGGGCAGAAAACAGACCGCTATATTTTAGCCTTTGTGGACATAAGCGGTGCATACGACGGTGTAATTAGGGAATTCTCCTTTGGAACACACTCGGATCTGAAGGCATCGGTAAAGCAGTAATCGAATTACTAAAGGAAACATACAGGGATAACAAACTTGAAATTGCTAGGGAGGGGTTATGAAGTACGTCTACTGTCGAGGCATGCAAAGGACTAAGGCAAGGATGTGCGCAATCACCATTGTTTTCTATGATTTATATCAAGAATATGGAGTCTGCAAGAAAGCAATAGTGGTTTTAGTTTCTTGTATAAGCCAGGGGAAAGGACGTAGAACAAAAGCTTCCAAGATTAATGTACGCGGACGACATTATTCTGTTAACTAATAACCAGAAAGATTTACAAGCATTCGTTAATATATGTGAATACGAAGGAGATGCATTCGGCTTAACCTTGAGCGCACTTAAGTCGGGTTTGGTGGTACTCTACGATTTCAGTGATAAAAATCTTAGAATACAAGGAAGTCAGATACCAAGACACTGGCAGAATAATACAACTATCTCTGGGTATGGACCAACAAAGGACAAGTATACATGGAAAAGCATGAACAGGCCACCAGGGCGAAGGGATCTCGCGATAATGAAGCACATAGCATTATAGGGGTACAACACATTATGAAGTACTTAAAGGAGTTTAGAAAGGAATAATGGTACCAGGGCTTACCTCCGGGAACGCAGTTTTGTGAGATGTCCCGTCGGGATAAGAAATAAGTCAGCGATCTGTGGGAAGTTAGCACTTCGAGCCCACGGCAAAACTACGAATGAGGCAGTACAGTGAGGCATTTGCTGGTCGTCTTTCGAGGCACGAGAAGCTCAGGGAAAAATATTGCACGAAGAACGCTTCAGGAAAATGGACGACAATAGGTGAGCACCTGAAGTGTTTAAATACCGAAAGTGTATTGACTACAATGGCTGAAAAGGACCAGAAAACTAACTAGTAGTTATTTAGGAAGACAGGGCAGGGAAATAGACGACGGGTAAATAGCACAGAGGTTAAAAACTAGAATAATTAAATGAAAGCGAAGCCGACCCCAGACCTATATAGAAAATAGGAAACTGATTAAACGTTCTATGACAACTCAAGAGGCAGCGGCTTTCTCTTCGAAGCTAGATTAGGATGTCTTAGAACGCGAAGCTACAAAAGGAAGTTTAATCGAGAAAAATCAATGCCCCGCCACAGTGATGCGGTGGTCAAGATGCTCGACTACTGTGCCACCTTTACTAGATATGTACAACGTTCTACTGTACCAGAGTACCCGGATTGGAGCCCGACCTGCGGCGGCTGCGTTTCGATGGAGGCGAAACGAAGAAGCGCCCGTGTGCTGTGCGATGTCAGTGCACGTCAAAAATCCCCAGGGGGTAGAAATTACTCCGGAGCCCTCCACTACGGCACCCCTTTCTCCCCACTTCCACCTTCCTCCCTACCCTTACGGCCTGGTTCAGGTGTCCACAGAAGAAGTATTACAGATACTGCGCCTTTTCTTTCCTGTGAACCAATTATTATTATTATTTATCAATAAGGTGAACCTTGTGCAGTGCTAAATCAAAATTAAACGAGTATTTAAAAATATACCGAGTCTAGAATTAAAGTCCTTAAGTTGGAGTCCTCTGAATTAAAAAGCATAAACAGAAAGGTTGGGCATGATGACGACTGTGACCACCCGTTTCAAAGGAGACGCTCATAACATTCATCCATCCGTGCGTGTCGACTTCGTTTGATTTCGCCGCGGAACATGCGAAGTGTGCTTACTGTGTAACCACGAGTGAACAAAAAAATTGTCCGTATTTTCGTGTGAATTACAGCTATCACTTCATGCCATAAAAGGCGAATTTAAGTGTACCCCATGTTTTGCGCGAATTTTGTAGTCGTTGAAAATGAACTATAGTCCAACTTCATGACACGGAGAACTTCGCTATCCCATCACGATGGCGTGGAGCGGAAGCAAAGGAGGCGTCTCGACATAGCGAATTCGTAATTGCGGAAAGCCTATGAAAAGGGCCTGGGTGAAAAGAACATACCTTGAACCGAGCTTGCCGGTGCCTCAGAGAGCCCAGTGTCCCCCGCAGCCGCCTCCTTTACGCCGAGATGGTAGCGCCACCTCCATCCAGCCATAGAAAAGGGAACGGCTGATATGAAGGCTCACTGGCGAACCTCTTTAAATAGCAGAGCAGAAAACAGACAGGACGGAGCAGACTGCGCGAACTTATAATCTGTTTAATTCCCATCCAGTGCTCAGCATGTCGCCGTATCAACCGTTTTCTTGTTGCTACTATCAGCTTCGGAAAGGGGGCTATTTTATAATCATGGCACTCATTTATAATCCGGCTGGAACGTCGCCGCCAGAAAACATAGTCGCCGCGAGTATCATCTTCCCAAAGTTGACGACTCGAGCCAGCACATATATCTCCTCGACTGAGCCCTCAATGAGACTTCGCGAAGCTCGAGCGACTTCGCCGATACAAGATATTTTACGACAAACCAGGGCTGCGACGCCCCAGAAAATAATAAGATGAGGGAAAGTAGGAACGCATGAGCGCAGCTGTTTGGGTTCCTAGAAACATGGGTGGTCGCCATGGTCGATGGAGCCGCTACCACTTCTGGTAGAAGCCCTCACACCACTATAACATGAGTGTAAATACGGCGTGAATACGCTTGCTAGTCAAATTTTTTTTATAGTTTTTGCAGCGCGTAGCCGGACAAGGACAAAGACGGAGGAACATGTAAGACGCACAGGTACTGAACTGCAACTTTATTTTGGTAATCAGCCAACCATGTCATATATACCACAGAGAAACGCCCACAAGAGGGGCAAAATCTAAACACGTGGCGAAACCCCGGTGCAACAAAATCAAGGCGTCAAATTGAACAACCACGAGTATAAAAATATCGGTAAATCTAAATGCCTAACACACGATTAACACGAGAAAGCGACATAACATGATAATAGTGGACGCGTGGCGAAAGTGCGTGAAAAATCAACAAATATTTCCAGTCCTTATGGCTAAAAAAGTGGATGTGTCAGGTGTCCACAGGTGTTATGATGTTTCTTATTATAACACCCCGCCGCGGTGGCGCATGGATTGAATCAGAGCCACGGCGACCGCTTATTGAAATTTTGATGGAGGCTGAAAGCCAGGCGCCCGTGTGCTGTGCGATGTCAGTGCACGTTAAAGAATCACGGGTGGTCGAAATTTGAGGAGCCCTCCACTATGGCGTTTCTCATAGCCTGAATCACTTTCGAAGGTTAAGGCCCATAATATCAAACCAAAAAATCTTATCGTACCTTACTTTATTTTCTTCAGCACAGCAACACCAACATGCATCCGTTTCGAACGCATATGAGCCCCTCTACCTCGCATACTCATCGCACTGGTAAGCAATGCGCAGCACCGGCACGTGAAATCCTCATCATTGTTTCGTGCGCACAACTTGAAGCGGCAACAACGGCATTGGGCTTAACAAATCAATGCCTTCCGCTGTTAGTCCAGACTCCAGCCTAACACAGCAAGCCTTTTCAGCCATCTATGAACACGCACACGAAATGCATGCGTGGAGCAGACACAGAAAACCTCCATGCTTCCGCGGAAACTTTTTTGTGGTTATGCAGTCAAAGCTACAGAGCCGAAACGCATCAGCTCACTGCGCTGCAGAACAGATATTTCGCAGGTCGTGCCGTAGATTATAATATAGAATTACACAAATAAAAGCCAGTACAGCGTTACCGTAGTGCATTTTAAAATCAGTACACTACGCCGTGCAAATTAAAGTGATGATGATGGTGATGATGATGATGCTCAGGGGCATACCCTTTGAAACGGGTCGGCACCAAAACTGGTGCGTAGGCCAAAAGGCAAAAAGTGCAAATGCGGCGGCTGTGCCCGCAAAGAGTATGTCAGCTGCTTCTGCTGCCTCTACCCGCCGGCTTTTGTACGCGTTTGCAATAAGCTTTTCGATGACGATATATTAATTTACCGCGAATTTACGTTCATATTAGCACTTCAATAGTACAAAGAAACACATTTCTGCGTCGTTGGCGACCCGAAAACTTATTTCAAGTAAAGGCGAAATCGAAGCTGAGGCCAGGTATGTCAAAGCTACTTGGTGTAGTGATATCGTGACGAAATTAAGCACCGCCCCACTAGGTTTACAAAAAGTTGTCCGGGAGTGCACCACCCGGATGCTGGCCTGCCCCTTCGCGAGTCAGTGCTAAACATGAGGCTGTGGCGGGAAGCGGCCGGTTATAAGGGGAGAGAGGCCCAGTCGGCCGGCGGCACTGTTTTGACTGCCGGGGGTGACGCCACGACCCTAGTGCGCAATCCCCACATACGCAAATGCAGCCAGTGCGTCACGCATCCACGCATGAGACCCCTTAAAGATCAACCCCAAAGGCCCCCTCACCGATGCTGTAACCTTAAACGCGGCGTCGTTGGTGTGTCAGCGTCGCGCGGCGAGTTATTGCGTCATTCTCGCGACACCGCGACCGTACCAAGCCACGAGGTTCGATATATATCAGCAGGAAACCCTGATCAACCGCCCAGTAAAAAACCAAGTGAAACCAACTGCAACCAACTGGCCATTCCGGCGTGTTTTAGCCATTTTCCAATTGGAGCCAACGGGTGAGACCCATTGCATATACAATGGGTCCAATGGGGCATACCAGTTCGATTCAATTGGCCAGACATGCATACAATGGGTCCAGTGGGACTTACCAAATGGGGCAAAAGGCAAGCTGTCAATTTACATTTTACTAGTGAAACTATGAGCATTGCATGTTTTATAGAAAACAAGGCCGACAAATAAGCATACGTCGCACAACTATATATATATATATATATATATATATATATATATATACAGCAGTCAGACACTATTACAGCTTAGATCAATACATACAACCAGTTAACATACTTCTTCTCCAACTTCTATACACCGCTCATCAAACACTTAGAGTGGCAGTATTTATTTTTTTACTGCAGTGGTAGTGTAGATGATGAATACGATTTACTAGGCCAAGCTGCTGATAGCTATTATGAAAAGAATGTTCATTATTTTTTATTTGTCAAATATGCGAATGTTCACCTGGATACATGGAGTGCAGTTGAACAGACCGAAGAATGCAATGGGTCAGACTAATTAGGCTCACCAGCTGGCAAAGAATTACTCAATTGAGTAACCATTTCGAGCATAAAGAATCAATATTACAGCTACTGATGTACGCGTACAAATGGCAGTCTAATATTTAGACTTTGTACTGATAGCTGCTAGATGCAATTGGACTCCCTAAATGAAATCAACTACGGGTCCATTTGGACAGTCCAACTGCACCGAGAATTCCAACTAGAAACAAATGGACTATACACTTCGAACGCGGAATTCACGTCGAACTATTCAATTGGAATGTGAATTTCAGCTGGAACACATAGGAGAGTCCAAGTGAACCGTCCACTCGAAACGAGAATTTCAACTCTGACTTATTGAATATCATGAAACTAACTGGGATTCTAATAGTTTCCAGAGTCATTGTTGTTTTTTGAACGGGCACGCGCACTTTTTTTCGGATTAACTTCGCGGAAAATAAAGAAATGCAGGCACTCATACGATCTGATGTGGCATTTTTGCCTCACCAGAGTATTCTAACACAGCGGTCATTAGTTCGCGCTTAATTCTTCCCCACCTCCCTCTCGCCTTTCCTTCTTGCACTCGTCCAACTCGCCCACACAACCCGTGGGTCCCAATTATAGCCCACAACGGATTTTCGCCAAACGAGGCCCATACTTGTTCTCGCAATTGAAACCCGCCGCCCGGTTATTACCTTGAAAAAATGAGATTCATCGACTGCTGTTCGCGGTAGTGAATAGTACAATTACTCCCCATCATCTGACGTCACAACCCCGCCGCGGCGTCTTAGTCGCTATGACGCTCGACTACTGATCCCAAGGACGCGGGATCGAATCCCAACCGCGGCGGGCTTCGATGGAGGCGAAAAGAAAGGCGCTCGTGTACTGTGCGACGTTAAAGAATCCTAGGTGGTCGACATTTTCCGAGGCCCCCACTACAGCGTATTTCATTGTCTCAGTCGCTTTAGAATAGATTTTATAAAACCAACAAATCAACCAATCTGACGTCACTATAAGCTGACCAATCAGCGTGGAGCGGTGTTACGTCGACGACGCCTCGGGACCGGTAAATGTGCCCTTTACAAGGGACGTGGCAAATAAAATGGCCAATCTGGTCATTATTGTTATTTTTATTATTTGGCAATTATCCTCCGGTTTTTATCTGTCTTGTGACTAAAGATTATAAGAAAACATGCAGCATTTTTTTTTAATATACAGTCTTTTTTTTTTTATTTTTTACAAGCAGCCGTGGGGGGGGGGGGGGGGGGGGGGGGGGTTGAGCCAATCGAGCTTTTAATGGCATACCGACGTAATGCTGATTCCGCGCGTTTCCAGGCGCAATGAAAGGGAGAATCCGGGGCTTACGTCTGTTGCAATTCCGCGTGTCACCGATGAAGAGCGCATGATTCCCGACAGGCTGAGGAGCGCAATTAAGCTCTCGATTTTTATATGCATAGCCGCAATACTTTTGCGTGTTGTTTGCAAGAAACGTATTCGTGTGCATGTTCTTACTAAGTTTTTAACTTTATTTCTATGACTACCGGGAAACTAAAGCAATAACTAAAGCTTTATTATAGAAAAACCCAAACTTTGTGAACATGCTGATGCAAAAGAAAGCTTGCACTTTTTCTCAATCATTTAACGCAGCATCGGAGATGACTGACTGTACGAGGGTTGACGATTGTAATTACTCAACAATTAAACACTAGGCTCAAAATGACCTGCAGTGCTGAAGTAAGGGGAAATAAGGGTAATCAAATAACACACATGTACCAGATTTGCAGCATCACGCTTGTAAACAGTGAAACTAGTTTGATCTGTCCCTAGCTGTCGCGGAAAAACGCGAGTATGCCAATCAAGATATGGCTAAGGAAATGGGGCGGCGAATCTTCATTATTCAGTTGCAAAACTTCCCATACGGCGCATGTATCAAAACATGGCGGTCCGAGTTCTGCAAAATACGGATGTTCACGGATTGTGGCGCACCCGCGGTCATTAAAGTAAACTGTGTCCATGTTGCGGACTGGTTGAGAGATGTCACCGTCCGTTCAGGGGGTAATTAATCCCATCTCATAGATCTATTCGATTAACAAAGTTTCTCTATTCAAATACAAACGTTTGAGGCTCTTGACAAACGCACAGCGACCTGGCAACAAGATCATTTGATTTGATGCAAAAGCGAAAATCCTAAGACATAACAGCCTAGAGATATTTAAGAGGTAAAATAGCCGTTTTCGGAAGACAATAGCATAAATCTGCTTCTAGATAGCGTTACAATCCGTAAGGATTCAAACCAAAAAGTGGATAGCAAAGAAAATCATTTTTTTATTTTTAAGTATGGTTCCCAACTAGCACGTTCAAAGCGCTGTAAGGCGGGTAGTCACCATTGGAACTCCGTCTGACCCTTGCTTCCATATGGACCCAACTCTTACATATAGCAAACAATACTCAAAAGACGATTGATAAGTCAACAGCGGGAGTGCTGGAAGCCAACCAGCAGTAGAGTCCAATTACCTAACCAGCAGGAAGGGGTAGGAGGAAGTTGCGAGGATAGTACAGTCGCCGTAACTACCTCATAGCAAATTCCGTCCGCTAGGTTACTCGGTACATATATGAAAATGAATAGGTCAATAAAAATAAGTTGACTGCTCCAAGCGACAATAGCACAGACAGCATGACTGTTATCACGTGCCAATTCGCTAGCTGTTCGGTTAATAAGTTTTTATTTACATGACTATTTGAACGTTTACGAAAATTACATTCTTCGTTTATCCCCACGTATATAAAGAGCACAATTCTGCCAAGGGAGCAAGAAACCGCACACATAAAGTTAGTTAAAGGTAAAAATGAAATTAAAGATTACGTACCTTAAGTGTCACCAATCCGAATGGGGATTCGTGTAATTACCGCCCCCTTTTCACTGCACAGGCCGCAGTCAAGCTGTGGCTGTCGCACTTGAACGCTAAGGTTCCGCTTTAGTAACAGAAACGCGTAGACCTACAGCATTGTTAACAAGAGACAGAGTTTTAGCACAGTGGCGCGCTAATTAAGAAGCACGATAGAGGAGCCTATTGCACACGAAGAATTATTGGTGCGCTACACCACGCGATGCCTCGGTAAATTTAACAGTACAAGATTCCCCCGTCCGCGCCGAATATGATGTCCACGTTTCATCCAGCAACAGAAAAAAGCTTCAAACGTTATACTATTCGGCCTTCACTTCAATAGCAAAAAGGGAAGACAATAATTATCGTAGCAGCGCCTCATGGCGCCGCAAATGGACGGACAATTAGCAACGTGCAGTGATGAAGCCCGCAGTACTCGCTTCTCAAAAGCAAACAAATCGCAGAGTGTCGTTTTCGTGCAGTGACAGGTGCTCAACGGCAGCCTCATGAGTGAGTCACAGGTATAACATGCCACGTGTGATAACTTGCAGAACGTATTAGCGGCGATAAATACGTGTTCACGCAAGGAGATATGTAGCGAAAAAAAAAAAAAGAAAACTGGTCGAGGATGCTCTCGTTAGTGTGCATGAGCGCGGTTCCACGACTCACTGTCGCCTCCCGGTGCGAATAATCGTGCAGACAACCAGGTGAATGCAGTCCGAATTATCGGGCGGGGAATCGGAAAGACGCGATCCGAATAATCGTGCGGAGAACAGTGAAGAACGCGGTGAGATTATTTGCACCTTGTTGGCTGCGTCCACTGTTACTTTCCGAGCAAATAGCAATACGAAACTGGGAAATGGACAACACAGTGGGAGGGATGTGACGAGACAAGGGCGCGTGTCGTTTGCTGGTGCATGAATGTGTATCGTGTCTTTTCTTTTTCTTTTTTTTTCTTTTTTGTCGTGCGAAGAATACGTACGCGGTCGTTTCTGGGTGTCCATTCACTCCCTGAAGCGGAAGCCGAGCAAGTGTTCGTGTTTGTGTTCGGTCCACTTAGGTCTGACGAGGCTTGTCCAATGGGCGGACACATTTCCTGGTCCTCCTATGGGCAGACAGGGAACGGATTACAGAACATTGCGTTTATAGTTGAGCATTACACGTGTAAGTAATATTGTCACCTTAAAACAATGAAAATACTAGATGAGCATCTCGTAAAAATATCTGCTAAAATTAGCATACGTTTAAAGCGCCTCCTATGAGGCGCCTACCAAGGCGAATGGAAATTTCCTAATTCTTGAATTGACTCCTTCGCAGGAGCATTCTGCTCGACTATAGTGGTGAAACATGTAATTTTCCAAGCGGAAAATTGGAAGCAAAGCTCGAGCGTTTTTCGAAGCAGGTGGAATGCGCTGACGTGGTTTCACGGTTACCGCGTTGACACAATCCGAGTCGAAAAGCGCACGTACTGTGCTCTGCTTGAAAAACAGCCTGTTTCGCCATTAGTTTGGCAGAGTGAGTTGCGAATAGCTAAATCAAGAATTAGGAAATTATCCTACCGGTCACAGCGATTTCATCAGACACTCCACATACAGTGAAGACCTTGTAATGAAAATTTCGTAATATATGACACATGAACATATAAACGCAACATGTACAATCTACTATATTTTTTTACAATAACGGAGCAGTAGTTGGAAAGTGCAAATAAAATGCTTCGGAAAGAGTAGTAAAAATGAGAGGAAACAGTATGAACGCAAACTTAGCTAACTGTTTACACTAAAACGGAAAAGAAATTTTCAAGTATATCTCTTAGTTGACGAAACCAACACCTGGTAAGACTACAAGCATTGAAACATTGGTCTAAAAAACACGAATGCTTTAAATTTAGTAACCGTACAAAAATATCAAAAAGTAAAAATAATGAGAGCCATTCTATTCAACTCTGCACGATATTCATCAGAGCAGTGAACGTCAGATCCGTTAACGTCAATTTCCAAAGATTGTCGCTTACACTGACTGACCTTAGTGAATAAATAAACCGCTGAAATAAGCGCGCTACCAACGTCTCGGTAAATGTTTTATTCAGGCAAGTGCTAAGGCTGAGATAACAAATATTAATAGCAGGTTTAAATCGACTACCTGGTCCAATATTGCCTCCAAATAACACGATACGTATTAACCCTCATCTAGAGAACTATACTAATCGTTACTGTTAGCAAACTACAGTGCAAGTGAATAATATATGATCGCCCCGCCGTGATGGTGCAGTGGTTAGGGTTCTCGACTATTGTGCAATAATGATGCAGTATTGAATCCCGGCCGCAGCGGCTGCTTTTCGACGGAGGCGAAAAACAAGGCACCGGTGTGCAGTGCTATGTCAGTGCACATAAAGAACCTCGGGTGGTCGAAATTACTCCGGAGCCCTCCGTAACGGTATCTCTCATAGCCTGAGTCGCTTTGTGACGTTAAACCCCATAAACCAACAACATATGTACGTTGTGCAGTTATTCTTGATAAAACTTTGCACACATGTGTGACTGACAGGGTAAAGGCCCCTTTCACCATTGTACATGGTAAAGGGATAATACAACTATTCTCCATGTAACATATACTATCTCGCAATATCGCATTTACTGAATCCCTTCAATAATTAATGATCAAGGCATCCTACATCAGACGATTTCATTTTGTACAGTCTTTGGGTAGAAAAGTGCGAAAAGCCCCGCCGCCGATCATACGTTATGTAGACGTATGCAGCCAAGTCCCTAGTACTTAACTGCGAATAATAAAATGTACACATTCTACACATTTATCAGATAGAACGGGCGCCGTTGAGGAAGTGGGCATTTTTCATCCGCTGACACGGTAGCTATGCAACCAGTAAAAGAAAAAAAAAAAAAAGTTTTCGTTCGCAAGCCCGCGTCCTGCAAATTTATATCCATGACTGTACATTGCATTACCGCTATGCAAAAAAAAAACATCTTTGAGCCAGCAGCGCTCAGCACAGCCGCACCGCTTAATATTGCACATGTAAAACAATATCCGAGTTCGAATTCCACCGCCCATTTCCTATGAGCATAGGTTGCTAATGTGTTCACCATGTGGCGCCACTGGGCAATACCGCTGCCGCCATCTCACGGCGATCAAAACAACCTGCCAGCTTTTCGATTTGCCTTTGCTTATCCCTTTCTTTTTTTCGACTAGAAGGGGCGCGCGCAGTTCAAATCGTACAATGCATCTCCTGTACAATGATCATTTCTTATTCAACCAAACGGGGTGACGCGACTCACCTGCAACTCAAATACTCTAGAGTTTGCCCAGACGAAGAGGAACCGCTTTAATCAAAACAAAAACTCGTTCGCGTCTCTTTTTTTGACCTCGTTGCAGGCATGGCCACCACCGCCCGACAACGTGCTCGTGCAAAACCGGGCCCCGCAGTAATTGGATGAAACTCAAATCTGCTGGCATCACGAGGTCGTCAGAGCCTGCCGGAAGGAAGCGAGATCGTCGACGGCCCGAAGCAGGACAATGACGACGACGTCATCTGCAGCGTTGGCGTCAATGCAGCGCGGGGTAAAAAACAACGGTCGAAAACCGGGCCTTTCCTGATGACCCGTCCGTAGCGCTACTGCCCGCCAACTAGCCAAAGAACCGTGCGGCGTTGAGGAAGTTGGAGCTGGGCGCCGCATTTCGCTCGCCTACTAACACGGGATTCTCGCCATCTGCCGTCAGAAAATGCATTCATTTGCGATTAACAAGTTGAAAAAACAAGTGCTGCATGGACTGCCATTCCTCACTGAGAGGATTTACCTTTCTCATTACAGTTTATTGATTGAAGGATTCGATTGAAACAAGCAATATGAAAACATAGTGCCGGCCATACTCTATTTCCATATAATGATTTCAGTTTGCCACAATTCATGGTTGTTATAAACATGTGGCGAGGAAAGCGTATCTAGTTTTGCATTCTAGTCTATTCGCCAATTAATGGTCAACGCTAAGTACAAGAGCAAAAGTCTGCAGCCAATATTAAACCTGTGTATAAAAACTTTCTACCAATAGATTAATGAACCAAAAGTCGCTGCCATCGCGGTGGGTCCATAAGAAAAAAAAATTACAAAGCAGCCGATTCACAGCCTACGTGCACACCAATATATATATATATATATATATATATATATATATATATATATATATATATAGTTGCAGTTAAGATGGTTCGAAATTGTATTTTTATGACATTGAAGGTTTGCACGGCTTCGAATAGGTCAGTGCCGCGCGCGCGCTTTCTGCTAATCACAGCAGCCGACGCTAGATTGCAGCCATAGCGCCGTCTAGTCAACAATAAGCGACCTCGCTGCCCGAACATTTCCATCAATATCCGCTCTCCACTCCCGCGTAATTTGGCGACGCCAGCGGTACAGCTTCCACAACGCCGCACGGTATTTGCGACGCAGTAAACGGTAGTGAATTGCCCATGCAGCGTAGAAGCGCAATTTCGATCGTACAACCCACTTGCTATAATGTGCATCAAGAAAAGGAAAAAGCGAGCGGGCGTGCGACGTCGAAGTGCGGTTCTGTCGTCGTCTCCCCTTGAAGGACGGCCTCCTCAGCCGTGTGTATGTATGTATATATATATATAGGACCGATATACGTCGGCGGAATAAATTACGGCCATACATTAGTCTGATACAATTCAGCGATCTCGGCGGTTCACATGAATAAAAACGCGCGCTGAAAAGCCAGGACAGTCTCATCTCGGCTTTGACATCTGAACTGTGCAGCCTGATCTTCCTGCAAAAAGAGAAAAAGAATCGGGGCGATCAATTTTATCGATGCGGAGCCAATGCGCAAGCATACCCGCCTTCTCCTCCGCTTATGTAGTAATGAGGAATACATTAAAGGATTTCGTTACATCCGGTATTTTGTTATATCAAGTTTCTTCGTTATGCCCGAGTCTTTCGTTATATCAGAGTATCTCGTCTTTCATATACCTCTCCCCTATGGGATGAAAGGGGAGATATCCCTCTCATCATGTTTCCACGTGCAACAATGACTGGCGACCTTCCGTGCACCAACCGTCGCACAGCGTCTACTGAGGGTTAGGTTAAAAATGAATTGAGTAATCCTTAGTAGCTGTCGCTGGCACGAAGGCTTGTTTGTGACGGAGGGCTAGTGCGAGATCACATCTGCCGGTCATTGCACGCCTCAAGTGCAAACTGCCAAAGTAATAAATAATCGTGGCTCTGGCCCAAGTGTAATTGCTCAATGTAGTCTTGAGAACTCCAAATCGTCGTAACTGATTACGGCGTTCCTAGCACGCAGCCCATCTTGGCCAGTTGAAACCCAAACCAGCCATTCCTAGGCAAGAGTCTTACCACGTGAATTACCTGATTACGAAAGTTCGAATAATAACTAGATGTCTGTATCTGGAAAGAAAACCTGTGCCTATCGTTCCCGGCACCGGCACACGTGGTGCGCTTTCGACGCATACTTGAACGAACATCCGGGGTTTCCTCCACAACAGGTTTCTCTTTATTTCGGTTTCCTCGTTATCGTTTCCTTCGGTCTTCTTCGTGGCGCGCACTGTATTATACACCGCCTCTATCAGGGTCCGCAAAGTACTGACGTATAGGCAGACGCACAAACTGGGCACAGATCAATGCGAACACGAGCTGGGGTTCTTGAGCCACCAAGGCACGGCCGTACTGACGCGGGCACAGAGCCAGGGGACCTTTCGTGC
Source organism: Amblyomma maculatum (assembly GCF_055883805.1). Taxonomy (NCBI): domain Eukaryota; kingdom Metazoa; phylum Arthropoda; class Arachnida; order Ixodida; family Ixodidae; genus Amblyomma; species Amblyomma maculatum. The sequence goes on from NC_139352.1 coordinate 12,145,985, forward strand.
ACCCTAAAGAGCGCCAGGGGACCGCTGCGATTAGTGGGGAGAGGGAGCAAGACAATTGATCACAATGAAGGAGCTAGGCCGTTTCTATGCCAGCATTTACCGATCGCGATGAGTTGAGGAAGGAGCGTAGAATTTTCGCGAAGAGATGTCTCCTCTCCACTAAGTACCCTCACGTACACACGTGACAACTTGAAAGCCAACGCCAGCAAGATTGCGAGAGCAACCCGAGGTCATGCCTTCGAATATCGAGGCGGGGAAATGCTAGACAGACCCGTCTGCTGTGCGCTTTCAGTGCAATAACCCCCCCGACGGTCTAAATTAATCCGGTGCTTTCAACTATGGCGCGTCATTCACTCTTTTTTCTTTCACCATCACTCATACATTCCCCGAGAGTGCGGTGTAGGCCGTCCGCTGAGAAGCTAGAGATTTCCTCAGGAAACAATACGTACAGTCTTTGTCAAAAGTGTAGAGCCCAGGGGGTCTGCTTCTGAGCCGCTTCGTGCGGCTTATAATGGATTTCCACTGTTCCGAATCTCTCGATGGTAAGATGTTTTGTCCTACCCTTTCCAATGGGAAGGACCTTCACTAACGCTAGAGTAGCGCCGCTATTTGCCTCAAAAGCAGACCCCCCGGGCTCTACACTTTTGACAAAGGCTGTACATACAGACATACATACATGCATACATGCATGCATGCATACATACATGCATGCATACATACATACAATGCATACATACACACACACATACATACATACATACATACATACATACATACATACATACATACATACATACATACATACATACATACATACATACATACATACATACATACATACATACATACATACATACATACATACATACATACATACATACATACATACATACATACATACAATGCATACATACAATGCATACATACATACATACATGCGAACGCACGCGCGCGCGCGCGTGTGTGTGTGTGTGTGTGTGTGTGTGTGTGTGTGTGTGTGTGTGTGTGTGTGTGTGTGTGTGTGTGTGTGTGTGTGTGTGTGTGTGTGCGTGTGCGTGCGTGTGCGTGCGTGTGTGTGTGTGTGTGTGTGTGTGCGCGTGCGTGCGTGCGTGCGTGCGTGCGTGCGTGCGTGCGTGCGTGCGTGCGCGCGCGCGCATGCATTTGCGTCGAAGAGCAGGGTCCGGTGCCAACTCGACTCACACGGGGTCGACAAATCAACCTGTCGGGATGCTTAAGGTTCGACTATTTAAATACTAATATGTGCCTGTAACCCCTCCTTCCCTTTACCTATCGCTATTTCCGTTACAACGAAACCACCTCAACAACAAAGCCCTCGTATCCGCGAACGACGACGAGAGTAATGAAGGCAGCTGCGCAGTAGTGTTAGCGTTTCAAATAGCGAAAGCGAATAATAAAAAAAAAGTGAAAGAAACACCGACAGCACGTAAAACTCGCTCTATACTTCCTGCGTAACTGCGTCTCATCCGAGTATACACGTATAATACACACGCATAACACGTACAGTCGCGCTTACCGAGCGCGCGCATCGCGTCCGGTTTGCCGCCGCTGTAAGTAGAGAGAAATATATTTTTCTCGAATGGAGAGAGAGGCGATGGGAGCAGGAATGCGCATTTTCAATGCCGTTTAGGAAATGCGCGTATTCTCCAAGTCGCGTGACAAGAAGGGACGATAAAGATAAGCCGCTTCTCAGAGAGAAGAGAAGGATGTTCGAGACAGGAATCGGAAACGAGGAAAGAAAGGCTTAGCGGCGGCGAGTTCGTTCTCGTGCGCGTTTTCGGAGAGGAAAAAAGTATAAACAGCAATTGCAAAAAAAAGTTAAAAAACTAAGTACCGAACGCTTTAGTCGTTGGCGCACGCACGAAAGGAAGGAGTGCTGCTACTATAGCATCATCAGCCTTGATTCCGGCTATAGATTGAGAGTTCCCCCCTTCGCGCGCGGAAAGGTCACTTAGATGTGCGCTACGCGTGGTTCTTGGAGGGTATCGAAGAAAAAATGAAAAAAAAAAAGACGACGTTGCCGCTGCCGTAGCCAAGCATGGCTGGCAACCGAGCCACGGTGGTGAGAAGGATGGCTTGATGCGTGGTTCTTCTCTGGCTACGCGTGTCTATATATATACGCACTTACACAGGCATCCATTTACCGTGTTAAGATCGATACAGTAGGCACTCAGCAGACGGGTATATTCCTCAATACGTGGGCGTTAAAAATGTAATGACGACACAGTTCTCGTGTTCTGTTCATTTTCTCTCTCCTTGCTGACAACTGTGCGTGCGGTAACGAGAACGATGAAATAACTGCAGAAGCTTTATGTCCCAGTGTGGCTAAAGATTAGGTATCGCGGCGCTGCTTATTCACCGAGAATTTCGGTTTCTGCGTAATATGACGTTTGAAGAGAGATGCGCAAAGAAAGCGCGCTAGCAGAAGATGAAAGTATTCTCTGCTCCGTCGTCTGCTGCCAATTAATTGCATGTGTGCCACGAGTCACGTGCGTTGACAGATAAATGGCGCATTAACTGCCTTTTCAGCTCTTAGCAAAATCTCCACTACAGTGATACTATAGAATGCCAGTAGCTCCACAAATCCTGCAGAGGAGCAGCATCGCAAGCGTCACTGCTTCTGTGAGCAAACGTGACTTGTGCCAGTTTCGTGCACTCTTTCCTGACGTCACAGCCAGGCAACACAAGGTTCGCATACAAAGTGTGTCCTTGACGCAGATTAAGCGCGTAAAGAAAAAAAAAATAATATCACTTTAAATTCTACTGTACACCTGCGCCCATATAATGGATATACGCTCTGTAACACTATTCGGAAGCGCTTGAGCTGCTTGTTTTACGGAAGTGTCCACCTACATGTACATATAATATGGTGAGGCTTCCCAAAAAAACAAAATATTTTGCCTCTGCCCGTGCCAGTCGACTTCGACGTTCAACCTTTACAATGCACATCATAAGTCTGAGGTCTTCTTTTCTTTTGCACATCTCATCCCTTTTCGTGGTGCGACTTAAAGCTAAGCTGTGAGATCCGAGCAAACGAGAGAAGATGTACGCAGCGATTTGAGTTTGTTGAAAGCAATACGTTACGCATCTAAACGATCATCAAGTACAAAACGTGTTCCCGCACACTCAACCTAACCCCATCCTACCAACCTGAACGAACTGCTTCTTACAATATATAAATCCGAAGTACACTTGCAGTCTAACCAAAGAGGACAGTAATGAATCATTGCTGCAATGCACAGGTAGCTCTGAAGTGAGATGAATTGGCACTACACATTAATTCCGAGAAATCATTCGATAGGCTTATCCAAGATGCAAGCTCCATGGATGGACGAAACCTTACGGTCACATATTTACGGCTGACAGTTTTGAACCACAAACAGGTACCTTGCGAAATGTTGCCAGAGAGAGCTACAGCTGGCAGAGGACTTGCATTCATGAGATGTGCCAAGGCGGCGCATGCGCCTCATACACTCGAGCTTCACTCCGCATCACTCCGTCATCATAACGTACCGATCTAACCGTATACCCTGCAAAGGGCACAAAAGTTCACCGGTAGAGGAATAAAAGAAAATAATGTTATTCTGACAACGGGTGCAGTGAAAGGAAACCAAATGCCATAGGCTCTGAACCAAGGAATCCGAAAAACAAATATGAAACTGGGAGTCTGGCATCCAGAGCAGATGTGTTAACACCAGTTTTCAAGGCTTTTTTTTTTTCTTGTGACAGATGACAAACACCTGTACCCATAAAAGTGCATTTACGAAACTCTAATTGGAAGACAGCGCCTTAATTGTGAGTGTGCTTGTGTTCCTTCGTCCTCGCGTCGTCACGCTGTTCAGTACGGCACACCTCTCTTTTTCCGCTTTCACTCCCATCTTCTTCCCTCACAAGCTTTTTTTCTTTCTTTTTTTCCTCGACATGAGGGGAGGGGTGCCGGATTATCCAGGGTTCAAAGGGTTCAAATGAACCGGGACTTATGTTCTGAGAGGTACGTCCCCCGAAAGCCGGAAAAAAATGGCCGATTTCGAGATTTGGTCCGAAAAATAGTCAAGTTTCATGATAACCCATGTTTAAAATTACAGGTTACGAACACAATGTCGAATGCTTCAAAAGCTGTTCGTCGCATCATACGCTTAATCCCAGCAAGCATCATATTTTGCCAGTTAAAGTAAAAACTTTGTTGTTTTTTATTGAACCGGGCCCGATCATCACTGTTAATCCGGCTCTGGTTCAGTTTCAGAAATGCCTAAAGTATACCTTCCACAGCTCACGCTCGACTTAACTGAGCAGCATGAACAATTAAGCAGCAACTCGAAGGTAATTCAATAACGCCTCAATATGCAACTGCAAAGCAACTGTAGTTAGTGTGCAGTTTGTGACTGGTTTAAATAAGCTTTCAGTAAAAGCGATACCCGATGCAATTAAACTGTACGCCGGTAGTACAATCTCTCTCCAGTTATGAACCAAAGTGCGGTATTTGGCCCCGTTCGAAGGATCAGATCGACACTGCGCGCCAGTTGTAACCATGCCACCATCCTCTTTGAATCGATGGACACGGGCCAGTATATAAATGGTGGCAGCCGCATTGACCTCCTTTTTAGCGCCCTTGAAGGAACGTCTGAATCGTCCTTATCGCAGTTTGGGACGCCTCATTTGCGTACCCTGCTGGGCTAAATTTAAAACGCTGCCTACGCAACGACTCGGTCCTGCGTTCGGCATTCTTGAGGGTTCGCGTGCGTTTTTCGGGGTGCCTCTCCGTCGACTAGGTCTACGATAACGGTTTGTATTCTACCGTGTCTAAGATCTGAGATGCCAAAGGAACCACAGTGCCACAACACCACAGCAGCTATATGTTCTGTACTTCCGACGTTCCTAACGAGACCGCTCGATGCTCATGAAGGCCCCTACAAGACCGTTTAAATGGACATATGGGCCTTTCAATCACGCCAGTCGTCACACGCCGATTATCGATCCGAATTAACATAACCCGCGGCCGGGAAACGAGAAGACGCGTCAGAGATCGCAGCACGCTTCAAATTAATTCATTCACTCACTCGGTAGTCTCACCACAGACTCCAGTTAATACGCTATAGGCTGCTCAGCGTCCGAGTGGCCGCGTTTCGATAGAGGCGGAATTAAGGCACGACGCCCGCGTACTGTGCGATGTCAACGAACGATAAAGAACCTCGGGAGGTCGAAGCCTATCCAGAGCAGTATGGTACCATCATATTCCTTCACCTCTTCCACCATGGCGCAAATGTTGTTGTTGTTGTTCTCCTCTGCGCAAATGAGGCGTTCACCCAGAAATGACAGTTCTTCTTCTTCTTCTTCACCCTCGTTTCCTGAAAACCATTTTTCTCCACAGGGTCCCACAGTGGAGTGTATTTCTATTTTTGCGCGCGCGTCAGGCGAGGGACGTACCTATGTCCTCAACAACTCAGTGCCACTCGTTTCACTTCACTGCAGCATACGGAGCATTGTCTAACCCCAAATTTTGTGCCACTCAGCTGACCGCATTTTAAAGCCGCGTGCGGAAAGCATCGCGGCCGGCATGATTAACGACCTGTGCGGCACGCATACTCGCTACGGTACACGGCTTTTCTTCCAGTCACCTATCTGCACGCCGAACAGAAAAGACACCCTGGAAAGTAGTGCACAGAGTATAGACACTAGAAGTTTTTCCTAACCTGTTCTAGACATGTTTTTTTTTTCTTCCTCGGTGACTATTTGCGAAGGGTGGGGAACACATCCGGACGACTGGGACTGTTCTTTCTTGCGCCGCAAGACACATGTCCATTCAAATCAAGCGCACGTGAAGTCGCATTGATGTGAGCGTGCCGGCAAAGCTTCCTGCATAGTTTGCTGCACTACAGTTTGTTCGTTTCCTTCCTTCCTTCCTTCCAGCCTTCTTTTTCTTACGTGATGTTGCTTTTATGTGTCCTTTGTCAAAAGTAGACAGATCAAAAGGTCTGCTTCGAAGCAGTGTGATAGCGTGGCATTGTACGATAACGAACTTGGCGATGCAATGAAATTTGCAACTCCATTCGCTATCCGATGGGTACGATATCAGGCGAAACCCGTGTGTAAGTACTCATTCTGCACAACTGCTAATTACTGTATCGAAACTCAATTTAGGCCCTGCCCACACAACCGAGCGAGTTCATCAAAATATTTGGAAATCACAGCTTCAAACGATGACAAAACTGATACAACTCCAAGTTCCCTGAAGCAATAGAATGACCAAATAAAAAAGGAATGCATAACAGTTATTAAAAAAACTCCTCGGACCTTAGAATAAATAGACGTACCTGTCATCCCTGGCCACCTCTCTTCTGCGTACGCAGTCTCATAACAAAGATTTGGCAACCTCCACTAGCGGCGTTTACATGAACCCGACAGGAGCGGGTTGAGTTATCGGGTCGAAAACTGGTTACAGTGTTCGAGCCCTGTTTAATCGACACGACAGCGGAAGGTCGAGTTGGAGAGTTGAGTTGAGTGGACTCGACCCTACCGGGTTTACATGAACCCGACCCAACGAGCGCAGAACCGGCTCTGGACGAGCGACTATTACGGTGGCACCTCGCGTTGAGGCGAAGAACTAGCAGACGGCACCCGACTCTGGTTCTTTCCCCGCGCTTCTCTAGCGTATTCCGTACTTCTCTCTCAGTGTGCCCCGACAGCGTTTACATGCTTCCTGCAGGGGGGGTACGAGTCCAGTGAACCCACCCCCTGCGCGGGAGTTGACTGGACTCGACCCGTCGTCTTCTCGCCCGACAGACGGGGTTGACATGAACCCGGTAACCGGTTTTCGACACGATAACTCAACTCAACCCGCTTCTGTTGGGTCCATGTAAACGCCGCTCATGCAAAGGCTGTCGGACAGGTTGAGAAGTCGAGTCAACCCCAGCGTAGGGGTTGGATTGACTCGACCCGCTGCAGGAAGCATGTAAACGCGGTCGAGTTGAGTCGGGTCACAATGGGAGAGGAGAACAGTACGAAAAACGCTAGAGATGCGCAGGAAAAAAAAAACGGAACCAGGTGCCGTCTGCTAGCTCTTCGCCTCGACGCGAAGCGCCGCCGTAATCGCCGCTCGCGGGGTCGAGTTCATGTAAACCCGCTCGGGTCGAGTCCATTCAGCTCGACCCCCGCATTCGGGTCCATGCAAACAGGGCATTAGTGTTCTTTGATTTCCCATGGAAATAGAAGAAAGAGGCATAAAGGGCAAGGTTTTCAGAGCTCCACAAGATACAGAGCAAATACGAACCAAAAAAAAACGCCTCAATGCTTCAGTGTGACCCACAAAGACTACTATCGAGTGTGTGTGTGTGTGTTCGGCCTTTTCTAATTTCAACAATTAAATGAACAGAGCTTAATCGTTTGACAACCAGAAAGACTGATTTATTCCATCACATAAAAGCCTTTTTTTTTTATACATGCGCGGCTCAGCTTAGACAAGGTTACTAATTTAAAATGAGTAACGAAACTTGTTTTGCATAAAATATCCAGCTTCGCTCCCCCTACACCTGGCCCTTTAAATTATGCCGTTTCGCAGACAGCATAAAGCATTTCTGTACTTATATTTTTTAACGAACTAATACTGCTACTAAGCTAAGGCATGCGAATATCCGCGGCTGGTGATGATGTTAGTTTTCATTTCTAGTATATGGTTTTCCAAGAGCGCAGTAAAAGGTCCGTAAAAGCTGCGTTTTCTCTGTAAACAAATCATTTGAAGGCCCCACGAAGAGTTCCTGCCGCTAAACACGATACTACTTCGCCATGATAGCGATGTAACAATGGCGAAATACAAGTAGCAAAACTGATTCGGAGATTTCATTTTTTACTTTTTCCTGCACGTGACGCTACGAATGACGCCATTAACAAAGCCTGATTTGATTTTCAGTGCGCGGGATTTCCGCGCGGTCTGTGCACGATAAAACGTGATCGCTTTCCCATTCGCATAAGTCCTTAGAACAACCCTCTAGAGAGCCTACCAATGTTTTGTAGGGACTGCACTGATTTTACTGATGACTATTTGACGTTAAAAGTTAATACATGCATTTATATAAATTCGCGACGCAGGTTGACAAAACCTCCTTTAAGGTCGCATTCGCAATTCGTTACGTACTGCACATCGAATTTTGCGTATGCCTAGTTACTTGCGACGGGTGGCCGAGCACGTGCAGCTGACGTACACGCAACAACCGCAGAGTTTCGCCTTCACCAATTACAAACCACCATTTTGTGAACTGCATGTGCTCGGCCACGTGCAAGCTCTCGTGTGACGAGGCGGAACCTACATTGTTATGCGCTACACAAGACTTGAAATATGAACTATGTGAGGAAGATTTGGGTGAAAAGAGGCGCTTAAAAGTAACTGCGCAATGGCACAGCGCTACTTGTTCGGACCACACCGCGGTTTGGACTAAGAGCATGTGACAGAGATCCTGCTTTTTACCAGATTGAACCAGTGGTTGAATTTCTTCTTCAGGGACCAGCCTCATTTGACGGATTTTATAACTCAAATATGGTTCGCTTACGAAAATTCGTTTGCCTGCTCCAGTTGCAACATTACTTTGTCTCCTGAATTGCAGTATTGAAATAATGATTTCTGGGTGCATGCGCTGTCGACGTTCGGGCGGTGACTTCAGAAAAAATGTATTCCAGTTGTTCCAAAATCGCAGCAAAGGTGTTCGCGTTCTTGCGCCGTTCCCTGCAGCAAATGCTTCCGAACAGTTGAAAGAATGGGTAGCGGCGTCGCATTGGACACATGATAGAAAACGAAAAAAAAAAAAAAAGCAAGCGACTCATTCGTTCAACTGTTCGGCAGTACTTGCTGTAGGGTTAGTTGGTCCATGCTATCCAATGGAACGGCGCAAGGACACGATCGCAGAAACAAAGGTATTCCTGTCATTGCGCGGTTCCATTCGTTAGCATGGACCAACTAGCCCTGCAGCAAGTACTTCCGAACAGTTGACGATTCGCGTGCTGTCTTGCTTTTTTTTCTTCTTTTTTTTGCGTTTTCTATCATGCGTTCAATGCGACGCCGCTACCCATTCTTTCAACTGTTCGGAAGCATTTCGGAATGCAAAACCATAATTAAGAGAAGAAACATGCGACCCTTCATGTTGAGTCGTCCTTTATGCACAAAAGAAAATAAATACATTCTTTTATGAGCATATCGCAAGACCTCCAATTTCCTGTTTTCCGTTTGCGACGTGCTTTTACTGGTGAAGCAAGCATTGAAAGCGGCTCATGGGAAGTTCGTGCCAACTTCTCTTGTGCCTTCTCATTTGCCACGCATTCTACGCATCGGAGTGGAACATTTTCTCGTTCGAGGTGCGAGAATTTGTTCTGCCTGCGCGCTACTAGCACAAAACCCCGACGAAGGTCGTCTCTGAGCGACATATACAACCATATCTCACATAGAAGCAAAAAATCACGGACAAAACCAACGAAGCGCTTGGAGCACCGACATTTCCTGAACGCCAAACATTCCACTCTCTGTACAGTACGCACATTGCCGAGCATTCGACCGACCAGTCCGCTGTCGTAACCTCGCACACGTGCGCCGGTACGTGGCGTCAAAATTAAAAAAAAAAAAAAAAAAAAAAACATATTTCAAAGAAGATGAAAAAAAAAATAATAAGTACTACTGGCGCAACGCAGCGTAGAAATAGAAGGCGGGCAGTTTCGGCATCGCCTTTATTGTGTCTGTCACTGAGTGTCGCAACGCCGGTCGCTGCCGGCACCAACGAAACAACCAATACACACCAGTCTTGCGCACAGGCGCACACGCAGACGGAGGGAAATCTGCGCCTCGGCGCATGTTTCACTGCTTGGCTCTTTCCTTTTTTTACCGCCTCCTTTGACGACACTTCTTTTCACGAGCTCTCCTTATCAGCCGCGCCGAGGCGCGACATGCCCGGTTTCAAAGTGGCCGCAATCAGACAGCATCACGCAAGGCAATACACGCCGGCGCAACGCCGCATAGACAGACCAACGACGTCTCCGATCCTGACGGAGCAGTCGAGTGACGCAGTGAAACGACCACGTACCACGTACTCGAGCCACGATCGGTGACGTTCGTCATCGGAACAGAGTACGCTGCCCGGACACACGTCGTGACGTCCGCTAGAGCGCATATAACGGCACTTGTCATTCATACCGCCCGGACGTTTGACACGCACGCATCGAAAGGGGCCGGGGGAAACGTGCCGGATCACACATCGCCGTCAAAAAACGGCATATCGGCGATACGCGTGAGGTGGCTGCTGCCCAGTAGTTTAGCACTGTGTATATCTTAATGATTCCACTGAAGGGCAGGAAGTAAATAATGGCACGGCACACGCGCACAGACACTCACACTTGCCTGGGAACCAGCGAGCGGCGTGCAATGGGAGGCTTTTTTTTTTTTTTTTTTTTTTTTTTTTTCACGGCGCACGTTGGAGTTTCCCTTGGGCGCTCGCGGCGGCCGACAGCGCTCCGTCCGTCAGCGCCGATTGCTTACCCTGGGTTTGCTCGAACCGTCGAGAGCCTTACGGTCCCTGATGTAAGGCGAACCAGCCTGCTTCGAAACCAGGCCGGGCGAATCTTGAAGCTCCACTTCGAAGCGAGTACTTGGCTCCACGTCGGCCATGTTGCGTCGGTTTGCTGCTCCTCCAGACAGTACGGTCAGTCGGGTGAATAACGGTAGCTCTAGGCGCGCACGGAGCCTGGGTCACACGAACAGAAGCGCGGAGTTTCTAGCTTAAGGGTTAATGACCGCTTCTGGGGTCCTCACTGGCCTGGTCAAAGCTCGGGACGTCCACCATCGCACTCCGACAACGACCGGTGTTCCGCCAAATGCGCTCGCCTCCAACGCGGCGAAAAGGAGAATAAAAAGAAAGGTTGGTCCTCTCTCTTTTACTCTCTTCTCTCCGCCTCGTACGCCACGCCTCTTCGCCTCTCTCTCGAGTCCGCTCCTCCACTTTCTCTCCCCACCCTTAGAGAAGCCGACGCATGTGTGTGCGTTGTTTTGTGGGCAGCTTTGAAATTAGCACGCTATCGAAGAGGAGCAAGAAACCGACGAGAGGTGACAAGCGGAGCTCTTGACACGTGCACCGTTAACGGGCGGTAACGTGAGAGAACTGCTGACTGCTGTCGAGCGCGGCAAAAAATCGTTTTCAAACTTGGGTGAGCGCTGATAATGCCCTTTGTTCGGGCTTAAGCGTCGCTCACCATCTGCAACGGTTCGAATGTGTTTCCCCCGGCGGTGTCAGCGGTAAGTACCATGCATGCACTGCGGCTGAAGCTTGCCCCTTTGCTCTCTTAATTTTTTAATCACACATTTGGATGTAGTCGAGGCAGCATAGCGATTACCGCACGCTTGTTTGAAAATGCCGGCAGGCTGTGATCCGCCATTAATAGCTGCAACGTAGCGAAAGACCTTGCTAAGTGTGAAATTTGCTTCGCATGCAATGCTGAGGCAGTGAATTTGTGTTAGAGCGCTATTCACACAAGCTTCTGGTACATGTTTTCACTTTTTGTTAGTTGAAGTGTACTGTCTACTTAACAGCTAGTGGACGTCCGTACAGCTGGTTTTTACACGCAGAGACGGACGGACGGAAGCCTTGATTACGTCGGGAAGCGTGCGAGCCATCTGTGCTTGGAAGTGATCTTAAATAAATTAGAAGCCTACGGTGACATTGTTTGTGACCATTTACGATCAAAATAAAACAGGAAAAAGAATGAGGGTCGGTGGAGGGGCGGAACGTCACGTCAAACAACAACCCGTGGATGACGAAGTCGTGCTGTCAGGCAGCGCCTGAGAGCGACGAATTTGCGTTCTTTGACGTCATTCCTAGTTATCTTTATCTCTGCTAGGTTCTGTGTTGCGTGAAGAACTGATTATACGTCAAAACAAACTCGTCGAACATGAACCGCATGAGCTCTGCGCCTCACGCTCTCCTCCTTTTGTAACCATGGCAACATCATCATTTTCCCTGCTGTTTCGCCTCCCTGTGGTCGCAGCGTTGTAGTGGAAATGTTCCTTGAAGCGTTCGATGAGGCCGCTTTGTTGATCGCTTTGTTTCTTCAGCGTATGCGAAGCCCGTATCACAATTTGTGCTCGTTTTTATCTTCGTCCCGATATAATCCATTAGAAGCGCCGCCGGTCTCTCTCCGTCAGATGTCGCACAGCGAGTTATCAGGATTCCCTACTCGTCCCTAAGCCTAACACCAGTGCATGGGGGAGACGCTTGGATGTTGCTGATGTATTCCCGTCACCAGCGATGCTACCCGTTTTATATCTGTTTCGTGTTGTCGGTAAGACTGCCAGCCTCGACTGTGCAAACTGATGCGTTACTTTCAGTTTTTTATGTTGGTGTCGGGTCGCTCGTCACCCAAGGTACGGAATCCGCTCGGTAGGCGGACGCGCTATCACGCCCCGCGGTATCAGCAAACCGCGCCGATACCCTGTCTGCCTTTGTTTACTAACGCGACAGCCTAGCGAATTTGTTCTGTATCTCGCGTGTCTTTTTGTTTGTTGTTGTTGTTGTTTTTTCGGTGTATATTTTTGATGCCGACTCTGCCCGTTTTACTTCGAACGGTTCCGGCTTTTGACAGTTAAGTGCGCGTGAGCCCGGTCTCCACCGCTTTGCGGTGATCGCGTTTTTTGTTTTCCGATATAGAAAATTACGATGGCGCCTCGAGCTGGCTTTGCGAGTGGCAGTGTCATGAACTTCGCCGAAAACGCTCACTGCGGCTACGTGATGACCAGACTGAGACAGCAGCAAGAGAAGGGACGCTTTTGCGACATTGTGCTGCACGTGGAGGGCCGCCAGTATCGGGCGCACCGTAGCGTTCTGGCCTCCTGCAGCCCTTACTTCGACTCGATCCTGCGTATGCACAAGGTGGCCGTGGAGCACATCAGCATCTCGTGCCGTAACCACTCCGCCTTCCAGTCATTCCTTCGCTACCTGTACTCGGGCTGCGTCAGCATCCACCGGGGAAATGTCGCCGAGCTCTTGCAGCTCTCCAACCACTTTCTCGTTTTCAAGCTCAAGAATTACTGTGCCGAGTACTTGGAGCACAATCTCAACTTAGCCAACTGCCTTGCCATCAGGGAGCTGGCAGAAGCCAACAATGTCCCCACGCTGCTCAAAGCAGTGGCTAGTTTCGTCAGTGAAAATGTGGAAGACGTTCTCAGCGACCCCAGGCTGCTGCGATTTGACAAGGAACGGTTCGTGACCTTCATCTCTGACCGCAGACTGTGCTTGCCTCAGGGTGCCCAGCTGCTCAACCTGGTGACACGCTGGGTTTCACACGACCTGGAAGAACGAGAAGGCTGGCTCCGGCTGCTGCTCACTTACATTGACTGGGCAGCCGTCGACCAGAACACGCTATCTCACTGTCTAAACCGTGACCCTGTGTTTAAGCTCAGCCGCAGATGCCTTCACTTTTTGCTCGAGACGCTAGAGAGTAATGCGGTGGAGGCACCCAATTGCAGTAGTACAGACAAGCAGCGAGAGCAGCTCCGGCTCGAGTTTTCGCAGACGCCTGAGAGAGACATGGAGAGTTTCATGAACCTTGCTGTCTCCGCAGCCATCGAAGCACTGTGCGCGGAGATGTCGGGGGACGCGCGGGACTCTCCTGCCGTGAGGCCAGCAGCAGAGGAGGATGACGAAGATACGCTGTCATCGGATGACTGTGGCGAACTCCTGGACGAAGATGTCGGTGAAGGAGTTCTGGGAGTGGGTAAGTTATTTCCGCACTGTATTATTCGCTCCGGCGCTCTCTGGAGCTGATGATGCCATCATTCTTTCAGCAAACCTCCTGCATACTTGCTGAATAGTCTTGCAGCCGGCTGCACTCACAGTTCCCTGTCATTTAGTTGCACAAAATTCAGTCACTCTAGCCTATTGTAGCTCAAGAACGAACCAGCAAATGTTTCTCGCAGGAGGTTTCCCAGCCATTTGCGTCGACAAGTTCTCATAAAGTCATGGATAAATCCCCTTGGATCTACTAGCGTGACATCACGGGGTGTGGCTGATCACAGTGTCATGAAAATCTGACGGCACTATTGGCTGAATATAGTTGACTGTATATAGTACCAGTTAATGTGAAGCAGCTCATGAAACTTACGGCTTTTCTTGTATGACGCTGTGGTGGGAAACAGTTCCCTGTTGCAGGAAGGTCTCTCTGCATGTTTAAATGGCTCGCCATATGGCCAAGCTATATTTGGAATAGTTGGGAATATTTTTAACTTTATTGGCTGCCATATTACTGTAGAAAGTCAATAATGGTACCAACACTGATTGTTTTGTTTTGTAAATTGTTAATTGGGCTTGTACTTAGTTGTGTGTAATTGCTTGGTAGTGTTGGCACTCACAGTAGTGTGCCTGGCTCAATAGTGACACCGAGCTGGAGTCCATCTAGTTCTTGCTGCATGGCTGTTTGTGGCTACATTGAATTGAATTGAATTTTGTTTATTTTCAACTCAAGGTTGAAGCCCTCGGGCAAAAAAAGCGGTCTTATGACGGCTTGAATAGTGCCTGGAGGCCCATACAAGGCAGCAGTTGTCACATTATAGATATCAGTGTAAGTTTGCATTTTCTAACAAAATCATAAACAAAGCACCGAACACAACAAACCAACAAAACATTTATCCTACATCAGACTTCCAAGAAATTAACAGTGTTGTATTTCACTATAAAGGGAAAACGTGATAGCGCTCAGTGCGAATTTCATGAGTATACTGTGAACGTTGTGCATATATTAGTTTGATGGGATATAAAATATTGTTGCAATTCCTTTTTATTGAAAGTCTCAAAACATATTTCTTCCTTTCCATAATTATTTGGAATGATTGGGAGCAGGTATAGCAGGGATTGACAGAAATAATGGGTATGTCTATAAGGTACAAGCCACTTATCGCAGCTTCAAGTGTGTGCGTTGCTTTTATGGGTAATCAAATTTCCGAAAGTCTTTAAAAAAGTTTGGAGAGTGCTTTAAAAAAAAAATAATAAAGTATGCAATAAGCAAAATTCTAGATAATTGCTTGCTGTTATTGTTTTATGCTTGCGAAAACGTTCTTCTGTCAGATGAAAGTACGGTAAAAATAGTGATTGTAAAACATGAAATGATTGCCGAGTAAATCTGGCTTAAAATTGGAACTTTTTTTCTTTTCGCTCATTTTAACTTGTGACGTCCAGACTGTAAATGGCTCTGTCGTCATATCTTGCCCCCTTTTCTAGTTCTTAGAACCGTTTGCAGTCTGAGCACCTTCTCTGTCATCAGAAAGCTGTAATATATCAGTGCAGGCCAAATTTTTTTCCTTAACGTCCCATGAAGTCTTCTACAAATACTGAAGCAGGTAATCCTGTTATGGGTTTGCGCAGTGCTCAAGCTAGCAAGAATTGAGCGCCTGGTAGCAGCAGACCTCCCGCTGAGCAGCCAATCCTCATGGACTGCTTGCGTACGGGGAACACATAATCTCAAACCTTTTCTCCTTCGATAAATATTCCTTTCCATATTTATCAAGACAAACCTCTTTATGCCCTGAGACAATAATAAGCAGTGTTAATAATAATAAAAAAAAAAGAAAAACTTTAGCTGGTGTATAACTACGGTGTATAAACCTTGTCTAAGGTGTATAAACCATAGGCTTAGCTTCACAAGTATCTCCTATTGAGCAGTAGTGAAAAAAAAGAGGGGGGGGGATGATGACAGTGTTATATCGCTCGCACGTCACGTTCACATACTTCGCGATTTATAGGCTTAAACTCTTTCCGCATTTGTTAGCTTGGTCACACACTGAGGCCACCTCCTTTGGTGGTTGCCCTCAGTAAAATCTAATAGCTGGGCTTTTCGTAGCTCTAATGATATTTAGTTGTCAGCACAGAAATGTGGAGTTGAACATTGGGAATATTTTTTGCCTCCACTCCGATCCACACACAAGATATTGAAGGGATAGAAAACTGGCCAAAGTATGTCAGGAGATTATGGTGGAGACCAAAAGACCTTGCCTCATTTAGTACAGATCGAGCACTACAATATCAAAGAAAAGAGGCTTTACCATTTTAATTTGCCATTGGAAATCGCATAAAAACAACTGAGGCATTATCTAGCGGAGAAACCCTATTACTTTTGGTGTAGTACCTCGCGTGACTACATGTCAGCAAAATATCTCTGATTTTTGTAAGTCCACACCGTTATCTTTTCTTCTAGAAGTGCTTGTCATTATTTATTATATTTTGCACTCTCTACACTGCGTCCTTATATAAAACCAGCCCTCCTTTCATTCATTCATTCATTCATTCATTCATTCATAAAACTTTATTCCTTTCGCACTGCGAGTTGAATGTTTTCAGGTTTTTCTACTAGATGGCGCTACAGTGTTTGGAATTCTGTGAATGAAACGATAATAGTGCCCACAAAAATTTTCGTCGACGCGGCCTGAATTAATGTGCCTTAACAGCTTTGAGTGTGAAAAGGACAGTACTCTAAGCAAAAAAATGTCTAATTACTGTCTGGTGAGTGAAATTTATATTTGTTTTCAGTATGTCTTTTTTATCGACCACCAGTCGTCATCGCGGTCACTGCTCATGGTTTCCAGCATTGGACTACATAAAAATGGGCGCATGCACTGATCAAAAAATTGTCTGTGAAACGTTTCTACAGCATTGCTACCAAAACCGCTACGGAATCGAACGTTTTAGACATCAATCCTTCCATTGCGGCAAAAAAAAAAAAATGTGAACTAAATTCCAGTGTTCTGTCCCTTTAACAAGAATGTATAAGACTTGGCATCATTTAGTTTTATTACACTGGCACTGGAACCCACAATCACCGATTTCGCCTCTGTGTGGTCTTTGGTGTCAGGCAGGCAGTAGGTGAAGCTCAAATAAACTAAAACAAAACTCTCTATGGCTGCAGCTGGGTTTTGTGGTAGCACGAACAGAGCAGCTTTGCTGGCCACTTCATTGGACCCTTACGCCATTGCCACAGACATACATGCACTCGCACTGTGCTTTGCACATAATGGTTTTTGTTTTTACTTCTATTTCTGTGCAATGAATCCAGAACACACCACTGTCGCATTGCCCTCTAATAGTGTATTAAGTGGTCCCAAAAATTTTATTGTACAAAGGCTCACCGATTTGGGCAACCTTTGTCTGAAGCCTGCAGCGCCTTGAAAACCAGGCCTCAAACCAAAACTGAAACGAAACCCAGTGCACCTAATTTTCAGTTGGCTTAAACGCACTGAATTGACTCAGCTTTTGTTTTGATCCTTTCTGTGTGACAATGCGCACTAACTGCAGTGGTGCAAAATTTAACACGATATTAGGTAACTTTTTGTTTTCCTTTCTATTCAGCAAAAAATCCTCGCCACACATTAAAGTGGTGTACTTGTGGGAAAAGGACAATGGCAGTAACAAATGGGTTTGGCTTTTCACTTATTTATAGCTTATAAGAGTACTTTTTTCTGTAGGAATAGCATTATTGCTATTAGAAAGCAAGTATCACCCATCAGTCTGCATAAAGTTAATTTTTCTCTGCTCCCGTATTAAAGCCTGTGCAGGGATGAGTTAAACTGTAAGTGCTGATGAGTACAGTGTTTATCATACGACATGAGCTTATCTCCTTGAACATGTTCGGTACAGTTGTATTGGTGCTTTTTGGTAGGAAGCTGCCTCAGTGGCTTTTGCATTTCACTGCTGGTTCGAAGGGCACAGGTTCAATCCTGACTGCAACAGTATTATCATTGTTATAAGTCCCCAAGTGGTCGAAATTAATCCACAGCCCTCCACAGAATCCGAATTGCTTCAAGGCACTAACACTTTATCTGCCAACCCCAAGCTGTACTCGTCATGAGAGTTCGTGCCAGTATTGCCAACTGCAATCCAATGTCTCTTTGCTTCTGCCATGAAAGACGAGTGTCAGGTGTCAATAGTATTGATTGAGATGTTTAACCCTGGAGGTTGGTGGTTGTCATGAAAAACCTCATTTTGCACATGTTTTAAGCCTGGCAACAGTCATTTCATAATGGTCCTACACGTGTATGCCAATGGTGCTGATGTGCCCCTTCGTGCAGTTGTGATAACAGAAAAATTCTAACACCAAAAAGCAAGAGCCAGTGGTGTTGAGATGTGTTCATTCATGTGCCCCTTCGACGCATGCAGAAAGAAGCCACGCAAAGAAACTCGAACATTGTGTGGGACTGCTTTGGGCTTTGTGCAACAACCCGTTTCGAAATCTAGCACACAAAGTTTCGCTAATCATGAAAACGTGTTTGTGCTAGGACAAAGCAACATCTGTACATTTTTCAGTGTGTCATAGTGTACTGCAAAAATCTTGGTCCTCTAAAGGTCTGTCGTCCCTTTGCTCTGTGTTCTACCCAATATGAATCGCTACCAACTAGTCCAATTGACCATCCTACTACAAATTCTAGTATGTTGTGACCCATTACAATGGGATGCATGAAAGGAAAGCTGCCCTCGAGAGCAGCTTTTATAATATATTTTTAGTGTCAGAATCGCATGGAAAAAATTGACTGCTTGAAAAAAGCAGGTGATTTTGGTACATTCTCCGGGAGCAAATTAGCATAGGAGAGAAGCGATGTAGCAGAGTTAGCTGAGCATTGACAAAAGTTTCATTTCATGATGCTCAGCAGAAGGTTAGCTGCTGGTCTAACACAGCGTGCTGTTTGGTTGCCTTTATCTGTAAGTAGCGAGAGGCCTCATGTTGACCGCACACATTTGCAAAACTCACCTTGATGGTGTTGAGTTGTTCTTTTGCTTGTGTAAGAAATGGTGTCACAGCCTCTGTTGCATGAAGTGTGGCCTACCAGCTGAAGCAAAAATCTATAGCATTACAATTTGTAGAAATGCTCGTGTGTTCCAATGAAACAATCTTTGCAGCTCTTAAAAGCTGCCCAGCCTAGAATTGTGTATGCACATTCCTCACATCAGCACCGCCGCGGTGGCTCAGTGGTTATGGTACCGGACTGCTGGATCCAAGGACGCGGGATCGAAGCCCAGGCCGTGGCAGCTGCTTTTCGATGGAGGCGAAAAGCAGTGTCCATGTACTGTGCGATGTTAGTGCACGTTAAAGAACCCCAGGTGGCTCAAATTTCTGGAGCCCTCCTAAGACGTCTCTCATAACCTCAGTCGCTTTGGGAGTTAAATCCTATAAACCTGTAAACCAGCATTTCTTTACATTATACGTCAGTTAATCGACAGTGTTTTTCTTTCATGTCTCTTGTGTGCAGGGCAGAATGTGGGACATATGCATCAGGAGCAGGAACCGGTGGAGGATGACAACAGCACGGAAGGCGAGAGTGACGAGAAACATCACATTCTGCGGAATTTGCTCGTGGGGAAGGCAGAGGTCGTCAAGGCCACTGAGCAGGATGTCACCACTGACGATTCTAGCAACGGCACAACAGGGAAGCTGTCGTCGTCCATCTGGAAGGAAGGTGTCAAGTGTGAGCACTGCAGCTACATTGGCTACGGGGCGGCGAGGCTGGAGCAGCACGTCACCAAGGCTCATGCTCAGGACATAACGTTCCAGTGTTCCCTCTGCGCCTTCACATGCAAGTGGAACCGTGAGTACTACATGCACATGAAGACGCACTTCAGCAAAGATGGCCAGCCACCATTCCAGTGTGATGCCTGCACGTACAAGTGTGAGAGGATACAGCTGCTGCTGCTGCACCGCATGAAGCACACGGACGAGCGGCCGTTCCAATGCGGCGCATGCGACTACCGGTGCCGGCAGAAGACCAACCTGGTCGCCCACATGCGCAGCCACACTGGCGAGCGCCCGTTCGTGTGCGACCTGTGCGGGCGCGCCTTTGCGCTCAAGTGCACCCTTGAGCAACACCTACAGAGCCACCGCGATGACCGTCCCTATCTGTGCGATGTGTGCGGCTTCACGGCCAAGTACCAGTCGCACCTCATCTCCCATCGGCGTCTGCACACAGGAAACGTTTTCCGGTGCCAGTTTGCTGGTTGCACATACGTGTCCCCCAAGCGCAGTCAGCTGGAAGCACACACGCGAACGCACACAGCGGTGCGGTCCCACGTGTGCGCCGTGTGTGGCCGTGCCTTCATTGAACGCAGCCACCTGGTGCGTCATGAGCGGATACACCTCGACGACAAGCCGTTCAAGTGTCACGCATGTGACTACAGCAGCTCGCGACGGGACAAGCTCAAGGAGCACCATGAGAAGCACCATGGTGAGAACGCCACTGCCAAAGCACCCTACAGGCCACGTAAGACATCCAGTAACGCGGGTCAGATGCTGGTCGACTCGGCGCAGCTCAACTTGGACGATCCGTATGCCTCAGCGGACTCTCAGCTGGATTCGACTGATGCCGACAATCGCTATTTTTTAGTGCAGATGCAAGCATCGGGGATCTCTATGTCACAGATTCAGGCACTCCAGTCACACTCTAGTTTGGACGATTCATCTGGCATGATGTTTGGAGATCAGCAAAGTCCACTGCTTGATGCACAGCTTGGTGATTTAGGCGTGGAAACTCCAGAGGAGGTGCTGTCAGTGACTCTGAACGAACCGCTGAACTCTTCTTCCGAGATGAGTGCCACCTCTTCAGAACTGAATAACCTCAATTCCTTTATGGCATTCTTTTAGTTCCATTTACAAACTTTTGAACATGCCACTCGCGTCTTTTAAGTGCTCTACTCCAGTGTTACAATCAAGACTCCTTTGCTGTTAGTCAACGTGCATCATCATCATCAGCCTGACTATACCCACTGCAGGGCAAAGACCTCTCCCATATTTCTCCAATTAACCCGGAATGCATACACAATTCATATCGGCTTTGGCTAGCTTTTTTTTTTTTTTTTTTGCGAAACATGTTTCTTTTTATTTGCATTAAGGTTCACAATGGTGATTTTCATGATCATTAACGGACAGTCCGTCAGAGTAGTGCACTGGTCTCTCTGTTACACTGCCTGTGAAAGCAGTCTAGCGGTAATCACTAGACTCGTCTTAGAGCAGTGCATTTTTCCTCTGCCTGCCACTTTCTGTGGTGGCTGCTGCAGACTGAGCTGATGCAGTCTTGCCTTTTGCAGCATTTCTGTGCCAGGTTCCATAGGCTTTCCAAGTGTTGCACATTGACTGCAGTGCTGTGAAAACAGTAGCAACACTAGTCACAATTACTAAGCATGCCAGGTTGCGCTGTTTTCAGCTTTGTGGTAAATTCAGCCATACAGTAAGGACGGGTTTGGTCTTAAGCTATCAAATGGAAGGAGGGACTGCTGCTTTAGTGCTTTGCGTTTGGCTCGTAAACTGTGCGCCACATATGTATTGTTTCAGGAGTTTCGAGTTTCTCTGTAGTCAGGCGAGATTTTCCTAAAGGTGTCCCTGAGTAAGAGACTAAAGATGAGCATGTTGCAACCAATGCATAAATGCTTCTTGGCCGTTTTGTAGTACAAGGTCACTCTTTCCCAAAGCTAGCAGTGGGCTTTGTGTTTGCTTACCAAGAAGAAGTCACCTGAAAGTAGAGCCTCTGTAAAAAGTATACAGTTAACTTGGGTTTGCAGTGTTCAAAGTCTCTAGAAAATAGAAGTAACTAACTCTGCAAGTTGTGCCCTCTCCGAAGCCTGACACTTTCCACAAATGCTACAACTCTGAGCCCCCCACATCATGGCTTGATAGCAAAGCCCATGGGCTCTGTATTTTAGACAAAAGGCTGTATCTTAATTCTGTGGCTGTATGCGAGCTACCACTGTGGTTATTGGTAATGTTACTTGTGTGCTTTCTCCAACTGATGTGCATTGTGGAGCTGCTTTGATATGCATGGCCAGACTTGCGACTGCATTTCAGCAAGACCGTGGTGGTAACTTTGCTCTCCCTAAGCCACATGCTTAATGGTATGTGATGTCCGTTGTTCATACGCAAACCATTCGATACCTGCCAGAGATTCTCTAGCCTCAACTTGTCACCTCCGTTTCTGCTGTCACTTCTATGGTTCTGCATGCCTTCTGTCAATTCTCTTCTGTATAATTTGAGGACTAGCAAGGCTATTGACCCTGTCAAGCACCTTTTACCATGCATACCAAAAGTGTCATCAGTAGAATGTTGTTTGGCGAATGTATGCATTTGCCTTGTGTGCATAGCAACTTTATTGTGTCACAGACAAACAGAAGAGAATAGGTTTTACTTGCTCTGTTTTGTGTTCATATTTTATCACACTGCAGTCTGGGACTTTTTTTTGCCATGAAGGGAAGGCTATGACTAACAGCAGGCATCGACTTTCATGAACGTGATGTTTTTCGTGCTCAGTAGCCGATTGCACAAGTCTGAAAGCTGGTGGCTTGCATTTGTAGCTCTTTCTTTACTGACTGAGAACAACTGTGCTCAAGGTATAGCTGATAATATGCGTGCTGCAGCATTGACTGGGTAAGAACGTTTGAGCTGTCTCATTGCGAGTGCATTCATTCATCAAGCTGTTGCCAAGCCTCCTGTTTGAGGACTCAACAGCAACAGTTGTCAATCATAGACATGATGAGGGGGCCCTGTTATAACCAAAAACATTAAGAAATTGCACCCAAAGAAGGCTTCTTTAGTTGAGAGGACTACAGCTTCATTACTTCACAACTCTGAAGCCATGCAGCATTACAAAAGCTAGAGCGTGTTTTGACTAATGGCCATGCAATGTGCTAAGCCGTTCCTACTTAGAGCACCATATAACTACCCATCCCTAACTATAGCATATAGCCTTGTAATGCATTTTCTCTAGCTCTCATGAAGGGCAGTGTACACTGGAAATCAACTAGAGAAAATGCATTTTGAGGCCGGTAATCAACTGGTCCCAGCTGCATGGTTTATAATACTTGTAGCATATAGTTGGCTGTCATGATTGTTCACCGGTTTTCTATTGGCCAGTTGTAATATGCAGAAAACCAGCCTGTCACAAACTGTTTTACTCGGGTTGTTTTGATCTGTATAGAGTTTTGTGGATCAAGCCTGTTATTCACATTACCATTTCTTGTTTCCAGAGCACTGCATGGTTTTAATGAGACAAAGTATAAAGTGTTATAGACTTGCCTATCAAAGGGTGCATATCAGTACATGAAGCTAGACCATGGATTGTGTAAAATGGAATTGAATGCTGCATTAACCTAGAAATAGGTCAATTACTGGTTGCACCAACTACTGAAGATTTTGCACTTTCTAAATGCAACGTGAACATGGTGACGGCATTCTTTTCTTTTTTTGCATGGGATGTTTACAAAAGCGCAAGGATTTGTAATCGTTAGCCGATATATTTTTTGCTCTTGAGCGCAGAATCTGTTAGCTTTACTCATATACGTAAATTCATTTTCATTTCTGCCCTCAGGTAATATTTTCATCTTGCCAACATCCCATCTTTTGGTCGGGAACCTCCTCTTGTCTGATCTCTCCCCAGTATGTGCCGGTGAAGTCGGCTTATTCTGGATAGTCATTGTACTAGTTTTTTTATCATCTGTGGTTTCCCTGTGTTTGTGTGTTGTCGGGGTTTTTTCCCAAGGTGTGATGCGTGTGCTTCCAGTGTTGAGACGTTTATGCGTGTTCAGTCGTCGCATGCGTTTTAGCATGTGAACACTGCCTGTCCATCTTCGCAAGTGCCAATGGGTAAATTATTTGACAAGGGCCAGCAGCAGCGGTACCAACGTACTAGTCACCCTGCTGCCTGTCGCTGAACATGGTGAGAGTATAATAAAAACACTTCAAAGAATGACTTAACTCCTTCTCAGTTTCCCCTTTTTGTCGTTTTATTAAATCTGAACACATCTAGGAACATTTGAAAGACACCCTGAGAATTCACAGTCACGCACATTGAAACAAACTTTTCTACTCGGCAAGGCATACTTGGAGAACTTGTCAAGCGGCCACCCATATCATGAGAAACCACACACCTGTCACAGCATTCTGTCGATCCCAGCCCACGAAGGCATAGAGGGCAATGAGACGGCTGACATGATAGCTCGAGGTCATACATTCCGAGCCCCGTCGCTGTCCACCCCCGAAACCTTCATTTCCACTAATATGCGGCGGAATCAAACAGCCATGAACTTAGTTGCATGAGATATGCAGACCCCCACAAAGGCCTCGCTCGTCAGGATATGTAAGACCGCACACTAACAAACCTAGCTCGACACTAAGATTTCCAAGATTTGGTTTCTAAGGTTAAGATTTGGCCCATGCAATACCCCATAAATGCATGTCCGATCTGTGGGAAGATTTCAGACATCCTCCACATAGTTTCGAACTGCCCTACGCAACATACAGCTCGCAGGAAATCGACCACAAGCAGCGAGAGGTGAAACTAGCTCACACATGCAGCTCTTCCCTCTCCACCAGCTGAATAAAATTTTTTCTCTTTCTCTCTCTGGAGGCATATTTAGTCAACTAGCTTCAGGTGGTGCAGCGCGACGGCATGAGGCCTAGATGAGAAAAGAGGACAAAGAAACTAGCACCCATTTTTTTGTTGCATATGAATATCTCCACTTATATTGGTACCATATTGCTATCTTTTGGTGCAGTTTTTATTTTTGGTTGAGACATTTTGTTGTAGAAGGCAGGGGTTGGTAAGGGCCCCTGCTTTTGCTCTCGTTGGTGCAGGAATAAATAGAATGAATGAGCTAAGCGAAAGACCAAACGTGAGTGAAAAATGGGTTCATTCAGATATGCAACAGAAAAATGTTTAAACAATAAAATACAGATGAGTACAAAAGTAGACTAGATAACACTATCACAGTAGTAAAGGTTTCTGCCTACAGGAGTACTAAGTTTTGGCTGATAGAAAAAGTAAAACAGTGGCAATAAACTTGCATATTCCTTGATGCGCCATTTACTTGCACAGTCCTGTTGTAATAAAACTGGTGCGACTTACTTGTGAAGTAATTAACAAAGTGCAGAAAGATCAAATAATGGCCTTCTTAAAGTGCAGAGCCCTTAATTAGACAAAGTTGTCTTGCAGCATTGTCTTTTCATCATGTTGGTGACATTTTTCTGCCAGCCAGGATGCCCATAAATGCTAGCAAGATGCGGTGAATATAGGATCGCATTTTTCTTTCTTTGAAGCATACCTTAGGCATATTTAATATATGCCTCTCGCTTTATTAGGTGCATAGGATAAAAGAATTTAATTCCTGATATCAGTTGGCACACTGGTTGGATGGTTGGAAAGATTGGGAAGCTGTGTGGGAGATTTAAATAGGCTTACATGACTGAGTTCTTGCATGCTTTCACAGCATCTGCTGCTCCCTCTAAGC
Source organism: Amblyomma maculatum (assembly GCF_055883805.1). Taxonomy (NCBI): domain Eukaryota; kingdom Metazoa; phylum Arthropoda; class Arachnida; order Ixodida; family Ixodidae; genus Amblyomma; species Amblyomma maculatum. The sequence goes on from NC_139352.1 coordinate 12,171,271, forward strand.
TTCCCTGCTATTACTGAATAATAAAATAATGGGAAACATCCCAGCCAAAAGTACAGTTCTTTAAGGCACTTCAGTGACACTGCACTAACTTGTTCAGTGTAAAACTCTTACTATTACTTTCTGATTCAGCTTGATATGCACTTGTGATTGCAGGCTGTTCAGTAGTCTGCTGGTATTGCTGATGTTTGTACTGAAGAAACATTTTAGCGTGGCAAAGCAATTTTACTGAAACCAGCTAATAAATGCTGAGTGATCCAAACAACTTGATAGTTTCCAAGTTCAGTTAACTTGAGTTAGCAGCTGAATTAGTAAATTGAAGAGCTTTGCATTCAAATTGCATAACTGCGTGTTGAAATCTAAATTCTTTGCATCTTTCACCAACTGGCTATCACATGAGTCAATGTTGCCGAAACAGTAAAATTAAGCAACACATGCACTTCTACTTGACTCTTTTCCCAGTGCTATTGTGTGGTGTTTTCTTCAGAAATGCCATGTTGAAGGTGTCTGCAGGCTTTTTGGGGCAGTAGGAGCGCGTATGGCTGTAGTCGCCAGTAGCACCACAGATCTCGCAGTGATGCTCGCGCAGTATGGGGCACACCACGGCATTGGTCTCCGGGTCGCGTAGTACGTGTGTACGTGTGAATGAGCGTTTCTCCCCCAGTCGCTTGCAGAAGTTGCACTCGAGTGGTTTCCCCTGCTGTTGCCTTTGTCTACTCCCACCGTCACTTTTCTTCTGGTGCTGCTGTCGTCCTCTCAGTGACATGGCTCTCTGGTTGGGGCTGCCAGCGCGCGTCTGCGAGCTCGTTGCCTGTTCTGCAGAGGTGACTGTCTTGTTCGTGTGCTGCTCGTCTGCGAGACATCATCAGCAATTAAGGTAAAAATTGCGGCACCTCTATAACTGGTCACAAATATAGCAAGTCAGTCTTGTTATTGCATTCATTTTTTTGCTTTTGTTTTTGTTTTTTGTATAATGTGACCTCAGCAATTTCATTCAAATAGTTAATTCCATTCATAGGCATGTGTAGGATTCTGTGTTGGGGCTAGTCAAGAAAGCCATGTCTAATCCGTTCCTTTGTTCATGCATGTAAGCACTAAAAAGTATTCCACTGCCAAAACTAGCAACTGCTGTGTTATCCATCTGCCGAGGTAACCAATGTATATTTTGTTCATGTGTTCGTGATATGATTTCCATTGCTGCTACTCAATGGCAGTGGTGGAACAGCAGCGCCCTTTGCGCCAAGTGGAAAATCCTGCTACATTCTGCTACAATATCAAGTTTTTTCTCATTTTTGTGTCACGCTTACTTCAAAAGATCATTTCAAAACTTGCCACAAGAAAGCTGAAGCTGGCATTTTTCAGTATTGGCTGCATGCTGCTCCTTTCAGGACTCCATAACAAAAACTAGGGATATCGTGATATTCAAAGTTTGTAAACAGATTTGTTTTTTAGTTTGAGTAGTAATGTACATCTCTGTTCAGTCCCAAACAAATATTTGGAAATCAAATATGTTCCTGCTCCCTAGAACTTATGGTTATAAATTGTGACGTTTCTAAAGAATTCTCGTTGTTTGACTCATGCAGGATTGCCAGCACATAGCAAGAGCACACGTATGATAGTGACAAGCTTCGCATGAAAGAAATTCATTCATTGTCAAAACTGCTATGGTCACTCCACACTTATGGATTGGAAAATGCAGGTTGCCTCAGCAGCCAGGGCCACTTTCAGGATACAGATGCCGCTGTCTCCTTCAGCATTTTGATTTCCACCCCGTTTAGCTATATTGAGCCCAATGCAGTAAGAGGCTATATTTCTAGAGGGAAAACTATTGCCATCGCACAGAATTGCACACATTTGATGCTCTACCAAAACAGTAGTATCTAACATCGTTGAAGCGAATAAGAGTTAGTTACGCTAAAGTACATCATGTCAAGATTCTTAGCTCATCTGCCAGGTAACTCGGTGCCTTGTGAGTTGTTGTACATACCTTCTGGCCACGGAAACAATATATATTCCTTCACAATTCATTGACCTCGACATGCACGACCTTATCTGCTCAATGGGGATATAAATGGGCTCGTTCCCACCATCGAAGAAATGCTGAACAGCATTCAGAACAGTTAAAAGATCGCACATAACAGTTTACATGCGATTGAAGCAAAGGATCTGAATGCATGTAGCTCAGGAGTAAGACTACCAACTTATAACAGTTCTACATTTAGAAATAAAGCTTATTCACCCTGAAAGCTGATGTTGGCAGACTTCAGTAGACAGTACATTGGGGTCAGTATACATTGTCTTGGGCACACGAAAAAATGCAAATAAGCACCTAAAGTTATCTGTCACAGACTTAATTAAAGGCTTATTTTAAAATATCTTGGTATCGCAGTAACTTTTTCGGAAAGAATGTATTCGATGGGTCATAAGCAGCCAAACTAGCTTTCTACTGTCTTACTGGACCACCATGGTTCATTAGTCTCTCATAGCCTGAGTTTCTTTGGAGTGTTAAACTGTTTCATGCACTGAGTCCCAGATCTTTTCCCAGTGTTCTTACAGCAAAAGTCTTTTCTATAATCAATGCTCTTAGTTGTGCGTGCCATGAATTGCATGCACAGTCCCGTTATTTCATTTGGCACACCCCTTAGTAAAGGCTATGCATATAAGTTTGACTCCATATACAGTGGTGAGTGTCCGGGTTGCATGTTGTACTGTATCGTGGAGCTGAAGTGTTATCCTCGTTCAGTATTTATCTGCAGTGGAACTGCTATGCCTTATGCTTTAAACTGCACCAGGTGTTAAACTGTGCTACATCTTACTACAGAATCGAGTTTGCATTTTTTTGCGCCGCACGCACGCCAAAAGGTCACTGAAATAATTCTAAGGACGATTACGACACTCCTTGAAGTGTAATTTGAGCACAGCTATTTAAGCTTTTTTGCGATATGTTGAGGCAAAGAATTTGAGAAATGCTTGTACACTATGTAATATGTAGGTGCAGATATTAGGCACCTGTGCTATTCTCATGAGCTAAATAGAATTTCTCAGGAGAAAAGAAAGAACTCTTCTTTCTCCTCTTCTGATGAGAAATTCTCTTTGTCTCCTGACTTGTCTCATGACTCTATTTCGCTCGGTTACACTGGCACCAACACGGCTCTACCGGCGAATGGGCACACAGGAGTTGCTCTGTAAAACTTTTACGAGAAGGAAACCAAGGCGCTTTCATATGATGCAGAGGGCCTGGGCCTTTCTTTACATGGCTTGTGGCCGCCTTCGCGCTTGCCCTCAACATCTTTTGTTACCTTCGCCTGTTGTTTGCTTTGACTTGTTTTTAACTTCTGTCTTTTTAGCTTTTCAGAGTAGCCATTTACATGCCCCGTATTTTATCTCTTTGTTGTACTTTTTATCCTGTGACGAGACTACTTCTGTTTGCCTGCAGTACACAGCATACAAACCCTCCCCTGTTTCTTCCCTCCTCTCCCTCATTTCACTATATATGTACCTGTTTTTCCATCAGTAAAGCTCAGTTGTTAGTCAGCCTTGTGTACGTGTATTCCTTTCTGTGTGGTGCTTTTTCGTTGGCTGTGGTTTCTTACATTCATATGATGGCTACGCGATTCTTCCTTGTTACAGAAAGTAAACATTTTTTTAATTTCGATTAGTATGCGACACAGTCGCTGTTCTATTTTAACCATATTGCACTCTTTGCATTAGAAGTATCAAAAATTGCGGCATTTGTAAACAGATCCTGCTCGTGAGATAAATGACCGTGAGCTGTTCTCGTCTAGTTGATCGCCAGCAGGCGTAGTGTGGTAGTGCATGAAAGAAAATCGATGACGGTCACCGAAAGGCGCGACGCAGTCATGCGCTTTTATACATCGAAAAACGGAAGTACATCGATCTCCACACGGTGTGTCACTGCATCGTGCAAAGACGCGGCCGAATGGGCTTGCGGAGGCTATTGCGGAGGAACAGGTGCCACGGTTATATTTCGATAAGTGCGATATGCGCGCTGAAAATTCTCCGTGTGCAAAGAAGGCGTGCGGCACACGTGTGTGCATCGCACCTCGTGTGCTGAACATCGACGAGCGTCGATACCCGTTTCATGTTTGCGCGTTAGGTTGTGTGTGCTTGCACCACGTCGATTAGTAGCAGCAAAGAAATTCGTGCTGCGTGTAAGAACGTGCGAGACATCATTTGAGAAATTTCTTGACATTTTTCGAAGCTCAAGCTGCCTGGTGCTTTTATGAAAGTATATGCTTTGATCGAATACATTCGGGTAGCAACGTTTAAACGACCAGATTTATACCCCTGTCACACGGCCACTTTCAAGGGCCTTCGAACCGATTATCTATCGACTCGAAGGCCTTCTGGCTGCCAAAGCTGAAGAGGTGGCCCGGAAGAAATCATCCGTGCCGAAATCGCTCCGCTGATTGGGGTTTAAATGTGACATTTGGGAACATATCACAGGACTGCGTGCAGCGGAAATGGTAAGGAAGCAGTAGTCCCACTCGCCGCTCCCTGTTGGCCGCCGCGAAAGGGCTACAGGCGCACTTGTAGGCGCGCGCAAAGCCGGCGCTCTTTGCTTCTGGAGTTTCTTATTTTTGCTTTTTTCGGTTCGCCGGCTGACAAAGAGGGTAGTTGGGAACGTGCTTTTTATCGGTATTTTCGAAAGCAAGAAATTATGATTAATTGATCGCCGTGAACATTGTTTTCCAAGAGTGCTTGTCGGCAGGCTCATACATTTAAAAAAAAGAAAACAAAAAGAAAAATATGAGCGCGGCTTCGCTACTCGAAGGCGAGAGGCAAGCGATATGTATTTTGAGGGACTTGGGGCGACACCTCTTGTGTTGTTAATGTGTGGGAGAGTAAAGAATAATGCGGAAGCCCGGATGTCTCTGTCCACGCTGTTCAGAGAATGAAGGGTGCAGCCTTCTCATGGAGAATCATTGATACACGTGTACACAGCAATGAGTGCTCCGGGCGTCAGTTAGAGAGTTTCCTCTCCCTTTGTGACTGTTCCCTTGAAAGGGGTCTATTCAACTCTTTGGAGATGGACGTTTTAGGCAACCCCTCAAAAAAATTAAAAAGTCAGCGAAGTAAACGTTGCCACCTATAATGACCCATTCTCTTCTGCAAGGTGACGACTACACTGGATATATGCTACCGACGCCGTGGTGCCTGTTTTCGGCGCGTTTTGGACGCGTTACCTACAAAGGCACAAAGAATGCCATCACCCTTTGGTTCATGCCGACAGCGGCCAGGGGAAGTTCGCTGCTGCGGCGCTGCCAACAGAAATCAATGACCTAACTACCTTTAAATGATGAGGTGTTTCTAAAGACCTGGGTCACTGACGAGAAGCTGAGGCATGTCACTTTTGTGGCAGCTTCCTTTCTCCACGAGACGAACACCGAGGAGATGCATGACGACTTACGGTGTCTTCGTAGTTCTACAGCCACTCTCTTCATTCCAGTTCAGTCATCTGCTCAAGCGAGCGCGCTGTGTGAGCTCCGGATTCAGGATCATATATGAGAATACAATGATTGACATAGAAAAAAATTGGGGGGGGGACAACCATCCCGTTATCGTTTACCACACAATGTTTTGCGAAAAAGCACGCCGTCATTATTTCATTCTAGCTCTTTCTTTTTTCTTTTTTTGCCCTCTTTGTTGAAACGCGACGGCGGCCGGAACGCGGCCGGAGGAGGAGAGCAACAACCGCGCGCGCGCGTAAACACGCGCTGGAATGCAGCGCGGAGCAGACTACAACAAAGCAGACGACGTGGCGCGCGCTGCGCGGAGATAGAATCCCTAGAAGTATTTCTAGGGACCCTAGCGGAGGTCTTGCCGAGGTCTCCACGAAGGGCGCTAACGCACAGTAGAGTCACTGGAAATTTCGACTCTAACGCACAAAGCGGCGCAGCGCCCCCTTGCCCAAGTTCTGACCTCTGGAAAGCTCTGACCATGGCCTCCGAGATTACCTCCGCGCGCACGTCGCGCGAGGGTGATCTCGGAGGCCATGCTCTGACCTTACCCTATCATGCGCTAAAATCACTTTGCTACGCGCGAGAATATGGTGCCGTCATGTGGCAGCGGCTGGGAAAAGAGCTGGACAGCGGCTTAGGAGATGAGGCTAGGAGCGCATGGCGGTCCATAAGTACGGCGCGAAACGAACGCAGAAAGACTGCTCAAGTGTGTATTAAAAAAAAAAATGAAAAGAAAGGGCTGGAGCGAAGCACAGCGCCGCCTCTACACTGCCACCTTCTTCTTTTTTTCTTTTTTTTTCTCCTTTTTCTTTTTGAAATAAAGTTTTTTCTCTCTCTCTCTGCCGCCGCCGATTAGTTGGAGTTGCTTTCCTGGGCAACGGCCGTGCTTGAGAGTTTCTCCCCTCGGACAGCTCTACGCGCAGCGTTTTTCGGCGCCCACGTGTTGCTCCAGCGAAGACATGGGAGAGGCGACGCAGTTCTGGCCGCTGTCCATGGCCACGGCCGCGTTTTCTTTGAGCTGCCGTGTCATGAATTTCGTGGAGCACGCCGTACAGACTAGTTCCAGCACGTGCTACTAGGGTACATGCTGCCCATGCGTAGGCTACCTAACGTAGGCTACTCGTGCAAAAGGCTGATCTCTTGCCCTGCGCAGCGGCGACAAGAATATCACTTTCGTAATTGCAAAAACTGTTATGAATTGTAAGGGATCGTCAAGAAGCGCGCGGGCATGTCCATTGCCCCGACGACAGAAGCCGACAAGAAGCGGCTGAGGGTTAAGCCGTCGCCTAGCGCCCAGACAGCAAGGCATTGTTTGGTTAATCCCTCTATACTCCATTTCATACATCAAGTGCAACACTACAAAAGCTACAGCTCTTGTTCGCGCTTTCCGCATCCGCGATAAAAAATAGTGCCTGCTCTTGACGAGAGAAAATAATAGTTGCTTTGTCTGCAACCTAAATATATTTTACATTTGCCATCAACTTCATAAAAAGCACTTTTTTTAGGGAGAAAAGGTCGGATTCGGCTAATTTGTATGTTTCTTTATGTCGTTTTTGTTCGTGCCGCGTTTTGCCGCCCCGCAACCTTGCCAGCTGTGCCACCAGATGGCGCTGGCTGTGCCCTCCGCGCTGCGCATCTCTTTTTGAGAAAATGGTTCTTTGGTGCGCATTTTTTCTATAAGATCCGCTTTGTGAAGATGTCTAAGCATGCGAAGCATGTTATTGCAAACGTGTATGCTCGGAATAGAGCCCGTTTCGGCAGAAACCACTCGCCTACAGAACAAGCGCGTAGTGATACGCCTCCTGATTTTTTTCTTGCGGACTACATGCGTAGCTTTCCTCTGTGTCGCGTTCGAAGAAAGGCGCCGCGAAGCGACGGCACCGTCCCTTAATCACTCCCGGGTCGGGAACTTGTATCGGTAAGCGAAGGAGACAGGCGTCGTCGGCGGATGGTCAGAAGGGTTAGGAGCGAAGATGCGTGGGAGCAACGTTGGTGGGAGCGAACATCTCGCGAGTTCTCGAGGTCGGTTTCCACTAAAAAAAAAAAAAAGAAAGAAAGAAAGAAGCTCCATGGGTCGCCTGCCTGTATTGCTTCAGTGCGGGAGCAGCGCTGCGGACAGCGGTGACCGGGCACGGGATGAAGGTGAATTTTCTTGGCCCAATCACGCCGCTTATGGCCAGTGATTGGATAGTTCAGGCCAAGGGGTGTGAACCCGAGATGTAAACGGAAGTTGCCGAAGGTTCGTAGATTGCTCTGGCTTGGGTCGTGTCTTAGGTCGATGCCCTGCACCATCGGCTCTGCCAAATTTGGGAGTCTCTCCCGGGAAGACAGGTCAATCAGTTCCAGTTGTTTGCTATGACTTTTGCAATCTTGTATAAATGTACATTGTAAATAGCTGTACATAAAGCTCATAATTAAGATCAATCGTTCAAGACCACTCTGCCTCGCCCAAGGCAGCGGTGCTCCTCCGTCCCTGACGGAAGAGCACCGCTGGTGCAACGGGCCCCTGCCTGGTAAACGAACCAGTTCCCGCCAACTACTGGTTCGGCGGAACGACGGTTAGAAATTCACTGTGATATTATGGTGCGCTGTACGCCTCTCAGTGAATTAGGAGACTAACAGTAATAGGAAGAAAGTAAGGCATTCAATATCAGTTTAAATCTCTTAGCTTTATTCTGATGTACTATCGAAAACTATGTAAAGTATCCGGGACGTGAGTATGTCTTGCGATTTCGGGCTAGAAATAAGCGCTATGTGAACGAATTATCGCATTACCTCTCTAGCACACATGAAAGCGATTTGGGAAGTCCAGCTTTCACATCCGCAAGGATCTACGTGTGAAATTACGGGCCGGTGAGGAAGCTGTGTGTTTGGTTGCCGTTCGCCATTAACTACACCACTAACTCGGAAAGACTTCTTTAGTGCGTAGCACTACTAGCCGCAATCACGGATTTCGCCGATGTCGGTCCGAAGCCACTTACTATCTCTCTTTTCGTGAACTTGAAGTGGAGAAAGAGAAGGTGGCGACGCGCGCGTCATAAGGCTCAACATTGAGGAGGTGGAGCGGCCGCACAGCTGAAGCAGAAGCCGCGCTCTCTCTCTCTCTCTGGCTATCTGTTTCATTCATTCTCTCTGGCTATCTGTTTCATGGCTTTTCATTCATTTCTAAAGATGGTGTAAGGAAAGCTAATGACGCGGCTGCGCCGCGCGTTTGCTTCGCGCCACAATGGTTAAAGCTGGGCCGTCTGACACTGCGGCGCAGGTTCGCCGTGCTCGACGTGCTGAAGTACAACGGTTACGAAGGCAGCGGGATCGTGAGTCTACTGAATCTGATATTGCAGCTAAACGGTGCAAGAATCTAGAGGCAGAAATGATAAGGAAACGTGCCAAGTGTGCTCAGGAACTGTTCAAGGCACTGAGGGTCACCGTGAAACGGATACCGAAGCGAAGAGGAACAAACGTGCGGTAGAAGCTCCAGGACAACGGGCTGCGCGACTGCAAGCGATGGAAAGATATAGCAGGGATAGGCAGTGCTACGCACCTATCGCATTTGATTAATTATGCAAATCGGCCGTTATATTTTTTAATTGCTGACTGTGTCACGTGTAACTCCCGGTATATCCGAACACATTTCAGTTTTCATTGATAAGCGCCACATTATCAACGTCGAGAATCACCATCTCCGCCGTGGTCTATCAACTCTAAAGAAACTATACAGGCACAGCCACGACCTTGCGTATGCACTAAAGTAGCCAAATCAGGCTTTCATATTCCAAAGGATATGACCATACTCCTGGACTAAGGTATACATTTTGAAGGCATATACCTAAGAAACTGCTTATTAAATCAAATCGAATCCTTAACAATGACTGCACTTGAGTGAATTATATGCTAGACCATTAGCACCGACAGTGTAGGCACACATACGAGCTTCGCCCCAGCAGATTCGGACATCCCACAGGTTTCAGTCCGGGATCCAGACGTGCAACTTGTACGCATTTTTCTTTTTCAATTTAGCATGGTGAATTCCTATTGCATTGAAACGCCATGCTAAATTTCTCGCTGGGATGAAAAAGAGATCGGGAGGGGGGGGGGGGGGCTTTGATTTATCCACACTTGCGTGGTTATCGTTCCGTGATGGAAAGGGAGAAGACAAAAACAACAAGGAAAAGGACAAAGTTTTACACTCTCTTCGCGATTTACATACAATTTTTGTATAAGTCCTAATTTTGCTTCTGCTATAAAATGTGTGTCGATAGCTGCCTGTAAATGGCAGTAGCGTTCGCAAAATGCGCACAATCACCTGACTCCTTTTCAGTCGGCAGGCCAGTATCGTCTCGCCTTTGAGAGTTGCTGCGACCCCGAATCGCACGGCCGCTCGGCGTTTGCAGATCCTGGGGAGATGCGGTGCCCTCTTCAGTACTGGCACGTTGCCCTGCGAAAAAACCTGCGCAGTCGAACGCGCGCCAATTTTAGACGAAATGCACATCGTGCCGTATATCCAAGCTACTATACTGGCTGCCGAATAACGATTCACCAACAACACAAACAGCGCTCAATAAGAATCGCGAAGGTCGCTATGCGAGCACCATTGACAGCGACCGATTCACAAGTGCCTGTTAACGTGCAAATTTCGCACCTGCTCTTTCCCCGTTTTTTTTTTCTTCTTTTTTTTCTACATTAAGGTTATGCCAACGGAGGCCAACATTGAGGCAGCAATCGATCCGTTTGGCATGTACAGTCTTGAGCAAAATTGGCATACTCCACGCGCTGCGAGAAAACTACCTGCCAGCTTTTTCCGACAGAGAAAAGTTATTTCTGAGATATGTATAAGATACCCTCCTTGATATACTTGCCATCTTGTCCAAGCAATTTTGTCTGGCTCATCTTTTTATACAGAAAAAAAAAAAATCAATCGTTGCGGTTCGCGTGGAGTATACTACTTTTGCTCACTGCTGTACAAAGCTTTTGTCTCAAAGAGAGGGTCGAAATTAATTTACTACACCTTCTTTGCAATCGACCAAAGGTCAAACAGGTCGTTGACTCATTGATCGCCTCCTGGAGCGTAACCTCAATATAACAAATAAGGATGGAAAAGACGGTCAATTTGTCATGCGTTGCAACATGGGCAGAGAATGTAAGCCGCTTCTCGAGCGCTAACCGCCGCGCTGATGCCTCGACAGCAGTCAGTCGCGGTCCTTCCTGCTGACATCAGCAGTTCTCGCTGTACCTGGCAGAGGCGTTGCTGCACAGGTGCCATCACGTCGGACTCCCCGCCCTGCCGGTGTTCTCCGAGCTATTTGATTGGTGCTAGTCATAATACCTCCCCACTTTCCCCATTCCCCTGGGCACTAAGAGTGTCGCCACGAGTTTTAGACCGACATATCATGTGTCCTTGTATCCCTTCCCCATAAATAATCCATAGTCTTAACCACTGCGACCACCACCTTCTCGGTACGTTTTTTTTAGTCAAAAAAAGTAGGGATAGGTGCACATGTGAAATTGTCGAAGCCAAACTTAGACTGCTTGTGTGAGCACCCCTTCTTTCCATCTCTCAAAAAAAAAAAAAAAAAAAAAAAAAAAAAAACAGGGAAAAACTGATTATCTTCGTTCCCGATTATGGCACGCATTTCTCTTGATGTCACTGCAGTGCTGAGTGTTTGAAACGTTGTGTGGTTTTGGCAATAAAATTGTTGGGGATTAGTGAGTGCTTTTTGTGTCCTCCTCGCTCTCGATCGGTCCCTTGCTTGCTTGAGTTACAGCTACGGATTATGAAAAACGGCTTAAGAACGGTAATCAAGGTCCCATGACCATTTTTTGTTGTCAATAAAATTTTTATACGCGGTGGGAAAATGTCTCGACACAAAGGAATGAGCCTCAGTTTTGTATGGTATGCAGTAGTTCTCTAAAAAACAAAATTGTTTGTCATTGCAAGTTTGGAGCCCTGCTGCTTGGACACTAAAATTTTGGCGTTTAATTTCTTTTCTTTTTTTACTCAATATGTCTATACAAGATAAATTGCTGAGCGAGTTGGTTAATCATTATGTGTGTCCGGACATCTTGTTATTTAAGGAAATTTATTAAAAGCGTTTTTTTCTCGCCGCACTTGTCTTACTAAAAAAGCAAACTTTGCTCCATGGAACAAAGCGCTGCAAAAAAGTTGATTTTCAATCTTACATTCAGGCACGATGAATTAAATCGTTGTTACTAAAACACTTTGTCTTGATTATGGAAGCTATGTTCTTGTAGGGATTTCCACTGGTCGCTCCGGAGCACGTTTTCGTGCTCGGGGATGACAACTCCGAATTTGACTGGTCGACCAAGATAAGTTGCGCACATTCCGCTGGTCGTTGGGAGCAACTCGGGGCGCTCTAGCTCGCTCCGCCGGCCAGAGTCGGATCTCGCCGGAAGTTCTAGTCGGTGATATCGTCACTTCCGGAGGCTGTTGGACTTTTTCGGCTTTTTTAGCGGTTTCAGAGATATCGACAGAGTACACCACCGAACTGTGGAGTACACTGCACATATCGCCGTTTTTCTGCGTGAATATTCCGAAGTGCGTCTGTTGAAAAACGTCTACAGCGTTAAAATCGTGCGAAAACAAGTTGCAGGGGGTCGCGCTCCTGTCTTTTTATCAACCGGAACAATTTTGGTGCTGGGATGCGACTTCAACTGGTCCGCTGGTCGACTAAGGTCCCTCTCTAGCAGTTTAGGTCATTCTAGTCCGGTTCGGGCGCCTAGCCCCAATCGATCAGTGGAAAATTTGAGGCTCTAGTTAGGTGCTTTCTTCACAACGCATCAAATTCGGCCAAATTTCGAAAACAGCAAAAAAAGGAACAAGTTTGATTCCAATGTAAAAGGAAAACCATCAACTTTGATGTGTATATGAAAAAATTCGAGGACACTTTGGCGACTAAAGTGATGAAAGGCGAAGGCCTGAGTGCTGCATTCTGCTACGCGACTGTTGCGCATGTAGCCATGAATGGAGTACAGCGAGCGACTCCTCTTTCACATTCTGCGAGTGCATTTATTCAATGAATTCTGCTTGGCAGCGACGAGATCGCGCTCCTTGTATCTTCGCAGTTGTTCTACGTTTACTGTTGTGTGGTTGATTTTACCGGGTGCGTGGCATTAATTAGTAATAATTAATTACACAAACGTTACTAATCAGTATTTGGTAATTAATTAGTAGATAATTTGTCATTAATTATTCATTGATCATTGATTGGCATATGATCATATAAGGCACGCATTCGCGTATACTGTGGTGGTGCTCTGTGATTGGTCGAGACCTCCATGACGTCATTCCGTCTCGACCTATTAGAGCCGCCGCAAAAGCGTGACACTTTTGCTGACGACAACGATGAGGCAATAAAGGTTTTCGTCTTAATATTGCTGAAGCATTATTGTCGAAACAGCTATTTAGCCCAGAGGAAAGGTGATGCAAAATAAAGCGAACCCGCCATCCGCATAACCTGCAGAGTTTCAAGCTAAACGCGAGGCTCGAGGCTTTGCAGGTTAGGTGGATGGAGGGTTCGCTTTGCGTTTCCTCACCTAGCCTAGATAGCTCTGTCGACTATGCTCGCCATATCGACTCATTCGTGCCGCTGGCATAAAGACATATAATTCCACCAAAGCTATCATGCTGCGAAGCGTTTTCATTATATAGTACGTAAGTGCACTTGAGAAAAATCGTCTTCAAAAATATATTAGTGTTAATTTTTACCATACCCGAGATAAGAAGTAATATATTTAAGAGCTGGAATGAACATCATTGCACCGCAAAATAAAGAAAATTACAGGATGGAGTAAAAGCTACATCGTCACTTGTGTGTTCTCATTAAATGACAGGAAATAGCGAATTTATTCTATTTAAGCTATCATTAACTCTGCCAACAAGCAGAAAACGACTTTATAAGCATTGAGAAGGTTTCGGATATTGCATGAGATAAAATGTAACTAAATTCAGCAAATAATGAATTGAATTTCTGAGGCCTAAGCAATTGTATAGAATAAAACCAAGCGCTCAGTAACATATTTATATTTTTATTCTACGTAATGCAATACCTTTTTCTTGCCTGATAGTTATGAAGAACTGAGGATTGTTTTTAGGATGTTCAAATGAAAATCGCAGATGGCTGTTTTTTTTTTTAATTTCAATAAAATTTGCCCATTTAGTTTTAAATTTTGGGCAACTTAGGAGTAATATGGAGAAAGAACAGACAACTGCAGAGCTACAATATTTTGCAGCAGTAATGAACGAGGCCTGCGTAATACCGAGAAAAGGTTTCAATCGCAGCAACCTGTTAGATAGTGCTAGAATATAGGGCTAGATAATGACAACTTTCAGTACGACCTCTAAGTTTTATGTCATTTTTTTTTTTAATTTTGAAGAATATAGGGCAACACATTTTTAGATCATAAAGATCATTATGGACTAAAAATGTGTTGCACTCTGTGTTGCATCTACCTGAAGAGCCATCAGAACCTCATAATCGATTATGAGGTATTGAGGGCTCTTCAGGGAGACTTTATATAAATTCGAAGTTGATTTTGTTTTAATTGGAATAAAAATTGTCCCTTTTTTGCTGTTTTCGAAATATGGCCGGATTTGATGCGTTGTGAAGAAAGCAGCTAACGATAGAGCCTCAAATTTTGCCTCAAATTAAGAACATAACCTCCATAATCAAGACAAGAATCTTTAGTGACAACTTAATTATTCATGCCAGAATGTAGGATTGAAAATCAACATTTTTGCAGCGCGTTGCTCCTAGAGCAAAGTTTGCAGTTTTTTAGTAAAACAAGTTCGACAAGAAAAAACTCTGAATAACATTTTTTAAAGCGAAAGTTCCGTAGATTTATTAAGTAAGTAAAAATTGTACGACAAAGCTTTAGTGTGCAAGCAGCAGGGCTTCAAACTTGCAATTTTTTGAAATGGCAAAAACGGAGTGTGTTTACATGACGGGGAAAATTACCTCGCAGGAGGTGCTGTTACGTTCGTATGCGCAAAAAGCAAGGTGTGCTGGAATTTCTGAATCTCCTGCGCAACATAACGAAACGCGCTTGGCCAAGTGAATAGTTAAACATTTTGCACAATTAATATCACCTAACGAATTAGGAGTAATTTTTAAACCAACCTGAGTTGCACGCCACACGATGGCAGACAATGCATGCCGTGATCTATAGTGCACCATTTCTTTCCTAGGCTTGACTCAAGTTCGGGGAAACTCCCTGCCTGCATATAGCTTTCAGTGACGTCATTGAAAGGGATCCCGGAGATATATTTGTCCGCCATGTTCATAGACTATAATAATATACAAGCAGTGTGGTTTCCGAATGGGCACTGTACATTATAATGTTTTATGGGTATATATTCGCGACACTTGGTTGATTCAGACGCAGCTATATCCGCGGGAAAGAGATGCGAACTGAAATATTCGGAGGGCAGTTCTAGCGGCCGAACAAAGCAACAGCTATTGAGCAAAATGCGCAATAGAAGCGCCAACTTCGCCCGCGAAAATCGCAACCTTCAAGTGCGCAATTTGCCTGTCGTCAGTGCAATAATGACGAAACAAGAATAGGCATTCTCTTTATATAACCTGGTATACGTTAGCGCTGAAATATGGAAACTATCAGTTCTGTATATGAAGTGCATTGAAAAAATTAATTTATACTAAACCCCGTGAGCAAGATTTGATATAATATACCACACCGTGCTTTTGTTGTCCGAACTATTCGAATCTCCTATCCTAACCATCAGAAATTAATTTTTTTATCAAACAGCATGGTTTAGCAATAAAGCAGACTGGTGGGCGAGTTCGTGTGACATTCTATGATATAGCAGCGCTCCTGCACAAACACAGAATAGGAATTAAGGGACGAGACACAAATGTCATAATACCAACTCGCCCATCGATCTGCGTTAGTGCGCTTATAATTTCTTGCACAAGGGACTCTATCCTCCCTGCTGGTCTCGTCGATCAGTCTCGCTTCATTTCATAGAAAACGCCTCGTGCAAGTCACGCATGTTTGGGTTTTGCATCCGCGAGCGCATTCCCACCTGACGTCTTGGCTATGTTTGGGAGCTTTTTGCAAGGATGCGCAAGTTTCTAAGGTCTGAATGGAAACGACGTCAGGCTCCTATGCAAGGATCACTTGCGGCTCTCTCTTCAGTCTTCTAATCAGTTACCCGTTTGGAGGACACAATGAAAAAAAAAAAAAAAAGAAGAGCGCTCTGTCTCGTGCTTTTCTCCTCTGTATTTTTCATTCTCACGTCTTTGGCTCAGCATCTGGGTCCAAATAATGGACCTGCGCTGTGGTGAAGCCGATACGCGAGAGCTGTACGAGCTGTAGTGGACGCGCTGCGTTTGGGAGCAGCATTCCACAATCGGAGCTTTGTGTTCAGGTGTCGCGAGGTAGCATGAAGGGGTCCTGTTCGTATTGTAGCTCAGGTTGCTATACCTTGTGTCCGTTTCGCGACCATTGCCATTTTGCGTTTTGCCATTCATGCATTGCGCCAATAATCGACCGCTTGCGTTATTCCTCCGGTGAGGACGTGACTGCACGGGACACTACGAATGCTTCATCGCAAGCACGCAGCGCCCAATGGGACCGTTTAGTAAGCTCCCTAGTTGTGTCAGCATTAAGTTGAAATGTGATCTACCTTTTTTCACTAAATGCAACTGTTCACAAATATAAAGAAGTTCTATTACTCTGGAAAGCTTATTACTATTACTGCTACATTATTTTCCTTCCCTTCTTTAACGTCTATCCCCCGCCGGGGTGGCGCAGTGGTTACGGCGCTCGACTACTGTTCCCAAGGACGCGGGATCGAATCCCGGCCTCGGCGGCAGCTTTTCGATGGAGGCGAAAAGCAGGGCGCCCGTGTGCTGTGCGATGTCAGTGCACGTTAAAGAACCCCAGGTGGTCGAAATTTCCGGAGTCCTCCACTACGGCGTCTCTCATAGCCTGAGTTGCTTTGGGACGTTAAACCCCACAAACCAAACCAAACCAAACGTCTATCATAGCATAGAAAAAATATGCTTACGATGGCTAGCACAAAATACATTTGCAATAATTTTTGTAGCTTTGCTTTGTGGTAAAGCAGTTAGCTCGAACTATCTGTCAAACTGATATTAGAAATCATATGATATTCGCTTCGCACCCAAGAATTTATATTCGTGTACCTCTGCCAAAGATATATAAACAAACACCAGCGGTACATGGAAGAACTACACTGTTGCAGATAAAAAGACATTGAAGAAGAAAAAAAAAAAGTTATACTCTTGACTCCTCCACGTGTGAGCATTTCTTTCTGCTTGCTTTGCTGACACGCTCACCATTCACTGTGGTCCCAAACTTCGCAAAAAAAAAAAAAAAAAAGAAGAAGAAGAAGAAGAAGAAAAAAAACATAATAAGCAGACAGTTGAAAATGCCGCCTTTTTTTTTTTTACTGGAAACGGACTAGTGCCGGATACAACCAAGACAACCAACATATACGTCTCAAAGAAGGCCCCCACCTTTTCAACCAGCTTCCTTGACGTCATAGATAATAACCCTTTGCGACCTGTTAGTGTGACGTAACAGAGTGGGGCAGCTGAAAGCTTAATCGGATTAACCGCGGCGCCATGAAAGTGGGTTGACGTCATTGGCTGTATGGCCGCTTCCTTCTGGAGCTGTGTCCGACCCATTGCGTCGTGTCGATGGTCTGGCTCTGCAGAGCGATTTCTCTGCACCGAACACTCGCTGGAAGGAGCTGTTCGAATATAAAAGTGCGTGCTTGCAACAACCGAGTATTTCGTGACGGCCGTCGTACAATGCTGAAGTCTAGCTCCGTCGAAGAAAGAAATGTTAGAAGCCTGTATATATTAAAAAATTACGAGACACTTTGGCGACTAAAGTGGTGAAAGGCGAAAGCCTGAGTGCCGCATTCTGCTACGCATTTGTTGCGAATGGGGCGGTGAATGATGATTAAAGAGGGGGACTACTGTTTCACATTCCTCCCTTCCTTTATGGCATGGTACATGCGTACGCGAATTATTGTGATAGACACTGCGCCTTTTCTATCCTGTAAATCGATTTCAAACGTCGCTGATGCCTGCTGTACTAATGCCTCCTTGACATCTGGGTCTGCTTCTGTTTTCTTTGCTCCTGGCCCTACTGTGCTGGGACTGGTCACCGCCGCTTGCGACTGGGGCTAGCCTGCCTCCGATTTTTTATCTGTTGTAAGCCGTCATTGCACCCGCCACCGCTTCGGTGGTGGACGACGGCTTTTGCGACGCGCGTCTTTCTCTTCCTCTTCTTTTAACGCGAAAGCGTTCATCATCATCATCATCATCATCATCATCATCATCATCATCATCATCATCATCAGCCTGATTATACCCACTGCAGGGTGAAGGCCTCTCCCATATTTCTCCACTTAACCCAGTTCTGTGCTAGCTGCATCCACTTGACCCCTGCGAACTTCTTAATCTCGTCCGCCCACCTTTCTGCCGCCCCCTGCTACGCTTTCCTTCCCTTGGAATCCAGTTTGTTACCCTCAGCGACCATCGGTTATCCTCTCTTCGCACTACATGTCCTTTGATACATTCACAGATTTCTCTCCGCAGACTGTCCCCGCAGGCCGTGTCCACAGATCGTGTCCGCAGGCCGTGTGCGCAGCAGTTGTGAGTAATTCAGGAGTGGTGTCAATCCATAGAGCGTGACGTAATGTTGTTGCCGAAAAAATAAATAGGCCAAGTTAATTAGGTAATTAGAATAACTGGTTCACAGGAAAGGAAAGGCGCAGTATCCGCCACGCTTGTTCTGTGGACACCTGAACCGCGCGTAAGGGGAGAGAGGAATGTGGGAGTGAAAGCGGAAAGAGAGAAAGGGGTGCCTTAATGGATATGTCAAGGATGTGACGTCACGCAACCGGAAGTAGAGCCGAAAAAGGGCATAGGAAGGGATCGACTTGCAATTTGAAAGTACCAAAGACTAAAATGGGCAAGCAAGAATTGAATTAAGCAACTAGAAGCAACCAGAAGCAGTATCCGTGCTTTCGCATTACTCCAATGCAGATTCTGCAGTGCTCTTTAATCGACTGCTGTTCTCAAGGATGCGGGATCGAATCCCGGCCTCGGCGGCCGCTCTTCGTTGGAGGTGAAGTGCAAGGCGCCCGTGTGCTGTGCGATGTCAGTGCACGTTAAAGAACCCCAGGAGGTCAAAATTTCCGGCGTCCTCCACTACGGCGTCTCTCATAGCCTGAGTCGCTTTGGGACGTTAAACCCCACAAACCAACCAACCAATTTTTCTTTCTTCTCTACTTTCTCTCTCCTGTTCGCACGAGGCAGCGGAGGTGGCTTAGATACGGAGCCAGTGGCAGGCCCCTGCATTTTCTCTTCCTCCTTCCTACAGTCGCAACAACAAGTTGCTATGTGGTGCGGCGTTCGGAGCAGCGGCAAACGAAAGGGCGCACGGACGCCTGGATCGGACGCCCGGTTGGGTCAGCTTCGTATATGCATTAATCACCTTGTGACGTCATGACCTGTCGTGACGGTACATCGCGCGCCCCTTGTCGAACACATTGAACACATTAAAGTTCACCGGCGTTCTATAATTCGTCTACAAGAAAGGAAAGGCGCAGTATCTGTCACTCGCGGAATCTCGCTATCATTCGCACTGTAGACAAGGGGAATTATGATGCGCACGTTTCACGATCCGGGGCGTGGCGCCGATTAAAACATGAAAAAAGACGTTCTGATCGGCGCCACGCCCCGGATCGTGTTTCCTTTCGTGTTTTGTCGTGTGCCAAAGCCAGGCAATAAAGAACGAGAAGTTCTGGGCATGGCGCAGCGGTAAAGCACTGGTCTGAGAATCCAAGGTACGGAGGTTCTATTCCCCGGTGGGAGACAAGGTTTATTAATTTATTTTTTAAGTATCAGAGCCGCCGAAAAAGCGTGACAAAAAACTGATTTGATTTATTTATAGGAAGGGAAAGGCGCGGTAACTGTCTCACTTGATTTCTGTGGACACCGCAACCGCGCCGTAAGGGAAGGGAGGAAGATGGGAGTGAAAGTGGAAAGAGAGAAAGAGGAGCCGTAGTGGAGGGCTACGGAGTAATTTCGACCACCTGGGGATCTTTAACGTGCGCTGACATCGCACAGCACACGACGCCTCTTCGTTTCGCCTCCATCGAAACGCAGCCGCCGAGGTCGGGTTCGAACCCGGGTACTCCGGCACAGTGGTCGGGCGTCTTACCACTGCACCACCCCGGCGGGGCAAAAAAAAAAAAAAAGCGTGACACTTTTGTTCCTGTTGTGGCTGTAGGAAGAAGGAAAAGAAAATGCACGGGCCTGCTACTGGCTCTGTAGCTGAGCCACCTCCGCTGCCTCGTGCGGACAGAAGAGAAAATAGAGAAGAAAGAAAAGCAAGAGGGAGAGAAAGACGCGCGCCGCAACAACAGCCGTCGTTCACCACCGAAGCGGTGGCGGGTGCAATGACGGCCTACAAGAGATAAAACTTCGGTGGCAGGCTAGCCCCCGCCGCAAGCGGCGTTGACCCACCTGCTCCAGCCCCATCAGGAGAGACTTTTGCTGACGACAGCGATGAGCCGTTGAAGGCTTTCGCCTTATTAATTGGTTCAAGAAAGGGGAAGGCGCGGTATCTGTCACATTTGTTCAGTGGACACCTTTACCGCACCGTAAGGGAAGAAAGGAAGGTGGGAAAGTGGAAGGATAGCAAGAGGAGCCGCAGTGAAGAGCTACGGAGTAATTTAGACCACCTGGGGATCCTTGACGTGCGCTGACATGGTTGGTTGGTTGGTTTGTTTGTTCATAGGAAGGGAAAGGCGCAGTATCTGTCACACTTGCTCTGTGGACACCTGAACCGTGCCGTAAGGGAAGGGAGGAAGGTGGGAGTGAAAGTGGAAAGAGAGAAAGGGGAGCCGCAGTGGAGGGCTGCGGAGTAATCTCGACCACCTGGGGATCTTTAACGTGCACTGACATCGCACAGCACACGGACGCCTATTCGTTTCGCTTCCATCGAAACGCAGCCGCCGAGGCCGGGATTCGATCCCGGGAACTCCGGCACAGTAGTCGGGCGTCTTACCACTACACCACCCCGGCGGGGCATCGCCCGGGCATTTTCTTTTCCTTCTCTTTTAGTCGCAACAAAGAGGCGTCCGTGTGCTGTGCGATGTCAGCGCACGTTAAAGATCCCCAGGTGGTCGAAATTACTCCGTAGTCCTCCACTACGGCTCCTCTTTCTCTCTTTCCACTTTCACTCCCACCTTCCCTTTCGGCGCGGTTGAGGTGCCCACAGAAAACAAGTGACAGTTGCTATGCCTTTCCCTTCCTAGAAATCAATCAGTTTTAGAAATCAATCAATCTATTTCGCCTCCATCGAAATGCGGCCGTCGGCGGTCGGGAACGAAGCCGCGAGAACTCCAGCACAGTAGTCGGGCATGTTGACCACTACACCACCGCGGCGGGGTATGTTTAAAAAAAAAAAAACAATTTGTGCGAATACGCTCTTATCCACGCGCTTTTTAGGGTATCTCGAAAGAAGCATGTTTTTTTTTTCTTTTTTCCTTTTAGGCGAAGACCGTACATGCTTCATAAGTGGGCCCCGCCGGGGTGGTGCAGTGGTAAGACGCCCGACTACTGTGCCGGAGCTCCCGGGATCGAATCCCGGCCTCGGCGGCTGCGTTTCCATGGAGGCGAAACGAAGTGGCGTCCGTGTGCTGTGCGATGTCAGCGCACGTTAGATCCCCAGGTGGTCGAAATTACTCCGTAGCCCTCCACTACGGCCTCCCTTTCTCTCTATCCACTTTCACTCCCACCTTCATCCCTTCCCTTACGGCGCGGTTCAGGTGTCCACAGAGCAAGTGTGACAGATACTGCGCCTTTCCCTTCCTATGAACCAACCAACCAATAAGTGGCGTAAGCGATACCAAAAAAAATATCCGTGATTTTGTATCACCAACCAAACCAAACCACAGTTGCGAAGCAAGCCTTTTTTGTGCAGCGTTCAGTGTGACGTCATACCATTTCCATTGTGGGGCGAGAAGAACCCTCGACCATATAATTTGGGAGTGCGCTTACTCCCCAGGCAGGGCGCAAAACATTAGCAGTAGGGAAGCCTGGGAAACCTTATTGCGAAGCTCGGGCCCTGAGCTCCAACTCACCGCCGTCCAACTGGCAGCAGAGGCCGCCGGCGAAACCAAACCGGCCAGCTTCCAATGCGACCATCCCGTGCGGCTGGGCCGCTAAGTCCCCTCCCCCTTAAAGGGGGGTGAGACAGAGCGGCCCAGGCGGTGTGGTCCTTCTCTGTTGGACAATAAAAGTTTTCAACAACAACAACAACAATAGCATCCGCTAGTCAGGCTGGAGGCCTGTTTGCAAGAGGAATTCGAACCGTCGACGTATGTACTATCGCGTTCAGTACATGAGCGACACCGCGCAAGCGCCTGCCCGAGAGCACTCCCCCCCCCCCCCCCCCTTTTTTTTTTCTTTATTTCATGCATCATGATTGCAACAAATACAATATAGAGATGAAAACATGCACACTACATTCAAAATTTAGGAGCGCTTCCCGGCTTACGTCAAGCGCGGATATTAAAACCGTTTCAAGTTGGAAAGACCATCTAATAGACTAATTCCACTGCGGTGGTTCATTTCGTGCTTTGTACACTTCACGCATAAATGCCATGCTTTCTTTAAAGTACACTCTGGCCGGTTGGGGATCCCTATCTGCATGATACACTGCCATGCTTGTCTTCCATGTGCTATGAAGACATAAAATCATCAGCATATATGGCACACCTTCGTCATTTGAAGTCGGGAGGAAGCGGACGCCGTATGACGTAACTGGCAAATCTTTTTCTTTAATTGCGCTGCAGGATGTCTCACATGAAAGCATCTTCACAATCAAGGGAATGGTCAGTACGCAGTTTACCGTCCAAGGCACAAAGGTACGTTTTTCGTTTGTCGTCTTTTTTTTTTTTTTTTTTTTTGTTCTAGCCAGGGTTTAAACGGCAGAGATCCGGAGTGCAAAAAAAAAAAAGCGTTTTCAGAGTAGGTCTTACTGGCACCCGCTTCACCTTTTTCAAAACATCTTTGCCACCTCCTGCTGAAAATACGGAACAGTACAATGGCTCTGGCATACACACATCCACGACATCTTTATACAATTTCTTTCGACCTATGTCACTCAAATACTCTAATGAAAATCGCTCAGCAAGGAAATGTAACGAACAGACAACTTCTCACAGAAATCTCCGTGGGGTCCGCCATTTTTCCTGAACAGATGATACAATAAAACCTGGCATCATATTGCACAATCGCCTCTGAATCACAGTTCGAAGGAAACCACTGCTTTGATCTCGAACAAAGAGAATTCGGGACACTACTTGCTGTAGAAATAAATGCGCCAAGCCAGTCCGCCACTCTTCACGTGTCGAAATAAATTTGTGCGCCCCGTATGTACCCATGTGGAGCCCCATATATACACCGCCAGCACCCCATGCAGCCTCTGAATTCTTGCTCTCATGATACACAAAGCCTTGAGGATGTACCAGACTTTGGCTAATAGAAAGAGAATGTACACCTTTGACCTTGCAAAAATTGATAGGGTTCGCCCTCCAAATTTCGATTAATTTTCCTTCATTTCTTCAGCTTCATCTCTCCAACAATCATTCGATATTGCTGTTCTCTGTTCTGACCAAGCAATTATAGTATCTGTGTTGCAAATAAGTTCTGTGAAGTGACAGGCGGTGTTATTAACTGGAACAAAACTTAGGCATTTGGCATGGGGAATGGCGCTCCACCCCTGCAAGTCTTTGAGAGCATGTCATGAACCAGGTCACCAACGAAATACTTTGGCTTGGAGTACCTTTAAACCACCACTAAGATCTGAGAGCACCCCTTGATTGTGCGTTGGTGCCGATAATGCTGTTTCCGAATTTTCGGGAGAGAACGTGGCTGTTACCGCGAGCGCGCATCACCACCGCTTTCTTGCTCTCACCCTCATTATCTTCACGGCGGTATCAGTTTCGAATATTTTAACGACAGTCGTCGCCCGACGCCCAAACTTGATTCTCGGGCAAGTCTTGCTTCCTGAAATATGCGATATCTGGTAAGCCCCTTTTTTTTGCTCAATCACGATTTATTTATTGGGGACTGCAGAACTGAGGCGCCACAAGCTCATATGCACTTGTAGTTATTCAATTTGTGGTTCAAATTCAATAAAGGCAGAAGAAATCAATAAAGATGACAGAAAGGTCCAAGTGATGAACGGGGTCCAAGATAAAGTAACAAGCGGGGCGGTGCGCTGCTGCAAAAAGAGCCCCACCCTTTCCCGATAGTTGGGAAGAAAGATACGATCTGCGTGATGCTGTACAACCAGGGAGTGTTTTCGGATACGCGCTCGGGCAATGTGACTCATCTGATCGCGACAGTACCTCCAATTGCATACCGTTAACTGTAAGTGTGGGTGGACACCGAGAAGTGAGGCAGATGCTCTGTCATTCTTTCCCGAGAACCCAAATCAACTTAAGAGCACTTTGCCGCTCTCTCAATGGTGCCAAACAAAAGCATCCGAACAGTGCTTACGCACGTATTAATTAGTCTGAGGGGAGTTACGCTCCGACTAATTTTAACCCGCTATAGTTGACATAAAGACCGCGTAATCGGAGTCTGATATTGGCATTCTATATGAGGGTTTATATAAAGCGCATGATACTCCGAGCTCACGCACTCGCAGCAGTTTGACTGCATGATTGCATGAGCCAAGTTTTGCTCAAATTCAAAGCTAAACGCTACGTAGTGAGCCTTTTGATATATGTATTAACCGGTTTCTAGAATTAATTATACGTTACCCGGAAGCACTTGCTTCTGTAAAAGCCAGCTCTTCTCGGATGAGTAAAACAGAACAACTAAAGAACGTACTACGGCCCTGCGACCACCACCACCCGCTAGAAGGCTGTGCAGGCAGAATCGGCAAAGGAGAGAGAAGGAAAGCGCGCCTCCGCAGAGCAGCAGGGGAAGGGCACGTCAAGGGTGCTGCTTCGCGCGGATCGAGACTGCGCGCACTCGGGGATCGCTCACCACGGAACAGCCAGACCGCGCAGAACCACGTCCGTTTCTCCGTCGCTCTCAGATTCAATATGGTGGCCAAGTCACGTGACCATAGCTACAGCATTGAAAATTATTTCTTACCTGCCATGCGGTCACACATGCAAAAGAGTCCACCACCTGGTCCCCCATGTGTAACGCCATGATTCCCCAAAGCCACATGACCGAGGCCTGACTTTCGTTCTAAGCAAATGTACAGCGTTTGTCAAAAGTTTAAGAGCACAGAGGGTTTGCTTTTAAACCCTATATTATGACTCCATTAAAAATCGTGGAAGTCCTTGCCTTCAGCAAGTTTAGAAACCTGGGAATGCATTACGAGCCACATAGTATGGCTCAGAAGTAGACCCCCTGAGCTCTAAACTTTTGACAAAAGGTGTACGTTTTATTTTCTGGAACAACGGACTTGAAAGTATTTCCCATCTGAAGACGTGTAAAAACAGTCAACACTTCTGAGGAGTGAGGGTGCTGAAGCCTTAAGTGCTGCCGTTTTCGTTGAGCTTAACAGAGGCATTAGCGAGAATTCCTGGCACTAAAGGGATTCCGCGCTTAGTAAAGAAAAAAATGTATTCATGCTTAAAATAGGAGTGAGCCCTACTTTTTAAGTTGAATATGATAAATTACGTTGAAAGACTGCACATGTATGTAGTTTCGCGACTGAATGCACATCTAATACAGATGTATAGGCGGTTTAATACATAATTAAACAATAACCTTCGGTCAGTTTTTGGGTACTAACAACTGCAGACATGGGGAGAGGAGAAATAACAAGAAAAAATCACTACCCTTAAAAAATAAACATTACTGTTAAAGCTATACGCAAAGGTGCCGACTGCCGGGGAAGGGGGGAGGGGGGGGGGGGTTGAGATTGCGCGATAGGGTTAGGGCGCAGCACATCTTCTTTCGTGCGGTTTTGGACAAATCTACTAAAGAACTACAGTTGCCGGAAAAGCTAACGGGGGAGGGTAATGAAATAGGGAAATTAAAGACGTAAAAAAAAAAAAAAAAAAAGAACATATCGCGGTATTATCCTTATTGCAGGGACTGGCAGCACGTGCTCATGATGATGCAGAAAGTAATCTAAGACAGCTTCTTGTGGAACTTCGCGCCAATGACAACACAGGACTGCAATCATGACCTTCACGAACCAAATACAAGTGTCTTTCCCATCAGATTTTAAACGAAATGTTGGAAATTATGGCTCATGGTGTTCTCCGGTTACTCATAAATGAGGGTTGTGAAGTGAAGCGTTATGCTGGGATCATGGACAAGACAGCGGACATATCTGTCAATGGGTAATTGTCGATATGCTTTCGTATTGTTCAAAACAACTTCGAAATACATGAATGTTCTGTAGATTTTATAACACTGCTGACACCAGAGCGGCCAGTCTTTTTGCTGTTCTCAGTGACGCTCTCTGCCTTTTTAATCCGAGATCATTGACAGTTGTCGCGGGCAATGCTATGATGAATTTTATAAAATGTCTGAGCGTGTTGGTTCATCGTCAGACAAAGCAAAACGCAAAAAAAAAAAAAAAAAAAAGAACGACAGAGGACGAGGTGAGAACAGGACAAGCGCTATGATGACGCTGGAAACGTGAGAAGCCATCACGGTGAGCTGCAAGCCCTATAATACAACACGAGGAGCCGCTAGCTCTGTACGTATACACTATACCTTGAGCACACACAGAACCTTATGCTGCAGGACATGTCTCAGAAAGCAGAACTGTATTGCAATTTCTTGGGCATGATATCAGGAATGAAAAAATAGAAAATTGTTACGTATTCCCCAAAACGTCTAAATTCGTTCGAGGCTTTCCGAAAGATGATGACTGCATAAGCTTGAGAGAGTTTTGTCCCACCACTTCAATCAGATCGGTTCAGGGTTAGCGCACAACGCTACGATACAAGAAGCAGTAAACTATATAGCTATAGCCAACTGATCTCGTTTCTTCGTGGCATTGGAAGAACGGAACGAAGCCGGAGCCAAAGCTACCGGTTTTTTGAAAACGCGGCCAAAACTCGAGAATACTTCATGTTCAAGCTCCTGACACTAACGTTTTCGCGATTATAAAGAGTAAGTATGGCGTTTCAGAAAGCAGCATTGAGATTTGATCAAACAGAAAAAACTGTCAAGGCTGTGAAGGAGAGTGTCAGTCAACTTAGGAAGCAAGGAATTTGCCGATTTTGGAACGAGACTCAAGCAGATTCGGAAAGGAGCTCCTGCGAAGGAAGAGTACCCTACGACTATATGACGACGAATGGGCACCTCTTATCTCCTTCGTCCGAGGACATGTATAATGTACGATCAGCGGTTCAACGATGCAGTGAACACGGTATCTTCCTCTCTAAACGACAGATATATATCAACTAGAAGTGTGGCAACACATTGAACAGACTGAGCAGTTTTTGACAGCACGTGCATGCCTGTTGAAATTTTGTTTTGAGTCTGGATGGCACAACATTCACAGATATAGCAAGACAGGGTAATAATACACCCTTGAAAACATTTCAGGACGTTGTACAGATGCTTTCCGGCGGTAACGGTGACCAGCTGCGAGATCTTTTGCCCAAGATGGCTAAGCTTGTCAAAATTGCTCCGACTATTCCAGTCACGTCATACACATCTGAGAGATTTTTCATGCCTCTGTCGCTACAAAACTATGCCGAAAAAACAACAACAAAAAACTGTGAAATTTGCTGATAAAGGTATACAGTAAAGAGAAAACGCTCTGCAACGTCCGATGGAATCTCAGACATCTGTTTACGAAGATAAGCATAATTTTATTAATTCGTTTGGCATTTTTTGTTTCGTTGTGGATTTGCGAAAAATCTTCACCTGGTGCAATAAATACGTGTGGCACAACCCCTTCTCTCCTTCTGTGATTTGTATACCATGTTGCCTTAATTTTTCTGCCTTCCTTGGTGCACATTTTTAACAAACGTTTTAAGATCGGTGGTGTAGTGTTAGTGTGTGGGCACAATGTGAAGAAATAGTTATGACCATGCACGCCAACATCCGTCCTCATGCTCCCTTTCCCCTAACTTCTAACACTTTCTTGGCAAAGTTTGATACCGCCGCTCGCAGGGGTCATCAACCCTGTTAAAGGCGCAAGGTAGCGCACTTCGCGCGACGCCCGCGATGCGCTTCCCTCCTGGTTCGATGCCCATCTCTGCCGGAACATCATTCTTTTCGACAACCCCACGTATTTCGTGCGCTCCGTCAGCAGCCCTGCCCCGCTAGATCCACTTAACTCAGGCTATGAGAGACGCCGTAGTGGAGTACTCCGGAAATTTCGACCACCTGGGGTTCTTTAACGTGCGCTGACATCGCACAGCACACGGGCGCCTTGCTTTTCGCCTCCATCGAAAAGCTGCCCTTAAAACTGTCTCCATAATATAGGGGACAGCGTGTACGTGGCCGGACACACACACACACACACACACACACACACACACACACACACACACACACACACACACACACACACACACACACACACACACACACACACACACACACACACACACACACACACACACACACACACACACACACACACACACACACACACACACACACACACACACACACACACACACACACACACACACACACACACACACACACATTTCACTATGCACATGCATACGTCCGCGGAACGCGTTCCTTTAAAGTGCCCCCCCCCCCCCCCCCCCCCCTTGCCCTTTTTTTTTTCTTTACGGCCGCGAGCTTCCTTGACGCATCACTGGGCTTGTGACGGCCCCGTTCTGCGGCCTGACCACAGACCTCGCCGGGCCTCGCCTCTTCGCTCCCGCATTGTCAACGAAACACATTCGATAAGCGCGTCTGCTCGAAAAGCCCTAAAAGAGAGCTACACCTAAAAAGGAACAAGAGGAGTGGCTCAGATGCTCCGGGCCCGCGCTCTCTTCCTGAGCAGCAGCCCGGCGTCTTAACTCTATCGCACTGTCATGTGCGTATTTCAACGTCCTTGATGTTAGCTTCAAGAATCCCAGGTCAGACATAAATGTATAGAACACAAATGGTACCAGCTAGTGTACTTCTCTGTGGAATTCCGAATTTTATATGTTTTGTTTAAGTTTGCTGTATCGTAAGCGCACTTATCTTTCTTTCCTTAGCGTAGCCTTTAAGGCGTTATGTTATTGAAGGAATATTTTTCGCAAAACGAAAAATACATCATTCGTCATCCAAACTGGTATTAAAAACGATATGTGGTTGTAAGCTACCCATGTGCCGAGTTTAAGCTCTAGTAAACGAGCGATTTAACCGATAGAAGCATACCATGGTTAGCGTTTAGCGTTGCAACACTCGGTAGAGCTGCGCACTGTGTTCGGATTCTAAAACTGCCTGCGGTATTAGTTGCTGATATGAGAAGCACGGGCCAACGACGGCGCACTTCCACCCATTCCGGACGTTTGCTGTGTCCGTGGGCGGAATATTAACCATTTTTTCCTGCTATAAACACCAAACATTAATCAGAGGAGAAGACGACTTACCCTTAGCACTGGGCAGCGGTGCACCTAGAAGCCTGATAAATTCCTCATTGAGGGGCTCATACGGATAGCGTGACGGTCTATCCATTGCAACCGTCAAAAGACTACTCGTCGGGGTAGAAGAAGGCCCACCTTCCGCAAAGAACAAGTCGCGCAATAATATTTCCGCCGCCGCCACCACCACCAGCACCTGTGAGCGCGCCCATTGGATGATCGAGCTAAAGATAACGGAGACGTGCTGAACTTCCCACCATAAAGTCGGCGCCGACCTTTCCCCCAAGCCTGCGGAAGCTTGGCGACATTGGAGATCTACAAGATTGCACTCCTCGTTCCTCCTCTCCCTAATCCAAACTCCCCAGCGCCTTGCCTGACTCCCCGAAGGCTTCTCCTTTAGACCCTCGTGAAGCACCGAGCAACTCGCGATACCGCGATCGTTCTGATATGTCGTTTCCAGCCGGGTTGCACGTGGATTACAGCCGGCCGGCTGCTGCGCCGAGAGAGACGCGCGCGCCGCATCCCACTTCCCCGCTGTTGTGTTAGGATTCATTGGCATAAACGGGGAAGGAAGGAAGGAAGGAGGGGGGCTGGCCTTTAATGGCTTAGTGGCTTAGGCTTGGGGGAGGGAGGACACATCTGAGCGGACCTCTTCCCGAGATGCGCCCAGTGAATACTCGGCCGGCATCTGACTATACGAGCAATATTCGAAACACGAGGAAGCCACGGGAGCAAGCAACCTTATTCCCTCCACACAGTGGCTCAGGAGACTCAAGTATTCAGAAACAATGCTTTCATATTTGCAACTTGCCAAGTAGCAATGACATATGCACGACTACGTGACTGTAACATAAAGCACCTGTTTTCCTATAGCATTGAGTCACCCTGTGATAGAGACTGAGACGTTTCGGTATCGGCACCACGCAAACCCGAAGTTTTCAATCCGTAGCATTACTTGGCTCGTGCCGTGTACGGAAGTGTGTGTATACAGAATGTGTCCGCAGTGGATATGTATAGCTTCATTCAATCATTCATCATCAGCCTGATACCCACTGCAGGGCGAAGGCCTCTCCCATATTTCTCCAATTAACTCGGTTCTGTGCTAGCTGCATCCACTTGACCCCTGCGAACTTCTTAACCTCATCCGCCCACCTAACTTTCTACTACGCTTTCCTTCCCTTGGAATCCAGTTTGTTACCCTAAGCGACCATCGGTTATCCTCTCTTCGCACTACATGTCCTGCCCATGCCCATTTCTTCTTATTGATTTCCACTAGAATTTTAGTAACTTGAGTTATTTCTCTGACCCACTCTGCACGCTTCCTATCTCTTAATGTTACCCCTACCATTTTTCGTTCCATAGCCCTCTGGGTTGTCCTCAACCTAAGTAGAACCCTCTTGGTTTGCCTCCACGTTTCAGCCCCATGGGTGAGTACACGTAAGATGCAACTGTTACATACTTTCCTCTTGAGCGATACCAGTAAGCTGCTAGTCATAATCTGCGAGTACCTGCCAAATGCACTCCATCCCAATCTTATTATTCTTGTTATTTCCTTTTCATGGTCCGGATCTGCGGTTACTACCTGTCCTAAGTAGACTTATTCGCCTACTACTTACAGTGTTTCGCTACCTAACGTAAACTGCTGTTCCTTCCCGAGGCTGTTGAACATTACCTTAGTCTTCTGCATATTGATTTTTAAGCCTGCCTTTCTACTTTTCCTGTCTAGATCATCAATCATCATTTGCAGTTTATCCCTCGAGTTTTTACGCTTACGCCGCTTAACGCTTACGCTTATATATAGCTTACGCCGAGGGTAATAGTCGCAAGCGTTACATCGTTGGATAGCCTACGTCGAGTACATTTGCACTCAGCTCAAATAGATATGAGTTATGCACGGTTAATTAGTTCACAGTGCAGAAATTGAACAGTACGCTACATCATTGTCACACATCGTTGTATATAGCTTATGTCGATATAACTGCCCTGAACAAGTTGCAGGCTTCAGCTGATTACCATTAATTAGGCAATCGTGAATAAATTGAACTTGACGCTGTACATATTAACACAAATGTTGTTGGGTAGCTTATTCCGAGTATAATTGCACTGGAATAATAGTTGATCTTATTAGCCTTAGTTAATTGCGAATAACAATTAACTTTACACTACAGCGTCAGGTCATACATCGTTAAATAACTTCGTTATGTTGAACTACACTAATTGTAGGCCTTAGTTAATAACCGCTAATTACGTAACTGTGACTAACAATTAATGTTTAGGCTACAACGTCAAGTCGTATATCGTTGAAATGGTCTTGACGAGTAGAATCCAAAATCAGACGCTTAACCACGCAAAAGCTATGTAAAATGAGCGTTAACCGAGGTAACGCACATCAGCCTCTGTTAAAAAAGATGAAACAGAGGCGAAACAGTAGCACTTTATGTTAACGTATTAACAGCAAGTAAGGAGACACGGAGACAAGTGCTTAAGTGCCTCCGGTAGTTTTCCTTCAGGGTCATTCTCTTGTTCAGATCTGCCGAACGTTTTGACAGCGCGCGAGACAGGCGCTGATAGGTACAGCTCTCGCGGTAGAATGCAAAAACTAATTCATCTCAACTGATCCTATATATATATATATATATATGTGTGTGTGTGTGTGTGTGTGTGTGTGTGTGTGTGTGTGTGTGTGTGTGTGTGTGTGTGTGTGTGTGTGTGTGTGTGTGTGTGTGTGTGTGTGTGTGTGTGTGTGTGTGTGTGTGTGTGTGTGTGTGTGTGTGTGTGTGTGTGTGTGTGTGTGTGTGTGTGTGTGTGTGTGTGTGTGTGTGTGTGTGTGTGTGTGTGTGTGTGTGTGTGTGTGTGTGTGTGTGTATTGTGAGCCCTCCACGGATCTTCTTTCATTTGTACATACCACGATCTTCGTCTTCCTCTTGTACATACCATCATCATCGTCCCGCGGCGCCGGCTCCGGCGCGCGCTTCTGTTTTCTCCATCAGATTAAACGCTGACACGGCATACCTTGCCTTGCCTTCATGACCTCGCCGTCTGGACCTGGCCTTCTTTCACAATATATATATATATAAAAGTGAAAAATTGCTTCATACTGTTTCCAAGTTTATTTGTAGTCGACGTTTCGGCAGGAGCCCTGCCTTTCTCAAGACAAAGAGTCTTGAGAAAGGCAGGGCTCCTGCCGAAACGTCGACTACAAATAAACTTGGAAACAGTATGAAGCAATTTTTCACTTTTATGTAACCTCTAGCAACCAAGTACGTCTATTTACTTATCCTATATATATATATATATATATATATATATATATATATATATATATATATATATATATATATATATATATATATATATATATATATATATATATATATATATATATATATATATATATATATATATATATATATATATATCTTGAGAGTAGATTATTTATTGATTTATTTACAAACACTGCAGGCAGCAGTGCTGTCTGGAAATTAGAGGGTTACAAAGTTAAGTTCGCAAAGAGCGCTCAAAATTTCCAATCACAGCAGGCAGGAGATTCAGTAAAACACACAAGATCCACGGCCGTCATATCAGCTTCTTAAGAAACTGTTGGCCGGATCAGAAAATTGCGCATGTCCCTTCGAAAAAACTCCAACCCACACCTCTATAGGAGCCAAAGACGAAGGAACGTGGAGGCTGTGAACATACGTCGAGAAAGTGCTTAATTCTGTAGAAGTAGCTCAACGGTGAACTGGAGTGCGTAACGCTGCTGTCTTCGTCTTCGAGGAAAGCAACAAAAACATAACCTTATACAGACGCGAAGCGCTCCTTTTTGTTCCGTGGATGCACTTGTTTGTTGTTTAATTTGGCTTTCGGGGAAAGCAAGGTGCAGTATCTCACGTCTGAGTGGATCGACACCTACACTTCTCAGAGGTTCATACCTCGTTGGTTCGAATCCTTATTGTTTCCCACCGCGCGCTCGCTAATTTGTAGACCGTTCGCGCACGAGAGAGCGGACTCTACAGAAAGAAAAGCTATGCTTCCCGCAGTTGCTATTTCCGCATTTTTCCCCATCTGTTTCATCTTTGCGAGGCCATTTGATGGCGTGGTGACTCACTAAAGGAATTAAACACGAACTTTTTATTTGTGCTCGGACAAAAGTTCAATAAACCTTCATCTGCCTTATGTGAATGTCAAGTAGAACTTCGTTACAATGTTCGAAGAAAGTGAATCGTCGAATATGTAATTTGTATGTAATTGTGCTTGGTTCATATGGGCTGTTTTGTTCCAGATCGAAATTGTCCGCAAAGCGAGTCGTCCGCAATAGCAAATCATAAAGAAAATGAAGAAAGAAAAAAGCCTATTGAGAAAAATAATCATCGTCGAACATGCAATTTGTATGTAATTGTGCTTGGTTCATATGGCTGTTTTGTTCCAGATCGAAATTGTCCGCAAAGCGAGTCGTCCGCAATAGCAAATCATAAAGAAAATGAAGAAAGAAAAAAAGCCTATTGAGAAAAATAATCATCGTCGAATATGCAATTTGTATGTAATTGTGCTTGGTTCATATGGCTGTTTTGTTCCAGATCGAAATTGTCCGCAAAGCGAGTCGTCCGCAATAGCAAATCATAAAGAAAATGAAGAAAGAAAAAAGCCTATTGAGAAAAATAATCCTCGTCGAATATGCAATTTGTATCTAATTGTGCTTGGTTTATATGTGCTGTTTTGTTCCAGATCGAAATTGTCCGCAAAACGAGTCGTCCGCAACAGCTAATCATAAAAAAAAAATAAAAAAAAAATAAAAGCCTATATAGAAAAATAATCATCGGCTTCTGTTCAGTGCACTGGACAGTGCAGCGTAAATCAGACAAAAGCTTGGGCGTTCCTAATGATGTTATCTTGATCGCAATGTGACTAAAAAAACATGGAAGAGCTCGAAATTCCTTGAAGGCTGTGAGGAGCCTAGAAGTGTCCCATGGAGTGATCACGTTTCTCCTCTTACAGTGTTTACACACTCTGAAACACCAGTACTTACTGAGTCGGTTGACAGCAGCCGAATGCGGTTTTCGACGCACCACAAGCGACAGAGAAAATTTATTCACAATAATGAAATATGGCAAAATCAAGGTATGTCGGCATGGTACCTCAGAAATAAAATGCGAAAACCACGAAGATGCCATTCACACATCTGCTTATTGTTACTGACTCAAGAGAAGAGCAGAAGGATTTACGCAAATCCCTTGGAACTCGCATCGAATGATAGTAAATCGGGCAACGACAAGAGGAGATAGCCTAGAGAGGGGGACCTCCAGGTATGTCCTTCTCTGAAGTGTGAGCGGTCACCAAGAGAGGAGAAAATGCACTATGGATTCCCTTTCCCCGCATGATGCACATATGTTTGTCGGTGTCCAAGCACATCTGCATAGATACAAATTCAAGGTCGCAAATCTGCACCGCAGCAATGTCACTGATACCTCACACTGTCTGGTTTTACGTGAACGCGCATTCCAATTATGTGACAAATGCTGATATTCCGTGGTATTCAGCAAGGGATCGAGTAGCCCGGCTGATATATGCTGGAACCGCTTGGATCGGTAAATAGCCAATATGCCTAAATTAGGAACGAGATACTAACGAGATACATTACAGACGCATTAATGGCTGATCTCGCTAAGAAATCAGCCACCTCGTTTGAGGGAACACCTGC
This sequence comes from Amblyomma maculatum, assembly GCF_055883805.1. NCBI lineage: Eukaryota > Metazoa > Arthropoda > Arachnida > Ixodida > Ixodidae > Amblyomma > Amblyomma maculatum. Next base: position 12,206,066 of record NC_139352.1, read on the forward strand.
GTGGCCAGGAACCCAAACAAAACGGACTTCTTTCAAAGTGCGAAAAAAAAAAAAACAACAACAACGCAGGAATCGACTAAAAAAAAGTTCTTTGTGAGGTTTCAAGCGAGATTAACTTCAATAGACAAAGCGAGGATACATGGCATGGTATGTTGTGCAGAGCCAATCCAAAAGCTAAAAAATCTACAGAGAATATAGGAATATAACCTGGGATGCGGGCGGAATGACTACATGTCAAATCCTGCGAAAATATACCAACTACAGCTTTTTTCGTGGCTGACGGAGGCATCTGTATAGAGAACAGTGCGATGCTTCCGACATCCTCGGTTCCTCTTATTTTCCTGAACTTGTTCCATTCTGTAATATTTGGCTGCTTAAGTCGTCTAGTTTTGAATCCTTTACCAGCGTGAGCGTTATGATAAAGTGATGATCGCCCCTAATATTTTTCCAGCTCACTGTGTCTGTGTTTTTACGAGTTAGGTTGGGGGCTGTGCTAGCCCTAACGTTTGTATGTCTACCTTTAGGGTCTTGCCTAACGTAGCCCCATTCTTGGTGGGCAGCATTGAAATCCCCCGCTATTACGAGGGGGTTGTTTCTTGCCGCATTTAAGGCCTTGCGAAATAGAACCTCTGTGTGCTGTATATGTTTAAGAGGAAGATGCTCCTTTAATCTTTCTTTCCGGTAATGAGTTCTGTTAAGACCGCATCTATGTCACGAGACGCAATTTCGTGATTGGTTGCGGCTACATTTCTTTTTACGAAGGTTGTGATTCTGGATTTGTCTCCTCTGTCGCTTCTAAAGCTTTGGTAGCCTAATAATTTGGTCGGGTTTTTACAGGTTTCTTGTACATACTAGCTAATTGGGTTTCTTCGTTGTTTGGTCTATATGTTACTGCAATAGCGCTCGCTTCCTCTGGTATGCACCCCCGGCAGTTTTCGTCCATGATTACCGAAAGCTTTTTCTTCTAATTTTGTGATTCTGTTGCTGGATCCAGAGAAGACCACGGATGCCTCTTGCATTTGCTTGGTGAGATGTATCTGCGTCTGCATCTGTAACTGGGCCCCTATAATTTGTTGGATGAGCGTGTTTATGGTCTCCAATTGTTTATCAAATTTCTCAATCCGCTTTTCGAATTTCTTGTTTAGAGCACAGGATTGATCTTTCCCCCTTTGCGCTTTTGAGGGGGGCGGGGTTGGCCTGGTGATTTATAAGTTCATGCGTTCTGATTCCTCTCATTTTGGAATTGAGTCAAGGTAGGTTGATGGTTTTTAGTCCTTTGGGTTGGTCTGTTACCGATGGAGTTTTCACCATGGTTTTTTCAGTGAACCTACGTCACAGACATGCGCTAGCGATAGGTCCGGAATCCAAGAGCGAGCATTTCCACAAACTTTTAAAGGTATAATGAATAAAAAAATTGCCGTCGAGATTTCCAGCGCAGGTGGTAAAGGTGGGTTCAGACGAAAGGACCGGAGCGCGGACGGTCCGCGCGCGTGAGCACGGATCTGCTGCCCTCCTCCCCCGTTGTTCGTGCGCGCTGCCTTTCTACCGAGAGTTTCAGCATGGACGCCGAGCGAAACTGTCGTCTCGCTGCTCTGGCTTTTCTACGCGAAGTGTGCGAGGACGACGAGGAAGCGAAAACGCGTTCATTTATTGCAAGTGTTCTTCAAAATTCCATATCGGTCGGCAGCTCTCTACGAGCGCTAAAAACGTGACTGTCGCTTCATCACTGAGCGCTTTTTTCGCTACTTCACCCATAATCAGCACTGTAGAAACCGAGTAAAGCTACAACTCTGGCACACCCACAAGCACAAACGCACAAAAAACGATGCACTGCAGCGAACACAGAGCGAACAACGCAGTGCATGCACAACAAACAATACCCCGCTCGAACTGAATACGAGACGGAGGTAGCAGCGATAAAGCAAAAAGAGCAAAAACAATCTCGGTCCGCGGCGGACGCTCATCCGCGCGGACTGAAAAAGGCGCTTGGCATATTCAGTCAACACCTCCTATATAGGAGGTGTTGATTCAGTCCGCTCCGCGATCCGGGGCCTCGGACGGCCGCGCCGCTCTCTCGCCGTCGCTCAGAGCAGTGACGTGGGCGTCACGTGGGGCGCGGGTAGCGATGACGCGCGCGCGCTCCGGTCCTCCCGTCTGAACCCACCTTGACTATCGCATTGGGAGTGACCTAAAGAATCCACTTTACGAACAGAAATGAGCGGAAAGTATTTAAATGAATATTTCTCAAATCGCCGATCCTAGCGGGCTCCTATGAAAGCTCTGACAAAACCGGATATCACGTCACAACTACCCCCATTGCGGCCGGTCGCACCTGTTCATTCTTTCCCCCGTTACTTTACCCCGTGGCAGTCGCAAAGCGCAGTGACGGACATGCTTTTTTTTTTTTTTTTTTTTTAACAATACGCGCCCTCCGTACGCGTTCCCCGCGACCTCCCTCGCGTGCAGCATTCCACACTTCGCAGCATTGTGCACGGCGAGACGCGGGGGAGCCGACACTGCGTGTAGCCTAGTGTAGCCGGTCAACCAACTTCAGGTGCGGGGGAGGCGGCGGCGGGATCGCGGGGCCATGACGTTGCTGAGCGTAGTTGTGTCGTCACACCCGCCGGCTCAGTCGGGAGCGCGCTGCCTCCGACCCAGTTGTCGCTCAGGAAACGTCAAAAATACAACCATCCACTCAAAACTAACCCGAATTACGTGTCTGCACAAGTGTAATCGTGTCTTAAGAATGTAATTGTGGTGCTTTCTCAACATTCTTCGATATTTGTTCAGTATACCTTTTCCTTTTAAAAAGGAATTAAAATATTTTCTACGCTTCCCTCGAGTCTAACACTTCACTGTGATGGTTTTCAAACACAAAGGAAGCGCGTGACAAGCTTTGCACAACTTTGTAATACGGTGTCTCTACCCCTTTAAGCTGCAGAAGGACTTTTTGACGGGTTAGTACATGATCTCGATTTTTTTAGTGCTGAAGAAACAGAGGCGCAACTTTCAACATTATTACGCAGAATAGGAACCCAGGCACTCTTATTTTCTCTGGTCTGCATGAATGTGCGATAACCACCGCACTAAATCAGCTAAATTTAGTGTGGTGGTTATCGCATTCATGCAGACCAGAGATTATAATAGAGTGCCTGGGTTCCTTTTCTGCTCACTAAAGTTGGAAGTAGCGCTTGTCTTTTTGTGTTTTCCTGTGGTGTTTCTTCAGCACTATAAAAATCAAGTACCCCTTTAATTACAGCATTTTTTAACAGGGAAGGAGACTGCGCTAGAAAAACTGGCCACCGTGTTTGCGTAATGCCTGATGTATACCTGATGACATTGATGATACAGGAATCTTGGAAGAATGCATGGATTATGCCATGTGCTCGCTGGTATCTTAATCCATAAGAAAAATGACACTAAGGGCTTCAAAAATTATACCAATCAGCATAACACCTGCTTACTATTTACTAAGGTAATACAATTAGGGCTGCCTTAGACTTCAACAAACCAAAGAATCAAAGCCAAAGGTTTTCAGAAAGAGCACTCTACCATCGATAATATTCACACTATAAACCAGATAAAAAAATGCTCCCACTATAACTAGCCCCTATACACAGCATTCATTGATTACAAGGAAGCATTTCACTCAGTTGAAACCTCAGCAGTCATTGCAAGATCAGGGTGTAGACATGCCATGTGGAAGTACTGGAAGATTATAATGGCTGCACAGGTACCGTAGTTCTACGTAGAGAGTAATAAAATTCTCATAAGGAAAGGCATTAAGCAAGGCTACACGATGCTCCCAATGCTATTGACAGCTTGCTCAGCAGAACTACTCAGACTTCAAATATAGAAGCGTCCAATGAATGGGCTTACCAAGCAAGCCCCAATTATGTAATCTGGAAGGTTTGCGCACATTAATGTGGCTTCCAGATGAGTTGCGAGTAGTCACCAGCCCTTTTTAAAAACCATTTTGTAAACTATGGGCTCCACGCAAAGCCTTTTAAATTTCTTCACTCAAGCTCTCGAAAAGACCACCTCTATGGATTTCTTGCATTCAAATATTCCCTGAAGTACAGTTTCTGTGGCCCATTAAATGTTAGCATTAGAACCCTCATGTTGGAAAAGCCTGCCTGATGCCCTTGGCTGCCAGGTGGAGGAGGAAGCTAGTGGAAAGAATAACTATGGAGACAGGGTATGGTGTGCCACACTGATTACTGGATTGCATTGGGAGAGTAGAGAAGGGCACATCCATGCCACAATGATGATTGGACTAGATCATACCATCAGCACACAGTCTGTCTCTCACTCCCTGCTGCACCAGTCCCCTCTTTCCACAATATCCTCATACCCCTACAACACATTTACTGTAGACTTGTGCACTGACTATCCCTGCGTTCGCGCCCAGTATTAACTCATAAAACGTGTCTGAAAAATATAAGGTGCACCCCAAAAAAGTTTCATGAAAAATATGCTTTATTTTTTCAAACTATTGCGAACAAAACAGCACACACTATATATCTTTCGCCTTAAAATAACAAGAATACAGACCAAAAATGCACAATCCTGATCCATAAAATGCGGTTGAGGCAAGTTTACAATGAAACACAATGAAAGACTGGAAACCACTAGAGGGGCAAAAATATAGGATGCCCAATCTGTTTAATATGCTTGTCTGACAGCTTGCCAGTCAAAGTGACTTGGGAGATTAGCTTAAACACAGCGAAATGTTTATGAAAACATGAATATTTTGCCTTTGCTGTCCAAAGCAACCACATAAAAAGCAGAACTGCCACAACACAAAAAGGAACTTGGGCGCACTCTCGGCAGGCACTTTTCTAAACTGCCGGGATAATCCGATGCGCAGGCGACGCTTGCACCTTCATTTTCACGTGTCGCTTGGGGCTCCCAGTAGCTCTGCGTTGGTGCAGACGCCGGGGATGGGGCGATCGTCCGGGCTCATCTTACCCGAGCGGCGACTTGGAGTGCTGGGGCTCGATTCCGCCACGATGCTAAGAGGCACCTTGGCAGGCTCCGTGTCGCCGCCTGCTCCAAAGTCTGAGATGGCGACTGTGCCCGTCGCAGAGCTGTCGTCGGCTCCTGCTCGCTGCTTCGAGGAAGGTACATCGCCACCTTCGGGAGCCAAAGTGCTGGACTTTGGCGGAGTCCCGTCATCTCCAGTGCTGCCAGCAGCTTGGTGCTCTGCTTCTGATGCTCCATGCTCAGCTGACTCATCTACTAGGTTTCTAGTGTCTCCTTCAACTTCAGCTTTTTCTTTGGCGACTTCTGCAGGGGAAATCACATGGTGGGTCTCAGTATTGAAAATGACGCCTTCATTAGCTGCCACCTGAACAGCGTCCTCCATAGGTGCCTCAGTGGTACCATTGTCCACATTGTCATCAGACACAGAATCTTCGAATACAGTTGCCTCGCAGACATCTTCTGAGAATGTGCATTCTTCCGCTGGCACTGAAAGATCAGCTTCATCATGGACAGGTACTTCAGGAAGCACATCATCTTTGGACATCGCCGAGATGTCTGCCACAACTTCAGTTTCTTTCAAAGGTGCATGATCTTCACACATTACTGGCAGATGGCTCTCTTGCTCTTTCGGGAGTGTGTCAACTGTTGCTACTACTGGCAGGGTGTCACATTGCTGAAACTCTTCTAGAAACACCTCCTCTTCAACAACTGCTGTCTGACACCCATCACTGCTATCAGTTTTTTCTTGCTCAGCTCCGTTTTCTGCCACATTCTCGGATGTTACAGCACTGCTGGACGTTTTTGCTGTTGCCTCTTCCAGTTCCGACTGCTCAGCTTTTATGGCAGGTTCAATGGCCTTTTCTTCATCCTGCAGTATCTTATCCTGAAGGGTAGGCTCCTCACACTCCTGCAGTTCAGCCTTCTCTATAGGCTGGTCCTCTCTTTCGACTTCACCATTCTCAACCACAGAGTCCTCAATATTGCAGCTAACGAGATCTGCGGCAAGCACTGTGCTGTTCAAGTCCTCACCTTCCCTATTCGAGCCGATGTCTGGATTGCCAGCCCCGCTAGTGTCAGCAAACCCGAAAGGAGCCTCGAGAGTCTCTGCAAGAACTGAGCTCTGCACATGACTACTGCACATGGCAGCATTTTCCCTGGAAGCATCTTGTGTAGTTCCTTGAAGTAGCCTTTCCAAGACGTCGATGCCCATGTCCAGGAGGCGGATGACATAGCGGCCGTCCCTGTGTTCGAGAAACTCCGCCAAGAGAGATGTACCTGGTTCACTCTCAGCCAGCAGCTGAAGTTTCTCAGTGGCTTCATTGCCCAGCTTGCCTTCAGGGACATCCAGCGTGCAATTAATGGCAAACAGTGGAATATCCACCAGTCCATCCGGCAGAGGGCGAATTCCAGCTCGGTTGACGGCGTCTGTGTTTCCATAGTCCACGAACTTAACTAGAGCAAGGGCTGGACCTTCAGCTGTGCACTCGACTTCATCTTTCAAGACTGTGATCCTGTACGGAAGCTCATCAGTCCAGTAGACCATGCATGGCAAGGAAGTATCCACTGGCGTATTGTCATTCACAGGCACTTCAAGGAGGTGTTCTGCTAGGGATTGTAAACCATCAAGGCTATCACCAAGGTTCACATAGAAATCTGTTGCTGATTCGACATGACTGATCTGGACGACTACCTTCTGGTGAAGTGGAACCTCAGTGGTGCTGTACCTCTTTGGCAGTGGCAGCTGAGACAACAGGTCAGTCCCATCTGCAGTGAAGAGTCGGACTGCCAATGGCTTCAATGGTGCCACTGTTTCGATAAGTAGATCAGAATCAAGGACGAGCTCCTTGAATTTCTCAAGTGCACTCATACTGTCAGCAGCACTTACGCCGAAAAGCTGACACTCAGTGCAGAATGGTTCAACTTTGAGATCTTCCAAGTTCAGAGACACCACTGACTCCACTGTCTGCGCATTTCCATAGTCCACAAAACGCACCCTAAGGCCACTGCCATCGTCCCCAGGGCCTTCCACCCTAGCTCTGTACCACAAGCCGTCATCAGTGTAGAGAGCAGCATAAAGGGTATTGCTGTCAGGTGTCTCGACAGCTGTGGCAGCTCCAGAAGCTAACGCCTCCTGCAACTTCTCCCCCAAAACGTCAAGATCACCCAGCCTGGCCGAAAACTGAACGTAAAATGAGTTTAGGGCATCAACATGGCTGACAACAACAGCTTCACGACTCTGTGGTACTGCTGCATAAGCTTCCGTTTCTACAGTCTCCTTGCTCTTCAAAGTAGGTGTCTCGAACGACGCGCACGTCTTCTTGAGTGCAGTGCTGACGTCTTCTCCATCCACACAGACCCTCACGGTGACTTCTGGGCCCCAAGCCACAACTTCAACCTCCACTGGTCTATCAGACACCAACATTTTGAATGCGTTAACCAGGGCAAAAATGTCATTCATGTCCCTTGCGCAGTTGGCCAGGTCCTTTGCACCGTCCAGCTTGCACTTGTAACAAAACGGTGGCACTTCTAGAAACTCGGCAGCAATGGCTCGAACTTCAGGTATGCTGTCAACATTGCCGTAGTCAATGAACTGCACGCACGAGCCGTCTGCGATGACTTTGGCCCGGTACCACATCTTGTCATGCGGGTAGAAAGCCACACAGGGCAGCCTCGGCAGTGGACACACTACTGGCTCAGGAGCTTCTCCATAGTGCCTTTGGAGCCGGTCGGAGAGGTCATTCATTGCTCTTGATTGTTCCTCGCGCATGATGTAGAAGCAGGAGAGGTCTTCTACATGCATCACGAGTGCCAGCATCTTGCCAGAGATTTTTGAAAGCGGTGGGTAGCATGGCACAATTGGGCCTGTGTCACGGGCAGGTGCGGGGCAGGAGCGAGGGTCATCCCACAGACGAAGAGAGAGGGGGAGAGAGAAAAGCACATTCAGACAGCTGAACCACCACAGCAAGCGTGCAGCAAGCAGCAATGACTACTACGCCAGAGACAATGAATCCACATCCCAGTGCTTGAACATGCAGCATGCAAGAGCAACGTGCACTATTTAAGGCAATGATGAACACTGGGAAGTAAAAACCAGTGCAACAATGGCAGCATGTGATGGAATGCATTGTGTGTTCTGCGCTACGGTGCATGAACAAAATATGCCTCGACATATAAGCATCTGAAGGGAAGTCATTCACACTTAACACAGATCAGGAATTTACCCTCTCAAACTACAGCGTTAATGTCAGCAGGAGCCCAGTCAAAGCAACATGCGTACCTCTGGCAAATGCTTCGATTACTATAGTGAGCTTAGTCCCAGCTATACTCCAGCAATACCTTCACCACATCATTCCACTGTTAGTAACCTGAGCATGCTGAATGGTAATGAGACTTAATTTGCATGGCAGGTGTAGCCAGATATACCATCACTCCTCGCATGGTCTCGCATCATTGCTAGTGCTTCCATCCTCACAGGTACTTTCAAGATTCTTGGTGAAGCTGTTATCGCAGTCACCACTGACATGATCATCATTGGTGGCCCTGCTGCCACTTCTAGCAGGAATATCAACAACGTTCCTGCTATCGTGGCCCTCACTGCCATCGCTATCGTTCTGACTGTTGCCTTCACTGCCTTGTGCCTCATTATAAGTGACCTCATCACAATCTCCATCAACATCTCCATTAGCACTGCCATCCTGATCACCATCGCTGTGCTCACCCCGGCGAAAGTTGGGCTGACTTGATCTCCCAGGTGGTGACACTCTTGCTCGAGGCGGGAAAGGCTTTGGCGTGGTTTCTTCAGGCTTCGCTGCAGTTACCTCAGACACAGCTTCTAGCTCGACAGCTGGTGGAACAGTGTCGGCCTCAGCTGCTTCACCTTCTACCGCGGGTTGAATGTCAGCCTCAGCTTCTCCAGCTTCGACCGTGGGCTTGGTGTAGTTATCAACCTCCCCAGCTTCGACCGTGGGTTCGGTGTCGGCCTCAGCTGGCCCAGCTTCAACCGTCGGCACAGTGTTCTGTGCCAGTTCAACATCTGAGGCAGGAGGCTCCACTGCTGGTGGCGAAGGTGGAGGTGGCGGGGCAAAACTGTCCAGCACATTCACTTCGTCTTCTCCAGAGGTGTCAAACAGCGACCCAATCACCTTGGCAGGCTCAAGCTGCTGTTCAACCTGCAAAAAATACAATGGCAAGCCTGAAAAAAATGCATCTGTAGGCATTGCTATGCCCCTGCCTCTATCCTCTCAGACATGCATGCAGTCAGGGACACAACAGACTGCTCACCTGCAGGACTAGATCTTTGTACAGTATCTTGGCCGACAGCTCAGCAGGGTCGACGGGAAAGTTGCAGCTCAGGACACACTGGAATGCACAGCCCGACTGTGCTGTCAGCTCAGCTGGGATTTGCTTAACCTTGAAAATAGGGAGCGGAAAACAAAAACAAAAAAACGAGAAAGATTTTGAAGACGAGCCACATAATCAAGCAGCAGACTTAATTTCTGCAGCCGAATGCTTTTTTAGATGGTTCATGTAGGTGCATACAAGTTGATCAAATCATATGTGGGCACCTTCATGACCCTTGCTCCAGATCGAGGCGAATATGATCGCATGCAAACTGAATGCTGTCCAAAAAACGATCGATGAGTACTTCAAGACACTGCAGCAATAACGCCGGCTGCCCTGACGACACATACATAATAAACCGGCTGTCAGCTGCATACAGTTCTCGAATGGCCTTTTTCATGCTTTGATGTTTCGGAAGCCTGATACTTCGTCCTTGACCCTTTTGATTCCAGAAATATTCGTAAAATGGTATGTCTTTTTCATGCATTCATTTTTTCAGACTGCCTGAAGTTTCGAACGTTTTTGCATTCCCTAGAGGGTCCAAGAAATCGGTCGTTGACTGTATAGGTACATTTGGCGTTAAAAAACGCTGAGGCAAGTACAGAAGATTGCCACATTCATTCCTCGAAAACAGCCAGCTACAAATTCATCAAAACAAGTTTTCCTAAAAAAGAAAAGAAAAATCCAACACTTATTAACCCAGTCAGTCTACGAAGGTGGAGTACAAAAAATTTCGTCCAAACCGAATAGATACCAGTAATTTATGTCAAGGATTCTGGAATTCCTTTCATCTCACTTTCAGTGTTTTCGGTTTCCGGCTTTTGTAAAATAACTCGCTTTCCTATGTGGCACAACTAAGGCAGGTTCGGGAAACCGCGGCTTACGTCTACCGAGTTTGAGCAGACTAAAGGCAAACCATTATCAGCAATGACGACACTAGCTGTCACCTATGCAGAACCTCCCGGGCAGGCGTTTTTACCGGTCGTTTGATGAAATATACCCATTCACTGCGCCATGTAAAGAATACATTACATTAAATCTGAACAGCAAAGATCAACATCGAAGCAAACATAAAAACCGATTAGCAGTCATTTACCTTAACAAAAGCATAAATCAGTAAAAGCCACTATTAAAGTGTTATCCGGGCATTCACAGGCACTGCGACTGGAATTTTGACTATGAAGGCTGCACCTGCCTAGCTTGCAACGAAATACCTGCTTCGGTCATCAGATTCGTCTGCCAGCCACTTAATCCTATCCCTGTTGCAGTCAGCTAGGAAAAAACAAAAACAAAAGAGAGAGTGGACATGCCAGCACAAACTCAAACATTTCCAACGATTTTTATTTACTCTGTGGGAGCGGCATTACAATTCAGTTTCCCCTATTTTTCGCATTTGCTTGTGAATGGAGGGAAGAGTGTGGCTTTGCTGCAGCTGAAAATAGATTGTCATGAGTGTTGAAAAAGTATCCGTAATTTCGAGTGCAGAGTTCAAGGAATCGCGAAGCGATTTGCTGCTTTCGCTGCTGCAACGAATCCTCACAGGAGACTCTCTCGGAAGACGAGCTATGAAACATTTTATAATTTAACGTGATTAACTCCGGTTCACTTTGGCAATAGTGTCTGGTATCACCCAGTCTTGGTAGAACACAAAATTTTTGAAGTTCTCCGCAACAGTAGTAGTTTAACCACCAAAAACCGTCCGCCACCGCATTGCGCTCAATGCAGCCGAACGAGAGTGTGGGACCCAACATGCCGCCATAGAGAGCAGTGTCTTCACCCTGAAAGAGGTGCTGGCTATTGAGGCACCCCATTCATAGTTATCACTTTTTCTTCTTCTAAATGGTCTTTGCTTAAAAGTAGACATGTAATTGCTTTTATTCAGAAAAAGATATAAATGAATTCACAAAATGCTTGCTCTTTTATCAGCAAGAAAGCTGATAATAGTGAACTATGCAGACAGATTTCCTAAATATATCAGTGACGAATTAAATGTGTTCAGTGTATGAGAAAATCAGAAATCGGGGCTGTTCTGACTGCACCAAATTAGTGTTGAATGAATTTTAGCTTCGTAACCTGAAGGAGTTGTCCCCACAATCTTTATACAGGATAACATAGTCTTTGCTACCAAGGCAGCTCCTCCACGCAACTGACTCGCTATTTTCTCAGTACGGGCCAGAATACGTTCGACTCGTGGGCGTTTTTATATTGTGAGAAATACTGAGTAAGACGTGCACTACATTAGTCTTACTCTTTAAGTTACTGCTATGTCTCTCTTGTACCACGCTTTGCTCGTTTAAAAGCAAAGCAAAATATTACCAGAGAATAGTCCAGACAAGGGCACCACGCTCGCATGTAAATACCTCGGTGTGGTGCACCACCCTCGTGCCTCCCATGTCGACAAAGAACAGCTCCAACTTGGCCGGGGAGGGGCGTGACCTGACGACTGCACGTGCCCAGGGTGTCAGCACTTCGTCGCCTGAACCCTCCTCGCTCCTGGTGGATGAGGGCAGGCGTGCCACGCAAGCTTCGCCAGGGACTGGGTTCCGGAACTTGGGTGCTGCCTCGCCTGCCTCCTGGAGTGCCTTGGCCAGGGGCTCCACGTACTCCACCAGGCAGCACCACACTTCCGAAAGGGACATGACTGCAGTCACCTGTAGCGACAAAGACAATAGGTTACCAGCCAAAGCACATGTGCATGACCCCCCCTCTCCATCCCTTACAAAACAAAACAAGCCGACAAGGTGGTTGGCATCGCGCAACAGAAGAGATTCAGTGCATAGTCATATACCGACCAATTAGTGCAGCAACAGTGCATGTGCGTTGCCCTCACTTCCCTTTACACTCCATGTTACACCAATACCGCAGAAATAGGAAACGTAGCCAACAGCTGTCACCATAGATGAGAGCAAGAGAAACTACAGCATGATGCAGAGGTCACACACTACCCTTCCTAAAATGGTAAAAAAAGAAATGACAATGCTTAAAGTGCCAAGGGCAGAATAGGCTACGAGACTGACGCCCCACTATGAAATGAGCGACCACAAACAGGGATCCATTACCGAGCGTGATGAGATCATAGCCCTTCCTCTACTGCACCGATCAAAGTGCACTGAAGAGCAAACCAAATCTTCAATAAAGAAAAAAAAAAAAAAGTCAAGACAGGTGTTGCTACAATCATTTGTTTACACAAGCACACAGCAATGACTAAGCAAGATTTGATGAACTTAGCTGAGAATCAGACTGGGCACTTTTATCAAATCAGGCAAACACAAAAAAGGATGAACATGGTGAACTGTGGCGGGAGGAGTGCGCGAAGCAACCGGAGAACATGAGGGGGAGGGGGGTACCAGGAGCGCGAGCTACCTTGCCTGCGGAGCTGATTATGAGGGACGACGGCGACAGAGTGAACAGTAAGCCATGGGGTTTAGTGTCTAAAATCACTACATAGGCTAGCAGAAGAGATGCCTTAGTGCAGGGTTCTAGTAATTTTGACGCGCCTTTTATGTTTCACCTTCGTTTAAATGTGGCTGCCTAACAAAGCTGGGACTGCACCAGGCCCTCTGGCTCAGCGGCCAAGTGCCCTAACCATCTAGCCATCACAGTGCGGGAAATGCAAATACTGAGTTTTGCATTTACTATACTAAGTATAGATACAAACAGATGGCAATGCAAAGTGATTATTCTGACAGGGCATTTACAAGTAAATTTAAAAAGCTCATCGAAGTAGAATTTTAATGTGGCCATCCAGTGCCATGAATGATAGCAAATGAGAGTTTCATGACAAGATAGAACTAAATGTATATTAGGTGCATCTAAAAGAAAAGCCATTGCCTGAATATTCCGAACACCGGAACATCGTTTCTAAAAAATGGCAAGAAGCCAAAATAAACCTAAAAACTTGCATTTACAAAGAGACTGCCTAATTTGGTTTGCACAAAACCGTACAATCATAAGCAGCATCTGCTTTGTGCCACTCATGACAGTGTAAGAGCTCCTGCAAGTTTGCTCAGCTGGTCACTTCCTTTAGTCTTCGGCAACCTCCAATTAGATTCCTATTTCTCACTAGCACTGTCAAATTTTAGTAATGGCTGAAATACCTGTGCATGAGGCAAGGTCCATTTTGTGTATCCAAGTAATGTGTATTTAAAACAGCATTTTTTTTTTCTGCAATGTCTTTTCAACAAACACTTGTTCCCTTTTAAAGCACAGCCAGGTATCACAATGTTGCCAATCTGGTTATGCCTAAACGTGCAGCCCGGCTTCCTTTTTAGACAAACCAAGCCTCTTGATGGCTCACTGACATGAGGGAAAAAAAGAATAGCCAAGAATTTAAATGCAAGAAAGCAGTCATTTTGGAAAAGTTGTCATTGCAAACAATAGATGGAAAACTTTATGCAGATGTTCTAGTGTCTACACAGTCCTCCAGGAAATGCAATACAGTAAAAGCTCCTTAGTTTTCAAACTTCACGGGACCCGGGTAAAAAGTTCGAATTATCGAATGGCCTGAAAAAACTGACAAGGACCATTTGTATTATGGAAAATGCACTGTATTTACTCGAGTGACCAAGCCACCCACCCACAATTTTTGCCTAATTTGAAAGAAAAAAAAAAAAAAAAGGAAAAAGGAAAAAAAAAAAAAAAAGAGAGGCGTCAGTCCTTAGTGTTTCCCATGGTCCGCAACAAGATTTCCTAGCAGTGCGCCAAGATGCAAGGGGTGGAAGCGAACTTGGCAGAATGCCAGCCCTTTGTCCGGTTGTGGAGCCGCGTTTTCAGTACATTCGCCTTATCATGCCATGTGCGATTGGGCCGGGCGCCGTCTATAGCATCAAATGTCTTGGGTCTTCCGTTGACGGATGGAAGACTTGTATAAAAAAAAAAAGTTTTTTTTTTCCGCGTCCGTCCGAAGTCAGACTTTCATGATCGTTGCCTGGGGCCGCGTTTACAGTACTTATCTGTAATTCCGAATCAACAGGGCTCGAATTAACGAGTATTTAGTTGCAAGTTTCGGAGTTCGCGCAGGAGAGCAGACAACCGCCGCCGTGGTCGCCAACCCCTACACTCCAGCGCCGCCGGCCGATCAAGGCGCCATTTAGGCTTTACCCACTCTTCCATTGTTTTACCTGGTTCCATCTTCTGTCCCAGTTTTGGCTGTGCGCAGTGCAGTCTCTATGGCATTCTTTCGCCAAAGTTTTTTTTTTTTTTTTAGCGAAAGCTACACCGCGGTAGGTTTTCAATCTGTCGGTGTGGCACCGTGTTACCGTGGAAGACGAACGCTTGGTCATTAGAGGCCAACAACAATACCCCCTTCTCTCTCTTTTTTTTGCCACGTGCTGTGTGCCAAGCCGCCCAGATGCGGCGGCGCGTAGTTCGAATTGTCCGCAGCGGAACCGACTCGCGTTCGAACTGACGGGTTTTTGTACACATATCTCTTATGGAGCTTGGCCAAACCAAGTAGAGTTCGATTTATCCAAAAATTCGAGCTTTCACTGTATACAGAAAAAAAACTTTTACACCCCCTTTTCCACATAAAATGTTTTTTCATAGGGGTGTGTGAATGCTAAAACATCTCGTAATACCAGACCGAACATTGTAGAATCTGATCAAATGAATGAATAAAACAATGCAATTTGGAAGTTATTTAAACCGAATTTACTATGTCATAACTTCTGAAGTAATTAGCATGCGGTTTGAATAAGCACTGCATAGTACTTTTTTCCCTTACTTTAAAAAACAGTGCCCATCATACTATGATACTTACCACCTTACAGCAATCAGTATGTGTGGTAACGGTTGAGTTCTGCTGTACGGTTCATTTCTGTGGGGGCATTAAAGTGCTCATACATGACCTTTAAGACTGACAACGCAGCGCAACTTAGCCTGATCTCCGAGGCCATGGGTCATACGTGCTGTGCTTAAGGTATTGCTCTATTCTCTTGTCATCGGCAAGAAGTAAGTTTTGTAATTGCATAACATGACTTTCATAGAGTTAACATATTTAATTTGAGTTGTGGCTCCTTAATGGAGATTAGTGCTACGTCTTGTGGTGATTTGTCATTCCCCTTGCCATCCCGATGTGGTGAGCACCATCCAGTTCTCTGTCATGACGACCTTCTTTCGGAATGGTTGTGGAGAGGACTTGGAGGAGAGGCACTTATATAGCACGAAGGGCTGCCCCTCCTCCTCCTCTCTCCCTTCATCTCCACAGGCGCTGCGGCAGCGCTCATGGGAGATGGAGCAGCGACGTCGAAGCACGCGGATGCTGCTACCACTGAGGAAGCGACAACGCATCGGGAACTACCAATGAACAGCTTGGCCTGCTGGCAGAGGCCCTGTGTGATCATCTTCATGGTCCCAGATGTGGTTCGAGCTGGCGGCGTGGCTTTTGGCTCAAAGAACAGAGCACGAGCCCTGTTGGAACACCCACAGCCTAATACCTGTAGCTGTAACTACACATGATGTACTGCACAGCAGCACCACAACTGGCACTTAAACGTTTCTCAACGTTGCTTGTTCTGTAGGATTATTTGCAGAAGTAGTGAGTATTAGCACCAACACTCAATTTATATTCGATATGGCACTGTTACTATTCAATTCCTAGGAAAGCTACACTACAGTTGAACCTGGATATAACGAAGTTGACAAAAGTTGACAATTCTTTGTTACATGCAGGTTATGTGTGAAGGCTTGCACCAATGATGCAGAAACAAAACCAAAAGGCTTTAGATATCAGTGAAGATGATTCACCCTTCAAGCATTTATTTTACGGTGAAAAACTGCGTAATTTCTACTCACTTGTTCTGCAGAGTGAAAACAAAACAAGGTGCTCCAAAGGAACTAAATCCTGTAATGCATGTAAGGCTCCTTTATCGCCGTGCCAGCCGACTAAACGGTGCAACACACCCATAGCATTAATCACCTCCTTCGCAGTGGGCACATCACATGGATGGCTCCTATGTTAGCCAAAGAATGGCGCTAAACGCCACTACAATGTAGCCCACTTATAATAATACCAGATATAACAATATAACCCTTATAACAATCAAATTCTTGGGATTTATCAATCTTCCTATTGCCCCTATGCGAAAATAAACCATATTATAACAATCAATTATCGGTGGTATATCGAACAAAAGCTTTATGGCCGCCCGGAAGATGTTTTTACGACAAGAATTTGTCAGATATTTGATAAAAAATGCATAATACCAAGCAGAGAATGGTGCAAAAACTCAACATAAGAGGCAAAAACGGACCTGTGCGGAGAAATTTGACAGGGGCTTTGCGTGCAAGTTAGGAAATGAGCGCTATCGCCATCGCAATCGCTCCTGTTGCCGTGCAAAGGGCAAAGCGATATCGTCATCACCATTGCAGATTGCGTGTCGGTGGAAGATGGCGACGACCAATATGATGCCGTGATAGCTCTAGAGACGAAAAAGCAGATTCATCGGAACTCCGGCAAAGTTTCAAGGTTGGAAGCCTTGCGAAAAATCACAGGCATTCGCACTCTACGATTTTAACAATCATTAAGGCTGGGGATGTCCTGTAGCTCATCCAATTGTAGATAAGTTTTGCGCACGCTAAAAGGAATGTGGCCAGCATACGTGCTGCTGAAGTGATAGTCACAGCGATTGCTAATCTTCAGCTGCCCATCAAGAGAGCGCGAATTTCCAACTTTTCAAGCATGCTTAATTGATGTTATGGCTATTTATGTATCCCGTAATAAAGTGTTCAGAGCTCTTTACGATGACTCAGTAATCGTTGGTAAGTTCAGATACACCTATAATCGATTGGAAAGATCAGATTTGCTGGTTTTATCAATACTGTTATAAGTAGACTGCACTGTACTATCATCATCGCAAATTTTGCTTGATTGCTGCAATCACAGGAGTTCGCATAGCTGCTGGCCTTTCAGAGTACTAATATCCAATAAACTGGCGTACTTCTTCGGCCAAATTTTCAGAAAAGAAAAAAAAAAGAAAGACTGATCAGCTTCGAGAGTTCGTTACATCAAGTTACAACAATGCCATCGTTGCATTGAGGTCGAAAATACATAGGCTTGAATGGATGTAGCACTGGGAAATTTAAAAACTTCTTTAAATCCATTAAATCCAGGTATTCGTTAGATCCAGGTTCAACTATATTCATATTCAGTTCAGAAAAAGTACTATTTGTACACCCTTAGTTTTTCACGATCCCCAAAGAGCAATGACAGCAAAAGGCCAACAGAGTGGCATTGCACCACACCACTAATGGGCAGGAGACTGGTGTGTTCTAGGGTGGCATTGGTGACAAGAAGCAATGAACACAGGATAAAGATGCTTAACAACAGACACCACAAATGCAAAGAGACAGGCAGACAGAAGAGTGCAGGCACAGGAAAGAGAAAAAAGAAAAGAGGGAGGAGAGTGGGGGGCAATTTATTGGCAACACTTGTGAGAATGCTTGTCGACGGTGGCAACCGACACGATGGTCGCCGATTTTGTCTGATCAATAATATTCTTCAAGGACTCTGGGGTAGACCCGAGGTAGAGGCTCATCCGATTCTAGAATTGCATGGAAACAATGCATTTTTTGGAACAAATCTGAGCTCTCGCAGCACATTAACTGCTCGAAATGACGATAACAAAAGCCACTTTCAGCGGAATGATGAAATTCTGCCCACATAAAATGCACATGCACGCACACACACACACACTGGCAGCTCAAAAGTAGAGAGGAACAAGAAGATAGGAAGAAAAGTTCGCTTGATTTGTCTGCACTGGCGTTTCGTAGAGTTCCAAGCAGTACAAAGTGCACGGAGAGAGTCAGGCAGTTCAAGTGCAGCTTGCCGCTTTCAAAGCAATTTGACCAGTGATGGCCTCGTCACCTGCTCACCATGGTGAATTCCAGTCAAGTGCATGATACCCACCATCAATGGCTGCAGACAGACTGAACTAATATCAGAAGTCTCGCACAGCACATCGCTGCCAAGTGCTGTGTCAACCAGCACTTGCATACCTTTGTCAAATGTGTAGACCCCGGGGGGTCTGCTTCCGAGCTCTACAGCGGCGCTGATTTAGCAATAGTGCAGGTCCTTACCATTGGGGAGGGTGGGGCAAAAAATCTTCTTACCCATCAAGAGATTCGGAACACTGGAAATCCATTACAAGCCACACGAAGCAGCTCCAAAGCAGACCCCTTGGGCTCTACACTTTTGACAAAGACTGTACAACATAAAAATCATGCGCATAAAACATTGCCCACAGGCCTCGACCTCCCTGCTCTGCTTTACCATCTTTTGCCATGACATGAGCAGCTTCCTGCCCCCTTTCATCGAAGAACCACCAATTGCGTCACTACGACGACACCCGAGTGTTCACTTTGGCGCACTTTGCTGCACTTTGTACCGGCATCTTTCCTGTCCGGTTTGAGCTCTCCTTTCCGCTCCAGGGAAGCCGGACAGGCAATCGCGCCACATTAGGTGCTGCACGCTTGCAAAATAAATGCACAGCAAGTGCACTGGGCCTGTGCTGCATTGGAAGGCGGTGCCTTCCAATGCAGCACAGTGGCACCGCCTACCTCAACTGGCACCTGCGAGTTTCTATCTGTGCAGCAAGGCCTCTATTCACAAGCCTTTGCAATAAATTTTATACAGTCAAATTTCATTACCACGAATGCCACATTAACAAACTTTTCAAATTAATGAAATTCTTTAAAATCTCCAGCAGATTTCCTATGTTTTCGATCTAAAAATATTTCAGAATTACGAATTTCAATACAGCTTATATTTTAGAAAAATATACATATGTTTTTCTTTTGTTCTATAATCAAGGAACATCAGTGTCACAAATTCAGCTAAGTTTAACAGCACCACAGTTCACAACTCTCTCGTGGAACAGAAACGGCGCTGTGTGTATGGTCCGTGAGTTGTGGCTATCACCACCAGTATATCTAGTGCTAGCTCCTAGCGCCACCGCAAAGCTGTGGTGTAATATGCTAGTAGCCAGCAGGCCTGGTCACCTGCCTTTTTTCTTTGTGTTGTGTGTCGTTCGCTGGTCATCATTCGTGCCATTCGCGTGTGTGGGAAGGTATCTTTTTTGTCGCAGATTATCTTATTGTGAAGTTTGTGAGAGATTGTAGCCAGCAGAAAGTGCCAAGATGATGGGAAAGCAGCTTCTGCTGCAAGAAATCGAAGCAGGGAAAAAGCAAACCGGCCTCTGCAGACAGCTAGCATTGCCCCATCGACTGCCGCAATCATTTTGAAAAACCAAGACAGTATTTTCAAACTTCAGGGAATACTGAAGATGAGCTCATATCAAATTCTGATGTTCTTTTGTGCATGTACAAAGTCCGTACTTCTATTGCTCAGTGCAATCACGCACTCGATGAGGTGTTGCGTGTTGTGTTGAGTTTTATGGCACATAGGCGACTCAAGCAATCATGCGCCAAGAGCAAGGTTCGAAATTAAACTGTTAAAGGCCCACTGTCCACCCTCCGGTCGAAAATATTTTCTTCCCCGGTGACTGTGAGACTTCGCCCCTAGAACGCAAGGCCGCAAAATGTTTTTGAAAACAGTAACAGCCACCGCAATCACCCGATTCTGTCATGCTTCTCTCCTTCCGTTCCCTCGCAAAGGTTTTTCACTCTCCTGCCCGAGGTCGTCTAGCCTCGGCAAGACAAATTCCCCTTCCTCCTCCGCGTTTGGCGGGAGGTGGGGCGTGGCACTCCGCGAGAGGGGAAAAAAAAAAAAAAAAAAAAAAAAGCACTGCCGAGGGAGCGCGCGCCGCTGGATTCAGTCTGGCCGTGGCGAGGGAAAAGCGCGCAGCGAGTGGTAGACACCCATCCTTCTCCCGTCAGTCAGCGAGATGGACCAATGGACGTCGTTCGCGGTACGTACGTCATTACTGTGGCCCGTCGGGCCAGCGCAGGAAACGGGGAAGCTGGCTTCCCAAAGGAGAGCATGAGTGAGCTTTGAATTGTATTTTCGATGCTTTGCGGCGACTATCTCTGGTACCTATCTCCGGTACCTGATCCGGACTATCTCCGGTACCTGATCGAAACACTGGGCTCCTTTGCCTAAAAGGGCCTTCCCTGGACAGTGGCCCTTTAAGAGATTTTACAGTTGGTTTAAAAGCTTTGCTTCTTTAAGGAATGAAAAAACGTGGGAAATATCAATGAGTGACTTTTCTCCTATTAGTAAGCTTGGGTGCAGTGGGGTGTGTTCTTTATAAATTAGTGGGAAGTGTTTCTGCCTTAGCTGTTAAAGTTTTGTACATGTAATTAAAATGTGGGTAGGTTAGTGGTGACAACTTCTCTGCAGAGTTCGCATGTAGGTATGTCTCATTTTGTGAGTATGAGGTTGAGTATTAAATGAGTGTGACCGATTCAGAGGTGACATAAAACTACTTCGATGAAACGCTCTTGGTGAGTACATGATCTCCATTCCTCTATCACTGGCTTCACTAAGTGTAATTTGTTGCTTACCTCCTTGTCCCATGAATCCTGCCATTTCTCTTTCAGTTTTTGTTGTATAAATTTTAGGACATCTTTATGCGGTAGGCTTACTTTTTCTATGTTAGCGTTCCAAACGGCTGAGGCGCATACATCAGCTCGCTCATTACCGCTGATCCCTACATGACTGAGCACCCAGCAGATCTTCACTTCACGTCCTTGTGTTGTTACTGTTTTTATGCAATGTATTATTTTTCCTATCAAGGGTTGCGTTACATTTCTGGAGTGTAGTGCTGTGATTAAGCTTAGTGAGTCAGTGTAGATTATCCTCTTTTCAAATTTGCTCCTTACTATATTTTCCACAGCTAGCAGGACTGCGTAACTTTCGGCAGTAAAGTGGAACGTGTATGTGCTGTACTGGTGTAATGTAGTGCGTGGTCGTGTGTGCTGCATGCAGCAGAAGGAAATAACTTATTTCTTCAAATAAATTAGCTTTGAAATTAGCACAGTGTTCTCATTTGAGATATTTCAAAATAACAATTTTTTGCAGTGCTGCACAATTCGTTATATTGAAATCTAACTGTATACTGAAGCTGTTAACACAATGCAAAGGTTTCTTTTTGTTGTGTTTTACCGAGTTATCAACTTGTGAACATATTTTTTCATTTTTTGTATGTGCCTCTGTAGCATTTTTTCCCTTCGCTCATCAGCTGAGTGCAATAAATAATGCTTATATAAAAAAAAAAAAGAGGGCTATGGCTGGGAGGATGATGTTTCCTGTTGCTTCCAAAGTATAATCCTTAACTTTTCCATCCCAGCTTGAGTCCCAACCACCACCAAACTAAATTCATTATGTGTTATCTATAGAAATTGATGCACAGTGAATAGACCTTCCCACAAATTTCAGCGCCGCGTCATCCCTTGGCGAATCCATGCAAAGCATGATGGGAGAACAGAGCGATCGCCTCCAGCGTCGGCTGCTGGCAAACATGTTGGCGTGCTGCGCTGCTGCTTTCTGCTGTTATTAGTCTTCTCATGCACGTTGTTGGTGGTTCCTTACAAAATGCAGCAAACACCGGACTGCTTTGATGGTTAGCCGTTTGTCTTTCTGCAATTTCGTTGTTAACTTTTGAAATGAAAGCTTCATGGCAACGAGCTCCAAGGGTGTTCTGCAGCTGTGCTCACTACAGGGAGGAGGAGGAGGGTAGAGGCACCCCAGCAGATGCGCATGCCGACGCGGAGAGGAGGAGAAGGGTTGTTTCCGCACTGTGCATGCACACCCGTCAGAGACAGCTTCAGTCGGCAAACGCCGGTTTTTGCGTGTCAGCTGATGATCCATGGATTGAGAACGCAACACCAAACTGTGAAACGCGATGCAAAGGAACGATGGGCCCAACAGAATTAACAGAAATCAGTAGGAAGCAGCAGTGCAGCGATGATGCAAAGATGGCAAAGAAAAGTTCGCCTGAGGATCAGTCCAAGAGACTGACGGAGAGACGCGAGTGCGGCGGTGGCAGTATGTGGCGCTGTTTTCCCGGAAGCTTTGTGCGGCTGCTAAGCGGCGCGGCGGAATCACTGGAAAGGTCTATTATGCACAAGACGTCTCACACAATGCCAAAAAAACTATGCTTTAGGAAGAGAAGTTCTTTCTAGTAGAACAAGTAGGTTACCTTTTTTTTTTATGGTTGGCCTACAGAAGCATGTTGGTCGCTGTTTGTTACATCTTTAGCAACAAACATGGTCATTCGTTTCTTTGCCCCTTTTGATTTCCATGCTTAAACGTGGGTCCCGCTTCTTACAGCAAGAACTCTATCCGTGGGCAGCCACTCACCTTAACGTCGACATACTGCTTGGTCTGGAAGGCAAATTCGGCGGGGGCGATGACGGCCCTCAGCTGCTTCTGTCCCTGGCTGGCCTCAGACATCGAGCCAAGGTCCCGAGGCATTGCGGTCGCATCCATCGCGAGTCCCGCCGCAACCAGTGTTTCCACCAAGGAAGGCCCAGGGGTGCCAGTGGGCCGCTCAAGGTCTACCAGGTGAACACCGTCTCTGTGGGCCGCCGCGCGGCACAGGAATTGGCCCTCGAAGGCGTGCTGCAGGGGGCCATCTGGCGCCAAGGGGGGCCACATCGACGCTCCGCCTGGAGGGGCCACCGAGCGGAGCCGGCACCGGATGGCCTGTGCCGGCAGCTGGGCAAACTTCGGCAGGATCTGCGCACAAAGGATATTCTGGGTTAGCAAAGTAGCTACTGCTGCCACTCAACAAACACAAATAGCCAGAGTCACCTAATAATGACTGGGCAACTTCGTTGCAGCGGACAAGTGTACACTGCGTACAATATGAGATAGGGAGCCTGGTTCAAATTCAATCATCCAAGGCTGGCCTTCGTTAGAGACTGGAGCTAACAGCCCTAACTGCAAGGTGGCTGCGTCACTAAGCTGACACCTTTCAAATCTCTCTGCATTTTTTTGGTGCTGCAAAATGGGGCATGCAGGTGGGTGGACAGCAGCAACAAAACTGGAACAACCACGCTGGTACAGATGGTGCCACAAAAAGTCACAGCAGCACACTCACCGGCCGCACAGAGTCTGCGGAAACCTCCTCACAGTTGCCGTAGTCCACATATTGCACGCCCAGCATGCCGCCCTTAGCGTGGGTCACTCGTGCGCGGTACCAGCTCCCATCTTCGGCATACAGAGACACACAGGCCTGTCCTGGCCGCACATCACTGCTCGCAGCACCACCAGAGCTGCCATAATAGCTCTGCACGAGCAAAACAATGCAAAAAGAAAATAAATAAAGCCAATGATTGATCTCTCATTCACTCCATTAAAAAAAAAAGTAAAAAATGCCTCTGCCTTATGCAAGCTAATAAATGCAACCTGAAGAACTAGATCTGTAAATTTGGTCAGTGTAATTTATTCATTGCAGAAGCTGACAAAAAACAAAAGAAACAAAGGGATAAACTGTGGTCAATATTGAACTGAAGCAACATACAGGCTAACACCGTGATGGAGGGATCTGAATGAAATTAGACAAATTTATTGCAACTCTGTGAGACCATTATTAATTTAAACAGCCCAACAAGACACAGGACAAGATAAAAGGAAGCCACAGTACAGCGCTTGTACTGTGGCTTCCTTTTATCTTGTCCTGTGTCTTCTTGTTCGCGCTGTTTTAATTAATAATGGATGTTTACCAACTCGTCCAACAAAGTGTCTGAGAGACCACTGGCATTCTACTGCAGCCATACACCCTTGCAAGTCCACGCACCTGCAACTCCTCCATGAGGCTGTCCAAGGCGTTGCTTGTCTCAACGAGCTTCACATAGACTTCACCAGCGCTCAGCACCCACGGAACCTCTACAAGGACTGCAACACCTTCCGCCAGGGATGGGTACTGGTAGCCACCCATGTGCTGTGACTGCAGCCAGCAAAATGGTGGCGCTGATTACAATTACACCTCTATGTAACAAACCTCCATGTAGCGAATTCTTTGGTAACATGAACCTTTTAAATTCCCCAACGCCATCCCCATTGGAGGGCGTGCATTTGAAAACTGCATGCAACAAACATGTCGCGGCGGTTGCCCTTGATATAACAAACTCGTGGCACCGACTATCTCTTAGCTAGTGCTGAATTACTAAAAATTTGGTAGAACCCTGCAAATTTCAAGACAATAAAAAACAAACTGATGTGCGAGGAATGTCTACGATAACAATGAGCGACCGCAGTCGTTGCAACGCACCACGTTTCAGCGTCGACGGCGCATACAGTCAAACCCAGATATATCGAACTCTGGCGAAATAGTTCGATATAATCAATAATTTGATATACGAAAATCGGCTTGAGATACAGCTTGCGATCGTGAAAAATGATACCATATTTGTCGCGTAATCAATCCGCTCGCATAACAAACCCACCCTCCACTTTTGCCGCCGAGAATTAAAAAATAAATAAATAAATAAAACAAAATGGTGCCGCGCCTCTCCATTTCGGCCGTCGTGTCCACAGCTCATTCATTGGCAGCGCGCCAAGGTGCCCCAGAGCGATTACGTCACGCAGTTTTATTTTTTTACTATACTTTTGATGTTAGCTCCTGCTTTCGTCATGTCCATGAGTGACGAAGCTGCAGGTCATGCTCATTCCGCAAACGAATGCATGCGTTGGGCAAAGTTATTTCAGTTTTCATGGTTAATGATGGTAGCGAAGACCATGAGGTGAAATTAATGAAAAAAAACTGAAGGGAACGAAAGCCTCTATGAACACTCCGACCTCCCCCACTCACCTCCCTCGCTTTTCCCCATGAGCAGTGGTGGCAGCGTTGGAGCGAGCCGCGGAAGGCGATGCTCATGTTCCCAGTCCGACTGCGTGCTTTTTGTAGGCTAACACAATAACAACGAAAGTTCCCCTTTTGCCACTGCCTCAAATGGCAATGATGAAGAGAGACAAGCTAGTTCGTCCAAATGACTGCTTTGCCTAGCATTCATGGCAGCACAAAACCGGTTGTGCGCAACAACGATGCCCACTTGCGTCTATATCATGACGGAAAAAAACGACCGTTCCGCCGAAAACTACAGCAAACCCTCGTTAACTCGAAGTAGTAAAATCCAGGAAAAATTGAGATAAGCGGAGTTTCGAGTCAAGCAAAATGCCGAAAATTTCTAGCAACAATCCCTAGCAATCAGTTGCGCGGCGCCGCCGCCAATGCCTGTCGTTGCCATTGATGTACACCGCACAGAGCGATGGGACTCTGCGACAGAGAGGCGCATTTTAAGCGCTGCTTTGTTACCGTCCCGTCAACGTTTGGTCAAGGGGAGTACAGTTACACTATATCCCGTTTATAACACAACACAGCTTGAAATACAATAACACTGATGAAATTATTTGTAACATATCGCGTTGAAAAAAAAAAAAAAAAAAAAAAAGTGCAGCGCAGCAGTGTGCTGCTACACTGCGATGCATACTTGCATTGCAAGCAGTGACTTTCTCCTGCTCTTTTCGAAAATCAACAATATCTAGTCACACTAGCCTTTTTATTTTCCTTTATGCACGGACCAGCTGAAGTGAGCGTCAGCAGGTTCTTCGCTCAAACCAACTAGGAAAACAAACATCGCTCGTAAAAAAGAGAAGAAAAAAAAAGAAAGAAAAGAGAGGGCCAGGATGGAAATATAGTAGCCCAAAGCCTTCTGAGATTGGCTGCCTCACGAGCTGCTTCCAGGTGAAACGCGAAATTTTATAAAAACCCAGAACCTGAGCGCGATAGCGACGAGTGAAAACGCTTTGGCGGCCCGTCGCGCCCTTCAACGCTTTACTGCGCAAGGGGAGCCTTCGTAATAAACGAAATAGAACTCTCAGGGAAAACTGAATTTTATTATTTTGGAAGGAAGAACTGGGTAATAATGCTTGCCTACTTCACGTTGGCATTCAGCCCAACAAAAGAGTCCTCGAGCTGCTGAACGCATCGCATAAGTTGTTGGTAGCCGCCGTTGCATTCAACTTTGTTGCGGACACCCCATACACAACAAAAAAATCAGTCAACGCTTCGTGCACATAGCGAGACGAAACAGAACCACACAATCACTAAATTGCTCTTGCCAGTATGCACGTGCGAAGGGCAGCTGACCGAACCATGCTGAACAGAATCGACTGCCCCTATGACTGCCCGACAAGACCCATCAGCCCCCGTGCGCGAGCGGCACTCGACTGCTCGCAAGGAGAAAAATGGCTGCGTCCCGGGGAGTTTTGCATTCGCTCTTCGAAAGTGATCGCGTTCGGCACCTAGTATAGGAACAAAGTGCTCGCTCGGAGCCCCTACCACCTTTCGGTAATGACCTTTGCTTTCGGTCCTTCTGGTCAAAACTTCGAGATATCCTCATTACGCTTCCCCTTCCGTGACGAAACAATTTGCGCGACCAATGCAATTCACCAGTGTGAACACACCCAAACTATATGGTCAAGTTATGTTTGGCAAGGACTGTATATGTCTCATTATTTTGCTTGTGGTATAGATGAGAAGTGCAGCCTTCACCTGTGACGCCGCTATGTGACCCCCTGCAGCGGCCACAAGCCCTTCCTTGACAAGCTGGTCCAGGACGTTCACCCCGTTGGAAAGGATAACATCCACTTCGTGCACGAGGTCGGGGCCACAGCTATGGACCTTCAATGTGACCTCCTGCAGAAAAGACAAGAGGGAGAAAAGAGGTTGCCACGGATTGAAAGTTAGTGCACCACAAATCGACAGCACATAAAGCATTACTTCCTTTCAGTGACGAAGGCAAAAAAAAAAAAAAATTAATGCCGCAGGTGAATGGACGAAACTGTGTGTTGGTCGTTTCTTGCCCAGGTTAAAAAGTAAATAAAAGCCATGTTTCCGCAAAGCAACCATCTTTAAATGACAACTATCAGGTAAACGGTGAGTTGAACTGACAGCGCACTGCGAAGCTGCATTAAATTTGCACGAAGTCATGCTCACAGGCAAAGATCACATCTCAGAAAGCAATTTGCTTAGCTGTAAGAAGTCTTCTGCAGCTGAAAAATTTCCACATGGCCATCACAAAGAAAGCAAGCACCAATTCTTGCCGAGATGAAGACAATGTAGAACTGTCCCCAGCGAAGGCTCAGCTTCTGAAGGCATGCTGCTACACTACTATACTGCAAATGGACAAGAATGATAGCAAGCACTAAGCATCAAGGGGCCAGTAGTGCCATCTAGATGTAGTGCGAATGAAGCAAGTCAGTTATTCTGCTTTTGTAAACAGTAAAATCATGGCAACTGTTAGAACAGTACCTGTTCCAAGAGTATCTCGTCGAGCCTGGACGTTGCAGACGCGGCATTTGTCGGGGTGGCACCCTTCAGGCGGCATGCCACGGCCTGACACGGCACCTCAGCCAGGCTGTCAGGAAGCTGCTTGAGTGAAGTGTCTGTCACGCTCTCGCTGTTGCCGTAGTCAACGAAGAACACAGTCACGCTGCCTGCCTGCAGTGTCTGGATGATGCCCCGGTACCAGCAGCTATCTTCGGAGTAGAGGGCACAACAGGCAGTGCCAACCTGAAAAACAATAACCGCAGCAAACCTTTCATGCCAAGAGGGCAGTTGGTGAAGTTTGCATCTGGAAGCTTCGAATGGTTATGAGGACAATGGTGAGGACATGATGCCTGGTGCTGAGTTTTGGGAAACCTCATTTGTTTACAACTTCCCAAGCAATGTACATCCTGATGTATAAGCACAAGTGGCTCACAATCCCAACTAGATGGTGGCGTTGAAATTTGTGAATATGAAGATTAAATACTTGACATGAACAGCGCAGTAGGGAGAGACGAGGACAGAAGACACACAAGGATGAGCGCCCACTTCCAACTTTATTAAGAAGGCTGCCATAAAGCCAAATTTATACAAAGCAACACGGCCCCTAGAAATGAACACTTTTCGCAGCAGCATGTACTAGGTACGATAAGGGATTTCTAAAAAAGTGTCCCAGGTGCGGTGATTCGTTCCTTGCTTCAGATATAGTGCTCATGCACGAGACGTTTCTTACCGCACCTAGTATGTGCTGCCGCGAAATGTGTTCATTTTTAGGGGGCGTGTTGCTTTGTATAAATTCATCGTTACGACAGCCTCATAATACAGTGGAAAGTTGGCGCTCGTTCTTGTGTGTCCCCTGTCCTCATCTCTCCCTATCATGTCTGACCAACTCGCCCGAACGGTCAAGCTTCTTGATGAATGCAAGCAGAGTACCGCAACCACATATATGTGCATACTGTAATTAAAGAAAGAACCAGGACCTGCCAAGTGTCATTTCGAAATTTTTCTAACGCAAGACACACAGAGACGAGGCATTTAAGAACACGCAAAATGAGACTGCATGCCGCAGGATTCATTACCGTAACTACTGCCAGGAGACTGATTTCTGCCCCAGACTCTTACCCTGGCAGTGTACTACACTGGTCAATGCCTTCGCTTTTGACAAGTCCACTGAATTTAAAGGGCTAGCCCAGACTAGCAATGACAGCAACAGTTTGTAAACAGTCGCCGACACTTAAGACTTGCTCCAGAATAGTAACTTTGCCTCCTGACGAGTTGGCGCCTGTGCGCCCACCTGGCAAATGGGTTGACCAGCAACCAAACTGCCTAGTTGAGCGACTTTTTTAAGCTCAAAATGTTGCCAGAAGGCTTGCAAAGGAAACGCGTTAAAAGTTAGTCCTGGACAAAAGTTCGAGGCAATGGTGTACACGGCATAAATCTGCTTTGCCTCGCTAGTTTAGTTAGTCTGGCAATGTAGTTCAGCAAAACTGTACACCTCATCAAGCATCAAGCATGGTCAAGAAGCGTCGCAAGCGCGAAGGAAGCGCCGCAGCAGCCGAAGACTTGCACTCTCCTCCACTTGCGCACTTGATTTGGCCGCTACACAGAAGGCGCTAGTATTTAGCTATATTTACACCGCGGGGACTGGCGCTACACTTGCACGCAACTTTTGTGAACTAGTGTAGAAAGCGCAGCCAAAACGAGGAGACCACCAATTTCACTGCACCAATGGGGAATCCTCTGAATATCGCCAAACTATTTATACTTATATTGCACACCAGCAGGTTACCAAATCAAAATCAGGTAGGCCAACCAGATTCCACCAAACAATAGCCATGGAATCTGGCAGGCTGAGCAACTCTGAGCTTCCGTGCTGCTCGCGACTGGGAAAGAAGAACTTGCCTTTCGCATGGCTGGTGGCAGAGCAGGCAGCGAGTTCGCAACGCTCCCCAAGACGTCAGATACACTCCTCAGCGCTTCCTCATTTTGCAGCAGCTGGCAGTAGAACTCCGACAGGGATTTGACAAAGACGGTGGTGGCCAGCGCCTGGCTACCAGACGCCACCTGCAGCTGGACAAGGGTGGGGGCAGCGGCGGTGGAGGAGGGGCAAGTGCCGCCAAACGCGTTCATGTCGTCTGCGGGCGCAGCCGGGGTAGGTGCAACCACTGCAGAGGTACCTGCGGTGAAAAGGAAAAGAGCACATACAGTCTGCACTGGCCCTACTGGCACCTCAAATCCTTTTGTTTTTCTTTCACACTCTTCGCTTCCTTGTTTGCTTCCTCGCCCTTTGTGCCAAGCTCGTTTTGTTGTATACATCGAATATCTCTTGATTTTATGCTTCACAACTTTCACAATGAACATCCATATGTTGATCACAGTTTGCCCTGAATCTCTCTTGTGCACTTTGCTCCTCCGTACCTGTTTCACGACAAACTAATTCAAACAGGTCTAACTATCACAGCGCCGTATAGCTGCTGAACATGAGGTTGCAAGATTTAATTCCTGGACATGGAGGCTTTATTTTGATGAAGTAAAGGTGCCCATGTGCTGAGCAACGTCCCAGCACGAGGTGTAAAGTATGCCATGCAGATAAGGTAGCCCTTCAAGCAAGAAAAAAAAAAAAAAAAAGATGGGAAAGGGGGTTTGCTGCCACAGTGATAATATAATCCCACTCTGAACAATACTAGTAATGGTAGAATAGCAAATGCAAAGCTTATGGATGTTGTATAAACCAGGGTTTGCATTTAAATGTTAAACTAACTGTAAACTGTTCAAAACCACACCATCTAACTCCTCACTGGCTGTGAATATCATCCCCACTCCCCTTGTAGAGGTGCCGAAGTGAAGAGTTTTTCTACTAGACTAATACAATACATAGCTTCCTCTTGACGCCATGGCCACAACTGATGGCGAACCGCACAAGGCTTCGATATTGTGGGCTAGAACAGGTTCTGAGAAGCAGGTTTTCAAGCACCTTCTCACAGTTTCTGGTTCCCCAGCACTGTAGCTGCTGTGAAGTTGGTGTGAGCCATGTATTTAATGAATATGGTCTACTAAAAATATCAAGCACATGTTGACTCCTTTTCAACAAAAAGCTTCCTCCCATTATCCATTCTTATTGGCGCCCTCAGGGTGACCTTAAGTTCCTTAATGGTGCTTCCCTGCTAAGGTTCCCGCACCTACTGCCAGCTGCCAGCACTTCGGGTAGTTCGCAGTCCGTCCATGTCCTATGACAAGGAAAGGCGTTAAACTATGACTTGAAAAAGCAATGCCCCTTCAGATGGCTCGCAGCCCGTCTGTCTCATGACAAGCGAAGGCATTGTTTACGATTAACTGCCTTGAAAAAGCAATGCGGTCTTCAATGAACTGTACCGTGTGCCACACCTGTACAGCTGTTTTTCTGTGCCTATTTATGGATTAAGTGTGCTGTTCTTATGCTAAATAAACTATGACCAGCAAAGGGATGGTACAGCACCAGACTATGAACAAGAGAACATGCTCACTGCTTTTCTGTAACCTTCCAACAGCATTGCAGCCAGCCACAATGGGGTCCTTTCGCATGTTGCACAGAACATGCGAGAGGGCCCATTTTGTGAGAGAAGACAAACCAATGGTACTGCCCTGTAAGTTCTGAAGGAATACAAGGACGCATGACTAAACAGTACAGGAACAAAGCGACGACCTGAGTAGAATCCTTTTAAAGCCAGTTTTTATCGGATAAAACCAAAACGGATCAAAAAAAGTAGGTCACTTTTGCTTTTAAAAATATCCTGCCTCACGTTTACATACTGCTCCCTAATGTGCTACAATCTTCAAGCTGGCTACGCACAAGCAAGATTGAGGGAATGAAGACGGGGTAAAAATAATTATGCGCTCAGTGCTTGCATTCAGCTTATTTCAGGGTCCTTTGTCTTGTCCCTATGCTTTGTTACATCAACAAGCCTCATTTTATTTGCAAGCTCAGTTTGAACCCGCTCCATAAATATCGAATTCATGAAAATCGGAAGCGTTAAGAACAAACCTTTTGAGGTGCTGAGTGAAGCGCTGCCAAATGCCACGCTGTGAATGTTGCCATGGTACCCCAAATGACGCACGTCCACTTCCGTGTCAATCAAGGTGTCTGCAACTTCTCCCGAATGCAGCTGGCAAGGTATGCCAAACAGCGGAGGCAAAGCAAACTGTGGTTCCAATGGCCGTATATCCTCAAGCGACACAGACTCAGCATTGCCATAGTCGAGGTAGAAAACATCGTACTGAGAGCCATCAGGTGATGCCCTCTCAACTCTAGCCCTGTAGAACCCTCCATCTTCAGAGAAGCGGCAGCAAACATGATCCCCAGGCTGCGGATGGAAAGCTGGGTCTGGTGCCGTTAAAGAGTAGTGGTCCATCAACTTCTGCTGAAAGGCGTCCAGTTCCTCGACGGGAATCCTCACAAACTGGCCAAAGAACATATCTGGAGGTGTTACGTTTGTGACCAAAACTTTCTCCACAGGACACACGGTCGGGGACTGTGCTTTGGCTGTGTTGAAGGGCTGTCTGCTTGCTATGGTGGACTGTAGCACACGAATGACTGATTTTGGAGGATCTCCGACAAATATCTGAACTGAGTGCGTGCCGTCAGGAAGGACGCTGATGATTGAGACACTAGTGTCCACATCCAGGACCAAGCTTTCCAGCTCTGCCATGACCTGCTCTGAACTTTGTGGTGGGCAGGTGAATCCATCTAGGGTCAGCTTCGTTGCATAGGCAGGCTGCAATGTGTACTTGAGGTCCAACTGCCTGAGTTCAGAGAGGTCCACTGTCGCAGTGTCTCCGTAATCTGCAATCCAGACCTCTGTCTGAGGGCCTGGCTTGATCACTTCAGCTCTGTACCATATCTGCTGGTACCTGCAGGCCACAGCAGAGCCTGGTATAATGTCCGTGAGTGCAACCATTGCCAGCGAAGGAGACTCCGCCTCTAGCTGTGCTGAAATCTGCTCGATATCCGCCGCCATCTCCTTGAGCTGCCCGTACATGACCTCGGCGGACTCTATGTATGTGACGTACATGACATGCCGACAGCCTGGATCAAGCTTTAGTCGCTGAATCTGGATGTGGTGGGCAGCCTTTGGTGGAGCCATGCCACAAAAGCCTGAAGCTGCCACTGGTTGTGGTTTGTTGCCATTCAGACCCTCAAAGTGCGCCACAACTACACCAGGCTGCTGTCCCTGTGAGAATGTGCACAACAGCTCCCTGTCTTTGGCGACCTCCAAGAAAGTCTCACAATCCAGGCCTGTGCCAGGGACAGTGCAAGGGAGTGCGAACGCAGGCTCTTCGAGCAGCTCGGGTGGAATCACCAGCAGCTCCTTTAAGGACTTCAACTCGCAGTTGCCATAGTCCACGAAGAGGACATTACAGGACTCTCCTGTGCACTCGAGAACCATGGAGCGGTAGAGTAAAGAGTCCTCCGTGAAACGGGCCAGGCAGACAGTGCCAACCTTAACGCGCGACGGGTCGAGTGGGGCTGCGCTGGCGCATCGCTCTTGAATTATGTCCGAGTATGGCATGGGATCCCTGGTCGCGAGGTGCACGAACACGCGGTTCATGTTCTCAGCGTGCGCTACGTAGACCCTACAGGGCACGCCTAGCTTCACGGTCGGGTAGCGGAACGCGAGCGGCTTTTCGGGGACGGCCACTGTAGAAAAGGGTGGGGAGCGCAGCAACTCGTCGGCGAGGCTCGTGCCGCCAGGCAACGTAATGCTGACGAGCTTCGGCGCGCAGCTCGCCTGCACTT
Source organism: Amblyomma maculatum (assembly GCF_055883805.1). NCBI lineage: Eukaryota > Metazoa > Arthropoda > Arachnida > Ixodida > Ixodidae > Amblyomma > Amblyomma maculatum. Next base: position 12,239,396 of record NC_139352.1, read on the forward strand.
GCTCCTGTCTGCGAATAGTCACGGTAACTTCCTCGTACTGAAGGCTGTTTCTCATCATCGAGACAAGTTCCTCGGCGACCGCAGGCGACACGAGGCCCAAGTCGACTTCGTCCAAAAAGCACTCGCAAGCCAAAGGCGGCGTCCTAAAGATTGCGTCCTGGCCCAGACGCAGGTCGGCGACGCACACCATCTCCAAGTTGCCGTAGTCAATGAACGTTACCTCGACCAGAGTGTCATCATTGCGCGGCCAAGCGGACACTACTGCGCGGTACCACAATTTGTCGGTGAAACGCGCAAAACACGGCGTTCCCAGCTGTATCTGGCTCTGGTGCATAAATCCGGGCTTAGACGAAAGCGTTGGCTCGATGCCTTCGAGGTAATTCTTAATATGCTCATTTAGGTCGTAGTCCCTCAGAAGATAAAACTTTAGCCGGTTGAACTCGGACGCCACGTGAGTTACCATGGCCTTAAAAGACTCTCCTGGTTCTAATCCGTTGACGCCAATCGACGAACGGTCCATGGTCTTAATTAGTTCGATACTTCGCTCTGGATTACCTGATAGTCATGCCCAATGCTGTCCAAGAAACGTTCTTTCGGGCCTTGGCTAACCGAAGGGCTGTCATTCAACGCCGAACGCGGGTTCGAACAACTCCGACAAAGGATCGCGTGCGACGAGTGCGTTCCGGCGGGCTGACAAGAAAGACCCCTTTCCCTCCCTCCCTCTATTCTTTCGCGTCCGATAGCCAGCCAACAACAGCCGATGAATAAGCCAGAACTATCCAGAACCCTTGCGTTCATAACTGGAAGAACATTACGAACTGCGAACTGCTTCCGCAGGTGACATTCTTCCATCATTTTTCCGCTACAAATTTCTATCGGTATGCGCACTCTTTTGCTTTTGCATTCTAGACGACGTTACTTAAAGCTATCATCATCATTAAACCCTCCATTTAATGCAGGGTTCAATGATGATGATGATGCCAGAGACGATCCCAAGTGCGTACCACGACCATGACCACGACCTACTGGTGCGTACAGTGCTCTAGAATAGCCATGGAGAATGTAGCCATGGTGGTGGTGGCTGTACCTATAGAGTTACTACAAAGTTTGTGTATTAGCTCTATGGCTATACCCTCGCGACACGGCGGACAAAAAAAGACTAATAGTCAACATTGTTCAACTCCCGGGCCTATTCCTAACGCATGCAAAGAGGACGACGATGTGAATGACTGGAAGTGTTTTCAAATGCCGACTCTTTTGGCTGCGCGCCTTTCTAGCTGCTTCAAGCAGTTTCATTTAAGGAACAATATTATCGGCAACTGTATATAGTGAACTAGAAATTATATTTCTAGCTCACTTTACGCTAACTTAAGTCATAGAATTTCATATTTATAAGAAATCAATCTTTTAGTAATTGTAAAATGTTCGCATAGTGCGCTGCCGACTTGTTTTCGCCTGCTCGATGAAAAAAACGTTTGACGTCTGTCTCATCTTACATACGTAGCCAAGGTCATTCACAGGTTTATACATGAAGGCCTGTGAGAATTAATGCTCTCATTTTTTTTTCTCTCTCTTTGCTCTCTAGGAGAGACGCATTAGTGCAGATCGTGGTGCAGATGCAAATTAACGTTCTCCACGATCGCTTGCAGCGAAATTTGCGCCATCAGCTAATGTTGGCTGATAACGTGCTGATATACTCTCCAGGCATAAACCAAACTATTTCTACGCAGAAGCGAAGCTTCCGCTTCAGAATATTCGCACACGCGAACTGATTTCGAAGGCAGTGCCGCTTGGCGCAGTGTAAGCACGCCATAGAGAGAGGGCACGCTGCGCTTTTGCCCATCGTTTATATAAACGTTGCTTTTGCCTATGTCGCTGCCGATCGCAGCGCCACCTTTGTTTACAAACATGACGCTTGTTTTAAAAAAAATCAAAAAAACAAAAAAAAAGGCATGTCAGCCTAGCGGGCCAACTTTGCCGCAGGTGCTGGGGTTCACGTCTGGACAGCCGCAAGGAGACGCTGCGGTGGTCAGTGTGTGTGTATGCTATGACATGATATGTAAGCGGCTAAAGAAAAAAAAATGATTGATTTATAGGAAGGGAAAGGCGCGGTAACTGTCTCACTTGTTTTCTGTGGACACCTCAACCGTGCCTTAAGGGAAGGGAGGAAGATGGGAGTGAAAGTGGAAAGAGAGAAAGAGGAGCCGTAGTGGAGGGCTACGCAGTAATTTCGACCACCTGGGGATCTTTAACGTGCGCTGACATCGCACAGCACACGGACGCCTTTTCGTTTCGCCTCCATCGAAACGCAGCCGCCGAGGTCGGGTTCGAAATCGGGTACTCAGGCACAGTAGTCGAGCGTCTTACCACTGCACCGCTAGGGTGCACATTGTGCCCCCCCCCCCCCATGCAAAGGGATAGCCAAATCATCATCATCATCATGCGGTGGACCAGAAAGGTCCTAGATGGATTTTGTATTAGCTCTATGCTAGATGGCCACAGCCCACTGATCCTGATGATGCTGATGCGGCCATTCCCCTTTGTATCGGGGGATCACAAAGTTCTGGATGATCCTGGATGGATGGTTGGATGGATGATAGTGGCTCTGCCCTTTGTATCGGACGGCAGCTTGCGCCGCCTAGCCAAAAAATTAAAAGAAATATATTTATCTCTTCCCTATTTTTAGCTTCTAATTCGCCCGTATCTGCCCCCTCCCTTTTTTTTTTCTTCTCTTTATTCTCTTGACTTTTTCCACCAATCCTCTAACCTCTCTTTTGTTATCAAAACGCGTTCCTCATCCATTCGTCCATCTTCCCCAGCAAATCCCAGTGCTCTCTCCAGATCTGCCGCTTTTCCCGCGGGAAGGGCAGGACGAAGTTTTTGGCACCTTAGAACAACATGTTTCGTTGTTTCCGCCTCAGTTCCGCACGCCGCGCATAATATATCTACTTCCTGAAATTTTTTCCTGTACGTTTTTGTTCTGAGGGCCCCTGTCCTAGCCTCAAACAGCAATGAGCTCCATCGTGAGTTGTCGAATAAACTTTCTTTCTTTATGTCCTGTTTTCGAGTTCTATACATACCCAATGCTGATTTTCCGTGCATTCTTTTCTCCCACATTTTCCTTTCTGCCTCCTTTACCTGCTTTTCAATGCTGCTGTTTTGCTGCGGTGCATCTCCAAACTCTAGGTACTTAAATCTGAGGGAAGCCTAGTACCAATCCAATCCAATCCATTCTCTCTAGTAGAGGTCGCTGGGAGAGAAACGCACGCGACTGGAAAAAATTAGTACCGATTTTCGCATCGCGTCTCGTTAACTAAGAAATGTCCCTTTTATTCGGAAGAGCCCGCAGCTTCACAAAGCTCGGGAACATTATGAGGAAGCCGGCGGCCTTGGCGACAGCACGGCGTTGCGAGAGCACGGACGCCGCGACACCGCTAACTCAAGAAACTAGACCATCGGTGCGCAAGCCACTCTACGTCCAGCGCTCCAAACTCGAAGACTTTGGAAGGTACGTCGCCGAGTGCCTGCCCAAATACGTTCAAAGAGTCCAGATAACCCCCGGCGAAGAGCTCGAGGTGATGATTGCCCCTGAAGGCATCGTACCTGTGCTCAGCTTCCTTAAGGACCATCACAACGCCCAGTACACCAACATAGTAGATATCTGCGGCGTCGACGTGCCGACGAGGCAGTACCGTTTCGAAGTTGTTTACAACCTCCTGTCGGTACACTTCAACTCGAGGATCCGTGTGAAGACGTACACGGACGAACTGACACCTCTTGACTCTGCTACGGCCGTGTTCAAGGGAGCCAACTGGTACGAACGCGAGGTGTGGGACATGTTCGGCGTATTTTTCGGCAACCACCCGGACCTGCGGAGGATACTGACTGATTACGGTTTCGAGGGGCACCCCTTTCGTAAGGACTTCCCGCTTTCGGGCTACGTGGAGGTCCGCTACGACGATGAGGTCCAGAGGGTGGTCGTTGAACCCCTCGAGCTGACGCAGGAGTTCCGAAAGTTCGACTTGTCAACTCCTTGGGAAACGTTTCCGAAGTTTCGCTCAGGCGAAGCCGCGCAACAAGTCGCCCTGCCTAGCGGCCAGGAAGAACCGAAAACTAGCAAATAGAACACGTGCGTCTGATGCCTTAGTTATAAAAAAAAAAAAAAATCACCTGTACTCCAAGTTTCAATAAAGTCGCAGGCACTGATACACATCTCTACCTGTTTTCAAAGACGATACTCGTACACCACATTCTCGCACGGAAGTTCATTGTCAATGAATGGGTTCAAGCAAGAACGCGAGTCACTTACCTCGCGGATGAGGAGCGTCACTGAGGAGGTTACTGAAAGGAAACCTTTTGTCGACGGACGCGGAAGTAGCTAAAACAAGTTTGGGGCCGGCAGTGAGGCTCGCTTCTAGCTGTAATGCAGTTTATTCGGAACGCCGGCGCGCTAAAACGGCTCGCTTGAAACTGTTCACTAAACAACTTGTCAGTCAGAAGCTAAACTACGCTAACACAAGAAAAGTTGGCGACGACAATACGAGGTCGTGACTGTATCATGATATACTAATGACAACGACATTACCAAACCGCCCGACGCGCACGTGTTCCCAACTAATCTAAAAGACGCGATGGTCAATGTAGTCGAAAAGTTACCGCGCGCCGCCTACTCGAAACAGCGCGACAACTGCCGCGTGCGTCGGTGACAAGCATGCGCTGCGAAGACGAGAAATATCGAAGCAAAAACTCACTTAGAGCGCAGAGGCGAAGCAAGAACAAGCTCCACTTTCGATGTTCAGGCGGTTCAGCAGGTGCGCAGCTTACGCAGAATCCCTAGCCTGTGAACCACGGTGCTGCGAACTGTATGAGCCAAGAGAATTCGAATAAATAAAAAGAATCATTACGTAAATCTCACCATAGCCTTGGCTCAAGCCTCACGGTGCGAGAGGGAGTTGTGGAGAGAGACCCGGCGCATGCTGGATGGTGGAGAACGCAAGTCGCTGGGCGGAATGAACGGACAGGCTCTTCGGTCGCACGGAGACGCTGCTTATCTTTGCAATATAATTTCTCAGTATTCCACCAGTGCCTTAACAGTGTAGAGTCTATAAAAAAAGGAATGTAGCGCACTGTACGCGAAGTTGCCTCCGAGGCGACCTAGAAACAGGAACCGATCGTTGTCCTCGCTTTCGTACAAGGTGAGAAACTACGTATCTGATTCACCTTTCTTCCAGTGAGAATGCTTCACAATAATGTCATGGATATGGATAACATATTTGGGCGCGGCAGGTTTCTTTGACACACGAATATCACTGCCAGATCGACGCAGAGCCTGCTTTGGTCGAAAGTGGATTAAAGTTTAATCTTGCGGTAAATATGGTCTTGGCCAATCACTAAACCGGGTCGTTAGACAGGTTGATCATTCATGCTTGTGAGTTGAGACCTTCAATTACCGTGCCGACTTGCGCTCTGGTCTAGTTATAGTAGCACGCACGATACAGCGCGCTTTCTGGAGCGTGCGGTGTTCATATGCTTTAATTCTTGTGTTATTATTATTTCTTTCAGCTGTAAACTTATTTGAGCCATTTGTGCAGAGTTGTGAATATGCCTGCTAACGGTCACAGCAGCATGCGGTCGGGCATGTGGTTTCTCGTCAGCATCCCGAAGGAAAATACCGAGAAAGCGGAACGTTCTTGCGCGGACAGCAGAGCAACATTGTCGGAAGGTATGCTACTTTTAAAAGTGCTGCGCCGTGTGAAAATCTTCAGTTTATTGCAAATAACTTTGTAGTGGTGTTCAATTTGCTCACGCCTTTTGAAGTACAATTGGTGATCTTTGTAGTGGTGTTCAATTTGCTCACGCCTTTTGAAGTACACTTGGTGATCACAATTGCACTGTTGTGAAGGCAGATGTCCACATGAAACCTTGTAGGAGGAAAACGAAAAAATTTATATCAAATGAACAAAACAAGCAGACTTTACTGTGCCCAGAGGAGAAGCATAGACGTGCTTTATATTCTTTGACCAACAGATGATGACCGGGAAAACTTCTGTGATAGCAAGGAGCACCTCACTTTGAAACAGGTATTAGTACACAAGCAGTTTTTCATAGCTTTAAGCATTGTTTACCAAGCACTTCTTCTTTCTTAGGCTCTGGAAGACTGTTTAGAGTCATATGGAATTCGAAATGCCATTTGGAATGCAACTGTAGAAGACAAGTTTTATCAGGTATTGTACAAATAAAGAACAAAATTTGGTGGGGAGGGGTGCCCAAAGCTCATAGTGCACACTGGAGTCCATCCTAAGTTCGCTCACTGTTTAGGTATCATTTCCTTATGAAAGCGGAAAGCCAACGGATTGCATCCTTAATGACCTGACTTCGCGTGGCATTGGATCGAAATGCGACTCCACTATTGGGTAAGATCATTTTCTGGTGACTCACATTGTGCATATTTGTAGTCAAAATGCATAAAACTCTGGAAAAACACTCTGCATTTGTTGCAATGTACTTGCTGGACAATTTGATTGTTATGTGCTATGATGGGAAGCATGGAGCTAGCTGTAATGTGATCATCCTTTACGTGTTCGTAACAGTTCACGAACTCCTTTGTGTAAGCAATGCAAATGTCTGTACTTTCTGTGAAGGGGCTCAGCAGTTTTGAATGGCAGTAACCATTTGGAAGACCCAGCAGCCTGTTAGTGTGATAAGTAACCTTGTTACCTTTCTAGCATCCAGTGTGGAATCATGTAGACATAGTAGCTCACACATCTTTGTTCACTTTCCTCGCAGGGTGTTTCCATGTCCAATATTCTACAGAGCTGTGGAGGCAGAAAGCGATGACGAGGACCAGAAGTTGGTGCCAGATCTTTATCCTGAATCTGGGTAATCGTCTGTCTCATTGCAAATGTGTGCGTGCATGCAAACTTAAGATCGTTGTGGCTGTCTGCCATTATGCAGGGCGTAGTAGTCTTTTCACAGCTCTTCATACAGATCAGATGCGCTTCACTTTCCTTATGCTGCTTACTAAGTACCGCATTTCTTGAGACACCAAAAACACACTTTATTTATGCTGAAAAAACAACAACAAATAATTAAAGGTTTGATTTGATTGAAATCAGCGGGCCATGTATTAAAAAATAATGGCTGCAGGGTTCTTATCTCTCCTTAGTCTATGCATCGTGACTGTAGCACTAGAGGGGGACCTGTCCATGTTAAACAAGTTCCTCAGTTTTGTCATGAGTAGCCACTTGGATTGCTTCTGCAGAAACCTTGCAGAGAGATTGGCTTGCATGTTTTTATCTGTTCACGAATGACTCTCAGGACACTTGTAAAGCTTTGCAGTGTGGCTACTTTTTCTGGTTAAGATTGGTACTCTGGTTCTTCCCGCGCAGCTTGGCAGCACATGGGAGAGATTCTTGTTTAGCATAGTGCTTGTGTTCTTTGTGCCTTGATCACTCTTAAAGAGATAGAGGCTTGAAATTTTTATAGCATATTTCTGCTTTAGAATTATGCATAGCACATTAGCAAACATGCATCATCACATGAAAAAAGTCTACTCACAGTATATCATTTCTAATTGAATTTCATCCACTATACAATTTCAGTTATGGTTCCAAGTTGCCGAACGATGGTTGCAACGTCACAAGTGAATGCGAGGTCTTGTAAACTGCAATATATTAGTATTTTCCAGCCACTGTCATTTTGTCTTTTGCAGCAGCTTAGCATAAGAGCTAGTACAAATTAAAACTTAAAACAGCAAACATATAGCAGATTTTTGTATGCATCATGTGATAGCAGGCTCACTTGTGGCGTTGTAACCTTCGTTCGGCTACCTTAAACCTACTCTGGACCTGCAGAGTTTAAAAAATTCAATTGCATATTATTTATTGAGTGCTGGTGAATTTATATTATGATCCATGTTCACTGATGCGATACACACAGTTCCAATGCAAAATTACATTAGAGAACATTTTGTGTTTTCACCCCTCTAAAGACCAGGTAATGGTTCGGTGTGTTTATGTCTGTGTAGCTTCGGTAGACAGGAGGACACATTGTGGGCATTTGCGTACAATACTCCTTTAGCATAAGTGACAAATACACTTGTTTTCTAAGTAAGTTTCATGTGAATGTATCTTAGGCATCAGACATTTTCGATTTCAATGTAGACGTAAGAGTAGAATTCATTATGATGTGCTAACTGGCTGCTCATTTCATATTGGAGTTACTTGTCCCTGCTGAGGCATGTAGTTTCGACAACTGACAGTAAACAAAGGCATAGGTTGGCACCATGAAGTGCCATAACTACTCATACTCACTTCCAGTCACACTCAAAACCACTCACCTGCTCTCACACACGTCCTCTCACACTCACATCTGCTAGCTCAAACTCACTCATGACTGTTCACATATACATCCACTTGCATTCACACTCATGACCACTCTCACTCACATCCACTCACACTCATGACCACTCACATTCACTTGCACTCACACTTATGACCACTCAAATTCAGATCCATTCACTTGCACACACACTCATATCCACTCACGTGTACTCACACTCATGACCACTCTCCAAGGGGTGGACAATCCTGCAATGGACAGGCCGATCACGAGAGAGGAAGTCCAGGCGGCGATAAGAGCGACAACACGAAATACAGCAGCCGGCGCAGACAAGATCAAGAACGCCTTGATTCGCAACCTCAGCGACGAGGCAATCGACCAGCTCACGGTGTACCTCAACATGCTGTGGGCAGAGGGGATGGTCCCGAAGGAGTGGAAGCACGCTGTCGTGGTTATGATACCCAAGCCCGGCAAGAAGCTTCAGATCGAGAACCTGAGACCCATTTCTCTCACGTCGTGCCTTGGCAAATTGTACGACAGAATCGTCACCAGGCGAATCCAACAATATCTAGAGGCCGAGGAGCAGTACCCGCACAGCATGTTCGGCTTCCGGGCGAACCTGTCAACGCAAGACGTCCTACTGCAGATCAAGGAAGAAATCATAGACACGGCACCCAGAACTGGCGAAAACATTATCATGGCCCTGGACATCAAAGGGGCCTTCGACAATGTTAGCCACGAAGCCATCATGGAAGGCCTAAACAACGCCAATTGCGGAAGGAGGACCCACGACTACGTAAGATCCTTCCTATCAGGACGCACAGCGACAGTGGGGTTGGGAGACCTGCGAAGCGACACCTTCACCACCCCACGAAAGGGCACGCCGCAAGGATCCGTAATCTCACCAGTGCTCTTCAACATTGCGATGATCGGACTGGCCAGAAAAGTCAGCAAGATCGATGGCATCCAGCACGCAATGTATGCCGACGACATTACGGTCTGGACGAATCGAGGCTAGCTAGGACAAAAGCAAGAGAGACTGCAGGAAGCAGCAACATGTGTAGAAGAGTACGTGAGAGAAAGGGGCCTAACCTGTGTCACGGAGAAGTCGGAACTTCTTAGGGTAGGGTCCAACCCCACCAAGGTGGACCTGACAGTAAGGTTAGAAGGCCAAAATATACCGAAAAGGGACATGATACGCATCCTAGGCATGTGGATCCAAGGAAGCAGAAGATGTACCCACACAATCAGTCTACTCAAGACGTCAACAGAACAAGTAAGCCGCATGATAAAGAGGGTATCGCAGAACAGAAGCGGGATGAAGGAAAGCGACACGATCAAGCTCGTCAAAAGCCTGATAGTCAGCAGAGTCACGTACTCGTTGCCATACCACCGCATGACCAAGAAAGACAAAGAACAGACGGAGGCGCTGCTAAGAATAGCGTACAAGACGGCACTCCACCTACCAAAAAACACATCAAATGAAAAGCTACTACAAATGGGCCTAAACAACACATTCGAAAAACTAACGGACGCCCAGCTAAGTGCGCAAATAGTCAGGCTCCAACAGACAGTCACCGGCCGCAAGCTCCTAGAGAGATTAGGACACGACGTAGAAGGGATCGTAGATAGAACAGCCACCATTCCAGACGACGTCCGTCAAACACTGGATGTCAGCCCCCTGCCGAGAAACATGGATCCCAACCTCTACGCCGCTAGAAGGCAGGCCAGGGCAGACTATGTGCAGCGGAACCTAGCCACAATGGAAAATACAGTATACACAGACGCGGCCCTATACCCATGGGACCGCAGGACCAGAAAGCTCAAAGTCGTGGCAGCAGTTGTAGACCACATGGGGGAACCAATCAGCAGTGCGACGTTAAGAAACTGTACGGTAACGGAGGGGGAGGAGGCTGCCGTAGCTCTAGCGGCGGCCGAAGGTTACCGTAGGAACAAGTCTCTCATAATCCTAACAGACTCCAAAGCAGCATGCAGGAACTACACACGGGGCAAAATAAGCAAGGAAGCGCTGAGCATCCTCCTCGAAGCAAGGCTTCCAAATAAGACCTTAAGACACAGGATTTTTCTGGATACCGGCACACACCGGGATAGAGGGTAACTCGAGGGTAGACAGCCTAGTTCGCGAGATCACGAACCGAGCAGGGCAGTCAAAAGCCCTGGAGCACCCCATAACGGTGGAACCAACGTATACAGAAATACTAAACTGCCACAGAGGGCGGAGATTCAAATACCCACCACCCCACACATCATTAACACAGCACGAGGCGGTCTGCTGGCGGAGACTGCAAGCAGGGACATTCCACAATCTATGCATACTACACAAGATGCTCCCTACACAATACAGGAACACATGTCCGTGGTGCGCGGCAACCCCCACACTATACCATATCACATGGGAATGCAAACGAAACAGAGCATTCCACAAACTAAATAACCCGAGTGCGGAACAATGGGAGGGTCTGCTGACCAGCAGCGAGCTCACGGCCCAAAGGGCACTGGTGCGGCACGCCTGCGAAGCAGCAAGACTCAGCGGTGCCCTGGAATAGGGGCGCCGACCTTGTGAAGAGGCCGAAGATATGAAGACATCGGCCCGCCGCTAAAACCAGAAACTTTTTTAGAGCAATAAATGTTTTTTCTCTCTCTCTCTCTCTCTCACATCCACTAGCACTCACACCCATGACCACTCACATCCACTCACACTCATATCCACTCATGTGCACTTGCTCTCATGATCACTGACACTCACATCTATTCGCTCGCACTCACTCATATCCACTCACATGCAGCCACTCATATCCACCCACACACATGCACTCACACTCATGCCCACTCACATCCGCTCACTCGCATTCAGACTCATTACCCCTGACACTCACTCACACTCATATCCACTCATTTGCAGTCACACTCATGACCATTCATACTCACGTCTGCTCACTCACGCTCATGCGTTGGACCAGTCATTCGCACTCACAATCACATCCACTCACTCGCACTCACACCAATATCCACTCACGTGCACTCACAGTCGTGACCACTCACACATCCACTCGCTTGCATTCACTAATGAGGGTGTGCAGATATGAGTGCACCCGTGAGTGAGTGCGCTGACATATGAACAAAGGCTGCACATGCTTTTTCTCTTGGTCACCTGCCTGCTGCTCAGCTTTTTGTATTCTCGTGAGCACATGAACAGAGTTCACTTTGCTCGTGATAATACATTGAATCCTTTTCCTCTTTTCTAGTGCAGAGGTGCTGGTAAATTATAGGTGTAAGGCTTGGGTTGTCATTGCTTACTGGTGGGGTTAGCTTTGCATTAAATTGGCTGGAAATTGCTCTACCATAACCTCGCATTAAGTGGGCATCCCTGCATGCGCAAATCACTACTACATTATAGATATTGGCATGTGGAGTTGATGAGACCATGTTAGTCTTTTTAGGTTCTCAGAAGTTCACCTTGAGTTAAGTGTCTGTAAAATCAAGCTTTGTCAGAGCCTGTGGGAATTGTTACTAGGCTGGTAAAGGGACAAGCTTAGTTGACAAAAATTGTGCTGGAAAATGTTGGTTAATACATAGTCGATGGTTTGACGGCATACCGTCTGGTCAGGAATCATTGTTGAAAATTTAATAGTCACTGACCAAGGTCAAAAAACGAAAGACGTTTCGGGAACGCTACGGCTCCCTTGTTCACAATGAATATGTGAATTGGTTAATACGTCTTGGAAAATATTATTCTAGAACCCCACATGCAACCTGTGATTAGTAACTTAGTTATGATTTTAACCTTTTCTTTTATAATAGTTGTCTTCTCTCACGAAAAGTAGGGAGGTGCAAACGTTAAAATTTTTTAATACGAATTGAGTAGGATATGAGAAAAAAATGCTTTTGAATATCTGATAGTGGAAAAAAAAAGAGCAGAAAATTAAAAAATAGCAAACATTTTTCATCTTGTTTATTTCAGAATTCTCATGGTATTTGCAAATAAAATTGAACTAGAGTTGTACAAAGGAGTATACCCTGTTGAAAAATCCAGTATAAAGTTTTATGCGGCACTCTGTATGCTGTTTTTTTTTGTACATGAAGAACCTGCATGAAGCCAAGCGGAGCTGTCATATCGCTGGTGGATAAGATAAAATCTTGTTATTTAGGGCTTCTAAGGACCAGAAAAGAAAAAAATTAGAGGGTCTCATAAATGTCTCTAAAGAGGAGAATGGCAAAAGCATACTCTTTCCTTCCCATCATTTGCTTCTCATGGTTTGCTTCTTATTGGCGTTCGCTGCTGTGCTACATATAATTATAATTGGTTTACAGGAAAGGAAAGGTGCAGTATCTGTCGCACTTTCTCCGGCAAGTGTGTTTGGATGGTACACCATCGCTCCTGTCGTGTGGCGTTCCTTGTTACACGTTCAAGTGTGGGATTGCAGATGGCAGGAACGCTAGACAAGAACACATCTTGTGGAATCTCGCAGAATATTACAGATCTCGCGCACAACTCTCGCGCATGTGATTTCGTTTTATGAGCCTAGAAAGGCTTTCGCCTTAAAATATTCAAATTGGCCGCAAGCTCAAATTATGGAATGGTTGTGAAAAAAGCTGCCAAAAACCGTTCGTGTCACTGATGAACACCTGCACGATGGTGTTGTGCATGTGAGATGAAACCCAACTGAGAATGAGGTTTTTGCCAGTTTCGTCATGTGCTTCGTTTTGCACATTACTGTCCGAAAGGCCATCTTCACAAAACAGCCCCATTGAATCTTTAGGACGGTGCAGTAGAGTTAAGCTTCGGTGCATTCGAATATTTTTGGTCTACAGGGCCTGTCCCAAAGCTCCCCGGAATTTTTTTTATGAATCATTTATTCAATCAGTTTACAATCTTTTTAGAGCTTTTCAAAGTATTCTCTCTTTGCTTCGAGGCACTATTGCCAACACATCAGAGTTCTTTTAACCTTTGGGAACAAAAAGAAATCTAGTGGTGCCAGATTGACACTGTATTGTGACTGGGCCCATGTTGCTACACCTGTTTTGGCTAGCAACTCGGAGACCACAGTGTGGCCTGATGCATTGTTATGGTGCAAGATCCAGTTGTCGCGAATTTCATTTTGGACGCATCAAACCCTGTTGCACAAGCATTTGAGCACTTCACAGTAAAACTTCTTATTCACTGCTTGTCCCTGTGGAACAAATTCACTGTGAACCACACCTTTTCTGTCAAAAATCATAATTAGCACTGCCTCCTTAATTCGCAGTCTGTTCATCTTTGCTTTTTTTCAGGCGAGGAGACTCCATGTTGTGCCATTCACTGTTCTGACGCTTTGATTCCGGATCATACTCAAAAAAAGCTATGTCTCGCCCCCTGTGATCACTCTATCCAAAAACTCTGGATCTGCTTCGTAGCCTTCATTCAGTTCCTGGCACTTCAACAAACACTTTTCCTTCGTCTCACTCATCGGTACTTTTGACGCCATTTTTTCACATACTGTCCTCATTTGAAGATCCCTTGTTAAAATGCAATGAACAATTGTTTTGGCTATTTACACTCCTCTGTAATCATCCAAACACTTAATCACCAGTCCTTGCCCAGACCTTAATGCACATTTTGCATAGAGTTGCCTGTTTGTGTGTCAACGGGCATCCTGAGCGGTTGTCGTTGTTGATGGACTTTCGAACTTCCCGGAACCTGTTGTGCCACATGAGAGTTTAGCTTTGTTTAATTGCACCATCACTGTGGGCTTTCCGAAGTATTTCAAGTGTCTCCGCCTCGTTTTTACTCTGTTTCACACAGAACTTGGTTGCTTAAGACTGCTTCAAAAACTTCTTAATTTTTTTCTATATAAGGATGCAGTAGATACCTCTGTTTTAGCATGGATCTTGTAACTTCTTGAATATTTGAACAGTTTTGAATAGAATTTTTAGTTCTTTAAATACGAATACAAGTCAAAGATATTCAATTAATATTCAAAATTTCAAATATTTGTACACCCCAACAAAATCGCTTCTGTTGCTGCTGAAAATGCTGTAAAGCTCAAGATCCTGAAAAAATTCGAGCAAAGAAGCACCAACCTTTGAGCATGCAAAGTGACGAAAAAAAATAGCAAGCAGGTGCTGGAATTCAAACTTTGTCGGCATCTGACTTCGCTTCTGTGAAGGAAAGAAGCCAACAGTCGGTGAGGCCAAGGAAACCATAGGGGATTTTTTTACGCATTTTTTGTTTTATTATCTTAAATTAGTAAAAGAATCAGTTTAGGGTGAAAGATAAACAACTTAACGAGAAGAAATATAGAGCTCGTGTTCGGTTCCCACCATCGGCAAATTGTTCCTCCTTTTACTTTGTATTTAATTATCTTTCACTCTAAACTGATTACATTACAACAAAGATTTTAGAAAAGCCCCTACGTTTTCCTTGGCCTCGCTGACTGCTGGCTTCTTTCCTTTGTGCATCATAACGGGCCCCTCACTTCCTTTTTAATTTTATACTTATTTGCTTCTGTGAAACGCATAAAAAAAAATTTGCTGGAAGATATGTATGAAACGGTATCATTTAACATCCTGGGCATGTGAATTTATTCAGCACTGTTTTATGGCCCCTTTAAGGAAAATGATTGTGCTTATCACATGTCGCAAGCAGGGCTGCCCACAGTTTGCAGTTGTCTTTTGCCACATCAGAAGAACACTGATATGTGTTCCTTCTCATTAATTTGTGCTTTTAGGTATCTTTTTATTTCTTTTTCCCCACATTGTGTAATGCAACTACAAAAGCCTTGTTGCTGTAGTGTGATAGTTGGTATCACAGGGAATGAATTTGCATCACGGTATATGCACAGGCTGTGGGGCTTGTGTTGACCAGTACTTTTTGTCGGTGCAGAAACTGACAACAGTCTCCAAGCAGTTTAGCCAATGGTGTGGTCGGTAATGATTGCCTTCAAGGGAGTCTTCTAGAAATGGCAATCCTTTCCGTCACTCCTTCAGCTGGCTTATTCAATTTCGCATAAATGCACGAGAATATGCTCTGGTGGCATAAGTACATCAATGGTACTTGGGCATCAATGATAGCTGTACTTTATGCGCACTTTTCCACAACTCTGATATTTGTTTCTTTTTTCTTGAAGTGATGAAGCGAAGAAGGAAAAAGAAAAAGAGAGTGGATTTCGGTCGATGCAAAAGAAGTTTATGAAGTCAGTGAAGGCACGCCTTACGGTTGCTCAGGTGTGTAACCTAGTGGCCTGATCTGTGCTTGTAATTGCTACTGGCATTGTCTTGTTATTTTCAGCACGGAAGTCAAAAGTACCATGCGGCTAGGTGCTACCATTAGAAAAGAGAAAAGAAAAAAGGCTTTCTTGGTTTCTTGACCCTCATTGTTAGGAGCCACCTGTTGTTGATCGGCGTGCAGTTTGTAAGGATTAGAGGGCAAGAAAGAATTTTAGTAACCATCATCACAGAAAGGTTTCTTTTTTAATTTTACTTTGTTTTAGAAAAGTGAAGGAAGGGAAGCTTTGCTTGTAGCTTCTAAGACAGCAGGTTATCTTGAGTGTAGCCAGTCACGTTGAGACCTTTGCTGCAGTTAATACACAGTTGATAGAGGGGGTGCACCTTTAAGAAATTACTGGGTCTTCTACAATGTCATAGCAAAATACCATTGCTTTAATTTTTTCCAGGTGGTTGCAGGTGTGAGGGCCCAGGGAGAGCTCACGTTTGATTTTGTTACGTTTATAATTCTTGCAGGGTGAGTACACGTCTAGATGGACTAATCGCGTTCGTCACATCTTATTTGTGCATGCAGTTTCTACCGGAAACACTCCATTATAATTATTGCGCAGTGGTATTGTGCTGCAAAGGAACCAAAGTGCATAAAATGAACTTAAATAGATGGTGATGCTAGGCATGCCATACCTTCTTTAGTAGTTAGCAGTATAGTCTTGCAGTTTATTTTCTATTTTCATGGCACGAGAAACTGACTACACCTGAAAAGCCAGTTCAAAGAGCTGCACAAAAGCAGGGAAAAAAGCCGATTATGGAATGACTGCCTACGCTCAAATGACATTAATGTACCCGGCTCATTAAATGTTTTGCACACGTATACGAGAAAACAGTTACGGGATGACCAGATCTGAGGTGATAGTTCTGTGAGAGCAGTTGAATTGACCTTTGATGATCAGTTTGGGGCTTTTATTCTAATGAGTGAGTGCTTTTTTTCTAAGGTGGTAGGCCCTACACACATGACAGGATTTATCTTTGGGGGCCGTGCAGGGCAGCAGCGGTGGGGTGAGCAGCCCTCTAGCTTGGAGCTGGGCTGGGGAAATGACTGATGTACGGTGCTTCTGGAAGGCAGCTTGTTTTCACTGCCGCATGGGCTCCTATTGAGTGGATACCTTGTAGAGGGTGGAGATAGGCGGGATGATGGCACTTCTTAAAGGCTAGGGTTGTGTGAATGGCTGGTGGATGGAACTTCTGGAGGCTGGAAGTGAGCAGAGGTTGGATAAGCAGGTGTATCTAGGGTGGTGGGTAGGCAGGTGGATGGACAAACTGCCCCAATAGCTAGGTGCTGTAGGAAGGTGCCTGCTAGGTGATGCTTCTGGAGGCTGAAGGTAGTATGTGGAGGCTGCTTGTGACTTTAATAAGGGAACCGCAGCATAGAAAAGAACAGTACATGAGAATAGTACAGGCTAGGCACAACTACAACTACCTTATTGTCAGGCTTTCTTTGAGGGGGTATGAGACAATGGATGCACTGGTGTAAAACGTTGGTTGGCCTGAGATGCCATCCATTAGAGGCTTGCTTCGTGGTATGTTTTGAGAAGAAGAGTCACTGAAGAAAGGCAATGTAATCTTGTTGTCTTTTTCAGCATGATTGCTGCTCTTGGTCTAATGGACAATAATGTGGTATCAATAATTGCTGCCATGCTGGTGTCACCGCTCATGGTAAGGCCATACCAGCACAGCTTATTTCTTTTCTGTTGTTCTTCTTTCTTAGCCTGTGTTAGTCAGTTCATTCAAAAGCTAGAGTATTGCCTTGATGTTTGACACCCACTTCCTCACGCTTTGGGTTTCATGACAACATTACTGTACAGTTTGAACAGAGAAGATTCTGTTGGAAACACTTTAGTTTAATGGAGCCAATAAACCAATATTTCTCTGAGCCTACTCATAAGCCCTGCTACTTTAAAATTTCGATGATATGATAGCTGTTGTACAAGTGCCAGATGATTCGAATTCACAAAGTTACTTGGCCATAGTACACTGTGTAGTGTGTGAAATTTGGGATGTGTTGTAGTCCATATGTAGGGGCCTAGCCGGTTAGCTTGACTGCGCTGCTGCATGCTCGCACGACGCTTGCTGCTGCTGTCACGTGTCTCTTGCTCGTGCCAGCGTTCACCTGGAATAAACCTGTCCTGTTGGCATCTCAATATGGTTTCAGAAATGGTGCAATTCCTATAATAAGCTCAGCCAGAGCTGCTTGCTCTCTTACCTACGGTAGCACACATTGCAACAGCGTCCACAGCCTCGACTGCGCAGTCGTAACATGGCATTCTTCGTCATTCAACCACCCGAAGCCTTCTTCTTTATGACGCCTGCCGACTGGCCGAAATGGAAGAAGCGGTTCGGGCGTTTCCACGTGGTTTTCGGTCTCTGCAACAAGCCAGGGTCGCACCAAGTCGACACGCTCCTTTACTTGATGGGCGATCAGACAGAAGACGTCTTTGGAACCTTCAAACTCTCCGAAGAGAACGTCGAAAACTTAGAACTCATCCTGAAGCAGTTCGACAGCTACTTCATACCATGGCGAAACGTCATCTTTGAACGGACACGCAACACAAAGGTCCAACACGACGGTGAATCAGTTGAAGACTTCATGACGGCACTTCACTCGCTTTTCAACCATTGTGAGTATGGCACCCTTCGAGAGGAACTGGTTCAAGACAGACTGGTCATCGCCATTCAAGATTAGAAATTGTCAGCGAAACTGCAGCTTGACATTGATCTTACTTTTCAGAAGGCACTTGAGTCCATCTGCAGGTCGAAAGCGTACGGCAGCAACAAGCGGAAGTTGACCCCAAAACGCTGCCATCAACAAAGTCGTATCAGGCAGACAGCACGTCAAGCATCCCACAAGCACACCTCACGTCAACAACGGCCGTGAGCACTTTGAATCAAGGCTACATCCGCGTGCAGCTGACGAAGTTCTGACATTGTATCGTTGCTGTGAAAAATACCCGGCACTCACGTTCACTATGCCTAGTGCAGTCACAGATATGCAATGGCTGCCACAAGAAGAGCCACGACGCGTCTGTTTGCAAGTCATGCCTTGTTGACATCCTTGAAGCATCAAGACCTGACAGCTAAGGCGCATTTCTCGGAATCATCTCGTCCTGCGATACTTGACGTGGGAGGCAACCATCCTCGTGCAAAGCCAAGCTATCAAATTCAAGATAGTCACACTCGCCGATGAATCTGTCCTCCCTACCACGACTTTCAATATGCTCCGACATCAGCCTCTGTTGTCATGTGCTTGGCAGCTCTATGGTCCTGATGGGAAACTTCTCGTAGCCAAAAGCATAGTGTGTCTTCAACTCGCCTACCATGACATGAAATGCTCTAAGACGTCTATGTGTTGGAAGATGTCCACACTCACTCGACAAGCCTGCCGTAAAAGACTTGCAGATGCTAGCCTTCGTCAGTGCCATCGCAAGGAAGGTGAGCCCAAGAGACAAATTTCCTTTGTTGTTTCAAGGCCCCGGCAAGTTACCAAGAGAGCACCACATTCGCCTGCGCTAATGTGCGAAACCATTTGCTTTGAGCTCCCCTCGCCGCATACCAATTCCGCTCCACCTGAAAATAAGGCTTGAACTGCAGTGAATGGAATATATTGATGTCATTCATGATGTCATTAATGTCAAGAACTACCGGCCTGCAACTAAGGCGACTGTCGCACCTTCCGAGTCTAACCCCCGAAGAGCGGGATAGTCACTTTGTCGGACGAATAAAAGTTCTCTCTCTATTGATGTCATTTCACTGTTGATGAGCCAACTAAACGGTGTGCACCTATCATGGTAGTCCAAAAGTCAAACGGTGATGTTAGAATCTGCGTGGACTTCACTGAACTCAAGTTACTTCCTCAGAGAGTGGCATCCGATTCCGTCCGTCAAGCATACTCTCAGGCTGCTTCACAGGACCACGGTGTTTTCGAAGCTCGATGCCAATTCAGGTTTCTGGCAGATACCCCTCAGTGAAGACAAGAAGCTGACTACCTTCATCACGCCATTCAGGAGGTTTTTCTTTAACAAGCTTCCCTTTGTCGCGTCTGCTCCCGAGCACTTTAAGAAGCAGATATCAAGGATCCTGAAACGTGTCAATAGAGTTGTGTGTCATATGGGCGACATCATTACTTGGGGCTCAGCTGAAACAGAGCATGAGACACTTCGCACCAGTCTTCAACGACTCACTGAGGCAGGTGTCACGCCTAAAGAGAAAAAGTGCCTGTTTCACCTCGACCAGCACACATTCTTGGGTCACAAGCTTGACCAGCACAGAATCAAACCCAACCGAAAAAAGGTTAAAGCCATCTTAAAAGTGACCAGTGCCACTGATAGAAGCGAGTGGCAAAGGATGCTCGGAATGGCTACATGTCTTTCCTGCTTTGTACCCTACCTTGCAGACACGCTTTGGCCTCATACTTGTTTGCTGTAAAAAAAAAAGGAATTCGTTTACCACCTTCCTCAACAACAACTGTTCGACAAATGGAAGCAGCTATTTTCATCTCACCTAGCGCTAGGAGTGTACGATCCTGCTAAGAAGACAGTGGTCAGTGCAGACGCTTCTTCCTTTGGATTAGGGTCAGTGACCCGACAGAAACAGACCAGCGACAAGTTTTTAGTCATCGCCTATGCCTCCCTGCTGCTATCTGACATAGAGAAACACTGTGTGCAAATAGAGAAAAAGGCTCTTGCCTTGGTTTGGGCTTGCGGAAAAATCATTGATTGCCTTGTCTGCAAGCCATTCACAATCGAAGCAGACCACAAGCCGTTTGTACCAATATTTATGTCAAAACATATTGATGACCTTACACTGTGGCTACAAATACTTAAAGTATGAATTATAAGGTACCAGTATGAAGTGGTATAGGTCCCTGGAAAAGAACGCTTCGTGGCCGACACGCTTTCCAGAACACCTGTGCAGGAGACTGGCGACTTAGAGCTAGAGAGCGACATCGATGCTTTTATCCGCTGCCTGAGGACAAACCTCCCCATTATGCAGCATTGCCTTGAGTGGCTTAAAGAAACCCAGAAAAAAGATTGCGCGTGTTTATATCTTTGAGAACTCTGCATGAAAGCCTGGCCTTCCCGATGAGGTTTATCTCTTGACAAAAGAACCTTTTACGAGCATCGTCAACCCACCATAGAGGACGATCTGCTTCTCTATGCAGCTCGTGAGGTTGTCCCACTCGCGTGCAAGGAAGAAATTTTGTGTCTTTTGCACAAAGGTCACTTCAGCATCAACAAGATGCAGGCCCGAGCTAAGAACTCCATTTGGTGGCCTACAGTGGCCAAAGACATCGCAATCACCATAAAACATTGTCAAAAATGTGTGAAGACGTCCAGCAGCCGGCCGGAAAGTGCCCCTTCAAAGCACAAGACCATGGGAGATAGTTGCAGTGGACGTGTTCTTCTTCAATAGCCACTGGTGGTTAATTGTAAAAGATTATTAGTTTAGATACTCAGAACTGACTTGTCTAGAGAAACTATCCTCGATTACAGTGACCAGTCACTGCAAATCAATTTATGCTCGACACAGAATTCCAGAGGTGGTGGTCTCCCACAATGGTCCGCAGTTCTCGTCAGCTGGCTTCACGAAGTTTGCTCAGGAATACGGGTTTAAACACCAAACATCAAGCCCACACTACCCTCAGAGCAATGGTCCCGCCAAGGCTGCTGTGAAAATCATAAAAACTTCAATGAAGAAGACCCAAGGTCTGTACTTGACCCTCTTATCCTACAGGTCAACTACACTGAAAAATGGCTCCAGTCCCTCTAACTATTGATGGGGAGGTGGTTGCAGACAAAGCTTCCTCTAACTGCTGAAGTCTTGTTCCCCATTTGCCTGATGTCATTAAACAAATTTCGAAACCAAATACCGCGAACAGCAGTGGAGAAATTACGATGACATGGTGTACGGCAACTTCCGACTCTTCTTGAAGGTGATGAAGCCTTGGGTTACAGATATAAAGCAAAAATGAATGTGGTGGAGCCCACAAAAGAGCCCAGATCATGTATGATTGACACCTGGAACGGCACTGTAGGGCGAAATCAAACCCATCTTATCCCCTTTCTCAAGCCTGCAGAAGAGCAGAGAGGCAACCAAGACGTCATATATGAGGCATCTCAGTATGGCGACACACACACAGACAAGGCATTAACATTCCCCAGGATTTCAGTTTCTCCGGGAGATTCACAAACAACTTGCGCTGTTGCCTCCCACTAGCACACCAGGTGTAGACGTTTCATCATTCCTCCCAAGAGATTGCTTTTCTGTCGGGAGATGTTGTGGGCAGTAGCCACGTGTAGCCACATATTGTGGCTAGGCCGGTTAGCTTGGTTGCGACGCTTGCTGCAGCTGTCATGAGTCTCATGCTAGTGCCAGTATTTGCCTGGACTTAATCTGTCCTGTTGGCATCTCAACAGGATGTGCCAAACACACTTTTGCGTCGCTGTTGATACAAATGTGGGAACCATGACTTCACGCCAAAACATTGAGCAATGGTTGGCTTCAAATGAATCCCGTCAGGCATAAACAGAACTACAAAAATTCATTTTTGTTGCTTCGACATAGGAGTCTCATTCATTTTTTGGATATATTATAAATATCTTTCACCACCATTTGAGATTCATAATACTATGGCAGCCCCGAGTAACTGTACTGACAGGATCACTGTGCAATTTTCTTTTTCTTTGCGTTCACTTGGGAGGTGAATTTTAAGCTTGTTTTAGATTTTGATTGCACTACGGCCACTTCTTATGCATTGCCTCTTTTTCTCTCTACCATCAAAGGGGCCCATAATGGCAATAACGTTTGGCATCATAGTTCGTGACACGGCTCTTACCAAGGTTGGCTTGAAGACGGAACTGATCGGCCTTTTCATCTGCCTGCTCTTTGGTGAGTTTGTCGACAAGAGTATTGATCATTATTTGATTGTCTGATACGTCTAATGCCACTCATGAAAGTGTGTGCTTGTGCATATGGAGACTTATTCACTTAGAGCACAGTAATGGCTATGCTAGGGATGTTAAATGTTTTTGGAACTAAACTCTATTTTGTTAAGACCAAAACAGCCCGGAAGAATTGAGTTATCTTGATTATCTTCTGATGAGCCAGCTGTCCGATAACTGGCAGAGTACCTAGGCTAAAACACTAATTGGTCAGACAGGTTTAAAGAAAGTCCCCTCTTTCAAACCAGTTAATATCCATTTCAGTTCTGGATGCAGTAAAACTAGATGAATATTTTTCTCACCTGGCTTCCCCTACAAACCATTTAAGCATGTTAAAGGGCAACTCTGGTGGTTCTTTGAAACTCGAATATTCTGCTAAAATTTTTACTGTAGGTTTTCCTCTCCACCCTGATGCATTTTACCAGATTTGGGTGCCATGCGACTATTCATTCACGCGCAACACAATTTTAAAATTTGCAATTTTTCGCGGCTTCAGTTGAGACTATTTCTGCGAGCAGCACTGTGTTTGTGATATCTGTACACTCCCCGCTAGTGTTACTATCTCCGCTATCGTTACTGTACACTCCCCACGTGATCATTAAATCTTGAGTCCGATATTAGGCTATCTCAGGCATTTTATGTAATGCGTCATGATTTTAATATAGTTCATTTTCAACCTTCCAATGCACGTGCGAGTGTTTTTCCAATACTGTATGTGACGTCACCGTTTCTTCAACTGGAACGTCGTTTCTGGCCATGAAACCGGTATCAGTTTTGGTTTTCTGTTCCTCCTTTTTAGCACTTTGGACCACTAAAATGCGATGAGGCGAGAGACATTATAATGCAATTAATTGTAGCCCTCCACTACAGCACCTCTATCTCCCTTTCTTCTCTCACTCCTACCTTCCTGCCTTCCTTTATGGTGTGATACATGTGTCCGCGGAGAATTGTGACAGATACTGTGCCTTTTCTATCCTGTAAATCAATTTGAAATGCTGCTGATGCCTGCTGTACTAACGCCTCCTGGACATCTGGGTCTGCTTCTGTTTGCTGTGTAGTGCGGCGTTTGAGGAAGCGCCAAATGAAAGATGCCGCAGGGACGCCTGTATCGGACGCCCGGCGAGGTCAGCTTCATATATTCATGAATTGCCTGGTGACCTCATGACCTGTGGTGACGGTACATTGCGCACCGTACATTGCGCACGGTACATGGCGCACCCCTTGTCAAACACAACCAGCATTTCACTGAAGGCATCAAAAGGTCACCGGCACCCTTGTTGTTGTTGTTGTGGCTGTAGGAAGAAGGAAAAGAAATTGCACAGCCTGCTACTGGCTCTGTAGTTGAGCCACTTCCGCTGCCTCGTGCGAACAGCAGAAAGAAAAAAAGTAGAGAAAAAGGAAAAAGAAGAGGGAGAAAAAGACGCGCGCGCCGCAACAGCCATCGTCCACCACCTAAGGGATGGCGGATTAAAGTTCACCGGCGTTCTATAATTTGTTTACAGGAAAGGAATGGCGCAGTATCTATCACTCGCGGAATCCCGATATTGTCCTCATGGTAGACAAGGGGAATTATGAAGAGCGTTTCACGATCCGGGGCGTGGCACAGTTGGTAAAGCTCTGGGCTGGGGATCCAAGGGATGGAGGTTCGATTCTCGGTAGAGACCACGTTTACTAATTTATTTTTAACTCTCACTCTCGAAAGCGTGTCACCTTTGCTGACAACCTTCTCCTAACAACGATGAGGCATTAAAGGCTTTCGCCTTATATAGTTCTACTTGGAATTTCGAAAAACGGCTTTTTGTGTTGGAGTCAAGATACACCAAGGAATGTAGTGCAGTCAAAAACTAAAAATAATGAAAAACCACTGGAGTTGCCCTTTAACGTCCCTGCCTTCCCTCTGCCCCTTTTATTTATGTATAATTAGGCATGAGTAATAGCAGCTGCCTTGAAGCCTTTGCTGAATAGAGCATTAGTCGAAACAGTATGTGTCTTCTACAGCGGGGCAAAAATCACTTGTTTTGTGTTTGACACAGAGCAAGTGCTATATTGTCTTGCTATTTTCTTTTATTCTATTCACGTTTTGTGTCCACAGGTTCGTACATGACTGAGATACTACTGCCTACATACGGCTCTATTTCTGCACTTGTGGGCACTGTAAATTGCGGAAGTCTGAAAAATATTGCGCATAACGATATTGAGCCAGGCGTCTAATAGGAATGCAGGAATCTTTTTTCCTTTTTGTATTTAATGCATGGCTACATTTTTACACAATATTTCTTGTATGGTTGTGGTGAGCGTCAACTTTCATTCTTTCAAGTGCCAAAAATATGTACATTTCTTGACATAACAGCTTAATAACAGAATTGTGTGAAAAGAAGTATGATTGGAATCTTGAAAATCTTGTTGAGCCACGAAATGGGTATATGAGGATGACATAAATTGCATAAATGATCATCGGGGAACGTTGAGCAACTTTTTCTGTGCAATCTTTGACTGCCCCTTACAAAAATTCGAAGTTGTGAAAATTTTCTCTCCTCTGGGCCATAAACCACGCCTGAAGAGGTTACATGGGACTTGCCGTGACAGCTCAGCGGCTTTGGCATTTGGATGCTGAACCCAAGGTGAAATTCATAA
Source organism: Amblyomma maculatum (assembly GCF_055883805.1). Lineage (NCBI taxonomy): Eukaryota > Metazoa > Arthropoda > Arachnida > Ixodida > Ixodidae > Amblyomma > Amblyomma maculatum. Next base: position 12,264,589 of record NC_139352.1, read on the forward strand.
AACACCCGAGTGTCGTGAAATGTCAGCGCAATCCCGAGACTCTCATATCTCCATGTTTAGCTTTGTAGCACTGAACTCAGCATGCCATGCCATACCATCTTTTTATATATGTATAGAACAAAGGTGCCCTACATTTATGCTATGTAGTCTAATGGCAGATTCGAATGTTGGTTATTGATGCATTCATTGCAAATTTGAAGAAAATGCGTACGTGATGTCCTTGTACTCCTGTGTCTTATATCATTGGCTGCAGTTCATGCTCTGATGTGATGTAGTTGATGTTTTTTGTGGGATGTAACTTTTATTGTATAGTTTTTCTTTGTGCTCACTCCTGCTTGGAGTCATGTGACTCTGCAGTATTGTCAATAAATAAATAAATAAATCGTGCTACGTGATTGGGGGGGTGCTATCTCTCATCAGTCATCAGTTATTAGTGCTGCAAAAGCCCTCTTATTGTAGGATGTTTTCATGGAAAATCACACAAGTTATTGCTTACTGACGTCACCTTTGAGTTCCAAAGACTATAAAATCCAGAAGCGAAAGGCCTTAGCTGTGGCACGCAATGATATTGTACCGAGAGCTACATTGGCCACAGTCTCGCTATTTTGCCGTACCTGTCCGAAGAGCGAAGAAAGAAGAAGACAGATAACTCGGTAGTTGGTAGAGGCGAATGAAAACAGCGAGTTACTAGGGCAGAAGGTTCATTCGAACGTTGTGACGGTGGTGTGCCCCAGAGCTCGATGTAGAGACGATGTCATACCACTAGAAGTCTTCTACACCCGAATGAGAATGGTCAACGACGAGAGGCAAGGGGTGCTCATACGTGAAGTGATTCCCCTATGACATAAATCAGGCTGAAGCCATAGAGTAAACTACTATGTGCAAAAGCCGTGTCCTTACTTTCAAGCCGAACCAAAGAGTAGCCATGCGGATTGCTCTCGCGTAACTCCAGGTTTAACCGCAAGAAAAACCACAGCTTAGCTTTTTTTACACATATTTAAGCTCTTCGATATTTATGCTCATTGGTGTTATTGTGTACAGACAGGGTGTTGTGATGCAGAACTGTTTGCCTTGTTTGCAGGCTTTTTCTTTGGCCTTCTGAATGCCTTCTGGGGTGACATACCGCCTTACGAAGGCACAAGCTGGAGCCCATCGCGTTGGCCCAACCCTGAGATGAGCTCCAGGTAGGAGGGTGCATAAAGTACACACTTTATGCGCAAGCTTCAAATCCTTGTAATGAGCGGCCTGCCAGAGGGCACATGCTATGACACTGACTGACTTTACTCATCTTCACCCATGGAAGGTGCTGCTGGTAGCACGCCGTTGAGCAGAATACGTAGCAACTGAAACAAGACACACATTGACTGAAAAATGCCCTGAAACCAAAAGCGTTCTTTATTCAAAACTATTACACCCCTGCTTTCTTTCTCTGGTGTACACCACTGTTAACCAAAAAGAAACTAATAAGAAGCATGTATTCTCTTGTGCTTTTCTTGGCTCTCTTTGTGTGAGAGAGTACTGTTTTGACAAATTCCTCAGTACTACTGTTTTCTTTCTTTTTTTTTTTTTTTTTTTCTTGTCCTCCAGGGGTCACTGGCGAAGCCTATGGGTGGGCTCGCTGGTAGCCTTGCCCTCTGGGGGCGGGGTGGCCATGGCCATCCTGGGTGGAAATTCTGCCTGCCTGGTGGGCGTGGCCATTTCAGCCTCCCTGCTGCCGCCCATCATCAACAGCGTCAGTATTAAACAGTGCCGAAAGTTGGGCGAGTTGGTGAAAGTTCATGATGAAAAATAGCGCGAAAAGTACACGAAGGACGGATGGACGGCACGGACAAGCGCTTGTTCGTGTCGTCCATCCGTCCTTTGTGTACTGTTTGCGCTGTTTTTCATCATGAGCGTCAGTATTGGTTCCAATGTGTGCCGTAGTTGGTTTGCTAGGCTATTATACAGTCTTAGTTCAGGAGATGTACAATCTTGACCTGGTTCTTGCCCCTAGAGTTAAATTGTTGGAAAAATTGGTCTTCGAGCTGGTCAATAAAATGTGCTAACCAGGGTATTCTCTGGTTGCATCAATAAATATTGAACCATCATTATTGTCACAGTAAAAAGTAGGACGCTTAGAAGGGCTTGTTGAGCTGGCTGTTATATGCTCAGGAAGAGCAGTGTTCTTAGGTAGCCTTCCTGGCTGGCACGCAGGCAGTATACTAGGCCTGTTTTTTCCGTACATGCAATTCAGTATTGCATTTGCAGTAGAAATAAAAAATAAAATCTAAATTTATTTCTAAGAAAAGAAGAGCATGGTATCTGCCACACTTCCCTGTGGTGTAAGGGAAGCAAGGAAGATGGGAGCGAAAGAGAAAGGAGATGCTGTAGTGGAGGGTTGCGGAGTAATTTCGACCACCTGGGGATCTTTATTGTGCACTGGCATTGCACAGCACACGGACGCCTCTCATTCTCGCCTCCTATTTCTTAGACTTAACAGGAAAGAAATCTTGTAGCTTGGCTGAGGGAGAACTTGATAAAGTACTGAAAGGAAATTGTTAGCAAAAAGCGCGTTACTGGTGGTTTCTAGTAGCCAGCAAAACATGTTTTCATTCTAAACGCCACTTCATTTCATTGTGAATGGCAAATGTGCACTTCGGAGTACTTGTGCACATGTTTAACATTAAATGAGTATAGACACCAAATTTTGAAGCGTCAGAAGGAATGCGGTTGCTTTTCTGGGTATACAGAGATGCACCTCAATTAATCCCAACCTCTCGTTTTGCCTCGAACATATTTTAATTTGATTTTAAGTACTACAAGCAAAGCAAAGACTCTGTTTTTTAAAACCCATCGACAGTAACATCTCTGTGACGAAAACGTGTACATAGGTAAACAACATGAAGTTGTCAAACACCTGTGAGCAGGTGTTTTTCAGTCAGCAGAGCAAAGAGCAGTGACGACACAGGATAGCTCACCGTGTCTGTCCTGTCTGTATTGACTGGGCTCGCCAGGGAAAGCTCTATTCTTCTGCTCACTTGAATCGATGGCTTTTCACACTGTCTTCGTGGCTGCGTGTTACAATTACTTTACCTGGCATCGATTTCGCGATCGGCGTGTTTCTCAAGCGCAATGCTTGGGCATACTTTGTGCGCGCGCACAGACACACCGCAAAAGGGCAGCACAATTTATTTACTCGTATCATCGACACCGCACTCGTGCAACTTGAACCTGGTGTGCATTAACTGCCGTACTCGGGTCCCAAGAGCATTCCTACACAAGTGCACAGCTTTCAGCAACGGCGCCGCCCGCTGGCGCGCCGGGAGACGTGAACATAGAAGCGGCAGTGAACGGCGCTTCGAATGGGCTAACGCTGTAATAGACGTTGGGCTTTCGCGCTGCTTTACTGGGAAGCCTATCGCATAAAAAATACAATCTTGATTCGCAAGACGCCTTCAGCAGCAGAGCTTGCAGACGTCAGGCGAGTCGCACCGGACAGTAGCAGCAAATGGCTGTGGAAAAAAAAGCTCGCTTGTATCGCTGTAGTCACTCTACCAGCACCTCAGTATTGCTCAAACAATCCTCCCAATTTATTCGTTATTCATGGTCCTTTATTCATGTATGGATTGTTATGCACGCGAATAAACAGTGATCAGCGATCGATTACCGATAGCGGAGGCTATCGGAGCCGATCGCAGCGGCCATGGCTTTGCATGCCCAGATTGCCTTGACAGTGCCAGATGGCGCCACATGCTTGGACGGCACCACTCAGGTCTGCCGCTTCGGGACCAATCAGCTCGTGAGAAGGCGTGAGCATGGGCAGCATGGGAGCCGTGCTATTTTCGCATGGTAGCAGGTCACGGTGGCTGACGTCTGATCGGGCCACGTTTTTTTTCTTACTGCTAAAACTTTTTTTTTTTTGGACGCCAGCTTGGAGCTTACAGCGCCAGCAAATCAGGCTGAGAGAGCAGCATCTTCACTGTAATCAGTATGTTCAACATTTGTAACCAGCTGATATTTCCTGCACACCAACCGTCAAGCTTTCGTGGCTGCTGTTGATTCCTGCTTTTCACTTGAGTAGCTGGCGAGTGGGTCGAAATCAAAGTGCTTGGCAATGTCAATAACATCCATGCTATCGGCAAAGCAACATCGGTGATGCTATCCGCGAAACAACAACTGCTCGATGACAATATTTTTTTGCATGGGCGATCGCAAGCAGATGAAAAATGCTACCCGTATGCGTCATTAGATTGTGTATGTACGTGTCACCAGTCTTGCCAGCAGAAGGCACTCGTGTGGCGCGCGCTCGCATTTTTGGCATCATCATGCACTCGTGCTCGGAGAGCTCGAAACCGAAACCGATTCTGATAAATGCACTGATAATTAATTAATTGAACCGTGTTGGGCCTTTTTGTGTCGCAGTCCCTCTGTTTTAGACCATCGTGGATCATTTAAAGCAAAAATATCGAAGCAGAAAATGTGTGTCTATACTGCTTTAAGAATGGTAACTGGTGAGGTAGAGTTCATTAAAAATGCAACATTGTCATGTATGATGAGGTACACAGAAGAGGCTCTCTCTTTGAAAGCTACATTTTTGAAAGCATGCCACTGGCAAAGTTCCTGCGTTCTCAGTAACATTACCAGGCAAGCTGTACTTGGGAAATACGTGCTGGCATCATGAGTACTGTGCAACATGGAAGTTGCCTGTTTCTGACAGATCACCAATTTTCCTTATGTTTTTTTTTTTTTTCTTCTTTTCATGATCACCAATAACACGCCTCCTCTCAGGGCATCCTATGGTCGTTGTCCTTGGTGAAAGTATTCAAGTCACTGTCTCAAGATCCTGTTCAGGTATGCTTCTTCATTTCTGTGTCGACAGCTTTTTATGACGGCATTTCTTTGTTAGCTGCTTGGGGCTGCATTTCAGCAGCTGTGGTTCCATCTGGAATAGGAGCGAGTATTTGGTTGGGGTATTTGATGTGCACTCAGAGATGTCATGAATGGCGTGCCCTTGTAGTAAGCCCAGAGCATATACTCTCCTTGGATATGGAGTCGGCACTCTTGTAGTAGAACCATGTGCGGTTATATTCCTGACAGCTGTTTTTTCACAGCCGCTTCTAGATCGGCTGCAATCCCACTCTTTTCCATAGAAACCCAAGCACAACAAACTTAGTTGCGATATCTTAATTGCAGCAGTGTTCTTGCATGGTAAATCAAGAAAGTCACATAGTGGGATAATACTTTACCCCGTGCTAGCATTTTTGGCAGCCTGAGTTCATTGTGCTTGGCATGGTGACAGCACACCGGTCAAAACAGGCACGCTTTATTGATGCCCGAATGCCTGCACCTTCTGGTGCGGGGTGTTTCTGCGTGCTGGACCCGCACCTGTGTCTTGTGCTCTTAGGCCACCTGCAGTTCTGTTGCTGCTGCAGTGTCCTAGGCACAAAAGCAAAACTATGCGCCAGCAGAGGTTGACTCAGGGGGCTTCTGTTTTTGTCACCCCCTTACTTTTTAGTTGTGTACAGCATAAAGGACATGATTCCTATATTCTAATAAATGAGGACTGAATAGGGTTACAGCTGCCACTAAGTGCACACACACTGCAACTTTGCCCGCTCCACACAGCTTGTGTCCCTTGCTACTGCTGCTGCCTCCCTTCCACCAATGGGGGCCCATAAAGATGGGAGAGCCATCGAAGAGCATATCAGGAGTTCCGCGTCTGTAAAATGATTGCAAGGGCTGCAAAGGCTTGCAAATTCCAAAGTAGCATAAGCTTAGCTTGCAGGAAATAAAAATAAAATTGCTGCAGACAACAGTGTACAATTTTTTTGCAATCCGTATTCAGCTACTTTGTTTCTGGGCTGATACTTCATTTTTTCTGCAGAGCCATGAAAACTACAACAGTGGGGTCCTGCTGTACTCAGTTGTGAAGACTGTAGTGATACCAATGGCAACTTTTTTTGTTTTATAGAATTAAAAACAGTATGGCAGCAAACATTATTGTGATGTAGCTGTGTCGTTAGAGAAGAAGGAGAAATGATGCTCATGTAGTCAGGAGCTTGGCACTGCTGCGTGTAGCACTCAAAGGGCTCAACAGAAAGTTTCTTCCAGCTCTACTCTGCTCTACAAAAAGAAAAATGAAAATTGGCTCTGAGGAATTCAGGAAACGGTGCCGTAACTGTGTCACCTCTCAGTGGACACCTCAGCTGAGCTATGAGGCAAAGAATGGAGGAGAATAGAAAGAAGGAAGAGAGAAAAAGAGGTGCCATGTAGTGGAGGGCTTCAAAATAACTTCCACCCCCTGGGGTTCTTTGACATGCACTAGTGTCACGCACTACACGGATGCCTTCGCCATTCTCCTCCGCTCGGAGATGGCATTGATGAGCATATTGCGCTGCATAGTCCTTGTTTTCCCTGCTCAGGTCAACGTCACAGGAGACATTGTGACGGTGCCTCCGGCTTTCATGGCACCGCGCGACTATGTTCCTTACTACTTCGACGAGTACAACATGCACAAGGAGTGTGCTGTGCTGGGAGTCATCTCCTTCTGCCTGACTGTGGTCAACATCTTCTGCATCATCCTGTCGGGCATCCTTGTTCTCAAGGTGCGCTGTCTGTAGTCTCACGACACGACAATGTGACCATAATTAGTCCTATTTGATCAGCACACACTTTGCTGTAGCTCTCTAATGAATTGATGCTGTGTTCATGCAATTGCTGAATGCGATTGCGTCCACTTGAGCAAAGCCAGGCAGGCACCAGGAAATTCACTGAGCTTTCTTCAAATTAAGCTCCTAGACCTGTAGTCAGATACAACTCAAGAACACAGTGGCAGACAGGACCCAGAGGAGGCCCTCCAGTCTGTGGTGTACCTGCTATTTGGCTGTGATTTCACAATGTGGGATGACATCATTAGAACCGGTTGATGCCATTGGCTGGAGGGCCTCCTTTGAGGGGCATGAGTCATTGCAGCTACCGAGTTGTATCCAGCTCTAGTAGCTGAAAAATCTTAGTGGCTGTATGTAGCTGGAGGTTTGAACCCAGTGCCTCCACACAGTTATTCTGCCTACTGAGCCTGTTGAAATGGCTGGGCAGATGGCTGGGTGAACAGGGTTACCAATTATGTTTTTATTATCTTGTGAGCTTTGTTAACACATACGGGGATGGTTTTCTGAAATACTAGTTGTGTAGTGATGGTAGCACACAGGCATTCAGGTGAAAAATGTTAAAGGAGGCAAGCTCTCTGTCAAGAAAACTCAAGCCCACAAACAACGAAAGAGACATGGTGCTGAGTATAGCAGATGAACACAACTGTGGGTGTTTGAAGCACCTCGTGGGATCAACGTCCAGTCCCTGTTTACACCAGTTATCTTGTGGTTTAGCTTATTTGGGCTAATGCCCTTGCAGTAGGATAGAATGAAATGTGTGTACTGTGGGTGGCACTGTGATGTCTTGTGTCATTTGATACTATCAGGCATTTTACAAACACAATCTAAATACCTAAGCTGAATCTTCTGCTTAGTGAAGCATGAAAGTGGACACGTATAAAGAATTAGCCTGAGGTTGACTGCGCTGCTACGAACCACAACAATCTTTATTTGATGCTTTCAACAGCTGCCAGCACACGGCCTTATCTCTTTGATTACTTTGCTTTTACCGCACAGAACAGTCTTGTTTTCTTTGTTCACACTTAGTGTCACCGAAACGCGGCTATATCATTTTCTTTGTATGTAGTATCTGGAATGATTTCAGTCGCGTGCGTCTGTTTCTACATTTTCCCACGTTGTTCTAGTTTTCTATGTCGGTTTTATCTGGATGGTTCTTCGCTGACTTTAAAGTGAGCACTGACAAGGGCAACGGGTATTTGTAGTTCGATGACCAATGAGCACCCTTTTGCTGCTATCGCCACCACCGAGTTGCTTAGTTGTTTGAGGGTATAAGTCAGCCCAATAAAGTGTTCTTTCATTACCACACCAGTCTCTTTGTTGGTTGCAGACAGCATTGTCTCTACCACGTGACAGTACAGTAGAATCTCATTTATACTGTAGAGTGCCTCTACACGTCGTGGTGGTCAAGCTGAAGGCGACACACTACAGCATGCGCTTGCCCAGCGCTAGACAGGATGCTGCGGCTGCAGGACCAAACACCACTAGTGCACAGCCCCACTCTCTCATGGTAGAGCGGGACGAGTCAATATATTTTAAGGATACCAGACACAGTCTTCTGTCTGGTTCTTGTACGCCACAATATGTTCCCGGTTCATACTATCAAAACTGTGGGCAGTAAAACATCTCCAATACTATTCCCGGATAACATGATTTTCCGGCTACTACGTTCAAAATTTCGACACACTGGGGCCATATATTACGCTCACGACTTGAGAAAAACTGATCAGCGCTCAACCGCCACAGTTGTTTTCCTGTAGTGTCTAGGTGCAATGGGGTGAAGCATCAAAGAAAGCCAACGAGCCAGCATACAAGGCACCAATTCCCAGCAAAAACGTGACTTCATGATGGGAAATGCAGTGTCTTCTTTGCAGTGCCTTAAGGGCATAGGGAGGAACCATTCTAAAACTATTCGCTTGCATACGAGCGGGCCAGGTCTAGAGGAAGCAGCATGGTCAGAAACTTGGAAATTGTAAACCATCACGATGGCCTCTCCACATGCCACTGCTGTAAGGGTACGAAGCATCCAGAAACAACCAAGAAAGCGATTTCGGCTCGTCATTCTTTCTACAAACTGGATTTGTTACTTAATCTCTTCCGTGCTAAGGACAACGCAAATGCAGACTAAATTCTGCGAAAGCTAAAAAAGGAGCTTTGCATACTTGATATCTATAAGTGCTAATCTACACTTTTATGCAGTGAAAGTCTCAATTCTAAATGCCTTTGTACCTCATTCAGCAGTTAATTTTTTTTAAATAAGTGGTTCGGATTATACGTTTTCATGGACAATACATTTTTTCGGCATTTTGAAAAAAACGTATGAACAAAGTTTTATTCTATATGTACTAGGCATTCTGCATGCATTCAGTAAAACAAGGCAGTCGGTTTGCGTAATTCAAATCTCTGCATCTTGGAACTTGCCATAGTTAAATTAAGTATATCGCAGGCATTTCTTTTATTTTAAATGAAAGCAGGGTAGGTGCCCATAGTCTACAAATTGTGTATATATTAGAATTTTTTGTACTGATAGAATAGTAACCTCCAAAGAAAGGGTGGCCAAGACGAGTATTGAATGCCAGTTGCACACTTTACTGAACTTGCTGTGCAGCAAATTGATGTATAGCCAGCAAGGGAACAGAAGAAGAAAGGGCACTTTAGCACATGTGGGTGACCCAGCATACGCATGATATTTCTTCACATTTTTATGAATGAAGAAAGCAGTTTTATGTGCACTTCTCCAATTTCTACTTCAGAATGAACCTATATGGTCAAAAGATTTTTTTTGGTTGTTATGCTTCAGTGACACTTATATAACTCTTGCTCTTTGTGTTTCATATTAATTACTGTGTCGGCGATGCCATATTTGCTTTTTTCTTTCCTTGAATCTTCTTAAGTGTATTGACTTCTGCAGTTTTGATTTTGGACTAATTTTCTGTTTTAATGTTTTTCGAGCTGTCACGAATCCAGCTGGAATGACGAGTTGTTTGTGTAAAGCATGGTTGTTTGTGTGAACCCTTGGAGCATAAAGTAAATACTTGTCTTCTCTCGCAGATTAAGGAGATCGCCCCTGCCAAGAGCCTACAGGGTACAAAGAGGTTTTGGAAGCATGACATCAAGGTAGCCAACTCTTCTCTGATCAGAATGGTGACTTTAATTACTCAAGTGAGAACCTGTTGGAAAAGCTAAGACATATTTGCAGTCGATTCAGTGTGGCAGTCAAATGCAAAGGACAGATTTTTGTATGACTGAAGCAGAATGCGAAAATATTAAGAATTTCTTAAATTTACGCTGTTCAGGTGTTAATAAAAGCTTAGCTAATGTTTGATATGTGTGCCTGAAGCAAATAGTAATGGCTTTAGCCAACCTGCAAGTATTTGCAGTTTGCAATGCAAAAGCGACACAAAGTTTCCAAGTTCTTCATTCTTTGGCAGTATGACATTTTTGATAATACCTGGATGTGTGTTGTGTTCATGAGTATTGCAGCATGGGCTTCAAAGTTCTTTTTGTTCACTGAATCTGGGCATTCTTCTTACAGGTTGCAAGAGACTACAACAAGACCCTGGGTGGCGCAGCAGCCAGTGACATGGGCAAGAAGCTCCTTGAGGAGTGGACTGTGAGTTGCGTTGTTGTGGCATGTTTCTTTTCATAAAATGGTCTTAGCACAAGGTGATAGAATGCCAGCATATTTTATACTCTATGCCATCATTGCCACTTTTTCCACATTGCTCCACTGCTTGCGCTTTAATGCACTTGGTGTTGTAAAGTATGGCATATACAGAGAAACCATGGCCTAAAACCGGCAAAGCAGGACTGTGCGGCTGTGTCATGACAGTTAGTTTTCATTTATTTGTTTTTATAATATTGGTTGAGGTTTTTCATATTGTAAGGCTCCAACCACCGCCACGTGTTCTGAGCTGAAAGCTAGAGCATGTAAGGTTGGCAGTTAAAGCTTAAAAATAAAATGCTTGGCTTAGTCTTTGTCTGTGCAGAAATCAAGATACATATCATAGTGTTTCGTTTAGCTCTTATGGGCTCTCTCTATTTTATTTTTTTTAAGCAGAGAACAATACAGCCTAACTGCTGAACGCTTCCCATGTGTGATTTACAGAAACTAGATGCTGCAAAGAAGGCGGATCCTGCCTTGGCAGGCAATACTCTGCAGGACTTCCAGAACATCATTGAGGTTTGTGTTTGCCACTTGTGTTGTGTGTTTCCCGTGTCTAACTATGCTTCTTTTAAGTACCACATTGCAGCCCTGTACACTTTATACATATATAGTCATTTGACTTTGGTCAGTTTATCTCTTCCACAGGAAAGCAAGGCGCCCGCGTGCTGTGCAATGTCAGTGCATGCTAAAGAACCCCAGGTGGTCTAAATTTTTGGAGCCCTCCACTAAGGCATCTTTCATAGCCTGAGTTGCTCTGTGATATTAAACCCCATAAACCAAACCTAACCTCTCCCCTTACTTTGGTCATGTTCTAAAGTTGTGATGGATGCCCGTGCTTCTCTAGAAAAGCTCTTCAGTTTAAATTTGAAATTACTGGCGTCAAATTAATTTGCATCAGCAGCTGATATTACATATGCAGAGGAAAGCATCAGTAGATGGCTCACAAGAGTGTTACATAAAGCATGGTAAACTGTAATTTAGGGGTCTGGGCTTATGGGAATTGTCTATTTTAAGATTGTGGGAAGGGATTGCAAAAGAGGGAAATATAACATGTATGCTCACACATAAGCTATGCTTGGGTCTCAGCTAATAAGTGGCTAATTTTAAGTCACTTCAGCCACCAACTAAGTTGGCCTGCACACAAGAACAAAGCCATGAATGGTGGCCACTTTGTTTGTGACAGGCCTACGTGTCGTGATTTGTCAGTGTATGGGCACCATACATATGTAGCCCCCATGTATGCGACTCACAAGCAGGTTTGTGAAATCAGTCCCAAATTAGCTGAATAAGCTTTACCTTCACAGTGCTGTACAGTTTCAGCAAGACAACAGCATGGTAGTAAGTATGTTTAGAATGGTTCCTATTGATGAAAGAAAGAGAGAGAGCAAGAAAATGCTTACCGAACACCTCTTGACTGGGAGATATTGACACATCATTTTTTCCAGTGCATGTTTCAGAATGTGCAATTAGAAATTAGCACGTCCCACCTGAGTCGCGTTGATGGAAGTTGGCTGCATAATTGAGAGGTACAACAGTAGAGGGCTCTGGCTTTTATGTAAAAGCAGGCTCATCTATTTGGCGAGCAACCATGTCAGAAGCCTTTAGATTTTCCTGTTGTGCCCCATCTAGTCATGTTATGCTGCATCTATACTATTCATTTTCTTGAAAGTCTGCCTGGAAAAAGAGAAATACATTTTCACAGTTTCAATGAAATAAATTGTGTTGGAAATGATATTATTTATGGAAAATAATGCTGCACTCATAAAAAAAGCCACTGACATTTGGCCTTGTATAGAAGTGAGCGCATTTGTGCCGAGATTTTTCTTTTTTATTTTTACGTCATTGGTGTGCATGCGAAGAAATATAGAAATAATTGATTGGCGATCTTGGTTAATAAGTGTTTTGGTTCTGGAAATCTCAATGTCTCACATAGCGCCATATGACTCTATTGGCATAACAGAGCATCATACAACCACTGCTATGATTGAGAGTGGCAATAGTCAGCACTCTGGAACTTAGGCCACTTGCAACCCAAATACACTCGAAAGTAGTACCTTGTTCGTACTGCCATTGCTGTAGCTTAGTTTGGTGAGTACCGCATGCAACATGTGAAGGTTGTGGGTTGAATACCTACCAGTGGCATATGGTTGTCTTGTTTTCTACCATCTAATCAAATATCTTTCTGATAAAAATTGTTACAGAACTAATTTCCCCTCATAAACACTGCAAATCAAAATGAAAATAATGTTTCCCTGGGCTCCTGGGCTTGCCTTGGCTTGCCTTGGCTTGCCTTGGCTTCATTTACTGGTTTACTGTTGAACTCCACCATGTAAAATATTCTAAGAAGTCTTCGGTTTCCTTTCTCTTCTCTGCTGAGTGTCAGTGGTTTGTATGAGACACTTATGTTTGCTTCTGTCTGGGAACAGGAAGCAGAGGATGATGACGTGTACCAGACTGTTATGCAGCAGATGGCCAATCATCCTCCACCAATGGTAAGGCAATGCTACCTGCTTAGCATTCTTGTGAATGAGTTTCTTAGTAAGTGTTCTCACTAGGTTTTAGCTTTGGGGCACCACTCTTAAGGTAATATATATTAAGGTAAGGTAATATATATGTACTGTATTTTCCATTGTATAAGTCGCAGTTCTCATTTTTTTCTGAAATCTCTATTTTTGCAGTGTACGTGTTCCACACATGCATTAAAGCAGCTGTGAAAATGTCATGAACTGGCCATGCAGTCTTCTAGTAGTATATTCCTATGGCTTTACAAAATGCTTCTTCTCACCCTTCACGTGAAATTGCTATGATTGCAGATTTCTGGGATGTCAAGAAGGGATCATGGTTGTTGTTATTCGGGTGGCTGCAGCATAAATGAAATGAAGCCAAGCACTCTGTGCTGATCATATAGGGATACTGCATGAAGCAAAGCATGCCGAGTAGTAGGCCATCTTGTCGTCCTTAGCAGCAGATGACGCAACACAGCCAGGCTCCAGTGAATTGACCATGTGCCTTGCCATTTTTGGCTGACCATCAAGCAAACACACAGTTACTGGTGCTCTAGCCCTACATGCATGCAAGATGTCAGCAAATTCATTAGGAACATATGCATCAATGCTATGCCCAAGAGATCGGGTATGGCTATGTTGGAAAGGCAAGGAAGTGCAGTATGGACTGGCTCACGTTATGCGCTTGACATCGCCAACATTCATAAATTTCTAATTCTGAAGTCTAGTTTGGTGCTTGCTTAGAGTGGCATCGATCTCACGTCGGTTTATGTAAGCCATTAGCGTCGGCATTGCTCAGAAAGCGCCTTTTACCTTTTTGCACTCGTGCAAGCGTATTGTTGGAATCCTGAAAAACCTATAACCAGCCTGTCCAGCCTTCACTTTGTGCACTTTGCTTTGGGTTTGGCTGTTATCAGCCCACCATAGCATAGTATACCATCATGCCAGCACTGTCTGCGCGCACTACATGACCATGTAAATGCAGCTGTGTTGCACGTGTGTTGGCTGCTTTGTCCGCTACCAAGGACAGCAACATGGCGGACTACCCAAAATGCATTACTTCACTCAAGCTCCCTAAGGTGCAACTCATGCAAGAGTGCCATTTATCTGCACTTTTATTTATGTTTTCTAGCGAAAGGCAAAGTGCATGGAGGTTGCTAATTAAAATTGTTCAGCAGATAGACTGGAGAATACAAATAGACCAAGCCTAGGGAAGTTTTCTTTGTTACAACTTTTGATAAAAAGAAAAAAGATGTAAGCTTCATTCTGTTAGATAGCAATCAACAAGAGGACTTGCTTACATATGGGTTAGTGTGGCCCACTCCTTGTTCAACCTGTCACAGTCTTGTTGCCCAAGAAACCAACACTTTTTTTTAAAGTTCATGTTTATGTGTAGACATTCACTTCTAAGCATGTACACTATGATCAGTACACACTTTTTGGTGTCAACGAGGTAGCTATAAAATCACTGTGTATAGCACAGTTACCTAAAAAGTTCCAAAGATGGTTACAATACTCCTTAATACGAAATTTGAGCACTGATATTTAAGCGTTTTTGTGATATTTTGAGACTAAAAATTTGAGAGATTCTTGTGTGAATGTATGTGCAGTTAAAGCACTATTTATTGTTCTCACAAGCCAAAGCAAATTTCTCAGAAGTGACAGAAAAGCTTCTTCCTTCCTTCTCTTCTTTGTTGACTCCCTCGTGGCTTTCTTTCACTCGGTTACACCGGCAATGGCGATGTGGCTTAATCGTTGAACGTGCGCTAAGAGCTGAGCTCTAAAATTTGGACACATGCCTCTTTAGCTTTCAGATCCATTATGGTAAAGCCTGCTTGACTGTAGTTAGAATAGTAGTTAGAAATAAATGAGCATAATTTAATCTTCTGTAGCCTAGATTGTCACAAATGGACTTGTCATTTACTTTGATGCACACAGAACATGAACCACTACAATTGCCCATCACTGTAGCCAGTGGTTGCAGCATGCTTGATTTGTGCAGAGGTTGTGGTGATAAGTTGTCTAAAGTAAAGACAAAATTATCACATAATTTGCCTCTATGCTTAAAGGTCTTCTGAACCATCAAAAGATATAGTGGAAATTTTCCTGGGGACGTTGCATGATATTCAGTTTGTGTTGCGCAGGCCGTACATGAAAGTGCGTTGGACATCCATTAATGCTTAGCTGCAGCTTAAACTTATCAGGGGGGGACACAATTGCATGAAATTTGCAGCACTGACCTTCTACTCAGATGTAGTGTACCAAAAATATCTTATCAATACAGTCTTCATTCAGTAGGACTATATAGGGGTTGCTGTGGTAGATGAGTCATGTTCTATTTGGGGAATTTTCCATCGTTCATAGGATTTGAGGAGTAAGTTTTTTACGGAAATTTAAGACCCAAAACGGTCCCAGATTTTCTAAATTGTAGGAGTTTTAAAGCTGCTGCAGGGAAAAGGTATTCAAAATAGGGATTTGGGGGTTTAGTCGAAGGAATCTTCGGTCGTGGCATTGAACTTTACTGTGGAGATGAGTGGAGATGAAGTTGCTTGAGAACATCTCGTTTTGGTTGCACGCTGAATTGTTTCTTGATGCCCTCTGTGTAGAACATGGTGCGCTACCTGTCAAGGGCGCTGTCTATGCCTGAGCGCAAGGACCGCCCCAAAGATAGTCGCATGAACGTCTGGGAACTGGAGAGCCTCCTTGGTGGAGA
This sequence comes from Amblyomma maculatum, assembly GCF_055883805.1. Lineage (NCBI taxonomy): Eukaryota > Metazoa > Arthropoda > Arachnida > Ixodida > Ixodidae > Amblyomma > Amblyomma maculatum. Next base: position 12,280,117 of record NC_139352.1, read on the forward strand.
GCCATCATCCTCTCAGAGCAAGCCCCGGGTCACCTTCCAGCTCAAACGGAGCAAGTCAGAGACCACGGTACGCCACCCTCATGAGTGCCATGCAGCCATAACTCAATTGTTTTGTCTGGAAGGGTGTGGTTGTTTCTGTTACAAGAGGTCGAGACTTATTTATTTTTAGAGCAAGAGAGTAGCTCAGATTGCCTCAGCGTTCAATCCTCTCCATTGTGCAGTGTCTAGATGTCTAGACGTACCTCTGTGGAGCTTTTTAAAAGTAATTGAAAAGTAATCACAAATATAAGCAAATGTATGCATTTTACATGGCTGGATTACGTGTAATAGCTATGTGAGAAGGGGGAAGGAAGAGGGGGGGGGGGGGGGGGCAAAGGAGTTTTGACTCATTCCTTTCTTTTCACATGAGTTAAAATAGCTTTACTAGTTTCATTTGCATAATCAACATTATATAACTGTATTTATCTGGTTACTAATGAAGCTCAGCTAATCCATGTGGACCTTGAAGTCCCTGGCTGAGCATTTACATCTGAGTGGCTGAACCTGAGCATGCACAACTGTGGGGCCGGGATACCACTGAAATTTTGTGGCCTAGGCACAGTTTAATTTTGCAGCATTACAAGTATACTTCAGTGGTAATTTCTTGGGTGAAAGTCAATTAGCGGTGGAAGAGTGCTTTGCTATTCTCACTTTGCTCAGGAGGCGGATTCTTCACCCACCCACGGCAAGCAAGCTGGCAGGAAGAGGCCAGGTTTCTTCCCGTTTCGTCGTGTGTCAAGGTTTCAGGTGTCTAGAGTGGACGAAGGCTCCGAGAGGCCGGAGCCACTGCTGAGAAGGATGCGAAAACTTTACCGCAGCTCAGAGGCACCTTCGTGATCTTGTGCATTGTCCACATTGCGAGAGTGATGGTCTTGTATTGCCACATGCACTTTGTCTTGGTATAAGATGCCACAGAATCACTATTATGGTCGTGAAAGCATCGCAAGCATATGCATAGTAACTGCACTGGCATGATGTCCTTCTCACAATGTTCTTCCACCGTTGTGCTGCTTTTACCAGCTTCCATGCACTGGAATCTATTTGTTCAAACTCAGAATTTTATTATTGGCTGCTTGAATCTGCCTATAGCATAAGCCTCCCATTTTCGTCACGATCATGTCTTTGGCACATAATTAGGATCGTCACAGTGGCCGAGTGGCGTATGTGTTCAACTACCTGACCTTACATCATTGGCGTGATACTGAGCTGTGATGCCTGTGTGTAAATGGAGGGAAAATTTAAAACCAGCTGGGTGCTGATAGTATTTCAATGCTAGACAAACTCAGGCAGCTGAAATCAATTTAGGGATCTTTGCTGTAATCCTTAAGCTATGAATGTTATTTATTGTAGGGCATCACACTATTAACCCACACCTAGTCAGTCATTGTTTAAAAACATGCGGAGCTCGTGCACAATGATATCATTTGGAAACCTGCTAAGTTTTGTATATTATATGTTACATGCAATTGATCTTCACTGTTTGCTTCTTTGCTACTGCGTAACAACTTATGGGAGTAAGACAAGGCTTGTGTGGTAGGATTTAGTAATGTTTGTGTTTCTGGAGACATGGACTTGTTCAAGAGGGTTTCTAGTTGGGCTAGTTGGTGACTGACATGTTCAAACATTGTTGCGCTTAAGAAAAACCGACGTACAAAACGTCCTGTGTCTCATATCATTTTCTACGTCGGTTTTTCTTAAGCATAACAATGTTTGAACATGGACTTGATGTATTTTTTAACTGTGTCTGTACTATATTTAAGCATTCTTTGTAAAATTTTTAATTTGTGCAATGGTCACAGAAGTGTTTACAAAATGTTGCTGAGTCCGATAGACTTGTCAGGTGTAACAGAACCATTTATGAAAAAGGCGTAACCTTTAAAGTATTGCTAGACTAATATTTGTGTGTTTCCAGTGACTGTCCAACTTTTACATTAGAGTGCAGAATTGTACAAATAGTACCACAGTGTTAACATTTTTGTTGTGTGTTTTTTTTTTTTGATTGTCTTGTGTACACTTAGACTTGCAGATTTATAAAACACTTTTCTTTTAAGTTTGTACTGTTTGGCAGGTTGCCTGTAATGGGTATCATTTTAACCAATTGGGATATGATTTGTTTTCTTATTATGGAATATTTTACAGCTTACTTGATCATCACTTTCTGGACATGAATGCGCACTTTTTTGGCCCGAAGGCTGTTGATTATTGCAACACGTTTTTTTCTGTTGTTGTTTTTTTTTTCTGCTAATCTCTTGCACAAAGGTAGTTGTAAGTAGACTCTTGTAAAATGACTGTTGCAAATGGTGCCGCTTAAAAGCCTTGAATATTCATAACCGTATTTGTTACTGCTGTGCTTTTGTGCACTTGTGTAGTCATGGACTTGGCTATGCAGCATTGTACTAGCATATTTTTGTTAAGTTCACTTTCCTTTCTTTTACCAGTAATTTGTATACAGTCGAATCCAGATATATCGCACTCGAAGGGGATCGCAAAATAGTTCAACATATCGATAATTCGATATACAGAAATCGGCTTGAAATGCCGCTTGCGATCGTGAAAATTGATACCGTATTTGTCGCATAATCGACCCCCTGGCATAATGAACCCACCCTCCACTTTTTCTGCCAAGAATTTGAAGAAAAAAGCTAAGTCAGTGGCACGTCCCTCCGTTTCGGCCATCGCATCCACAGCTCATTTATTGGCAGCGCGCCAAGGTGATAGCACCATGGTGTGTTTATTTTTTATGCGAAGCATATTAACGTAGGTTTCGGGCCTTCGCGCGACACCCGGCGATGGCCACCATTGACCCTGAAGTGGGGTCACGTGACATGACATCACGTGATGACGTCACACCGGCTGCAGATGGGGCCTCATATCGCGCCGTCGGACGTCGCCCGGCGGACGTCATGCGTGACGTCATGCCAGGGATGAAGCGGCGCGCGCCCGCCGTCGCGTCAGTCTCTGTGCCCGCAACCGCGCCAGCGTCTTTGCGCCAGGCGTGTATGCGTAAGTGACGTGCAAACCAAGAGTCATGCATTTACGGACCATAAGAGTGTATTTGTCGGGCTGCAAAGAATAAAGTACGACGATTAACCTAAAACCACGTCTCCGTTACTTAGCCCCATCCACACTGAGGCAGCTGCTTAACATGCTTCGCATCCACTGGGCTTAACCTTGATAAGCCTCCAATTTTTTTACTATAACTATACTTTTTATGCTAGCTCCTGCGGTGGCGGGGAGTGAACTTGGCAGAGTGCCCGTAATGGCTTGATTGCACAAGCCTGGTTCGATTTATCATGCCGCGCTTGAGGCAGGCGGAGTCCACACCCACACCCACAGCGGGATAGCTGCAAAATGCCGTTTGAAGCGAGCAATGCTAAAAGCCGGTGTCATGATCACAGCTGACCACTTGCTTTCATTGATTCATAGATGCCAAGAATGATGAGATTGTCTTTGAGGAAGGCGCACCTTTCAGTGCGCGGTGCGGAGTTCGATATGTCAAACAACCAGTGAAATTGGAGTTCGATATACAACACAGCTTTCCTATACTTTTACGTGGGATTTTCAAGGGGATATTCTATTAGTTTGATAACCAAAATTCAAGTTATCTTGGTTCGATATATCTGAGTTCGACTGTATATATATATATAAGTATGTGTGGGTGTGTTCGTGCGTGTGTGTGTGTGTTTTTACCAACTGTGCAGGATTGCGTTAAAAATTAATTTGAGGGTTTACTAGCTGCACCAGCATGATGAGGGACAAGGATGTCCAAAATAATTATGCTGGTGCCAGTACTACATGGTTTGAGTTAACCAGAAAGTTTTCCTTGTCGCTAATGGAAGGTGTACTTACCTAACTCATGGAAGAAGGAATGTGGGCGGACAAAAGTGCTTGTTTCATGCAGATGATCAGCCACATTTTTGCTGGAGGGGGCTTAATACCACATCTTCTCAACCAGTCCATGAGTGTGGTCATGGCTACATGATTTCTCATGAGCTTGTCTACCTTTTATGTTTGCTTCCTGCATCATAAAGAATCAATGAGGCTACGAAATATGGGAAAAAAGCACTAGATAACTACTGCACATAAGCATCTTCTGTTAGCCGTCCGTCTTTCTTTATCTCTTATTTGTGCTACTGCATATTTTAGAAAACTTCACTAATTCGTTGCTGCTAACTTGAATCCGGTTTGACTCTGTGACATTCGTTACATGCAAGTAAAACATGCAACTTGGAAATTGGTGCTATGCCTCTGGTATGTCTTTAATATGCTTGAGATTGCCAATTGGTGTCATCTGCATGAGGTTAATATGTATTCCTGTAATAAACACATATTGCAATGTATAAGTTGTTCCCACCCACCCCCGCCCCATTCGCACCCATTACTAGCCAAAAAAAAAAGGAAAGCGGGTTTAGATGTAAGTTTGCAATCCCACTACTCTGGCTAGCCAAAGGAAAAAGCTGTTAAAGGTCAACTCCGGTGGTTTTCCCATCATTTTGTGTTTTTGGTTGAATTACATTCCTCGGCACGTCCTAACTCGAACACAAAAAACCGTTTTTCGAAATTCCAATTAGAAATATTTTTAAAAAGAAAAAACAGCAAATCGAAACCGAAACTGCTTTCCCGGCGAGAAACGACGTCCCAGGTGACGAAATGGTGACGTCACACTCAGTATTAGAGAAACACTCGTACGTGCGTTGGATGGTGAAAATAAAGTATGGAAATCATGAAGCATTGCATAAAATGTCTGAGGTAGTTCAATATAAGCCTCACAATTTCATAATCATGCGGGAAGAGGACAGTAACGCCGGTATACTGATTGTGACGTCAGAAACTCAGTGTTGCCGGCAGAAATAGTCTCAACTTAAGCCATGAAAACAGCATATTTTAAAGTCGTGTTGCGCGCGAACGGATTATCGTACGGCGCCCAAATTTTGTAGAATGCGTCAGGACGGAGAGGAGAATCTACAGTAAAATTTTTATTAGAATATTCGAATGTCAAAAAACCCCCGGAGTTGCCCTTTAAGGTGCAGCCATAATATTTCCCTGCATGCATCGGTGATCATGCTCTTGTCACATTTTATGTAGCAGAAATAAGGAGGTACTTTATACTAATAATAGCACACTGTCGCTAATATTCTTGCTTATAAATTGAGAAAACCATCATATCTCCTTTAAAGAATGCGTGAGAGAATTTTAAACACCAAAGCATGCTCTGTAGTATTTTGGTGGTACCCATATATGCATAATGCATTCATTGTAGCTGTTTCCCAGTCTGGCATCATAGAAAATGCGTAGCTCTAAGCAACAGGTGTGTAACGATGCAATTGCAAAGCCAACAGAGGTGAAAGATGATTAAATGATGCACTTCCCTGCGTTCCAAACCCGCGTATGACACGGCTGACTAGCCTCACATGTGGCAAACCGAACTGCTGAGGGCCCTGTAGTTCAGGATTTTGCTCCAATAGGCATTTCGAAAGTTGTCGAGAGTTTGCTTTTGCGCTGTCTATCACTTGGCTGGGAAAGCAACTGTCAACACAGGCGAGGCTGGCAAACAGTGCATAATTCAAATTTTCATTCGTGAAGCCGATTTTTATATGAATATGTGTTTTTTTGTGCGTGCAGTTTTATGTAGCTTGCTAGAAATGGGTGTTGGTATGGGGTGCATTCTACTCGCAGCCTGGCCAAAATTACCTTAGACCCTGCAGATATATTGTCTCCTTATATAGGTTGGGCCCCCAAATTTCGGATGGTCATTTTTGTAAAAATTGACCATCATATAAACGGCTCTATATTATCACACCATCCCTGCACAGTCTTTACACTGCAAATGGCTTAGTTTACAATTGAGAGTGACCACCTAGCCTTGCAAAACCATTTGATCATATTTTGCTTAATGTTTTGGTAAAATATTTCGCGTCAATGTTGATTCCTTATTAGTTCATTTTCTGTTTGTCACTGCTTTATCAGTTTTGCTGTTTCTTTGCCAGTATGCAGACAAATAGTACAAATTTGAGTTCAAATACATATTGTATTTATGCGTAATCATTTTGCCTACGGCTCGAATATTAGTGGTGTCTTTAAGAATGGGACACATTGTGCTACATACATAATGGTATCGTAGAGTGCCTGTAATGTTGTAAATTCTTTTCGAGATGAAAATCTGTTCAGGTTGTCAGAGGTTCAGTTGAATATGAGTGCACAAAATTTCAGAATGTGTGCTGCAGTCAGCCCTTGGAACACGAACTTTCAGCAGAGATCTGCCTGGTTGAGAGATGAACGTATCATTTGTTGTGCATTCTAGCCCCTCTTGCGGTGGTAGTCCTTTTATTACTTGGGAGGACATGTCCCAGTATTTGTTCAAAGATTAATGTTGGAGAAAAAAATGGTTCCTATGCTTCAAAAGCAGAATGTGCTGTGTGACATTTGTGATGCAATGTGCAGTTAGCAAGGCAGTAAACAGACTGGAATAACACTTGGATACGCAGTCACATTAATTTTATTTTATTGTACACTGGCAGGAACATTACCGTGGTTTTACCTTTACTGTGGCATCCCTTGTAACCTGAGTTTCTTTGGGACGTTAGCCCCATAAAACAAAGCAAATCAACTTCCCGGCAGTAGCACATGCCACCATATATTGCAGAAAAAATTACTCTTTCAAGTAACTGCTGCATGCATAAATTTTCATCACTACAGGGCTCCTGTTTTTGTGTGAGAGAACCTCCGACCACATTTTGCATGTTGCAGCTCATACTGACTGTAATTGTGCAAGGATGCATTTTCAAACTTGTTGTAAGGTTTTGCTTTCAGCTGTGCATATTAAGTGAATGATAATGAATTGTATGTCTGAGACTGAACTGTAATTTCTAAACAGTTCCTCTTATGATTGAGGCTAACAAATCTTAAAAGGAGTCTACTTTTGTGCAAGTATTTTGCTGATGTGAACAGTACCTGCCATGAAGCGGTGGTGCTGCTTGAAATTATGTGATAAAAACTTCATCATAGGTGCTGAGTGTACTTACATGTGTAAGTAAGTAGTGATTCATATGGCTGTGTAATGTTAGGTCCTTATGTCATCAGCATTCTTACACTAATAAAAAAAAACTAATTTTCATGAAGCTAGCTGTACGAATAGCATCGAAGTCACGGGCATGACTTGGGATGGGCATTGCGCTTTTATCATCCCTTTAAGTCCTTTCTTTATGCTGTTTCCTTTGTTTCATGTACTCTGGTTGTGTAGTGTACAGGAACACACATTTTTTTAGCAATACAAGTTTTTTATTGTTTTGTTTTGACCTGCAACTGTGTGATCACTTTGTTACCTTGCTATTTGTTACATTATCTATTTTGGTTGTACTTTACAAGCACATGCGTTTAGTTATGTGCTCTGTGATGTGCTAGTGCCTTACACACTCGTCCAAAAGCCACTTCTCCGCCCTTATTTTCTTGCGAAAAAGAAGAAAAAAATTGTCATAATGATGTTGAATATGTCGTTTGGCTTCTTAAGAAAGCTGAAATGTGTTGACGTACTTTGCAGAGTCATTAGGTATATTTATTTGCAGCAAAATTTTGTTGCAACAACTGTTCCTGATAATGAGCCTTAATTACTGAATAAATATTGGTGTGGAGCACAAGCGTGTCTGCATATAATCATAACTTGTTTCCTGCAATCTGCTGATATCTCAACTACATAGATGCGTCGTGGTGGCTCAGTGGCGTGGCATTGAGCTGTTGATCCGAAGGTCACAGAAAGTCCCGGCCTTGGCGACTGCATTTCACTGGAGGCCAAATGGTAAAAGAAAACACATGCACGCACATACTCATGCACACACGCACGACATGTCAACTTTCATGGACGTCCCATTTAAATCCCCACCTGCCACATCCTAACAGGATAATCTGTGGGATGTCCCCACGATCTCCCTTCGGGGATACATCTAACCTTTCAGTCATGTTGAAATTCGGGCTAGTTGGTAGCAATCCATCTAAAACAGCGTACATAAAACATGAAACACAGAGAAGAGCAGGACTCTTGTCCGTCCTGCTCTTCTCTGTGTTTTGTGTGTTGTGTGCTGTTTTAGATGGACATTGTAACCTCTAAAGAGGGTCTCCGTGGGATCTTTGAAGTTTGAATTTTATTGGAAATATAACACTAGGTACAATAAGCCCATGAGATGTGACAAATGGAGGCTTTAATGCTTCCTGACTAAGTCCACGCCTCGTTTACAATTCAGGGGCAGCTAGCAGAGCAAATAAAAGTAATACAATGACTAAATGAACAGCAGAAAAAAGATATATATTATACTTATATAGTAAGAGCAAAACTTCACTCACTTTTGAAAACAGAAAAGTAACATATTATTTGAGCATGTTTTATTGTGTAATAAAATAATGCAAGACACACAAAAGCTAGTACAAGCATATAATCAGAAACACTGGATTGATTTTATGGCAAGCAAAAGACTAATAAAGGGGTGTTCTGGGGCTTGATACAATGGACCATATTTTTTTTTTAAATTGAGAAACAATGTGGCAATCTAGAGTGCACGAAATCAAGTCCGGGCAGTTATTACATAATTGCACTTATTGGTGGCAGATAGCCTGCGACTCATAATTTTTGCGTATTTGAGGGGCAGTCAAAGAAACCGGACACAAGTCGTAAGACAACGGTCTCTTGGTACATGTTTGAGAGAATAAGAAAAGATCCCTTTTAACTGTTTTGTAAAGTATAACTGCTAACTTTTTTTAATGGCATTCTTGAAAAGGCTCAATTCAAAGACTTTCAAACAATTTATCCTTTGCACATTCCATAAGCAGCACTTTTAATGCATGTTTTTGAAGGGAGTGTATTATGTCTTTTTCAGATTTGGTACATGTACCCCATACCAAGTTACAGTAAGTGAGATGAGAATAATTTAAACTGAAATAAATTTGTCTCCTTATCTGTACAGGCAGGAAATGTCAGAGTCTAAGTATTTTTATACGGATATGATTAGCATGATCAGAGCAGCTTAAGTTATTGCAAAAGCATACTCCCCAAAATTTATGCGATCACACGCTTTTAGTTGAGCTGTCTGTATACTGTCGTCACCAGGAGAACATCTATTAGGAAGGTATTGATTGTAGATACTGCTTCTGTGTCAGCAACAGGCGATAAAAACATTGAGTTGCTAATATTTGAATTAATATAGCACTCTACTGGTTTAAAAGTATGCATCATAAGATGATCAGAAGGAGCGCCGGTATTTAGGAAGTACCGGTTAAATTCATTTGCCGGAGGTACACCTGAGTAAGGGATATCGTTTTTATTTATTTAAAGGGTAAATTGGTTTTATTACTTGACATCATTTGATGAAAGGCTTGCAAAAGCATTTTTGGATCATGTACTATATGAGAGAAAATTTGTTTTGATTGTAGGCACGCTTTGCTTTCTTAAACTGCATGTTTAGTAGTTGATTTCTGTATGTCTTAAATTCGGTGAGATGTTCATGGTCTCTAGATCGAGAAGCGTTAACTTCCAATTTACTTCCCCTTTAGGACCATGTTAAGTACATTCCAAAACAATTGTCTAGAATCATGCACCTCTTGTACAAAAGTGAGTGAACGAGATCCTCGTGGTTCGTCATTGTAGTCAGAAATAATTGGCGCCATACCTGCTACGATAATCGATGATTTCTAACTAAAATTTTGGCGGTGCTTCTTCAACATAGTCTATGTTGGGGGATTGCAATTGATTGTCTGTTGTGGTACACAGGACATATAAGAAGCAAATGTAAGCATATAATTGCATTAGCGGAAACATAGAAATTGGCTCCTTTGAAAAAATGTATAAAAGGCCATGCAATATGCTGCATTACATGCAGCCTACTACGATATGAGGGGGGTAAGATTCTATATGAATTACAAGTTTGCAAAAAAGCATATGTTGCAATTGGTATAAGCGTGGCGCCCAACTATCGCAATACCAACTTCTTTGAAGAACACAAAGCAGCTCTAACTAATTGCTTTATTTTTATTGTCGACAAAGAAATGAAGATGTGGTATGACACGCTAATCCGCATCGCTGGTGGTAACCTTATAACGTCGTCTGCGGGATGCATCGCAAGAGTAACAGATGGGCGTACTTATCCTACGAGACTTGTCATACAGAACTGCTTGCAAGACGGGATTCTGGGTGTGGATTTTCTCATTGAACATCGGGCGATAATTGACCTTTGCTAAAACTCAATTAACGGAATGTTGCATTCGACCCTGATTAGTTAATTGTACTGCAGATAAAATCAATAACTATTCTCAAGAATATTTTATATAACTTGGCTGATTTGCAATTCAGTACCTGCACTTAGGACACCCTTACTTATAGTATTTCAAGAATTGTTCTGTCCTGTGTACGTGGTTCCTGCTTCCTTGTGTGCAAAAATTCTTGAAATGTTAAACCAACTAGCCCCCATTGCTTCTTCGCTTTTACTACTTATAATACTTGAGATAAACACTCATCTAAAGACGGAGACTGCTATATGCTTTAATCGTGTATAGCATGCGTAAGAATTAGGAGTGTGTGTTGTATATATTGTACTTAGTATATAGCATTTCTTGTGTGCTAATTTAAAGCAACACCCCAGTACTAGGCATGAAGATAACGCTCAACTACAGGCAGCATAAGTATTTGAATGCTCTCGAAAATTGCTTCAGCACATCAAGCGCATTCATCAGATACATTGAAAGAAGATATATATATATATATATAAAGTTGAATCTGCCCATATTTTCAACATGTGAGTTTAACACAAAAAATATCTAATTACAAATATTGTTGACAATGGTCAACTCTAGCATGTACGTATCCACTTTTTCATTTAAATTCGACTCTATACCTCAATATTCTGCCCACACCAGCCCTGCTCTGTCCCAACATAAATTAAAAATGGCATGTCTGCTGAGGTACACCAACACGTACGAGCTCAGAATGACTTTTTATAAGGGAGCATTGGAGGACATCATAATTGCATATGCTTCTTACAAGGTCCCTGCAAAAGGCAGGGCCTGGAATAACAGTGGAAAATTCAGTAGTGTATGCCAAGGAAATCCTCAATCAATGTCCCAATAATTAAGCTCCCCAAACATGTCCCAGAGCAGTTTTGTTTGGGATGTCTCATGTTTCATGTGGTATCTTCATTTGATACTTCCCCAGGCTTCCCTAGGACATCGCAATCTCTCCCATAGTCAGAATCACACCTGTGTGTTGTCTAGACACACACACACACACACACACACACACACACACACACACACACACACACACACACACACACACACACACACACACACACACACACACACACACACACACACACACACACACACACACACACACACACACACACACACACACACACACACACACACACACACACACACACACACACACGCACGCACACACGCACGCACACACGCACACACACACACACACACACGCGCGCGCGCGCAGGGTTTAATTTTTAATTCTTTCAAGCCGCCCTCATTGACCATATTAAGCAGAAAATTGAAGGGGAAATGAGGGGCTCATTATGATACAATTAAAGGAGTCAACAGTTTATCAGATCGAGTCCAAGGTAATTGGGGATAATTTTTTTGTGTGTACGTGTTTTTGTAGTTGATCTTACCAGATATATAGTCCTGTAATGATTTTAGAGAGAAATAATACAAATGCAAAGCGGAGTAAGGAAAAAATTGGCGACGATTACGGTACTAATTAATTCCTAATGCGAAATTTGAGCGCAGCTCATCAGCTACTTCAGCTTTTGATAGACTGGGCAAAGCACGGCGACGACGACGCGCGAAACGGGCGCCGAAGAGCAATGCCATTAGAGACATTTTTGAAAAGGGAAGGCTTTTCTGCATGTATATATACGCAAACTACATCAAAATATATGATGCTTTTCTCTGTGAATTCCACAATTGAGCTCTGAAACGTGCCTTTCATAATTGGTTCACAGGAATGGAAAGGCGCCGTATCTGTGACATTTGTTTCTGTGAACAACTGAATCGCGCCGCAAGGGAGGGAAGGAAGGTGGGAGTGAAAGCAGCGCGAAAGTGGATACGAGGGACAACGCCGACGGCGACGATGAGGCGAAACGCGAAACCCAGGAACGGGCGCCAAAGAGCTGTGCTCTAAACCAACGCGCCGATGGTCCCATCCATCCATCCGCTTTGCACTTGTAATATTTCTCTCTAAAATCATGGCTAATTTTGATTAAGATCAACTACAAAAACACTAAAAAAAAAAAAAATCCCCATACGTGTACCTTGGACTGATAAATTGTTGGCTCCTTTAATTATATTATTGACCATATGTCACTTCAAAATACACTTCGGTGAGAGGAGTTGGATCTCATTCATACTACTAAAAGGGCACATATGCACTGTCACAAGCAACGACTATCGACATCGCAAGTTCATTTGCATAGAGTAGGCGGCGCAAGCTGCCGTCCGATACAAAGGATCCGTCCGTCTGTCCGCTCGTTCGTCCGTCCATCCATCTATCCATCAATCTAATCTATTCCAATCTAATCCAATCCAATTCAATCCAATAACCGGCTTTTTAATGTGTTGTTTGTTTGTTATGGTGGGTAGTGTTGTGCCGGTATTTGTTCAACTTGCAAGTGAAAATTGCGAATTAATAAACGGTGTGCCAACTGAATGATACGTGAAAAGTGCAAATGAAAGCATTTACTGCTGGTGCGACTAGTGACAGCTAGGCTTGTGAAGCTGCGTGGCTGACGACCAGCACCGATGGCTGCGGTAGATGTCCAGGTATCGCGCTACATTGACAACGTTTTGGTAAGTTTCAGTAAGGTATTGCTGTTCTGTCGTGTGCCGTAAAATCGTGCACCGTGCACGTAATGCTGAGCGTAGGTAAACTTGGGCGGCGCGTTCTGAGTCCAATGTCAGGCAGGGTCTGTTCGGAGCTGTCACTCCGGCCATCGCCAGAGCGGTGTGTCGCGGGAAACTTGTCTCGTGAATATCCGTCTTCACTGTGATTGTAAAGCTGGCCGTGGAGTGTTCAGTTTTGACCCTTTGGCGAGAAAACTTACAGCTAGTGCTTCCAGCGTGTGTGTCTGCGGTCTAGAAATTTTGGCTTTGTCCCGCGGAAAACATTGAACAGTGTGGGCTTCTAGCGATCGTCAACTTATTCACCAGATCTGACGAGAAACTCATTTTGCATGAAGTGCACAAGGGCTTTCCATGCACCACCTGTGGTTTCATAAATGGCTTTAGAGAAATAAAATTAACTACCTTCGCCATGTTTACACCGCAAATGCGGCGGTCTCCCACAACTTTTCTTTTCTTCTTTTTTTCTTTCAGCAAAATGACACCCTGGAAGAAGTGTTCAACTCCTTTATCATCCACTCTCAAGAAATGCAGGAATTCAAGGAACGGACGTACCAAGAGGACATAAAGACCTTGTTCTCCGGTATTCCACAGGTGGGTATTCATGCACTTTTTTATGACACAGCAGCTGTACAGTAAAGTTTCAAGCTTTGAAACTGTTGTAGAGTACATAGTAAATATTTTGTTGCTCTATATTTGTGCATCTTTTGAAGCTTCATTGCAGTGAAGGGATCTGCACAATTACAAGCATTGATAGTTCATGTGTCTATGCTCATAATTATGTTCAAGGCAAACTAGAGTAATACAGCATCAACTGGTTCATGTTGTGCTATTAGTGTGATTTATTTTCTTGTAACCATATGCATCTTAGTGCTTGCGCATCCTGTCTAAGCAAGCTTTGTAAATTGCTCAACCATTGTTACTTTTAGGAATCACTGGAGGGTGCTTTGAAGCAGTATGTGTCAGCGGTCTCCAACCTGAGCAACCATCGTCAAATGCAAACCTTATTATCCCTCCTGCATCATGCTGTCACCACTAGTGTCGTTCAACCAAAGTGAGTAGGCACAGATCTATTCTAAGCATTGTGCCTGTGCGACATTTTTTGCCAGTGAAGAAATCAGTACTAAAGCAAGTAGTTGCATCACATTCGTGTATGGTTCATGTGACATTCATATCATGCATAAATCAAGAGATAGAGAGAAGTTTAAGTGAATAAATGAAGAAAATCTTAGTCTTATTGAGCAAGTTATTGCCTGTGACAAGGAAGCCTGGCAAGCTCAGACAGTTCTTGAAACTTGATGCATCTCGGTGTGTGTTCAGCGGAATGCGCTGTTTGCATTCGACGCAACGCCAAGGACACGTGAGCTCCTAAGGGTGTGACACAATAGCATTTAACACATACATGAACGAAGTTTTATCACTTCTTTAATTTCTTTTAATTTTTTATTTCTTTCTGTAACAGTTTTATTTTTATACTTAGCATCAGCAAACATTGCCTTTCTATTCTGAGAATTTTGGCACCTTTGAATGCTCCTTTTTGTAATGTTCCATTCTTTTAATTGTTGAAATTTGTTAATTAATCAATTACACGCTATAAATTTTCTCAATTATCATCAACCATTGGCTTCTCATTCTCAGCGTTTTGACATCTTTGAAAGCCCTTTTTCAAAATTTTCAATAATTGGTCAATTACATAAGTTTTCTTTATTACCATTACCAAGCATTGGCTTTTCATTCTGGGCATATTGACGCATTGAATCCCCTTTTTACAATTTTTAAATTTTTTTTTCATTTCTTTAATTCGTCAAATATTACAATGATTTCATTAACTCATCATTGCCTATCACACACAATTCAACCGTCAATCATTACATTCACAAATTATCATGATACAATTTTTTTTACGGAGCCGCCCATTATTTCCGACACGCAGTGCCAACAACTACAACTATGATGCTGACCGCTTTCTGGCTGTATAAGCTGTAGCTTAAATTTAAGAGCACAATGCCAAGCCCCAACTTCTTCAAATGCTTTCAGACAGTGCTTAAGTGGGCTCAAGAATGTGCTGTGGAATGCTGCCAGATGCTGGGTTGGGCTGCGTACCCTTCCTGTGCTTATGTAGGCAAGAGCTTCCTGGCTGTTGTCATGGTGACGGTACCAACGTTGTTTCCCCTGCACAACGGTATAGTGCTCAAGTGAGGCTACTAGTGGCATTTCAGATATCATCTATATCACAAAGCATGCCTCATAAACACAGCACATTGAAAAGTTTATAAAAACAAGCAGCATGATATTTATTGTGCATGATGTGTTTTATTTTGCACCATCAGTGTGAAAAAAAGTATTTGGGGCGGTGTCCAGTTTGATCTTGCATTTGTGAAGAGAAAGAAGTATGCGGGGGACATTTCAGTCAGTGGTATTGCTATGACTGTACGTCTTCGACTTGACTGTCTACGGGCTGTGTTCGCCGCTTATCTTCCTAGTCCTGGTACCATCAAATAAACCCCCCATCCTACATTTGGTGAAGGTGCTGGGTCGTCAGATGATCAACGGCTACGATAGCCCAGCGGTTGACGGCTGCACTGTAGGGAAGCGGCCCGTACAAATCGATACTGACGCGGTCGAAAAGGCGTGTTGGGCAGGGTAGCGGCAGCAACTCTCCAGCAGAACGGTGAGGAGATGCCTTGCGACGTTGACAGGTGAAGCATGAGTGAACATACTTGAGTACAAAGGTGTACACACCTCGCCAGTGGTAGTGCAGCCGGAGACGAGTGTATGTCTTAAAGACGCCCGCGTGACCGGGTTGTGGGTCAGCGTGGAAATAGTCACAGATTTGCGAGTGTAGCTGCTCGGGAATAATGAGCAACCACTTGCGGCCATCTGCGCAGTAATAGTTGCAGCGGTAGAAGGGGTTGTCACGAATGGCGAAGTGGGAAGTATGACGGCGGAGAGCATGCGATGGAGAAGCAGCCATAGGATTGGATAGGAAATCGAGGAGAGAAGTTATCCTAGGATCTCTCCGCTGCGCTGACGGTATGTCATCGGTGTGAAGCGATGACGGGGAATCGTCGGAAGAGGAAAGGCTCGCGACCTTAGCTGTCAGGGGGCAGCGGGAAAGGGCATCGGCGTTGTGACGCTTGTGGTCGGAGCGGTAAACAATGTGGACATCATATTCCTGAAGGCGAAGAGCCTATGTTGCCAGTCTGCCGGACGGGTCTTTCAGTAAAGAACACCAGCAAAGCGCATGGTGGTTTGTCACTACCTCACATGGAATAATACATTGATAATGGAAAAAAATTCACTTCTATTTTTTACGATCTACTAGACGTACCTTTCTACTACTAAAAATGACTTTTCAATAATTTTGAACAGCACTTTGGTCTGAAATCTTCTCTGAGATAATAGAAAGAAAGCCCGAAAAAATTTATTGGAGCATTGAAGTGAACTTTTACAGTGTCGTGAAAACTGAACGGCTGAAAATTTGCCTAATGCAAGGCAGTGGTAATTGACTAGAAAGTAACACTATAGCAAGATATTTCATTTTCACTTACAAGAATAAGTTGTACTATGTGGTTTAATGTACATGGGACTACAGGCCTGTGTGTGATGCTCTACTGGCCACGGACAAGTTCCACTACACGGCTGAAGAGTACTGGTGCCAGTCACTGTGCCTGATCCAGAAGATTGTGTCTGGAATCGACTACAAGGTCTGTGTTTTGCACCATTTTTGGCTTTCTTTCATAACATGCCGTGATCAAAATTTGCTAAGTTACTCCACTGCGATGTCTTTCAGGGTGTCCGGGACCTCCTAAAGACAATTTTTGACAAGGCTCTGTCGATTCCTCCATCAGTCAACATATCATTGATGAGGCAGCTCAATACTCTTAGCAGCGTAAGTTTATTATTTCAGCTTCTTTCTTTTGACAGTGTATTCTGCAACCTGCAAAAGTTGTCGCTTAACAGGCGCTTTGTAGCAATTGCAAACCTTAGGGGGTTATAAATTTTTTTTAGCCCACAATTATGGTAAAACACTTATTTGCAAATTTGTTTCTTTGTAAGCAACACATCTACTTCCGACTCTAATCCTGCCTTGAGTATGCCTTGAAGACAGGCTGTTCAGAACATTGAAGTGGTAACTGCATGAGGCGACATACCTTGGCGATGTGGCGTGCGACACCGACACCATTGCTTGTTACCGCTGTATCTGCATGAAGCAACAGGTCTCGGTGACAGAGTGGTGCATTTTCAGTGTTGCTCTGTTACCGTGGCCCTGTGGCCTCATCATTTGGTAAAGTGGAGTATTGTTATGCCGGTATCTCATTTCTAACGCTGAACAGCATGAAGCACGATAAAAGTACCGGTGAAAATTCTGGTAATGAATCACATTTCTAAGGGAAACAACGCAGTTGTGCTAAACTACATTGCAGTGCAGACTTGCAGCAAGTGTCTTCTGTTCCTTTTGAACATTAATGATATATAGCCACACTAGCTTTTCTTGCTCTTTAATACTCTACCAAGATTTTATTTAACTATCTCGACATGCTCAAATATGCACTGATCAGATGAAGCGAGCATCTGCATGAAAGTGCTTTGCTCAAGCCTGACTAGGAAAACAAACTTTACACACAGAAAAGCCAGAACAAATGTCGTGTACCCCAAAACCCTTTCGCAGTCGGCTGCCTGATGAGCTGCTTCCCAATGACTGGCAGGGCTTTAAGGTGAAAGCCTTTATAGGTTCATGAGTGTGCACAGAAAGTGTCCATCCGCAGAGGGTATCACACTGTCCCTGTCTAAGAATGACGTGATTTATAAGTAAAAAGTATGGTTGTATGAAGTAGAGGGTAAAAAAAAGGTCTCTGTGTGGAAAATTTTCTTGATGTGGATTAATTATTTAATTACAAAAAAGTCAATTTGACGTCGAAATAGCCATGGTGTGCAGATGTCAACACAGCCACGGACGTTGAAATTGTGCAAAATACTTAAAAATAATGCACAATATGTGAAAAAAGTTGTGAAGCTTTAATGTCAGGCCTCGTCATTGTGTTACAGCATCGAAAACAGTCAGTCTAGAGGAAAAGAGTAGTAAAAGAAGAAAAAGAGTAAAAAATCAATGTGACGTTGAAATAGCCATGGACGTCGATATACCGTAAAATTCCAAGCAAGCGCCCTCACCTGTGCAAGCGCCCCCTCCAACTTCACTGAGAATTTCACATTTCCACGCCATCCTGGGAAAGCGGTCCCCGCCTCCACCCTTCTAACACGCCGCACTTACCCGCTCCCTACCCTTAGCACGCACTTCACTCAATCAACACTGCCAGACCTATCCAGCCCAAGAATCCAATCCAATCTCAGCTCTCAAAAACATCACAAACAAAGATGTCACCAGCACTAACGTTAATGATTACCTGGTCAGTTTGCAAACTCCGCTAGGGTTCCGTGGCGAAAAGCGGCCCCTTTCCACTCTCGCTCACTAGGTGGCGCTTCCTCCACTGTTAGCCTGGTCACACGATGTTGCAAATCCAGCGCTCCTTGTTTAATGGCAATTAACGCAGATAATTGCATTTCAGGGGAATATTTCTTAGAGATTGTTCAAGCATTACATTTCAGTAGTAAAAGTAAGGCACTTTATTGAAAGTACAGCAGAATTAGAGTGCAAACTAGGTGGCACTGAAGCTGCGAGAAGGGTCGCATGTGACCGAGATGTGGTTAAGGTTCAGTTGTGTCTCCCTTAGGGTGTCCCTTAGGGGCACATCAACTAAGGTGGGTACGTCCCCTTCTAGCCAATGCAAAAGGAATTCCAGTTAGTGCAGGAAGAATCATCAGAGCAAGGTCACCATGCAAATGCATCTCATTTTGTTTACGATATTCCCCTTGTCGTGTGGTCGCTTCTACATAGGAGAATTAGGGCGCTCTTTTAATGAGCGCGATTTGGCGCAGAACCGATCATGAGCCCCGGCACAGGCAGTATTCTCACCTTGCATTGCAAAAGCTGCGACAGCAAAGGCTATTTACCTTATCTGAAAAAAAAAAAAAAGTGCCTATCGAAGGCAAAAAAAAAAATTGAAGTTATTGAGGCATTCTATAGCGCCAAAGAGGTGACAACTGCGTTAGCTGTTTATCATTATAAAGAGCGATTGAATTCTTAAGGACACATCAGAATACTTCAGCACTTGTAATGCGCACGCGTCTTATCGCTATCCCTGCTTCGAGCACAATGCCATTCGTGCTTGTTCTTTATTTTGTTATTTAGATGATCCTTATATGTCCCTGCTTTCGCGAAATAAATTCACGTGGAACTATGTGGTCTGCATGCATGTTCGTGTATTTTTTCATCTCGTCATCGCGCGGGAATTTTCTGGAGCAAAGAATCGATTAGCCTAATTTCATGCCTTACCCCCCAAAAATTGGCAGTGGCTTAGCTCAGCTATGCCAGGATATACGTAGCGAGAGGTAAGTTTCCATGGCTGAGCTTGTTGTGGTCATGTGTGTTTAGCAATGAGAGTCAGATCCTCTTCTGTTAGTTCCCGTTGGCTGAACTCTTCCATAGGCCTCATCTCGGCGGCTATGCTCCGTCTATTACTCTCGGCAGTCTGGCATCACCGTTTGGCAAGCCGTTCCTCTCTCTGTTCGGTCGTCTCCGCTACTCTTCTGCCTTCTTACTTTTATTCTCTCTTTGCTGTTGCTATGCACTGCTTTTTACACTCTGCCAGCAGCTGCGTTTCGATGGAAGTGAAATGGAGAGACATCCATGTGCTGTGGGATGCCAGTGCACGTTAAAGATCCCCAGGCAAATTACTCCGTAGCCCTCCACTACGGCTCCTCTTTCTCTGTGTCCACTTTCTCTCCTACCTTCGTGGGCAGGTGAACAGTGACAGAACGTTCAGTCAAAAATTGTAGTTTGTAGGCTTTTACACTCCAAAGCCAAGTCTGTGACTGTGAAGCAGAGTGTTTTTAAGAGGCGTTAGAATATCTTTCATTGCCTGGAGTTTGCTTGCATTTCGGTGCCATCTGGATGCAATAGCTCCAAGGCTGAGTTTGAACCTGAGGCTTCAGTTTCATTAGGGGAGTGAACTGTGAGCCTAAGGAGTGCGCATGGCATTCTTGAGATTTCCACAAATTGAAAGGCTGTTGATGGCTGCATCATTCTAGGATGAAGGATGGAATGTGTCAAAGAGGCATAGCAGTTCTCGTGCTCAAGGGAAGGCATGCCTGCCTATTCTTTTATACTGGTGCTGCTTACAACTCTTTGCCACATTGTTGCTTTGTAAATGAGCCCAGTGACTGGAATTGTGTGACTAACTGCTACTGTCTGTGTCAATCAGGTGCTGGAGCACATTTTTGACCGCAGTGGGGCTCTCCTGCCAAGCTACCTTATATTCGATGACGTCCAGAAGAGAATGGCATCTAAGGCAGGCTGGCCACATTGGGTACGTTTTGCACTGTGCGACTTATATTGGAACACAAGTGCCATTGGCACTGTTGTTCATATGCAACTGCCATTTTCAAGTACTTGACCTCTTGTATCAACTTTACACATTTGTTGAGTTACGATGCCATCAGAGCTAGCTCAGTGTTCCACTGAGTTCCGTTGTGAGGAGGCCACCTCATGCTAAAGGAACTGGACATACTGCTCTGTTTGCTTTTTGTACGTGGCCCTTAATCTTGTCTGTTGTCGCATATTGCGCAGTTAATCACAACTGCAGAACCTTGCCATGTCATGCTCATGGTTGTTAAAGGGATCTTGAAAAGATATTTATGTTAATTGTAACCCATCTATAAAGGTTGTATTTGTGAGCGTTTGAGTCAGATTTAAAACCTGAGTGGGCCCTGTAATTTACAAATTATTTTTAAAAGTGGTCCTGATGACTGTTCTCAACCAATTAGGGCAACTCCCTACTGTAAATTTGTAGCTGCCCCCTTCATGTTGATATCAACTGGGCTCTTTTGGGTGCGCCTAAGTGATGAGGGGGAGATGGGTTGTTGTGGAATGTCATGACAAACTTGTTTTTAATTTTACTTGCTTGCCAGCATGCGTTGAGGTGGGGGAGGAAAGGAGAAGTATCATTTTTGATTGCTCTTACCTTTGGTATTAGTGAAGCCAAGTTAAAAAAATTTTCATTACGGAAACGAATGATGGAACACTGATTATTTATGGGCATTTTCTAGTTCTAGTACTATATGGCTTTTAATGGTTTCTTTAAAATAAATCTTGTTACTTTTATTATTGATACTATCTGAACTTTTTCTCTAAAACGAGTTACCATATGAAAGATGCAGATTGAAGAGAACAGTGAACAAAACTTGTGTGAGTGCTCTAGTTTGTTGATGCAGTAATATTGTGGCTTCATGTAGAACATGGTGTGATGATGTAGCTTCATGGTGTGATGAAGGGGTGTGAATTTGGAACCAAAGGGGCTGTGGGGCAGGAGTTAAATAATCCAGGTGCTGATTATTGCAGGATATGCACTTTGCCACATCAGTGCCTCATGAAAATCTTTGTGAAAGTTCTTAACTTAGGTTTTTGCTCTTTCCCTTTTTCTTCCCTTTGGCGCACCAGAAATTTGCCAAACTTGTGTCTGATTTTGTGGACAGCTTTCAACCATGTGCCCAGATGGTGACTATTGTTGGTGAGTAAAAGTGTGCAGTGTTTGGGATGATAGAACTAGTACGCAAGTGATGTTGGATTGCTGTTTTAATTTTTTAACGTTTAGTTTCTTGGTGCAGAATAATATCAACAATGTAAATTGTCCAGACAATGTGCCTTGTTGTAACAGTCTTGCATGTACTCATGGTTAATGTCATACGTCTCCTTGCAGTTTGTCATTCTTTTTGTTGTTTTGCTGCATATGAGCTGTAATCATGTCCTCGTTGGCATACTAATGCAGCATCTACTTTCATTTGGTAACCTGGTTTTTAATTTACACAAGCCTCAAAGCTGGAAACGTTTGTGCCTTTTGGAACGTTTACTTGTTTTCATGGTTTTAGTTGGCAGAATGATGCCACTGGAATCACGCATCTTTAATTTTATTTGTAAACATTGTTGTGCTGATGATTATGGGCTGTTAGTTGAAAACAAAACCCTGTTGAACTCTATGGTTAGGAGCAGTTGAACAGTTATTATGTTTATTCATGCATGCATAAGGGAGGCTAGTAAGCACCTAGTTGAGAGCTCTTGTGAAGTCCTTGTGTCTTGAACCAAATGTAAATAGCCAATAATGGATATATAACAATGGACCTGGCTGTCTGCTCATGTATAAAGTTTTTTCAGAATATGAAGTCATCTGCTGAGTCAAATATTGTTTAGCAAGCTTACTCCTTGCCTGGCATTTGCTCTATAGCGCTGGAGTCATGCATGTTCTGTTGATCTCAGCATTGCCTGCAACACCTTTGTAAAGCAGTGAAAGCCTGATGGTGGTGCAAAATTGTGTGCCTGCTGGCCAATTCAAAACGGTACAAGCCTTAACGACATGCATTGTGATGCATAGCGTTCCTGTAGAGGGAAAGACTTACCGCAGTTGTCACCAGAGTGTTGCCTGTCATCATAAAGCCTAGAACTTCACATGTCTCTACTTGGCTTTCCAGGTCGTTCCAAGCTTCGGCCTGTTGTTGGTCATTCAGGAACGTGCTGCACCGTCTGGAAACTCGATCCCAACACAGCCAAGTTTGCAGTGAAAGGACAGCTACCGTATAGTGCGGTGAGTTCTGAATGCACCCGCGAAATTTAGTCCTGGAATAAAAATACTTGCTGTGCCAAGTTTAGTCTTCACGTGGTTAAAAGTAGAAACATTTCTGGGTTGGTGTTGTCTGCCTTGCTGCTGAGAATGCTTTGTAACAAGCCTTATTTGCTGTATGAAGGTCCATGGTGAAATGAGCGTCTTCATGGCAGCAGAAACATTGAGGAAAATGTCATGCTCGTTTGGATGTCATTTTTGACTAGCCAGCTTCAGGGGTGAGAGCTGTCAACTGCACTGTTGTTGTAATGCTCAGGCACGCCATATTTTTAATGAGAGAACACTTCATGTATGTCCAGTCTCCTTTCTTTCATACACTACATCACCGAAGCATGAAATGAGCCATTCCTAGAAAATTGGAAGCAGTCATCTCTGTGCCTGTGCTGTTCAAGTACAGTGTCTTTGGCTGCCATATTCTCACAACTGAAACCAGCTGTGGGAGTATGGAAGGAGGAGCTATCAATGGGGCAAGCAGCAAGCATAGTCAGTGTAACTACAATACTTGCACAATCCTCACATTCCCAGTTCATATGTGGGAGGTACGTTTCCTACATGGTGCTTGCTCAGCTGTACTGGCACTGCGCTGCATATTTGTTCAATTGGGGAAATTTTTTAAAGGAATGGAGACACTAAATTTCTGTTGCATGTTCTATCTTCATAATGATGCCCACATTAGAAAACATGGCCAGCCACGTGGATTGTGGGAAAATGCGGTGAATAACTTATAAATGAATTGTCTTCTCTCATGCTCTTTTGGTTCCCATTCCAACTGGCAAACAACGGCTGTGACTTCACAGACGATTTGAGGTCACATGAGGCATTAAAAGAATTCTAAGGACAATTAGCATACTCTCTAATGGGAAATTTGAGCGCAGCTATTTAAGCATTTTTGCGATATTGTCACGTGCTTCGGGGCGTCAGGAAAGGAAGAAGAGGCTAGAGAGAAGACGAAGAAACGGAAGACACAGTAGTGTGTGCTGGTGTTCCTTGCGTGACTCGCAGCGTTTTAGACTACTAATAAACACCCCCGTTACGTACTGAGTACGTAACAGTTGTGGTGGAGTTTGCGGTGTAGATCAACACGGATCCCCGTTGTCTTCGACGAAGCCGCCGGCTCGCTGGTTTGCCACCCCTACCATCTAACATGGCTCAAGACGGCGACGCTGACCGAACAACACCTGCGGTGAGCAACTGGCAGCACTACCGCGAGCCGCGCACATTTGGTGGAAAACCTGACGAGGACGTCGACGAGTGGCTAACCAACTACGAGCGGGTGAGCCGGTACAATTGTTGGGACGCGACTGTTAAACTAGCGAGCGTAGTGTTCTTCTTGGAAGGCACTGCCCTAGTTTGGTTTGATAATCATGAAGACTCGCTTACCAGCTGGGATTGTTTCACAGAAGAGATAAAGGACTGCTTTGGCGACGGATCCGCGAAGAAGAAACGCGCAGAACAAACGTAGATGCAGCGGGCCCAGGTACCTGGCGAGACATGCACCGCATATATCGAGGATATTGTGAAATTATGCAAGGTGGTAAACCCTCGGATGTCCGAGGAAGATAAAGTGGGGCACTTGCTTAAAGGTATCGCTGTAGATGTCTATAATTTTCTTATCAGCAAAGACAATTTGAACTCTACAGCTGACTTCATCAGGCACTGCCGCACTTTCGAAACCTTGAAGTTGCGCCGTATCACTCCTAAATTTGGGCGACTGGCCAACGTCACATCTGTTGCGAGCGTTGATGTCAGTGCTCCGGAGTCCATGGCTGATCTGATACGCCGGATTGTGCGGGAAGAATTGTTGCGTGACAAAGACTCTGCGTGCCGGGACGAACACCAGTATGACGGTTGCGCGCTGCAAGCAGAACCCGCGACCCCATCAACTTCCTGGATTCCGGCTTTAAATGCATCACGCTTTGGCGGGGGCAGACAACAGAACGATTTAAGCACTTCTCAGCCACGGATGGGCCGAAGAACCACCTACACACGCCAGGTGGTTCGTCAGCAATACCGTCCCGATTACTACCGCCAACCAGAACCAGTTTCCGCCCGCATTTACTCGGACCGGTGGCGCCAGCAACCCGTGTGGTATAGCTGTGGCATGACCGGACACATCTCCCGGTATTGCCGTGGGCGGGGCCTACTACCACAAGATCATCGACCGCTGCCCAACGTTTCTAATCATTTCGACACTGAATTTCATCCGACACAGACTCTGGATACATACCGCACGGCACAGATGCGAAATGGATCGCCTGCTTCGAACCGCAGCTTGACGCCGCCAACCCAAAGACAGCGACAATCTCCGTCTCCTCGGCGCCGTTCTTCCCCTTCGGGAAACTAGAAGACGCGGCCGATGGGGGTGAGGTCGCCGGAAAATCAACGTTCCCAATACCTCTGCCTGTGTTTATGTTAAAGAACAAACTCGAAGTATCCATTGACGGCATCCCCACCATGGCACTAATTGACACTGGCGCAACAGTCTCTGTTATGAGTTTAGCATTCAAGAATCGATTAGGACATAAAGTGATGTTTAGCGTGAATCAAGCTGTGGTATTCCGTGGTGTTGGCGGTGAATCATTGGTGCCTTTGGGTGTGTGCTATGCGAAAGTTGTGATTGGTGGCCAAGCGTTTCGAACCGAATTCACAGTGTTGCCTCGTTCCACGCATGAAGTAATTCTAGGTATAGACTTTTTGCAACAGTGTGGTGCAACGTTAGACTGCCGTAGTGGACAGATCTCGCTTAATACTGCGTTGATGTCGGCCCTTGTAGAAACCTCGTCGCTCGATTTAGGAGCGTTTTCTGTGTCTGAAGATACAGTTGTACCTGCGATGTCCGGAGAATTCATTCAAGTTATTTCATCTACGAATTTGAGCGAGAATTTCGACGCCGTAGTGGAACCTACAACGCTGGCCTGCGCAAAGAAGAGTGTCTTGGTGCCTCGTTGCATAGTTTCAGTCACCAGAGGCCACACCTTGCTGTGGACTGTAAACTATTCAGACGAGCCAGCCATCTTGCCTCGTGGCATGAGGCTCGCTCATTACGAGGAAGGTGTGTCGAATTACGTGGCGGCACTAAGTAACCATGCTCCTGAAGAGAAAACATCTCATTTTTCAGAGTCTCGAATCCAGGCAATGATAAACACAGCGTTGGGAGCACAGGAGCGCCGAATTTTGACAGACCTGCTCTCCAAGCATGTTTCGGTTTTCGACTTCGCCAGAGATCATCAGCCACCGATTCCAAATTCTCGCATCCATCATTCGATTGATACTGGAATTTCTCGCCCGATCAGACAGAAGCCCTATCGTGTGTCTCCGGCCGAACGTCAGCTTATTGACGATCAAGTTCATGACATGCTCCAACGTGGCGTTATCCAGGAATCTTCAAGTCCTTGGGCGGCTCCAGTTATTCTCGTTAAAAAGAAAGACAACACATGGCGTTTCTGTGTGGACTATCGTCGCCTTAACGCCGTCACCAAAAAAGATGTATATCCACTTCCACGTATTGACGATGCAATCGACTGTCTTCATTCGGCGTCATACTTCTCCTCGGTAGACTTGAGATCGGGGTACTGGCAGATACCGATGAACCCAAGTGACAAAGAAAAGACGGCATTTGTGACCCCCAATGGTCTGTATGAGTTCAACGTAATGCCCTTTGGATTGTGCAATGCGCCTGCCACGTTCGAACGATTCATGGACACCATTCTGCGCGGACTCAAGTGGAAAATTTGTTTGTGCTATTTGGACGACGTTGTGATCTTCGGCAAGACCTTTCAGGAACACAATAGCCGCCTCGCCATCGTTCTCGATTGCATTGAGAGAGCAGGCCTCGTCCTCAACTCTAAGAAGTGCCACTTTGGCGAACGCCAAACAATTGTTCTTGGTTACTTGGTCGATAAGGATGGTGTTCGGCCGGATCCTCAGAAGATTGCGGCTGTAACCAGCTTTACAGCACCGAAATCAGTGAAGCAGCTTCGGAGCTTTTTAGGACTGTGTTCCTATTTTCGTCGTTTTGTGCCCAGATTCGCTGACATCGCATACCCGCTCACGTGCCTTTTGCACAAAGATGCACCGTTCAATTGGACTACTGACTGCGACTCTGCCTTCCGCCACCTCAAATTCCTTCTGACATCAGGACCTATCCTACGTCACTTCTGTCCTTCTGCCCCCATCGAGGTTCACACCGACGCTAGTGGCGTAGGCGTTGGTGCTGTGCTCATCCAGCGTCATGGCACCGATCAGCACGTGATAGCTTATGCTAGTCGTTCGTTGAGCAAGGCGGAGCGCAACTACACCGTTACTGAACAAGAGTGCCTCGCAGTGGTTTTTGCGGTGCAACGATTCCGTTCCTACCTATATGGCAATGTTTTTACCATCGTCACTGACCACCATTCGCTCTGTTGGCTCGTAAATCTTCGTGACCCTTGCGGCCGGCTCGCTCGATGGGCATTGCGGTTGCAAGAGTTTAACTTCACTGTGGCATACAAAAGCGGCCGCCAACATGCTGACGCTGACTGTCTGTCACGCTTGCCGCTTTCATCAACTGGTAGTGATGATGACAACTTTGATGACTACCTGGCGCCTATCTCGGCAACGTTTCCTGACCCTCAACTGTTCCAGACAGAACAACGCAACGATCAGACTTTGGCACCGCTCTTCTCTGCCGCTCATGGTTCAAGAGATGCGCGTTTCTGCGTTCGTGCCGGCCTACTTTACAAGAAGAATTTCAACCCCGGAGGTGCACGTTTTCTCCTCGTCGTGCCGGAAAACCTCCGCATTCCCGTTCTTGAAATGATGCACGACTATACCACGTCGGGCCACTTGGGTGTCGCCCGGACCCTTCATCGCACACAGGAACGTTTTTACTGGTCGAAAATGCGTCAAGTCATTCAGCGCTATGTAGCCAGTTGTGTCAAGTGCCAGCAGTACAAGCTCCCTACTTCCCGTCCGCCTGGACCGCTGCACCCTATTGCGCCTCCGACCACACCCTTTGAGCAGGTGGGCATCGACCTCTTGGGTCCTTTTCCGCGATCTTCTAACGGTAACCGGTGGATAGTGGTATGTGTTGACCATCTCACTCGATATTCAGAAACAGCCGCAATACCCTCAGCCACTGCTTACGAAGTATCCCTATTTCTTCTGCGATTTCTCGTCCTGCGCCATGGCCCTCCTCGAGTTCTGATCAGTGACCGTGGGCGCCAATTTACTGCTGAAGTTATTGAAGAACTCCTTCGTCTATGCACCTGCGATTACCGTCATACAACGCCGTATCACCCGCAATCGAATGGACTTGTTGAACGGACCAACCGCACTCTGACCACTATGTTGGCGATGTACGTGGACTCTGAGCACAAGAACTGGGATGAAATCCTCCCTTTTATTACATTCGCTTATAACACTGCACAGCATGAGACGACTGGCTACAGTCCGTTTTACCTCCTGTATGCTCGAGTTCCCCGCAGTAGTCTTGATACCATCCTTCCTTTCTCCCCCTCCACAACGAGCCTTCTATCGCCACTACTTTATGTCGAGCCGAAGAAGCTCGCCGCGTTGCCCGCCTTCGCATCCTGGACTCACAGGAACGTTCGAAGGAGCGTTATGACAACCGACACCCACATGTCTGTTATGTGCCCGGTGATTTAGTGTTGCTGTGGACGCCGCTGCGCAAGCGTGGTTTAGCCCAGAAGCTGCTGTTTCGTTATAGCGGCCCTTTTGTCGTTTTGGAGCGCCTGAGTGACGTGAATTATGTAATTTCACGCCACACCGAAAGTGGCCGATGCTCACGCCGGACCCAGGTGGTGCATGTCGCTCGACTAAAAAGGTTCCATCCCCGGCACCTTTCTTAAACTGCTTGTCCTGGTGCCTCATCTGCGAGGGGGGAAGTGTCACGTGCTTCGGGGCGTCAGGAAAGGAAGAAGAGGCTAGAGAGAAGACGAAGAAACGGAAGACACAGTAGTGTGTGCTGGTGTTCCTTGCGTGACTCGCAGCGTTTTAGACTACTAATAAACACCCCCGTTACGTACTGAGTACGTAACAATATATTGAGGCAAAGAATTTGAGATATGGGTGTATGTATGCACAAAGCACTCCTTATTTTTTTTTGTGACCCAAAGAGTATTTCTTAGAGAAAGAGAAATAAGAGCCACGAGCGAGCAGCGCAGAGCTCTGACTCTTTTTTCTCTTTGGCTCGTGACACTTTTTCGCTTGGTTACACTGGTAATGGCACCAATGGATACGCGGCTCAGCTGCTGAATAGGCTCGTAAGAGCTGCACTTTAACGTTTTATTATGTCTCTGCCTTGTTTATTTTAACTCACCAGCTTTACAAACACCTCTGCAAGAGTTGGAACATTTTTGTCATTGCTCACTCAACCTCCATACGTCTTTGGCACCACAGCCATTGTTCAGTGGTTGAAGCAGAAAATGGCGCAGGAAGATATTGAGTTACAAATTATTTGGCTGGCTTATATGAATTCCGTTTTGTAGCCCACATGCTTTATTGTCTCGTATGCTATTCTGAAGAAAAAATGCATTCAGAAGTTTTGTGTGTCGACTCTGTTGAGGAATTCAGTTATCGAAATATAAATTACTGCCCACGAGAATGTGACAAACATCAGTGAATTGGGGAGGGGTGAGGTCTTTGTGCTGGGGCTCTAAAATAGTGACAAAGGGCAGTGATTTTATGCATTCAGTCATTAGTGGAGCTGAGTACAGATAAGCTAAATATGAAAAATGCAGAATATTGTCACTGGCCAGAATGCAGCTGTCATGCTTGCCTGGTTGTCATTATGTCTACTATGTCCAAACTGCTTTTTCGACAGGAGGTGCAACAGCCGCAGACGGAGCTGCTGCGGTATGTGCTGGAGCAGCCATACTCGCGGGAGATGGTCTGCAGCATGCTGGGACTCACGAAGCAGGTGAGGTTCTCCTGTTCTGATGACCGCCCTGGAGTTCTTTGTCCGTCCTGTGTTCTCTCTCTCTCTCTCCCTGTTATGACAGGCGCAAGTCAGCAGTGTAAAAAAAATTTTTTTTCTAAGCTTTCTCTCCCCAGTGACCTGCCTAAGTGAGCAATGTACTACCTCCTATCAAAATTATTTTTCTGCCATTTTCTGTGAGTTTTATACCACTATATCACCAATGTGAACCATGCCATTAACCTACAATAATGACATTGCGAAATTCGCACATGCATTACAAGGGGACTGTTGCACTGGAAATATGGCAAAGCTTTTAACACTAGCACACTGGTGGCATGCGGTAGACACCCCTCCTGTTCACCCGATAGTGCCACATATCGGCAAACTGAGTGCACGCCTGCTGCTTCAGAGCTGACCAGCATGTGCACATTTTGAAAAATTCACTCACTTACTCTGTTGCTATGACTTAAGACAATCGGGCCGAGACAAATGGGACCTTCTTTATGCACTGCATCTATGTGCACTCTGGCATCATTTTACATTTTCCTCGTCATTTGTGGGGACTTGGACGTCAACACTGAGCTATCACAGTGGTTACCGGAGCTTTAGAGCACTGTATTAGAACCTCTCGACATCATGATTGTACTCAGCTCTGTCTGTCCATGAGAATAGTTGCATGTGCAGACTATATCTGTGCATGATATGTCATTGTGACCTACATGAATTACTATGTGTCTGACCTCAGCTTCTGCATGCATTTACTCGTCGTTCTGGGTAACAGCAGCAGGAAACACACGCATGAATAAAAGCAAATTTCCTCAAAGCCCGTTGTTTGTTTGTGGCCACAAAACATGAACTCGTATCACTACACATGCATTCCTGTAGCGAATAGTCTAGGCACAGCCCGGATTAGACCACTTCATTTTGCCTTGCCAATTGTCATTATGTGTTGCGCTTACAAATATGGTAGCTTTTGGAAGAACATTTTTTTTTCCCATTTAAAATTTTTTTTATTATGCTTTTCTATCTCATTTTTGCTTTATGCTTTGGATTTTTTTTTTCTTCTGCTGCGTGTGTCTGTATCATAGACAGCCTAGTCTAGTCATCCTGTGTGTGTCGTGTAATCCCCCTCCCCTATAGATAGACGCCCCGCTGTTGAGTAATGGTCTTCACTCATTCCTCGTCCAAACGCGGGTAAGTCTTTGCTCTTCATTCGACCTGCCTAAGGTCAGCACAGGAATGTGTGTTTTTCAGCGCCCTCGCATGGACTGTGTGTTCTCATTCTTATTTGTGGGGGATATGTGAGTACGTATAACATTGCAGTTGTCCAAGTGCTTTGCTGCATTCTCTGAATGCATTGCCAGTACTCATGTAGAGCATAACACTGTGGATATTCGTTATTGGGTAATTGTGAATCATTTTTGGGCATTTTGCTACCTAGCACTGGCCTTTTTTGATGAAACCACTATTGGAATTACATGTAACTCGAGAGAAATGGTGCTTAGGTTCCTTGAATTAGTCCTAGAGGTTTGCCCTATTGCAAATGTGCACAACAGATTATGAAATAATTTTAAAGTACGAAACACTGCCTTTTATGTCTTTCGCTCAGCACAGATTCAGTGCTGAATGGTGCACTTTGCATGAGTAAGTAAACTTATTGATTGGTGTGATAAAGTAGAACATTGTTAATTCTAAGCTTGCTGGACAATGTAAAAATTCCAACTACAGTTTTAAATTACCTGGAATTGAAACAAAATGGAAAAGGTGAGTGCGCAACATTGTTAATCTGATTGCAGCAATTGACCTTTGCTACCTCTGAACAAAGCAAGGCTGCAGTCTATGTTTAACAAATAATTTTTCTTACACAGGGAGATGTGTCTGCCTGAAATTCGCTCACAGTAGTTCTGATGTCCGCAGTACGCAGTTGCACTTCTGTCGATGTAGCTCAGTTATTGGCAAAGCTGTGTGCCATTTGCTGGCGCTTTTATCCTCCAATGTGCTATGCAAGCGAGGGCGGTGGCACAGTGTAGCTTGAGATGCATTGCTCGCAGCTGTCGGTTGGAAAGGAGTGGTGGGAGAAGTTGTATGCACAGTCCATCTGGCAATTCTAGATGTGCCTGTGTGTGGTATGGGGCATTCTATATGGGCAAGCTCAGCACAACATGCGTGATGCATGAACTAGATACCATGCTCTGTGTTGGCATGGAGCAGTCTCAGTACATAACACTGCCATGGACTGCAGAGGGTTGCTTTCGCGAGTGCGGTGTCATTGTGCCGCTTGGAAATTCAGAGTGCTGTCATTTTTTTGGGCAGTGGCGTGTAAAGTGCTGAAGGGTCCTAGTAGGCCTTGCACGGTGCAACACTTGATTACGGGTTGAATTCGGCTGTTCCCTAGTTTGTGGCGATTCCGACTGTTCTCACATATTGTGAAAAGTCTTCGAATTAGCCGAGTTGGTGCATGCTGGCAGCTCAGGCTACCTGGTGAAGTTTTATGTGGGGGAGAGCTGAAACATCTATGAATAATCCAGGATCTCAAATTAACTGAGTTTAAATTACTAAGGTTTTAATGTACACTACTGTAATGGCAATGAGGTGTGTTAGTACTAGCTGAACCAAGCTCAGAGTAACTGCCAGAGGCATGTGACTTCAAGTGCCCCCCGGTTGAACTCCATGTGCAGCAGAAGCAGCGGTGCCCAGTGCTGGAGCAGGAGCTGGTTGCCCTGGTGGTACGGGCCATGGAGAAGTCTGAGCAGGAGGGGGGCTCAGAGGAGGAGCCCATCGAGCTCTTTTGGCAGAACCTGTCCAGCCAGCTCATCTACTTTGTGCTCTTCCAGTATGCCAACTTCCCACACATGGTGCTGGCCCTGCACGACCAGGCAAGCCCTTCCTTTATTCAGGCTCACTGCACGAAGCAAGAAAATACTTGTTGAACTCGTTGCCGGAGGTTAGCTCTAGGTTGTCTTGTATTGATAGTGCACTGCGCATTGTATAATGGCAAAGAGATTGCTCTAATCGAAATTAGCTCTTGTTAGCTAGTGGACTGCGAGAAATGAAATACAGGTGTCTCCTCTAAAACATGTTTTGGCACCAGTTTTCTATGTGGATACCAGAGGTCGCACATGCAGCCATTCATCTCAAGAAAGGTGGCAACCCATTATTTTTGGTTCAGCTTCGTGAGTTTTGAAAATGACTGGTGGGAAAAGTTCTAAATAAATCTTTCACAGCAATAAAAGGGCCTTTTCCGCTGGACAAATATCAACGTATCCAGTGAAAGACAGAGAATAAACCTTTACTGAGGGTAGTTATTGGATGGAATTGTCGTCAGAGCACCTTTAATGGTGTCATTAAATATTGGGGATTGAGAACTGTTCCAAGATTCTGGACTCAATAAGGAGGCGCCTGAGGTCAGGGACTCTGAATTGTTCGGAAGGAAAGAAGCTGCTTTTTGGTGGTTGTTATGAAACAACGAGCTGGCAATTGTGTTGAGGCAAAAAGAAAGAAGTATAGAAGGGTAAGCAAAGGAGGAGGAGCACCTGATTCAGTGAATTACATAGCTAAGGTCAAGCAATATCTTAATGAGCAATAGACATTCTGTATGTTTTGTGCACCTTGTTGCCCAGCTCCTCATGGGCTGAGCATCTGAAGAGTGCTTTAAAGCCTTATCCCCTGCACAGAGCTACTTGCAGACAGTTGCACACTATGACTGTGATACATGCTGGAGCACATAGGCATCAGTTAATAGGCTTGGCCTTTTGACCGTACTCTCCTGCAAAAGTTTTACTAAATGCATTGCCCGTCACATTCTCTTTGTGCTTGCAGCTGGTTGGCCGGAACTTGCGCAAGGGCAGGGACCACCTCATGTGGGTGCTGCTGCAGTTCATCTCTGGCAGCATCACCAAGAACCCAGTGAGTTTTTGGTGCGGTTTAAGGCAGGCTTCAAAGTGTCAGCAGAAGGGTTGGGGCCTGCTGCAAGTGTGGATCCCTCCAGTGTGGAAGAAAATCAAGTTTGAGCATGCAATTAATTATTACTCTAGAATTACCATGTGACAAGCACACTTGTTTCGTTTCCTAACTAGTTTTTCCTCTTGGCTTGTATAATATCCAGAAGCGGTGTTGAAATATTTATTTTGTACAAACTGGTGTTTTTCCTTTTTATATTAGACGAGCTTATAACGTTCCTTGTGGCTTTCCAGTTTTAAATTGATTCTGCTCAAGGGATGAATTATTTGCTTTCTATGTATTTATTCGAGGATGCTAGTGAGTTTGTACCAAATTGTGCATACAGTGACATTTATTGGTAACCTTGGGAATAACTACTAATAGTATCTACAAATTAAACTAATGCGTTGAATCAAGATTTTTGCCTGGGCTAGTTGTTTCATAGCTATAAGGTGAAAGAACAGTGTGCTGTACTGTGTTTGCATGTTCCTTCGCCCTCGTTTGTTTTGCGCTGTTCTTTCGCCTTATATATTAAACGACTGGAGCAACGGCAAGTTTGAAATCTACAATTACGGACATAAGTAAACGGAGCGCACTTTTTTGTTTCAATTGCAATTACGCCTTCTCTATCAAGTACACAGAAACATCACTTGTCCAAAAGGTAGCGCACTAGCGTCTGCTACCTGCCTGCACATGCCATAGGTGCCAGTTTCATTTAGACAGCTTGTCATAATGTTAGAAGGCAACAGCGTGTACATACTCCCAGCACAACTACACTGAAACAACACATGTGGGAAAACTGTAAGTGGTGCTTTTTTTCAAGTTGAGATAGTTGCTCTGGCTTCCACTCATGTGCACGTGCACAGAGCACAGCAAGGTCCTGAAGGCTTCAATTTTGTGTGCTAAACGTTGTTGATGGTAAATGCACATTTCAGAACAGGCCATCAGTTGTGCTTAGTAGGTTTCCATGTGTGGTGTGAGGGGCATAGTGCCTGCAACGGCTAAAATGCCACTCTACCCTTTCCACTGCCTGTCTTTTGTTTTCTTTCTTTCTCTTTCTTTTTTTTTTTTTTTTTTTTTTTTTTTTTGCATCGCCATTTTGAGTTGGTCATTGAGGCCACTGAGATGCCAAACCTGTTGCTGCTTCCTTTCCACATTACTGCTGGCAGTCACAACTCGTGAAATCATTTGGTTCCCAGTGGCAGCAAAGGGTGTTCAGAACACTTGAAATCGTGCGCATTGTTCATTCTTAATGAAGTATATTTATACATTATGAGACTTGCAGAGATATTTCTTTTTTTTTTTTATTAGATTTGTGCTTGTTGCGTGTTCTCATCACTGTTAGCCTTGGAGAGCCCATGCAGCTTTCGAGAAGGTATTGAGGGATGAAACGTGTCTTAAATTCGATCCCTTTCTACTTGGCATCCATGCACAACAGACTATGCAAAGGAGCAGCTCCTCAAGAAATGCTCGAAATTTAATTAATATTGATGTAGTCAAATTGTTTGCTGCGAACGGCCACAGTGTGAAGTGTGATTGGTTCCAAAGTAAAGGAAATCAAAGCTGCCCATGGAGCAGCCCAGTTTGAGAGCCTGTAGTACCGTGGTCTGCTGCTGTTAAACACCTGGACTTCACATTGTGTGTAAACAGCTCAACGACTTCCTGCCCGTGATGAAGCTGTACGACCTGCTGTACCCGGAGAAGGATCCCCTGCCTTTCCCAGATGTGACCAAGCCGCACTGCACGCGTGCACTGGCCATCACCTCCATCTGGGTGCACCTGACGCGCAAAGCCCAGTTGGAGAAAGTGCGGCTGCAGAGGCCCCTGCCCCACGCTCTGTCCACACACCTCGAGTGAGAAGGAGCTCTTGGCTGCTTCCCCATTGCCACTGGGGCTTGGGCGGTTGATGCTGTCTAGTGGTTGCACATCCCGCCACCAGGGCTTTTACGAGCGAGAACTTTAAAGGGACGCAGAGGACAGAGCCAAGTCAGCCCGCATAAACAGATTTTTATGTTCTGCTTATGCAAACATTGCATTTATTGAAAAGGGAGCTTTTTAAGTTAAAAGGTCAAAAAATGGATTGCAGGTATATTGCCACTACCAGCTGTTTTTGAAACTGTGCAGTGTGTCAACTTTCTTTTTGGGCGCACGTCTCTGAGGCTAGGTTGCTCTGCCATTCTCTTTCTGACAGTGATCATGGAGCCCTCTCCTGTTTTGATGAATCAAATTTGTACTAAGGCATGGAAGAACTTTTAAAGCCAGTTTCCCCCTTAGTCATAAATATCTTTTTTACTGCTGAAAAAGCATCAAAATAGCCAGAAAGAGTCATACAATTCTACCAATTTATATCAAGAGCAGAAATTGAAAAAAAGTCAACTGAGCAACAAATATGAAACATTCAGTGAACTGAGCAACAAATATGAAACATTCAGTAAACAAGCATTTTTCTGTGCTGATTGGAAATGTGCCATTTAATTTTATGAAAAGTAAGTTTTCGCACACTTACATAGTACTTTATGCAGGTTTCTGCAATGACATTTTATTTATGAAATTTCACTGCAGGAAACTTTCTAAAAATGCATGCCATTGGTCTCCCTTGGCATCAGGTGTCATCCAACCGACTATGGGTTCATTTTAGAGTTTGTATCCCTGTTTTTTTATGGCAACATCAAGAACCTTCAAACTCAATTTTTACAGATGCCTCGATATTTGATTGAAGTTTGTGTATAATTCAAAAGGCATATAGTTGCCATCTACAAGTGCTGTTCACAGCGTCTAGTCTTCCTTTGGAATACTGAGAACTAGATCTCAGTTTCGAAATCACAGTGTCTGCTGTTTTATTGAGGAAAATGCACTGTACTGATGCACTGTAACGTGAAAGCAATACTTTATGCCTTTCCGGATGGTTCACCAACCTGACAGGTGCAGTGTGCCGAAATGTAGTGAAGCTCACTTGCATTGGATACAAAAGCTTATTAAGTTGAAAAGGTCATTCAAGGGTTACCATAGTTTATATGGAAATGATGTTTAATAAGTAGAGCTGTTGTATCTTGGTTGCAGGTACCTCCAGCAGCCCTTTGTGAACCAGTCTACACTCAGCTTTGGGAACGACTACTGGATATCCCTTCTCTGCAATGCCTGTGAGTTATTGATGCTGTTTTTTGATGTTCGCTCTGGTGTCATATACTTGCAGTTAGTGAACACTGCATGTACATGAGCTTTGCAGTCCTTCAAATGTTCTTCTCCAATCTTTATTTTAGGCGTTCGTATTATCTAGCGTGCCATTTTTAAAACTTAGTATCGAAACAGCGGAAGAAGATGTATGACATAAAGCACGAGCTCTTGTAATTTTCTAATTGAGTCACATAGGGGCATTAGGTTTTTCGAATCTTAAGCACCCTCTCTCAGTTTAGGCATGTGGTCATGAAAAAAGGGGTTGCTTAGAATCAAGTACATAAGCTTATGTAAACTATGTCTGAGTTTTTGGGAAGCAGGAACATAAATTTATGACAGTGTTTATTCGTTTTGTGGGCACTGTATGTAAACTTTCAAGCATAGTTCCCAAGAAGCTGCTTTCTGGTTCAGTCTCATCGGGTTACTCGGAATTGCAAGGGTGGCCAGTTAAGTTGTGGTACCACTACTACACTAAAACAAATCTTCCTTGTGTCAG
This sequence comes from Amblyomma maculatum, assembly GCF_055883805.1. Classification (NCBI taxonomy): domain Eukaryota; kingdom Metazoa; phylum Arthropoda; class Arachnida; order Ixodida; family Ixodidae; genus Amblyomma; species Amblyomma maculatum. The sequence continues at coordinate 12,317,306 of NC_139352.1, forward strand.
TGCCTGGTTTTTTGCTGCTTCAACGTAAATTTTCTGAGCACCTCTTTTTTTAAATGGGGAACCTTGGAACCTCAAGAATGCGCTTAGAATGGAAGCAGTTCAAGTTGAAAAGGGCTGTCAAAAATTGCAAGTGGTTGCTTAATCTTGGTTCAGTATGTTGCACGATCAGATTAGAGGTTTTGCAGTCTGGTGCTTTCCTTTGCAAAAAATTGTTTCTGAGACATGATGCAAGGGCACTTCGTTCCATGTACAGCAGCCTCAGTATGCTGTTAGCGTGCAGCATCCTTTGACAGTGCCATGGTGTGCACCTTGTGCAGACAGCACCAACCAGGAGTACTTCATCCGCCCCATGGGTGTGCTGGCCGAGGCCATCCAGTGCAGCCAGCGCAGCCAAGGCTCCATGTCTTCATCCAGTTCGAGCACGCCCAATGCAACACATCCACTGGGCATGAACGTGCTTGACTCACTCACAGTTCACACCAAGATGAGGCATGTCTTTCTGTGCCCTTAGTTTTCTGGGTTACGTGCGGATTCCCTGTAAATTGATGCTTCGCATGTTCACTGAGAGAAGGTCTCACTGCAGTGTTTAATTCTGGATAATTTTCCTCTACACAGCACCCATGTACCCCATAATCTTGTTCTGATGAATTTTGGAGCGCAACTCTTAGGCGCTCGTTCATCAATTGAGCCACATTACTGTTGACCAGTGTAGTCAAGTGGAAGAGAGTGTAGAAGATGCGCAAAAGAAGAACCATTCTCTCTTCATATATATGATCATGTTCTTATACTTGCATTGTTAATAGGGGTGCATGAATTAATATAGTTTACATTGTTTACACTGTTTGACACTATTGTTTGCTCCGCAAATGACACCTTAACTTGGGACCTCAATGTGATGTTCCTTAGGTTTGCCATCCTGCATGCCACAGTGACCGAAACAAGTTGGCAGAGCTCACGCATGAATAGAGCGGGTTGAGTGTTGTGGATGTGAGCGTTGGATATGAATTATATTGTGGAAGAACTCAATGAATAACTGTGCTCTTTTGTGCTGCTTTTGTAGCTCCTGCTGTATTCTCTGCTGGTGCTATTTTCTCTGTTCATCTTTTCATATTAGTAGTAGCACATCTGAATACCTTGTCAAATACTAAAATGATGAGCGAGTAGATTGGGAAAGGACCCACGGGATCATGAACAAGTAGCTGCATCAGAATGTTAGTTGCATTTTAGTTTTATTGCTGATGTTGTGGAATACAAAGATGACTGTTAGATGTGCAGTATTTTGTCTGTAAGATTAGTTAAAGCTGTGTGGATACTTGAAAATGTGGATAAATTGACAGCACTTGCTTTCCTTTCTTTTTTTAAAAGAAATATTCATTCAATCCACGTCACACTGGTGTATCGGCTGTGGTGTGCTTTGAACATACAGGTGTGAGCAAGAATAAAAGGAGCATTTGGTTTGCTCTTAAATTTACACTTCTGCATGGAACAAGGGAAGACATTGAGGACATCATGCATCTAGGGGAAAGCTACTGACCAAAAATCCATTAACTAATGAAGTGATCTTTTTTATGAATGCTTTCTTCCATAGCCATGAATGATAAAGAAAGGGTTGAAGATGGGGGCACAGACTGAGGAAGATTTGTGAACATTCCCTGTTGTTGGCCTGTTATTTCCACAGCCTGATCCACAACGTGGTGACCCATGTCATGAAGATCCCCCAGGCAAAGTCGACAGTCTCCCTTACGCCAGCACTCATAGAAACCTACAGTCGTCTGCTGGTGTACAGCGAGATCGAATCGCTTGGCATCAAGGGCTTCATCAGTGAGTTACACCCTTTCCTCTGTGGCACCTGTGCTCGTACAACGTATGTGATGCACTGCTCATCATTTATTTCACAAAATGATTGCTGCTGAGCCGCACACTTAGTCGTTAATGCCTACAAAAATAATTTATGCATGGAAAACAATCATCCTGCGTAGTAAGACGGATTTATTCAGCTTTTGTGCTGTATCAGTAAGTTTTAGGGATCATTCTATTTACCGTAGATCTTTTATTGCAACTGAGACAAGAAAAAGGTAGGCGCTTAGATGAAGTGATATTATGTTTATATATGGTTGGTTTGGCTTGGTTTATGGTCTTTAACGTTTCGAAGTGACTTGGGCTATGAGAGATGCTGTAGTGGAGGGCTCCGGAAATTTCGACCACCTGGGGTTTTTTAACGTGCACTGACAACACATAGCACAGTAATTATATATGTCATGCTAATAAACATAATATATTTAGATTGCTTCTCCACATTTCTCTGATGCAAGGTTTTATTGAGTGTTACTCATATTTTTTATTTTTTCTTGCACTTAGTTGCAATAAAGTTTTCAGACGATGCAGACACAGAGTAACGTGTCTTTGTTCTCGCATTGTAGGGATTTTGGTGCGTGTTTTCTTCCCACTGTGTCTTGCTTGTTTATTGTCATCTGTGAAGTGGTTTCAGAAACTTTACCCCATGTAGTCGAAACATGTTAGGCTGACAGGGAAAATTATTTTCTCGGTACATTTTGCAACCGTTTGCTTTATCATAAGTGGATAATTAGGGCAATGAAATATTAATGTAATCGATTTGAGGGCTCACTTTTCATTAGCCATTAGCAAATGGGATCAGTTTCCTCAATAGTATGTGACCAAATGCTAAACTGCAATGACATTTCAGGCTCTACTGTGAGATATGTGATGACTTGTGCCGTTGCACTGGTGTCAGGTGTATTTTGTATATTGTGCGCCCATCCTTATACACTACTTAGTATGTCTTTCAGCGGTGCAAGCGCGTGGGAATGAATGGCTGAGTCTGTTAGCCAATCAGTCGGTCAGCAAATGAATGAACATATGAAACGGGCAGGTGGATAGATGAATGTATGTGGGAGAGGCTGCTGCCATGACCTCTGTGCAACCCTCCTTGCAGACCACCTCCTGCCCACGGTGTTCCGGCAGCAGGCGTGGGGCATCCTGCACACCCTGCTGGAGATGTTCAGCTACCGGCTGCATCACATCCAGCCCCACTATCGGGTGCAGCTGCTGTCGCATCTGCACAGCCTGGCCGCTGTGCCACAGACCAACCAGACACAGCTGCACCTCTGGTGGGTCCACCTCACTTCCCTTTGAGGAGGCCTCTTCGAACCCAAACAAATTAGTGCTCTTTCAGTATTGTTCAGTTGTGTTTCATCACAAAATGAGCAGTTTGTTGAAAATGTGTCGCAAGTTCAGTGCTACTAGTGCTTCTGAGGTCATTAGTAGAATTTTCATGGGCTAATCACATTATCTTCATGCTTTGTTTGCCTTAATTGGTTGTCTTACCTGACAGCCTGGGCCATTGTTGCCAAATGTGCTCGAGCCTGCATAATGGAAATGATATGGACGGCATTTCTGTGTTGAAATGTCATACACTTCTTATGAGTGCTGATGGTATCTTTCGAGGGTTTTCCCCGTTCTGACACGACAGCCTTGTTCGGTTTGAGGGGGCGGGGAGTCTGGTATTTTCGCCATGGCATGGAAATCCTGACTGGTTGAAAGAAGCATGATATCGTAGCCAAGAAATATCACTGAAAAGAAAAATTAGCTAGTCAAGTGCTGGAATTGAACCTTGCTTACTGCTTACTTGAGTTGCAAGCTGGGCGTGCTGCATGTAGGCCATAAAGGAATGCTGTTGCGTGGCATTCGTGGGCAAAGTCCCCCCACGAATGCCACGAAGGGTCCCCGGAATTTTCTGCCTTCTGTGCAAACAGAGGGATACTTCTGAACAAAAGGCCAAGCAGTGAATGGTGCCTCTTGCAGCTTATCCTGCGATATGTATACATGTATACATGCGACTAAAATTTTTTTCAGTATTTCTTCAACATCCCTCCTCAATGTTTCTCACTTTCTCCTCTGCATCACAGTGTGGAGAGCACAGCCCTAAAGCTTATCACGGGCTTGGGCAGTGCCGAGGTGCAGCCCCAGCTGTCCCGCTTCCAGACAGAGCCCAAGACTCTGCTCTCCTCTGAGTCGGAGGAGCTCAACAAGGCTCTGATCCTGACCCTGGCCAGGGCAGTCCACATCACCGGATCAGAGTCCCTCTCCATGGTGTGGTGCAAGGAGCTACTCACCACGGCCATGCAGAGCACCCCACACAGCTGGTCCAGCCTGACCCTGCTCAGCTTTCCCCCAAGCCTGGCTGAGTTCTTCCAGCAGCACCAGGCCCAGCGCGAGAGCAAGGCCCAGCTCAAGCGCTCCGTAGAGGAGGAGTATCGCAAGTGGAAGAGTACGGTCATTCAGCTCCCTGCCTCCCTTTCTTTCACTCTTGCACGAGCTGAGCAGGTGTCGTGCATGAAAGCAAGGGGACTTATTTATTGGGACGCTGAGGATAAGTTCAAGCTCGGCTGTTTAAAGGTTTTTCAATCTTATTAGCCTCGGGAAAAGAGCTCTCATGTCAGCTCCTGCCCCTGCCTATGCAACATTTATGGAAAAAGGAGCACGCAGACTCATAGCCCCACAAAACATCAGCTATGTAAGAAGGGGGTTTATTTTGATGGTCCAAGCACTCACTTGAATGAGAACATCTTCGGCGGAACCCCACCTGGTTGGGTACTTGAAACAAAAATTGAAAAACACTTATCACCAACCAAATTATTTATTAGAACCCGACGTTTCGGGACCAACTCTGTCCCTTCCTCAGGGGTGACTCACTCAGCGCGCTATGTCCAATCCAACACACACTTTGGGTTTCTGCCTCCTCGTCCTTCACTAGCTCAAAAAGCTACCACTGCATTATTTTCGTCACTACAATCACCCCCGAGCAAAGAGGGAGCTATTTTGGCGACTCAAAGGAAGGACAATATGGCCGGGGTCGTAAAACGGATTCAGGCGTTGAACGTGAGCAGTCTCACACTCGTGACGATGCAGATCAGAAAAGGGGTATCAAGCTCCACGACCTAGTTGACTGATGATGTCTGCTGAATAAGTCTATACAGGTCTTAGCACTTGGCCAAAATTTGTGGGACAAGTGCGGGCTTGCTACAGGAACCCACAACCTAACAAGCGACCTGGTTTGAAAGAGGCTGACCTGGTCGAAAGTGTATGTGCAGGCTTGCTGACAAATTTGGTTCTCCGTCATGATTGATCAGGCTAGGTTTCAGCATGTTTCGCGACCTGGGAAACAGCAGTACATTTGGAACTGTAAGGACGGTCGAGGAGGATCGTGTCTAAAATAGATGCGGACGCACGTCCATGTAGAAGGAAGAACGACAAAAATCCTGGTAGGGGTCTATGTGGTGATAATGTAAGCAAACGTAATGAATGGAAGGATAGTGTCCCAGTTAGTGTGATCAGGTGCAATATACTTAGGGATCATATGTCTCCGAGCATTCGGTTGAATCGCTGAGCGAGACCACTAGTTTGTGGATGATAGGCAGTGGTGGGGCAGTAGATAATCTGACTTTTTGTGAGGAGCGAACCCACCTCAGAAAAGAATACTTGTTCTCTATCACTCAACAGCGGAGCGTGAGTACTGATGTCTATCGCATGAGTGACAGTCGCACTGTGGCCCAAGGAGGCCTGCTGAATGTCGAAGGAAGAATGAAAGTGGTTCAGCAGCGTAGAAGCTAGGCCTGTTGAGTAGGATTTGGGCTGTCACCAGTAGTTATGGCAAATACAGATGAAGGGATGTAATAAGGAGCAGCGGAAGGTCATTCAGCGTCAGTTCACTGGATGTAAAGGGAAATCGGAGTCAACTAGGTTGGTGCGTTCTAGGCAGGTACCAGCAAGTAGGGTACAGTCAGAGGAAAACGGATTACCTACTGTCATTTTGATAACAGAGTGGTCCACAGTGAGCACAGCAAGTGGCAGGGGAAGGAAAACAAAAACATCATATGAGGTAAACAGGACGGCAGAATTAGGTACAGAGTTGTAAGACAGTGTGACGATGACAGAAGCGTGTGGGGGGCACGCCAGTATCGTCAATGACTCGTAGTTTTCCACAGACAGGCGCCACAGCATCCACGTGCACGTCAGGAAAAGTAGGAAATTCAACCTTGGTCCGTGTGCAGTTGATAACGGTATTGTGCTTTGATTGGAAGTCCCAAACCAGAATAACTTCGTAGGTGCATGACAGCAGTACAGCAAATTCATTTGTGTACAGAACGTCCTGATTGTAAACACGAGCCATGCACACGGCTAACAGCTTAACAAGGTGTGCAATCGCAGTGATTAGAGAAACACCAGACGGGAGGGCTCACTTTACGCAGTGAATGGCAAAGACAGGCTGCAATAACAGAAACGGCGGCCCCAGTATCAACAAAGGCCTATGTAGCAACAGTTTTGACACATATATCTAGTATCACATTGGCAGGCGACAATGGAGGACTTGCAAGTGTCAATGAGAGCGTACTTCCTACCTTAGGAACTGCGGTTAATGATTTTCTGTTGGCAGAGAGTTGGACTGGCGGCGCATCGGTGAAAGTGGGCGTGAGGAGTGGAGCGAGATGATAGGGGCGAATGCAGGCGGGGGTGAGTCATATGTCTCGTAATGAGGAGCAGCGTGCCGAAGAGCGTAGGTGGCTACTCGCGGAGGAACATGTGGCATCGGCAGTAGCGAACAATATGACCAGGGATGTTGCAGGTGTAGCACATAGGGCGGTTATCTGGAGTATGCTAGCGGATGATGGCTGGGGATGATGGCACAACAGGTGGTATAGCCGGCACCCATTAGGATGTTGAGTAGGAGGGAAAACAGCTTTGAGACTGGTAGGCAGTTTCAACATACGTAAGTGGCGCAGCCGCTCTATTTGGGCTTAGCTGCAAATGTGAAGAACAGTTTTGGCAACTCTATCCTGGATGACATGATTATCTATTGCAGGAGCCAGCCTAGATGACATCTCCTGAGAGCAGGGTACCATTGAAAGCTGTCATGAAACCTTCTCACACACAAATTCCTTAATCTGATGGAGTAGTGTGGTGTCAATGCCAGTAGTCAAACTTTCGATGGGGGCTCATCTGGATGGCGAGGAATGAGATGCATTGTCGCCTTAGCTCGTCGAAGCTTTGACACAGAGTGATCACATTGGGGACAGTGCGAAGATCCTCAGCCAAAAGCATCTGAAATGTGCGGTTCTCGATTCCCTTGAGGATGTGTATAATTTTCTTAGTCTCAGACATTGACGCATTGACGTGGTGACAAAGGTCAACTACGTCCTTGGTATAACTTATAAATGTTTCTCCCTTGTAGTAATGCTTGACACAAAGCTTGCGTACCGCTGGGTGACCGAAGACATCTGTAAAGAATGTTTTAAATGTAGTCCAGTTAGGTAGGTCCGTTTCATTGCTTGTGTGCCGCAGTTTGGCAACTTGAGTTAAATAGAAAATAATGTTTAGTTTGAGCACGTCGTCTCATTTATTATGCATACTCATGTGCCTCCAGGATGCGATCCACTCTTCGACATCCCAGTCAATGGTTCTGTTGTAGATTGGGCGGTCACATTGGTGCATTGGCCCAGCACGATGGAAGGCACATGGCCACTGGCACTTGATCCAGAGTGGTCATAGTAGAGGTTCCAGAGTGCTGGTAACTTGCGGGTTCGAAGTTCCAAGTTGTCGTCTCTCATCTCCACCAGTTGTAAGAGGCATTTACAATGGTTGATGGTGCCAACGCTCAGTACAGTGTGTCCAACCCAGCACACACTCTCGGCTTCTGCTTCCTCATCCTTCACTATCACTGCATCACTTTTGTTACGACTGTTATAATTTAGTTAACAGTGACTTGTGGTAGAGTGAAATGGTTTGACATAACCACATCCTGCAAAGAAGGTCTACTTCAAGCAGTTGTTATAGTTTCTGTGCTTTTTATTCAGCAAATTTCATTTGAATTGGTGACTCATTAAAGACATTTGTGAGTAGCTTGCTAATTAAAGGGGCTGCCATCATTTTATTATCAGTCAAGGTGTATTAGATTTGTACAGTGCCACAGATTATCTCTGCGTTCACTGTGAGAACAGTATTTTGTGCGAGAAGTTGTTTTGGTTCCGTTTTTTAGCTGTAGCCTGCTCAGAAAAGCTGGTTACCACGTTTTGGGACTCTTTCTGTATTTTAATGTAAAATACCTTATTCTTCTTGTTTCTTTTCAGCCATGAGTAATGAGAATGACATTATTGCCCACTTCTCTCAGCAAGGGACTCCGCACTTATTTCTGTGGTAAGGTGGTCATTCCCTCTTATCTTATTATCTACATTTAAACCAGAAACATAATAAACCTCAGGCAGATAGTTCACACCCATGAGCTGTGCATTAGAAGAAAAAAAAAAAAAATCAGCACAAAGCAGATACAGCTCATATGATATCCTGCAGGCCTATGCTTTGGCAAAATGATGTAGTGTTTGCAGTCATATGCTCTGTGCTATGCCTTTTCTACCTCTTGAGCCTTTACAGGATCTGCAGTGTTGATCCTATGGTGTACATTGTTTATTTTCAGTTTGCTATGGAAAATGCTCTTGGAAAACGACCGGATAAGCCCACTGGCCTACAAGTGAGTTGCTTGAGGAGGTGGTGTAATTAGTGTCCTGGTAACATACCTTGGTTGTGCTCATAACCTGCCTGGAATTTAAAGTTCATTTGTGTAATGCGTTTCTGAAAAGTGGTCATAGGGGAGGTTGGTAAGTACTAAACCTTTAATCAGGAGGTGCAGTATGACCGCGATATCGATCGTAAATTCTTAACTGTGCACAGTTGCATTCATGACTTATAGCACACCATTGGAGGCTGTGTTGCTGTTTGTTATGTGCAGGGACGCCATCTGTTGGGAGCCGACTGCATAACTTGTGAGCACTGCTGTAGGGCTTACAGTGCTTTGGGAAGCAAGCTCTAATTGCTTACTGCATGTTATGGTCCTTCTTGTTTGCTATAGCAACCGGTGAAGTATCTAGGGTCCTTATGTAAGAGCTTTAGACCAGTGAGCATCAGATCTGGTTAAATAAATATTTTTAACTTTGCTATATTGTTGCGAAAGCAACACTCCGACAGCCAAAGCGAGACTTCAGGTGGCCGCAGCTACGCTGTGAAGAGGTGTAGCTACAGTCTCCTCATAAAAAAATCAGCCTGCCATAACATTAAAATTCACGTTACCCCTATGCCACGGGCAGGAGCTGCCAACTCTGGTCGCTCCTTTCATATGGGAGGGTAATATCAAAATCAGCTTGCCAGAACCGTTTGCATTCTCGTTACCTTTACGACATGCAGGCACTTCCATACGGCTTGGTTGAAGCGTGACTTTATATTTGGGCTGGTAGCTTACGCTCTCGCATCATACTTTTAAAGGATGAGCTTAAGTCTCCCCAATAATGTAGCACCTTACACTAATAGGGGAATAATGTAGCAGGCAAAAGAAGTTTCCGCCGTTGCTTTCGCAATTCAACTAGGGTTGACCAGAGCTAAACCACAGCTAATTTTTGGATGCAAAGCTCCTTGCTCATATTTCTACTGGCTCTTTTCTTTCTGTTTATATTTGTTTCGTAAATGCATATTTTTTGCAAGTTTTCTCACCTTTTTTTTTTTTTTTTACAACAAATAAAGATGATTGCACATAGTGTTTCTTTAAAAGAAAGTGTTGCTTACCCCCAGGGCGGTGATTTTTTTTTCTTTTAAACTATAGCACGATGTGGTTGGGCTGTTTTGTGGTGCCCACCTCTGATATTTTGAGCTCCTCATTCAATCCCATTCCCTTTAACTATTTGACAAACTGAAACCTCTTGAGAGTTCTGACATCGCAGTTAATGCAGACTTGTTGCAGCTGCAATTTGATCACCTTGTCACAACTGAACAGTTTTTGAAAGTGCCCCGCCTGAGTGGCGCAGTGGTTACGACGTTCGACTACTGTTCCCAAGGATGCGGGATCGAATCCAGGCCTCGGCAGCTGCTTTTCGAAGGAGGCAAAAAGCAAGCCACCCGTGTGCTGTGTGATGTCAGTGCACATTAAAGAACTCCAGGTGGTCGAAATTTTCGAAGTCCTTCACTAGGGTGCCTCTCATAGCCTGAGTCGCTTTGGGACCTTAAACCAAACAAACCAGAACCAAGAACCAGTTTTTGAAAGTGACGTAGGTCTGGGTATCTCCAGTTGGTACGTCCAAGGTGATATTTTTTTTAGGGTTTTTATAGGTTTAGAACCTGCTAGTTCAAATAGTGTGAAGTGGTTGTTGAATTTCTCTCATTATCATTTTACATTGTCAAGCTCTCACAGCTTTCTTATGTTTTATTTATTTATTTTTTTTCTCCACCAGGATTTTAGACAGAATTGGCGCCCGTGCCCTTTCTTCGCACCTCAGGACTTTCGCTGACTTTCTGGTCTTCGAAGTCTCCAATTCAGTGGGGGGGCAACATGTGAACAAGGCGAGTGAACCTCTCTTGACTTGTATTGCAGAGATGTTTACTGCATATTTGAAATAGCTCACTTCTTTTTCTTTGACAGTGCATCGATGCCTTGAATGACCTGATCTGGAAGTACCATGTCATCTCCCTGGACAGGCTGATTCTTTGCCTGGTCAGTGCACTGTGTAGACTGGCCTTGCTTCATGTGACATCTCACGCTTAAACATGCTTCATATGGTATCTCGTTGCTGTCTCTGCTGTTAATGTGCAGGCTCTTCGCAGCTTTGAGGGCAATGAAATCCAGGTGTGCTTCTTCATCATACAAATGTTGCTGATCCGGCCATCGGAGTTCAAGAACCGGGTCCTGGATTTTGTGAAGGATGTGAGTACCCCTTGTTTTTTGTTGCTGTGTTTAGTGTGTCCTGTGCTCTGTATTGTGTGATTTGGTTAACTGCGTTATTGTGTGCTTTCAGAATTCTCCCGAGCATTGGAAGCAGACGGATTGGCACGAGAAGCACTTGGCGTTCCACAGGGTATGTCTGGTGCATTGATTTTGTAAAATTAATGCAGCTGTCTCCACCTCCAGTAGCCTTTATTGAATGCTTTTCTTAGTTGTAAACAATGCAGTATGCTTGGGCTGTTAAGCAATCATTAGTCTTAAGAAGGAGTCAGGTACTATATTTGAAAGAGAATATGAACTGAAAACATTGCATTAAAGAGATAATTTTTTCCCCAAATGCTATTGTCTCTTTTTCTTATTTACGTGTCAAATGAAATGCAGTGTTTGTAGCTCAGAGATAATTGGTTTGTTTTCTGCAACCACCGGCAAAATCATGGGATTGAGTGGCAGATGTTAGTGTTGCAAACACTGCTTGTGTCACAGCTGGAAAAAGTTAGCTTTGATTCATGAATTTTGCGCTAATCTGGTTATGGGGATATTATTTAACGAATTTATCGCTGAGAGGAACCTAGAACTGTGTCTACCTGTCTCGTTTTTATAGTTGCTGCCTTGAAAAATACTCCTGGGTCCATATTTCGAGTTTGCACTGTTTTCAGAGGTGTCATTATCTCCCTGACCTCAAGCCATCTGACTGGTGGAAACACTGGAACTGGAAGCGGTACTGAATATCGGTTCCGGTGTTTCCACCTCGAGGTCAGGGAGGTAACATCCCTTCTAAAAACGACGCAAGCTTAGGATACGGGCTCTGCTTTTCTCTGCAGAAGTATCCAGAGAAGTTCTACTTTGAAGGCCTGCAGGACCTGAGTGGGCAGAGCCAGCAGCACACCTACCTACCTGTGTACTTCGGCAACATCTGCCTGCGCTTCATCCCGGTAGGTGCACCGCATTGTTTGTGCTGTATCAGACTCTACTTAATCAACCTCCACTTTGTTGCTTTGCGAGGCTCTGCTTGCAAATCCTTCTTTCTGGAGCATGTGAGCGATGTTTCTCTTCAGGTAGCAGCTTCCAGCCTGTTTGTTTCTTGTTATCCTTTTTTTTTCTCCTGTGTCTGTATTTGTGCCGTTACCAATCGTAAGTTTGTTTCTGCTTTCTGTTTTTCTTTGCGCAGGTGATCGCAGATCAGACTGATTTTGACAAGCAAACCCATCAGTGTTTGCAGCTTACTATTTAACAGCTTGAAAGTGTTGTCAAATGATCATTTCAGCTTGCTTTTGTATTTCTTCACGATTCTTGCCATCTTGCAAGACTTGACCTCGTGACCAAGTTTGTTTCACTGTGTTCTCGCTTTGGAAGCCTAGAGGTGCTTATTTACTCTGCTGTGTGCCAGGGAGGCCTTGAAACATTCTAGTTAGTGCTAGTGTCTCCAATCCGAGAAGAAAAGAGCATGTAGTCAAAAGCATGCCAAGAAAGCAGGTTAAACATAAACTGATGATATCTAGTTTACTGAGCAGGAAAAATAAATTTGCAGCTCGAGTGACCCTCCAGTACACGCTGGTCTCGCTCAGAGGAGGCAGGTTTCACCAGAGGCTAACTACGGGCATTAATTTGCGCGTTGTGTTCATTTCGCCACGTCCAGGTAATGGACATTGTCATCCACCGATTCCTGGAGCTCTACCCAGTGGCCACCATCTCTGTTGAATCTCTGCTCGACCACCTTGGCTGCCTGTACAAGTTCCATGGTAGGCGGCAGATTTCTGTCTCTTTGTCACCGCGCCTTTGACATTACCGCTGCTTAGCGTTACTGCGGTTGCCGCTGCTCGTGCATAGAAATGCAGCAGACGACGCGGTGTTAGCCTATGTCGTCACCGGCTGCGCCGGTTGCCAGATCAGCAAGCTGTTCACGAAGATACGAAAATATTAGTTTTAAAAATATCAGCAGCTCTGATGCAGCTGAAACTTGAGGTTTAGTTGCTTGGCACATCAGGAATAAGACACAATAAATAGTTTACTATACTCCAAAATTGGTGTCATGACCCCTTTAAGGATATGACGCTACTGTAGGCTACCAGCCCGTGAATTCAACGGTCCTGGCAGGCTGATTCTGATATTGCCCTCCCATATAATTAGAGAGGTCCTAGTTTGCAGCTCCTGCCAAACGCAATGTCAGGCAACCCTACCTCTAGTTAGTGCTCGGTCATGTCAGCTGCCAGCTATTACCTGGCAATGCCATGCTCGGGATTTTTCGCTCACAACACCAACACCAGCCGCCGACTTCAGATCTTTGGTGAGCAGGTCCTGTAATGCTATGGTGTTATAACGCATTTTGCCTAAACATCCTTCAGCCCACAAATTGCCGATCCGACTATATTTAACACCATCGAGAAAAATTAGTAAGTTTACATTCTCATGCGCAAAACCAAAAGGTGAAAAACGCACATGCACTTGTCACATGTGAAGAATAGACACAGCAATAAGACACCAGTACGTTAATCTGCTTATGAACTGCTGTTTCTAGTTCCTAACTTGCTTGGTGGACTGCACAGATATTGTGTCTACACAGGAACAATGCTTTTAAAATAGTTGAGAACTCTCTCACACAGGAAAAAATGGGAGTAGCGATGCAGCACATGGCTACATTCGTAGATGGTAGAGCGCTTTAACGACAGGGTTGAAAAACACTTGCACACAGACAGGCATTCAATTTGCAACCCACAGTTCCCCAGCCGGGCGTGCTGATAATTGGTGCCTTGTGTCAAGAGTAGAAGTGCGTCAGCAGTTTGCATACAAGGGTGAAAAAATATCTGGTCTGTACAGCTTATTGCTTTTCTGATTGCATTCAACAAATTAACATATATTGCTGCGTATAAATTGACTCCTAATATATGTTGATTCCAGAACCCACAGCCCTTGTTCAATAAACAGAAGAATCGACTCCAAATGTAGGCCAATGCATACCCACCATCTCTGCCCTGCGACCCCCATACACTCTTATTATGTAGTTTCCTGTGAAATCAGATTGGGGCAAGCATGCAGCTCAAAGCATTAATGTGCAGTGATGCAGTCACAAGGCCAGCAGTGGGCTTCAGAGGCAACAAAATGGCGTTTCATCCTGCCATCTGCACTTGTGTGTGGCCTGGCTGACTTTCCACAAACTGGACTGAAAGCAGTCTTATAGCTTCAAATTTCGACGCAGCGCACACTCGGGAAGTGATTATGATAAGTTCACTGTCTTACTGTCTACTACTGACATGGAAAAGCTGCAGCTGGCACAAGCTAGCTGAGTAAACAACATGTTTCAATTTTCTATAACGGAGATTTTTGCTTATGAATTAACGGCTTTTTCTGACACGTGGAGGTCTATGCATCCTGCCGGAGATGGCCACTGACAGAGTGTTTACTGCTGCCCGCTGTTTGTTTGAAACTAGTACCTTGGATGCTGCTGACATCAACTCCATGGTGACCCCTCCCCCAATTCCAGTTGGTTACATTTTATAAAAAAAAAAAAAGTGGACTTTTACCTTTCGCCTTGTGCAGCTATGGCATGCATGGTTTGTCGCCGGTGGATTAACTTAATCATTCCTTGGAAGTGCTATTACTTTGCAGCAAGTGTTGAAGGAAATGTTGTTGTTTTCTATGTTTGGTTTTCTGATGGAGCTGTAAATGACCTTTGTCACAAACTGTGAGTTTTCAAGCCAGCCACTGACAACAAACTGCATTTTCAGACCGGCCGCTAACGTACCTGTACAACACTCTGCACTACTATGAGCAGAAGCTGAAGGACAGGCCTCCCCTGAAGAAGAAACTGGTGGCTGCTATTACAGGTTGGACAACAGGGTCTTTCTTTCCACGTTTTCATTTAAAGTTACTTTACATGTGCTGAAATCCTGCTTTTCATTTCAGCGTTCTAAAATGGGGCTCACCTGAGTTGTGCAGGCAGCTGTTGTGTTCAGGCTGAATTGTGAAGGCAGCAGTTTAGAGTGATAGCTCTTGCCAAGCCCTTGTTGTTCATAAAAGTTTGTACATATTACATTTGCTAAGCATTCTTTCAGACTCTGCAGGGACCAGAGAATGGTTCGAATGATTGAAGCATCATTTTTGATTGCTGATATCTTCAGTATTAGTGAAGCTACCTAGTTTAATAATTTTTGCAAGACAATTGGTTGAATAGTGATCATTTGCATGCATTTTGCAGCCTTAGCAAATACCTCTTCATGGGTTCATTAAGTCCTTTGCAATTTGTGCAATAGTGAATGTCCTGAGCTAGAAATGCTTCCTGCATACTTGAGGTATTGGGCATCACAGAAGCATTGTTTTCGTGACACTGTTATTTCACATAGACTGTTCTGTTCTGCATCACATTGTTTAGACTGCAGTTTTGTTTACTAACCTTAACCATCCAGTGCAATGATTATGTTGCGCTAGTGGTCAGGTGCAGTTCACTATCCGGCTGTGCATTCACTCATGGTTCTTTATCTAAATTGAAAATCGTTACAATAGCTAGTGTGATTGATTTCAATTGCTGTCATCCTGGTGGCACAACTATCACTGTTTGTTTTGCACCTGGGTTCAGGGTCACTGAAGGACATCCGTTCAGGCAACTGGGCTCTAAGCGAAGCCTACATCAACTACCTGCAGCGGCCAGCCGAGGACACAGCCTGGATTCCTGACCTTGACTACTACATTGGGCTGGTTGGGAGAATGGCCGACAGTATCCTTCTGCTGCTAGTGTCAGACTGATGGTGGTTAGGTTTTCTCGTGCTCATGAGCAACATGCTTGATTTGCAAGTCAGCAGCCATGCCTTTTGCTCTTGTGGTACCTATTTCAACTCTCTAGTTTTGATTCTTAGGCAGCTTAAGGCAAGGCAAGGCAATATTTAGGGTTGTTTGGTAAACTGGGCTATTGGGAAGCATAACCAACTTATAACAGTGCTACACAAGCAGTCTCAACGGTTGTTCAGTAGAGCAGTGCTGGAGCTTTTCATCTGTCATTGAAATAATGGCAGTAGGCTGCAGTTGTATGGCACATTTTGCAGAACTCAGTTCAGCTTCCGGATCACGTGATTAATACCGAGTGTGAGCAGTTTGTACAAAAATAATAGGCTTGCATTTAGGCATTTTTAATTTTAAACTTTCACTCATTTCAGTCATTACACCATTGAATTGAAATTTTTCTTCACAGTTTTGTGCTTTAGATAGCCCGCAGTTGAACATCACACAAAACCAGTACAATTCGGCAGACGCATGGTTTAGGCTTACTCTTGACATACAACCGAGACCGCTGGCCTCAGTTGAAATAAACAGCCTTTCGGATTTCAACGGAGGATGGCACTGGCATTCAACGCTGCTAGCTGCCATTCTGTTGAACTCACGATCAACTGAACTGGTGTTGAAAGCACCTGTGTAGTTGGTTGTGCTAAAAAAAAAAAGAGAGAGAAGCGGATTGCCTAAGGTAGGCTTTAGTCCAGATATTCTTCGGCAGAAGCCATGATGTTCCTTCATCTTCCTTTGTCTATTTCCTCTGGTCTCTCTGTTCTCTTCTTTTAGTCTTATTAATCGTTCTTTTGCTCTTTCTCTCCGATCTCTTGGCTCGGCTTCCGTCGTCTTTGCTTTTTCATTTTTTATTTCTTCTTTCCTCTCTCTCTGTTGGCTTGGCATGACATGATGTACGATTCAAAATTTTCTTGCGGCAGAATCTCAGTGATAGGATCATGGATCATGTGAATTTTGGTATGATGGAAATGTGTAAAAATTTGCTGCCAGATCTGTCATACACCTGTACTATTAATGCATGCGTGCAGCGGCATTAGAAGTGCATTGTATACAGTATGTACAAATTTGGATGCCCCGTAGGCTCTCATACATTAGTACAGAGGAATACTGACATGGGAACCATAACTGCACCTGCAACCACTGAGTGCGTACCAGCGCTGTAAAATCTCACAATCTCCAGTCATGAAGTGCCCGTCACAAGTGTCAGTCTTTGGTGTTTGACTGTGAACAAATAATTTCAGTAATAAAGTAGAGTTGTACGAATGCATTCGTTGCACTTCAGCGTGCAGAGGTGTGCAGCGTGCAGAGGTGTGGTTCATGTGTATTTATTATTGTCATATGAATTTTTGAGGGGTACAAGTATTTTGCACAACTCCACGAGATTTGTATCACTGAAATTTTATTGCGTTCATTTCATCAAGCATAATTAAGATGGTCAGTTCTTTTGGTGCATCTTCTGAAAAAAGAAAAAAAAAGGGAAAGCCAGAAGCTTTCAGCCGCGTACTTGTTTGTGGCGGCAATGCATTGTCCTCCTTGACGATGGGCTTCCCAAACAGCTGTGGCTGGCAAGTCTCCCTTCCCGCACACAGACTGGCGCTTCAATGAGTTTCCCAACTCGGCTGCCCATGCCCTGCACGTGACATGCATTGAGCTCATGGCGCTGCCCGTGGCTGCTGCCGTGGTTGGGAATGCCCTGCTGGATGTGGTGCTGAAAGGGTGAGTGCACTGAGCATGTGAGAGTGCTGATGAAGGCTGCTAGATTTGATGACAACACAGTTGGGCTTGAACTCCTGTGAGGTTTTAATTTTGTGTGGTGAATCATGTAGCCAACTGTGGGGTTTTGAGCACTATAATAGATATTCAGAAGTGTTGTTAAGGTGGGTCATGGATGGCAAAACGTATTAGTCCATAGTCTAGAGGAATAAGAATAGGTGCAGTAGATAAATAGTATTAAAGAGTGATTACTAATCAGCATCTACATTTTTATTTAACTACATAATTTGTGAGAAAGCTGCATAACTCTCCTTTGGCTCTGGTATTGTTGTGTTTAGGTGGATGATGATGATGAGTAATCACTATCTTTATCTACTGCATCTTGAGGGGTTCACCCAGACTTTAGGCTGACACATATCTCACTTGAATCATTGATAAATTCGCTCTTGTCCTGCCATCTGCTAGCCTTCCTGGTTAGCCGAGTTGGTAGAGCAACTGCCCCCAGGCAGGTGGGGGTCCCAGGTTCGAACCCCAAACTAGGACGAATTTTTCTTCAACTACGAAATTTTTGAGGAAGCTGTGTAGCTTTTCTTTGTAGCCGTATGACTGAGTTTGGTTGGATGCTGATGGGTTATCACTCCATGACTGAAATGTGTCAGTGTTGTACATCAAGTTGTATGTTAACTGAAATCATTGGGGCCATCAGTCTGAAATATTCATTTGCAGAACCTTCAAATTTATTTTCTGTTGTCTTGTTGCTTGCAGGTTTTGAGTAAGTACTATGTGTTGTAATAAAAAAATACTGCACTAGCTTGTTTTCCCAGTTCACCCTTGAGCTGTAGCTTGACTGCACTATTGACTGAACTTAAAGGCTCTTGCAAAGCACTTTTCCCGATGCAGCAGAGTTTCAGTTCATTACAGAAGGAGGCCCAGCACCAACCTGAAATATTTAAAAAATAGCATTGCTCGAAAATTTCTTGAATGCATATTATTTGAGAATTACAGATTTTAAGGATGTGCCTCCACCGGGTTAAGTGGAGAAATATGGGAGAGGTCTTCGCCCTTCAGTGGGTATAGTCAGGCTGATGATGATGATGAAGGATGTGCCTCTACCCTTAACACAATGTTTGGGAGCATCCTGCATCTATTTCAAGCCTGAAATACACCACCATAGGATCATTTCAGCTGTACTTTATTGATAGTCTTCTTGGGGCTGCCTCTGGTTGGTTGGTCGTTACCTTTGAATTCAAAGAAGGTGAAGCACAATGCCCGTACGCGTGTGCCGAGTTCTCAGAAAGGCTTTTTTTTCATTCTTTTTTTTGTTTGTTTGTTTTTATTTTCAGACACACAGTGCTTCCACGCAGCAGCATTGAGAACTGGATGAATGCTATTGGACTCATCCTCACTGCACTTCCGGTAAGTCCTCTCCCCATGCACTAGTGAGGTGGAGAGTTTTCAGAATTCAGCAGCATTGGATGATCTGGTGTTTACAAGGAAAACGGCCAATTTCTTTGTTTTTCCTCCTCCGGAGGTACTGCCATGCTCTCATCTTCGTTCTGCATGTCTCCATAAGACAGTTTATACCTAATAGAGCCCCGCTGGGGCGGTGCAGGGGTTGCGGTGCTCGACTACTGTTCCCAAGGATGCGGGCCGGCATCGGCAGCCGCTTTTCTTTGGAGGCGAAAGGCAAGGTGCCTATGTGCTGTGCGATGGCAGTGCACATTAGAGAACCTGAGGCGGCCAAATTCCCGGAGTCCTCCACTACGGCGTCTCTCATAACCTGAGTCGCTTTGAGACGTTAAACCCCACAAACCACAGCCACCATATAGTTTATAATAGTGTCACATAGTGGGGATAATGCTTTGGCCACAAAAGAACAGGCATATTAGCACTGAAATCAACTCTTTATTGGGCTGACTTGCATCCGCAAAAGAACTAAGCAACTCGGTGGTGGTGGTAGCAGCAAACATGCTTGCTGGTCATCGAATTATGAATACCTGCAGCGTTTGCCAGTGCTTAATTTAAAGTCTGTAAAGTAACATCTAGATAAACCGGTTGAGGAAACTGGAAAAGTCTGGAACGATGCAGAAACAGTTGTGCTTCGCTGCAACCACTCGGGAAAATCTCGGCGCGTCTCACGTTACAAAGAAAGTGATAAAGCTGCGTCTCGCAACACAGAGCATGAACTAGCAAAGAGCAAGCCGGTGCTTTTGACTTCTTTGTTGCCTGCTGTACCATCTTAATTCCTTTGAATCTGTTCGCTTGGCATGCTGCATCACTCTATTGGCACGGGTGTTTACCTTTCCAGGAGCCGTACTGGGCCGTGCTCAACGACCGCATCCTGTCAGCCCTGCAGGGCCCCAACCTGGCGGCGCCCTCTGGCAGCAACCAGAGCATCTTCCAGCTGCTCAGCTTCTCGTCCAATCACAGCAGCATCACTGAGGTGCAGTGCTGTTACCTCATGGCACTGGTCCACGCTGTCTGGTACCATGCCAGCATCGGACAGATCAGCCAGATCCCACAGTGGGTGCTCTTTGCTTTGGTGTTCCCATCTTTTTCTTTTGAACTTATTGCTTTCATTGGAAGAAAGGTGTTAGGCAAGGAGACACATCTCCCCAGTACTATTTACAGCTTGCTTAGAGGAAGTATTCAGAGACTTGGAATGGGAGCAGTTAGCAATAAGGGGAGATGGAGAATACCTCAGTAATCTGCGATTCGCTGATGACATATCCTTGCAATGTAACTCAGGGGATGAACTGAAAAGAATGATGACCTAGAAAAGTAGGCTTGAAAATTAATGCGCAGAAGACTAAGGTGATGTTCAACAGTCTCGAGAAGGAACAGCAGTTCACAATAGGTAGCGAAGCACTGGAAGTGGTAGGCGAATATGTCTATTCGGGACAGGTAGTTATGATAATTTTGTCTTTTCGACTTGTTTTGTGCTTTTGCAGGTAAGCACACTGAAGCTTACAAATGCTTTGCAGCTCTAGATCCCCTCTCCTTTTTTTTTTTTCTGGAACTGTTGAGTAGTTGAGGCCTTTGCCGTTTTCTCCTTTGAAAGGGCTATTTTAATCCGGTGTTCTTGTTTCCCAGGATCATGCGTGAGCGGTTCAAGCCTGTGGTGAAGACGGAGGAGCAGTTCCTCTTCCTGTGCCACCTGGTGGCACCTTTCTTCCAGCGCATGGGCAACGAGCGGTCACGCAATGTCATGGATGTCAGTGTGCACACATCATCTTTCTCTCTTTCTTCTCCTAATTGCGGGCTTATCAGTGCAAAGTGTCATAGTTAAAGCAAACTTGTTACCAGATCAAAGTAGGATTGCAGTCACCTCTTGGCTATCGTTTCAAACGTGGCATATGATATTTCTCTTCCACAGTAAGTAAGGTTTCTCTTATGATATACATGAACATTAGTAAACGACTAAAAATTTCTGCCCTCATAAACTTGAGTTAATTGCAGAGGAGAAGGGTATTGACTCTTGTGCTGAGTAGAGAACTGACATTAGAAATTAACTTCTTTTCATGAAGAACAGGAGAATTCACTTTACGCTTGCACTCACAGTGTCTGTTTGACACTTGCTCTTAATGAGAACAATGATTACCATACATCAAAGGTTTTAAGTTCTTCTTACTTTTTCTTCTTGCATGCTTGTCTTGGTGAAGCCATATCTTTTATGGGATATCTTTCTCTTTTCTTTCCAGATCACAATGGAATTGTACGAAATGCTGGAAAGTGTCGATAAGCACTGTGAACAGCTGAACTACATTGATCAGATCACCGACCTCTTGTATCCTTTCCTCTGATGCACATCACTGCCATTGTTTGTGCCTGCAGCCTTTGCAGTCTCGATAAGCAGCATTACAGCAGGAATACTGAGTGTGTAATGCAGCTTTGGTTAGATAGGTAATCATAATCAAATAATTAATTATGGCAGTGATTCTCAGCCATAGATGTATTGGGACCCCTTGAGAACGGAGAGGGAGGGAATCTTGTGCGGGCTGCTGCTGCAGTTCTGGGCACAGGTCACAAAATTGAGATTGAGTTGAGGCTTAACTAGCCTCCAAAAACAAGCCAGTGCGTCACAGCCTGCGGAGTACAAGGGGAAGAACGACGCATGGGCACCAGTATACATGCTGCTAGAAGGGATTCAACTGTTCTTAATACCGCGCCGCTTGCTTGTTGGAACCTGAGATGCTTTGCATTGCAGCCCCATCCAGCAGTGCAGCCAGACCTCAAGTTTCACCGATATGCCGGCATCAACAATTAATGCAGACATGCTCTCTCTCTCGCATGCTTTCCATTTTCATGCTTTTTGCATTTTTATTTTTTCGTTTTAGAAACTAAAGACGGCGTTAAACCTCTGTGCGGTTAACCATGCACAACTGTGTCTATTCAGGCCACAGCTATCGCGTGAGCATTCTTTTTTTTTTTTTTTTTTTTTGTGAAGATGGGTTTTGCAGTCTCTGAATTGCTTCGTGGATCCCCATATGAGAAACACTAGATTATGGCATCAGCAGGCATGCTGTGCTGTTGATGAGTGGATGTTGCATCAAACTTTTTTCCTCTTGCATGCCACAAACCATCCTCTAAACAGCAGGTAGTTTTTGGCTGACACTTTTATATTTGCAATAACTAAAGACAGTTAACAGCATTGCAGTCAAACCTCGCTACAGCGAAACTGATGGGTGGAGCGGAAAATTTTGTTGAAGCGGAAATTTCATTCCACCAAAACCTGCCAAAAAACACTTTCAAGTTTGACTGCATGTTTCACAAACATTATTTATTTTCGAAAAAAAGTTGGTCATCTTCATTTGCCTTCCTTTGGATATCAGCACTGGGTGCGATGCTCACACTCAGCAACTGCATCGCAACGTCGCTGTTGTGGGCGGCAATGAAATTGCAAAAGACATCAATTGCAACAGGATAGTTAAGCGGGCGAGTTGGTGATACATCATCCAAAAAAACAGCGTGAACAAACGGAGACACAGGAAGAAACCACAGGAACAAGCGCTGTTCCTGTGGTTTCTTCCTGTCGTCCCCATTTGTTCGCGCTGTTTTTTTTTGATGATATATCAATTGCATCCATCACATAGAGTGCAGGAGGCGAGGCCAATATATCTTGTGCATCGCTCGTCTTCTGATGACTTGTCGTTATGGTGAACCTGCAGTGTTATGCTTGCGGTCACGTGATCCATAATGAATACGGATTGGCTGTGGCTCCGGCTTGGCAAAGAAGGCCTGCGGGCTGTCGCAAAGTGGCTAGCCATGTCATCACCGCTCAGC
Source organism: Amblyomma maculatum (assembly GCF_055883805.1). Classification (NCBI taxonomy): domain Eukaryota; kingdom Metazoa; phylum Arthropoda; class Arachnida; order Ixodida; family Ixodidae; genus Amblyomma; species Amblyomma maculatum. The sequence continues at coordinate 12,339,849 of NC_139352.1, forward strand.
AGTAGCGCTCATCTATGAACTTGCTTGTAGGTGTTGCAGTGGGCACGTTTTCAGTGAAACTAAGAGGCGTGGGATTGTAGTGATTGGAACTGCAGTGAAATTCTTTAATCATAGTTGTGTGAAAGGCACAAACAAGTACTTAAGTACATAAGTACAAATAAGTACCCTACTATGCACATAGTGTTCTTAGTATGTGCCCTTTGTGGCTCCCAATATATATGGCCATGGTACTTGTGAAAATCTAAATATGTGCCGAGCCTTTTAAGTATTTCAAAATTTCTGCATGAGTCCTTCAGGCAAGTGGCATTCTTGCCTTTTGATTTTGTCCTTGACCAGAGCGCGGTGCAGGTACCATATCAAGTACATGTTCACTGGCGACTCCATCAAGACTGAAATCGAGAGGAGTATCCGGAACCTGCGGCCAGCCCTACAGCGTCGGCTACGGTTCATCACTCACCTCAACATTGAGGAAACAACGGCTGTCTGAACTCCTTGAAATAATGTTTCATCTTTCCATCTTGTAAAATTCACTTTCACATTTGAGCCTCTTGGTCTTTCAACTTTCTGTGGCATGCCTAAAAATGTAAAGTGGTTTATAGAAAAGGAGATGCACAGTATGTGTTAGATTTCTCTGTGAGCACCTGAACTTCACTGCAAGGAAAGGGAGGAAGGCCATAAGTTTGTTGAGGACTTATATGTATGGAAATGTGCATGTAAATTCTATTGCCCGTGCAAAGGATGTTGAGAATTTGCTTGCACATATGGTAATTTAATATACATGCATGTTTCTTGGCACCTATTGGGTGTTCTGTGCACCATCTGTAAGTCACTATTTTATGTAAAATCGCACATTGCAACACTTTTCGGAGAATTGTGTCTGAGCAGGTGCATTTTATTTTATTGTGTGTGTGTGTGATATTGTGTTTGTGGACATTTATAAGGAAATATAGGAACTTGGAAATATTTTGAACCTAATAAATGGACATAGCTTTGCTGATGTCGTTGCATGCTTGCTCCGATGTCTGTTCAAGCGAGCTAACACATAAAGCCTTGTGCTTTTGGCAGAAATGTGCCCACATGCTTCTATGGGACGTCGCATGTTGGCAACTGTCGAAAACAACATTACTATACCCTTTTAATGACTTTTTTCTCAGATCTTTCACTTCAAAAAGCCATGATATAATTCAACCAAATGGCAAATGCAATGCGAAATGTATTTTGCTGTTCTTCGACAAAACCAGAGCAAGATCACCCATCGGGCTGTGCGATATAGGAATAAAACCAACTTCTCAAGAACCTCGACTGCTAAAACAAAGCATCCAACTGCTGCTCTGTGAAAGGCCACGTGTAAAATGCGCAGGAGGCTTCCATGAAATATTTCAGACTTTTTCAATTTTTCTCAATTTAGAATTTTTCGCTACAAATATGGGAGGCCTTAAGCACCAGACCTGTATTAAAGAAACTATATGGGAAAGAATTGCTTGTTACAAGCTCCTAGAAGCAGTGTTCAGTCACAAAATTCTCCCTTCCTTTGACCTACCTTTGCTAGTCTTCTTCAATTTAAAAATTCATTTCATGAGTAATGTTGGAAGGCCATGAAAACATAATGTGATGAGAAAGCTTTTTTTGCAGTTGCAATGCCTTACTTGTGCAAATGTGACCTTGATCACAATACTTTGTGTAGACAGCAGGCATAGCACATTATGCTGTTTGGCTAAATATTTTGAGCATGACGATCATTTGCTTGTTCTGGAACAAATTTGCTTGTTTTAACTAGTTTTTCTCTTGGCATATATCTTAGCTATTTTTATCTTTAGTAGAAAATTAATAATCAAATTTGTATTTTTGTGTTAACTGGTTGCTCTCTCATATTAATGAAACCTATATGTAATGTGCTTTTCCTGATTACGTCTAAAAAGATATGCATTTGAATACGTTTCTGGTGCTCAAAGTAGTATTTATTTATTATTTTACATACTTTCAAGGCCTGTAGGTGCAACAGAAAGGATTGATGAAGTTTATAACATCATTTGCAGTAAAAAACAAAGAAATAACTATAAGGCACTTTGAACAGGGATTTTGAACTTCTTCAGGTAGGCACGCTACACTTTGGCACAAGGTCGAATTACAAGAAAAAAATGGTATAGTGCGCCTACCTGAAGATGAAAAACCAACTAGCCGCCATTACAGCATTGCTAGCGATTTTCAAGTTGTGTCACAAATGCAGACTGAAGGTGGGAGGCTGGTTCCACTCAGTGGTTGTTCTTGGTAAAAAGGTATTAGCTGCTCTTACCATTGCATTAGCTGACTACTTGGAAAAATAATGTCTTTTCTTTTTTTGTTTATGGTTTTTAACATTGCAAAGTGACTTGGGTTATGAGAGATGCCGTAATGGAGGGCTCCAGAAATTTTCACCACCTGGGGTTCTTTAATGTGCACTAACATTGCAAAGCACATGAGCGCCTTGCTTTTCGCCACTGCGTCCGGAATTCGATCCTGCATCCTTTGGCACAACAGTCAAGCGCTGTAACCACTGCACCACCACGCAGGATGATGTATCTTTCCATTTTTTAGTTCTGTGTCTAGTGTACGCGGTTTTCATGTGCAGTTGTGAAGCCCTGGAAATACGTAAAGTTTAACATTTTTCAATCCTGTGGACTTTGCTGTAGTCTACTGGCTGCTTGTCTGGGTAGTCAGTTTGTAAACAGATTATAGACCCAATTCTTCTGAGCCGTGCACTGCTGCAAGCTTGAATGAAATCACGAATAGGAGTCTGTAAAGGGTTTCAAAGCAGGCTCTAGTTCTTATAAGCAAGTACAAGCCAATTGCTTCCAACATCACCTGCGATTAGTTATAAAACTTTGGTGTGAATTTGGTGTCTGACATCAATTACGTTTTACTAAGGAAAGTAGTTTGGTTTTAACTTTTTCCTTGAAGCTGTACCTTTTAAGTTGCCATACAAATAGCTTTCAAGCTCTTGTTTAAATGGACACGGAGTAGAAATAGAATTTGGCCTGTATTTACATAATGTCACTTTGTAATAGATGATAAAACTTAGAGGACCACATGTTTCCAAGCAGGAAATGGGGCACATGAACAAATGTCGTCATCACTGGTCGATTCCGCAAGTGAAATGTACATGTCGACCGATTTTTTTCGCTGATCCAAACTGCAGTTTAATTACGCAGGCCCTTTCGGTAAGAACGTAGTGTTCATTTCTCACTTAAATTTGTGTTCCTAACCAGACACTGGCAAACAGCCATTTTTTTCCTCCATGACTAGTACACTAATTTTATGGTGATCTTTTTAACCTAGCTATACCACGAGCTACACCATGCAGTGTAGAAATTTTCTTTTTTTTTTTTAGCTATATTTACTGCCTCAGCTAGGGGATCAGTACAGTATGAGATGAAGAAATGAATCAATGAATGGAAAAAGGTTGGCTGATTTTATAAGTCCAGGAGTGAGCGATGATGTGGTCCCTGCGTCCAAGCGATATATACGAGGCAGGATTGCTTGCTGAAAGGCCAGCTATTGTCAAGTGCGGGGTTTGTGTAGGCTTGAGAGCTGGGCAGACTGACAGCAAGGATGAAATTACCAAAGTTTTTTTTGTTTGTTTTTTTACAACACTAGTGTAGCTGGTGCACGACCTCCTAGCTGGTTTAGTTTGTGTAATAACACCGATGTTTGGGCCAGTTGGTAATGATTCATATTGAAACCCATTCGCAGCACGAATAAAACAACGACATGAAGAAAACACGCACGACAGGACGAATGCTGCACTTCCAACTAAAGTTTATTATGAAAAAACCAAGCTTAAGTACAGAGCTACTATCACCTTCTGACAGTCAAACATGTGTGTCTAAAAAAGCAACTTCATTATCATGTAGATAGAGGGATGGGGTGCTGACACATTGATCGCCTGCTTTTCTGATGTGAAATGCCTCAATTATTTCTCTTTCTACCTGATCTCTTCCCCGCCCAAGAAACTTAGTTTTCCGAAAAATGGGTTTGCACTTACAGTCTCGGCAGTGAATTGCGAGATTGCTGCCTTTTCCTTCTTTCACCTGATCGTGGTGTTCTTTTGCTCTCTGATTAAAACAGCGTCCCGTTTGACCTATGTACACACGATTACAGGTGAGTGGAATGCTGTACACTATCTTAGTAGTGCACCGAGTGAACCAAAGGTGGTGCTTGATCGAACAAATCGGCTTTTCTTTTCTCACCATCATAGGACAAATTTTTGAAAGCTTACTCGGCGCAGAAAAGACCACATTTACATCATATCTTTTGGCAACTTTCTTAAGATTGTGAGATAATTTATGAAGGTACGGAATTACTTGAGTGACCTGCCTCTGATCTTGCTTATCTTTCTTTTTAATACCCTTTTTCTTCTGAAGCAGGCTCTCTGCAACTGCAGATAAAGTATCAGGAGGAAAGCCAGACATACGCAATCGCTCTGTTTGCATTTTGACACTTTCGGACATTAGATGCGTACACGATTTTTCTAACGCGGAATTGAGGCAATTCATGGCAATTGCTCTTTTGATTATTTTAGAATGAGCGCTACTATAGGGGAGGAGTGCCTTTTGTGACCTTGGATTGTACATCCAACATATGTGTCCTAAAAATGAAATTCTAAGGTCAAGAAACTGTATGCTATTGTCACGTGGGAGCTCATGGGTAAACTTTAAACCATTTGAGACCGATCTGAATGAGTCAAGAACGTCAGCAACAGCCTCGTCTATAGATGAATTGTGCGGCTTGTCCATTATCACTAGATAGTCGTCTACATACCTAAAAATACGCACGTCAGGAAGCGAGTTTAACAAACTCTTGTCAACGCGAGATAAAAATATGTCACACAGAACTGGCGCCACACACGAGCCAATGCAAATACCTGCTTTTTGCGTGTAAAACCTGTTGTTAAAATTAATGGCAGTGGATTGTAGATAAAACTCTAATAGGGTTAAGAAACGGTCGCTACTTACACCCGACAAGTTTTGAAAAGGCACTTCTCCCGACTCATCAGTAACAGACCTTACAGCCTTAAACAAATCTTTGTGCGGTATGGAATAATACAAATCTTCAATGTCAATAGAGAATCCAAAGGTGGCTGATGTGGTGCTGCCGAGCCCTTGCTTCAGTTCTTCAACGATCTGGTGCGAGCTCCTGACGAGGTAGGGGTCTTCTGTCTTCAAAGTCGACAGCTGCTTTTGGAGAAACTTTCCTATAACCGACTGCCAACTACCCTTCTCCGATACTATCACTCTGAATGGGAAATCAGGCTTGTACGTTTTGCATGAGAAGAATGCTTCTAGTGTGCAACTTTCCGAATTCTTCACACTCTTTGCAAGTGAATCAAGGTGTAGATCCTGGAGCATCCTTATTGCTGTGGTCTTTTGTATCCTCTTCTTGAAGTTAGTTTTCTTGAAATTCTTCTCTACAGCTTGAATGGTTTTCTGCTCATACGCTCCTTCCTGTAGCACACACCAGTTTGTGTGTAGGTTAAAAAAATGGCCCTGCTAAAAGTTGGGCTACTTGGCCCCACGGTGCTGGGACTGGTAGGTCACCGCCGCTGCGGCGGTGGTTAGCCGGCCACCGGATTTTTATCTGTTGTAGGCCGTCATTGCACCCGCCACCGCTTCGCTGGTGGACGACGGCTGTTGCGACGCGCGTCTTTTCCTCCCTCTTCTTTTTCTCTCCTCTATTTTCTGTTCAGTCCGCACGAGACGGCGGAGGGGCTCTGCCGGGGTGGTGCAGTGGTAAGACGCCCGACTGCTGTGCGTTTCGATGGAGGCGAAACGAAGAGGGCGTCCGCGTGCTGCGCGATGTCAGCGCACGTTAGAGATTCCAGAGGGAAAATACACCCAATCGCCCATCAAATCTTAACCTCTTGTTTCACAGCTCCCCAACCCATTCACATCGTCTGGGTACCAGGCCATGCAGGCAACCCCGGTAACGAGGCAGCCCACTCAATTGCTCGAGCGCACGTCAACCGAGCGGGGCATACCGAAGACGGGAAGCACGCGGGACAGACTTCTCACCTATCATGGCATAACACTTCACTACCGAGAACAACGACTCATACCCCCCACCTCACACCTCTCTCTCAAAACCCCAACAAATAATCTGGCGACAGCTACAAGCCAAAACCTTTCCCTCCCCAGCTTGGTTGGCCTTGGCACACTCGGGCCGACGACCCCACATGCTATGTGGCGCACCTAAGAGCCACGTTCAATCACATAATGTTTCTATGCGAAGATTTGAAGCCACCGCCCCAATGGGGCCTCACGGACCAAGAGGGTTGGGAGATCGCGGTCTCCAGCTCGGACCCAGCAGCGCAAAAGAGTTGGTTGACTGGGAAGCGGTTGCTGCCAGGACGGCCTGACAGACACCAGCCGGGATCAGGAACCACCTCTTGTAATCTATCCTGGTTACCACCATCCCCAGGTGGTCGAAATTACTCCGTAGCTCTCCACTACGTCGGCTCCTCTTTCTCTCCTTCCACTTTACCTCTCACCTTCCCTTACGGCGCGGTGCCTAGAATATATTCTAGGCACTGTAGTTCAGGTGTCCACAGAAAGAAGTGTGACAGATCCTGCGTATTTCCTTTCCTGTGAACCAATTATTACGGCGGCGGGGGCTCAGCTACGGAGTTGTTGTGGCTGTAGGAAGAAGGAAAAGAAAATGCGCGAGCCTGCTACTGGCTCTGTAGCTGAGCCACCTCCGCTGCCTCGTGCAGACAGAAGAGAAAATAGATAATGAAGAGGGAGGGAAAGACGCGCGCTTAACAACGGCCGTCGTCCACCACCGAAATGATGGCGGGTGCAATGACGGCCTACAACAGATAAAAAATTTTGTGGCAGGCTAGCCCCCGCCGCAGCGGCGGTGACCTACCTGTCCCAGCCCCATCAGGGGAGTTTTACTCAGCTACGGAGCCAGTAGCAGGCCCGTGAATTTTATTTTCCTTTTTACTACAGTCGCAATGAATAAGTAGAGGCAGTAGATGGAAGCATGGTTTGAAGCCAGTGAGCACTTTCTCGCATGCACTCTATGCGCAAAGAAAAGCGCCTGTTGATTGGTTCGCTACGCCACCGCATTCGCAGCTTGGGGATTGGGGCAGCAGCTCGCCGCCGACCGCTCGTGGGCCTTATCGGCGTCAACACAGTCTTCGTTGTGCTAGCGCTTGAGCGAATCCTTCCGCGTCAGCATGGGCGTCGAAGTGCAGACCATTTCTCCCGGCGACGGTGAGTGCCTGCAGCTGCCGGAGAGATGCACTGCGACGCCAATATGGCGCTTGCGGTTGCGGGGGACGCCACGAGGCCTGGCCCGCCCAATGGAGCCGCAGTCAAGGTGCTAATGTAGCGAAATCCGCTGCTGTGCGACTGGTCCGCGATTTTGTGCCGCCACCTGGCTTCAGTGCACGTTACTGTGCAACATGCTGTGAGGCGATTGCTTACGTTTACTGGATTGGAGGGTCCGAGCGCTCGAAAAGGGTTTCGCCGGTTTCTGTGCCGGCGATCGCGACAACTGGCAGGAATTCGGGGAAACGCGAGGGGAGGTGCCCTGCGTTCTAAAAGGTGCAGGGCCTTTATGTGCGTATCGCGTGACAGCGGGTGAGATGACACATAGGCGCGGCGGATTCCATTGTGCCGCTTGAATGGCTAGGATACATCCGGCGTTCGATTGGATGAGAGCGCGTAGTAGCTCGGTTTGTGGATAGTTTTTCTTACGAACAAGGCTTTGTAGTAGTGCGGTAGTGCTCGTGTTAACCGAGCTGTGGTTAGAAGTAAGGAAGCCAAAGGGCGAATCACAGTGCAGCGGATCTCTTTGATTGCGGATGATGTTGCCGGTGAATCGAATGCAACTGTGGCGGAAATAATAAATAAATAAATAAATAAAATAGACTTCACATGTTGCAATTTTGTTGCATTATATCACTCCACATGGAAAGTGTTTGACCAGAGCACTTCGTTCCATGACCGTGATGGGGGTTAGGAAAAAAAGAAAAAGCGGTAGTACGTTCGATTCTCCCCCACTGGTGTTATTGAGACAATCGCCATTCAGTGGTGAGGGGATTTTGCGTAGACAACTGTGCTGGTGAGTTTAAAGCTGGGGCAGCCTAAATTCGCAGTCCTTAGGCATCCATCTACATCGCCTTCATTGAATTGCCATGTGTGCTGTGCTTCGGTCATCATATCGGTTGTCAGCGCAGCGAGTGCTGAAAAAGGTCGCACTGCGTTTACGGTCTCGAAATAGCCACACCTGCGAATGCTGCGTCGCCGACTTTGAGGAATTGAACATAAGGCTGCTGGGGGCACGCCCACTTTAGCATCTTGCACTGGACACTAAAGTTAGAAGGCAGACGGGCGCTCACGTAAATAAAACTCGAATTTAAAACCTTATAGTTGACCAGTTTTAAAAGGAAATATTCACAGCGCTAACAAATATACACACAGGTCAGGCACTGTGAATCTTTCTATGAGTAAAGCACCAACTAGCCCAGCAATTAGTTTTACTTGACCAGTTTTAATGCCGATAAATTTAGAGACTTTGTTTATTGTCTGTGACAGAAAATGCCACACATTCAGGAGGAAAAGTAGTCTATTTCGGCTTTTTGCTTGGGTATGTGTTGAGTGTATCATATTTCTTATGCAGGCCAGACATTCCCTAAGGCAGGCCAGACAGTGGTTGTGCATTACACAGGTAAGGCTCAGTGTGTGTTGTACAGGCATGCTATTTTATTGGTTGATTGAAGGGATGTCACCAGTGCTTATGTATTTGTCAGACTTGTGGTTTAGGATGGAGGCTTTAGTATAAATGTTGACATAATCTAAGTAGTGAGGTCACTGTTGGTTATGTGTTGAGCAACACCTCAATCTAGGTCCTAATCTAGGTCTCTGCATTATATTCTTTTTTGTGCCTTGGAGGATTTCCAGGCTACACGTATGAACGCAAAACCTTCATAACTGAGGCCTAAAGGGCAACTTCGGTGGCCCTTAAGGCCACCGTGGCCTTGTGGTAGAGCATCCGCCTCGCATTCGGGAGGTACCGGGTTCGATCCCTGGTGCCGCCGGTTACCCACCGGTTTTTCAATGAGTACAAGCACCCGGCCTGGTGCTCGGCTCTTCTGGGGTGAAATGCTTGGGAAAAGGTGTCACGGCCTAAATAGTTGCGCCGATGTGGCAGTGATCAGTTCCGCCATCGGACAACAATAAGCCCGCCTCGCGCGGCAAAAGCCCAGTATGCTTGGGAAAAGGGGCCATGAACCAAAATGTTGGTTCAAGAACAAGAAAAAAAATACCTTGTGGTAGAGCATCCGCCTCGCATTCGGGACTTATCGTTGTCCGATGGCGGAACGAATCACTGCCACATCGGCGCAACTATTTGGGCCGTGACACCTTTTCCCAAGCCTTTCACCCCAGAAGAGCCGAGCACCAGGCCGGGGTAAAGCTTGTACCCATTGAAAAACCGGTGGGTAACCGGCGGCACTGGGGATCGAACCCCGTACCTCCCGAATGCGAGGCGGATGCTCTCTACCACCGGTTTTTTTTTTCTTGTTCTTGAACCAACATTTTGGTTCATGGCCCCTTTTCCCAAGCATTTCACCCCCAAAGAGCCGAGCACCAGGCCGGGGGAAATCTTGTACCCATTGGAAACCGGTGGGTACCCGGCGGCACTGGGGATCGAACCCCGTACCTCCCGAATGCGAGGCGGATGCTCTCTACGGCCTTTGCAGACCATGGTTGTTCGAAACTAGGCCCCCGAAGGAGCACAGCAGGGTTAGCAGAGCCTCTCCCAAACGCACACCCCTGAAAGAGCCGGCCGCCGGGCCGGGGGACGCTTGTACCCAATTTTACCGGTGGGTGTCCGGCGGCGGGCCGTGGCTATACTTGGCTCAACATTTTTAGTTTTTGATTGCATTAAGTTCCTCAGTGTGCCCTGACTCCAACACAAAAAGCCGCTCTTTGAAATTCCAAGTAGAACTATTTTTAAAAAGAAAAAGCAGAAAATCTAAACCGAAACTGCTTTCATGACAAGAAATGATGTTCCAGTTGATGAAACGCTGACATCACATGCAGTATTGGAAAAAGACTCGTACGCTCTTTGGATGGTGGAAATAAAGTATCGAAATCATTACGCAGTACATAAAATGCCTTAGATAACCTAATATAGGCCTCAAAATTTCATGATCACACAGGGATTTGGCAATAACGCATGTATAATGTTTGTGGCATCACAAATGCAGTGTTGCCTGCAGAAATCGCCTTAGCTGAAGCCACGAAATATGTAAATTTTAAAACTGTGTTGTGCGCGAATGAATTATCGCACGGCGTCCACATTTTGCACAATGCATTAGAGCAGAGAGGAAACCCTACAGTAAAATTTTTACCACAATATTTGAATGCCGAAAAACCTCCGGAGTTTCCCTTTAAGCATTGTGACGGCGAAAGATGTGTTTAAGAAAAGGTTACGTTGCTTGCCCAGGAAAAATACATAACAGGCCACGTGTTTTTTTTTTTTTTGTCTCGCCCTCCAGCATGCCCCTCTGCCAGTTGCACCACTTGTTACACTCATACAAGGAAGAGCAACAGCTAATGTAGTCCCGACATTCCTTAACTACTTATTCGCCCTTCCGCAGGCTTTCTCTAGTAAAGAGCTGTTTTGGTAGTGATTACTCACTGTACCGGGTAAATGCTAATGGGTAATCATGCCTTAATTGAAATCTAACCTACCATGTGAGTTTCTGCTAAATTCACTGGACTAATAGTAATTTCCAGGGTATGTTCCTCCATTCTTAGAATTAACACAATGTGCGTAAACTGAAAGGTATTTTGGCTAACAATGGAACTCTGTGTCTGTAGGCAGGATAAGAAGGGAATGTGCAGAAATGGTGCCCTTTTGTCTGTCCTATGCTGTGTCCATATCACAACAGTGTGCTAGTGTTATGCACACTAGCACTACTAGACATGCAAAGTTGGCACTAATTGATTTATCCGGTATTGGGTATTTGCCCTTTTGTGTGCTGCTTGTGTGACATGGTTGGCAGTACACTGTGTGCATTCCCTGCCGTACATAAATCTTGTGTAACACTCTGTTCCTTCACCAAGTGCATTGTGCCAGTCAGCCCATTTCGCTTGCCAATTCAGTTGTGTCAATGCTCACAAGTGGTGTTGACTTGCGGGCTCTGCGCAGGCACCCTGGCCGACGGTTCCAAGTTTGACTCGTCGCGGGACAGGGGCAAGCCCTTCAAGTTCCGCATTGGCAAGGGGGAGGTCATCCGTGGCTGGGACGAGGGCGTGGCACAGGTGAGGGGCCACTGTGGACAGACACATGGAATGGATGTGCATTTACCTCTGTGCATTTACCTCTCTGTGCATTTACCTCTGTTGTAGAACTTTTTGCAAGGTGCGGGCATGAAGCCATGATTTTAACAGCTGCATACCAAAAATGCTGCCTAATATTTATTTTTTGGCACCTTTGTGGCTTATGAAAAGCATTTTAGAGGGGAGAGACTGGAAAACGCCAGTGCTTAGAACACAAAATACTACAGAGAAAATAAAACTACTCTTAAATTCTTGAGCATCAAAGAAGAAAACTGCAGCGAGAAATGGTAATAGGGCGATAGCATGGTGTAGGTGCAGGCGGGTAGGTAGTGGGTAGGCTGTAGGTAGTGCCGTGTTAAGCTCTAGGTTCTTAAAGCAGTGCCTGCGACTTCAAACCGCTTGAAAGCATAATTCACTGTAACAAAGCAGAGTAGAATCCTGCTGTCGCCATTTTAAAAGACTAAGCCGCTTCTGAAACATCGCCTTTTCAATTTAAATCTTGGATTGGAAATAATTTCCCCTTTTGCCCGAAGAATAATGCATGCTGCTTTCTTTTTTAAGCATTGCTGTTCAGTACACTAATAAGAGATGAATGGCAACACCTTGCCACGTGGGTGCGTAGAGCCTGTAGGTCACAAAGCAAGCAGTGTATACTTTGGCATATGCTGAAACAAAGGCTCGGGTGCAGCAGCAAATAATGTGCTCACTGGTGCATGGCAGTGTGCCTTCTGTAGAGGTGTGTTCATCAGCATAGCCTAGCCAACGGAGCGCTACGTGCCTCATTGTGTCCGCCTCGCCCCATCAAGCAAGAGCAGAAGTGTTGGTTTCTCACGCGCAGAGCTCACATTTCCTGTTGTGTCAGCAGTGTTGCATGGCTTTGGCAGGGATGATTTCTTTTTTTTTTTTTTTCTGGATTGGGCCTAATGAGATTCTCTGTGAGCTGATTGTAATGTAGCTATTCTTGTTGGTTAGTGTTTGGTATTTGCTGCTGCGTGTTTTTGGAATTGAAACGTTGAGCAGCATTAATTGATAACTATGTTGTCTTACTTGTGCTCTTGTAAATTTTTGTTCATTATACTTTAATAGTGATAAGCCAGCATTAGCACCTGTTCCTGCTTTTTTCTCTCTAGCGTCCTCGCTGGCAGCATCTCATAAAAGAGGCCCATCTCCTCCGCGTTGTAAATATCGGACGGCACGTAGGCACTCATAATATTAGCCAGATTGCCTACTACCCATTCCGATGTGCCTCCAGTGTCTGCGGAATTTGCTTCACCGCACAAAACTTTTCCCACGACGCTGTGGCTCGCTTTGAAGCGATTGAGCCAACCTGTGCTGGCCCTAGCAAACAGGCATAATTGAGGGCCTTCTGCTGAACAATGCTTCCACCAAGTGGGATTTTCTTGGCTCGCGTTTCGGTGAACCAGGCGTAGACAGCGTTATCAAGCTCCTCGTATTTTGGCTGCATCACCTTCTTGTGTTGAGCTGAAGTGCCCGACGCAAGTACCTTGCCGATGCTTTCTTTACTCTTCAGTATCGTTGGCAACAAACTCAGCTTGATGCCAAAATCTGCGGTAATATTCACCTTCTTCTTACTGCTTTCTGCTTCGGCGATAATACGCGCTTTTTCTTTTAGTGAAAGAAAATTTCGCTTCTTCGCTGCCGGTGACATCCCAGGAAGTTAGCAGCAACTAGCAGACACGAGACGAGACCACGCTGAACGATGCACTCGCGAACGACAAGGACACACCAAGAAGAAAAATGGTGCATGGATGGGAGGCACTGGTTCGAAATTTTACTGTAGTAAATAGAAAACTTTAGGTTTCTGAGCCTGGACAATCCACAGTAGCTGTACTTTGCAGAGACGTCTTTACTTTTGAATGAAGTTTAGCCAGGATGGACTGGACTCGTGCTTGTGAGACAAGTTACTGTGCATGTGTATTTGTTTCATAATTTTTCTCACCACACCATCACCCATCATGTTCTTTTCCCTTCTCTTCCCCTTCTTCGATGCAGAGTAACAGGCCAAATACTCAAATTTCCAGCCGACCTTTCTGCCATTCCATTCAGTATACTCTCTCTATAGTTATCTATAGTATTATCGCATTCACAGGCATTGTTGGTTTATCTGAACAGAGCACATATTGATGGTTCACTTTATGCTGGTTTCACTTACTATACCAATAATCATCTCGCTCACACTGTCTGTCCATACTCAAATAACTGTTATGCAGGATCAAGTTAACACTGTGCTTGTTTTATTTTTGTGTGTTTGCAGATGAGTGTGGGCCAGCGAGCCAGGCTGGTCTGCTCGCCAGACTATGCGTATGGAGCTCTGGGTCACCCAGGCATATATCCTTGGACAGTTGCCAGAGTTGTCGCTGGCGGAACTGGGGCAATCTTGAGTATTTAGTTTTATAGTGGCTCTCTAAGGACCAAGTAGCAGAGTGTCAGCTGAGAGGAAATGCATAAAGAATCTGCAGAGCAGTATGTAGTTGTACAGACCATTATCTTATTTGAAGGTATGCTAATTTGGAAGTAGCTGGAGCTGGCAAGGTTAGTTACTCTAATGATGAAGTTGCATGCAGGTACAGTTGCCTTGTTGACACAGATGAACCTTGCTGGTGAGCCAGCAAGGTTCTTTAGTTGTTCGGGCATGCTTTAGCAGATATGCAGGTTGCACATATTTGAGTGAAATGCAGCGTATACCTGGGCTTAAATGTAGCAGTTGAGATTAGCATTGTCTACGTGATGTGGCATAGCATGCTTTGCGACTCTGGTATATGTTGCCAGTTTTCCTAATTGCTATTGAGAAATCTGTCAATTTTGCAGAATACAAAGTCGGTTACTAGCCAGAAAAGAGCACCTGGAAGAGATTTGGTTATTGAAACAGAGAACTGTTTATCTTAAAATATTACAAATTCTTGGTCTAGTTTCGTGCATACCATTGTGGTTGGTTATAACTAGAGAAGTGTTTTGAGGGCAGTCCTGGATAGCACCTCTCAGTGGAGGCTTTGATATGACATCATGGCAGTATGTCCTCCTTTGGAGAGGATTTACTGCTTCATTCTTTGGTCATACTGAACAGTGGGAATTGAGTGTTTAGAAAACATGCCTACTGTAAGGCCTCCTTGTTGCCTCCTTGACTAACAGTGGGAATTGAGTGTTTAGAAAACATGCCTACTGTAAGGCCTCCTTGTTGCCTCCTTGACTGCGTTGCACCATCCCGCCTAATGCTGTGCTCACCTTTGATGTGGAACTGCTGCGGCTTGAGTAAAGCGGCAATGCTCCACCCTCTATGGCTCTCGGAGCAAGCATTGGCACCGCGCCTGGTTCCTGGCTTCGCTCTTTCTCCGCGGTTGATATTTTTGTTTTGTTTATGTTATTGTCCCATCCTCGTGTCCAGCAAGAGTTTCGGACAACAGACCTGGCCCTCCTCTCTCTCAGGCAGACAAGGCAAAGCCTTGTTTGCACCAGGTCTTCTGTTCCGAGCGGCAACGGAAGACACACTTCCATCGAACTGCGCCCAAAAGAGATGAGACAGAGGGGTCCCCCCAGGAGAGAGATTTCGCCCACCTGTCTTGCTTTGAAAGTGTGTTGTTCTTCGCCGGGCCAACAATGCTCAGTGTGCCCGTTGAACCAGCCCAAATTGTGCGGGAGTTCATCTTGTTTCTGCGTGCTGTCCTGCAGCTGTCACGTTGCTCATGACCTGAGCAGCTTTGCAAGCAAAAGGAATTTCGACAGAATCTGATTACTTGAAGGTGACACTCGTCGTTCAAGGGTCGCCGTGATTACTCCTCCGAGAAATCTCAGAATGGTTTGCCGCCAGGAGATGCTCATGACCACCACCACCACCAAGGGCTCCTAGCATCATCATGTGCAGCGGTACCAGCGACTGCAAGTGTGCGTGTTTGTAGTTTTCTTCCCCATGCAGCCTGCCCTGCCTCAATGGTGCAGTGGTTGAGATGCCCATCTACTTTGCCGGAGTGCCCAGGTTTCATTCCGACCGCCGGCAGCTTCGTTTCGATGGAGGTGAAACGGAGTGATGTCCGTGTGCTGTGCGATGTCAGTGCACATTAAAGAACCCCAGGTGGTCGAAATTTCCAGAGTCCTCCACTACTTCTTTCATAATCTGAGTCACTTTGAGACGTTAAACTCTAAAAACTAAACCTTCCCCATGCAGCCTCAACACTCTTGCGAGGAAGTTCTTGACGTGATTCTCAGGTGGCCAACCACTCTGCTCGAAGGAGCCGTTTCGACATTGGACATGCCAAGAAAGTTGCTGTGTTTCTTTGTGTAAGCTCTCTGGTTGTTGGGGACCGTGGTGTCGGTGTGATGCCTGATATGATGCCGCGCCATGCTGTGCCCTGGAACTATGCACCCCTCCCGTGCCCTGTACCTGTGTGTGAGAAATAGAGTTGTTCCAAAGGCACCTGCCTTATATAGTACCCTCCCTGAAGATGCGAGCATCTTCACTTTTTTTTTTTTTTCATGCAATGAGGTATCTGAGAGGAGTTATGTGTGTATTAGTCTCTCTTCACAGAAGGAAGAAAGTATAAATTGTTTAGTTTGCACGAGGTCGATTCAAAGGGCAACAAAGACGAGTATGCAATGGTGAAAAAAGTTACAGTAATAGTCATTTCGTGGAAAATGGACGCAGATGAAATCACCTTGATTTATGCAGAGCATTCAAGCAGGAATGAGTCGGAAGAAAATATCTAAAGTAATTCTAGAGGATATTAAAAGCTAGGATAGGAGTATAGGGAACTCCAGCTGAAGTTTTTCCGCGACACCAGCGCTCTGTTTCTGTCTGTTTCTGAAAAAGAGGAACAGTTGCGTAGAGACGCGCAAAGCCCGCATTTGTCGGAAGCGGAGCTTCTCATTTTCACATTTTTTGGTTCGTCGGCTGGCATTGAGGCTAGTTGGAAACATGGTTTTATTGGTGTTTTCAAAAGCAAGAAATTATGATCAACTGATAGACTGTCGTCACTGTGCGCCGCTTCAGGTCCTGAAAAACAAGCCGCAGACATTCTTGAAGGTTCTACTGACCGGTGTCCTGGAATTTTTCAGCATAAACATAGGATCAAAAAAGGATATGCACAGAGAGCGGAGATATGCTGGTCGTTGATATGAACTCCAAATTGGTGGTGGTGCTTAAGCACATCAAAGTGGTAGCCTCCATATTTCAATCTGTCATGTCAAAATAGTGAGACTTAGTTCAGTGATGAAGGGTAGAAGAAAGCATTCAGTTTGCTTCTAGTCTTTTCCAATTCCTTTAGTCGTGTTATTTTAAGGCTGTTTTGTCTTATCAGACATGCGGGTGTAGTCAGCAAAGAATTGAATGTTGAATAGAAAAGAATCAAATAGGGTATTTTTTATGTCAAACAAAACTTGCAATTATTAAAAGAAACACTCCAAAATATAATTCAAATGCTCCAAACTCGCATTTTATTGTTCCAAAGCTGCTCCAAAATGGGTTTATTACTGCTCGCTGAGCTGCTCCAAAATGCTCGAGCCTGCTTCCAGCCCTCTACGCGTGATTACAGAATATAGAACATGAACCTAAAAAGTGTGTATACTCCTTTAGGTGTAGGATTGATAGAAACATTTTTACTGACAGCCCTGAGGCCGGAACTTTTGCTCCTGGCATCTGTGCGGGCATCTAGCCCCACCACAGTCACGGCGGCCAAGGCGTGTGCTGGTTTTTAAGCTTGGCTCTGGGGCTCTTGGCCCAGAGCATTGCTACGACCGCGTTGTCGAGACAGCGGAAGGACCCAGTCGATGTAGCTGGCCGGAAGTCGCCGCCAGGCATGACCTGGAGGCCACGACCAGCAGCCAGAAGGCCATCCAAGGAACGGCGACAACATAATTTTTTTTTTTTTTGGCCTTCACTGAATAAAGTTTTTAACACCACCACCGGGCGGATGGCAATTGGTTGTTGCGACTGTAAAAAGAAGGAAAAGAATGCATGGGCCTGCTACTGGCTCTGTAGCTGAGCCACCTCCGCTGCCTCGTGCGGGCAGAAGAGAAAACAGGGAAGAAAAAAGATTACAAGGGTTTAAGGCTGCTGAACCAAATATTGAGCAAATTAGCTGCGGGTGACCGAGCGTTCTTCTCTTCTTCCTCAGCCCACATATAAAGCCCTGCTTTAACCAAGCCGTATGAACGTCTTAGTGGCCTATAGGGGTAACGTGAATGCCAGGGTCCTAGCAGGCCTATTCTAACAACCGTCCCATGTGAAATGAGAGACCCAAGCTGGCAGCTCCTGCCAGCCCACACCCTAGTGCCACGTGGGTAAGACGTACGTGGCTACCGCCGCGCTACGCTGAAGGCTCGAAACCTTTAGTATTGTTTTCGCAATAAAAAGAAGACTGAGAGAAAGACGCGCGTCCGAACAGCCGTCGTCCACCACAAAAGCGGGGCCGAGTGCAATGACAGCCTACAACAAGAACCGGTGGCAGGCTAGCCCCCGCCGCAAGCGGCGGTGACCTACCAGTCCCAGCTCCATAGGGCCAGGAGTAGGCACCCTCCCCTCTGGCTGCACTGGAATTTCGGTGAGAGTCCCGACTCAAATGTCGAAATACTCTCGATAGTCCCATACTATATGTACAGTGCCTAGAATATACTATATGGACAGCGGTCGCTGGACCGGCAGTGATAGCACATCCCTTCGTCGGGGTCGTGAAATAATTTTTGCCTCAATGACGGGGTTAACGAAGTGTTAGTTGCGTGGTCCTCGATAACTCTTCCGGCATAGGGGGAATGGGGCGCGCCTCTTCCTTGGCGCGTTCCTCTCTTCCATTGCGGAGGTGCTCAAGGGACTTGCGATGTCGCTTCCTCGCGACACAGGCCTACATCATCAGTCGCATATGTTATGCCACACCTTTTCTCAGTCTCAAAAAGACAGAACGTGAAAAAAATCGACGTCTTAATTAGAAAATGCGTCAAACGCGCACTAGGCCTCTCTGTCTCCACATCAACAGAGAAGCTGGAGAAAATGGGGATTCATAATACATGGCAAGAGCTCACTGAAGCTGTCAGAATCTCTCAACTGGAAAGACTAAGTCAGACAGAGACAGGCAGAGCCATCCTAGACTTGGTCGGACTCCAATCAGACAGAGGCCCACAGTCGAAAACATCTATCCCACCCAACATAAGGGAACACATACTGGTACCACCCTTACCTCGAAACATGCACCCAAACTACAACAAAGAACGCAGAGAACACAGAGCCAAAGCCATCGCTAAAAGAATGAAACGCAAAGCAGTCGATGAAGTTGCTTATGTAGACGCATCATGCGGACGACACGGAGCAGTTGTCTCGACAGTAGTAAACGGAGAAGGTGCACCTAAAATTGCGGCCTCAACACGCACCCGTGACATTAGTACAGCTGAAGAAGTCGCAATAGCGCTCGCATGCACTGGTACACAGGCCAAAACTATAATATCAGCGACAGCAAAACGGCTGTCTGGAATTTTGCAAAAGGACGGATCTCAGAGGAGGCCAAAAAGATTCTCACAAATCCCATTACTAGAACCATATCCATCATATGAATACCAGCACACGAATCTGTCCCTGGCAACGAAGCTGCGCACCTGCTGGCCCGAGATCTCTACCACCGGGCAGCGGTAGAACAGCCCGAATGCAAGGGAATTAAAGATTGCGCTATCAAATACAATGAGATCACAGAATCTTACAAATTAGATCGAAAAGTATACCCTCCCCCAGATCGGTCTCTCACTAACAATGAAGCACGCATCTGGAGACGATTACAAGCCGATAACTACATCTGCCCTGTCTGGGTTTTCTTAACACAGACCGGGGAGGAAGATTCTAAATGTAAAAATTGCGGACAAAAAGGCACGCTAGATCATATAATATGGCCATGCGCCGATTCCCCAGGCGCCGACATTAACATTGATAGTAGAGATGCCTGGGAGGTTTGGCTGCGGAGCGGAGATCCCACCGTTCAGCGGCACGCGACCCGCCTGGAGACTGAGGCCGTGAAGAGTGCTTGTAACCTCACCTGACCTCAGCCTGCGGGGCCCTCCTGACCCGCTCCCCGGCTTGCGTGCCGGGGGCGGGAGATGAAGGGTTCCTTTTCGGTGGAAATAAAGTTTTCATTCATTCATTCATTCATTCATTCATTCATTCATTCATTCATTCATTCATTCATTCATTTCCTCGCGATTGTTTTGAATGTGGAGGGTTCCAACGGGCAGGTTTTAAGGCGAAAGCCTTTAATGGCTCATACTGTTGTTGCGACTGAATAAAGAAAAGAGAATGCACGGGCCTGCTACTGGCTCTGTAGCTGAGACACCTCCGCTGCCTCGCGCGGACAGAAGAGATGTTTGGTTGGTTCATAGGAAGTGAAAGGCGCAGTATCTGTCACACTTGCTCTGTGGACACCTGAACCGCGCCCTAAGGGAAGGGAAGAAGGTGGGAGTGAAAGTGGATAGAGAGAAAGGGGGGTCGTAGTGGAGGGATACGGAGTAATTTCGACCACCTGGGAATCTTTAACGTGCGCTGACATCGCACAGCACACGGACGCCACTTCGTAAAATCTGATTTATTTGTAGGAAGGGAAAGGCGCAGTAACTGTCTCACTTGTTTTCTGTGGACACCGCGACTGCGCTGTAAGGGAAGGGAGGAAGGTGGGAGTGAAAGTGGAAAGAGAGAAAGAGGAGCCGTAGTGGAGGGCTACGGAGTAATTTCGACCACTTGGGGATCTTTAACGTGCGCTGACATCGCACAGCACACGACGCCTCTTCGTTTCGCCTCCATCGAAACGCAGCCGCCGAGGTCGGGTTCGAACCCGGGAACTCCGGCACAGTAGTCGGGCGTCTTACCACTGCACCACCCCGGCGGGGCACGCCACTTCGTAAAATAGACAAGACAGAAAAGGAAGAGGGAGAGAAAGACGCGTGCCGCAACAGCCGTCGTCCACCACCTAAGCGGTGGCGGGTGCAATGGCCTACAAATAAAAATTCGGTGGCAGGCTAGCCCCCTCCGCAAGCGGCGTTGACCTACGAAGCTACCAACCACAAGTCTCATCTTGCATGTACAGGCACTAAAGCCAGAACTATCCTCTCAGATAATAAGGCGGCTGTTAGGAACTTCGGCAAAGGCTTAATTTCCAAGCAGGCGGCGTCTACTGAGAAAGCACCCGCTAAACCGGGAGGTTTCAGTCATCTGGGTTGCAGCTCACGAGGGTCTACCAGGCAATGAGGCTGTCCATTGCCTCGCTCGAGATGTATACACCCGAGCGGCCATAGAGACCCCGCTACCCGGAGACAAAGACCCCCTCATCAAATACAAGGAGCTCTCTGAGGCTCCCAGACTAAACAGAAGGATCTATCTACCACCAGATAGGTCCCTAATACCCTCAGAATGCAGGGCCTGGCGAAAAATTCAGGCCAATCGTTTCTTTCCTCATGTTACTCTGCATAATGAGTTGACAGGGGACCTAGAGGCTTGCAATCTCTGCAATGTACCTCTGAGTCAAAATCACCTAATCTGGCAATGCCCCGATTATCCGGGAGCTAAAGAAACTGATCCCCTTGATCAAATTACCT
Source organism: Amblyomma maculatum (assembly GCF_055883805.1). Lineage (NCBI taxonomy): Eukaryota > Metazoa > Arthropoda > Arachnida > Ixodida > Ixodidae > Amblyomma > Amblyomma maculatum. The sequence goes on from NC_139352.1 coordinate 12,360,752, forward strand.
GGGAGTCTTACACCCGCACACCAAATGTGGATGAACAAAAGATCGTCCTACGCCTGGCGGAGGAGGCTTACTCCAACACCTTCTCTGCGGCCACGGCGCAGCAGAGCCGGCAAGGAGACCCTCCCCCGGCTGAGCCCCTGCCCCGAGGTCCATGTCGGTGTAAATAGTCTTCTCACTGACTCACTCACTCACTCATCTTGTCTTGCGTTCCTGCCATCTGCAATATAATAATAATAATAATAATAATAATAATAATAATAATAATAATAATAATAATAATAATAATAATAATAAAACTGGTTCACATGAAGGGAAAGGCGCAGTATCTGTCACACTTGTTTCTGTGGACACCTGAACCGCGCCGCAAGGGAAGGGAGGAAGGTGGGAGTGAAAGTGGATAGAGAGAAAGAGGAGCCGTAGTGAAGGGCTACGGGGTAATTTAGACCACCTGGGGATCTTTAACGTGCGCTGACATCGCACAGCACACGGACGCCTCTTCGTTTCGCCTCCATCGAAACGCAGCCGCCGAGGTCGGGTTCGAACCCGGGTACTCCGGCACAGTAGTCGCCATCTGCAATCCCACACTTGAACGCGTGCCAGGAACGCCACGCACGCGACAGGAGCGATGGTGTACCGTCCAAACGCACACTTCTCGGAGAAAGTGTGGCAGATACGGCGCCTTTCCTTTCCTGTAAACCAATTATAGTTATATGTAGCACTGCAACGAACGCCGATAAAAGGCAACTGATTGATTTATAGGAAGAGAAAGGCGCGGTAAGTCTCACTTGTTTTATTGTGGACACCTCAACCGCGCCTTAAGGGAAGGGAGGAAGGTGGGAAAGAGAGAAAGAGGAGCCGTAGTGGAGGGCTACGGAGTAATTTCTACCTCCTGGGGATCTTTAACGTGCGCATGATAAAAGGTAAACAATGCAAACAATGAGAGGCAAATGATAGGAGAGGAAGGGTAGGCTTTCGTCATTCTCTTATGAGACATCTAAGAGACCCTCTAATGTTTTTCTTCTCCATTTTCCTTTCTGTCCGCACGAGGCTGTTGTGGCTGTGGGAAGAAGGAAAAGAAAATGCACGGGCCTGCTACTGGCTCTGTAGCTGAGCCACCTCCGTTGCCTTTAATTAATTGATTTATTTATAGCAAGGGAAAGGCGCGGTAACTGTCTCACTTGTTTTCTGTGGACACCGCAACCGCGCCGTAAGGGAAGTGAGGAAGGTGGGAATGAAAGTGGAAAGAGAGAAAGAGGAGCCGTAGTGGAGGGCTACGGAGTAATTTCGACCACCTGGGGATCTTTAACGTGCGCTGACATCGCACAGCACACGGACGCCTCTTCGTTTCGCCTCCATCGAAACGTAGCCGCCGAGGTCGGGTTCGAACCCGGGTACTCCGGCACAGTAGTGGGCGTTTTACCACTGAACAACCCCGCGGGGCCACCTCCGTTGCCTCGTGTGGACAGAAGAGAAAATAGAGAAGAAAGGAAAAAGAAGAGGGAGGGAAAGACGCGCGCCGCAAGAACCGCCGTCGTCCACCACCGAAGCAGTGGCGGGTGCAATGACGGTCTACAACAGATAAAATTCGGTGGCTGGCTAGCCCCCGCCGCAAGCGGCGTTGACCTACCGTCCCAGCCCCGTAGGGCCAGGAACTGCCACCCTTCATGGCGGGTGCAATGAGGGCCTACAACAAATAAAAATTCGGTGGTGGTGGTGAAAAACTTTATATTTGGGAGCCTTAAGTGATTACATCTTAATGGCAAGTCGGCTCTTGGCTGCGTGCTGTGGCCGGAAGCTGGTGGTTCCCAGCGACACCCAAAGCCCAGTCCGTCAGCCGCTTTTGAACGGCCGGGTCAGAGCAGGATACCGCAGCCTCCCATCGCTCGAGGTCGGAGAGTTGCCAAGTGGCTGGAGGGTGCAATTCCGAGCATTTGATCATGATGTGTTCAAAATCAGCTTTAAGTGCCCCGCACAGGGTGCACTGCGGCGAGAACAGTCCTGGATGGATCAAAGCTAAGAAAGCAGGGGATGGGAATGTACGGGACTGAAGCTGGCGCCACGTCACCTTTTGTAGCTTAGTCATAGATTTATGAGGAGGAGGGTAGATGGTTCGTTGATCACTGTAATGGAGAGAGATTTCGTGATAGGATACCATGCGCTCGCGAGCATCTCCCCAGGCAGTGGCAGTCCCTGCTCGGCTGACGTATCCTCGAGCAAAAGTGAGCTGCTTCGTTGTCTGGGAGACCCGTGTGAGCGGGCACCCATATTAATTGAATAGGGTGTTCGGGTGGGGGGAGGGAGGCGAGGAACCGGAAGGCTGGGCTAGAGATCCGACCGCGAGCGAAGTTCCATACGGCGGATTTAGAGTCGCTAAAGATGGTTGTGGCTCGGGTAGCAGCTATGGCGAGGGCAACCGCTGCCTCCAGGGAAGTGGAGGCAAACGTTGTACCGGCCGCGACCAGTTGCAAAGAGTTGGAAACAGCGCTGAGGGCGAACGCAGGGCGGGAGGGGTATGAGGCAGCGTCTACGTAAACGGTCTCTGGCTGGAAGCCATAGTGTTTGTGAAGAGCTTCTGCGCCTGCCTTGCGGCGAGCGAAATGGTGCTCTGGATGCAAATTCGGTGGCAGGCTAGCCACCGCCGCAAGCGGCGGTGATTGATTTATAGGAAGGCAAAGACGCGGCAACTGTCTCGATTCCTTTCTGTGGACACCTCAACCGCGCCTTAAGGGAAGGGAGGAAGCTGAGAGTGAAAGTGGAAAGAGAGAAAGAGGAGCCGTAGTGGAGGGCTGCAGAGTAATTTTGACCACCTGGGGATCTTTAACGTGCGCTGACATCGCACAGCACACGGACGCCTCTTCGTTTCGCCTCCATCGAAACGCAGCCGCCGGCGGTCGGGATCGAACCCGGGTACTCCGGCACAGTAGTCGGGCGTCTTACCACTGCACCACCCCGGCGGGGCGCAAGCGGCGGTGACCTACCTGTCCCGCCAGCCCCATTAGGGCCAGGAACAGCCACCCTCCTCCCCTCCCTCCACTCGGCAGCGGATGTGGTTCAGCAGAGCCACTTGTTGTGGCTGTAGGGAGAAGAAAAAAAGAAAATGCACGCGTCTGATACTGGCTCTGTAGCTGAGCCACTGATTTATTTATAGGAAGGGAAAGGTACGATAACTGTCTCACTTGTTTTTCTGTGGACACCGCAACCGCGCCGTAAGGGAAGGGAGGAAGATGGGGGTGAAAGTGGAAAGAGAGAAAGAGGAGCCGTAGTGGAGGGCTACGGAGTAATTTCGACCACCTGGGGATCTTTAACGTGCGCTGACATCGCACAGCACACGACGCCTCTTCGTTTCGCCTCCATCGAAACGCAGCCGCCGAGGTGTAGCTGAGCCACCGCCGCTGCCTCGTGTGGACAGAAGAGAGAAAGTATAGAAGAAAGAAGAGGGAGAGAACGACGCGCGCCGCAACAGTCGTCGTCCATCACCTAAGCGGTGGCGGGTGCAATGACGGTCTACAACAGATAAAAATTCAGAGGCAGGTTAGCACCTGCCGCAAGCGGCGTTGACCTAGCAGTCCCAGCCCCGTAGGGCCAGGAACAGCCACCCTTCACCACCTCCCCAACTCTTCAAGCAGAGCCAGTAGCAGGCCCGTGCTTTTCTTTTCCTTCTTCCTACACGCAACAACAACACAAGTAGCATTTCATTGAACACATCAGTTTACCGGCGTTTACAGGAAAGGAAAGGCGCGGTATCTGTCACTCGCGGAGTCCCGCTACCATCCTCACGGTAGACAAGCAGAATTATGAAGCTTCACAATCCTGGGCGTGGCGCAGTTAGTAAAGCGCTGGGCTGGGGACCCAAGGGATGAAGGTTTGATTCCCGGTGGAGACAAGGTTTATTAACGCGAAAGCGTTACTTCGCTATGTTCACAGATTTCTGTCCGCAGACCACGTCCGCAAAAGTTGCGGGTAATTGAGGTGTTAGATGTTAATGAGTGGTGTCAATCGATTGCACCCGCCACCGCTGCGGTGGCGGGTGCAATGACGGCCTAGAACAGATAAACAGCCACCAACTCTCACCAAGAAGCCCAAATTTCGACATTACTGAAAAAGAGCATAGGAAGGGATTGGTGCGCAATTCGAAAGTACCGAAGACTAAAATGAATAAACAAGAAGTGAATTTATGTGATGTAGAGGATGTGACGTCCCGCAACCGGAAGTAGAGCCGAAAAAGGGCATAGGAAGGGATTGGCGCGCAGTTTGAAAGTACCAACGACTAAAATGGGTAAACACGAAGTGAATTAAGCAACTAGAAGCAATCAACAGCAGCATCCGTGCTTTCGCATTACTCCAATGCAGATTCTGCAGTGCTCTTTAACAGATCCCACCGATTTCGTCACCCGACTCCGACGCACCATCGCTGGCCTCCGCCCGTCATCTGCAGCTCACCACTGTAAGACTTTCCCTATGGGTAAACAAGAAGTGAATTAATGTGACGTCCCGAAACCGGAAGTAGAGCTGAAAAAGAGCATAGGAAGGGATTGGCGCGCAATTTGAAAGTACCAAAAACTAAAATGGGTAAACAAGAAGTGAATTAAGCAACTAGAAGCAACCAACAGCAGCATCCGGGCTTTCGCATTACTCTAATGCAGATTCTGCAGCGCTCTTTATTTAAGGAGCACTTTAATTAATTTAATTAAAATGTGCACGGACGATGAGACGGAGACTTGCCGGGACAAAGACGGAAGCGGTGCCTGCAGAGATGATTTAGGCGTATTTGCGTGAGCTGCTGCTATGCGAGGAGCAATGTTTTTTTGTACGCGCCGTTATTGTTTTGGGCCGTATCCTCGAACTATTCTCGCCGCAGTGTGTTTTGCCTTTCCGCTTTAAAACACCGACCCTCGTTCAGTTTTATTCTTCGTGTTGCATTGTCGCGAGTCTCGACCGCATGTTTGCAGTGCAGCGGAACCCTGTTTTGTCTCTTTTGAAGCGAAAACTGAACTACGCCAGGTAGTTCTAGCCGTCGGGTATGCACGGTTTTCCCCTTCAGGAAGATTTAGAGGTCTAACTTCTGTGTTAAGCCTGGTGTTCGCCATGTGACAGGAGCATAGTCACCTAGGCCACCAAGTGGCCCGTGACCACTGTCAAGGTCAAGGTCACGTGACCTGGTGGTCGCTATGTGACTTTCAGGCATAGTCACGTAGAACACCAGGTGGCCCGTGATCACTGTCAATGTCACATGAGGAGACGTCAGTGTGACGTGGAAGTAGAGGGCGCCAGAGGGGCGACACTTGTAAAATAGGAGTCCGGTTACAACACTGTGCGAGATGGAGGACGACGTTTGGAGAAATGCACAATGTGTTTAATCCAAGCTTGGCAATGAGCTTAACCATGTACATGAAGCTCTCGCTTCCCTCCAAACCACCAGCTGATTTTTGTTTATCCAGAATAAACCGGTGTTTTTAAGACACGATTTTTCACTCGTCGGGCGAGACCATGGCTCGCGGACCCGTTTTCTAGAAGGCGGCGGCCTTCACACTGATTCGTTATACATAATGGACAGCCAAAGCTCGTATAAAGTATTCATTTCTTGTGCCTGTAGTAAACTCTGGCCAATTTCCTACTGTGGGTATGTGCCATGTTTACCGAGGAGAGAAAAAGAAGTAGGTGCAGCACGCAGCAGTACGTGCTTGCCGCGGCAGAAGAAGTAATATCAAGACCTCGAGCTGTTGGTTCGAACAATGCCTCGATAGGCTAATCGTCGTTGCCGAAGAAATATTCATCACTTGTATCAGAAGCAAGTCCAACGAATTCTTCGCCATCACCGCTGCGTTTTCACAGTCCCTGCAAGACAGCCCAAGAGAAGTTTCGGAGAACGCGTCGTCGGCCCATCTCACTGGAGAGATGGCCGCCGCTTCCGCTGGTCCGCAGCGCGAGAAGTGGGCCAACAAGCTCGAGTTCATCCTTTCCTCTATCGGCGTGTCCGTCGGCCTGGGTAATGTCTGGCGCTTTCCCTACGTAGTCTTCGAGAATGGCGGAGGTAGGTGACCATATGTGCATTTGACTAACGTTGGAGAGTGCTTGTTCTGCGGTGTAGTGAACACAAACGTTACAGGGAGTGGAAGGAAGTCGATTGGGTGGATGAGATTAAGTGATCGCCAGCAAATCTTCAGTAGTAAAACTGTGGGAGACGGTTAGTTATCGGGCTCAGCCATTCGCGCGGCTCCTGCAGCGGCCGCCGACTGGAGTCGAGCGGGTGCGGGCGAGCGCCTGACACCCCTTTTCAAGACTCGTTGCTGCTCCGCATGACAAAACGACCTGTACAGACAGCACTGCTCCAGTGGGCACCTTCTAGTTCATATCCTTCGCCGCTAGGGAAAGAACACTACAGTCAGCCTGGCGCTACTGTAAATCTGTTGTTGAAAAAGGGATCTATTAGTTGTGTCATTTTTCTTCGTCGCTATAGTTCAATTATCTGTCTATGCTCTAATGCACAAGTACCCGTTCTGCGCATGCGCGGCGGGCAACTGCCGTGCCGTCACACAAAGCGGAATCGTGGTATGTCCTTTGGTGAAAGAAAAACATTACAAAAATAAACAAACTCTTCGCTAAAATACAAAAAGGCAAAATTTTTGAAGTATAAGTATGACAAAGATCTTTTTTTTAGAATTTGGTTACAGTTTGTTAAAATAATTTGATTCGATGATGATGATAATGACAGACGAACATGTCAACTGAGCGCCCTCAACGGCGAGAGAGGTAACGAAAGTTGGCGCACGCGGTCCCATAGGACCCCACTATCTGTGCAGGTCTTTGTTTCAGTCGGTCCAGGACGGGAATCCAGCGCGCTCGTTATTGGGCCTCTGGGTCCACCGCCTGCTACTGCGTCAGAATTGGACAGTTAGAACGCCAACGGCTTTTTGGCCCATAAGAGAAGGTGCTCGGCTGGTTTCGAAGAGACCGCCGTGAGCGTCCATCGTGTGTTGGGCGTCTCGGCCGGAGTTAAAAGTTAATTTGGTTCACAGGAAGGGAAAGGCGCAGTAACTGTCACACTTGCTCTGTGGACACCCGAACCGCGCCGTAAGGGAAGGGAGGAAGGTGGGAATGAAAGTGGAAAGAGAGAAAGAGGAGCCGTAGTGGAGGGCTACGGAGTAATTTCGACCACCTGGGGATCTTTAACGTGCGCTGACATCGCACAGCACACGGACGCCACTTCGTTTCGCCTCCATCGAAACGCAGCCGCCACGGTCGGGTTCGAACCCGGGAACTCCGGCACAGTGGTCGGGCGTCTTACCACTGCACCACCCCGGCGGGGCTCGGCCGGAGGGAATGTGGCGGATTCTTCCTGATGGGCGCTGTGCGAAGACAGTCGCGTGTGGCTAGTAGATTTCGGCCCCCGTGCCGATGCTGTTCAATCCTGTACCATGCCTGTAAATACTGTATACGGTCACATTTCGTTCATCTCGTTTCATGGACTCGGAGCCTTCTTACACGGATTAGAATCGTAAGCTTAGTGTTCTCGCTCCGGTTTGGTCGGATGTCGTCTTGGCAGATGGTGGTCTAAGCGCATCGGCTCCCGACATCTAAGACATGGAGTCAGTAGTGGTATCGTAAAGCGGCTCGACTTCATTGACATCTAACAGTGTATAGTTGCTGGTGTCGATGATGATGCTATCACGAGGAACTAGCTTCATACATGCATCAGTGTCCTTGTGGGCTGAGTAACTATAGGGATAACAGAGGCAAGGTAAATGTATGCGTATGTGTGCACTATATTCATGTAGAGTATGATAGCGGTGCAAACTGTCTCGCCACACTAACGCCATGCTAAACCTACTGGAACTTTCTGAACAGTAGTCGGCGGATATATAGGGAGAGTACGAATCGAGCAGGCTATGATGAGTTACCGTGGTGGTATATTCAGACTGCGTTTGTCATCGCGGCATGCGTAAACGAGTGAGTCCTTTGGATATACTGTAATTCCTGCTAACATTTATTGCGATCAGCAAGAATCTTTGGACGCCGAGCTTTTCTCTGCCGAAAAAACTGGTTTCCCCTAAATATATCAGTACCACCAATTTGTTCAAGTGGTGACACAGATGGGGAGAGGTTGGGACACATACGTGACTCATTGGCAAACCATATGAGTATGTAGACACGACGACATGAATTAAAGGCAACGGGGTAGGAAGGCTGAATTTGGTGTATCTCAACCCATGAGATCACTGCGTTGGAAACCGTTCGGTGGGGTAACTGTTCATGGGTAACTGTTACTGAATATGACCGCCCTGCATGCAAACGTAGTAGTATTTCTGAAATTGACATGATCGACGTTTTTTCAAATCCTCGTTTACAATGTTGCACAAAGTCGAATGACGCGGCCATGCATGCTTAACCCTTACGTAATGACCCGATGAACAGCTTCGTTGAGTCACCTGAAGGTGTTCTGTATCGGCTATGTCTCTTATAAATCAGCCCGGAGCCGATGCTTCTCACATTCGAATTCACCAGGAGATCGAAATTTCAGGAGCTTTCCACTACGGCGTCTGTCATAGCTTGAGTCCTTTTGGGACGTTCATCCTTGTGAAACCAGAGCCTAAAATCAAAACTTTTGCATTTATTCAGGTCGTTATGCCTCATAACGACAGGACCACCATTGATTCAAATTTTCGCAGGGGCATTCATGGTTCCGTACCTGGTGCTCATGTTGGTCGTAGGCCGGCCCATGTACTACCTAGAACTCATACTCGGTCAGTTCGCCAGCGAAGCACAGGTCAAGGCCTTCGGCGGATTCCCGCTCGCCAAGGGTAAGAGGAGCATCACGGTTAGCACACTGACTCTAGAGCAAAAGTGCCGGCATGCATCTCCATGCATTGCCTTCCCGCCTTTTTACTGACCATGATTACAATATGGTAACGCTTCTGCGTAGCCTGCTGCTTTTAAACAATGCAAGTCGACGATGAACAAATTTGACATTATCTTTTAAGATCAAGTAATTCTTGTTGATGCCGTGACGCTCACAGTTAGCATAAAACTAAACGTTTACACCGTTTTTAATATGATGCGAGGCTGTTGAGAAATTAGAAAAAAAAAATCAAATTACGACGCTCCTTCAAATCGCCGGCTTGTAATTTTTGTATATACATTTTTTTTCCAAACGTTCAAAAACAAACTGTGATGGCGAAGCCAATCTGGGCAGCTATGGTCGTACCATGATGGCTCAGAAAAGTTCAGCGCTATGTTCTACTGCTTCTCTCCCTCGTAGAAGAGTTGGAACAGTTGGCTTGATCGGAACCCTGTGACTCGAGCCGTACATTGCGTTGAGCCGTACGACCAAATTCGACTCGCACTCAAACCGCGCTTGACTTACTCTGTTTATGGCTGAGCCAACAGTACTGAACGAACGCAGGCGTGGGCTGGGCCATGGTGTACGCGTGCGCCTTCATCAGCCTGTACTACAACGTGATCCTGGGCTACGCGCTGATCTATCTCGTGTACTCTATACAAGAGACTCTGCCGTGGACCAGCTGTGACTACACCACGTGGGCCGACCACAACTGCTACAACCCCGCACCAGGAATCGTAAGTCATCGTCCTCATGGCAACTGAATATGGCTTCACGCACCGTGGCGATTAGCGCCTGGGCAGAATAATGGAGAGTGAAGCGATCCAAGTCATGTCTAAAGGACCAAGCGAAGACTTGTGTGCCGAAAATAAAACTGCGCCATAAACTCCATGATATCTCAACTTGATACGAGCAACTTTTTCCCTTCATAGCAATGGCACTCTGATGCTCTCTTGCATGCATCTACATTGGTTTTGAATTGGTAGTCGTCTTCAACGCTCGCGTTTGCACTGATCACTCCCGGCCCTTCACGAGTGCTGTGAAACTTTCCCGAAGTTTTATCGGATATGACTCCCATGTTTTGCGTCTGAATAATCGAACATGAGCTGGAGGCATTTTCTCCTACTACACTCACTATTGCACAGATGTGGTTCGTTTTCATACTGGCGAGAGCTGTACGTGAACTTCTCTTCCACCCTTGTTTTCACACTTCATCCTTTTCCTTGCTCCGCTGTTCGGGTGCTCTGAAAGAGTGAAACATAGTTTACACGTCTAATTGTTTTCTTATCCTAGCCTAGTCTAACCTAAGCTTCCTTCTGAGTCACTGCAGTTCAGTGTTAGCCTTACGTAATCGCGTCTTTTGCTTGTTACGCATAACCTTAAAGTGATTATGTTCAGATTAAATAATTTTTGTTTTAGCCACAGGCAAAAATCACGCAAAAGGATGCCAATGGACTGCGTTGGGAAGAAAAAAATTTTCATGGGAGGGAACGTGCGTGAACACCTGCGCGCTCCACAACGGCTGCCTGGACTTTGCGCGTAGGTACCACATATACTAAGCTTGATGTCGTTATATTACTGGAATATAGAGCTGACAGATGCAGAGTCGCATGAGATCGCGGCAGCCGTCGCTCAAGTCTAAAAGGAGGCGGCGGGTGTCATGGGCCTCGTCGCTATGACACGCAAAACTCTACTGTATCTACGGCATAACTTTCACCTCCGGGATGGTGGATGAGATCCTGCTCTCCGTGGGACAGTGTCTGGGTTTTCCTCAATAGTGAAGATATTGTGGCTTTCCGTGGCTGCTTCCAGGGCGCTACTGTATTGAGTTACGCGATATGTCAATAATAATTTATGCAGTGATATAACACGGCTCGTCGTCGATAGCGGTACATTGCACGTTGGGCGAAATCGTATCGTCGCCGTCGTCCCTCTATACTTTTTGTTGTTCCCCTTCACACTGCCCATTTTTTCTCGCTACGCGATTGACGCCGGACGCTCGCCTTACACCAACGTATGTACAGTAGCCGAAGTAGTGAAGACAATAATGAGACTGGCAGTTGGAAAAAGCAGTCAGACGTTCCGTCAGTGACGAAGAAAGAGGTAGAGAAAGCTTTAGAAACTATTAAAAGGGGGGGGGGGGGAGGGGCAGCTGTAGGAGGATCAGGTAACTGCAGATTTCTTGAAGGACGGAGCAGATATCGTGCTAGGAAAACTGACCACCCTGTAAACGCAATTAATGCTTGGAGTCATCGACAGTACCAGAACCATGGAAGAACGCAAAAACTTAATTCATAAGAAAGGGGACGCGAAGGACTTGAAAACTTACAGACCAATCATCCTATACTATCTGTTACGTATAAGTTATTTACTAAGGTAGTGGTTAATAGAATCAGGACAACCTTAGGCTTCAATCAAGCAAAAGTGCAAGCAGGTTTTAGGAAAGAGTACTCTACTATCGATCACATCTATACCATCAACCAGGTGATAGAAAAATGCTCGGAATATAACCAGCCCTTATACATAACATTCATTGATTACCAAAAAGCATTTGACTCAGAAGAAAACTCGGCGGTCATGCAGGCATTGCGAAATAAGGGTGTAGACAAGTCGTATGTGAAATTACTGGAAGACGTATATATAGTGGCTGTGAAACAACGATAGCTGTATAAAAGTAACAATATTCCTATAAAGAAAGGTGTTAGGCAAGGAGACACGATCTCCCCAGTACTATTCACAGCTTGCTTAGAGGAAATATTCAGAGACTTAACGGAAGCAGTTAGAGATAACGGCAGATAGAGAATACCTGAATAATCAGCGATTAGCTGATGACATTGTCTTGCTAATTAACTCAGGGGATTAACTGCAAGGAATGATTGAACCTAGACAGGAGAAGTAGAAAGGTAGGCCTAAAATTAAAATGCAGAATACTAAGTTAATGTTCAAGAGTCTCGGGAAGGAACAGCAGTTCACAATAGGTAGCGAAGCACTGGAAGTGGTAGGCGAATATGTCTACTTAGGATAGATAGTAACCGGAGATACGGACCATGAAAGGGAAATAACCAGGAGAATAAGATTGGGATGGAGCGCATCTGGCAACTATTTTCAGATTATGACTAGCAGCTTACTGTCATCGCCCAAGAGGAAAGTGTGTAACAGTTGCATCTTACCAGTACTCACTTATGGGGCTGAAACGTGGAGGCTAATGTAAAGGGTTCTACCTAACTTGGGGCAGTGCAGAGGGCTATGGAAGGAAAAATGGTAGGGGTAACTTTAAGAGATAGGAAGTGTGCAAAGTGGGTCAGAGGAACAACTTAAGTTACTGACATTCTAGTGGAAATCAAGAAGAAGAAAAGGGCATGGGCAGGACATATAGTGTGAAGAGAGAATAATAGATGGTCGCTTAGAGTAACAAACTGGATTCCAAGGGAAGAAAAGCGCAGCAGGCTGCGACAGAAAGTAAGGTGGGCGGATGAGTGTAAGGCAGGACTCAGGTGGATGTAGCTAGCACAGTACCGGATTAACTGTAGGAATATGGGAGAGGCCTTCGCCCCGCAGTGGGTATAGTCCGGCTGATGATTATGATTATGAGCAACTGTGAGCAACTGTGAATGTCGCCCGGTGGCGGCACGATGCACACCTGCTCTACACCCATACACTGACATAACTTGACTGGTTATTGCACCTGGCATACTACTCTGCTTTCAGCGGAAGGCTTACTGTTCGCTTTAATACGAGTGCAGATCCCTATGCGTGGCATCTGCGCCCTTACGCAGAGTTACTACAGAATACTCCGACTGGCATCGGCTTTTCGCAGCACCCTATATAGCAGTTTTTGCAACCATAGCATTATCACAAGAATCTCAGAGTAAACAACTACAGCGCATAGTCCACTAAAACTTCCTGCTCGGCGAGTTCGTTCATATCGCCATTCGGTAATGCTTGTAGCGCTACGTAGAAGAGAAACGACCGCCGATGAACGGAGCACGGGCTTGTCAGGTGGCTTTGGCTTGTCCCATTCATCTGCTGTCCCTTTTGTCCTCTATCTCTCCTTACAAGCCTCCCCAAAAAGCACATAGTCACGCTGCAGCTATTTCTAGATCTCAAACGTATAGGGGTATTGTGCTGGAATGGCGTCGAGAGTTATGTGCCCTGCACAAGTCAGTGTTATGCCTGTGGCTTCAAGGATCGTGAGTCACTTCTTAGGCTTAGCTTTCGCACTTCTCCAGCGGGGCGTGGAAATAAGCTACCGCATGTGCGAGCAGTTTTCGCCGAGTGTTCTTACGTTTTGGCGGTCGTTTACATATGTCGACAGTGCCCCTGTCCACTGTCGACCCGACCGATTGTAAATGAGAGTGACCCAATTAAATTCAAAACCCTGTTTTTATCTTATCTTCTTCTTTAGCCGCACTTTTGAGTACCACCTCTGCACGTGTTGCATTTTGTTTTTTAAAATATTGTTGAACCTTTGTATGCAAAACAGTGTTCCCATTTTTCTCTTCTTCATATAGCGCGATGGCCTCAATGTATCTATGATTGTTCACTCTTTCGTTTTATAATGCTCTTTTAACAATTATGTTTGCCTTCTTTACTGCTATATTCCAAATGTTCCTTTTGTTTGTGATTTCGTTTATTTTTGCTCCCCCCTTATGTAATGCCCCGCCTAGGGGTCCTTAAGGGAAAATAAATGATGATGACGAGAGTTCGCGTGCAGGTTCCGTGCTGGACGGTTGAGCGGCGCCTGCTGAGCCGTTACGCTGGTGACAACTACTCGGGACCCGACGCTCATGCCATCACCCAGGGCTCCGACGTGGTGCTCGTGCCCCTCGAGGTGTACGAGCGCCTGGCCAACGCCTGCACGCCGGCCACCCAGACGGCGCCCGAACAGTTCTTTTAGTGGGTGGTCACAATGTTCGACGATGTTCTTCTCTAGACTCCATACGTTGATACCATTTTATGCTCTTTTGCAATTTCGCACCCCTAGTGAAAGTTGCATTTGACATCTTAAATGGAATACAACGATACAATAAAACGAGGACGAGGTGTTGCATTTACAATATCTGCTTATCAACTACCTCAAACCAAAGCCTTGCTGGTTTCATGTGAAATGCGTGAGATGAAATTATGACGCCATGCATTTCATTCGATTACAACAAAATTATAACCTACGTGCCTTTGCTGTGATTTCCGTATGGTTCCGCCCAGAGGTATACAAATGGCGGCAAGTTTACCAAAACACGAAGGAAACAGCAAGTATACTAATGCAAACAAATGGATACTTATGCAAGAACGATATTCACGCGTGCGCGGTGACAGTCACCAGCACGAAATCATCACCAACAATATGATTTTCAAACCCAATCGTAATAAACCGTGTAGTTTCCGCTTAATTTCCGTATTTTATGCATGACGTCGCACGGATCCAAGTACGCCTTAATTTCAACTTTTCTGTACGCCTAGCCCGTATAGACGTCATATGTTTCATATGGCTTGCAAAATTTATGCGTAGTGTTCAACACAGAGGAGCGCTAAATTGCCGACATGTGACCTGTCGTTCGGATCACTGGATGAAGTTTAACGTATCACTGCAAGTAGTAGCGGTAAGCTCTATGCTTACTACGGCAGCAAAACACTGCGTATGTCCTGCAGTCTCTGCAGTACTCGGTCTATCTTGTAATCTTGTAATCAGCGTTGAAAAAGGGAGCAACCACGGTCTCACGAGAAACAGTATGCTGCCGCTGGCCGACTATAGTTCATTGTTCGTTTTCACTAGTTTTTCACTATGTACAATCATTGTAATCAGCATCTACAGTCCCAGCTACGGTTGCTGTTCTCGATGGAACGTTTTACTAAATGCCCAATGACGCGGAAATACTCCTACACATCGCAAATTATTGAAAGTTAATTCTCCCTTTATTTTACATTCATTATTGCTTCATCCACAACTGATCTCATCTTTTTTATTTATATTCTATGAAGGAAAGGATTTTTTTTACTTTACAACCCATGAGACTATATATACGCCAGAAATGCGGATGAGGTGGCCGTCTATCGATTTCAATCAGCTATCTGTAGCAACAATACATATTGAGAAGTAAGCGTCCGCAGGTAGCTTATATCTTCTTTCTCATTTGTCGAGGCATACTGTTGGTTGGTTGGTTTGTGGGGTTTAACGTCCCAAAGCAACTCAGGCTATGAGAGACGCCGTAGTGGAGGACTCCGGAAATTTAGACCACCTGGGGTTCTTTAACGTGCACTGACATCGCACAGCACACGGGCGCCTTGCTTTTCGCCTCCATCGAAAAGCTGCCGCCGAGGCCGGGATTCGATCCCGCGTCCTCGGGAACAGTAGTCGAGCGCCGTAACCACTGCGCCACCCGTTCTTTCTCTCTCTCCTAAGAACAAATTCAATGACGCCCACTTGAATTTATTCGGAGATATATTAGTGTGCATTTTGTATTGGGAACTCAGCTTCTGGAGGTTAAGCCGTGTCCCAGGATTACGATGTGAACATGGTTTCACGTCATGCTTCAAAACGCGTCCGCTCTATGGTAAACAGTGCAGTCCCGCCTTCCATCAAGCGACCACAAATGGCACACATGTAAGAGCAGTTACTTCAAGTACCAAGTGGTGCTTACGGCCCAGGTACAAGGTGGTGCCGACAGCAATGGTATACGTGAACAGCACATGGACCGCAATGTGTGCAGATTTAATTCCTCCCTGGGTCGAAATAATGATGTGGAAGCTGTACCACCTTATCTTTGTCCGCGCGGCATCACCTCAGTCTTAAAAACTTCATTTCCAGTACAGATTAACACAATCCCCACCTGATTATATATTGCGGTGTTGTGCAGTCCATTCTGTCGCCTTGTAAAAGCTCGATTCCTGGTCAAGTAGTTTATGCGAACCGAGCCCATGGGTAATTTTAAGCGTGCATTTTACGCGAGGGGTATTATATGCTCGTTCGGTCGATAAGGCGTCGCCATCGTCGTCGTTGCCGTCACCGCAACCTAGATTTGAGAAAAACGCGCGGTAAAAAAATATGCACGTGATTTCATACCAAAACTGTGACGCAACCACAGGGTGATGTCATCATGCCATACCGCTTCCCATTCAGCAGCTATCTGCCAGACAATTCGAAGTTAGTCTCCGATAGGGATTCGAAACGAACACATAATACCTCCAAATTTGTGTGTCGTTCGCTGTGACTGTAAGTAATCACCAAGAAATGAGAGATACTGCGCCCTCCGTACTAGAAAACCAATCCTGAAGCTAACACTTTGCTAAACTCAGTGCCCGTCTCTCAATGCTAAAAAATGCGTGGAATGAAAAGGTGGTGTTAAAGCGCCATCTCATCTACTATTAAGGGGAAGCTTAGGCATATTCTGAAATTTTGAGCGATGGCAGTGAAATTATTGCTGAAGTGGCCCATGTCGGCTATGATTGCATGGCATTAAAGAAATGATGTCACAGAACTCTTGGCTGAAGCATATTTCGTTAAGAACGGACAGCTATGAGGTAGACGTCGGAAAAGCTTCATGGGTTGGACTAACGTAAACCGAAATAGAGGTTCTTGATTCACTTTTTTCGAATTATGAAGCTTAGTTCCCGTACCGACATTTCTCACGCATCCTCTCAGCCGTCACGTTCTGGGCCTGAGCAGCGGAATCGAGGATCTGGGCCATCTGCAGCCTCTACTTGCCGCAGCTCTGGCGGTGTCCTGGGTGTGCGTCTTCCTCTGCGTCTTCAAGGGCATCAAGACGTCGGGAAAGGTGCGCGACTTGAGTGGTACAAAAAGCTGTGGCGAAAACCATGCGCAGAAAAGGCACGAGCGTCTTCTGTACTGACTTTCACTGAAAAACATGAAAGAGCGTACATGGGATGGCGGTCTTATTCGCCGTTTCTTTTCCCAGCCAACCGGCTGCTCAGTTGCTCTTTCCCCGAGTCCATGGCGTGGCTCTGGCCGATGCGCGCGGCGCGCCTCTATATATACTCGAGATTGACGTCGGCGATCATGTGTCTCGCCACGAAGCTGATCATGCGTTAACCCACTTCCCACGTCCCCGCCGGGGTGGTGCAGTGGTTACGGCGCTCGGCTACTGTTCCCAAGGACGCAGGATCGAATCCCGATCTCGGCGGCCGCTTTTCGAAAAACAAGGCGCCCGTGTGCTGTGCGATGTCAGTGCACGTTAAAGAACCCCAGGTGGTCGAAATCTCCGGAGTCCCCCACTAAGGCATCTCTCATAGCCTGAGTCGCTTTGGGACGTTAAACACCACTAACCAAACCAAATCCCACCTTCCTCCCGTCCCCTAATGCGCAGGTCAGGTGTCCACAGAAACAAGTGTGACAGATATATACGGCGCATTTCTCTTCCTGTAAACCAATTATTATTAAATGGTAGCTTCTGTCCAGTTAGTGAAGCAAGTACGTAGTGTCATTCCGTCGCTGTGTGCACCATGACCGACCTATTTTCTGCAGGCGGTCTACGTGACGTCCTTGGCGCCAATATTCATACTGGTCATGATGTTCCTGCGAGGCATCACATTGCCCGGCGCTGTGGACGGCATCCGCTTTTACCTGGTGCCCGACTGGTCCAGCATCTTTCGCGCAAAGGTCAGTCCAGAGGCCAATTCATTTATATAAGGGGCATACTACAGGCAACAGTCCGCCATGATGGTCATGTGTGTGCCACCCTCCGTGGTGCCACCTGAAGTATACAACGTACAGCTAGAATCAATATGAAAGGGAACACGGGAGCGCGTGGCGTTTCCGCTTTACAAAGCGCTGCCACTAAACACAACAAGAGAATGGGTGGCACTAAGGGTATGCTCGGAAAGAGCAGCCGTGCAAGCTTACTTTGGATGCGTCTTTACCACTGATTCTTATCACCTATTGGTGACAGCGCATTTGAAAGCGCGGAGGCCACACGCTCCCTTGTCCCCTTTTATTTTGCTTCTAGCTGTACTATCAGCCAGAAGCCGCTCCAACGCAGATACTGCCTGAAATCGGTGTTCATACACTAACCAGCTAGCTCATGGGCCGCCTCGTTGCCAGGGACGGCAGCGTCCTCGGGTAATTGTTCAGTGGTTGTTGGCTTAGGATCTTTGCCGCCTCCGGCGAGATCCTGCCTTTTCCAAAATTTTGAGAGGCAGTATGACTGTCGCTTATGATGAATTTTGCTTTTGTTTCTGCGCAAGCTAAAGCGATCGCCATTTCCTCCGCAGCCTCTATAGTGCGTCCCCGGATAGCCGCAGCAGAAAATGGCACTCCTCGGCCGTTTACGACCGAAGCCACCGCCGCCCCGATTTGGCCTCCGGCCGCATTAACTTAGGCTACCTCACTGTCATCCATGTTTCTGAACCTAGCTTTAAGGCCTCAGCTCGCTTCTTCTGTCGTTCTTTATTAAATTCAGGATGCATATTTCTAGGAAGTGGGAGAACTACCAAAGCTTTCCTTATCTCCCTCTGTATGTCCACTTTCTTTCCCAATCCTTTATCCGGGTTTATTCCTACTTTCGCAAGAATTACCCTGCCCGTACAAGTGGCGCTAAGCCTCTCTATATGAGATACTTTAACCGCGTCTGCTAACGCCCTCCACGTATTATGTACTCCCAAAGCGAGCAGTCACTCCGTTGAGGTACACATAGGTAGACTAGTACTCTCTTTATGCATTTGCGTATGAGGGCGTCTATCCTGTTTCTCTCCGCCACTTTGGTATTCAAGTAAGGTGTCGCATAGCTAATTCTGCTAATCACGTACGCTTTTACTAGTTTTACGAGGTTTCTATCTTTAAGTCCTGTGCCCTTGACTGTTATATGCGTTTAATAAGGCCCAGAGTCTGTATCGCGTGATGCTCGAGCTTCTTTATGACCTCTCCATTTCACCCATTGGCCTTGATCAATCCTAATATCCTAATCTGTTCCACCTTCGGTTCTTTTTTACCTGCCACGTCAACCTTTATGTCCGTCGACGTTTAATCGGAGGTGTTTTAGATTATACACAAAGAGTTCCGATTTTCGCGGCGAGCACGCAAGCCCCCTGTCAAATGCATGCTCAACAATGATGTCAGTAGCAGACGACAATAAGTTCTCGACGAAGAGTTTTGAAGAAGTCAGCTACCGAAACGGCGCTGTGCTCTAACAAAGTAGCCGGTGAAGCTGACCTCTTTGCTTCGGCCTGGGTTCAAAGTTCAAAACCCGCTGGCATCGAGTCCTTTTCCGAGTGGCTGCTTCACAACTACCTTAGCGAAATTCAAGAATGCTTCCAAATTAAAACTTAGCGAATCGGCTCGGGCTCCTGAAGGAAGTACAAGTTGACAGATGCTGTTCTAGCTGCTGTTATTGCAGGTACGTCCAGACTGGACTTGAATAGGAGCATAGGATGTCCATTGTCCATTGGCATGTGTCGCTGAGAACACCTTTCGGTCCATCACCAAGTTGGCCTCAAAGATGACAGAGCAACAGTGGACGTGCATGCTCAACTGTTTGCTGAGGGAAGTAAAAAAGGACAAGAAGAAGAAAGGTGGTGAAGGATTGGTGATAATGGGGGATGTACATCTGCCAGAGAAGATGAAATCTGTTTTGGAAAAGGGACCGAAGTACGCAGTGGAGCCAAAAGTGCCGTCTTAAAATCTACTAGCCATCAACCGACGAATTTCAAGAAAAGCCACATCGGAGGAGCGAGAAAAATGCCTGCTGGAGGGTGTTGAATCCCTTTTAAAGTCGGGTTATCCGAATACCACAAGAAGCATGGAAATGTCGACGGAAGCCATTGTGTCGTACTGCAGACAGAATGAACTGCGTCTACTACAAGCCGATAAGGAGGGAGGATTTGTGGTCCTCTCGGATGGCAACTTCTCAGAGAGAGTAGCTCAGGCAGTTAGTAAGAATTTTGTTCCAATTTCTAAAAAATCCACAAAAGTAAAATCGGCTGCGATGGTTTTATGTGATCGTCTGGGGCTGAGCACTCTTACTAATCAGATTAGAGATAGTAAAAAGAGCGAGCTCAAAGTTTTCTTTTCTGTCAAAACACACAAGCAAAGCATGCCGTTTAGAACTATTGTAACTGAAAAAGGCACGTGGCAGAAACATCTTAGCATGTATTTGGCTAAGCACTTGTCAAAACTGCATGTCAATGATCCGTTTTTGACGAAACGGTCAAATGAAATTTGTGAACTTTTTGAAAACAACCCTGATGTTGGAAGTGCTTTTTCAGTGGACGTTGTAGATCTATTCTATTCAGTCCCTCATGGCCCCTTGTTCTCAGCCGTTAGGGAGTGCATTGAAGAAAATGACCCGATTGCTTTTCAGAACTCCGCTGGTATTGCCGTAGATGACTTTTTAACCTTATTACAGTTTTACCTGGAATCTACTTTTATCACTTTTGACCAGGAGTTTTTTCTGCAGAAATCTGGCATATGCATTGGCTCCTGTGTGGCACCGGTGCTATGTCACATCTTTTTATCTCGTATTGACCAAGCTTTGCAGCAAGTTTTATCCATCGACAAGGTTTTTAAAGTTTTTAGGTATGTAGATGATTTTATGATTGTTTTAACTAAAGAAGGTCTTTACAACATTAAAGAAACAGTGGTCAGTGTTTTATCTGCCTTTAAAGAGCATGGAAAAGGTATGGAATTCACACACGAACTACCTGACCATGACCATTCATTACAGTTTTTAGATTTGAAGCTGGAGTTCTGTGGTGATCGGGTCTGTTGGACATATTCCCCGCGTGCAAAGAAGCAGCTGTTACCCTTTGACTCCTGCCATTCTAAACTGGTGAAACGCGGGATTGCTTCGCTTTGCCTAGAATCGGCACTCAAAAAGTCATGCCTTCACAAAATGCGGGACAGTTTTAATCACCAATTGGCTAGGCTTTTTGCAGCCGGGTTCCCCCGTTCGCTCGTGACTGCGGTGGCTGAATGTCTCCTCAACAGGACAAAGAAGGGTACTGGTAGAGCTAGGCCGGAGGTCCCTCGAGATGAGGTAAGACCAGTGGTGGTGCCATACGTGCATCGTGTGGCCCATAATTTGAAAAAAGTTGCCAGCCGCCATAGTGTGCGGCTCACCTTTTCTGCACCGAGAAAGCTAGGTGGTCTTTGCTCCCGTACCGATAAAGAAAATACCAAGGAACGAGGCTGTGGAACGAACCACAGGAGACCGTTCATGAAATGTGCTGAAGGGGTTGTATATGAAATCCCCCTGTCTTGCGGTCACTCCTACATAGGTCAGACAGGCAGGTGCCTGAATGAGCGGACGAGGGAACATGAGAGAAACGTGCAACAGAACACGGAAGGCACCCATATAACTAAGCACATTAATGAACGCCCGTCCCGCAATTGTGAGCCATGCTTCACTGATGTGCGCATTCTGGGCAAAAGCAAAGATAAGAATGCCAGGGAATTGATAGAAGCGTTTTATATAAAAAAGAAAGGCGACATGTGCGTAAGCGACACATCAATTGTTTTATATAACTGTGAAAAGATATTCCTGGAGCGCGCCTTATCAGGTTGTTCCTGAGCTTTAGGTGACACCTACGCATGTGACTACAAAACTATTTAAGTACGTTTTCTTGCATGCAATAAAATCAGTTGGGAGTTGGCGCTTCGTCCTGTCACCTTTGTGTCTGTCTGTTTTTTGCGCCTTAAACTATTTTAAACATGTTTATTTATTTATCTACAATATACTGCAGGCCCTTTGGTGGGCTCTAGCAGGAGTGGTAACAATATTAATATTACATTATATATGAAAAATTATTCAAAGCTAAAACACAATAGTCTTGGCAGCCAGGGTTAGAAAAATCGGACATTTTGTACAATCATCAAATGAAATATGTCAGTGAAATCAGCAGTATAAGGTGAATTTTTTTGTTATTTCAAACACACACAGATATTTAAATCAGCAACACTATAACAGGTTAGTCAAAGTAGTCAAGATTCAATTGAGTCAATCGAGTCGATGCTATTTGTTAGGTGAGGTGGCAGTCGGTTCCAGTCTTCTATAGTACGAGGAAAAAAGGAATATTTAAAAAACAATATGGCGCATAAACAATGATTTAGTGCATCTGTCTTGTATTTCTCGCTTATTTAAAGCGATAAATTAAGCGTAGTAGTTCTGGGCGGCCACTGGTGAACGCTAACTGGTGTTTCTCTATCCGAACATGCATTTGTCGGTGCTTTCGCAGTGTGCACCGAAGCTTGGAACACTAACCGATGTGTTCATGACCTCATGAAGCCAATCGGCCGCTTGATGCCAGCTGTTGCGGAGAGGAAATGGAAGATGGAGTTCTCAAAGCCTTTATAGCTCGTATTCTGTAGAGGGAACAACAAAGAGAGAATGTGTACTGAAGCCGAGATGAGGGTGCCCTCCTCTTCGATATATGACCAGTAGGCAACGACGCCAATTTCGATACTGTCGAGTACAACACGAGGTTCTGGACTTCAGTAGTTTCTTTACCGTTACGCAGGTGTGGAAGAGCGCCGCCGAGCAGATCTTCTACTCGCTAAGCCTCGCGGAGGGTATGATCATCTGCTTCGGTGGCTTCAACGAATTCAGGAACCAGCTGCAAGGGTAAGCAGTTGAATTTCCCACGCTTGACTTAACTATCGAGGAAGAAAGAAAATATGTTTTTTTTTTTTAGTTGGCTGCGTCATCTTTGAAGAGATTCTTAACGTGGAGTCATATGGCATGTAAACGTTCTTCCGCATGTGCATTGCACGCTACCCGGACGGTATACCCGGCCTGAGCTTCTTGGACAAACGTGGAAGTCTCCTGCCGGTGTTCTCGCAAAGTATGACAAAGCCATGCTCGTATAGGGGCACAAGCCACAATACAAAACTAGCGACAGGCACAATTCTGTGGTCTCAGAAGAGGCGCTTCGGGTACTTAGGTTGTGGCTGTACAGCATGTTTGTAAACTGTGTGCGAGCAACGTACACGACGAAGGAAGAAAGAGTGTAACTACGCCGACATAGCCACTCATTATTCGTTTCTTGTGCTCATTTAGTGACGTTCTGGTCGTTGCGGTGGCTGACTTCGTCGTTAGTTTCCTCGGAGGCCTGGTCGTGTTCTCGGTGCTCGGCAACATGGCGAACAAGCTGGAGGTGCCCGTCGATGACGTCGTTTCGTCGGGTGGGTTAGAGCCTGCGTTTCGCATTTTTCCTCTCTGGGGCACGTTCAGAGACGCCGTCAAGACTATACGCCCGTTTGGTCACAAGAGCTGTGCCTACAAACCTCTAGCTAAGTTGTACGCTGTTTCAATTTTACCAGTAATCATGATTTTGTGTTGATAACAAGTAGTTTGTAATTAGTTTTGAGCACCGCCACTGTGCACTTGAATTACTAATACGCTACGCCTTAAATATCTGCTTTTATTGAAGGGCCTTTGAGAGGCTGCTTTCACTGTAGCTATTGATGATGATTAAGGCTGCCGAAATGCAGTGATATTGTAGTGCCCACAGGCATGCTGGCTTCATTCCGGGTGACATTTCTTTCTGCGCGCAGGTATTGGGCTCGCGTTCATCGCATACCCTCAGGCGTTGAGCATGATCGCTTACCCCCAGCTCTGGTCGACCGCGTTCTACGCGATGCTCTTCTTTCTCGCCATCGACACCGAGGTGCGTATAGGTGATGCTCACACCACTGCAACCAGGACTTGCTCCTTGTAATAAACTTTCTATTGCACTCGTGTCCCGTGATGGATCTCGGGCTAGCGTCTCACTATGCTTGCACCAGTGCAGTTTACATTCGTGTCATTCACGATGCATTGCGACCTCTTTTCGGATTAAGAGTTCGGTGCTGTGTACTTTTGGTGAATATGAGCCTGTCATACATTGCAAGAGCGTTTGAAGGAACAGTATAAGATATTTTAGCTGGGGCGGTGCTTTGAATGCAGAAGACTGCGTATATTGAGGAGACACAAAGCAAGAAGATAAGAGTTCTTGGCGCATACGTACTCTTAGTTGGAGCTTGTCTGTGCACCGAAATATTTTTTCCGAGCACGAGTCAAATATGTACAAGAAAGAGAACTCTTCTCTATCCTCGGGGCCAGTTCTCATCAGTCGAATGCCTGCTGACTCCGTTCAAGGACCAGTACCCTGCTCTGCGCTCGTACGGGCCTCTGCCGTCTTTCGTGGTGTGCGCGCTGATGTGCGTGTGCGGCATGCCCATGGCCAGTCGTGGGGGGCTCTACATCCTCACCGTGATGGATACCTACCTGGGCGGATACCTGCTGCCCTGGATAGGTCTCGTCGAACTCTTGGTCGTCGTCCTCGGCTACGGTGAGGCCCCTATCATTAGATTCGGAGCAAGATTGTCCTGGCAAAGAGTAGGCAGGTGGAGAAAGGGACTTAAAATTTGAACACGACTATCACAGTCATGTATGACATTGTTTCAACCTTTTGTCATCAGTCACCTAGCTCATTTTTTGAGCTTTGCAGCCTACGCATAATGACGATAGGGGGCATTCCATTTTGCACTGCCGTCGTGATCAAAGCGTCATTCTATATGCTGATATTGTGCATACTTGCCCCAAGGAAGACACATTGGATCGGGCATGCGTCTTGTTCTTAAACTTATGCTAAGGCCACGTTGACACGAATTGTACCCTGCTGTGGACCATCAGCGGTGAAAATAGACTAAAACAAAACTACTTCACTGTTTATTATTGCAATTTTATCACTCACTGACTGTACCTGCACGTTTAATTTCGATATGCTCATCACCGTCCTCGGGGATATTGTTGTATTCTTGGTGCTTGAAAACATGGCATACAGCGTGGACGTTCCGTTGCTTCCGGTCTCGAGACAGCGCCAGTAGCTGCTGACAGCAGCACATGTTTCCAGCGCGTGTCTTTGCGTAGCTCTCTCTTAGGCAGCCTAGAGGAACGAAGGTGGCATCGATTTACCAAGTCGTGGATGAAAGCGCGCGTTCATGAGGTACTTTTCTTTAAGTTTGCGTGTTTTTAAGTGGATCAAGTGTCTGATAATTTTCACGGTGTTCGACAACTTTCTAATTCACACCTGAGCGTTTGCCATTGTTAGAAGGTAAACACTCAGTGCTGTGTAATTATTTAAGTAGGCGGATTGAAGAAAATATTGGCCGATGCTTCCAGTAATTTTCTAACGATGGCTCGTTCTCTTCGGAGTGGTTGAAAACCTCCCCAGAAGTAGTGATTCGGCGATGTTGAAGCAGGAGACGATGACGCAGAAAACGATAAAGAAATCTATTCACAGTATTTACAGAAGGCAAAACTGCAAGTTACAGATGCAACGTCACACAGACAAAAGAAACAACTGTAACTTAAAAGAAAACAATCTCACACAGAGATACTGTCTGTAGGACCTTACTTATCGACTGAGTTTTTTTCAGTTAAAGCGCAGGCACTTGTAGACTTATATGCTAAGCACGGAACCTCAGCATAGACCTTCTCTTCGGTTACCTTCACTTCTTAAGCCGTCGAAAGACAAATAGGTAGGGGCGGTCATTTTTGATGGCCTCCCCCTTGTGTCATGTAACCAATAAAAAAACGTCAAGCAGGGCGGGCACTGCCCTATGGGTTGAGCTCACCCTCGGACCCAGGGCCCCGCTGACAAAACAAATCCGTCCAAAATAAATGATTATGTTGGTCTCTGCGGTGAGAGCCCGCGCTCCATGACGTCGCCCCTCCACACTTCCGTGTTCCATGAAATTCCTCAAACGTGTTCAGCCCTGTGGGCCTTAAGAACAAAAGGGGGAAACCGGACACGCACAGACAAAATGGTTGCACTGGGAAGTCGTTTTCGTTTTTCTGTTGTGCTCGTGGGGGCGGGAGATTTGTCTGCCACAAACGGCTCAGGCGGGCGCCGCCGTTCTCCACTTAGAAATGAGCAATGGCTTAACCACATCTAAATTGTTAATTGCCATTCTGAAAGGAAAAAAAATATATACAGTTTCGCATTCCACGCAGGGGACACCTGAAGAATATCCGGGGGGGGGGGGGGGGGCACGATTGCTCCCCCCCCTCCCGCTTACAAGAGCGACAGGTTCAACGTTCCGCAGCTAGCATGAAAGCGATCGCCTGAATTGTCGCTAGAATAGTTCGCTGCTGCGGAAAAGAAAAGACGCAACCCCATCTCCAGCGCAGGTGACACTCGAAGAATGCCCGCGACAGAACACGAATGCTTCCTTAATTACGGGGGCGTCTTTCGTGACAAAAGCCACATGGGTCCCCTTCCGGGACCAGTTAGAAGGCTGTGCACACGCTTCCCTCCTTACAACATTCGCTGACATCAGTTCGGAACTACTTTACGTGTTTCAAAAGTCTTTATCTATTTTAGCATTGGCAACCTGTATAACAGCCCTAACTACCTGTACTCATTTGAGGGGCAATACCTTTAAGTTAGCAATCGGGGTTGACACTGTCGCAGTGTCTCATGTGACACTTTGTTGCGTTGTTTTTCCCGGTGTGCTGCTTTCCCCCCCTGTGTAGCGTTGTGACCATGCCACTATTTTAAAGGAGGTATGAACATGTTATGCAAAGGTAAGAGGACCAGTGGATCGTAAGGGTAGGTGTGCAAATTCCAAGAGACAGAAACTGCAGCAGGCGGGCGGAGCGATCCGGGTGGCCGTATATGGAATTCGGAAGTTGCTGGGAGCAAGTATGCCGCAACTGCGCCAAAGGTGAAAATCGCGAAGGACGCCTTTGGACATAGGTAGAGTGCTTCAGTTGCTGCTGCTGGTGACGATGAACTTAACTGCCCGTGGCTCGTCCATGTATGGACCTTGTGCGTAGCTGTATTTTGCCTTCCGTAGGGCTGAAGCGGTTCTGCGCCGACATCGAGTTCATGTCTGGTCACACTCCCAGCCTGGCGCTGAAGATCTGCTGGTCCGTGTGCTGTCCTATCTGTCTCACGGTGAGTTATATCTCTGTCACACGAACACTTTCGATCCTCACTTAACTCGATCTGCATTCAACACAATGCAGATTGAGGTCTCCACACGGCAACTTTCAAGTGCAATCGAGCCCGAGCCTGCCTGGCTCGAATCCGCTTACTCAAGCGCTCTTGAGTTATCAAGCTCATTCGAGAGCGGAAGTTGACACCTTTGTCGGCAACATCCCTAAAATAAAAGCGAATGAATACAATAAAACCTCAACTACTAACAAATAAAATATTAAAAGGCATGGTAGACCATTGTTAGAAGATTATGCTTGTTTCTATTTAGGGTAATTTTGTAATCTCGAAACCAACTAATGCACACGAAGGAAACTTTTCAGTGGTAATTCAAAACGCCCGTGTAACACAGGATGCTTCAATCATTCTTGAAAAGTTCGATGCAGATAGAATTCGATGAGGACCGAAAGTATTCGTGTGACACAAGTGTTAGGGTTTTGTGACCTTAGCGCCCAAACCAACTCCGAATTTCAAGCATCTTCAGGCAGACCAAAGACAAGCTCGTGAGCACCTGCTGTGAGTTGTGAGGTCTATTTTAAACCTGAATAATGCTACAAGGACAGGACGCACAAACGTGGAAGACTCCAACAGGGCATCGCGCGTTTATTGATATATACTAGCAGCACTTGTAGGTCCTGAACCGAATTCGAATTTCCTGGCAATTCATCCATCTTGTAGCCTCCGAGTTCATTTTTACCCTTCCTTTCTCTTCGCTTGCCTTCATTTCCTTTCTTTTCTTTTCATTCATTTTTGCCATGTTATTTACATTTTTCCTTTCCTTTGATTTCATGTCACTTTTTTTTTTATTCCTCCCTCCCTAGCTTCCTCGCATTCTGATTTCATTGCCTAGAACACGGCAATGATTCTCGTAATAAAAACTTCGATCCTCGCAGTGGATCGTGGTGGCGGACGTGCTTATGTACGGCGAGCCACTTAGGTTGGGTGACTACACGTTTCCTTCGTGGGCGAACGTGGCCGGTACCTTCTCGGTCATCGTCGCCATGAGCATCATCGCATTGTTCGCCCTCTACCACTGGCACAGCTGCGGATATGTGAGTGGCGAAGGACGCGCGTCTGTCATATCACCATTGCTGCAATTCATGTACATGATCCAGTGCCCAATCGCCGTTACATGCAGAACGGACAGCTGTGATGGAGCAGGTAGCAGAGCAGCCGGGTCGCGACTGCGCCCTTCTTAGCACCCCCGCCTGCATAGTTAAGCTCTCGTTTTGCTCTAAACACAGACATTTCTGCAGTGAGATGAAAATTTTAGCTCACTTAGTTAAATTGGCTGAATGAAAAATATGCGCATAGAACGTCGCGTTTCATTTCCGTTTCAATTCGAGGCCATGGCCTCAAGATGAGGCCTCTGGCAAGGATCGGCGAATCGATGATTGGAGCTTTAGAGATAGCCCACCGCAAATGTCTGGTGCCACTTAAGAGGGCAGTGCAATAGCGGTGTGCTGAGGTCAATTGGGCACGGATGGAAGTCGGCGAAGACGACGAAATGCAATGCAAGGTGCGAGAAAGTGGCAGTTAAACACAGATGGCTGTCGGTTGCGGCGATGGGATGGCGCATCAAGATAGAAAGGCCTTATGCGACAAGTGTCATTTTCTTCTTTCATTTATAGAAATGTTTTACTTGAAAGATATGACGTTATGACAGGCACCAGTGTTCTTGGTTTTTGCCTGCGACACGAAGGTTCGCCTCTACCCTATGCTCTGATATTCTAAGTGTTTTGAGCTAAGACAGCATTATAAATGTGGTCAAAATTGTTGAAATTCTTTTTTTTTTGTTAATGACAGTGCGATGGATCCACTGTGGAAAGTATATGAGTTTGTGGCATGGTACTGGCATGCGGCTGCTGACATTTTCGCTAGCATGTCATGGTTCAGTAGCTCAGTTATTGCTTGGAAGTTCCGTTGAAGTACCATACAGGGACAGTGAACTCTGCGGGATGTAAAATGCTAAACAATTGCCATCATCCTCCTCGAACGGCCTATAGCCACTGCAGGGTGAAGGGCTTTCCCACACGTCTCCAATTAACCCTGACCTGTGCTAGCTACATCCACTTTACTCCTGCAAACTTCTTAACCTCATCCGCCCACCCAACTTTCTGCCGCTCCCTGATATGCTGCTTCCTTATCTTGGAATCCCATGTTTTACGCCTAGCGACTGTCAGTTATTCTCTCTTCGCGATGTATGCCCTGCCTATGACAATTTCTTCTTGGTTTCACCTAAAATGTCATTAACTTGAGTTATTTCTCTGACTCGCTCTGCACGCTCCCTATCTTAACGTTACACCTACAATTTTTCGTTCCAATACCCACTGCGTTGTCCGCGGCTTAAGGCTAGTTGATCTGCAAGTTCTTGCTAACTGCATGCGCTCCATCCCAGTCTTTAGGCATTTCCCTTTCATGGTGCGGATCTGCGATCACTCTCTGTCCTAAGTAGAGATAATTGCTTACCACTTCCAGCGCTTCGCTACCTATTGAAAACGGCCGTTCCTTTCCGATGTTATTGCTTCTGCATATTCATTTTAGGCCTACCTTTCTGCTTTTTTTTGTCTAGGTCATCCATCATTATTTGTTATTCCTTCCATGAGTTACTTAGCAAGGCAGCGTCATCAGCAAATCGCAGATTACTGATGTATTCTCCATCTAGCCTTATCCCTTACTGCTCCCATTCCAAGTCTCTGAAAGCATCCTCTAATCAAGCTGTGAACAGTACCGGTGTGTCTACCTGCCTATATAATACATTTGAGAAACAACTGTGCTAAAAAGCAAACAAATTCAACGGTTTTTTGTTTTATGTATTTACACGTGCGCACTGTGCGCAACCTCCCCCCTCCCCCCATAGAGGGAAGCAGAAACGCTTCACGAGATACTCGGACAAGAATTTCTTAAACTTGTAAATTGAGCTGACTAAGTGTTTTTGCGATACTGATACGACATAATTGACTATTAATGTCCCCTCGATATTCAGGCTTGTCCTTAGAACACTGCAGAAATACGAAGAAACTGGACGATGACGTCCTTATTGATGACGTTTCAAATTTCTACTCATTTTGCCCAATCCCTTCTGGGTGTAGTCCGATCAATCATCACCTGGCAGCCTCTACCTTCGTCGACCTTGGTTTTCCTCAGTGCAAACGTTTATGCGCTGTAAATGCATCGCCTTTGCAGATGACGTTATAATCAGTGTCCCTTCTCGTTTCCATCGCATGTTTGCGATGTAGTTCTTTGACCTTATGCTCATATCGATCACCATATGGATACTTTCATGTGAAGGTCTACATGGAAGAGAATCGACAGTTTTTTTTTTTTCTTTCGAGACGTGTAAGATCTCTTCTTGCGCACGATATCTCAATCTAGGCTTTACGTATATTTACGCAGTTGGACTGTTTCAAACGCGCGGATAATTGATGGTTATTATGGTTACTTTAGAGAGCTGTATACTTAGCATGTCGTTCCATGAAACCTTTCTCTCTCTCTTGATCATCTCGGTAGTGTTTCACGAAAAAAAAAATGTATACAAATATTTGTGATGTTTTTCAGCGCCATTGAAGAGGTATGTTTGGTGTGAAGGTGCAAGTCCGAATATATTGAAACGTGCAAAAAATATGTGCGGTTTCTTTTCGGATTCTTTTGAAATTTCTTCTTTAAATCTATTAGAAGTAAAGACCTGTCTCAAGGAAAATTAATTTTTTTTTTACACAATAAGGAACGCACCGTTTTCTTTATCGGAAGCCTGAAACAGCTGAGCATGTTCTTTAAAAGCCCGTTGGGAGGGTTTTCTGCTGACATATTTTTCAACGCATACTGAAATAAGAATTGTCATGAGACTGCTTTGGAATCAGGTTTTCCCTGGGAAAATGATGATGGATTGTCACTTCTGGGCTTTGACATCTGGTACCATATAATGGCAGCTAGATATGTTGATGCGTCTATCAGGCCTGTACTTTGAAGAATCAGCCAACAACGTCGAGGTGTAGACGATACAGTAATCCGAAGAAGAATGGCTTTCAAGAACGAAAACTAATTTTGCCCACTTTTTAAGCTACCTATGAAACTTTTTGTGATGATTTTCGTCCATGTGTTTCTTGGATATGTGGACAAGTCCACTCGTCAAAACGTTGGTTCGGGTTGCGAACTGCGGCTCGCCCTCTACCCTTTTTCAGTACTCTTTCATACTGTGCAGCCATCTTCTTTCTCTCATTCTACCACAATATCGTTGTTCTAAGATTACAGGCAATGTTTTCGTAAAATATATTCTTCTATTGGAGGCATTTATATATAACAGTGACTGTACTCCATAACGATGCCAATGAGTCTTCTTTCTTGACAAATTGCTTCATCAAGATTCTAAATTTATAGTGTAAAAGCTAAGACAAAAAAAAAAAAAACAAATTACGAGGGACTTTAGCGACTAAAGTAGTGAAAGGCGAAAGCCTGAGTGCCGCATTCTGCTAACCAACTAGCACTAATTAGTAATTAATGAATTAATTAGTTATTAACTAGTCATAATTTAGACAATAATAAATTAATTAAATTATTAATTCGTATTAGTTGACGAATTATTTGAATAGTCATTAAATAATACCTAATTAATTAGTCATTGATTAGTAATTGATCATTGATTGACATATGCTCATAAAAGGCACGCATTCGCGCATACTGTGGTGGTGCTTTGTGATTGGTCGAGACCTCTATGACGTCATTCCGCTTTGGCCAATCAGAGCCGCCGCAAAAAAGCGGGACACATTTTGTCCACGACAGCATGAGCCATTAAAGGTTTTCGCCTTAAAGCATCATTCAGAACTTTGTCGCTAGTTGTTACTGCATTTCGTTCTCTTTTATTTCTTGAATCCTTCATTTCTCAGTTTAAGCTCGATGTTAGTGCCGCATTCAAAACGACCCAAATAAAATGGTTGTTTCATTTTGCAGCCCTTTACAGGGAAAGCGCGTTGGTGAAAGGGGGAATGTGCAAGCTCACACCGTTAGTGACTTTCACCTGATGACATATACTGGCTATTTTATTCTGACACACGAAAAACGTCTGTAATTCCTTGTCATCACTTTTCAATTATTTCGGTTCACAATATGTGTGTGCCTCAGGTGCTGCACAAGGCCTTCTTGCCTTTGCACGACTGGGGTCCCAAGGACCCCGACGAGCGACAAGAGTACGAGCGCTTTCTGCGGCTGCGAGGCATGAACAACATTTCGGAGCCAGACCCGCCTTTGTCGACCTCGTCGACAAGTGGCACGGTCACGTCCGTGGCCACCGGAGGTAGCGGGGGAGCGCCATCACTTCTCGAGACACCATCCTTCGCAGTGATAGTGCAACCGCCCGAATCTCCGGCCGTCGAGCTTGCATCGGCGGCACCTGACGAAGACGTTGCACCTGTCGCCCCAACCCCCGCAGAGATACCGACCGCAATGATATGAAATCCTATGTTGCAATACGCCAATTTCACGCATAAACTCCTATGCATTATTCTGTACAAGATCTTGAATGAGATACTAGCCAGATCACAACGTGAAATTTGGAGTATTATTTATTACAAGGCATACTAGCACGTCAACCTGCACAGGAGGCAATGGTGGTCGCGACGGCGCGTCATATTTGTCAAGTCCCGTGGTGATCTGCCTCGCCGACTTTCTATAATATTATCTGACACTGCCTTGTGATTGACTGTGATTGTGATTGAGCGCTATCTCGACTTCTTTGCATGATTCGCCTAACTTTGGACACAAAGCGAAACTCGCATTTTACGTGCTTCTTTTCGACTGTATTTCGCGTAGTCTTCTTAGTGGGCGCTGTTCATGTAATCGCCACTCGAGGTTCTTTCCATTCAACCATTCAACTTTTTTTTTTCTTCGCAGTGCTAATTTTGGAAAATCCTTACGTGATATGCTGTCTATGACGGCTTAATGGTACCATTTTTTTTAGTCGGTTTTCTTTGTTTTGCGTCTGTATAAAGTTTCCTAAGAGGTCGTTTCTTTTGACACAGTGTATTTTAAAATCCACTCCTGCTTAAAGCTTTGCAGTAAGGCCAGCAGTCTTCTGTAAATAAATTTTGCAAATCTAGTCACGTAATCTTTCTTTGGCGGTAAAGAGTGTCAGGAATTGAGTTAAGTGGACGGAGCTGCATCGGTTGTGAGCCTACAGTGTCTTTCATTCAGCTCATACATGTACGTGGCGGTCGAGATATTTTGAGGCAAGATGGCAGCATGTGGGCTTTGAGATAGCGTGCAATTACTGTGACATGGTGTCGCTTACCGGCGTTCAAGCTATCGCGTAGCTGAATCCTGTCAGTTACAAGTTGGTCGTGTCTTTTGTACACATGGATGACCATGCCTGTAAGCGCTTTTCCGCGAGCTTAATGCACGAGTCGACGTGATACAATGTGAGAGCCTTTCTTGTGCCATGAGTGGCGTCGCCATTATTTTTCGGCAGACTGTATCGGGAGAGCTTGCCATCAGAGTGTGTCCGCGCATATTTACACTTGAAAAAACTCTGCTGCGCCCAGGATTTGAACCAGTGGCAAAACAAACAGATCAGCTTCCATTGTCCAGGCATGAACGCATTACACTGTCGATTATTTTCTCAGTTCCTGTTACAGTGAAGATTGCAGTGTGGTAAAAATGAGATTGCACTTTGTTTCATAAACATTTTAGGTTGTACAGCTAGATGAAAATGGAATCAGGTCTCTCACTTTGGGCATTATAGCTTGTTTTGAGGTAACACATTCAATGAAATACCCTCTCGCTGAGCAAGGATAAACGTCAGTATGTCGCACAGCCATACTCGTTTTCCACACACTGTGGAGGCAAACTTGACACAACCACTTGATTATGGGCAAGAAAGTGATTGGCAGGTCATTACTTAAAACCCTCTGCAAGACGTACCAGAGAAATATTGCATACCAGCAATAAAGGAAAATTGCTTAAGGTTTCCGGTTTCCGGCGAATCAAGGAGTCCATAGACTACAGTAAAAAAAAAAAAAAAATTCTTTTTTCCTTTTTTTTTTTTTTTGCTGACGATCGTATTTGTATATTTATAACTTTTTTTTAAGACCCTTTTACCGTCTCTTCAACAATATAATGAACGACACACAGGCGCTCGCAGCATTACAGCAAGTAAGTTCTTGTACCGGTGTCTGTGTTACCGCACTGAGGTATTCCTGTGAGAATCTCTCCTAAAAGGTAAAAGAAGCCACAACCTCACGCAAAAAAAACATTTAGCCTTCTGCGTTTAATGCTACTGGACGACATCAAAAATTCGGGTAAGTCATTACACAGTCAAACTTGGAAAACTGTACGCAGAAAAGAATCGCTTTGATTACCTAAGACCATAACTCTGTACACAGTTTGCCCATATGTATCAATAGCGCGAACACAATCGGGAAAAAGTGCAAATGAAACGGGGCGCTGAACCATATGGCTAACATTTCCGGCGCTGTCCTCCTAGGCTCCACAACGAACTCAGGTACGTGACTAAGGAAACACTGGATCTCCTATGGTGTGCTGCTGATACCCGCCACAAAATGGACGGGGTTTCCAGTCTTTTTCTTCTTCGGCGGCACAAGAGTACGCAGGTCCGGTGGTTCCTGCTGCCAGGGGCCCACTGTCGTCCTGTTCGATTGCGTCACAACTTTACGCCTTCCTGCTGCTGGCGTTGGCGATGTCCACATCACCGTGGTCATGCTCGTACGTTCGTACGTTCAGAATGGGAGCCCCAGGCGAGCCTCCACAGGGAGCATCTGTGGCTAATGGTGCTCACATCGTCGCCAACGCCAGCAGCAGGAAGTAAAAGGCATGATGATGTGACTTGTGACGCAAGCCAGCGGGCTACAGAGTGCCTCCGGCAGCCTGCGTGCTTCCAAAGAAGAAAAAGACTGGAAATCCCGTACACCTTTTGTGATGTATCACCAGTAAACCAGAGGAGGTCTAGAGTTTCCTTACCCACGGGCTCAAATTCGCCGTGGAGCCTTGGAGGGACCGCCGGAAATTTTAGCCATGGTTCAGCGCTCTGTCTTATCTGCATTATGTTCGCGCTTGTAATATATATGGACTGCAACCAACTAGCCCGGCAGATTGTATTGCTATTTGTCATAAAAATAGATGGGTCAAACCAAGTCCTTCCCTTTCACTGAGGTAAACAAATTTGCTCGAGTTAGTCTCGAGTTGGTATCTCCTAAACCGAATCCCAGATAAAGGCCGCTAGTAATCTCTAAATTTTCTGCACGCTAACCCTTGGTATGAATAGCGCTTGTATAATGAACAATGTATAATGTACAATGAACAAACTGCATACAGTTAAACTCACAAACATTTTGAAACGCACAGACACAATAAATAGGAACGCAGTTTTTTTTTTTTTTACTTTACTGTCGCAAAATCCGACCATGCTTCGTTTAAAACTGCAACACAATCTCGCGCAGTGCAGTTAACATCGTCGTCGTCTTTAAGTTTCCGCTGAAATGCATTTTTCTTCATTGACCAGCTCCAACAGACATCGTCGTCTTCATGGTCTTCAATCTGCGCCGGTCTCTCATCTTACGTAGTTAAATACAAAATACGCATATGTCATCTGGGCGAGTGTGGGCGGGGTTCTCGAGCGCCGACGTCTCTATAGGTTGTAACAG
Source organism: Amblyomma maculatum (assembly GCF_055883805.1). Taxonomy (NCBI): domain Eukaryota; kingdom Metazoa; phylum Arthropoda; class Arachnida; order Ixodida; family Ixodidae; genus Amblyomma; species Amblyomma maculatum. The sequence goes on from NC_139352.1 coordinate 12,396,167, forward strand.
CAGCAGCTATGCTCAAGCTGTCGCATTTCTCCAGTGCAGGTTCTGCAGCGCTCTCAAAGATTATTTTTCTATGGAAGCTTCTGACCAACTAGGTCATGGCCTAAAAATAATACCTCTGTATTCCTCGCTCTTTATTCCTGAAAGACAAAAGGGCATAATGTTCATTCAAATTCTATTTTCAAAACTTCACACGACATAAAAATGTTCAATTCAGTTTGAAACTGGTTAGTTATTTTTTTGCAGAAAGCCCATTTGCTGACCTAGAAACACGAAGCAGAAAATATTGTTGTAGAAATATCACTATCACTAAAGTAACATAACAGTGGCCACCAAACTGTATCCTCTGCAGGGTCCGATATTATATTGATGCAATGTCAATGCAATATGGGGCGCTGCAGTAGAACGGCCATTTATTATCTGCTCTTTACTTTATGGTAGCGACGTACGAAAAAATGACTTGCTAAGTAAAGGAGCCTTCTAGATCACCAACTGTGGTGCAAATTATCCAGGATGAGATATAGGAGATATATAGACAGCGGACTGTACTTGTTGACTGCCAAGAAGAATGCGAAGCAAAAGCAACAAGGATATAAACAAAGCTAGCAAGAGTGTGTTAAAATGGCGCGTAAATGGTCACCGAGAGAAAACAGAAGACTATCTCGGCGCTAGGCAAAAAAAAGAATAAAAATAACCCACTACGTTAACATTAGATCTGTTTAGACCTAATACACATCTACAATTCCAACAGTGCTTTCCCAATTAGGAATTTCAGCACATTCTTGATGCAAGAATTTTTCCTGACACGCAACACCTCGCTAAGTGTACTTCTATAGTAGTGTCGGATATATTCAACTGCAATCGTTCTTAACTGTCCTCTACTTGGACGCAACTCTGTTCGACGTCATCAATCATCAGATAACCTCTGATGCGACTCCAGCACTCTATGCCCAGCTTGTCCAGCTGCATCTGTCCTTCGTCTTGTGGACAGCAGACAACTCGGTTCTTCACCACGCCGGTGAGTCGCATAAACTCGTCCATGGGTTTGGTACTGCTTACGGCATCCCAAACCATGGCAGCCATCTCAGATTTTTCCATTGACGTCACTTCGGCGAGCTCTTCAAGCAGGGCCGGATGCTGGCAGACACGCTCTAAGGCTGCAGCGACACACCTGTTGGAAGTAGAGAACAACCTCATTACCCCTTGATTAAGTACATCCACTGCAGGCCGTAAGCATTTCCAACTGATCTTCAGTGTGCCCAACTTCCTCTATTCTGCAAGGAGGCAAGCCCATAGTGGACTCACAGGGAACGAGATCGCCAACGAGGTCGCCCGAGGACTCGCCAACCGGGCCCCAGCGTGGGCAGACTACTCCCTGTCCAAAAAGCGAGACTTAACCACATACAGTGAAATTCTAGAACACTACAAAATGGCCAGGAGAACCCCCCCCCCCCCCCCCCCACACACTTTTTAAAGATCTCTCACAAAGAAGGAAGAAGTAATCTGGCGAAAACTGCAGATGGGCACCTTCCCAAACCCGTATATCCTACACAAATGACATCCTGAGGTGCACTCTTCCAAATGTAAAAACTGTGAAGGCATAGCTACCCTAAATCACATGCTCTGGGCTTAATTGCCCAGAGCTAAACGGGATATACATGGAAATAAAGGGTCTTTGGAATCCTCCTTTCACAGCCAGGAAGAGCAAATCCAAAAACAAGACATCTGTCAAGCCCAGGCCGCCGCCGGATGCCAACTGATTCCGATCGACGTCTAGGGGGGAGATAGACGGTGAAAGGGGGAGCTGCGTCTCAACCGATCGTCCATACTCTCTGACGGGCGCAAATAAAGTGCGCTCTCTCTCTCTACGGGCATCTGAATCGCACCGTAAAGGAAGGGAGGAAGGTGGGAGTGAAAGTGGAAAGAGAGAATGAGGCTCCATAGTGGAGAGCTTCGGAGTATTTCGACCACCTGTGAATTTTTAACGTGCGCTGACGTCGCACACCGCACGGACTGCTCTCCGTTTCGCCTCCATTGAAAACGCAGCCTTCGGTGGTCTGGTTCAAATCCGGGTACTCCGGCAAAGTAGTAAGCATCTTAACCACTCCACCATCATGGCGGGGCATTTCGAATTTTCCGCAATTTTGACGTGTTCCCATTTCTGGATGTTTAATCCCAGGTCACTGCCACTGCAATAGGGTAGACATTGGAAGCTGCTGTAAAATTCAGACCAAGTGTATTGTCACAGGTAATAGTCCCTTGAAGCACAGTCTTTGTATGCAGAAAAGGATACCCACCTGTCAAACTGACCAGACTTGGCGAATCGTGCAGCCCGTGCAAGTAGACTTGAGTTCCTCCGAGTTGTTTCGGAGACGGCAAACCACTCCTTTGTTGCGTCTGCATTCGTACAGCCCAGAAGGACGATGCTCAAGAGAGTGAAGTTATCGCCAATGGAGAGCGACAGACGCTTAGCAAACGTGCCTGCGTTAGCGCGGCTTTCATCCATAAAGTCAACAACGGTGATGCTACGACTGTTTTTCACAGCGTCCGCCAAGTCCTCGAAATCTTGTTCACGTACGCTGTTCATACAAATTGCCAGGTTTCGGATGCTCGAGTTTAGAGACAAATGCTTGAATATAGCAGTCAATTTATTGCTGCTAAGTAGAGCTATGGGGCTCGGAGTCCGTCTGATGGCTAGTTGTAGCTTTCGAAGCTGTGCCGTCACTTTCAGATAATACGCAAGGGCTGCCAAAATTTCCGTGTCACCACTCCAGACATGAATAGCCAGTTGTGTTAGGTGGCTACATTGAGGCAACTGCATCAAAGCCGCAATTCTAACGGACTCATAGCCTACCTTGAATAAAGATATCTCTGAAAATGCTCTGCACGTAATTAAATCAATGTTTTGTACAACGTAGTAGCACCCAAGAGCAACCTTCTGATCTGCCCGGCTATCGATTAGGGCTGCACAGATTGAAGATAAAAGAGCGTAGTTAGCACGACGTCTTTCAATGTTCAATTTCTTGAGGTTCACTTTCGAAGGAAGTGTCCACAAAAATGTTCTCCATGTCTCCGAGTTCCATATCTGCATCGGAAGGGTCAATTCTTCTAACGTATCGCTATCGCTTAGAGGGACAATCCAATCACTGTAGACTGCATTATGATCATGTGCCGTATTCTCTCTCGTAGAGCATATGTTGAAGCTTCGTAGGGTCTTATTCTCGATAAAGATTCTTCCCACAAGCCTGATACTTTCTTCTTCACTGATAAATGATGTTAAGCTCAATTTTGTGATTGTACGGTTTCCTATAATGCCTTCAAGTAGGGACTTTTGAAAAGTTTCGCTTCCCAAAGTGATATTCAGTGTGGCGAACGCGGTTGTTACCATCAGGTATTTAGTGAACTCTTCATGGAAACTTTCGCATACGAGAAAGCCGTCAAGGGTAAGTTCTCTCAACGTCGAGTTGTTTAAGAGAGCCGGCATTATGATCTTGCTCTCTTTCTCTTCGATTGATAAACCGTAAAGCTTGAGCGCAATCAGAGAGGACGAAGTTCTTAGCAGTGTTGAGAGTGCAGCCGCCAAGTCGCTTGTACAATCGGTCCACAGAGTACACTCCAGCTCTTCGAGGCTTGTTAATCCCCTAATTGCCTCACACGCTTCCCTTGGAACGTCAAAACCAAAGTCGAGCTTTAGAGTCTTCAGCCATGTGTTTCTCCGAAGAGCACCGCAAAGGAGCGGCCCGTTGTTGCAGAATAATGATGCCCTCGCGTGGAACGAGACAACGCAGCGATGGGTAGCAAGGAGCCAGTAGATGACGGTTGCGCTTTCTATGAATTTTTGGGGACCTGAATGTGGAAGTTGAGTTGAGTCGTAGGCGCTCACCAAGGTGATGTGGCCGCAAGTTCCAGGAATTTCTCGCAGCTGGAAGCCTGCGACAAATAAGAACTCGTTCCATGCGGAGAGCTTGTTGATGAGGTGACAGACTTGGTTCTCCGTAGCTGTGCAAGGCGCGCCGCAGTTGATGGTCGATCCCGTAAAGCAGGCTCTGACTCCGACCAGCTCCGCTAGTTGGATAACAGATGACTGTTCTTCGTTCCCAGTGGTACCCGCTCTTTGATCTGTGGGAGATGTTCCTGGATTCTGCAGCTCACCTGCGTTGAAATTGCCGGAGACAAGACATTTCTTTACCTTATGTGTAAGAATAAAACGTCGAGGTCTTTCTGCACACTATAACATAGTTTATAAACTCTATTAAGGCACTTCACATAGGAAGCTAGTTAAAATTAGCCTTCTTTGAGAAAGAACGAAGAAAAATGTAATGCCATGTTTTGTTATGTTTTATTGCGTGTATATGCAGTTTAAGGATATCATGCGCCAAATACAAGCTAGTTTCTTTGGCCAGCAGAACTAAACAGTTTTTATGGTTTTACAGCTTCTTTAAGATCCTTGATTCTTTGAGAAAACTAAATATGGATGAAGTTTCATATAGAGTATTTTCTCCTATGCGTAAAGTGGGATGGAATCAGGAAATCATTCTTTGCAGAATCGAGAAAGAATTTGTTTTTCCTTAATGGTTAGATTTCCATGCACCAAAATAGATTTTGATTCACGGTAAGCTCACACCCACATTTCTGACAAAGAGGTTCTTCCTGTTTTCTCAAGTAAAACGTATAGTGTCATGCATTGGTGCCCATTACGAAAACGACCTAGATTACTTCACGAAAGCGCTCTCGATGTGTACATGACCTCCAATCTCCTAGGGTGAGTTTACCATGGTGTAGCTTACTTTTTATTCGCTGTTTCATTCAGTCTGCTATTGATCTCATAGCTTACACTGTAGTATTTGGTGCAATCTTTGTGAAGAATGTGTATATTCGTTATGCCCTTCTCTCGAGCTTGTGCGGAACAAAAATCGGCTCTCATTAACCTCTATTCCAACATGACTCCTCGTGTAGTGGCTTTTTTATGTGAATTTCTTGAACAACATTTCTAGAATGTAATGCCATAAGAATACTCACGAAATCAGTATAAAATACGCTGTTGTGGAGGCTGTGGTTTATTACTTTGCTCATGGCTACAGAGACAGCATGAGATTCGGCTGTAAATATGGATGCACAGTTCTGTAGCCTTGTTACCTTTTTCCAGTTACTTTGCACAACTGCACGTCAACATAATTTTGTGATTTTGAACTACGTGTGTAAAGCTCAGTGCAGTTCATACATATTTTCGTTTAAAGCCATATATTCTTAGCCAATAATGTTCGTGAGGCGTTTGCTTTTTCTGAAACTAGTGTCAGTGTGAGGTCACATGCACAGGGAAGGCTGTACCAAGGCAGCAACAGATCATATCACTGTGCAGTATTACAAAAGGCATCTATTATTTGTAATTCTTTGCATATGCCCTCAAAGCTCTGCTCTGCAAAGAATTGCTCTGCGTAACTACGGGATACCATAGGTGTTTTGGAAAGGATCTAATTCGAAGTAAATATGCTCATATAACTATCCTCCCACTGTCTGCAAAGGGTGGGCCTTTTATTTCCACATACATGTTACTTGTGAGATGTATATTTTCTGTACGCGCAAATTGAGAGACACAAACCAAGGTTATGATATGGATCTTTTTGTTGGCTTAAAAGGTCTTTTAAATCATGAAGAGCTATTTTCACATTTGGCTCAATATAGACGCAGCACGATGTAATCGTAAATGTTAGTAATGTGTCTGCCACCACTTCAAACCGAGCTTTGAGCTCACGCGATGGTATGTCATTTTTTACTATCATGGCGACAACACTCGGCAGTGTGCTTGTGGGCTCCCGCTCACGGCGAAAAACTATGTATTTTTTAAAATATATTTTTGTATTGTGGACCGAGATTAGTTTACTGTACGCATAGCGCAGTAGGTTGAAGTGACACGAGGATGTCTTTTATACCGGTGTATTTATTTAGAAGTCTATACAGTTCCCCTGAACGAGGAAAGCCATCTTATCCGAGAAAAACCTAGGTTTTTTTTTCCTGGCCCGGTGGTTCGGCTTTCTTTAGTTCGTTTCAAGGAGCTCCACCACCTGTCTGATGCTGACAGCGCCGGATGATCATTGCTGTGTTTATTGTGTCCTCATACATAATGGAGGGTTATGCAGAACGCGCAGAAACATTTAAGCTAGGTCTCACCACGTGAGGGTCCCTTTGGGCCGGCTGCCCTGGGGTCTGCACAGTCTTTTTAAGGGTGGTGGAGTAGAATCGGCTACTTCCACTGGGACATTTGATTACACCTAGAGTAACGAGCACAGCGTAGAGTCACAGCGCAAGGGCGAACTTTGACAACGTCTGTCGTCCTAGCTGAATGATCAAGAGACGTTATGCAGGGTATGAACTTTGTTGCGAAAAACGGTGCCCGTTCTGCCAGCGCGCTACACATTCTCGACGAGCACGTGGCTGTTCCTACCCGCTCCATTGTAATGGTGACAGTCGGTGCGTACACCCTCTGGGGCATAGAGTTCCTTACACTAACTAGGGGGAAAGCTGAGGGCGCTGCACTTCAGCCACCATGGGCGCGCTAAGAATCATGGGCCGGTGTGCTACTTGTTGCGGGACAGTCGGTTTTTCTTGGGTACGTGGAGTGGCGTTACTGCGATGTTTCTTTTTCGTCATCATCATCATTTGAAGGTGCGTACATAGACCGCGAAAGCCATAGTAGCGAAGTCGCAAAAGCAGACGTCGCCAATAAATGGTTTCTGTTTCCCGAAATGCCACTAAAAACTTCCTTAAGTGATTGCGCAACCATAAATATTTTCATAACGTTTTTTTTTTTTATTTCAAAGTTTGCCTATTAAGTGCAAAATTTTGGTATTTGTGCTGCTCAAAACTAAGCCAATAGGAGAAAGAGCCATCGCTTATATTGGATAAATCTCACACTGGCATTCTGTTCCTCTCTATTTTTGTAATTTACAGTCACAATATTCAATCTTAGGACATTATTTACGGTAGAACAACGTTTATCTTTGCATTAGTTTTGGCCAAAAGTTGTAGTTCTGCACTCGGTAGCTCTCCGGCCCATGATGCTTTGAGCGCCCATGGTGGCTGAACTGGCCGTCTGGTAACTCCATGTAAACGCCCATAGACGGCAGCACAGCTTTCCCTCTAGGTAAGAGTAAGAAACTCTATGCTCTGGGGAGCCGAAGGTATCGTAGAGAGTAAAATGTCTTTGTTTCTCGACCGCGGCATTGCTGTTACTCGGGCTGTTGTCTCTCTCGAAGATGCCAAAGTCGACTTACTTCTCACCAATTTCAGCAATGAACATCGGTATGTAAATGAGGGAATAAATGCCACTTATATTGATGCCATCGCTGAAACTACAGCTGCGCGCAAAGTTTATCTCCTGATTCTCGATATTCGGAGGTCGTGGGCTCGGTTCCCACCATCGGCACGTTGTTTTTTCTTCTACTTAGCGTTTAATTATCTTTCCCCTAAACAGATCACATTACTAATTTCTGTGATTATCCAAGTAAAACATAAAAAAAAAGACATAAAGTACCATCCCCAACGCTTTCCTTGGCCTCGCCGACTGTTGGCTTCTTTCCTTCGTTGATATACAATGCATTTCAGGGAAGGCTTTAAGTAATGTTAGAACATATTGGGTACAAAATAAAGAATATCTGCAGGAACAAACTCTCTGTAACGGCGGACACAATGAGCTGCGAAAATAAACTAATTATCCAGCTAACTGTGATAAAACCAACTAATTTACATTTTCCTTATCGAAAATGAGTAGCGAGGATGCTATCTGTATCGACTTGACCCCTTCAAACCACTTAACCTCACCCTCTGGCCTAATTTCTGGACTTGGCGACCATCGGTTATCCCCTTTTCGCACATATGTCCTACTCGATTACTTATCCACTAAAACCAGCAAATTATATTTTAGTTTTCGCAATTGGATGCTTAGTCCCTAAGGTGAGTTGCAAGCCGTGAATAAGACGATGCCATATCGCTTTTTAAAACGAAGAAAAACTCATTTTCTTAAGCCCTGCAGAGTGAGGAGGTCCGAGGCTTTTTTTTTCTCGTATGAAATTAGTGACTACAATTCATTACAAATTACTAATAATGCTTAGTTATGAGTAGTATTGACTAAATGACTATTAATGACTTGTAATGACTAAAAATGACCAATATGAGTAACGACGAGTTGTAACGACTGCAATTGATTAGAAATGACTAAAAATGCTTAGTAGTGACTAGTAGTGACTAAAATGCGAGGCCAAAGAAATAACGAAATAGAAAATGTAAAGAGAAGAGGTGAATGATAACTGGGGGACGAGTAGGTTTTCGCCGTTCACTTCACAAGAGGTATCTTATGATACCCTGTAATTTTTCATAGGCGTCTGTCATCATCAGACGCAGCTTCATTTTGACTGTGAGCAACCACGAAAGCAAGTCGCACTGCTGGTGTTATGAAGTATGCGGCAGAAGCGAACAGCTCCAGTCTCACATGAGACCAGATGACGCTTTATTTTATAAAGCCTGGCTCTGCTTTTCCTGGCAGGCTCCTGTTGTGTTATTGTGCAGCTTAGAGCCCCAAGTACAGACTCCCAGATGCATAAGCGGGGTGATGACGCAGTCTTATCTTGCGCCGCCAATTAACTTGGCGTTTATTTGGATACTGCCTCACCTGAGCGCAGGCCGATGTGTTGCCACAAGTGGCGGGATAGGCCCGACCCCATGAGCTGAACTGGTTGGGTAAGATGGGGTGCAGTTCCCTGCATTTGTAAAGGATATCAACGCTTGAGATGAATCGGTACAGCTCCTTTAGATATTAATAGCGCGAAATACATACTGTTGACTCTTCACCTGAGTGTCTCATTATCTACAATGATTATTATAATAATTGGGTGCTGTTATGTCGTTATATGCACGACATTATTCCTAACACGCTGTATGGCTGATGACGCTGCATTTGAATAAATTGCATTTACATGCTTTTTCGGCTGCCTATCTCGGTTGGACGAGAATTAAATGTGCACAACTATTTCACGAAAATAATATATAGTGGTGACGGGTGGAATTAGCCTGTCTGTGACATCACAATAAATATGAAAGGTAAATATGCAAAACAGAATTAGTCTAAGTCAAAGCGCGTGGAGTTAAGAATTCGCGCCATTTCGCATGCTGAACGCAACCTCTAAATGATCCCTTCGTTGAGGCGCATTGCACGGAAGTGATTGGGGGAAGGCGGCAGTCCAGCTGCTGCAGCATATAAACCCTGAGTAAAACAACTTGCCCCCTTTGCTATCGTATCCATACCCAGTGGTGCCGGATATATCGTGCAAGGATGAACGCGGTTCATGTTTCCGTTGATGACACTGCCAGCAGTCCGCATCATTACAATCCAAAGTAACCAAGCCTTTCTCGCTAATTATGGGAGTAAAAGACGGAGCGGTGTTCCCAGCTCTAAAGTGCCCATTGGCCTTTAACAACTGCGCCTATACTCTACGGGGCTGTTCTTGCCCCTGGGAGACCTCATACAACAACATCGAGACCGGCAAATGGCACGTCTTTCTAGCACCAAACAAGGACATTGGATACTACAGCAGGTTACACTCAAACCTATCGACCTCCCTATAATTACCCCTCCTTCTTCGCTCCCGGATAACCACAAAATAACCCCCATTCCAAAAAACGTTGCAACCGATACAACCCAGGCAGACGATCCGCTCGAGTTGCCAATCATGTTCACCCTACAGATTCCACGATCGTCTACACAGATGCATCCCGAACAAACGTCGGAGCGGTTGCTTACTCTATTGAGAGCTGTAGCTATGTAGTGACGCATACCCTCGGTCCTTACATAGATCCTCCTCCTACAGCGACTCTCGAGACCCATGCCAATAGTCGCTGGTATTCAAGACCTCGCACAGGCACCCCCTAACCCTTCAGGATATACCATATACATTGATTCAATACAGACTATACGCGCCATTCATACGGGTCGCATTCCTGAAGAACTGCAGGATGATCTGCACAGAGCTCTCACCAAACTACGTCCCAACACTGTCACACTGAGGTGGATTCCTGGTCACGCTAGAATCCCAGGCAATGAGGCAGTGCATCGCCTCGCCCGCGAACTTCAACACCGGGCGCCTGGGATTCCCTGGCCTTATCCACCCACGTGGGACACTACTCTCCACTACAAAAAAGCATTAGAGAAACTCTTCGTACACTTCTTCTTCCTGATAAATCACTCACTACCACGCAAATACGCTTTCTTAGACGCATACAACTCAATCCACTGCTTACTCCTGCCATATTGTTTCTATACCGATGCAGACATTCCCCCGCATGTCCAAATTGTTCCGAACACTATGCAAACTTGGAACATTGCATTTTTTCATGCCCTGTCGCAATTCAATCACCCCACTTTCCACACTCTCCTCCCCCAACGTGGCGGGCTTGGTTAGCATCTGATCAGCTGAATGATCAGTTGGCCTGTGACCCTGGCCCAGGACATTCCTGACGCTTAGTAATGCATTGAATAAAGTTGTTTCCTCCTCCTCCTCCTCCTCCTCCTCCTCCTCCTCCTCCTCCTCCTCCTCCTCCTCCTCCTCCTCCTCCTCCTCCTCCTCCTCCTCCTCCTCCTCCTCGTTCTTGACATCATCATAGCGCGGAACTCCGAAAAGTGCCTCAGTTCGTAAAATGAGTGTGTCTTCCTCAATTAAAAATGGTTGGTTGGTTGGTTTGTGGGGTTTAACGTCCCAAAGCGACTCAGGCTATGAGAGACGCCGTAGTGGAGGACTCCGGAAATTTGGACCACCTGGGGGTCTTTAACGTGCACTGACATCGCACAGCACACGGACGCCACTCCGTTTCGCCTCCAACGAAACGCAGCCGCCGAGGCCGGCATTCGATCCCGCTTCCTTGGGCACAGTAGTCGAGCGCCGTAACCACTGCGCCACCCCGGCGGGGCTCAATTAAAAATGATATTTGTATGAGCGCTGACCTCGGGACTTAGATATTAAACATCCTATGTGCAGTCTTGGTCAAAAATATATGACTCAAGTTGTTTGCTTCGAAACCCCGCAACGAGGCTCGTTGCGTGTCTCCATGTGTTCAAAATCTCGTAGATGACAAATGTATTCACTCTTCTCTAGCCTACCTATTATATTTCAGTGTTGCTTTCAGTATGGGCACGCGCGAGGAAAGCAGAGACAGTGCGGAGGACTTGGGAGTCTTGGTGCCAACTGATTTTTTTTTTTTTTTTTTTTTGTGAGCAGGCCCCTTCTCGAGTAGCCTTTGGTCGACTTCGGTCGCTACGGTTAGTTACGTTCCGCTAGCAGCGCCGTGGCCTATACTGTGGCTTATTTTGGGTTCACCACACCAGAAGCCTTGTGATGGGACCTAGAAGCGAGACCTTTGGGCTGTAAATTAAAACAAAAACTTGCACATGTACCGTAATTGCTATGCTAGTTCCACTTCCCTCAAGATTATTTGCAGCTGTCTTAGTCACCTAAGGTTATTTTAGTGCAGCTGTGAATTGTTGATTCCAGTTAGCTAAAACGCAAACCAACACGAATAGTCCTCTGTACACTCCATTCATTTTAAAAACTTGGACTTACCCAAGCAAAGCAACTCATTACTATTGCAGATTTTACTTGAGAGGAACAAGCAAGCTGCTCCTACTCACCAGAGTCGCTTAGCACGCAATGGCAGTTGTTTGGCCGTCACTGCCGTGGACGTCTTGGATAGCCTTAAAATCTTCCACTCTGGACTGCTTCGTTCACTTCTTCCTTGACGCTTCTATCATGTCCGCAGCAACAATGGCACGCGTTTGCCAACTAAGAATATTTGCAATAAGGTGTGGGAGTTTCGCCACTAGGCAACTTTGCGAATACGGGTGGGGAAGGGGGGGGATGAAATTATAACGGCATTACTTTGGAAGAAGCGAACTACATTAAGTTCATTTTGCAGCTATCGTATTGTTGGAGCAGAGAGCAACAAAAAGGTAAGTAAATGACAGTTAGGATACGAATGAGGGGTGACGATTTCATAGTACAATGAAGTTCCTTGTCGTGACACAAGCTATGGAGAAGACTTCGCACAAAGTTGGCGGCACTTTTATACACGCTAGTTGTCACTGTATACAAATCTGCACATTTGCAGAGAAGAGTTCCCCCCTTTTGTTGCAGTACAAACACCACGCACTGCACACTACCCACGGTTCAATAAGTCAGATAAGACGTCTTCCCTTTCGTATGCAGGCACAAACGCGTAAGTGCACACACCACGCACTGCATCAGAAGACAGCAGCCACAGTTCTACTTGGCAGAGAGGACCTCTGCCCTTCTGTATGCAGACCAATCGCCTAAACACGCACATCACTTCAAAAAAGAAATTCAAAATACAAGCAGAGATATTTGTGCAAGTAGGGTACGCACAGCGCAGTACACACAAGCGTCACATGCGGGAATTTGAAACTGTTTCTCCTAAAAACTCGAAGAGGGTCTTCATCGCACGCCCGTTATCATTTTGTTTCACTCGGTCGTCCAGAGTAGTTTTCGCAGAAATATCTCGACTGTCCAACTCCCAGAGAGCAGTTTCCGACATTCTCCTCTCTTCTGTATAGTGAGGACACTCGCAAATATTATAATTTGTCCCTGAAGTGGTACAGTTGAAGCGGTTCGGACTGGCTTCAACTCTGATCTTGCTGATATAACTTTTGGTGCTTGCAACGCCAAGCCGTAACCGATAGATAATTGTTCCCTGACGTCGCATAATTTTTGATGGCAGGTGAAGTTGTAAACTTTCATCAATGCGAGAGGTGCTGTCCTGCTGATGACATGTTCCAATGTAACTGCATGGCCGCTGCTGGGAATGAGCCAGTAAGGCTGCAGCCTCACTCCTCGATAAAAGGACTTGCGCGGAAGCCTGATCAAGCATGGGCTAGTTCAGCTTCTGCATCCGTGGTTTCATGCGTTCGAGCGTGGCCGACATGGCATGGCCACGCTCAAACGCCATATCTAGCTGAAGCACAATTTGCCCAATTAGGTGCTCGTATGCACATGTCTTCATATATTTTTCTTATAATTTACAATGTAAGTCTTGAATCGCATTATATTGCCCAGTGGTTTTCTCCACTTCCAATGATTCTAGTGTACGGAATGGTCTCTTGTATGCCTGCCAGTTCGGTTGCCGAGGACAATGTTTTATGTATTAGCCTAAAACAGTGGCTGTAGGCGCTTTTAAGCACTATAAATGCGGCTGCTGAACAGGTGGTGGTCACTGAGCCTCCGACAAAAAATGTGCACAAAGAGACCATGCGTAGATAATATATATTATATTGCCGATTGTTTGAGTCTAGCTATTGCGATGTGGCCTTTTCGGTATTCCTGGAATATGTTCGCGTTCGTTGAGGTTTGGAAATGTCACGACCATAAGGGCGTATCCACAGTTTAGTGAGGCATGTCGTTTGCAGGCATCACATTTTGTCCTGATTACTTTCGAATCACCTGTGTCTAGGCGCGTACTATCCCCTTCATGTATCACTGCCTTGTCGTGGCGGAGGGGCTTGCGAAACTCGATGAAGTCGTGAGCTCTGCTGTGTAGGGCCACCCAAGATAGACAGGTCACGGCAGAGAGTTCTGACAAAATGTGATTCACTGGAGAAGGTAATGGCAACCCACTCCAGTATTTCCTGCCAAGAAAACCCTATGGCCAGTCACAATACCATTATCGATATGGCGCCGGAAAATGAGCCCCCCAGGTTGGAAGGCGTCCCACATGTTACTGGGGATGAACAAAGGGCGGTTCCTAGTAGCTCCAGGACGAATGAAGCGGCTGGGCTAAAGCCAAAAGGACGCTCAGTTGTGGATGTGTCGGGAAGCGACCGGAAAGTCCGATGTTGCAAGGAGATATATCACATAGCAACATGGAATGTAAGATCTATGACGCAAGGTAAACTGGATATCGTCAAGCGAGAAATGGACAGATTGAACATTGATATCTTGGGTATCAGCGAGCTCAAGTGGACCGGAATGGGAGAATTTAACTCCGGCGACCATTATGTCTTTTATTGTGGGCACGAATCCAAGAGAAGGAATGGGGTCGCTCTCATAGTAAACAGAAGAATGGGCAAAGCAGTGCTAGGGTACAACCCCAAAAACGACCGAATGATTTCACTTCGGATCCAAGGTCACCCTTTCAACATAACAGTTATCCAAGTCTATGCACCGACCACTGCTGCTGAAGAAGCTGACGTTGAGAGATTTTATGCGGACCTACAATGCCTTTTAGACCGCACCCCATCATCAGATGTCGTTTTTCTCATAGGAGACTGGAATGCTAAGGTCGGGAGTGAAGAAATATCCGGAATTACAGGCAAGTTCGGTCTTGGTGAGCCAAATGAAGCTGGGCAGAGGCTAGTAGAGTTCTGTCAAGAAAACAACCTGACCATAGCGAATACTCATTTTCAACAGCACAAGAGGCGCCTGTACACATGGATTTCACCGGACGGTCGGTACAGGAATCAGATCGATTATATTATTTGCCGGCAGAGATGAAGAAGCGCTATACAAGCAGTAAAAACAAGGCCTGGGGCCGATTGTGGCACCGATCATCAGCTTCTTGTTGCCAAAATTAAGCTTCGATTGAGGAAAACGCAGAAAACTAGAAGGCCTTTCAGGTATGATCTGGATCAGATTCCATTAGAATATGCTGTGGAAGTGAGCAATCGATTTCAAGAATTAGATCTAGAAGACAAAGAGCCCGAAGAGATGTGGACTGATGTTCGTGATATAATACAAGAAGTTGCTACTAAGGTAGTTCCAAAGCAAAAGAAATGCAAAAAAGCAAACTGGTTATCTGAAGAGGCTTTGCAAATAGCTGAGGAAAGGAGGATGGCAAAAGGTATGGGGGAAAGAGAAAGATACAAGGTTCTCAATGCGGATTTTCAGAAAATAGCAAGGAGAGATAAGAATGCCTTCTTGAACATACAGTGTCAAGCAGTTGAGGACAACAGCCAATTAAGGAACACAAGAGCTCTGTATAAGACAATCAAAGATATCAAAGGAAGCTTCTGTGCTAAGCTGGGCGTGATAAAGGACAAACGAGGCAAGGACCTCACTGAAGCCTCAGAGATAAAGAAGAGGTGGCAGGAATACACAGAAGAACTGTACAAGAAGGACCCGGATGTGCAAACCAACATAGGACGGTTGTGATTACTGATCTCGAGCCGGGCATCCTGAAGAGTGAAGTTGAATGGGCCTTAGCCAGCCTTGCTAAGAACAAAGCTAGCGGAATTGATGGTATTCCAGCTGAGTTGCTTCAAAACCTCAACCACGACGCTGTTAACACACTGCATACATTATGTCAAAAGATTTGGACAACCCTGCAGTGGCCACAAGATTGGAGGAGGTCAGTTTACATCCCCATTCCAAAGAAAGGCAGTGCCAAAGATTGTTCCAACTACCGCACGATCGCGCTTATTTCGCATGCTAGCAAGGTGATGTTAAAAATCCTGCAAGGTAGGCTGCAGCAGTATGTGGATCGGGAGCTTCCGGACGTGCAAGCTGGGTTTCGCAAGGGCAGAGGAACTAGAGACCAAATTGCCAACCTTCGCTGGATCATGGAAAAAGCAAGATAGTTCCAGAAACCCATTTACTTCTGCTTTATTGATTATGCGAAAGCGTTTGACTGCGTAGATCACAGCAGATTGTGGCAAGCTCTCCAAGAGATGGGAGTTCCAATTCACCTCATCTGTCTCCTCAGGAACCTTTATGAAGGGCAAGAGGCCACAGTCAGAACTGGGCATGGTCTTACTGATTGGTTTCCGATTGAGAAAGGGGTGAGGCAAGGCTGCATACTGTCGCCCTGCCTATTTAACCTATATGCAGAGTGCATCATGAGGAAGGCCAGTCTGGACGAGTCTTCAGCTGGAGTGAAGATCGCTGGAAAACGCATCAACAACCTTAGATATGCGGATGATACCACTTTAATGGCAGAAAGTGAATTGGATCTCAAGAGACTTCTGATGCGCGTACAAGAAGAGAGTGAGAAATTTGGGCTTAAACTGAACATTGAAAAGACGAAGATCATGGCGTCTTGCCCTATCAAGTCCTGGAGCATCAATGGACAAGAAGTGGAAGCTGTGACAAATTTTCTGTTCTTGGGCGCCAAGATTACCTCGGAAGGAGACTGCAGCCATGAAATTAGGAGACGCCTGCTTCTGGGAAAGAGAGCAATGGTTAGCCTTGACCGCCTAGTAAAGAGCAGAGACATTAGTCTGCCAACCAAGATCCGTATAACCCGTGCTATGGTCTTTCCAGTTGTGATGTATGGATGCGAGAGTTGGACTGTGAAAAAGGCTGACCGCCGAAGAATTGACGCGTTTGAATTGTGGTGCTGGCGAAGACTCTTAAGAGTTCCTTGGACTGCCAGAAGATCAATTCAGTCGATATTGTCGACCATAAACCCTGACTGCTCATTGGAGGGTCAAATTCTAAAGTTA
This sequence comes from Amblyomma maculatum, assembly GCF_055883805.1. Classification (NCBI taxonomy): domain Eukaryota; kingdom Metazoa; phylum Arthropoda; class Arachnida; order Ixodida; family Ixodidae; genus Amblyomma; species Amblyomma maculatum. Next base: position 12,412,656 of record NC_139352.1, read on the forward strand.
AAGCTCAGCTACTTTGGTCATCTGATGAGAAGAGAGGAGTCGCTGGAGAAAGATTTGATGTTGGGAAAGGTTGAGGGTCGCCGGAGAAGGGGTAGGCAGCGATCGCGATGGTTAGATGGCATTCTCGAGGCATTGCAGATGAAGCTATGTGATGCTAAGAAGATAGTGAGAGACCGGAAAGCGTGGCGTGACATGGTCCATAGGGTCACGAAGAGTCGGACACGACTGAACGCCTGAACTGAACTGAGGCGCGTACTATACTAATGTTGGCAAGGTGGTGGTGGCGATGCCTGGTTAGATGTCTCAAGTGCACCCGTAGTGGCTCCTGCTGGAAATAAATTCGGGCTTGTCAGGCGCTGCCCTCATGAAAGGTAACCCACGTGGAAGCCTTGCATGGTAAACCCAAATCCAAGCAAACTCTTAAAGCACGCGCCTGGCCACTTTCAAGCGTTCGCGGGGCATTTGGCCGTATACCCGAAAGAACCGGCGCACTGTCAGATAACCAACCACCAGCGTCTGGTACAAGCGGAGTAGGGATCGCTCAAACGGACCCTAGGATTTACCAGCTATAAACCTTACGATACTTGCAAATACCAACTTTTCGTCTGAGCAAAGAGATTTGCTTCGTCCAGGAGAGATCTCGGTCTATAGTGACACTCTTATGGTGTGCCACGTATGGAAAGATGTGACCGTCTATTGTGACAGGGTGCATCACTTTGCACGTAAAAGCTAAGATGAGGCTTCGGGGATAGATCAAGCCCTTGGCGACAGAAATACGTGGACACAATGGACACTTAACGTTGAAATCTCGTTTGCACTCGGGGGTACGCGTGACACTTGATGTCTATGTGCCGATATCGTCGGCGTGCGCAGATATCGAAGCTGTGCTTGGAAGTTATTTGAATAGGCCGATCAGTACAAGAGTAAAAAATGACGCACTTAAAGGGGTAGAGACAACAAATTACAAGGTTGTGCGAAGCTTGTCATGTGCATCCTTTGTCTGCGAACAGCATCGCAGTGAAATATTAAACTAAAGGAAGGTGTAGAATATACTTTAATCCTATTTTAAAGTTTGTGCAAATGCTCACGCTCGCATTCTGGATCCTTCGCTAGCGCATTGGCTGTGATGTAGATTTACTGAAAAAAGCATATACGTTCAGGTATTGTGACGTATTTGCACAGTTTTCTGACGACGGTTCTTTGATACATGTTTCTATCAGCCCAAGCAACCTTGTTGCTGGTCGGCTCCTTTCGGCGCTTGTAGTACATAGCAGCGTGGCAGCGTTCTCAGCGTTGTAGCATGCTGCATCCTGTTGTAGCAAGCCCACGTGTGGCTTACGTGGGGACTGCGTGCACATGTAAGGAATTTGTGACGGCTGGTGCCAACGGCGCGGCGATGGTCGGCGGACGGCATTGCTGTCGGTCGCCGTAGCTGAGACCGGAATGGTAGGGCGGCGAAGCAGTGTAGCGCTGCTTGGCTTGATGTAGTACTTCACGTTCGTACCAGAAAATACAAATGTTAGAAGGACAGCTGCCTGCTATGCTCGTGCAACAGCAGCATGTCTGAACAAGTGCGGAGCTTTCGGTATAGTGTTCTAGAATACTTTCGGTAACGGCGCCTCCTTCGGATGAACCAGGCGACGAACTGCGCAGTCTGTCGGTTTCCCTGGACGTCACTTCGGAGCAGGCCAACGCTGTAATAACGATTCGTCTTTAGTCGCCCCTTTACGGAGCCCGCCGTCTCATAATAAAATTAGCTCAATGAGACGTGTGTTCGACGGCCGTCCTCATTCGGCCTATTTCGCTCTCCATATGTATAGTGCCGACGACTATCGCCGACCGCTTGCAGCATTGCTCGGCGGACAGGGTCGCAACGGCACTTCGCGGTGATTGTACGCACATGCTGTGTTGTTAGCAATAGTCGACTTCAGTTCACTATAGCCAATACTATACCCGATAGCGTTTTCACTTCCCTAAGACGAAGTTCGCTACGCACACAGTATATCGTGTGCATGCTACGGGATGCAGTCTGTGGAAAAGCTGCTGAAGCAGTTACTTATTTGCCGCACAAATATGAAGGCTTGATAAGGCGCGTCTTTGCTCACCAGTGTAATCCTCGGAGAATCGACAGTTCTTCATTACAAGTGGCTTGTATACTTCTGATAATTCATGTCGTCGCTCTTAAACTGTTATTGCATAATTTGCTCAACTCAAACGCTTGTAGAGTGAAAGAGTATTCACAGCATGATCTAAACACTTTTTGTGGCATGAAATTGTTTTCGCTCTGTACCAGAGTGCAACGCAGCATGCGATCTAGTTTGCTAGCATAAGATGCTTGTGAATAATAGTGAAAATATACTTTAGCCACTCACTGGTGTCTAAACGCCGCAAAGTGACGACCGTGCGGCTCTAGTCTTGCAAACGGTGAGGCAGCCGCTCAGAATTTCACTATAAGGGCATAGAAAAATCCCGTGTTCAAGCTTTGGGTCCACACACTGCAAGACGCTTCTCTTCGGAATAAGCTATGCGTGTTTATATAATCATCGTCACCATCATCATCAGCCTGACTATACCCACTGCAGGGCGAAGGCCTCTCCCATATTTCTCCAATTAACCCGGTTCTGTGCTAGCTGCATCCACTTGACCCCTGCGAACTTCTTAACCTCATCCGCCCACCTAACTTTCTGCCGCCCCCTGCTACGGTTTCCTTCCCTTGGAATCCAGTTTGTTACCCTAAGCGACCATCGGTTATCCTCTCTTCGCACTACATGTCCTGCCCATGCCCACTTCTTCTTCTTAATTTCCACTAGAATGTCGGTAACTTGAGTTATTTCTCTGACCCACTCTGCACGCTTCCTATCTCTTAATGTTACCCCTACCATTTTTAGTTTCATAGCCCTCTTATATATATATATATATATATATATATATATATATATATATATATATATATATATATATATATATATATATATATATAGGAGTGCGAGTTCAACGGAACCAATGTCCGCGACTTAGGCGTGGTACTCGTTAGGTCGTCAATAAAAGTCATGCAATGCCATGGCATTTGCGTTTTTATCAGTTCCCAGCAGATAAGCGATACAGGTACGAGCTATAGATCACGGCGGTATGCAGTGTGACCCTATTGTTTTTACAAAATAACACAGCGCAATGAAACAGAACACGGGAAGAAGACACACGACGGGACGGGCGCTTCTTCTCGTGTCCTGTTTCATTGTGCTGTGGTTAATTTGTAAAAACAATGAACCAACTAGTCCAGACCAAGAACCTCATTGACTTGTTGTAGTTCGACTGTTTTTGTCGCACAACTGGCATCCATCATTTAAACCATGGCAGTCTCAACCATGACAAAGGAGCCAAGTATACTTGCGCTCGTCCTGCAGTATAGAAACCGGTAAACGCCCAGTTTTGTTGCTCCAGTCTAAAATAAAAGAAAGACGATTGCAAAAGGCGGTTATCGCGAAAATAACGTCAATGCTAAGTAAGATATCAGACAACGCCTCCATTGTTGCCCTACTGGTACTTAGCCAATTATCACAGCCAGGACGATTTCCAAGAATCACGGATATCATAAAGCGCACTGAAAGAAAACATTGACCTTTTTTTAATGGCTAAACGTCCTTTCATGTGATGCATTCACAACCTACAACCAACTTATAATTAATGACAAAGTTAGGCGAAACTCTACTTAAGAGGATGAACCAACAAGCGCAAGTCTTCTACACTTTACACTTTCATGTTTTCCACGGCAGATAATTTTTCCAGCTAGGGTTCTTCAGCTCTTGAAAGTGGTCTTACTAAGCGTTATATACAATCTATCAGCAGAAGCTCTGATTTCCAATGACATATGGTGTATAAGTATTGCAGGTATTTGTAGAAGGATGCAAAACAAAATTATTGACGGTAGAAGGGAAGCCTCGGCAGGAGGACATGCCGTCTCGACGGTCAGAATAGTAGGGTAGTAGAGAGTTGAATAGCGGCTAGACTATTACACCTGTAGCATAGTGGAGAAATGAGGAGGTTGTTCAAGCGGAAAGAGGAGAGTTACGTGAGGTAAAGGCTGCTTAACTTTCAAACTGGCTGAGTGTCTTCGCGCAAGAGCACCCAAAGTAAACTTCTTAATAAACAATACCAATAGGCAGCAGTGTTGTCAACCGGTAGGATAGGCCGGAACCACTTATGGGCAGCCTACCCCACAGCAGCTGGCGATAAGGGCAAAAATGTTATTTTACAATATTTTATTCATTTGAGTGAGAAAGAAAACTTGAATGAAGAAGTTTTAGAGCGCCACAAAAAACGCCTAGCTAAGTTGTTTCTACAGTTTACGCGGCTTTATATATGTATTGGCCGACAACGAAAGCTGTTGCGTGACCAGCTTCTGCCTGAAATCATTGGCCAATGCGAACGCAAAGTTTCATTGGAGAAAACGCTGCAGAGAAAAACAGATTTGCTTCCTTGGGCAAGTCTCACGGCTTTCGATTGGCGCCACTTTCACAAAGATCACTTTTCATTTTTTTTTTGTTTTGCGCGCGAGATATCGTTTTTGGCAGGAAAAAAATACATTACGTAAACTCTATAGCTTGACGCAAACAACGTAGCTGGTAATTTTTCTGAGATCTACAACTTTTCATTTGACATTTTGTTCCTGATTCAATAATTTCAAAAGTTAGGTCTGTACTCATCATCTTTGGTGAACAAAAAGTTACTGAAGACTAGGTCAGGTGACTCTGAACAGCTCTGAGCTTGGGTCACTACGCTTGGACAAACCATAGCGTTGGTTACACTTAGAGGTGACTCTTTATTAAGGTATACATTACTTGCAGTGTAACCTAATCAGCACTTTAATATGAGCTATTTCATAGCTGCACCTCTTTCATTTGACAAGACAAACCACGATGTTTTGTTATTTTCATTATTCCAAAACAGAACCAATTTGGCATCACTTTTTCGAGCGTAATATTAGATTATTAATTTAAAATGTTGTCTTCAGAAACACTTCTCATTTTACGTAATTATCAGTTCCGTTTGTGATCGACGAACAGCACTTCTATAGGACTGCAAACGCCAGATAGGCTGCGCCCTACTCCAAGAGTGCATTATTTCGCTTATCGACTGTGTGATGATATAGAGACGGGCTTGCGCAATTCTCTTTTATGAAGCGCGGGGTATCTGGAGAGCATGTTTTACTGCAGGTTTTTTTTTTTCTTATTGTAGGCTGTTGCCTTCTAATCTTATCTTCGGCGCCCCATTAAGACAAATCATCCTGAACATCTATAAAACACTTTTGGGAAAAACTACACCGAAGTGCGCAGAATAATGCAGTTAAGAGTTGTATTGCTTCCCCAACCCATTATCTGTGGCACAATTCTTATGTTTAACCCCGGTATGGTTCAAGTTCTCATATCAAAGTTTCGCCGCCAACCTCTCCAGTGACAATATTCTGATTTTTATTTTTTTTTTTTTTGCTGACTTAATGATCTCATTAGAACTGATGCCTGGGCGAGTTGGTACGCCATTTTGAAGAACAGCGGGACTTGGACAAGGACAGAAGGAAGATATACAAGTCATACAGCGCCTGTCCGTGCATGTCTTCCTTCTGTCCTTGTCCAAGTCGCGCTGTTCTTCATAACGGTCTCAAGTACACCCTCAGGCGTCGGTGTATTTCTCCCGCCTCCTTTTTTGACATCACGTTTAACCTGGCCTTATATTTCGTCGTGTTCTAAACGGCGCGCATCTGCATAGGATGCGCATCCCCTCAATTCATTATACTGATGCGCTTGTGTTAGCCACGCCATTTTTTGTTCTGTGTCACAGGTTACAGATTACGCATAATAAATCCTAAGCCACAACAATTTTTTCATGCCCAAGTCCTTGGCTTGCCCATTTCCATGTAGATCTGCCTTCTGACATGTTCCTGTATAGCTGTGCCGCATTTTGCGGATATCAGCCAGATTTAATTACTACGCAATCGGCACTTAGGCTGCAAAACACATGTAATTAGTGTTTTCCACTATGCGGGATATAATTATATAATTTAAATAACTTAGACAGTGTAACAGGCAGCTGATCTGCTGGTTTATTGTTTGCGTATTCAGGTTGTATTTCTTTTGGGTACACGCAATATTCATAATTACTTTCAATGTAACTTTCTTGGAAGCCTTTAGCTACTAGGCGACTATATACCATATAGTGATTTATTAATGCAGTTATAATCCCCGTGCAACAGTTTTCAGAAGTTTTATAATGTATTATTTCTATATAACCCCTTCGTCCTGCACGCCCTTCCAGTTTAGGCCCAGGTATGAAGTGTTAAAAAAGACAGCAATAATAATGCGCCAATGCTTTGTGAATGCTGCACTCGTTTCGGCTATGTCTGCAAAGCCAAAGCAAGTAGCTGGGAACTTCAAAACTCAGTGTTAAGTTCCCTATCACGGCGCGACATAACGTAACATAACGTAACCCGTCTCCTGTAAGAGCTGAGCCCCCTCTCTGCTTTCCCGGATGGAGAGAGGACGCTCGGCGTCGCCCCTGTCCGAGGAGATAACGGTGTGTGGCGGGCACGGAGAGTCGGATAAAGCGATGTGTTCCCGCTTCCTGCTCTGCCACAGCTCCAGAAGCGCAGCGGAGAAACATCCGCGTTTCGCTCCAGTCTGGAAGCGTCCAATTCGTGTGCTTGCCACGGAGGAGCACATGCGTAGATGCCCTGAATGCGTGAAGATAAATATAGTCTGTATATTCTGTATAGTTGACGTAACGTAATAATAGCCGCCATACGGGTTTCATTCATTCACTATCAGGTAAGCCATGCCCGTTTTTATTTCGTGTATTGAACTAACACAAGAAGTGAAGCTGTAGTGATTGCAAAAAAGGGAGACAGCAAGGAACAGATGTGGTGTGTGTGTGTGTGTGTGTGTATCTAGCTGTTTTGTAGCCTATTGAAACCCATTTGCAGCTATTTTAACATAACCATGAATCACGAAGCGAAGCACATTAATGTTCTCACTTTTGACAACTTCGCTTGGTGCGCCATAGCTTAGGACTGGGCTGAGCTGCATTTCCATTCGTTGTTGTCCGTTCATTTACAGAAGGCTGCGCCTTGTGCAAGCACTGAGAAGTGTATTATATTCACCTACACAGGAACGAGTAGCGTGGTTTCTCTTTGAAATTTTAAGCAGTGCGCAGCTCTATACTCTCGATTCGATGAAAACAAAAGAAAAAAAAAAAGAGCCTGCGAGAAAGATCGTGGAGATGCAGCGCGTTTTGTAGAAAGAATTCCCGTTGAGCACGCAACAATGGCTCGGAAAGTGCGGCCGTGGTACAGTGCCTCTGAGCCAGCCGCGCAACTCAGCTTCTAATACAATAGGTTACAGTCCCCCTTTTCCGGAAGCCGGTGTTGACATTCCTAAAATCACGAGCGTCCCTGTGTGATAGCTGGCAGGGAAAATGATCGGATACTCAATCGTCGGCCAGTTGGCTGACGTTACGAGACAACGAGAAATTGGCGTGTTCGTAGGTGCCGTGAAATCGGGCGGTTTACCCATCGAACCTAATGAAACTCCAGTGAGAGGCGCTTCTGGTGGGACATGCAGGGACGCTCGCACGGCTTCGTTAAGGCGAGACTATACAACTATGATGAGTGGACATTCATAAAATGTTTTAGCTTAATTAAGAATGCTCATGAGTATGTGTTAGATAAGAGAGTCACAAATTGTTTATGGATTAAACGAGTAGAGAAGCCACGTACGCGAAAGATGTCAGCCGGGACCCATTAACGCAGTCGCAGTGTACCAGGCTGAGCTTAAGTATCTCCAAAATGTTTTACAAAGATGTCAGCCGGGACCCATTAACGCAGTCGCAATGTACCAGGCTGAGCTTAAGTATCTCCAAAATGTTTTTCTCCTTCGTTTAAAAACAATTTTCAGCAAAGTATCTTGCTTATCAAACAGCGCTGCGCTTACATCGGTAGTGGCGCAATTTTCGTGACTCTGCAGCGGGTAATTCATACAAAAGACTCGGCGCACTCCACCGTTAAAGCTGAAATTTGGGGTGCTTTACACTTTAGCCATGGTATGAGTACTCAGATATAGGCAAAAAACGAAAAAAGCGGCTTATCGTGCTATGTCAGCAACATTAAAGGACGCCCCCCTGGTCGCCCTCCTCCTGCGCCCAGATTGCCTGAATTATTATAGAATTCTTCACTGCAGCAGTCCTCTTACACCTTGAATTCTTCCAAAAAAAGGTAAGTCTGTATCCCTCTTCTATTGTTTGCACCGTTCATATAGGATATCACTTACATAAGGGATTGATGATGTACACATCGTCACAAATCAAGCATTTTGTTGGGCTTGAGCAAACTCTCTCACTTCTGTTAGACATACCTCTGTTAAAACTTCATCTGTTTGCTGAATTACTTTTACTGCGCTACAAAATTTACACATAAAGCCCTCAGGTTTCTGTGACATTACTATACTTACACAATTACGTAGCGTAACCACAAGTAATCAAAAGGATTGAGATAATTTAGCATAGAAAAATATGCGTTGTGACTCGCTGAGCGTCCTCCCTGCATTAAACACCAAAAATGCTGTTGAACCACTCATATGAAGCATCATACACAACATACTTAAGGTCACGACACAAAGGCATATCAAAAAATTCTGCTGAGTCCCTAGTCACGCAAGGATCAACGGTAATGAGAGGGCAGATGCATGCGCTGCACAATCCAGAATGATGGAAATAAAACATGTAAACATGTCACGCAAAGACTGCATTAATTTAGTGCACTGCAAACTGAGAGGCAAGTGGCAGGCTACTTGGGAAAAAGAATCAAACAATAAACTGCATTCTGTAACGCCCATTTCAGGAGAATGGAAACTATTCTGCCTCCAGGAACGTTTTATCGAAGTAATGTTACGTTGTCTACGCAAAGGATATACACGCATCACCCATTGTTTATTGTTAACAAAAAAAAAAAGACAAACATGTGCGTAAAATATGTGGTGATGAGCTCCCTCCCAGTTAATCCCATTTTAATCTTGTGCTCACATCTCGAAGAACTTAGGGAAAAAATATTTTACTGTGTTTACAATGAACACATCTCATTTTATCCAGCATTGCTTTTTGGCGAGTAAGCACTCGTTGACTTTTTTCTTCTTTCTACATTTTTGAAGAAAGCCAATGTTTTAAATCAATATAAGTGTCAACATCTACGCACTTAACAGACCATCTAAGCTTGTACTTAGCGCATGATAGCCACAGTTGCTTATGCGCCATAAACTTGTAATAGAACTAACTAGACTAAATTGTGAATATTGTTCCCACGTACGTGTCATTCTACAGCAAATAGCATACAATGGGGAAGTGCGGAGCAGTGCTGCTGTGCATGGTATGCTTTGGACTTCAACTCTTTCCCGACACGGCCGCCAACCCACGAAGACGCCGCCCTTCCCAAACAAGGTAACTTGTGGAAATAATCTGAAGTACTGATTTATATTACACGCTTCTTAATACCTGAGCAAAGATAGAACGTTATGCTGTCCTGAATCTTCTCTTTTTTTTTCCCCTAGAGAGGTATGTCGCAGAGAGAAAGAGGTCTTGAAAAATTTACCCTACCGCCGTGGCCCTTGTGGTCAGGGAGCTCAACTACCGAGACAACCACAGGTTCGATACGGATCACGGAGGCCTCGTTTCCGCGCTGGTTGAACACAAGCAGCCGTGTACTGTGGGATTGCCAGTGCGCGATAAGAAACCTGGGGTGTTGTAAATTTCCCGTACCCTCCACTGAGGCATCTCCCATAGCCTGAATCATTTTGTAACGTGGACATCTACAACACATAAACCAATCATCATGAAATTTACACATTTTACTATTACGATCGATAGTTCAGTTTTCCTCCTCTAGGTGGTAAACATTTTAACTGTTTCTTTTCATTTGCGCACGGTACACCGCATCTATACACTATGTTAGCAGACCATTGGTCAGAGCTGAGCTCTTGGCACTTAGCACTGCTGTCATATGGGGCATAAAAAGGTTCAGGTGTTTCTTGAGCACACGTAAGCAATATCATATTTTAAAACATGTTTTTAGTTTCTTATTGGTTTGGTCAAGGGGTTTAACGTCCCAATGCGACTCAGGCCATGAGAGACGTCGTAGTGGAGGGCTTCAGAAATTTAGACCACCTGGGGTTCTTTAACGTGCACTGACATCGCACCAGTTTCTTGTATCGCACGTGCCAATATTGATGGAGTACCAGGTGCAGGAGCATTCTTTCCGACATTCGAAAAGTCTGCCTCGAAAGAGCGCCCAGGTATACAGGAGGAAGCGCGTGATGCATTAAGCCGCGAACTAAAAGGACTGTGCTCTCCGACAAATTGACTCCGTTGGCGCGAAGTCCACTGGGGGAATAAATTAACACATTTTAAGGCAAAATGCTTTCTTGTCTTATGAAGGATGTAGACAGGAATTATGAAGAGAGCGTGTCGGGCAGAGTGTGTCGACAGAGCGTACGCGCACAAACTCTCAGTAGAGAGAAAAAAATTCCGCAACTGTGTTTCGAACCACCGCCAGAACGAACAGATCAGCTTCGCTCGCCTTGTACGAGAACACTACGCTATCGCCGCAACAAATCACGCCTCGTATAAAACTGCAACACACTGTCGCGCTGTGCTGTGAACGTAGTTGTTTCCATGAAGTTCCATCTGCACCGCTCCTTTATTTAACCTAGGGGTAAACACACCATAGACACAGGCCGTCTCGGCAGCTGCAGAAGAGGTCCACAAGCATACAGTGTCGGGCGAATCCAGCTGGCAACGTGACAGAACTTGCAATGGTGTCACCTTTCTGCACGTTAAGAGATTTAAGTGAACTGAGTAATTTTCGAGAAACATCGTCCCAATTGCATTTATTGTTTCTGAAACAGAAAACGCCGGTGATCTGTAGCGCTTTTTCTGGTTGAACATGTTTTCAGGCAACGGTAAGAACAGAATAAGCAGAATTGGTGACCACTGATTTGACGCATCACAGAAAAACCTTCCCATTATTCTCGTTTTCATTTGCTTCTTTTTTCTAACGTCCGAGTATTTCAGGATTTTTTGTGAATATTGGATATTGCGCAGAGATAAGCAACGATGAATGTGGCAAGGTATAAATACGACGCCTGCTTATTACATGACACTAACTATCCAACGGTGACATTATATTCTTATTGCAAATAATATCTCTTATCAAAAAGGGCTGCAAGTATTTCGCGTGAGTGAGGCTTGCGTCGTGAATATGACCCCGTTATTATAGGCGACCCAAATTATGGATATTGTTTTAAAGGTGTTGAAATTATATTCATTCATTTATTATATAGTTATTTGTCTATTTATTATCGGAACCTCAAATACCCCAGGAAAGGGAGCGAGGGACTGATTGTTCATTTGAAGCATGATTCGACGGCGGGCTTGAACTGAAATGAATTGTATTGGCGTAAAGATTCGATTGCCAGATTGGTCCACTCCCGAGCAGTTGTGACGAAGAGCGAAGATGAGTTTTAATATGTGCTGAGAGAGGGTCGACGGCTTTGGGATTGCTCATACTGCTTGGTAATCAATGAGCTGGAAAGATGGCCGATACATCAAGTCGTGTATGCTGAAATCTTTGATATATGCAAAGCCTAAAGATGCAATCAGTTCGAAATCAGTAATGTTACCCTGAAGTGAAAAGCGTAGCCTGAACAAGTAATCCTGGCTGCGCCATTTTGAACCGATATGAAGATATCGCGAAGGTTAGATTGACGAGGGTCCGAGGCTGAGCATGCTTATTGTAGCTTAGTTTGAAGGAATGGGCGAAAAAGTTTTGACCGACAAGTGGTTGAGTCACAAGTTTCTGCGGAGATAAGCAAGAGTGCGATCGACTTCTCTAGTCATGTTCGTTACAAAGTGAATACCGAGTAAGTGCGTTATAAAACATGAGTCCAAACTATTTATATCATTTGTTGATGAATCGTCAATAAATCACTGTTCAGACAATGGACAAGGAGGAAATGCAAAGAAGAAAATGATACTCATGTACTTTTTCACCGCGTTATTATGGGCAGTAATGAGATAAAAATCCGTGTTGCTCGCCTATGTGTTTAATTACCTGTATTTTGAGTGCATGCCGGTCAGTTGAGGAAGGCAGTTAAAATGCACTTGAGATGATCCTGTTATTTTTGTCGAAGCTGTTCAGCCGGTGCACCTTACCATTTTCTATACTACATGAATGGCTTGCAGAAAGCTCTGTCTACAGCCGGTGAAAAGTAGACAGGCAAACTGAATCGCTTTCAGCCGACAAGGCGCTGGTGCCACATATTTGAATAGTTGTAAAATTTAACTCATTTATTTATGATACGCCGTTGAGCTATCATAGACTACTAATGTCGCAATATTTCAACTACTATTTTTTCCGGTGTAATGGACCAGTAGTTCAAATAATTCTGTAATTTCAGTCTCACTGAATACCAATATGCACAAAAGAACAAAAAAAAATCGTTGATTTTGAACATTTTTCTTCACAACTCGTCGATACGGACCACTGGAATTATGGACATTTTTGTTCGTGAACAAAACTATCCATATTAGTGGGCCGTGATTGTATTTCACTTCCATCTTACAATCTCTACCCTTTACTCTTTAGAAGCGAAAGCGAAACTCTCTAAATAGAAATTGGCATCATAGCCTTCCAGAGCTGTTTAAAGAAGTTTATTAGACGTTATGTGTTTCGTGGGTTGCCTGCAAATTCGCTGCTTCAGCAGCCTGACTGATCTTTAAATTTGCTCCTAGGGAGGACGACGACAAGCCGTTGTTCCTGACGCCGTACATTCAGAATGGCAGCATCCAGACAGGGCAGAGGAGGAGCCAAGTGGAGCTGTTTAGGAGTCGCATTGGAGCGACTGCGCATTCCGGTTACATTACCGTGAACGAAAGCACCGGAAGCCACTTGTTCTTCCTCTACATTAAAGCCAAAAAAGTAAGTGCCGCAAAGTACAGATGTATTAGGTTGCCACATATGCGCCTCTTGTATGAACTCTTGGTCAACTGATCGAAAGGCAGGGATGACTAGGACGGACTTACACAAACGAAGCATTTGATTACAGGCTGCTGTTGATCAAATTAGGTGCCGGAATGTTTGTGATGAAGTTGAGCGTGCTTGTTTTAAGCACTCGTGTCTGTCTGATCGTGTTGTGTGTAGAAAAAGCTACAACAATTCGGGATTAGATTGCAACAGTAAAAATCTCAGTGGTATGCCCATTGCTCTTAACATCCTGAGCGCGACTTAGACAAAAATACTCTTCGCTCTCAGAAGAGGATACAGGAATGTTGTAATTAGCACCGCCACCTCAGTCTTCAGGTGTAACTATGGCTGCATAAAAAGCTTTCAGCAGTCTCTCCGACTGCTAAAAAGCTACTGAACAGTAAAATGAAACCTTTCCATTCACTTTCCATCTTTTTGTATGTATTTTATCAACGGTACTAAGTTGAACGTGCAATCAAACTGTATATATAACTTGAGCAAAGAATAAACTATATTTAAACTATAATAGTAGCCGCTCTCCCCATTACCTTGGTTCAGCACATATTTAACGAGCAAAAAATAAGTAACATCTAGATTGCTCTACTTTGGATTGGCTAATGATTGAATGCACTGAATTGCACGACGATGAAGGCGCAAATAACATCTGTGATCCTGATGACTATGCCGCTCAATTCGAGGCGGCGGCGGCCCACTACATTTCGTTCTTTTTTTTTTTCTTTTTACTTTCCTCAAAGGATGCCCGAATGGAAGCGCCCTTGCTGCTGTGGCTCGAAGGAGGTCCGGGAAAGTCGGCACTATTCGGGCAGTTCCTCGAAGGAGGGCCCCTCGGAATAGCAGCGGATGGCCACCTCTATCGGCGGCAATTGACGCTGCAGGAGGAAGCGAACATCGTCTACCTCGACCAACCCGTGGGCGGTGGCTACAGCTTCACAAGTGACCCACGTGGATTTGCCCGCACGCTAGACGACATCACTCGCTCCATCGAGGAATTCCTCCGCCAGTTTCTCGAGCTCTTTCCTGAAAATAAGAATAGGAGCTTCTACGCCATTGGGGAGTCGTACGGAGGTAAGCGACCCAACCAAAATCGAGCCATCCTTACTTAAGAAGGTCCCAAGCTCTCAAGATCGGATAAAAAGCTTAACTGACCAAATCGATGGTGAACAAATGAACCGAAGGGTGGAGTACTGTAATAGTTATCTAAATAATGGAACTTCATATGGGCCTAATATGTGAAGAAAGTTTTGTGCGGGCATGTAAATAATATATAGCCGCTTTGATGAAATATAGCTGAAGAAAAAAGGGTTTCCTCCAGCGCCCGCCGCGGTGGTACAGTGGTTAGGGCGTTCGAATACTGTGCCCAAGGATGAGGGATCGAATCCTGGCCGCGGCGGCCGCTTTGCGATGAAGGCGAGAAGCAAGGCGCCCGTGTGCTGTGTGATGTCAGTGCACCTTAAAGAACCCCAGGTGGTCGAAATTTCCAGAGTCCTCCACTAAGGCATCTCCGATAGGCTGAGCCGCTTTGGGACGTTAAACACCATAAACCAAAACAAAACCAACCTAAAAAGCCTCCAGTGCATGGTTATGGAACCCATTCGTTCTCTACTTGATCATGTTTTTCGTTGCATTGTACAATGAAGACGCACATAACCTTCTCTAAGCACCTGATTGTCTTGCAATAAGTGAACGCGCTGATGAGTACGAAATAAGTTTCATTTTCAATTCTTCAGGTGAACTGTGGACACCACGAACGCACGAACGCTAGCGTTCGTTGTGTCCACTTCTCTTCTGTTCCTGTCTTTAGCGCTAGTCACCATGTGCATTGAATCTAAAGACTACCAACTCGCCCAATAACTGCCCGCTTTAAACCCATACAATTTGGTAGGCGCATATTTTATTGGGCCTCACGGCTTTATTTTCACCTCTCCATCTGAACAGGCTGTAGGGAATATTTGCAGAGAATGACTCGGACGTTAAAAAATGATAACAATTTGTTGTGCTAACGTAGGCTGGAATAATTGCCACACTTCTTCAAAGCATAGACTCTTATTTTAACGAGCCCTCAACAGAAGCTTCTTCATTGTACGATGTTTCTTCCATTTACATTTTTTTTTTTTTTTTTCAGGCCGCTCAGCACTGGGGATCGTCAACCGCCTGCGAGTCAGTGGAATTTTACCGCTCAGAATCTCGGGAGTCATTCTGGGAGTGCCCTTCGTCGCGCCACTTTTGGATCAAATGGACTCTTCCGATT
The DNA here is from genome assembly GCF_055883805.1 of Amblyomma maculatum. NCBI lineage: Eukaryota > Metazoa > Arthropoda > Arachnida > Ixodida > Ixodidae > Amblyomma > Amblyomma maculatum. Next base: position 12,427,982 of record NC_139352.1, read on the forward strand.
TCCTCTACAACACTGGCCTTATTGACGGGCGGGGTCACAAAATTTTCGCAGAGCGCTTCCGACAAATCAAGCAGGTTGCCGAGGTCAATCGTACTATAGCTGCCGGCCTTCTATTGAAGACAGTGTTCAACGCAAACGCGGGAGATGAACCCAGCTTATACGAACAGCTGACAGGTTACACAGACCACGGAAGCGTGCTGCGAACAAAGCCAGAACCGGAAACGCTCAGATATGCGGAATACGTCACTAGTGACGCATTCAAGAGATCCATTCACGTTGCGGGTGGAGTTCAACTTGAGGCGCAAAGGTTCCCGTTGGGACTAAGTCTTGCCCAGGGTGACTACTTTACTGACATTAGTGACACTGTCGCTAAAGTTTTCGATTCTACCAAAGTTCTTTTATACACAGGACAGATGGACACAGTATTTCCGGCTGTGAACACCGACCGCTACCTGAGAAATTTGAACTGGAGCGGGCGACAGGAACTTGAGACTGCCGAGAGGAAATCGTGGTACACTTTCGCGGACGCCCATATACCCGCCGGTTATGTCACCCGTGCACGAAACTTTACTTACGTCTTAGTTTCTCGGGCTGGGCATCACGCGGCTTTAGATGAACCTGTTGCTTTGTTCGACTTATCATACCGCTTTATTCATGGCAGGCCGTACAGGAGACCTCGTGCGCAAGGTGCTTGAGTCAGTGTTGTTGCCACCTTTGCGCATACGTAGCTCTTTGCACTTCAGGCACCGCCATAAAAGAAATGCTGGAGTTCAGGTTCTGATAAGTTCATCTTTCACCCTTTATTAGTATGGTTTGTTGTTGTGAGCCTCAACGCCACAGGGCCCTAAGCAACCTCTCAGGACTGGGTACCGTGAACGTCTCACGGCGAAAATTGTGTTGCAAAGGAAGGAACCAGATTCAAGTCACTCTCGTATTTCTCAAATTAAAAGACCCTCGAGTCAGTATCTAGATCAGGAATGATTAATAATTTGTCCGTGGTTTCCCTTTAATCTGTTTTAGAAAGGGGACCTGTAAACCAGCAGAGCAATATGGTCTACCTATGATAAGTATATACACATATACACTGCAAGTGATGCTTACTGTTACAAAATGAAAATGAAGGGTATGATAAGAACAAGAACAATAAAAGCAGGAGAATGTTTTTCAAACGATTATTAGGTTTCAGTGGCTTTACTAAGAATTCAAGTATTCGATTTCCTTGCCTTCAGGAAAGATATGACACATCTGAAATAAAAAGGCGTGATGAGTTAGCCCTGCGGTTTGTAGAGAAACATAATTATCAATTTTCTTCAATGAGTGACGCTGTTAAAGTGCACAGAAAGAACAGTACACAATAGTACAGAACGTGCCCGCGGTCGTTGAGTCGTTCTCTGAAGAGTTATGATCAAAAGAATAGTTGTTAGTGATAGATGATGTGAGGATTCTGCAGAAAAAAAATGTGTCAGTAGGATAACTAATTAATTAATTATAGCCAAACATAAAGTTAAAATCAATCGGACATCGAGGTAGCAAACGAATAATGTCGACGTCCAAGTGATGTGACTCACGCCAACCGGATGTGGATATCTTTCTCCCTAAATTAGCCCAAATAAATGTGTAATAGTAATCAGAAGTATATAATGAGCGTCAATTAATCCAATACGGAATATAATTAGGGCGTAAACGCAAAAAAAAAAAATTCCTAGAGCACAGCAGAATCTGCACCGGAGAAATGAGTAAGCCTGGGCGTTGCTGTGTTGTCCTCGAGACGTGTCAGCGAGATTCTGCGAGTGACATATACAGCGCCTTTCCTTTCTTGTAGACAAATTATGGAACGCCGGTGAAATTTGATGCGTTCAACGGAACACTGGCTGCGTTCGACAAGGAGCGCGCGATGTACCGTGTAAAGCAGCAACGCTCAGGCTTTCGAATTTCTGCACTCGAGATTCTTCAATGCTCGCGGAAGTTTAGTTTCTCAAAACCTCTACGTTATGAAGGTCTGCTGGGCACTTTTGCTTCTTGCATAAGTTATAGTCTTTGCAGTGCACCGCAAGGTTGGTTCCAGACTTCTCCAATATTGCAGGGCCGTGTTCTCTAATCCTGTCGTTGATACATCTCCCAGTATGACAAAGTACTTCTTCCCACAGACCAGAGGAATCTGATGTACTATCCATTGGATGCATTCTGAATACCCCGTTCGGTGCGCCATTCTGCATATTAATTTCTTTCGTTCCCATTCACTCGCGCGCACATACTTTTTGCTTTGTTGGGAGCCGTAGGAAAGAATGAATGCCCTGTTTCTGATCAATCTTATTGAAGTTGTGGGCAAATCCATGAAAATAGGGTGCCAAAGACCTTTTCTTCCTCTGTAGAACGAGAGGAAGAAGATGGTTTACACGGTATGAAGGAGCACTGAACAAGGGTAAATGGGGTACGCCTCAGTTCGCAAGTCGAGCCAACGTTTCGACAAGTAGACTTGTCTTTGTCTGGGCAAGGCGATCATCACTGGCAGGGGTTTAAATACGCTTTTGCTTCCGAAGAAGAAAAGCTGGGGAGGGGAAAGTGGGTGAGAAGAAAGTAGGTCAAGGAGTGGGGAGGTCATGAAGTGAAAAAAAAAAAAAAAAACAAGGTTCTTCAGTATGTGATTCTCAGCCTGGAACTAGCGATCCTGTGGCCTGCAAAAAAAAAAAAAAAAGAGGTAAAAGTGGCAGTACCAGGAAAGACTACAATACCGGGTGAAGGAAAGAAGCCAACAGTCGGCGAGGCCAAGGAAAGCGTTGGGGATGTTACTTTATGTCTTTTTGTTTTTTATAGTTTACTTGGATAATCACAGAAATTAGTAATGTAATCTTGTTTATAGGGAAAGATAAATACAAAGTAGAAGAAAAAACAACGTGCCAATGGTGGGAACCGAACCCACGACCTCCGAATATCGCGTCCGGTGCTCTTCCAACTGAGCTACATCGGCCGCTGTCCCCCCTGCTACTTGCTTGGGTATTTATGTTGTCTGTATACGAACCTTGAGAGTGTTCACCAGCGCCACCCTCAAACATAGCGGCGGACGTAGAACGTCCTTTGTTACCGGCAGCGTCACGTAGAACGTGATCAAGAGCGAGGGTGAAAGCTGTGCTAGAACCCTCTTACGCTACCTATGGCTTCAAGACTGCCAGAGCCGAGACCCCCGTAAGCTACAAGCAGATCAATTAAGGGGAAATGAGGGTGCTCGTTATAATACATGAAGGAAAGAAGCCAACAGTCGGCGAGGCCAAGGAAAGCGTTGGGGATGTTACTTTATGTCTTTTTGTTTTTTATAGTTTACTTGGATTATCACAGAAATTAGTAATGTTCGGTTCGGTTCCCACCATTGGCACGTTGTTTTTTCTTCTACTTTGTGTTTATCTTTCCCCTAAACAAGATTACATTACTAATTTCTGTGATTATCCGAGTAAACTATAAAAAACAAAAAGACATAAAGTAACATCCCCAACGCTTTCCTTGGCCTCGCCGACTGTTGGCTTCTTCATGTATTATAACGAGCACCCTCATTTCCCCTTAATTGACAATACCGGGTAGATGATTAGTCACCACTTAAGCAGGTTTGGTGCAGATACACCTTACAAAGGGACAGGCTTCGCAAATTACCCTGATAAGGAATATATCTAAGGGGGACAATTCTTGAAGCTTTGTGCAAAGGTGGGGGAGAGAAATACAAAGCCAGAATAATAACCGCAGTCACATGTCCATTCCTTATAGCTTGTTATACAGTACCAAGCTTTCTGCTATGCTGCCTATTAACTCCATCGAAAACCCTGAACCGTGAAGCCTATCACTCTGGCATAAGAAACTTTGGAAAGTTTTCTGAGCCAGTGCATTTTACAAATTTCTGTATTGCATGAATGGTCGTAAAGAAACCTCTTTCTGCAGCATGTGCAAATTAGAAAGTTACATTATTCGCTCTCAGCCGACTGAGGGTTGATGTCACATATTTGAACATTGTTGTAGAAGTTAGCTCATCCTTGATACGCCATTAAGCTCTTATAGAACAGTAGACGCGCCGAGTTGCACCGCACCATTTAAACCGTGTAATTATATCCTGAATATCTTGTATATCCAATAATTGACGAATTTAAATTTCACTGCTTTGATCGTACCGTGGCTCTTTTAAATATTTTTTCTTCTGCTGTTCATTGCCACAAACAACTCGCTTTATGTTCTCAAGTGTCCGTATTAATGAAGCATCAATATATTTGTTTTGTTCATGGGAGACAGAACGGGAGCATGAGGCTGATAACATACAAAGAAGCCTACGACGGCTTCGACAATTTCTTCAAAACTAGTCGAGACCTTGCCTTTCCCGTGAGCTGAAAATAGTCAGTATAATATTAAATCTGCATTCATATTTCCTTTTGCCCAAGGTTGCGCGACTTGCAGCGGATACATACAATATACGAGCGGAGAAAATGTGTGAACTCATAACTGTGCTCACGGTAAGAGAAGAAGAATGCAGCATTTATCTCGGCCACACAACATCTAAACCATCAAAACCATCCGAGTTACATGCACATCCTGCCCATGTTTAACAGACGAGCTATTTTATCTACCTATGCTTTTACTGTAACTATTTATCATGACTTCCAAACCTCATGTTTGGCGCATCCATCGTGCAAGAACCGTCAGGCTGTTAGTGAGTACTGTGTTGTGATTAGAAATGCAACGCAGCTTACAAGAGTTCCCAAAACAAGCTAGGCATTCTAAGTTTCTTGGTTGTCGTGAGACTGATCACACACGTGGGTGTGCGACCACGTTTCACATTAATCACTTTACTTTCCTGAAGAGTTCAGCGACCACAGGGAATTTTTTCAACTCTTCCAAGGAGCTGAATCACCAAAAACGCGCACTTCATTGAAACCACGACGCTAGTGTTTCTGTTCGCATGTACCAGTTTTATAGAGCATTATGAAGCATATTTTGCCGCTCTTGTACACTGGCTATTCAGGAAGAGCACCGCAATGCACTTCCCTTAAGTTGAAAAAACAAACAAACAAACAAACAAACAACAACCAAGCTTGTCATGTTTCAGACCGACACGCTGGCTCCGAAGGTTCCAAGTGCTCCTCAGCAGAGCGCCCAGTAGGGACGTTCCACTTTCGCACGAGTGTCACACAGAATGTCACTGTGTCGTTTCCCACCACGAAGCCTCTCCTGCACATGGCCTCGAACCTGTTCGATCCGTAGTGGCCGTACCCGCTTGCCTGCAACTTCAAGCGAGGCGTCCTGGAGTTCATCCACGCCGGTTCGAAGCGGCTCAAGCCGATAATTGAATCTGAACTGTCCTCAGGGTGGGATAGTTTCACCGACTCGACCTTCCACGGGTTAAACGTTCTGCGGCGCTCGTCGACTCTGGCGTACACATCGAGCGCCGAGTTCTCTTCCAAAATGACCATCTTCATGTAGCAACCATCGCTGTTGAGTTCTACTCGCGCTGTCCAAGTTTCAGGTAGGGACAGCTCAAGGCCACGCTTGACCAAGTCATAGACCTGCAGGAAGTCAGAAGCAGAGCTCGAAGATTCCTGCTTAGCCCTCCGGAAAACCACGAGGAAAGCGCGCCTCTCCCTATCGTTGTCCCGTATGTCCACAAGACACCGAGTCAACTGCGTCGTCTGCCTTCTGAACGGTCGAACAATGCTCGCTTCAGGAAGCCAAGGTTCATGAGTCTTTTCTTCCTGTCGCCTCGGAAATTCCTGACGGCAACCAGCCTCTTCTACAGAAGCACCCGTAGTGACGGCCGGAGGGGAGCTTGGAGCGTGACCGTCACTGTAGGCTCTATACCTTCGTTGTCCCGAGTGCTCGTCCGTTTCTACACCTGTGACTGTCTGATTTGAGCCAAGACGAAGGGGGTGCTCGGTGCTGGGGGGAGTTGGAAAGCCCGTAGACATTCGCTTTAGAAGTTCGGTCGCCTCGTTGATGCTGGAACCCAGAACAGACGATTTCGCATCCAGGCTTCTCACGTATTCTACAAGCTCGTTCATCCTTGACTCGAGGCCCACCAAAGTGTCGTGGGTCAAAAGCGTTGCGTCATCGTGCATACTACCACCGGTGCTAGGACGTCGGTCCCATGTCAAAGGTCGTCCGTGATTGTGGAGGGTCAGCGCACATCCCGTCCGGTAGTGCTCAGCGAGTTTGGTCAGAAGAACTGTCGCTTGACACCGCGGGCAGACGGCACGATGAAAAGCGCATTCTTGCTCGAAGTGCTCAGGTAGTTTGGCGACGGGTCCTACGAAGTCGCACCCGTAGTCGGCATTCCAGCACATCACCTATGCAGTATAGACGAGAACTATGGAGCATCAGAAGAACACGTTATAATAACGGAGAAGAGAAAAACCACTTGAAGCGTCTGCGATTCGCGGTGCATTTCATGCAAGGCAAACCGAGCGTGCCTGTACTCTTCTTATGCTTACTTCATAGAGAGCTTTACGAAAATACCATTACTCTCACTGTGTCTACTAACGCCTCTTTAGGAAGCCAACATCGCTAAAGATAAAATATTGCGGAATGTTTCGTCTACGTTGTACAAGTTCTCTGCGCAGTAGAGAATATTTATCGATGTGAATGATATGACAGAGGCCGTGTGTGAAGATAAGTTAGTATTAAAGTAATAAGTTAGTCAACACAAACTAACTAGTTTTGTTGCTACTTTGCTGAAGAGAAAAACTGTTTACTGAACTAGTGGATACCTCAAATACGCCATGATAAACATGAATGGGGCGAAACGCTGAAAGGAAAGGAAAACGCTGCAAGTATAGGTATCGAGACGGGATACACGAAAAGACAGCACAGACGAAACAGCACGCGTCAAACAGCACATGATAAAACAGCATATGATTCGGCTTGCTGTTCTGCCGCTTTCTTGTTTTATACTTTCTGCTTTTATAACGTGCGCTGTTTTTTACCTGTGCTGTTTTGTCACTGCGCTGTTTTTGTGTGCTGTTTTGTCGTGTGCTGTTCTTTAATGGCGCCATTGAGATGTCCTGCCCTGACAGCGTCATTCTACGGTAAGAGGCGAATTCGGAGGCATCAATATTTGCAAAAATCGATGGTCTCAGCAAATACGCGTTCGTGCAAAATCATGCTGGAGCGCAGCAAAAGAAAATTTAAAAAAAAAGAAGAAATGAAGTGCAATGAAGGCGAAAATTGTCCGTCAGCGCCTCTCAAGACTCAGTAGGTAATGTGCGTGCGTATGTGTGCATTAATGTGAACGGAAGAGATAGAAGGAATAGGAGCAACATTCGATAACTAGTAATATACAAGCATACTGATGATGACTAAATTCTATAATGACTCAACATTATGAATAAACATAACTCAGCTAAATGAATATGAGGAATCACGACTAACCGAAGTGAAAAAATGACTAAAATGATTCAGCAGTATTAAAAGATGACAAAGGACTCAGCAGAATAACGAATAACAATTACACAGCAAAACCAAAGTTTGCTAAGAATCACTAAGCCCATCAGATAAAAATACTGCCTGTAGGCGGCGCCACGTGTGTACCATGGTGCGTAGAGCAGCAGCTGCCACAGTAATATTTAATGTGCTGCTCCGTCTGAAAGGTATATTTTCACACTTCTTCCGTATGATTCAAGCTGATCGCCCCTATAATTTTTTTGTGTGCTCAGTATTGTTCCTGCTCACGTTTTCCTTATGATACAGTACAGCACCCTATGCTTAACGTTTAAGACTTAATTACAGTGTTAAATCATCGAAAGCAAGATAAAACTCAGGCTTCAATACTCCTAAATGCCGGAAGGCTGATTTTGGAGTGGTTATAGTCACATTTAGCAGCTTAATATATGAATGTGAAAATCGAGAAATATGCAAAGAAGTTCTCATGCCCTCTCAAACACTTCTTTCAAGAAGTACCAACAGCTAATCGACATGCAGCAGTAACCTCGTGAATGTTCTAGGACCTATCATTTCAATAAATTAATGTAATATCCGTCCCCTTAATCTATTCACCAATTCGTCTTAATACTTTTCGGTGGTCCAACCATTTGGTGTGACAGGGAAAATTTCTGGTGGTGGGTTATTTGCCAAATTAGGTGTCCACCTACATTTTGAGTGGTCGTTAACCTACTGTGGGCGAGCTTTGAGATTTGCGGGTGCTCAGCTTTTTTGGGCGATGGGCTCTCTACCAAATATTGAGGGAGGGGTGTCCAACTGCTTTCTCGGGGTCTATGGCCTATTTCCACATTTCCCGGTAGCATGTGATTGGTTCCTTGATTTAACGTGGCCTTGATGACGTCACAACCATTTCGACCAGTTTTTAAACTTTTTTACTCAAAGCGGGTGCCCCTTTAATGACAGCATAAATTCAGTCACATTAACATATGCCTGTTTTCAAACTGTCGGTCATTGCCGACGCGCTGAAACACACTGCTGCTGCAATGTGCTGTCGCCTACTCTGCGGTTTGGAGTGATCGCCCATGGGTTGTGTAAATTATCGCTCGGAACGGAAGTTCTTTTATGGTATAGAGATTAAATGCTCGCTAGGCGCAAGGCCGAAAAGAATGCGCGCGGATCGATTCCTCACTTGCTTAGGATTTTCTTTTCAAGGAAATTGCTGTTCACTAGAGACAATACGTTTTGGTGACGAAATGCGCATAACTACGCTGTAGACCAATGAGAAATTCTGCAGTGATGCCTTCACTGTTTTGCTGTTAGACTATATTGAAGTGCTTGAATTACCCGCGCGAGTTCATGTGCGTGAAGGCCCTTTCGATCAATGAGGAAATTTCACGGTACAGAAAGCGCAACTCTCCTCTCTACTACAGCTTAAATGCTATCGCATTACAATGTGACGGGAGTATTAACCGCATGATTGGTCAAGTAATGCGTGTGATGTGACGTCTGGCATTCAAGTGGACATACGTTGTGTGCATACTTCTGCTTATGGCTGTCTTGTAGTCTCACAGCCAGTATTATTCTACCAAAAACTGTAGGTGGCGCCTGATTGGCTTTGTTACGCAGCTTTCTTTTTTAACGTTTATCTTACATTTCTGATTTGTGACCTGCTGTACAGGGTGACGGAAAAGTACTCCAGGTGCGCAAACCATCAAAAGGACAGCATCTCACGGACTATTCCAGGCTTCCAGTCTAGAATAGTGGCACAGGATGAGACAGCTGTGACGTGATGAAGCCCTGAATTCGATTCTGTTCACAGCTGAGAACATTTTCACAGTTGAATCAACCTGAAATTCGCAAAACCATCGAGAATTGCTGCCAGTCAGGTCTCTTTAAAGTCTGAAAGTGACAAGAAAAAAATCCATGACAATTATGGTTTGGGGCGCAATTTTTCTTTTGAAAACCAGGCTCGTTTTTGTTCCAAAATAGCTAAAATCAACGCCGAGACCAATCGCGACCTGAACCTAGAGGGTTCCGTCATTCCTTGGGTTCAGCGGAATACAAGAAACATTGATTGACGGCAGCAGCAAGACTGGGCACCTGCCCACGGAGCGAAAAAAACCCTCGGGTGGAGTGGGACGAACATTCCCGGTTTCCAGGGAAAGGATGTTTGGCCATCCAATTCCCCCGACCTCAATCCGACAGACTTTGCTGTTTGAGGGATCATGGAGCAAAAGGTGTGCTCTTCAAAGCACAAATCCACCGAACCATTGCAATGTTATATAGAAGGTTTGGAACGAAATAACTCCTGGAGACATTGCGGCAATTTTGAAGAACTTCCGAAATCGTCTGGAAGCCTGCATGAAAGCAGGTGGGCAATTGAAAATGAAATGTGAACTGTTTTTCAGAATTCATTGCGCTTAAGGGTATTTTTGTACTCTCAGATCATTTCTCATTTTCTTATTAAGCTAACACGTGTCGAATGTGTTACTCTGCTTCTGCATCTGTAACCTACCGAATTCATTATGACTACTACGGGGAGAATGGTCCTTGTCATGCATCGTACCTCTTGGTCTACTTTCTGAAGTGCGCGTCACATATATTCTAAATAAAAGTTCTATCCTAGTTTTATCTTGCTTCTCGATCTGTCGGTGTTGCTGCTGTTTACCAGATAACATCTCGCACATACCCACACAGGCGGATCGGCCAAGAATTGGGCAGCGGAGAAAGTGTTTGATGTATTACTTAGAAAGTTAGGTGGGTGGATGAGGTTAAGAAGTTCGCAGGGGTAAAGTGGATGCAGCTAGCATAAAACCGGGTTAATTGGAGAAATATGGGAGAGGCCTTCGCCCTGCAGTGGGTATATAGTCAGGCTGATGATGATGATGACTTAGATGTATATGGTAGTTAAAGGCGAAGCGCCAACAGTTCTTTTTCGTCATCGCTGACCGCCTATTTCGCTGTCCGTGCTCGTTGGTGGTTCCTGCGCAATCTGCCTGAACTGATCCGCGCGATTTTGTCCGTTCACCAACAGCAACTCGCCTGATCATACAGATTAGCACTTTAAAAGGTTCAATTCTTCATTACTCGTGGGCTCATGCAGCAATGTTCACTAGCCGGACTTCACAACGCGCCAGAATATATGCTGGTTTTGGTTTACTGGGTTTAACATCCTAAAGCAATTCGGGCTGTGCGAGACGCCATAGTGGAAGGCTCCGGAATTTTCGACCACCCGAGACTCTTCAACATGCATTGGCATTGCACAGCACAAGGGCGCCTAGATTTTCGGCTCTATCGAAAAGTGGTTGCCGTGACCGGAATTCGATCCCGCATCCGTTGGCAAAGCGGTCGACCGCCCTAATCATTGCACCAACGTGGTGAGGCAGGATATACTGCTTCAGTTGGCTAGGGTGTATATAACACAGCCGACGAGACTGGTAAAAGAGCTAGGATGGAGTACACGGCATCAGAGGCAGCCTCGTAGTTTAGAGAAACTCATTGCTTTCACGACATGTACCTAACTTTGGAATATTCGGGTTACATACTGGCAACAGCCTTGTGCGAATTTTGTTGCCAATATTAATTTTTTTTTGTTTCCTGCGTACACAGCGTCAGCACCCCTCCTTAACTGTCATTATCGTAACGTGGTGATAATCCTAACTCAGAAAACGACAGCGCAACACTTGACTCTAGGAAGCAACTCGTGCATCGAGGCTCGCCTTCAGCGAAATGGCATCTTCTGTGGAGCATTCATTCCAAATCACTTGCTGCTCGGATAAGAATGGTCGGCCGTCCAAGACACAGCAGGGAGCACCATTTTCGCCACTTTCCTGGCATCCGCGTAGGCAGTACACACACAGGACGTGGCAGCAATTAGGGAGCAGAGCTGCTTTTCTTGTCAGTCCGCCACAGAGGCTGCAGGCCTGTAGCGCTGGCGGCAATGACGGCTCGACCAACAGTGTCGGCCTCCAGTTAACGCCCCGCTGGAATCCGTGAAGTATCGCGAAACGACGAAGCTCTGGCATATTCGTCAGAATGTTGGGTTACTCATGCGCTGAAGCGTGCACTCTTCTGAATACGATGAGACTAATAAAATGACAAGCAGACCGTCCCCTGGAAAGAGACAATGGAGTACGTCTAGGATTAATATGCAGAAATAAAAAAAACTAGCGACGCGAGCATATTACACGGCAAATTCTGCAGTCTATACCGGCCTTGTGTGAAGCAATAGAGAATTTAGTTCATGATTGCGAACGAGTGCAGAAAGGCTAATGAACTGGAGTTGTCGCACGCCACTGGAATGTCCAAAGCGTGGATTAATTTTCGAGGACTGGTTTTAATTCCACAGACTGCTCTCGACAGTGTATGCGCCAGTCTAACGAATCAACTGTTTATTACTGTCCGCTCCAGCAGGCAAAATTCTCATGGAATGTCTGTAAGGTGTCTCTAAACGTGATGGAAGACGCCTCGGCTAGCGCAAATGTTTTCCTTTGTTGTAATTATTATTCTCAGCAAAACAACTTGATGAATTTTCGTACGCTCTGTGAATAATTAAGTCTACGGTCCATGAGCGCCACTCTGAATAGCAAGCCTACCTCCTCGGCCAATACTTGCAGACTATCTGGTTAACTGATTATCTTTACATGTCATATATGTCTATATACTCCTGGATGGGTTCCAAAGTGATGTAAAAGTGATGCCTGGCATCCAATTCATTACCTTGCTGCGTAATATGTGTAATTGGCTTCTGACGGCTTGTAAAATGGCTAAAAAGCGATGCATATGGCACAAAGTTCAAACTTGTAACCCAAGTGCATTTGCAAAGAGCGCAGAACATGCTCCTTTCACTTGCTGGAAATCATCTCAAATACTCACCCTAACGTTGCGCAGCGGACCAGTCGAAGCTGCACAAGTTCAAGGGGCTAACGTTGCTTTGGAATGGCGTTGGAGGTATGACGACGATATTGGCGTGCGAGCGTTGTCGAGAATATTCACTTCACCGAGGGCGACAACTGTTTGCTGAGCCCTGCAAGATAAGCACCTGCAGACCGACAAGGAGATAAGGCTTCTTACAAGCGCAGGACGGGACAGAAATAGAGGAGGGTAACACCTGGTTACGTGATTACACTATCACAGCGCTGCTGCAGATGATAACGGTATGAAGGTAAGAAAGTGGGGTGTGGGCTCTGGATGGGGGAACACGCGTACACTTTAATTATTGCAGGACAAGGGAGATAACTACGACTGCTGCTCTCAACCATCCGAAACTGCACCCACCCCTCCACTCGCCCACGCTTACCTATTCGAGGTGTTTTCGTCATTGGGTGACACGAGAATTATAACAGAAAACATGCACGCCAACCAAACAGCTCAGATTCTGTGCTACACTGTGATAGCCCTGCCGAAAGAGTGAGAGTTAAAAGTTCTTTTAGCTAGAGTTCAGTTACTGCAGCGGGAGGTGTCAAACGATGCCGCTGTGCAGTAGGAGCGCAGGTTGCGTGCTCTTGCGCCTTCTGTGTGGAAAGAAAGGTGGTGCCACATGTCATGCAGGTGTAGAAGATCGGAACTCTGAAGATGTAGTTCCACACCACGGATCTCCATTTGACAGCCGCATGGATTGAGTGCATGGTAGGCTGCGGACATCATTTCTTTTTTAATTTTGAACATAAAATTTTTCCCTGGGTGTTATTTTTATCAATATGGTCCCATAACTGCGCAGTAAAAATTTATTGCTCGCAGTGTAAGTAGGTTGGTTGGTTGGTTGGTTCACAGGAAGGGAAAGGCGCAGTATCTGTCACACTTGCTCTGTGGACACCTGAACCGCGCCATAAGGGAAGGGAGGAAGGTGGGAGTGAAAGTGGAAAGAGAGAAAGGGGAGCCGTAGTGGAGGGCTACGGAGTAATTTCGACCACCTGGGGATCTTTAACGTGCGCTGACATCGCACAGCACACGGACGCCACTTCGTTTCGCCTCCATCGAAACGCAGCCGCCGAAGTCGGGTTCGAACCCGGGAACTCCGGCACAGTAGTCAGGCGTCTTACCACTGCGCCACCTCGGCGGGGCCAGTGTAAGTACGCATTTATGGATTTATGCAAGTCAAAATCGGACATCAATGCAAGTCAAAATCGGACATCAGGGCTTCGTGTAAAATTCGAAAGAGGCATCCTTGGTTGCCGCAAGTCACAACGAAGAAATGGATGAGAGTGTGTTTAATTTGGAATGTGGAAGACTCGTAAAGCATTTTATTTCGTTTGTTATTCTGTGGTTGTTGCGAAAGCAATATTACGCCAGGTTTCGCCTCGTCGCGTAGCCGGTGCCACACGTGCAACACTAGCCTCCCGGCGATCCCTAGGTATCTACGGGGAAAAGACAACAGTAAAAAAGGTAAATAAAAGATCAAGTTAAAGGGTGGATTTGGTTTGGTTTGTGGGGTTTAACGTCCTAAAGCAACTAAGGCTATGAGAGACGCCGTAGTGGAGGACTCCGGAAATTTCGACCACCTGGGGTTCTTTAACGTGCACTGACATCGCACAGCACACCGACGCCTCTTCGTTTCGCCTCCATCGAAAGGCAGCCACCGAGGTCGGGTTCGAACCCGGGTACTCCGGCACAGTAGTCGGGCGTCTTACCACTGCACCACCCCGGCGGGGCCCTCCGCTGCCTCGTGCGTACAGACGCGAAAATAGAGGCGTGGTGGTGGACGACGGCCGCTGTTGCGGCGCGCGTCTTTCTCTCCTTTTTCCTCCGCTGCCTCGTGCGTATACGAGAAAATAGAGAAGAAAGAAAAAAAAAGAGCGAGAGAAAGACGCGCCGCAACGGCCGTCGTCCAGCTCCACCGAAGCGGTGGCGGGTGCAATGACGGCCTACAACAGATAAAAATTGTGGTTTGTGGGGTTTATCGTCCCAAAGCAACTCAAGCTATGAAAGACGCCGTAGTGGAGGACTCCGGAAATTTCGACCATCTGGAGTTCTTTAACGTGCACTGACATCGCACAGCACACGGGCGCCTTGCTTTTCGCCTCCATCGAAAACCTCCCGCCGAGGCCGGGATTCGATCCCGCGTCCTTGGGAACAGTAGTCGAGCGCCGTAACCACTGCGCCACCCCGGCGGGGCAGATAAAACTGACAGGCCAGCCCCTGCCGCAAGCTGCGGTGACCTACCTGTCCCAGCCCTACCCGATGTCAGCGCACGTTAAATATCCCCAGGTGGTCGAAATCACCCGCAGTCCTCCACTACGGCTCCTCTTTCCACTTTTAATTCTCACTTCCTTCCTCCCCTTAAAAATTACAGGGTCTCTTGGATATCTCTTAAGAGGAGAATGGCGAAAGTCTGCCCTCCTATCCTATAATTTGCCTCCCATCGTTAGCCTCTTGTCGGCATTCGTTGCAGTGCTACATATAATTATAATTGGTTCACAGGAAAGGAAAGGCGCAGTATCTATCACAATTTCTCCAGCAAGTGAGAGTTTGGACGGCACACCATCGCTCCTGTTGTGCGGCGTTCCTTGGCGCGCGTTCAAGTGTGGCATATTGCAGATGGCAGGGACGCATCCCGCCTTGGCCAATCAGAACGCCGCAAAAGCGGGACACACTTTGTCCACGACAGCATTAGCCATTAAAGGTTGGTTGGTTTGTGGGGTTTAACGTTCCAAAGCAACTCAGGCTATGAGAGACGCCGTAGTGGAGGACTCCGGAAATTTCGACCACCTGGGGTTCTTTAACGTGCACTGACATCGCACAGCACACGGGCGCCTTGCTTTCCGCCTCCATCGAAAAGCTGCCGCCGAGGCCGGGATTCGATCCCTCGTCCTTGGGAACAGTAGTCGAGCGCCGTAACCACTGCGCCACCCCGGCGGGGTAATTAAACGCAGCCGCCGGCAGTCGGGATCGAATCGGGGTACTCCGGATCGAGCCATTAAAGGCTTTCGCCCTAAAACGGCGCGGTTCAGGTGTCCACAGGACCAAGTGTGACAAATACGCGCCTTTCCCTTCCTGTGAAACAATTCCCTCGCGGACAAATCTCGCCGACGCGAGATTTTCACCACGACCCTCCGCCCTATTTGATTCTGCCCCGCCGCGGTGGTTCAGTTGTTGCTGTTGCGACTGTGGGAAGGAAAAGAAAATGCAAGGACCTGCTACTGGCTCTTTATCTGGCCACCTCAGCTGCCTCGTGCAGGCAGAAGAAAAGTAAGAAAGGAAAAGAATACGAGAAAGACGGGGTTGTTTCGACGTGGTGCAGTGGTTAAGATGCCCGGCTATTGTGCCCAAATACCCGGATTCAAATCCGATCACCGGCTATTTTGATAAAAGCCAATTATAGAAGGGTCGTGGTGCTGTTGGTAGAACGTCGGTTCGACGGAAAGCTGGTTGAGTTTGACAAGGGGCGCGCGATTACTCTGCGCAGCAGCAACGCTCAAGCTTTTGCATTTCTCTGCTGCAGATTATGCAGTGTTCTCAGAACTTTTAGGACGCAAGATTTTCAGGCTCACGGAACGAAATCCAATGCGCGAAATGCGCTGCCGCGCCAACGTCGACGCACACGGCAGTCAAGGCGCATGCGCGCACCGCCTGACTATAAAGTGAGGGGTTCACAACAAAAGGAAGGGACCCGGTTGTCCCCTACTCTTTTCTTCTCCTCCTGAAGTCCACTTAGCTCCCCCTGCTTTTCTTCACAGACTGGGGGCCTTCAACTCTCCCCTGCTCTTTTCTTCACGGTTTCCTTTTTCAAATTTTCTCAGTCCGCATGATAGGGTGGGTGACCAAGGTGGGGAGCCAACACCAAGAAAATGCAGGTGCATTCCCCTTTTGCTGTCTGCCGTGACGCCGGCGGGATGGGAGCCAGAGCAGAACAAGAGCTGGAAGCATAGAGCCCATCATGGTGGCAACTGTTGTTACAGCACTCCTGGGATCCTTCGGAGGTAAAGAGCCTGTCGCGAGCAATTTGGCGGGCATCATTAGCGCAGGCAATGGCATCACCAGCATAAGTACTGACAAGGGCGGCGTCGTGTCCAAGGGGAGTAATGGGTATCGGCCAAAGAGCAGATAAAAGGGAGAGTAGCCAGCGAGAAGAGTTGTAGGAGAATGTTACAAACGGTAGATTAATGTCCCAGTCCTAGTGGTCGTCAGAGACATCATTGACAACATGTCATGAGTGTACTGTTGAGGCGTTCTGTGAGGCCGTTGGTCTGAGCGTGATAGGCGGTGATTTATTCTTCTATGCACCGTCAGCAACAAAGTTAGTCGACCACTCTGTAGAGGAAGCAGTGACCACGATCTGAGTAATTCACGAGGGGCACCATGACGGGCTCACATCGTGGAGAAAGAAATCAGCGACGTTCATAACGCAGCTAGTCGGAATAGCGCGGGTAATGTCGTAGCGCGTAGCATAATTAGTCGCGACTGCGATCCATTTATTACCCGAGGCGGAGACTGGGAAGGGCCCAAGCAAGTCAACACCAACACAGCAAAAACGGGTCAGTCGGGATGGGGATGGGATACAGGTATCTGGAAGGCTATACGGATGGTTTCTTCCAGTGCTGACACAGCTCACATGCGGCCACATAATGCTGGACGGAGCGATAGAGACCCGGCCAGTAGCATAGCCTCCTTTATACTCTGTGCCTGTCAACGCGCCGCGCGAACAATAGAGCGGCGCCGTCGGTTAAAGTTGCGCGGCGCTGCCGCTCCCCTCGCCGAGGGCGCAACTGACGTAGGGATTGAGGCGCACGAGATGGCACGAGTACGAACGTCGGCGCGGGGCGGAAGCGCTGTTATTTGCTGGCGGGATAACTGTTCCTAAGCATGAATCGTGCATATTCAGCATATTTACTAGTTAGCCCGACATCCACTGAGCATAACAAGTGATCATGATGCTTGTTAGGCAATAACACCAACGCTATATGACATTTTATGTCAGGCAGCTTCAAGAAATTGCACATGGCTCGAAAAACTGCACGACTGCTCCGCTAGCGCCAATGATAATAGAAAAATTACAATGCTAGTCTACGCTGCAATAAAACAAAATTTAAGAAGAAAGGCACAAGCATTTATTTACACATTTCACAACAGCAGTTGTGCTACAGAGTACCATGTAGAAGTGGTGTGATGAATAGTTGCCACAAGTAGAGAAAAATGTTCACTGTGACTGCTGTCGTTGATAGCACTTCAGAAGCCAGCTTGATTTACAGATGATTTGAACAACTGCATCACAGTATGCCATTGAGACCTGTAAGGAGAACAATTTTGGTATCAGCTGTTACTTTCAATGAACCAGTGCGTCGTACAAACTTTTTTTTTTTTTAACTTGAAAAACAAGGAAAGACAAATATAAGAGTTGCATCTTTGTTTCGATCCCTCCAAAATAATCATCACAATAGGCAAAGCTTGTGTTTTTATTTTTTCACAGAATTGCGCAGTTGGCGAAACAAAAAATACTGCGCTGGAGCACATTTAACATACCACACAGACGAGCTAACCAGAAAGGAAGTAGGCATCGCAGTCCAAAAATACACGTGCACATTTAATATCACGTTACTGACGCGTAATAAACACACTTCTGGTGCTGCCATTATTTTTCACACGCCTTAATGCGGTTGAGTAAGAGTTTTGCGGTTTCCGATGCTACAGAGAGACAGCGATTTAGTTGACAATGAAAACTAATATAGGCTATGCACGATTTGGTTTAACTCACTTTAAAGTAGCCATCTTCACAATAGGTAAATCTGGCGTTTCTATTTTATCACAAAATTTCGTAATTAGCATATACTGCAAAAAAAAAAAAAAACTTCGCAGGAGCACATCCAACACTACGCAGGCGAGCTAGGCAGGGAAGCAATTAGCATTGCAGTCCAGAAAGCACATGCACACATCTAACATTACTATTGCAGTATTGACGCTTAATAAACAGCGTTTGGTGCTGTCACTATATTTTGCAAGCCTCAAAGCAGCTGAACACTATGCAGCGATCGCCGGAAGGACAAAGCAAAGCTGGCACTTACCAGTTAGTGTAATGCTGTATTCCTGCAGCACCCGAAGGCAGAGAAAAGTAGAACCATGACCTTGCACACTGCAAAACAGTTCACGAAACAGCGAGAAAACGGCAGCGCGTGGCTATCTGGACTACTTTGCAACACGGCGCGCCCGGCAGTCACCTGGCGAGGGTGACCCTACGTCACTGTCGCCATCTCTCGGCAGCCAGTGGCGTAACTTGTCCCACGGAGTTGCCAGGCACAGAGTCTATAAAGGAGGCTATGCCAGTAGAGACGTTGGCGCACGCTGTCATACCAAACGACGGAAAAGGAGTTTTTTTGCAACCAACGCCCAGCGTCCCAAACAGCCAGTGGGGTCTTCGAGTAAAGAATGTCAGCACAAGGCATGGTGGTCCATAACAGTAAAGGGTCGCCCAAACAAGAGCGGAATTTCGTAATAGCCCAAACAAGCACCACGCATCCTCTGCGATAGAAAAAGATGCCATATTGCTTGGATTGCTCCTGCCAGTTTAGCAGCACTGAATAAAGCGAAGTGATAATCTTCACCATTTCCTCA
Organism: Amblyomma maculatum; assembly: GCF_055883805.1. NCBI lineage: Eukaryota > Metazoa > Arthropoda > Arachnida > Ixodida > Ixodidae > Amblyomma > Amblyomma maculatum. Next base: position 12,446,930 of record NC_139352.1, read on the forward strand.
AACTTCCGCCTCTGCACATAAAGTCACAGTTGCAGTCGCTCAGTGTACACATACTTGGCACTATACTGGCTGTGCACACATGGATCAACAGGCACGGGTGCGTATCTGACCACTGCTGCAAGCTTGCAGGCTGCATTCAGCCAAGCAAAACACTCGTGAGCAAATAATAGTACATTTTTTTTTTTGCACGCAGATTTTTTAAATGGCGTAGAAATTATTTAAGGCACAATTTTCTGCCTATGGAACAGAATAAAGCAGGGAAATCTTCATGGCGTGCAAAGATGCAACAATTCCACCCCTGCAGTGCAATAAGAAAATGGCAGTGCTGTGACACAGCTAAGTATGTGAGCAAAGCTATTCAGTAGCTCATGACTTGAGCAGAAAGCTTAGTCTTCTGCTCAAGTCCAACTATAACTACGCTATTGTAACCATTCCTTGCTCGCTCTATGCCCCCAATCACTGACCCATTCAAAGGAAGATGTGTTGTTCACAACATGAAATATATGGTTTGATTTAGTTTGTGGGGTTTAATGTCCCAAGGCTGCTCAGGCTATGAGAGACGCCGTAGTGAAGGGCTCGGAAAATTCCGACCTCCTGGGGTTCTTTAACTTGCAGAGACATCGCACAGCATACGAGAGCCTTGCTTTTTTTGCCTCCATAGAAAAATGGCTGCTGCGGCTGGGATTCGATTCCACACCCTTGAGCACAGTAGTCGAGCGTCCTTGCTACTATACAGCGGCAGCAGGCTTTGCAAAACAAATCCACTGCAAGAAAGCCATTGGCTAAAAGCTTTATTAGGCACTTTCAAAGCAGACTCTGGACCATTGCCAGTTAATATCAATAACATCTTTATTTATTAGTGCACAAAATTAAAGCCTACTTGCAGTTTATAAGAACTCTGAACAGTACAATGCTAGCGTCAGCCTTTGGGCAAAGAGGATAAAAGTACATAAAAATACACCCAAATTCACAATGTCATCTTAAAAACAAAGCATCATTTGTAATCATGTCAAAATCTACCTGCAGCCTACAGAAATTTTGAAAACAAATCACAGTGACACTTTTGTCTTTGGGCACGATGCAGATTATACACATTAAAAATATAAAAATATGCCCCCTCTCTCCCATCAAGACAGTCATATTATACAGTATATACAATTGCCTATTGTAAACGTCAAACATTAAAATGTCCTTCCACCAACGAAGCATGGTGTCATCAATGCTTCCTGATGGGCGTCAAGTCAGGGCAAGCACAGACGGGGAGGTCAGATCTGCAAACGTCAAAGGGAAAATTAATCCACTTACCTCCAGAGACACACACACACAAAAAAAAGTGACAAACTGTGCTGACAGTGTGGAAAGGCTTCTGTTGCAAAACAACCTCTTCGACCTAATGAAACCACAACCCCAATCAACGAAGTAAATTTTGGTCAGCCTTGATTAGAGGCTCGGGAAAGTTTCTCCTTACTCATATTTTCAAATCTATGCTGGTTGAATGTTTTCATTAACCATGAAGACAGGAAACATAATTATATTCAACGAGGGTGAGATTATCATCCTTCTACATCTATTCTGACAGTTTTTTTTTTTTTTTTTGCAAAAGACTGAGAAAAATCGTTCCGAAACGTCTCGCCAACATTCATATCCCCATATCTTCTTGTGAATGATATATTGGGCAGAACAAATCTAAACCTTCATACTTGCCAATCTGGAGACAAAAATTGAAGGGGTGCAGGGAGGCTCCCCCACACTTTTATGCAGTCACCTTGCAGTCGCAGACTTTGCTAGCTTCAAAAATCTGTTCGAATACTTTTGATTAAATAATGGTTCATGTGATTACCCTTAACCAGGAGCAGATGTTTGAGGGATTGCACTGCACTTTGACGGGCGGAATTCAGTCCCATCGTCCGTTTCAATCACCTTCACCACCTTGAGACATGCTGACGTCTCATCCACAGGTTTGCAAAATGCCTTTACTCAATGTCACGAAACACGGAAATCCAGAAATGCAAGATAGCAAAAACTTCTTTAAATATCTTCTTGTTCTTTGATATCAGCCAGACTTCGAGCACACTAGAATTCTAACTGTGCAATGCGCACTGCGCGCATGCACTCTAGCTAACCATAAATACACATAAGCTGCGGCAGCAAACATGAAATTCAACCAGCCACAGCTACTTTGGCTAAGCAGTCGATGAAAGCCAAATCAAGCTTAAGCGATAATGCCGATGGTGCTAGTGCAACCACTGATGATGATACTGACAATTACGATGCAGTTGCAGTTTCCGCAGTACTTGTTTCGTAAAAGCCACTCTTGCGCAGCCAGAGGCAACTTATTGGGAGATAGAGAGCAGCACTTGTACAACAAGAAAGTTCAAAAACTGGGAGCCTCCCGGACAAATCAAGAGGTGGTTGCCAAGTGTGGAGGTAGATCTCTTCGCTCAAAAAGAATTCATTACGAAGACTTACCAAGATACTTAAGGATTCATTACGAGGAATTTCAAATGCAATAAACTTTCCTAACAAAGCAATGTTGAAAGCATGCCTGTTTTTAATAAAGAATTGATGGAAATGTGAAAAATAGCAAATGCTGTGCCGTTTAAATCATGTGACCACTCCCCATTCTTGCACCAGCTAGACTTGTCATAATGCAAGAAACGACAGATTTTTCACAGATATTCAACAATTGACCTTTCGAAAATTTTGAACAATTTTTCGCTCGGTCCTTCGAATTTTGAAAGGAAGTGAAACCTGTCAGATTTGTTTGAGTCAAAGTGACCAAGATGAACAGCAAGTAGACGCACCGCACGGGAGTCGAAGAGAGGCGGGCTGGCTCAGGGGACTCCACGATTGGGTGCAGCGGAGGCAGCGCACGATTTGACAGTGCCCCACTGAATGCAGTAGGCCGAGGCAGGCCGCCACTCACTGCAGGCAAAAACCACGTGCAAGTGTAAGTAAAACAAGAGCCAAAGAAGACAAGCCCCGAGATCTTCTGTCGGGGGCGAAAGTTTCCAAGACATAAAAGAAATTTCAGCGCCACATTCTTTCCCAATCACTTCAGCTCCGTAGCTCATGCCACGGCATGCAAGCCTGACTTTCGTCTGGTCTCCCAGACACCGGCCAATAACTGAGCCATGCCCTTCACTTCCAGACAACTCGACCTGGAGTGTGTCGAACAGAATAATCAACAGAAGGAACAGAGGCAGGGCAAAGTGACGCAGAGATGCAGAGATGCAGTGGAGTTCCGCAGAACTGCCCCTCCAAATTGAACGCCTTTACACAAGCCAGCCGAGCGTTACAAAGCACTGTTTATCAGCCATGGACTTGTAAAATTTGGACCTAATCTTCCAGGTCCAAAAACTGTTCTTGCAACTAAAGGGAAGGCTTTAAAGCCTCTATAAATGAGTGAATGCAGTACAGTGTTTACACCTTACCAGCCACAAATAAAAACTGAAAATGTTAAATCTAGATACAACTTTAATAACATCAATCAAAAATAGCTTGTACAAGTGCTACAAACGTACATCTAGTCTTGAATTAAAAGTGTTCTGATTATGTTGAAGTGACTTCTGGGGTCCCACAAGGATCCATCTTCGGACCCTTTCTTTTTTTTAATTTATATAAATGATATCTCACTCGATATTTTTTAAAGTATACAGCTGTTTGCAGACTACAGTTTTGTATCTAAAAATAAAGATTCTGTTGATACTTTTAAATTTCAAAATGACTTAATACTACCGTATTTGCACGATTATAATACGCACCTCTTTTTCCTACAACAAGCATTTGAAAATACTACATGCATATTACAATCAAACTCAAAACTAAAAAATCTTAAAATTGAAATCGAAATATCAAAACCCGAAACAAAACAGCTCAACAAACTATGGCCAGCCACATTGCCATTGGTATCAGCAAGCCGGAAACAGTCTGGTGAGCCGCCTCCATGTTTCGGTCGAGTGTTTGTCCAGTTGCTCGATGTGTGCCGTGGTATCAGGGCTTAAATTAGCCCGTAAAGGATCGCGGCTCTGTGAACAGACGCTCACACGGTCTCAAGAGTGACGCTCTGGGACATTGAGAAATGGATTCACGGTGTGTGGAAGGCCCTCGCGCTAGCAATGGTCATACGTGCATTTAAAATATGTGCAATTTCCAACCCCATCAATAGTACTGAAGGTGACCTTTTGTGGTCAGTGGACAGCGAGAAAGACCAGTCTTCGGACTGACAGCGAGTTGCCTATGACATTCGCGTCTCGTTGCATTTGTATTTCTTGTGCGCAGTAGAATCTGAGCAAAGTTATTTGTGTAGTTTCCAGGCATTTTAATATTACTGCGTGTTACAATCATGCAAATACATTGATCCATGCCTGGTGTTTAAAAAGCAAAAAGCAGCCGAATACAGAGAAGTGTGCTCGCCTTTCTCACAAAAAAAAAGATAATCCAAGTTCAGTATTACATAATGAGTTACTCAGCCATAGATGTACATATAAATACTTGGGTGTTATACTGTCAAATGATTGTTCATGAAGTTCACATGGGGATCACGTGGTTGACAAAGCTGGTAGCAGGGCGCTGAATTTCATTCAGCAAAGTTTAAGATGCTCACAGCCAAGCCTCAAAGAAGCTGCTTCTCTTTCCTGTGTTCGATCTATTATGGATTATGCTTGTATCGTGTGGGACCCTGCACATCCATCTATTAAAAAACTAGAGAAAATTCAAAATCGAGCAGCAAGGTTAGTCTTTGGCAGGTGCAGACGAGGAGACAGCTCTACCGCAACAAAAAATTGACTTGCAATAAAAAAAGCTCACTTCTTGCGCAAATTATTTAATGAAAAAACAGGAATTATATTAGTTACTTTAGAAAACCATCCTAGGTTTCTAAACGGCAGGACCATTCTAGTGAAATTTGTCAGTACCGCTCCAGGACGAACTTGTTTGTGAATTCATTTTTTGTTAAAACTGTGCAGGAACTGGCTTTCGGAATCACAAGTGTGCTCTCCAAACAAAGATGTATCTTTTGCCAAACTGTAACCCCCTACTGCTATAATGCCTTCGGGCAGTGCGTGATAGTACTTGAATAAGGAATAAAGAATGAGCATAAACATCCAGGGGTGTGCATGGGTAAGTGTGCATATACCACCGATATGAGTCTTCACTTTTTGTTACTGCAGAGAAGACCGCTCAACAGCATGTGGCTGCCATGTATGCTGCGCACTGCCCTTGCTCGCACAACAGCTGCTGTGAGGGTTGGCCCTCCCGTTTTCACTTGCTCTGTGTACTCTGCAACACGTTAAGTGAAACCTATGAAATTCACGAAAACGAAAAAAGGAAGCACAGGCACCTCTGGTCCTGGGTGGTGGGAGGCGGGAGCGTGGCAGCTGCGACGCAACTGCCACCTTGGGCTTTGGCTGTGGCTGCGATGTTGGCTTGGGTGGTTGCTTCGCCGTGCCCAATGTGGATTGACAAGCCGAAGCCCCTGGTTGTTGTGGTCCAGCCGCAGATTTCCTTAGACCTGCATTGAGGCATGATGAAATAAGAGTTACGGTGCCAAGCAGAGAGCCAAGGGAGAAAATGAATGCACTTGAAAGTGCATGCATTGCACACAGTGCGATTGTTTACAAATAGCTAGCTATATGGGGTTTTATGACTCATAAGCAACTACAGCTATCATGCGCCAAACACAGGGTTAGATGTCTGAATAACTATAGTTGCCATAAAAAAGGATCTCTTGAGAATTGTTAAAATCAGTGTTGGATGAAATGGGATGTAATGACTGTAAAACACAAGGATAATGTCTAGTTTACTATAATTGGTGTAAGAAGTTGCATTATTTCCTGAAAAACATTTAAACTCGAGAAAAATGGACAAATGTATGTTCTAAAAGCAGTGCTGGCGAGCTACTAGAGTGCCCCGAGTTGCTCCAAACGACCAGCGGAATATGTGCAACCTATCCCAGTCGACCAGTGGAATTCGAAATTGTCATCCTGGGGCAAGAAAGTGTGCTCCGGAGCGATCAGTGAAAATCGCCATAAGGCATTTGTTGTAGCCAATCGGCTAGGCTCACAGGGCTACGGTGCTCTCTCAGCTACAACGAACGTCTAAGGTAGATTTTGACACCGGACTTGTTTATAAGTGAGCGTTTGGTGGGGTCATTATAAGTGGGCTCGACTGTATGGCAACTCTGCCACGCAGGCTGAATAAGAGGTTGTCAATGCAGGTGTGCTTTTATAGATCCTGCATAGATGCAGCAGGCCACATACATCTAACTGCCTGATCAGAACACACAAAAAAAGAAAAAAGTGACAACAAGGCTCACATCCGTGGCATTCACTAAGATTTGAAGGACGTGGTATGTGCTGAGAGAGACTGTGTCTGGCAAGTGCACATTTCAGCACTGGCCAGTCTGCCGGATATATCTGGCCACATGAGAATGTAATTTTTCTAATATGTTGCACATGAACAAGCAAATTTCACCACTCACTGCATACCCTTCAGCACTATCAGATGCACAATGCAAAACTGGTGCTATGGGTGTCGAACTATCAGTCAGTTCAGTCGTTCAGGCGTGTCCGACTCTTCGTGACCCTATGGACCATGTCACGCCACGCTTTCCGGTCTCTCACTATCTTCCTAACATCACATAACTTCATCTGCAGTGCCTCGAGGATGCCATCTAACCATCGCGTTCGCTGCTTACCCCTTCTCCGGCGACCCTCAACCTTTCCCAACATCAAATCTTTCTCCAGCGACTCCTCTCTTCTCATCAGATGACCAAAGTAGCTGAGCTTTAACTTTAGAATTTGACCCTCCAATGAGCAGTCAGGGTTTATGGTCGACAATATCGACTGATTTGATCTTCTGGCAGTCCAAGGAACTCTCAAGAGTCTTCGCCAGCACCACAATTCAAACGCGTCAATTCTTCGGCGGTCAGCCTTTTTCACAGTCCAACTCTCGCATCCATACATCACAACTGGAAAGACCATAGCACGAGTTATACGGATCTTGGTTGGCAGACTAATGTATCTGCTCTTTATTAGGCGGTCAAGGCTAACCATTGCTCTCTTTCCCAGAAGCAGGCGTCTCCTAATTTCATGGCTGCAGTCTCCTTCCGAGGTAATCTTGGAGCCCAAGAAGAGAAAATCTGTCACAGCTTCCACTTCTTGTCTCTTGATGCTCCAGTACTTGATAGGGCAAGACGCCATGATCTTAGTCTTTTTAATGTTCAGTTTAAGCCTAAACTTCTCACTCTCTTCTTGTACGCGCATCTGAAGTCTCTTGAGATCCACTTCACTTTCTGCCATTAAAGTGGTATCATCCGCATATCTAAGGTTGTTGATGAGTTTTCCAGCGATCTTCACTCCAGCTGAAGACTCGTCCAGACCGGCCTTCCTCATGATGCACTCTGCATATAGGTTAAATAGGCAGGGCGACAGTATGCAGCCTTGCCTCACTCCTTTCTCAATCGGAAACCAATCAGTTAGACCATGCCCAGTTCTGACTGTGGCCTCTTGCCCGTCATAAAGGTTCCTGAGGAGACAGATGAGGTGAATTGGAACTCCCATCTCTTGGAGAGCTTGCCACAATCTGCTGTTATCTACGCAGTCAAACGCTTTCGCATAATCAATAAAGCAGAAGTAAATGGGTTTTGGAACTCTCTTGCTTTTTCCACTATCCAGCGAACTATAGTGCTCTAGAATATTGGGCAGTGTGCACCGCGCCGCGAAATGCATGGGAGCTGGGGGTGCTTTTGAGATAACTGAGGCGCCGCAGCGCAGAGGGCGCCACCAGCAACTGGTGTGTCAGCTGTCCGGGCGCCCACATATGCATGCTGTGCAATGGGGCGGATACCGCGCGCACTGTACATTCTTGTTTGCTTGTTCGTTGTCTCGAGCTGGTAGCGGCATTTTACAAATATGTGGATTAACGGGGCTCAATACTGTTAGCAGTCATCTAATTTATTTTCCATTTTGGCCATCAACAGCACATTGGGGAAGCATGACAGGAGTTGGGCTCCGAAGAAAACGGATTGTTGAGGGGCGTACGAATTCGGCCTCGCACAGCACGCTTCACTAACCCGTACAGCTTGCTTCAGCACTCCTACAGCACGCAATTCTCATTTTAGAATGTGCTAGTTTTGAAAAGAGGACGTGTGGAGACAGGATGTAAGAAGTCAAACGTGCAACATGTACATTCAAGTGCCGACTAAAGCTGGTCATCAGTACCCCATTATCAAAACAGTCAAAATTGTATATTCCGTTGTTTCATACACAAACCATGCCGACTACAGCGATTTATCTGAAGCCAAAAGAAAAGTCTGCATTTATTTCGAAGGAATTAAAATGTGGACTAACCGCTGGAGATAGAGATAGTAAGGACACGAAAAACGAACGACACGCCAGGGAAACTGGCAATTGAATAACAGAACAAAGTGGCTTAGGAAAGGTGGAAGAAGTGGGAGATAAAAATTGCACAGGAAAAAAAAAAAATGTGTCGCCTACCAGGGAGGGAAAAGGGGGTTGCTGAGAGGCACATGGCGCCGTGACACAAGGGCTACAACCCAAGTGGTACTGGTGTCCGACCAATATGAATGAGTGGGCTATATGCATGGCATCACCACATTCAGTACAAAGGGTATGAAGAAATAGTTAATAGTTTTGATTCAGCTGACAGCGTGCGCAAAAAGCATCCATTTGTGAAACTATGAAAAGCGTTACTACCACAGATGCTTGCATGGAACTACAGTCGAACCTGGTTATATCGAACCCGGATATATCGAATTTCGGTTATATCGAACTCACGGAATATCCCCTTGAAAATCCCATGTAAAAGTATAGTAAAGCCGCGTCATATAACGAACTCAATTTCGCCGGTCGTTCGATGTATCGAACTCCGCATTACGCACTGGAAAGTGTGCCTTCTCCACAGGCTATCGCATCACTCTTGGCCGTTTGCCGCGTGACGTTTTCAAGCCACGCGCGGAAGGAATGAGAGGGGACAGTTCTGGACAGTGCCGCGCCCATTCCCCAAAGGCGCGCGCATCTGCAGTTATCGTTTTCCGCTCGCCAACACATGACGTTTGCAAGCCATGTGCGTGGGTGTGCCCATTCTTTTGCCGAGCTCTCTCCTTCAGCACGCGCTACGCATGCGCCAAGCCAGCTCAGCCCGTTTTCAGACAGACGTGGGACGCTTTCTCCAGCGTGTGTTGCGAACCCTCTGCGTGCGGCGGATGACGTGGTTATGGCAAGAAGCGGCAGGCTTTTTTTTTTTTTTTTCTGGCGGGAGCCGTTGATCTTTGCATGTATAAATCAACGGAAGCACGCCGTCAGCTGCTGCGATCATGACGCCTGCCCCAAGCGCGGCGTGATAAATCGAACCAGGCTTGTGCAATCAATCCATCACGGGCACTCTGCCAAGTTCGCTCCCCGCCACCGGAGGAGCTATAAAAAGATAAACGCGCCCTGATGTTATCGCTGTGCAACATCTTGGCACGCTGTCAAGAAATGAGCTGTGTATGCGACGACCGAAACGGAGTGACGCGCGCCATCGGCATGCAAGCGAAAACGCTCGGATTTTCTGCCGCAGCGACACAGAAACCTTGTTTTGAGCTGCCGCGGTGGCTCGAGCGGCGAGCGGGACGCAGTTCCAACAAGTTGGAAATTTTTCGCTCTGTCGCTGCCGCTCGTCGCCGAGATCGCTCAATCGCTTGCATGTGAGCGAGCTGGCCTTAAAGCATTTTTTTTTTCAAATTCTCGGGCGCAAAAGTGGAGAGAGGGTTCATTATGCGAGTGGGTTGATTACGCGGCAAATACGGTATCGTTTTTTCGCATCGTAAGTGCCGTCACAAGCCAATTTCTGTATATGGAATTATCGATATATCGAACTTTTTCGCGATCCCCTTCGAGTTCGATATATCCGGGTTCTATCAACACACGAATTTCTTCCTAGCAAATAATGTATATCAATGTGTTCCATTATTTTCCATTATACAGTGAAAAAAAAAATACATAGGGGGGAGGAAATCATTCATCCAGGTGCATGCGCTAGCACAGGTGCCCAACCAATGACCCAACCGGCAGAGCTCACTTGTTGCAGCTGGCTTAGCTGGTGGTCTGAGAGAAGTTCTCGAGGCAGCTGATGGCCTCAGCGTTCTTTCGGCAGCTAGCGCCTCTGGTGCCAGAGAACGCCTGGGTGCAGAGACTCGTTTGGTAGTGTCACTCACTGATGCACCCACTGCTGGCGCTGCACAGAAAAAAAGCAGCAGCACAAGATGGTCACTATGGGCAGCACAATTGTTTGCCAGTGAAGATGAAGAATCAATTTGTAGCACACTTGTCATCCACTTTGAAGGCAGACACACTTCAAAAAGAAGCACCCGCTGCTCTCGCTTCTCTCTACACTCGCGACAGACTGATGTGCTGTCACATGCACAGTGCATTTTTTGAAAATTGATTGCCTCTAATCTAGTGGGTTATATTAAATTTACTTGCAAACAAGTGTTTATTATGCTCCACAATTCCGTAGCTTTAAAAATTTTGTTTCTATTAATGCCAGCGCAAGATCAGTCATACTTCTGCCACCGGTGCACTGCCATCATCTTCCTGTGTAGCTGAATTTGATGGCAAAACATTGCAGCAGCATGTTCGGAGCAGAATGGAGCAAATGGAGCAGCACTTCCACCCCTGTTGGTTTTAGCGAAGTAAATACCAACTTAAGTTGGCTGCACCTCATTCCAGCGACATTTATTCTTGTATAACGAAACCAAAAACGCGAGATCCGCCACAATATTGGCTGTAACTAAGAAATATGTCGCTCGCAAGAGGCTTGAAACTGGAAAAAGGCAAAACAATGTGAAAGACATCTGCATTCCCGATGCTGCTCCCATTATAATGAGGGTTTAATGAACTTCTAAAGGAATGGCAAAAGTTCGATAGACCAATAATTCAATATATAACATTTTAAGAACACTTAATGCATGCCTTTAAGGTTATGACGAGACAGTGTTAATGGCTCCTGTCTGTGGCTCTGCTTCCAGATACTCCTTAGCATACATGTACTTAAGCTGACAGCATATTGCAAGTCAACACAACATTAAGCCGCCCTTCTTTAATCAATCTGTACAGACATGCCTGCATCACTAAGGGGCAGCATGTCTGGCTGTGGAATAGGACTTACGAAAAGCCTTGGGACCCAATTTCACCCTCCCCCATCTCAGGGGAGTTACCTGAGCTGGCAACTCCTGCCATTCCATATCACACCCGCCAACAAATCAGTGCCTATGTCACCACCTGGCAATTACTACTTGCCATAGGCATGCTTGTTATTTTTTGTTCAAAACACTAATGCGAACAAAGCCGCATTTCCTAGAAACAGGATTCTTTAGACCTTGGACGTATTAGCACGTTTTGGACGCAAGGAAATTCATTAGTGCAATAGTTCATTACAACAAACGATTCTCAGCAACCCCGCATAATACGCTGTATCGAGATTTCACAGTAAGAGGCGCATTGTCCACTGAAGCAGAAGCAGACAAACCTTGCAGGCTTCTTCTAGATGCTCCGGCAACTCCACCCAAAGGTCCCGCCACCGAACGCCTCACGGAGGGCATCCTGGAGCTAGGTACAGCCATCGCTGGTTTCGAGACCGGTGCAGACTGCCGCTGGCCAATGAGAGAGTTTTGTTGAGTGTTATGGTGCACAAGCAACCAATGCTATCATGCGCCAACCATGAGTAGAAATTATTGGTCTTGTAAGAAATTCTTGGTGTTTAATTTCTTATATCTCGTTAAGAATCTACGCTCTTTTTAAAAATGAAACACTTAAGACATTCAGGAATAGATTTTTTCCTAGAGCAAACCAGAGTGAAACGGTATGTATTCAAAGTAGAACAGTGGAAAGCTCTTTCCTTAGTTTGTCTAGCTTTATGCATGAATAAGTGCGATTTACAGTGAGCATTTCACCCCACAGACCACATGTTGGTGAGTCTTCTTTTGCAAGGATAAAACTGTGTTGTTCTTTTTTACGGTGCATAAGCAACCAAGGCTATTATGGCCACACGTATGGTAGGATCTGCAGGCTGCGAGGCAGATCTCTAAAATACCGTTAGAATATCTCGCAGTTTGTCGAGAGGTTTGGAGTCTTAAGAACATGAAAGCGCATGATGTAGTCCTATGTATTCTCTGCAACGAGTAAGCAAGAGTGAGGAACTATACATTCAGATAAAACAGTGGAAAATGGTTTTTTTCCTTAGTTTTTTCTAACTTTGTGCAGGAGCATAACAGATGATTAATGGTGATTGTTTGTCCACAAAGCTTGCAGGTTGGTCTTATTCTTGCAAAAGAGGAGACACCATGTGCAAGGTGGGCATGTCCAGAACGAAGGAGACATAAAATTAAATAAAATGAGTCGTTCTTGGTGTGTGCATGACTTCCATTCAGTTATGACAGGTTTTACTAGGTGTAGCTTATTTTCCCCATTCTTTTTAGACTGACATTTATGTTTCAGAGTAGACAGTACTAACGTGACAGCATTTTTGTAGGGAATATGAACTTTTAGCCATATATCAGCTTTTTCATTTTTTTATAAGAAAGTGCTTCGCTTAAAATACAACCTTACGGTACTCAGTTTTCCTGAATTAAATTTTTTTTAAAGGATTTACCAATAGGTGTACATGAAATGAACTGTTAGTCAAGAAGCCTTTTAGGCAGTCCAGCATTCCGTCGCAAATTCCAAGCTCAGCTAAGTCTTGAAGAATGGCGAATTTCCAAGTCGTGCCTCACGTGCTCTTTCCAGATCAAGAAAAAAAAAAGCAAGGCAGTGTTTTGTGTGTTTATAAGCTTCTCTAATAGTATTTTTTAGAGGTGTGCAAATAATTTTAAATATGAATTGAGTATGTTAGTCAAGTAAGGCTCTCACTTAACAATGTTTGAGACTTCAAGTGAGATGGAAATGGTCGCAAAATGTAGACACAGGCCTTGTGTCATTCAGACCAAAAAATCCATTAGACGTCGAAATAGTCTTTGACGTGCACATAGTGTACGGATGTGCAAACCAGTAGTGACAGAATTGTGCGGAAGTTGTCAAAATTGTGGCAAATAAACTACAAAGAATACGAATAAGGGGTTGGAAAGATTCAAAAGTGTTCACAATAAATAAACAATAATTAAGACAAAATTTTCCATTTCGGCTTCATCTCGTATGCGAACATTGTGCCGGTGTTCAAATAAAATTGATCTAATGCAAGCAGTTTATAATTTGAGCTTTTGTCCAATTTGAACCATTCTTGCTGGTCCATTGAAGGCCGAATTAACAAGAATTTACAGTGTTCAGCAACAACATGGCAACTCCCCCTGGTTTTCTGCAGGTCCATCCTGTACAATAAAGCTACATAAAAAATCCTACATAAAATTTATAATCAGTTTTTCATTAGATTATGCTCTTCTGTGCAATTGCAGTCTAATTATGTTTGCAAAAAGCATGTGCATTCTGAAATAAACATAACGAACAATGTTTGTGGTATGATTCGTTTCTTTTTGTTGATCAGATTTAGGCATTTGATCCGATATTTGAAGCCATTTTTCCCCCACAGTATATGTGTTTGTATTTGAAAATATCAATATTTGCACAACTCTAGCAAAAAGGCATGCACATTGTGCATGGCAGCTGCATGCCAGTTTGAACTGAGAGTATGAAATGCCATATAGAAGCAAAGTAATACATGCTTTATCTAGATCAGTCCCTTTACTCCAGCCAAACACATGCACTGGCTGAATGGGCATTGCTTGTTTAGCTTTGGCCTCAGGTGGATAGCCTGTGCAGAGTGGCTAGACCGGAAGTGCACAGGTCCTCACTTGGCTCGTCTGAAGAGTGCCCTTTGGTGCAGAGAGCCGCTTCTCTGCTGTGGTGGCCTTGGTCATCTCAAACGTGGTATCAGGTGCTGCTGAGGCCACACTGGGCCGGCCACGTGGCCCCGTAAGTCTACACGGGACAGACAGCCGCCCGGAACGCTGCGATGGCGGCGCTGGGAAGACAACAGCACAACAGTAAGAAGAAAGTCAGTGAGACCAAAGTGCAAAACAATGAAAATACTGAAGGAGTGGAGGGTTTATCGGCTGTTAAATGTGGCAACGACATGCACATTTTCAAATCCAGTGCACGGAAGGTCATCCTTGGCCAGGTGGTTTCAGGATGGATTGCTGGGGTCCAGAAAGACCAGGGCTTCTCAGACTGGCTTCTGCAGAGGTCCGAGACCCCACTTTCGCTGTACGAACTCTTGAGGAACCAGTCAGACAAACTTGGAATGTCCAATCTGAACGCTATTTGTATAAGTATTTAAAGGAACCTCATTAACATTAAAATGTGTCATCCCCGATAATGACGATTCAGAAAGGCAGCTTCAGAAAGTAGATTCAGGAAGGCAGTCTGGGTGACCTAACAAGATCAGTGTGATCGAAGAATGGTTTATATATTGACTTGCTTAACTCTGTCTTGTCTCCCTTATTCTGCCCACACGTGGTACAATGTCTAGACATATCTTGTCTGGAATTAATGGTAAACAATTGAAAATGTTTTTAATGCACATCTCATTAGTAACACTAAATCTAGGACTGTGCTAAAAGTTTTCAGCAAGAAAAGTTAGAAAACAGGCTTTATCTTGCCCTGAGGTAGCTATCCAGAAATGACGATAATGAACTTCACAGCACCAACCCATCTTGCAAATTCTCCAGGCCTGTCCTAAGGGACTTATGTAAAGCGTTTTAATACACACCTCTCACTTGAGGAGCAGTGAGCACACCTCCACAAAACTTGGTAGTTTTTCAAATGTTTATGCTATGAGCCTACCCTGAGGATTTCATTCAAATATCTCAATAATAAAGGTTGGTGCTCAAGGGTAGCCTCCTGCCTTAAACACTTTCACTTCCTAAATACATGACTGCGTCAGGGCCAGCTGTGCAATGAAGCTAAGCAGCAGGGCATGCAGAACACTGCCTCCAGGCCCCTCTGTGCTTGTGCCACTTTACTTCGATATGCAAACCGTATCGGGAGCAAGGGCCCCTTGAAGATACAGCCGTGGTCAAACTCAGAGTGGACCACCCTGTACAACCAGCAGAGAACTAAACGAAAAGCACTCACGCAACACGCTTCTGCGGGGAAGGGCTTGTCCCTTAGGCATGCGTGGGATGACACTTTGCCTCTGTGTCATGGTGGTGTCTGCCGGCGCTGCTGTGGCCTGGGCACCGAAAGAGTAAGTAGATCAAATGCAAAGCTCTTCCCGGTGGCTGTTGAGACACTGTCCAGAGCATTCCCATAACATTCCTACATGTGACTGAATGACCTATGCAAGCAGCCAACATATTTCTTTGGTTCCATCACATCGGGGCGGCTGGGACCCAAAACAGGGGATGCCAAAGTGGGTTCCAAAAGACCACACAGGAATCTTCTTCCCTCACGCTTCTATCCCCATCCACTTCTTGAGAGGCCTGTAATCCAGGCATAGTACCTGGTTCATTAGAACTTATTTTAGACTATTAGCTCTCATTTTAACCTATTCCCACGCATAGTGCCGACCGCACTGGTGCTGACCACAGCATGGACCTTGGCAGCACATCATGATGCTGTGCACTAGTAACAACGCAGTTTGTTTACATTTAAAGTGCCATCGATAGTGGCTGCTCTGTTACCTCTGGTGAAATTGTAAAAGGGGCGTGGTGCGCATGGCCATGCGCATTGGGATGCGTGCACTTGTGCATGCGTAGCAACTGGAGGCGTGAGCCATATCAGACTTAGCCAAGTAAAGCCACGACGGAAAAATACGGAGAAATATCGAGCAAATTTGTGTAAGCGTTCTCGCCGTTGCTCATCTTACATTAACTGAACTAACAACTATACTCCCATACTATACTATACTATACTCCCATACAACATTTCCTGGCTATGCAGCCAAGGCTACGGGGCATACCGTTCGTCGTGGTATCACTACACCATTTAGTTCTGGCATGCCAGGCTTCGGTTAAAGTTGATTTCACTTCAACCTTTACTTGAAATTAACTTTCGAGCTGCCAACGACTCAAATGTCTTTCTTTAGATTGCTCAGATTGCGGTTAATGAATATCCTGCGCTAAATACATTGCCGAAACAGGCGCACTGCGAAAACACAAAGATACTGTCCGGTAGATTCAGCAGAAGCAGCTGACATACTCTTCAGGTGATTCCCAACAGATGGCGCAGCCATCCTGTTTGCTCCAAGGAGCCTACATGTTGCGCCACAGCGCCCGGCTTAGGGTGGTGCCATCCTTTGAAGGGGCACGTGCCGCCGCCCGCTAAAGACCAATATTGCCAGTTGAGCTAACGGCGCCATTTCGGTCCCCAAATGAACCGGCTCAGCCGGGTGCTGTGCATGCAGAAGAAAGTTAGCGCTCGTACAATGCGGCGGTCCAAATTTCCTTCGCTGCTCACTGCGGTGAATATTAAGTGATACCCTACAGCTCGTTTGGTCAAAAAGCCGTTGGCGTAGTAGTAATTGTAGTACCAGTAGTAGTGTCTACACGCATGTCGGAAATAATCGGGGGCTGCATAAACATTTTACCATGGTAATTTGTCGTTTTAGTGATTGATTAGTGTGCGATAAGCGATGATGCGTTAGGAAAGGGTGATTAACTGATGAATTAAGAAATGAAAAACAACAAAAATTGAAAAATGTGGTTCAAAGCTGTCAAAATGCTCACAATGTAAAGCCAAAGCTTGATGATGCTAATTAAGAAAATTTAGAATGCATCATTCATCAATTTAAATGATTGAAAGAAATGAAAAATGGGAAAAGGGGATTCAAAGGTGTCAAAATGCTCAGAATGTAAAGCCAATGCTCTATGCTAATTAATAAAATTTAGAGCATGTAACTGATCTATCAATTAACTGAAATAAAAATTAAAAATTGGAAAACAGGAATTCAAAGGAGTCAAAAATGCTCAGAATAAGAAACAATGCTTGATGAGAATAATTAAGAAAATTTCGAGAACATAATTGATCAATTAAGGCCCAGTCGCATCAGAATACTGCAAGGCTTAGACCTTGTGTAGAATTCAACAAGTGGGCTCTACCACATATCCCATGCAATGAGAAAAAGGTGGTCCACAGCCACCGTCGATCACAGTGCAGTACCAAGTTTTGGTTGAACCTTCCATATTGCTTTTCACACTAAGCGCTTACACCCATTACACTTGTCCTGTCAATATTGTGACTCTTCAATGAGCGCAAAATCTCATTTTACAGCATTTTCCAATCGGTGGTCCGTAGCTACTATCTGACAGATATTCAATCTGACATTAGAAGGCATCTTTTATTTATGCTCATAGTCTAGAAGCTCAGTATTTGCAAACACCGACACTTAAGCTGCCTTAGTTATTTTTGCATCATACATTTTGTAATTATCCTTTTCAAAAATATGTTAACCAGGTTTCACTCCAATGCATGCTGCTGTATAGCTACTTAGCGGAGGCTCCAGTTGGGCCTGCTTCTAAATGGGCGTAAAGAACAGTGTTCCCTCACGCTCTCAGTAGACACGCTCCATATAACCTGCCACCTTTGCACCCCCAACACACCACAGCATCTGTCTTCACTTGCCTTCTTCGGGGCAGCTGCTGTCGGTCGAGCAGCGGGCATGGCAAATGTGGTCTCTGCATCAGCCACAGCAAAGCCCTCTTCACTGGCACAAGTGTCCAATGCTGCAGCCTCTTCTTGGACAGCCGCCGGCTCTTGGGTGGCAGCAAGTGGCAAGTCCGGCATGGCGGCTGTGCAATGGCAAAGAGAAGAGCACCTGCATAAACTCAAGTGTGGCACCTGGCAACATATACTCAAATGCTATCCAGTCAAGCAGAAGTAAGACAACTCTAGAGCAGCACAGCGAGGAATCAAAGGACAGCCCCTGCAGAAAAATACTTCCCAGGCATGTTCTTATCCTGAGAAGACTGCCCCAAAGAAGCTTGAAATTTAGCATGCAAGGCAATGCCAGAGTGGACGACAAAGGAAAAAAAAAAAAATCGATAATAGACCAACAGCAGGCACCTCTGTCAAGCAATAAATATAACCTGGCTACTAACATGCTCGGTAACACAAACCAGAGTGCAGCATCTGTGACCTCGTTCTGTTTTCCTCTGCACACTAAAATGCACATCTTCCATAAAAAAGGTGCCTGGACTGAAAGCTGTATTGACAGAGGCACTTACAATCTGGTCGTTCAACCAGGTATGTCACAGTGGTGTCTGCAGCTGTCGTTCCAGCGGTGCCCTGGGTATCAAAAGGAGGCAGAGTCTAAATATTAAAAGAAAAAAAAAAAAATTTAACATTGTTGCCATGTCCCCTCCCCTCATGCACCCGATGAAAAATTTAAAAGAACTGCCGCAAGAAGCGCACTTACTGTAGGATAAGCTCAACGCCATGTGCGTGGCAACAGCTGCAATTTGACTGCGGCAAGGATGCTGCTGCATTCTCAGTTAGCAAAGACAGGAGATTTTAAACAAATCATTGCATTGTCGATTCCGTAGGCATGAACATACAATATTTTACTACAAACACCGTTTGGCAGCTCTGTAATCACTCGACTGCAGCTGTCTTGCAGCAAACATTACCTCAGGCAGGATATAACGCTTGCTGGTTACCGGCAGATGTATGCTATGAATGCAGCTTGTATGCAACATCGATCTAAATTTCCTCCCCAAACATCAGTCGAGAATTTTCAGGAGCAAGCATTTTGTTTGTGGTGTGAATGCAAATGAGAGGCCCATCTTCCTATCGCTTCGCTGCGTTATAAAAGACACACTGACCAGTTGATAAAGATCGCTATATTATTACAAACAATTTAAAAGAAAAAAAAAGCGGCTCAGAATTTCTACCTCTCTACGCCTGAACTCACACGTACATCTGTTGTACCTGCCGCAGAGCACAGCACAGAACTACTGCAGCGACTGAACAAGGGTACCCAGAACGGTCGTACACTTCTATGTCCTTCACCTCTACTCCCTTTGTTGTCTTTCTTCTACGCATACAACATGCATGTCACTGCCCCTTCCTCTGCAGCATCGCTCTGATACAGTGTTACCATAGGACAGTAGAGTGGAGAGAAAGAGGCCACAGAAGCCAAAACACGAGTCACACATCGCACAAAGGCTGCAGCCAGCCTGAAAGTCAGTCGGGAGGGCGCTCGTAGTATGGTTTCATGCACACAACATGCACAATGTCGCTGTGCTGGTTAGTGCGCTATAAGCGGGCTGGTGAGGGTGGTGCAACTTGATATGCTACACACTGAGGCGACAGACAATAAGACAAGGGCCAAAATAGCGGCACAGTAATTTTTCAGACAACCCACAGCGACCAACGGGCGTCGAGACCCACACGGTAGTCACCTGGAGTGTAGGTAAGAGGTGGCGTCCAAGGTTATAGTGGTCAACATTGTTTTGCTACTGACTGTATTCGTTGTCTCGCTAGCTGCCATGCTTCTTCCGTGCGCTGAACATAAGTGGTGACGTCGAGGTAAAGTTCAATCTCACTGTCAGGATCAATGGGCAGCATAGCATCCAGAGGAGTGGTAACCTGGCGACCGAAGGCTAATTCGAACAGAGTGAGCCGCGTCATCTCTTGCTGCGCCATATTATATTCGATTCCATGTTTCCTGCTCAACATAAACATACATAGAAAGCATGTCGGTCAAGGCCCTGCTGGGGCGTTCCACCAAGCCATTTGTCTGCGGGCGGTAGGTCATTTTAAGTCTATGGCTGATGAGCACTTCAGCACAGCCTGAGTGAAGCAGAGAGTAAACGCAGCTTCACGATCTGTAATGACAGCTGCAGGAGTGCCATGACGCAGGACAATGTTATGCACAAAGAATTCGGCGATTTCAGCAGCAGTACAGTTTAAAAGTGACGTGGTTTCAGCATATCGTGTAAGGTAATCAGTCGCGACCGCAATCTACCGTTTTCATGAGGACGACTTCGGAAAGGAGCCGAGCAGATCCATGCCAACTTGCTGGAAAGGGGTCGTTGGTGGCGCTACGAGTTGCAGAAAGCCGGCAGGTTTCAGAGGAAAAGACTTTCGTCGTTAGTAACCGCAGCATGTTTTAACGTAACAGTAATTGCTCACTGATGGTCGTATTCTGGGCCAATATTAATTTAGCCGAATCTTTACCAGTGTGCGACTGGCCCCCAAGTGGCCGGCGGATGGTTCATGACAAGCGCTCAAGATTTCAGAGCGTAACTGGGATGGTACAAGCAGAAAGGTCTCCTTGTTGATGTCAAAGTTGCACTTGTAAAGGGCTCCATGTCGCAAAATGAAGGACTGGAGCCCACGGCGAGGCACATGCGGTACACTAGCATTGAAACCTTCCAGGTACTCAATGAGCCAATGCCACTGAAAAAATATATAATGACTTCAGAACCCAACAGCACATGGCAAAGGCTGTCTAAAATAGAGCTGTGCATGGGCTCAGGCTGGCCCGAAAGCCTGTACCCGGCCCAACCCGCGGGCCAGGCCACTCGAGTGGAAGCCCTTTCGCTCAGGCTCGGGCAGGGCCCGGGCCAAAGTAGTCTTGGGCGGGCCGGGCACGCCGATCATGAACACATGCAACATTTGTGAAAGCGCAAATACGGTCGTATAGTGCGATAAGCATCTGGAATGCAAGGCATTTTCCTGCATCGTCCCCACATGACAGCTTCAGAGTTCTTTGCCGGCATCTACTCTCCTTTCCTCCCCGCCACCTCTCTGTTAGGGGCCCCTTGTGGGTTATATTTAGTTTCGAAATCTGCATCTCCGCTTTGGTAACACCTGTGCTGATGTTTAGGTGTGTTTGATAGGCGACAGTGATGCACGAATCTCTAGACTTCTCTGTTGTGGCTTACCCCTGCCTCGACATGGCTTCGTTTGAAGCGGGACATAGTTCAAAGCATCTGCGGTGCAAGAGTTCACTCTTGATTCTCTTGTGGCAAATTTTTACTTGAAAGACGCACTGTGAGCCAGGCGAGCTCACCGAGTACCTGGCCACAAAATCAACCCCTGGTTTAAGTTCAGAACCTGCACACTTTTGGAGAAAAAAACAAGCTGCTTATCGAAAACTTCTTTCCTATCAAATAACAAGTTAGTCATTCCAGCCACAAGTTGTAGCACTGAAAGAAACCTCAGCACTACCGGGTTCCCTATCGAGGAGCGCCACAAATGCCTCAATTCAATGGATAACTTGTTTTTGTACAATAAGTTAATTCTATGTACGTGCTGTGCCCCCATATATTCAGCAAATTTGTCATTTCAAATGCAAGAACAAAACATTTTAATATCTTGAATAAACTTGTCCCGAAATTATTTGTGCCTCTCCTGTGTTTCGTCGCCTATTCTGCTGCGTGGTGCATCAGTAGCACTTGATTTTAATTTCATTAAAATCTTACTTTTTTTTTTGTTCTTGCTATCCTGCACTGCGGCTTCAGGTCGCAGGATGCATTGTGGAGTTGTCATAAGATATTTAGAATTCTCGTGCTATAGATAAGCTAAATACGCGACTAGTCTCCAGGTCTACGCGGCCGGGAACCACAGCACAATTCAGTTTCCTCGACGGCACCATCCCAAATCTTCCAACTGAGCAGACAGTTCAGGTTGCATTTCAAGACATTTCAGTTGAAACCATGTTTAAAATGCTAACAGGTGACCACAGAGGATAAATATGAAGTTTGGGTATCACATGACTGAGACATTAAAATTATGTCGCGCCGCCATATAGTGCTTGACAAGCGTTGCAGTACTAGCCAAACTAGCCATCCGAAAACACTCCCTAAAAGCAGCCAGAACTCCCACTTATTATAGGCGTTGATTAAGCGGAAGTGTGGCTGCGTGTTGATCGTCGGAGGCGTGCAATTTGCTGCCTTTCCTGAGGAGCCGGGTATCACATTCACGTCATTGAGGCCAGCTTCAAAAAACTGTGCCCCCATGTTTAAATTAGCTCTGCAAAATAAAAAAACTCAGAATTAAAACCTCCAAGGTATAAATCGCTGCCGAAAGATCTATTTCGTCATACGCTTTCTTTTGAGATGCCTTTGGTTTTGCACTATGCTACCCAGTCAGTTACACTGGTTGCATCAGAGCAATCCTGCAATAATCTCACCGCTCCTCTCAGGATGGCTCTGGCTTGCTGCGCGATTGCAGAAAAAATCCGCAACTTCAGAGCACCAACATATACCCTACATGGCCTCAATGCACTTGCCTTCCCGCCGGCAGCTGCCATGGCTGGAACAGGGGATATGGCAGGAATAGAAAAGGTGGTGTCTGCATTGTCCACTGCCAACTCCTCTACACTGTCACACGAGTCCACAGCTGCAGGCTCTTTGTGGACTGCAGGAGACTCCCGGGTGGCTGGAAGTGGGAAGTCCGGTGTGACAGCTGCAGAAAGAAAACCCCCAGCATAAGCCCAAAGGTGGCACTGGCTCAACATGCTATGAAGAGAAGTGAAAGAAAAGATAACCTCAGGCAAAATGAGGTGCAGGACATGCAGCCAGCCTCCTAGGAATGCAGCCATGAAAAAAAGCTTGCTCAAGTGTGACAAGAATGCAGGACTGCTGTGAGACACTGTGGGAGGCTATGGCAATGAGGCCTCTATCTCAGAAGGTATATAAGGAGTCTTATGAGTGGGTCAGAGAAATAACTTGAGTCACTGACATTCTAATGGAAATCAAGAAGAAATAGGCATGGGCAGGACATGTAGTGCAAAGAAAGGATAACCGATGGTCGCTTAGGGCAACAAACTGGATTCCAAGGGAAGGAAAGCGTAGCAGGGGGCGGCAGTAAATTAGGTGGGCGGATGAGGTTAAGAAGTTCGCAGTGGTCAAATGGATGCAGCTTGCACAGGACCGGGTTAATTGGAGGAATATGAGAGAGACCTTCACTCTGCAGTGGGTATAGTCAGGCTAAGGATGATGATGACTGCCCTCAGTGATAGGAACCAGGACCTAACCTTCACATCACTTTCCTCGCACATAAAAAGATGCTCATTTTTAAAGGTAAGGTGCCTTTGGTGCCAGACCCACAAGGGGCCGAAAAAGAAAACAAAATTCACAATAAAAATATCACTTTATTTACCAAGGGGCTTTAAAAACTGGTCAGTTTAGTTCTGTGTCAATCTCTTCATTCTCACAGCCTAAGCGATCTCCTTTCCGGCGCGGCGAGAAGACTGCGCAACGGTTGGAGCGGCGCGATACACGGAATCGTGGAGCAGAGGCCCAAAGCGGAGGCCGTCCGATTTTGGGGAGGACTGGTTCACTGACTTGTCACAGCTAGCGGTGCCTTCTATAGAGTGCCGTATTTACTCTCATAATGAGCCCACCCCCACTTTTGCCCCCGAGAAGTAAAAAATAAAGACAAAAAGCGTTAGTCAGCACATCCTTCCATTTCGCACCGTCGCCGTCGCAGCCCCCCCTTTCTTTACCCTGCCTTAGGGATGAAGCATTTCAAGAGTACACCTATGTGCTGACACCCGTGGGCCAGGTCTCTGGGGAATAGAGCATCAAAAGCAAGAACGTGGCAACAGTCTTCAATGTGTAGTGTGTTCAGGTAAAACATTCAGGACTTCTGATGAAGCGGCTTGCCACTCATGTCAACAAAGCAGATGCCTTGCCAAGTCTCTTCTGCACTCAACATAACGCAAATGCAGACCAAGTCCAATGAGAACTAAAACGTAATCGGGCCAAATGTCAAACTAAGAAATGCTAATCAACATCTCTTAGAAGCGAAGGTGTGCACAAATGCCTTTGTATCTTACTGAATGGTCCTCCTTTTCAATAAATGAGTGTTTACTTACATGTCTAAAGATTTATCCGTGGTACCTAAGTGAAAGCCATGAAAAAAAGCAATGAAATTAGTATAACAACTTGCACATCCCCCAGTGCCCCATTAAAATAAAAACATGGCATGAATTTACATTCCCCTGTCCCCTCCCCCATAAAAACAAATGGCACAACCTTAAAGTCAGTGTGCCAGTTTGAACGAGGTGCCCTGCCACTTCTCCTGCACTTCTATTGGCAGACTCAAATCTGCCACAAGGGCTCTTTTCAGACCAAACGCGTAGCTTACAAAGCCAGGCACTCTCACAGCTCAACTTACCATTCAAATGTCCCAAGGGCATGGACGCAACTGTGCCATGCTCTGGTGCCACGGCCATGTCTGCAGCTTCAGTGTCAGAGGTGGCCTGCACACCAAGGAATACAGAAACATGAATAAAAATGGCACCAGGGCGAAGATCTGCTAACAGTTGTTGAGATAGAGGCGGGAAGGTTTCCGAAACTCAAGAATACTGCCGTATTCACACCTGCAATCGCCCCCAAGCAAGCACTTAACTAAGCCCTATTGATTTATTACCACACAGCACCCAGAAACCAAAGGTAACTGATGTGCGGTGCCAAGTAAAGCTATTAAATGCTGAAGATACTTTTGGTGGCCTAACTCTTGCACACAGGTGTCATAGCCAACACAAATAAGCATGCTGCATTTTACTCTAGACATTAAAAACCGAGGAGGCTTCAATTTTTAGTTCGAAGAGAATATGAAGCGAATTGCCATTGTATTAAAATACTTTTGAAACATTCGACTGTCAATGCAAATAAATATAACCAAATTATGTGTGTCGCGCATTTCGACCCAGCCCACTTATCTCCATAACATCGAACTAAAACAAGCGTCTTCATACCGCTATTTAGGCATTCACATAACAGGTGATCTAACTTTGTCTTTTCACATCACTTCCATAATTAACAATGCCAACCGTGCTCTCTGCTACCTTCGTCGCAACTTTTTTTTCTGCTCCCACGTCACTGAAACTTCTCTAAAATCTCTAGTCTGCAGTAAGTTAAAATATGCTGCGTCCATTCGGGATCCCTTCACTGAAAACCTAATCAGTGCCCTCAAACTAATTCAGAATAACTCTGCACGTTTCATCCTTCAAAACTGTAACCACACCGCCAGCGCAACATCTATGAAAAATACATTACAGTTAACTTCTCTTGCTAGCCGTCGAAAGTATGCTCGTCTTTGTTTACTTCATAAAATGATGTACCCATAACCCAAGTCTGCGCAGCGATCTTATACCCCTTCCACCTTTTTCGTCACAAGTTGATCATTCCAATAAAATTGGTTTCCTTTCTCTAAAGCTGAACGTGCAGCAGAGTCTTTCCTCCCACAAACAGCAAAGGACTGGAACCACATTCCCGGAACTACTGCCTCCGTCATCGATCATGTTTTTGTTCTGCATTAAATTAAATTGTATGATTAGAATTGAAACACCCTATACATAACCACTGTATACAACCACTTCCCTCTTCAATGCCATCGAGCCTAGAGGGTAAATAAATAAAATGAAGTGAAGCCCGAATTAATAGCACATTATTCACCTCAATGTTCAAAATGCTTGAATATTGCACAACTACAGCAGAACCCCATTGTTGTGTTCCCGAGTGCTGCATTTTCCTGGCTGCTGCACTCTTGTGGTCGAGTCCCAGCATGACTCTCATAGGGTTCCATGCATTAGAAACCTGCTGTTACGTCGTAACTTCGGGCACGTTTCCGCATGATACATCGTGAACTGGCTCACCAAGCAGGCCTACATGACAAGTGGGGACGACCATGTTTGCTTTTAAGGCAGCTTGATTTGGCTTGGCACATCCAGCGGCCCGTGAACTGCATCAGGCAGACAGCGTTCGGGCAGGCTGCACCATCATCAGCAGCAGTGTTTTTTTTTTTTTTTTTTTCGTCTTTATTTTTCCTTGTGATTTCCTTGCGAGTAAAGAGTGCTACCTCAGCTGTCATCGTCAGTGCATGTGTGACGTTCACTCGCGTATTTTCCTGCTGTGCCGCACTGTGCGATGCGCAAGGGCTGAATTGAGCCTAATCAATCTCCCATCTAGCGCCGTGCCAACCGCTCCACGCCACAATGTGAATTGCTGTGGGTTAGCAGCAGCTGCCTCATACCCCTGGCCGCCTTCTCCAGCCTAAATGGTGCACGTGCGTGAGAACTTGTTTGTTGTAGAGGAGTACTGTAGTTGTGTTGTGGTGTAATGGCACCAAGAAAGCGCAAAGCACTTTTGCTGGAGAAGCTGAACATTCTGCGCACTGTAGAGGCAAACCCGACGCAAAAGCGGGTGTACATCGTGAAAGAACTGGGACTCATGCCATCCACCCTGAACTCCATTATTTTGAAAAAAAGAGACATTGAAGCAAACGCCTGATCCTTAGACATCAAAAGCAAGCAAGCAAGCCCGCAGTGCAGGACACATGCAGGGTGTGAGGCTGTTTAGAAATGGTTTAAACAAGCAGGAGCTACAGGTGTGAATTTTGACGGCACCATTTTGAGTGAAAAAGCTTGGGATAGACGATTTTACTGCATTGAATGGCTGTGGCAGAGTGTGTCTAAGTGAACAGTGGCGACAAGAAAGAGGTAGAGGGTGAGCCGCTTCCAAAGCCAATCTTTACGTCAGCTATAACAGCATTAGATTCTGAGGCGTTATGTTCGCGACAATCACGAGAGCTATACAGCACTGCAAGTGTTTGAGAAGGGCGCTGTGTTCACCGGGCACGAGAAAATGCGGCAGACAACTCTGATAGATTTTTTCAAGCGCTAGCGCTGCAATAAACGCGTTCAGTTATCCACTACTGTAGTTTTTCAATTTGTCCCATTTCCTGGCTCTTGCATTTTTGTTTTCTTTTTGCGGACCTGTGAAAAATGTATCTGCATGGTTCTACTGTACATGAGAAATCCTAGATTGATAGCATTTTTGAGGTTTGGCAACACACAAGAAAAACTTTCACTGCCTCATCCAATCAAATCAACCTGCTTCCTCACAAGGATCCTTTTATATTGGCTCCTTGCAACCTACTGAGATTTAAGTTAGGCACAGGAACACATGCACTGAAATGTTTGCCAAAATGCCAATGCCAAAGTATGTTCATTGAGATGCCAATGATGTAGGTGCCCGCCAGAGGAGACTCCAATTTGGCTAACGAGAACTTCTTGGGCTTGTTGGTAGCTCACTATTTTAAATTTAAAGGTGCCGAAACTGCACGCGCGCACAGAAGAGAAGAAACGGGCGCTCTGTCCCGTTTTTCTTCTTATGCGTGCGCGTGTGGTTTTGGCACAGTTATATTTAAAATAATGATCCAATTTGGCTAGTTTGCAGACAGACATGCAAATCAATCTGCCAGTTTTCTCCGCGACTTTTTTTTAGCGGAGGTTCTCTGTCAGATCACACTTGCCTTCTCGGGGGCAGCTGCAGCGAACGAAGCAAGGTGCGCAGAAGGAACAGCGAAGGTCGTCTCCGCATTGGCAACACCCTGGCACCTTTCATCGGTATACAGGTCCAACTCTGCAGCCTTTTCACCTATGACTGGGGACTCTTGAGTGAGCAGTAAGTCTGGTGTGGCAGCTGCACAAAGGCCGCAATAAGACTGGAGCTCTAGGGCGACAGTCAACACAACTGGCACAAAGTACCACCAAACAACTTAAAATACATGGCAGGTTTAGGCCAGAATAAATGAGAAACATTGAGGTATAACATGAAGAGATAAAACCTAGAATGCTCATACACACTGCGTTGACATGTGCAAAGGTTAAGTGCTAATGATAACAGCGATCCCCTAATCATTCTGAGTATTGCTGGCATGATGTTTGAAAAGGTGCAGACTGAAAAAGCACCGATGGAGATAAGATGTATTTACTGTGCGAATACATGTGCTGTCACAGATTTCTGAGGCATGCAAAAATCATGCCTGGGCACCAATTTTGACATTGCAAGAGACCAATGCTCACAGATTATTGGAAATACACTGCATTCATAAACTATCCAATACAATCCCACAATGTTTGGCCCTCTTTCACTATGACGAAGTTCCGCATTATAGATATTTTTTGCAGGCAGCACGAATTTCATTGAAGAATACAGTCAAACCCGGATATATTGAATCTGGATAATCCGAATTTTGGCTATATCGAATTCATGGAATATCCCCTTGAAAATTCCAAGCAAAGATAAAGGAAAGCTGTGTTATCGAACTCAATTTCACCGGTCATTCGATATATATAGAACTCTACAATACACACTGGAAGGTGCGCTTTCCCCAAAGACGATCGCATCACCCTTGGCCGTTTGAAGAGAGACGTTTTCAAGCCACGCACAGAAGGAATGAGAGGAGCACTTCTGCGACGGCTGGTCTAGGGCAGCGCCACACCCTTTCCCCAAAGGCGCGTGCATCAGCGGTGATCATTTGTCGCGAGCCAGCACGCGACGTATGCAAGCCATGTGCATAAAAGAAAAAGAGGGAAACAGTTTGGCAACGGCCGGTACGGAGCAGACGCAGCCAATGGAGCCGTGGTGTTCGGGAGAGGGGAAAAATGAGATAGAGCGAAGCTCAAGGGTATGCCCATTCTTCTGATCTTTCTCTCCTTCCTCTCTCTTTGTGTGAATTTGCAGAAAATCAAGACACTGCTGTTTGCACAGCACCGCTATCCCACAACAAATGCGACCCAGCTAAAGACTTAACAAATAAAGCACTAAAGCAGACTGACCGAAGGCCGACCAGACGTAAAGAAACGTTTCACAGCAAAAGTGCGTTTCATGATGCTAATGCAGCACTGTTGCGGCGCTAAATATTGCAATGACAAAATTCTATATATTATTTCTATAAATGTATTCAAGTAAATGCTTTTATGCACAGTTAAATCAAGAATAACAATGAAAAAAACCACTGCCCATCGCCCATCGCATTG
This sequence comes from Amblyomma maculatum, assembly GCF_055883805.1. Classification (NCBI taxonomy): domain Eukaryota; kingdom Metazoa; phylum Arthropoda; class Arachnida; order Ixodida; family Ixodidae; genus Amblyomma; species Amblyomma maculatum. The sequence goes on from NC_139352.1 coordinate 12,475,703, forward strand.
AGTAGGCAGGGCCATGGTGGTAGGGACATGTTTTCAAATGACTTCTCGTGCATATCTGAGGATTACAATTGCTGGAAACATTTTCCAAGAATGCTGGCACATTTTGTCATTGAAATTGAAAAACGAAACTTTTGGTCACTTTTGCCCTCCATCCCCACCTTAATGCAATTGGCCTACAAGGAAGCAAGGGCACATTAAAGCATAAAACAGCACCGGAACAACTGTTGGTGTAAACTCACCAAGACTGCTGCCATCGTCCGCCTCTAGAAAGGAAGGCAGCCTGGGCAAGTCTCTTTTTGCCTTATCAGAGGGCAGTGAAGTAAGCAAGTCAGTTACAACTCCGCTGTTGTCCACCATTCCTTTTAGCAGTGCTGTTCTCAAGTTTGTGCCAGTTGGAATGATGCTGGCGTTCGACCGTGCCTTCGGGGCAGGAGAGACTAGAGATATCAACCATTCTCCACTGTCAGAGTGAGCACTGTAATGGCATGCAAAAAAAATTGCATACTTATTGGTCCCGCACACTTTAATAAATGCCAATACTAACAGCACACTCACCAAGGTGGAAACCAACTCACCAAGGTGGAAACCAAACTACTAAAGGGATGCTGAAGAGCATCTGAAGTTGGTGCATATAGATTGAATACTGCACCCTAACAACACAGAGGCTACTTTTAGTTAAGAATGCTTTTATATTTAGGCTTTTACTTCTCATTTCAGCTTTTATTCATTGCAGTCAAGAGAGCTTTTCTGTTTATTTTTAAGACACAAGAGTTAAAAATTAAATGCAGGCTCTGTCACTACAGCCCATTTTCACAAGCAAACTGCCATGAACAGACGACAGTATCCAAACATGGACCTAGACCACGCCGTTAAACACTTCCAAAGATTGATCTTTTGCCATTTTGACTTCAGCTTAAACCACGTGATGGGAAAAGCAACATTTAATTTTTAATCCAGTTTTGCTCAGTAGTAAGAGTCATTTGCTGCTGAACAGACATTTACAATGCCATGAAGAGCTGCGCAATCGATGCAGGTTTTCAGCACCCCTTTACAACAATATGTACAGCAGTTTTGGTTTGGTTTGGTTCGTGGGGTTTAACGTCCCAAAGCGACTCAGGCTATGAGAGACGCCGTAGTGGAGGACTCCGGAAATTTCGACCACCTAGTACACTTAACCCAAATGCTAGACAGCGTGGCCTGGACTGCTGCCAGCACAGCGAAGTGTTGGCTACTGATGCCAAGCTCCTCTGCATGTTTGACGCAAAAAAGTAGTCATATCAAACAGCACTTCAGCCATCGTCAGTTTCCATAAATGCATAGAGGCAACTGTCACAGCTCCAGTGGCCAACGCTTTGCGGTGCTGGCGTCAGTCCAGGCCACGCTGCTGAGCATTTGGATTAAGCGTGCCAACGACTGCACAACACTCTGTATAGATATGAGCAATATATTTACAAAGCGCGACATCTGGTGCTAAGCACTGAATCCAAATAGATGCCTGATGCTACAGTAGCAAGAGTGAGACTTTCATGCAATGTAGAGCATGCCAGTTTGACTGCACTGCTGCAAAACAGGCCCCTGACTGGACCATGCAGTTTTCAGAAAGTTCGGATGTGTTGTCAGAACACAAAACTGCACTCCCAAGGTAGAAGAAAAAAAAAAAAAAAGAACTACTGTCTAACAATTCATTATAACCAAATAGTTAATTCATTAAGAATTTTTGCTAGAAGCACAAGCTGATCTGCAGTTCCACAGTTGCCATCAAAAGTTCTCTTAATGCTGAGTATATTGACAGTGCTAATTTTCTTTTTTTCTATAATGTTTATTGCCTCAGAAGATAAAGGAATATGTAAAAAGGTAAAAAGAGAAGGTATTAAATGAAAGAAAAAAAGGCTGGCCAATCTAATAAAGTCAAAGAGGGAACAATTATGTGGCCCCTACATCCAAGCAATATCAGATTACTGGATGTTTGGAGAGAGCCCCACTGCTGCCAGGTGCTGACTTCTCATTGGCTCCGGTGCCGCTGGGTATATTCACAAAAAGTGGTGGATACCTATCTTACTCCGTACTTTGGAAGTTGCAGACAGCGCACCCCAGGTGCAGATTTAAGTGTGAAAAATGAGGCCACGTTCAAGTGACAGCGGGAATAAGGACAACTCCGACCTGTATTATCCAAAGTGCAACCTCCTCTGCGTAGGTTTAAGACAACGGGGCAGGGTTACAGCACATGAAGACACAAGGGCACGTGCACGCACCAGAGGTTTTCCTTTCTTGTGAAAAGAAGAGCAGCATAGTCCATACTGAGAAAAAGTGACATTAATGAGGGTAAGGTTGCCAGGTAGGCTGAAGAATCTACAGAGCTTTGTGAACAAGTCACGGGTAGGTCACATAGGAACCACTCAATTCGAATGATTTTCAGGATGAGAGTCGCCAGGCAATGTATATTCTGGCAGAGTTCTGGGCTGCAAATTATACGTCCGAGTGCTCGTGTTACTTGAAGGGCATCTGTGCGGATGACAATTTTGGCTGTAGGCAGCAAGCCAACGGCGGCTACAGAGCGAAGCACTTGTTGGACGGAAACCAGCTCAGAAAGAAAAAGGAGGTTCTATGAACTGGAACTCTGGATGTCTCAGTAATTCAGAGCATCTTTTTTTGCACAAGTGCACATTTTCAAATTAGACTAACAAAAAAAGCTTAGATTACAACTAATAATATAGGTATATTCAGGTGCATCTGAACAAAGCAACTGCGCTTCGAGCAACATGTCATGAGGCCATCCCGCAGCCAAACTGCTGGCGGATTTAGTACATGCTCAGAAACACCGCTCTGCTCCTACAGCTTTCTCTTCAAGCGCGAATAAAAGCCGTTGCCGAGCATATAGTCCACACCTCTGGAATGACTGACTTCGGGCCAATAGAGACAAGGATAGGAGAGTTAATGGAATAAACACCACTAACTTTCTCCAGAAAGACTGCACAGATACACCTCCAAATTACACATAAGAGCAAAAGAAATCTAAGATTTATATGGAAGGCACAGTCTGAATAGTTACACTGCAGAATTATTAAGGCACCAGAATGTGGGCTACCACTTCACTGATAACTTGTTAAGCACCCTATCCACTAGCACGCGTGAACATTTCAAAGCAACGCACCCACAGGCATCACTTTGAAACCACTGGTTGGGAATAAGTGTTTGCCACAACATAGGCCCTTTTTTTTTTCTTGAAGCAACGTTTTGGCTCATGGCCCCTTTTCCCAAGCATTTCACCCCAGAAGAGCCGGGAGCCAGGCCGGGGGAAATCTTGTACCCATTGGAAACCGGTGAATACCCGGCGGCACTGGGGATCGAACCCCGTACCTCCCGGATGCAGCTAGCACAGAACCGGGTTAAGTGGAGAAATACGGGAGAGGCCTTCGCCCTGCAATGGGTATAGTCATGCTGATGATGATGGTGATGACAACATAGGACTCACGACGGCTCTCTCCTTGTGGGCTGCTCTGGAGAAGGAAAAAGGCGGCGGGGCATCCGGTCTGCATCCTCCTCTGAAGCTGAGCCAGAAACTGAGAGGTCAATGAGTGTGGGCTGGCGAGTATCAATGAGGGGAGTGGACCCCAGCTCTTCAAGCACTTGGATGACGCGCTTCATCTCACGCTCCACCATCGAGTGGCTCATTGGAGGAGTCTGCTGGAGAGTGGCCGGATCAGTATCCTGGGCAAAAGAGAATGGCTAGGTTGAAACCTTCGAAAGTGATGCTCAAATTAGAGGCAGTGCCCCCATGTTGAAAAGACAGTTCTGAACAGAACAACAGGCCAGGGAGCTTGAAAAGAAGGCATGCATTGAGAACTTGCATTCTTGCTAAATTTAAGCCTCACTATACTTTGACTTTTTATTTCCACAACAATTTTGTTGCATATTATAATTAAACAATGGCAAAAACAGATGTTTTATGATTACATCAGCAACATTCATATGCAATCATTTTATATTCATTTTAAAATATTAGAACTTGAATGATAGCACCAGTGATGAATCATAAGCAAAATGCTAATGAAATAGGCATGTGTTCTTAATATAGCTCTTGATTCAGATAATTTAACATACACAAGCATACTGCTTTCCACGGATGCTCATTTGAGAAAAAAAATCTGTCCTCCGGCCCCAGGAAAGCATGACAAGAGTTCCCAGACGAATATATACAACACGTGGCTTGCAGAACCAAGCTGCATACTTATGCTTGTTCGTGGTGCCCATTTTTTTCCCAGAGCAAATAAAAACAAGACAAAATGCCTGTTGGCAATCAAAAATTACCATATGGTAGCCTATCAGCTTGTCCTTTCAAGGGCGGAAGGCGCCACTCGATACGAGGTATTTAGCTCAAAGATGTTTAGTTTACCCGATAGCATTCATTCCATTTGCTAAAAAGACAGATACGAGTCACTGCTGTGCAAACCGAGCAAGCAGGATACAGCGTGGAAACACTGGGGCCGGTCAAATCAACGCGGGCCCCGCTAGATTTGTTGCACCTAAAGGTAACAGGATGCCACGTAATAAGCAAACAACTCTGCTCTAAGCTTTCTTTTTATTCTCTTTAAGAGAAAAATTTATCGTTAATTAAATAGCACCTGGCATTTCAATTGCTTTATATTTTTTCCCTAGTGCTGTAAGACACTTCTTTGTAACCAAGAATTTATTGCAGTGCTGCCTTCAAGAAGAAATCGTTCAAGCTGCAGAGTGCACATGTTAGCACTTTGCCTCTCTATGCCCTCGTGGGCCACCGACGCAAAGAGGATGACCAGGAACAGGCCTTTCCCAAAAGTCCACCACATTCAGTGGCCATCATGACCCAGATAATATGAAACACCACAATGGAGTTTGCTGAGCCACATCAGACCACCATATTTTGGCCAAAGCCCAATCTTAGCCCTAGCTGGGTCTGACAAGTGTGGTGCTTCGGAGGTCTTTATCTCGTTTTGAAAAATAACTGGTGGGAAACTGAAAGCCCAAAAACAAATATTTGGCAAGATGTACAAAGGTTTTTTTAAGGGTGGGGCCGCACCCACCCACCTGTTAGGACTGCCACTGGAAAAGGCCGTCAGGTTATGCAAATCAGAGATCATGTAAACTGAATTTGACATGTAACGAGACTTTCCCCATCTGCCACTACAGTTGGGAGTGTAGTGGCAGTAATGATTCGCAAGGTCAGGCAGCATGCACGCAACAGAAATACCTAGGAAAGCAGAAGATGAGACAGCCACTGATGTAGTTCAGTAGGCAGAGCAGAGCACATGTCACATGTGGACGTCACGAGTTGAAAAGTAGGATTACCGAGTAAGGATTAGAACTCCTCTCACCGCAAAAAGCTTTGGCATTGAACTACACAGCCACATTCTTTCAACAAAAAAAGAAAAAAAAAAAAAAAAAAACCCAAGTCACACACTGTTCGCAAGGTTGTGCCCCATTTGCCAATTTCCCCTTTAATGGCAAGAAGAGGGAGAGAAAGACGCACGCCACAACATCAGTCGTCCAATGACGACCCACAACAGATACAAATTCGGTGGCTGGCTAGCCCCCGCCAGCAAGCTGCGTTGACCTACCGTCCCAGCCCCATAGGGCCAGAAACTGCCACCCTTCACCCCCCACCACTGCTGCATTCATAAGAATGTGTTCCCACATGGATATCTACTATGACCAAATCCAAAGTTTAAGTGCAGCAACAATACTCACTGTATGGCTGTAATCCATGGCACCCAATACCTGGAAAGCAAGAAAAAAAGGAAAAGTAGACTACAGTATATACGCTATTCATGTTTGGTATTAACATGAACACTTCCCAAAAACTACAAAACAGTTTTCCCTATATTGCCACAGCAAGGAAGCCACATTATCCACGCTACTAAACACAAAGGAAAATGAGAGCAAGAAGGCCACATAACCTTTATCAACACTCACATAGCCAGCATTTTGAAGAAATGCTACTAGCAGTAATTTGCACTGCTTAACTTTAGTAAACATCAGCCTGTAAATAGGACTGCATGGACTGCAATCCTTCAAAGCTATCAACATGCTTTTAAGAGAAGCTCGAAGCTCATTTGCATTTGAGCTGTGAGGTAGCACCTGTTAGTGCTGTACAGTGCCCCTTGCACATTGCTAGTGGCACAGTCAAGGACTGGGGAACATGACCTGTCACTCCTTGGTCACACACAGCCTGCTCTAACCCTCAAAGCTGGAAACGAAGGGTTGGGTGGTAGAAAGCAGTCATGACAGAACATGTTGGTACGTATCCTCGGAATAAAGACTATAACAAAAACAATGCTATAATGCATTTGCAGTTAGCTTACGAATTCAAAAATAAAAGCCCGCAGGCAATAAAAATCGTGCAGCATTCTGCACAAGTAGCGACAAGAATGGAACTCCACCGGTGGGCAGCAGAATTAAGCTTAAAAACACACTTTGAAAAGCAGCATAACCCCAGTAAATTACGAATACCACGGCAACATTAGCGTGCCGACTTTAGAATTGAGGAACTGCTTAATTAAATGCAGCAGGCCTGTAACCACCCGACCTGTTTCACAGCAGTGCCACGGGCAAGACACTAGCCGAGAAGCAACCAACGCTAAAAAACACGGTATCTCCACAGTACAATGTGGAAATGAAGTTCAAGGGCGGGCGGCACTACTGCCAAAGCCGGCAGAAATATAACGGCACAGAAAGAGCAGCTAGCGAAGATGGGCAGCTGTGGCCGCCCGCTTTGCAAGGCATATTTGCTATCTAATGCACCGAGACAAGCGCTGCAGTTAGTACACCGAGCAACCAGCCCCCTACGACCGAGAAAAGCTAATTAGACAGCAATACAATGACACTACCACGACTGTTGCAGCTGGACTTCGGGTTTGGCAAGGTATGCCGAGGGAGACATGTCCCAAAGTTCAAGCTGGCACCCAATCATCCCGACTAGGCCGGAAGAATGCCATTTTGCAGAAGATGGACACGATAAACGGCGGTTTGTTAGGGCGTACAAAGCGTTCCTAGGCAGCCTAACCACCTAAATAAGCTTAGCCTGAAATGTCAACAAGAAGCTTTGTTTCATAGTACTGCTATCAGGAGCTGGCACTGAGATTTCAAAAACGAGCCAGGACGAGCGAGGCCCGTCTAGCCGCCCATGTTATGTCACAAATGGAGCAAACGAGGGAATGTTAGCATGAGGAAGCACACTTACACCGCTTGTGGAAGCTAAGTGCCAACTGTTTCCGCAGTCTTGCCGTCAAGGCGAAGGCAGCTTACGTACGAATGCCCGTCGGCGCTGGTCGCAACCGTTTTATCCGCTCAAAAATCACGCGCTTCCATTCCACAGTGCAGAGCACTGAGTTGGGATAGTAGCGAAATGTAACCTTTCGTTCTGCCCGGTGTTGAAAACCAACCATTAAAAACGATAAGTTGTGCGGTTGTGGCGTTACGCGCGGCTGTTTTATCAAGCATTACACGCAAATCTTTGAATATTTTTGAAAATTATAGTTTACTTTTTTAAACATAGATGGCCACGCAAACGTTAAGTTGACGTTCAAACAATGGTCAAAAGGAAAGAGTTTTGCCGAGAGTAGTGCCACCTGAAGTTTTCATATCAGTACAGTGTTGTCAAACTTACTTTTTTTCCCTGCCGCCAAGTTTTTAGGCATTAAACTTTGACAGGTACGATCCGCGGAGTCATAATAATGACGGAGAAAACAGATATATCTTGCCTTTTTAGTCGATTTATAAATAATCTTCAGTGTCAGTGCTTGGTTTGGTCAGTGTTCATAGGTCAGGCTGACGGACTGGACTGGGCTTTGGGAGTTGCTGAGAAGCACCAGCTATAGTGCCAAGAATCCTACACCAGCTTTTATTGTCACAAAATGAAAGTAATTATTTCGGGCTGGGGCGAGTCTAGGGTGGCCTCCAGTCGCGAGCGACCTCTTGAGCTCGCGTGACGAGGGCCAGTTGAGTAGTTTTTCTTGGGCTGGCCAACAACTTGTCCCATTCCTCCACTGAGGGAGCTGGCAAGAGTGTCTTTGGAGGGGGATTGCTGGCGCATTCCCACAGTATATGGTCTTGAGTGGCCTGCGTCCCGTCACCGCAGTGCCGGCATGCAGGGTTGAATTCTCCGTTCGTAATTAACGATAATCGGTAGGGGCTAAGAATGGCCTTTGTTTGTAGGCGTCTGAGTGTCTTGCGCCCGGTCGAGGTCGGGGTGAGGGGCGGGGTACATGCATCTTAGCTCGCGATAAAAGTTTGTTATCTCCGCGTATGTGCGCGGCGCCTCGAGAGAACGCGAATGCGAGAATGCGAAGAGAATGCGAGAACGTGCCATTGTCTTTCCTGTGTGGTGCTGATGGTGGGAAACGAACCCACACCATCGGCACGTTGTTTTTCCTTCTACTTTGTATTTGATTACCTTTCCCCCTAAACAGATTACATTACTAATTTAGTTGAATACCAAAGTAAAAATTAAAAGAAAAAGAAATAAAGTACAATCCCAAATGCTTTCCTTGGCCTCGCCGACTGTTCTTTCCTTTGTCTATCGTAGAGTCACTTACAGTAGCAAAAATCTTCACTATATCAATCTTTTTTATATCAGGGTATTTACTATATATCAGTTGTCGGTGATGACATCGTCTGAAGATGCTATATAGCATCCTCAGATGATGTCTACTTACTAAATATAGCTTGTTGGTTTAAGAAACTCTAGAAAAATATTTTCCATCCTTCTCTTCGTATGATGTTTTTGCAGTTATCATTATTTATATTACCGCCTTTTCAATTTCATTTATGAATGCTATGAACATTGTTTGAATTCATGTGAAACCTAAAGCTTTTTAACAATATACCACACCGTCTTCCAGTGTTTCTAGTTCAGCAAAGAGCGTACTATGTTAAGAAATGCGCACAACAAAGTAAAGCGTGGCAAAAGTGCACACGCGCTGTCATACCACCATATACCTCCACTTCTGGCTACCACTGCTCGATGCTTTGTGCTGCCGAGTGCTGTGAATGATCGACCGTTTTTTTCATTCCCTATTTCTTGCTGCACTTATACTTTTTTAATCGACCACGTAACCTTTATAAATGCTCGTAGCTGCTTTACTTCTTTATTCTGTCCCTGCACATTGCATATGTTTCGCCTCGCGGCTCCAAGGACCTCACAAAGCTGGCTTTCCTGGAAGCTCAATGACTACTGGTGCTTAAGCCATCCTAAAAAAGTACCACTTAAGCGTTATTTTAATGCAGAAATTAATTTAACGGCTACGTTTTTACCTCTCATAGTCCATCACGGTTCCATCCAACAAGGCTACAGAACATCCACAGGTGCCCTAGTGAGGCTCAGGGGAGTTTCGAAGATTCTCGTGTGTTGTATTACTTCTATTATATCCTCAAGTGAAGCAGTACTATTGCAAAGGTTTTTTGATTACTATTTAGAATAATGGCACTGCAAAAGCCACAAGATTGTCAGTCTGGGAGAGATATACTGCAGTAGGATGATCAGTTGGAACAGTTCGTAGTGATTCTGAAGAACAGAAGATTGGGCTAGTTGCTTTGTATCCACAGCACTAATAGAAGGAGACAAAGAAAGGAATGATGCAATCTGTCCATGTTGCATCATTCGCAATTCCTTGTCCCCGTCTGTTAGCGCTGTGAATAGAAAATTGTGGTGGTGATTCATTTTGGGTGGAACACATATGGATGAAGCTCTTGTCCATGTGCTTCTTGGTCCTCTGTCTGCCATCACTTTGAACTGTGTTTCACCCCGTATGAATAGTCAGGGAAAGTTTCTAGTGCATATGCCCTGGTAGCAAAGATTGGTGCCAAAACAAGTATCATATGGCAGTGTCAGCAAATGGCGCCACTTGTCTGCGAGGTGGTCAGAAATTTGTTACCTCGGGATAAAAGAGTTCATGTCCACTGGCTGCTCACTATTCTATACTAAGCCAATCCAGCACTCGTGCCTTAATGACCATTTTCATTTTGGAAGTGTCGCTCGTCAACTACCAACTGTTTTTCTAAGACACTATTATCTCACATAATGGAGTTGTCATTGGAGGAACCTTCCACAAGTACTGCTGCCAACCACCAAGAATGCGATCACCTTCGAAAATGACAGGCAAGATGGCAACAAAACATTGGTCAGCAGAAATACATTCCTGCAGTGTGTGGGGCTCCGCAGCCCCTTTAGATGTTTTAAACCACGCGCGCGTCTTTCTATTTGTATTGTTTCCACGGGCAGCGCGAGTGCGCATGAGCAAGCAGATAATCTTGGGGGGCGTGATGTTAGCAGCGACAGACCATAGAGAAAGAGATTTCTCTATGGACAGACGAGGGTAGATAAGCGAGTCAGAAACGAGGCGCGTGGCTTTTTTTGCCCCGGCGGAAAGGCCGGCGCGGGGCAACCGGCGAGCGTCGTGGGCCAGCAGGGTGTGCACGGACGACCGAAAGAAGATCGCCGACGCGAAGATGGAAGCAGTGCCTGCAGGAACAGCCTAGGCGTATTTCTGTGAGTTGCTGTGCCGCGAGGAGCAATCTTTCTTGTGTCGTATTCAGATATGTGGCGCAAAAAACACAAACACAGGAGAAGATACACAACACACGCGCACACTACCAACTGTAATTAGAATTTGAAAACAGTTCCTCTTCTACACTCAGGCACAACTCATCTTCCTCTTCTTTGCCAAAGGGATAATGGCACTCTCTTCCTCGCGGACCTTAACATCGTCCAAACATGGTATTGACCAATCTCATATCTTCCTCTTCTTCCTCTTCTTTATCAGGGGGATAGTGGCACTTTCTTCCTAACAGGCGATATACCTCTTCCAAACATGACAGTCACAAATTCTCACTGTCTTGTTACCGCACACCTCTGCTTTGCCCAGTAACTCATACCACGCTGGACAAGCAAATATCACCACATTGTCACATAGTCATACACTAAACACCACCGCCACACATATCCAGGACATGTCCATCCACACCACATAACTTGTGTCCAAGAATAACAACTTTACGCCAAGAATAACAGCTTGAGGCCCGATAGTAATCTCGTTCTTTGCATTACTCAGGTGGTTTGCTCAATAAAATTAAATTCTTTTCTACGTAAACTCAACGAAGCTTCACTAATGCATCTCTCTTCTTTCTTCTGTATCCAATACGCCTCTAAAATTTCGCGTGCCATCTTATCCCGACTCTTGCCTAAAATGTTTAGCCTGCTAAAAAACGGCTCACACTTACACTTTTGGCAGTGCAAGGCTAAATTTGACCCTTTGCCATTTTCTATGGACTTCTCGTGTTCCCTCATTCTATCATTAACACATCTTCCTGTTTGCCCAATATATACTTTACCGCACGACATTTTAGAGGCGTATTGGATACAGAAGAAAGAAGAGAGATGCATTAGTGAAGCTTCGTTGAGTTTACGTAGAAAAGAATTTAATTTTATTGAGCAAACCACCTGAGTAATGGAAAGAACAAGATTACTATTGGGCCTCAAGCTGTTATTCTTGGCGTAAAGTTGTTATTCTTGAACACAAGTTATGTGGTGTGGATGCATGTCCTACTGGATATGTGTGGCGGTGGTGTTTAGTGTATGACTATGTGACATTGTGGTGATATTTGCTTGTCCAGCGTGGTATGAGTTACTGGGCAAAGCAGAGGTGTGCGGTAACAAGACAGCGAGAATTTGTGACTGTCATGTTTGGAAGAGGTATATCGCCTGTTAGGAAGAAAGTGCCACTATCCCCCTGATAAAAAAGAGGAAGAAGAGGAAGATGAGATTGGTCAATACCATGTTTGGACGATTGGCAAAGAAGAGGAAGATGAGAAGAAGAGGAAGATGAATTGTGCCTGAGTGTGGAAGAGGAAGTGTTTTCAAATTCTAATTACAGTTGGTAGTGTGCGCGTGTGTTGTGTATCTTCTCCTGTGTTTGTGTTTTTTGCGCCACATATCTGAATATGATTCAGCACCAACTAGCCCCTCAAGCCGTTATTTTGAGATTTCTTGTGTCGCCGTTAGCGCTTTGGCCCCATTGCTCGTTTTATTCGCTCCGCAGTGCGTTTTGTTTCGCCGCGGTAAGGCCCTGACATTCTTCCCGCTTTCCGTTGGTGTTCTATTGTCGCGCGCATGAACAACCTGTTCTCAGCGCAGTAGCGCCTTATGTTTCTCTGATTTGCTTTTTTTGTTTATCCGGAATAAACCAGTGTTTTTAAGAGACTGGATTTGTCACTCGTCGGGCGAGACCATATAGCTCGCGGACACGTTTTTTGAAGGCAAGGCCTTCAAGTGGAATAATCTAGCATACCATGGATTAGCCCGCTAATTATTTTTATGGAAAATGAATTTGTCTTACGATCCTAGGTAGGACAGAAGACAAATTCCAGATGCATTTTACTATTTCTGGTTTTTACTAAAAGTATCTCGATCATAAGAAAAATATTGTACAGATGTCTATGGAAGATGAACAGGGACTGCCATTTCGCTTTACTACATCCGAGTACAGATGGCTAATCGAGAACTCAATTGAAACAGGATTCACTTCATGCTGTCTCGTGTGCTCACGAAACACTAAAATAGCTTTCATAATTTTGGGCAATAAAAATCAATACACAATAAAAAAGGCATTTAATCAGCTGCCACAGTAGCAATGACCTTTGTTCATTAATTTTGCTAAGGCATGTTAATGAAATGACTAAGCAATTTCAGCATTGGGCACAGGTATGAAACACAAGTATGGGAACACAAGGCAGTCAAAGTTCTGAAAAAAAAAGTAGGAGGACACTTAAGCTCCACATTTAAGGTTTGGTTTAGTTGATGGGGTTTAAAGTTCAAAGCGACTCAGGCTATATGAGATGCCGTAGTGGAGGGCTCCAGACATTTTAACCACCTGAGGTTTTTTTACTGTGCGCTGACATCACACAGCACATGGTATGACGAGATAGTGGTACCTCGTTCGTGTACATGTAATCAGCATCCAAGAGCACTGGTTGCTATAATTTGACCCTTCTAACTCAAATGAGAAAAGTTGGCTTCTTCCAACTTGCTGATTATATGTGGTCTCATTAAGCCATACTAACAATTAAAGAACCAGTGCTTGGCTATGTCACCTGCCAGCACCATGCCCATATGCTTTTTCGCTCAAATGCTAACGGCAACGCAGATGCCGGATTTTCTAGGTAGTGCTACTGCATTTTATCACTATTACATTTAAACAAACAAACAAAAAAAAAAAGAAAACATTATCAGTACAGCTAACAAAATGTATGTGCATTACACAAAGAGATACCTTTCATGCAATAACCAGACCACCTTTTTAAGCAATTAAGAAAAACCAAGAGGGCTAATTTTATGTTTTTTGCTCTTTCCAGTGTACATGGCATATGGTTACAATATCTATCAAGAAGGAAAAGAGAATCCATTTGACCTTGAACACTAATGCCACAAATGATATTGGTTTTCAGCTCCTTTGACACATTCATTTTGTTTTCATCACCCACATTAAATGATTTATCAAATTTTTGCCACAGCCTGGGATCTGATGGAATGCCGCATGGTAAGGAAGTAGCATAGTTGAATGAGGGAACCATCTGTCAATGGCCACTATAGAAACTTTAGTTGGTGAGTCTGACTTGTTGGTCAGTGGCCTAATGTTCACTCTGCAATTTTTCATAAATTTCAGAACTGTTCCAATCCACAAAAATTTTTGTATATAACAACCCACTCATCCAATTGAGCTCTACACACTATGAAAATTAGTGTCAAAATGCTACTTGGCAAGGTATGCAGCAGGGGTGGGCTGAAAATTCCTGCTTAAAAATAAATTTAAGCATGTAGTTGATCTATTTTGTGCTGTCTAGCACACATAATTATGCATTGATAACTTACCTATGTGTCAATAAATTGATTTTTTTGTGGTTTTGTTAACAGATACAAGACAGAAAGAATGCATAAGAGAACAGCAATTACTGCATAAGACTGATTGTTTTTTCCTCAGTGCAGAAGTAAAGTACAAAGTTTGCAAAACTGCTACATGATCATAACAAGAAAATGTCTGCAAACGCAGTAACTAGGACGTGTTAACTAGGAAAAAGCACAAAGAGCAAACAAAAATACACATAAATGCTTCATAAGTGATACACCATGAAGCAGAATTAAGGCCAAGCCGTGAATAGGAATGAAATTTTTAACAAAGCCAAGAAATAATTATGATGCACTGATTCAAGAAGATGAACAGACCTAAATATAAAGGCCAACAAAACAAAAATTGAGCAAGACTGACATATTCCTTGGACAAATTGTGGTAAGCAATAGAAAATCAAAACCAGAACCAAAGACTCATTTTTCCAGTGCACAAGAAATATATATTCAAATTAGGTCATACCCTGCTTGCCTGTCTCGTTTCTAAGTAGGATTTTCAATTTGTTTTTCTGCTGTCAAACCACAACAGGGAAAAAGATAAACATTTAAAACAACGTTAGATGCTAAACACACAAAACTGAATATTCAGAGCCATTCATCCAGAAGTTTGTAACTTGTCAGAAACATTGGACCAGCAGGACTTGCATCACCGTGGATATCATCAAACTATTCTCCTGCTTCGCATGTGATGACCATTAAGTAGAATTAAGGCCGAGCACTGAACAGGAATGCATATTTTAACAAAGCAAAAAATAATTGTGACTATGAACTATAAAATTTAGTAAAACTTATCGGTCACACTGGCAGAAACTCAAAGTGCACAATTTTTTGCTACAAACTGTACTATATGATGCTCTGCACCATTATGAAACAGCAGATGGCTTTAGGTGAGCATATTCTGCTTACAGTATGAGATTCAACATGGTGCCAAAACACTACCAAGTCTTTCTATTCTCATGTGTCTGCAAATGACGGCACAGGCCTGACTTTGAAGCAAAAACCATAGGACACAAATGGCAATGGTACGGCCTCTCGCCTGTGTGTATACGAATGTGGCGTGTCAGATCAGTGCTCGCTCTAAAATTCTTGCCACAATGATTGCAATGGTACGGCTTTTCTCCAGTGTGAGTTCGAAGGTGTGTCGCAAGGTTGCTGCTTTCTGTGAAGTTCATGCCACAATGTATGCACCGAAAGGGGCGCTCCCCAATGTGTCTTCTCTGGTGCTTCTTTAAGTCGTAGAGATGAGCCGTGGCATAGCCACACTCGGGACACGTGTGGTGCCGCCTTCCAACCTTGATCTTTTGTTGAGGCAGTGCATCACAGCTCCTACGAGCTGCCTCGAAGCCTGCACAATGAAATGAAGTGCACACATCTTAAATTATGACAAAAATAGCAACATGCTGTCCTTGACCCGTCTCAACACAATTAATGAGCAGCGAAGTGACCCTTATACATGCAGACATGTGATGCATAAAAATTATTATATCCATGTTCAGGAGAAAAAAATAGCTACCTTTGTATTAAAAAGGAACATGAAACAGGAAAAATAGCACTTTTTATTCTTCGCTTTTTTTTTAGAAAGCTCCTTGCAAATAATTACCCTTGCAAGCTAAAAATGCCAAATACAAAGCCAGATAAACATTCCATATTAACACTGCAAAAACAATAATTTTTTGATGAAAGATCTTAAATGAAAGAGCAGCACAGATGAATCCTCATGATGATTACTAATGCACAGCATGAGAGTGTGTTGCAGTTTTACACGAGGCATGGCTGTGGCGATAGTATAGTGCTCTCGCACCTGTGCCAGGGAAGCTGATGTGTTGGTTCTGGTGCTGGTTGGAAACCCTGTCACTCCAATTTTCGTGCAGACGAATAACCTTAGAGAATGAGGATGATATGTTTGCTGCGCAGTGCGACAGTTCTAGGCAAAATGTTTGGAGCTAGATGACCTCGAGACTTCGAATGGTAGAAGTAGAGCTTCCGCTCTAAAGCTATGATGGCCAATTTAATGTGGTTAGGATAAATGCATATTTGGTGCGTTAGCCCATTGGGTTACAATTTAGTTTCAGTTCAAGGATGTTTTCAAGTTTAGTCAAGCAGGCTCTAGACAGAGCAGTGAAATATAGGAACTGAGAACCTAAGTCTAGCGTACTATAATATGTTGGGGCTGCATAAGCAAAGCTAGAGCAGACTGTTTTTGATACATTGATCATTGACCAAATTTGTTGATGAAGATGATCAATGCAAAATACAGCTTGAAAGACTGGCATTTAAATACATGGGATGTTTGGTTGCGATGGTGGCACAGTGGTCTACTGCAGTTTTAAGCAAAACTTGTCTGCTCACGCCACTGTTGGATCGAAATCCACCTGTCACCATAATGTGTTTCATTTTAACTTAAGACAAAAGAGGGGTGCAAAAATAAAAATCACTCAAATTACTTATTGTGATTTCGAGTGCTGGCGCAGTGAAAAAGCTCTGATGTGGGAACCCACATAAGTTGTTAGCAAAATACAATAAAAAAATCAAAAATGGAACTGCAGCAAAAGAGCCTCAATTTTATGAGTGGAGACAAAATTTTTCTGTAGCAATCAAGATCATGAAAACAATACATATGCAATGTAGAGAGTCACTCCAGCATAACAATAACAATCAGTTCTTGACAACATGAAAACTGAGGTGATGCTCCATACAAACAGGATGGAAAACAAAAACCGAGAGGGAAATGAAGGATTCACAAAAGGCTAGGTTCACGACTAGTGAGAACTAAATGAAAGTCAATACGTAAAAGCCTACATTTACACACAGCTCAAAGCAAATTATTGTGCAAAGGTGACATAAAAAAAATGTAGCCAAGCAAAACAGCCGCTTCTAATAGCGATACTTTCTTAACATTGGGTTTCACTTTGTTCTTAATATACTTTGCAGTTAGAGAGGACATCAAGCATTTCAAATTCACTGCATCTTGCCTATTCAAGTAAGACAATGGGTGTTTGCAAATCACTGCATATGTGCTTGTTTTTCATTATTATAACTCTGAAACTGATGACAAAAACCCATTTCAAGGTATGTATACACTAACAATATATTAATTGATTGTGAATAAGGAAACTAAAATTTTGAGAATGTGCATTTCTTGTTGGAACTGCATCAGTGTTTCATTAGACAGCAAGGCATTAGATATCTGCAATTTTCCTCTGTTTCTAGATATCTCTCTTCACTTCTGCATAACAACCATGCCAAATGTCACGAGGTTTCTTCGCTAAATTGATTGTTTCCTTGACATAGTGTAAGGAGTAACACGACACCCTGTAGCCACTTTTGGAAAGGGATCCTAAGAGCATGAGACCAACGTGCTCAGTGCGTCCTTGGGAGAGAAATGTTCTACTACGCATTCATGCCATTCTAAACATTATGCATTTCACAATTTTTGCCCCCTGAGAGAATGCCATGACAGAAGATCCTCTGAGAATTAAGCGGAAAGTTGGAATAAAGAAAATCTAAAGATGCACTTTAATGCTCACACATTCGTTGATGAGGAATGCTTTTCATGAGCTGCAAAGCATCAGAAAAACAAAAGTTATATTGCAATGTTTAAAAAGAAATGCATGGCATTATTCTCTAAGAATTTGGCAATTCAGAAGAACAGGTGAAAGATGACAAAGCAACAATCTTTGACACATACAGCCATATTCAACAAATATGTCTTCACTCGAATTTCTACTCCAAGCAGCCCTCGAGGCCCATTTTTCGTTTCAGAAACTAACCCCCACATGAACAGCTCCTCCAGTGGAGTTGGTAACTGAAGTTTTCGGAGTTTCCTCAAGGATCTCAAGTTGGCAGCGGTGCTACCTTGGGTGCTCCTCGACCACCACTGCACTAAAACACGGTAAACGTCGCATTGTTCGCTCGCTAAGTAGACTCGTTCTACAGGTATATCAAACTTTCCACGAAAGTGAATACAGTGAAAGTGCACAGAACTTCTGGAACATTATGTGTGTGGCCATGGTTAGCCTCCTGACATCCCTGCCACTGATGCCGAGCGAGGACAACCATGATAATCTGCCACCAACCGTACTGTAGTTGATCAACACATTATCTGAAGAACGTTTCAGAGCCTACTGAGTGCCAAGTTCCAGTGTGCATTCGGCGGTTCAGCTTGCCAGGTGGTGGCTTCCACAGACGGCAGCAAACTTGTGGGAAACGGTTTGTTGCATACAGGAAGCTGGGGGCATCGAAAATGCAGTAAGCAGTGTGGACATCTGTGCTGCCTGTGTCAATTGGCTTTCCTGTTGCCCGGGGGTGGTAAGTACGTCTTTAGAAGCAGGGCACTGTTATGGGAGCGCATTGTTTAACTTGTTCTAGGGAGGGATATTACGCCTCCCAGCTCGCTTAGAAACCACAAGTGTCATTTGCACCTGGAGCCGAATTCGTTTATTTGGGCACATACGTTGCAACGCATTGCGAGGCAGCACACGTTTACATCACTCGGCCCCTAGCGCCCGAGCCCTCTGAGGGCGTGACAGGGATATCACACCAAATCTGAATAAACACAAATTTCACAGAATTTCTCAACACCTACATCATGCTCTACGTAAACTGTACATCAGAAGCAGTAACTGTTGCCAGACATAAAAGCGTTTCTGGTCGTTTCTCTCCACTGTCTTCCCTGTGAATCCCGTAAAATATGTTTTACTAGGCTATGAATGTCGAGGTTGCTTGTGAATGCTCTTCAGAAGACTTGACATGAAAAAATTAGTATGTTACGAGCAGTAGGAGGCAGTTTATGGGTCAAAATTTGGCTTTTATCTCATCCTCATACGCAATTTACACTGTTTCAAGTAAAGGAGGACTTCTCAAGACCTTATACCTTATCAGAGGAAACACCTAGGGGCATTCATGAATCTCAGTCAGCCCTGGAGTGGAGGAGCAGCTGTTTTCCCCACTCCAAATATTAGAGGTGGAGCATCAAGTCACATTTGTGAAAATGGGTGACAGTTTGAGAGGCTACTAATTAGAACACTATGCTTAAGGCTAAGGTATTTAGTGGAGATGGTCGGCAAAAACTATTTTTGCCATGAAAAAATAGTACATCTCAGCAATGTGACCTTGATATTATCGGCTGAAATGAGTAAAAGCGGTTTAAAAATCCACCCACTCATACGCCCTATTTTACAAGGTAGTGTGGCTCATAGAATAGTTTTACTTTGAAAGATTCGCATGTAAAAATTGATCTTTTTTTAATCTGATGCATTACCATTGGTCAGTTTCTTCATTTAACTAGTTCCCATTTTTGCTAGATGACAATTTCATGAGCACTTCAGACCATGCTTCCTACATTTTTAGCTCATGTCCCCAGATGCATTAGCAATACTGTCATATATGCTATATATCCACTGTACGCAAGGCTTGCAAGTTTGAGACTACTTCTTTCTACTAAACAATAGCGTGGACAATGCGGTTGGCTACCACAATGACAAAAATAAGACAACGTCCATGAGGCACTCCGCATAACGCTGGGGGTGTTCTCCAGTGACCCTAAACCAGATAGGCAAACACAAGAGCCAAAAACTATGGTAAAGGCCAAACAAACAAAACTGTAATGTTCAGAGGAACTCATTCGAAAATGTTCGTAACTAGTTAGAAATATTGGACCAATAACAGACTTCATCACTGTGGACATCGTTAAATTGTCGTCCTGCATTATTTTAATACACGTATCGGTCAAATTGGCAGAAACAAAAAATGCACAGTTATTCACTACAAACTGTACTACATGACGCTCTGCACCATTATAAAACAGTAGATGGCTTTAGGTGAGCATACTCTACTTACAGTATGAGATTCAACATGGAAGCAGATCTTGGTGCGAAAACACTACAGCCTTTCTATTCTCATGTGTCTGCAAATGACGGCACAGGTCTGACTTTGAAACAAAAGCCATAGGACATAAATGGCAATGGTATGGCTTCTCGCCTGTGTGTGTGCGAATGTGGCGCGTCAGATCAGAGCTCACTCTGAAATTCTTGCCACAGTGATTGCAGTGGTATGGCTTTTCGCCAGTGTGAGTTCGAAGGTGTGCTGCAAGGGTGCTACTGTCCCTGAAGCTTTTGTCGCAATGGATGCACTGAAAGGGGCGCTCTCCAGTATGTGTCCTCTGATGCTTCCTGATGTCACAGAGATTAGCTGTTGTGTAGTCACACTCGGAACACATGTGGCGCTCACTTCCAGCTGGCATCTTTTGTTGAGGCAGTGCATCACAGCTGGTAGGAGCTGCATCCAAGCCTGCATAATCAAACAAGGCATACAGATCTTAAAAGGAGACAGACATAAATTATTTATCACCCGGTCTACCTCTTAAACACAATTAACAAGCAGTAGAAAAGGCCTTACTCATGCAGGCTTGGAGATGGGTAATAGATATGCCAGAAATTAAAAGTTATTAGATGAGTCTAAAAAAAAGAACCCTCCGCTCAACGTAAGTACCATGGGCAGTGATTAGGACAGCAAAAAGAAATAAAAAAGCTGATGTTATAAAAAAGAGCATGAATTAGGAAAGGAAACCTTTTATTTGTTTGAGAGTTCCACAGAACAGGGTTAGCTTGGTAAAATTTTTTTGGGGCTCAACTGCCTCTCAGATATACAAGAATTTGAGAAGCATCAGGCTTCAACTTGCAGTTGTCAGTCACTGGTGCAGCCTATCCACGTAAATATACTTCTTAAATATCAATAAAATGTGCAGAGCTTAAAGTGCAAAATACAGGAAAGCTGCAGCATGTCTCCTTGTAGATATGGCACAATCTTCACAATACCTGCTGTATTGCTTCATATATTTGCATGACAATTATTTTGCTGTAACTAAAAGACTGAAGTCCTGCTTCTGTGCCACTTTCTTATTTGCTGCCAAAAGTATTGCAACATGTTAGGATTCATTTAATCTACTAACCAACTAAACATCATCATCAGCCAGACTATACCCACTGCAGGGCAAAAGCTTTTTCCATGTTACTCCAATTAACCCGGTCCTTTTTTGGCTACATCCACTTGACCCCTGCAATATTCCCCCTATCCACCCATATAACTTTTTGCCACTCCCTGTTACGCTTTCTTTACCTTGGAATCTGTTACCCTTAATGGGTTATCCTCTCTTTGTACTACATGTCCATTTCTTCTTAATTTTCACTAGAATGTCATGAACTTGAGCTGCTACCCTGACCCACTCTGCACGCTTCCTATCATTGTTACACACACCATCTTCTTTTCCATGGTTCTCTGCATTGTCAAATTAAGTAGAACCCTTTTTGTTAGCCTCCATGTTTCAGCCCTATAAGTGAGCACAAGTAAGATGTAACTATTACATACTTTCCTCTTGAGCGATACTGGTAAGCTATTAGTCATAATCTCCGAGTATGTGCCAAATATGCTCCATCGAATGAAAAAAACACCACTAAAACGGCCAAGACGTGAGAAATTGGGTGCCACAAGTGCCAGCTTTTTACTAATTTATAAAAATTGAAGTCAAGCAGAGTAATTGAAAACAATTAACAGAAAATGTACGAAACGAAGGTCAACAATGATCACAAGGAGACTGCCGAATAAAACATCCCTGGAGATGGTTACATTCCCATTTCTTGAAACATGCTGAAAAAAAAAACATTTTCCCTCTGCATCAAGAGCGTGTACACAACAATGTGATGACAGTGAAAGTAGCTCTAAAGTTTCTAATAGTCCAGGTGCTTAATAATAGACCTTTGTGGGTCGTACTGACGATTAAGTCTGAACAACAAAAACTAATGAACTGCAAAAGGAAGCAGAAAAAAATTTTGCCCAACTAAACAAATATCTTCCGATATGTGCCAAATAAGCATATTGCTAATTTTTGCTCATATATGCTCATAATAATGTGTTGTGTTGTGTTGGGTTTTATGGCGCATAAGCAACTAAGGCTATCATGCGCCAAGAGCAAGGTTAATGTTAAATCTATAGTTTATTTAAAAAGTTTCCTTCTTCTAGGAAACTGAGAACAGATGCTAGGTTTACAAGTGCTCTTTCTCCTAAAAGCAAGGTGGGATGAAATGGGATGGTATGATTGTAAAATATAGTAAAATGTTTTCTCCGTAGTGCCTCAAGTTTTGAGCATGTAATTAGAATGTGGTTTACAGTGAGTATCTCGTCGCATTCTTCACAGGTCGGTTTGTTATGTTTCATTAGCAGAAAGTTATGTGTAAGATGAGTATGTCCAATACGAAGACGGCATACTATCACTTCCATAAAACGTTGTTGATGTGTGCTCGATTTCCATTCTCCTAGTACAGGCTTTATGAGACGCAACTTATTATTTTCTTGGTTGTGCCATCTGGACTGCCATTTATTCATCTGTTTATGTTTTATTAATTTCAAGCAATCACTATGTGGTATGTTTGCTTTCTGAATCAATTTGTTGTGGGCAAGTGCAGCACATTTGTCTGCTCTTTCATTGCCGTCAATGCCTACGTGACTAGGGACCCAACAGAACACTATGTTATGTCCTTGTGTTGTGATCATTTTTACATTATGTATTATGTCACCGATTAGAGGCATGGCAGCATTTCTGTGATTTAAAGCCGTCAGTACGCTCAACGAATCGGTGTAGATGACACTGTTCCCAATGCCTTCATTCACTATTTTTCCTACAGCTGTCAGGATAGCATAAGATTCAGCTGTAAAAATTGATGCGCACTGAGGAAGCCTAATTATTTGTTCCCAGTTCTCTTCAACTACGGCACAGCCAACATAAGTAGAAGTTTTTGATCCATCTGTATAAAACTCTGTATAATTACTGTACTTTTCTTTTATTGTGCGAAATTCTTGTATTATATGTTCTTTAGGAGTTTGGCTTTTGTTGAAGCGTGTTAGAGTGAGATCACAGACATTTGGAAGTTTGTACCATGGGGGTAGGGGCCTGTTTTTTGGTGCAGTGTCGGGCAAGGTGTCCAGAATTTCTAGCTCACTGCAAATGTCTTCGAAACGCATTATCAGTGGCCTCGTTGCTTGTGGTTTATTTGTGAAAATTACTCGTGAGCGGCATGTTGAGACTATTGGATAGCAGAGGTGTTTTTTCTGTGATCTTATTCTAAGGACATAAGCACATGTGAGTGAAGCCCTTCTATCTTTCAGCGGAGGCTCGTTCGTCTCTGCATATAGACTATCAACAGGGGATGTTCTGTAAGCGCCACAAGAAAGGCGTAAACCTAGGTTATGTACCGGGTCCAATTTCCTTAAATATGATGGTCTAGCTGACCCGTAGACTATAGACCCGTAGTCCAAGCTAGACCGCACAACAGATCGATATATATGTAGAAGACACGCCCTATCAGACCCCCAATGTTTCCGAGAGAGAACCTTCAGTATGTTTAGAGATTTTATGGCTTTCCTCTTTAGGATGTTTATGTGAGGCAGGAATGTTAGTTTTCTGTCGAACGTTACACCCAAAAATTTATGTTCGCTCTTTACTGGCAACTCAATCCCATTTAGGTGTAGCTTGGGATTGATCTGTATATCTCGTTTCAGCGAGAACATTACTGCCACTGTTTTCTGTGGGGAAAATTTGAACCCATTTTTAAAAGCCCATGAGTCTAGTTTATTTAGTGTTAATTGTACTTGTCTTTCACAAATTGATATGTTTGAGGATGTGCAGGCTATTTGAAGGTCGTCGACATACAGCGAGAACATAATGGATTTTGGGATTACCTTGCTAATAGAATTCATTTTTACAATAAACAAAGTTGTACTTAAAATGCACCCCTGAGGTACCCCATTCTCTTGAATAAAGTTCCTCGTGAAGGTGGTACCGAGACGTACTTGAAATGAACGACCTGATAGAAAGTCCTTCAGAACATTTAGCATCCGGCCTCGGATGCCCAAATCTGCTATATCGCGTAGGATCCCGAACCTCCAAGTCGTGTCGTATGCCTTTTCCATGTCAAAGAAAACGGCCAGGCAATTTTGTTTATGTATGAACGCTTCCCTGACAGTATTTTCAAGACGCACTAAGTGGTCGGTCGTTGCGCACCCTTTTTTAAAACCACACTGATGAACATTAAGAAGTTTGTGAGATTCTAGGATGAAAGTTAGTCTGATGTTTAAAACACTTTCAAAACATTTTGCTAAACAGCTGGTCAGAGCTATGGGTCTGTAACTGCCCGCTGAGGTCGGCGGCTTTCCTGGTTTCAGAAACGGAACAATAACAGCTTGTTTCCAAGCCTCTGGGAGTTTACCCAGAGTCCAAATTCTGTTAAAGAATTTCACAAGTGCCTCTACAGAGGATTCAGATAAATGAGCCAGCATTTCGTAATGAATTTCGTCAGGGCCAGGCGCAGTCTGTTTTCCAGCAGCAAGGACGTTCTTTACTTCTTGGAGTGTAATAAAACTATTATATGATTCATTTCTGCCACCACTTGTTGGGAGTTTTTGTTTCTCAGCTATGTTTTTGTATTTTAAGAATGTTTCTGTGTAGTGTGACGAACTTGAAACGTGTGTGAAATGTTCGCCTAGTATATTGGCCTGTTCTTCTATGCTAGTCTGAATACCAGGGGCTGTGAGGATGGGAATTGTAAACGGGGAAAAGTTTCCACTGAGTTTACGAACTTGTTCCCACATTTTCTTAGACGTCATTGAGCTATTTATTGACGTGACATACTTCTGCCAGGATTTTTTTTCAGAGTTGCGACGGACGTATCGAGCTTTAGCTTTGGCCTTTTTAAAAGCTGTAAGATTTTCGTGTGTAGGGTACCTTCGGAAAACACCCCATGCTTTATTTTGTTGCTTTTTGGCCTCCTTACATTCCCGAGACCACCACGTCTTGTGTTTTTGTCGCACCACACCTAAGGACTGTGGAATGGTGAGATGAGCGGCAGTGATAATGCAAGTCGTGAACAACTCATTTAGTCTGTCGACACTAAGGGCATCTGAGAAAACTGCTCCTAGATTCGCCTCTACTTTAAAAAGCTCCCAATCTGCTAAGTGAAGTTTCCACCGTTTCGGTTTGGTCGGCATGACTGATGGTGAGGATGATAAGCTGATTATTGCTGGCAGGTGGTCGCTACTATACGGGTTGTTCAGAACATCCCATTTAAAATCATTAAAAAGGGAAGGTGAACTAAAAGCCAAATCTAAAAAACTCATTTTTCCTGACCTTGGTGAACAGTACGTGGGCTTACAGGAGTTCAATAAGCAAATGTCTGAACTAAGAATAAAATCCTCGATAAGCTGTCCACGTGTATCACTTTTTTCACTTCCCCACAAAGGGGAGTGTGCATTAAAATCTCCTACTACTAGGTAGGGCTCTGGTAGTTGGCAAAAAAGGTTTTCTAGATCATGGAGTGTTATTTTAAGATTTGGTTCAAGATAGACAGAACACACAGTAAGAGTTTTAAAGGCAATTATTGTGGCTGCTACAGCTTCTAAGGGAGTGTTTAATTTCAGTTCTTGAGCTGGAACTCCACTTTGCAATATGATGGCCGCACCACCCGAAAGCCTGCTTGCTTGCTCTCGATCTCGGCGGAAGACTTGATATTTTTTCAGTATATTCGAGTGCATGCAACCTAAATTTGTTTCCTGTACGCACAGTGCAACTGGCGAGACTGTATCTAGAATGTCTTTTATGTCATTAATATTCTTTAGAAGTCCTCTACAGTTCCACTGTACCAGGAATGCCATCTTATTTTGTTGAAAGCTTATAAATTAAGTTAGGTTTTTTCCAGGGCCCGTGATTCGGGCCTTGTCTGTTTTGGTTCTTTCCAAGGAGCTCTGCCGTCTCTGTGACGAAGACGGCAAAGAGCTGTCCTGGCCTATGTCCATTACCTCGTCTGAGGTGCTGGACGAACGTGCCAGAGGCACGTGTTCTTTCTTTTTAGACCTTGCCTCGTGGGCGGAGGTCTTGTGGCCCGCCGACCCTGAGGGACGCGTAGCCTGTTTTGGGGGTGGTGGAGGAGCGGGAGCTGCTTCCACCGGGGCAGGGGATGGCACTACCTCAGCCTCGTTTGAGGTCTGGGTAGGTGCCGAAGGCCGTTGTGGTGCCCCGCCCTGTCGCACCACATCGGCGAGATTTGGTTTCGCTGTGAACTGAAATGCGTTCTTGGTTTTGTTGTACTGAGTACGTGCCTCTTTGTATGTGATGTTCTTTGTTGTTTTTAGTGTAATGATCTGCTTTTCTTCTTTCCATTTTTGGCAGGATCGAGAGTATGCGGGGTGATCCCCCTCACAGTTTGCACAGCGTGGGTTTGCGGTGCAGTTATCAGAGTTGTGGTCGTTCGCAGCACATTTCGCACAAGTTCTGCGGCCACGGCAACTTTGCGAACCATGGCCGTATTTCTGGCAGTTGAAGCATCTCCTCGGATTTGGGATGTACGGTCGGACGTTTATTTTGATGTATCCGACTTCAATTGACTCTGGGAGGGTGCAGCTATTGAAAGTCAGAACCAGATGTTTTGTAGGGATCTCCTTGTTATCCTTTCGGATTTTTATTCTGTGAACTGCTATGACGTTTTGGTCTGCTAGTCCTTCTGCCATTTCATCTTCAGTGAGAGCAATGAAGTCTATCTCAGATATTACTCCTTTTACAATGTTCAAGGATCGGTGGGGAGTGATGACGACAGGGATGTCCCCAAGCGACACAATGTTTTTCAGGTTGGAGGACTGGCACTTGGTTTGTACTTCTAGCAAGAGGTCACCATTTGCAAGTTTTGATACTTTATATCCAGGGCCCAGGTCTTTAGTGAGACACTTTGACACTATGAAAGGGGAGATTTTTCGAGCGGGTTTTTCAAGCTCCTCGCTATGTATGACATGGAACTTTGGGAAAGTCTCTTTTGTTTTCACAAAGAAATGGCTTGTAGCATCGGTCCGCCCTCGTTTGTTTGGAGGGCGATCATTTGTTTGGGAGAAAGAATCCATGAAAGGGTTTGTGTTTTCGGTAGTTGTGCCTGCCACCCACCATGGAGCCCAACGAGGGGACGGGACAGGAACTTGCAAGAAGTCCTGCCCACGCCAGCAGTACACCGCTACTATAACCAAATATGGGCAACTCAGGGTAGCTACTCCACACAAGGTTAACCCTCGCCGCCAAGAAAAAAGGAAAAACAAGAAGTGAGGAGGAGACAGGACAGTGCTGACAAAAGAGATAGGAAAGTGAAAGATGAAGTGGAGGACAGGAAAAGGCGACTGCCGATTTCCCCCGGGTGGGTCAGCCCGGAGGTGCCGTCTGTGGGAAGCGTGGGCCAAAGTGGTGTGTTGCCTCCGCCGAGGGGCCTTAAAGGTCCAAACACTCGGCATCGGCTCAACCACCAGGATCCCCTTTTCCCCAGACACGGCGATGCCACGCACGGCTAAGCGTGGGTGCTCGGGGTCCGTGGTGTCGCACAAAACACACAAACACCTGCTTTAACAGGTGCCCCCTGCGGGGATATGCTCATAATAAGCTCATGTTTGGTCTTTTTATGAGCATTGGTTCTAAATAACCATACTCTACAGCCAAAAGCAGCTAAGTACACAGTGAGATAATAATTTCATATAAACTCTGCACAAGCAATCCTCTTCTGATGCAGAAGCTGTTTGCAAACACATAGCAATGCAAGCAGGCAAATCGAACAATGATACTGTTTTACGCACTGCATGTTGTTAACTTCCCTCGTGCCAATTATTATTATAACAGCTTTTGTGTAACTAAGACTAAATTCTGTATTATAAGCAGGGCTACAGCAGTTCCACAAGCATTGTGAAAAACAGCCAGTTGGTGCCTAAGCCTGAAAGCACAGCCTTAAGCCTATGCACACGTTTCACAATACTATCGGAATTACTTCATGTGTGATGGGGTCTACTGTAAAGCATTGCACTTTGCAGCTGCTCAACGAATATTAAAAAGCACTACTAAACTCCACAAGCCTCATTTTAAGGTACTGACCTGCAAATGTAAAAACTGAAGGCTTGCATAATAGGTACTATAGGTACAAACAATTAGATCAGGGGTTCTCAAACCTTCCTGCTTCATGCAACCCCAACAGCCATCAATATCCGTTTACATCGACCCAATTGTGGGGGGTTGAGTTGAAGAGTCGAGTACAGTGGACTTGACCCTACTGGGTTTACATGAACCCGACCCGACGAGCGGCGATTACGGCAGCAGAGAACTAGTATATGGCATCATATTCCGTTTTATTCCCCAGCGCATCCTTTATATTTTCCTTACTGTTCTCCTCTCCCACTATTCTTCGACTGTACTAAACAGCGTTTACATGCTTTCTGCACCAAGGTCGAGCGAGTCAACTCACCCCTTGCAGCGGAGTTGACTCGACCCTTTGACTCCCTGACCCAATAACTCAACTCGTCCCGCCCCAGTTGAATCCATGTAAACGCTGCTAATGTGTGTCAATAACCCCCCTTAATCCCCATTCCCCTTCTCCCCCCCCCCCCCCCCCCAATACCAATCAGCTGATGTTGCTTTTGAATGGACCAGACCCATCCTGGTTTTTCTTGTGCTTTAGTTAAGTTTTGATATTAATAGACTTTTCTTGCTTCTCGCAATCAAAGTTTTTTAATAAATTGCCCCGATCTCCCTTCTGTGAAGACCATAAAATTCAAAACAATAATGCAGAACACTACAACCAGCTTTCGGTCTAATTCATCTGCTTGACAAAGATCGATGGCTGACTGGTTGCAGATAAAATGATGTGAAGTGGCGTGACCATTGACCCTATTTCAATTTGTTATCTGCTGCTCCATGCCCTTAGGAAGGAACTTGGATAAGAAAAACCAACACCTCCTCCTCTACTCTAATCCATGCCTACTCTAAAGTAAGTGAGGCAATGGAAGAACTAATGCTCTAAAATGGGTTTCGATGATCTAGGCTCTATGCCTGGTCTGCAAATAGCTAGAAGGGGTGGGTGCAGTCCAGTGGGAGCACGCAGAGCCCAGCTTGAGAACACCTGGATTAGGTGATGCATCAGTGTCCAACCAAAGAGCTCGAAACCTAGCAGTTGAGACTGGTGCCATAACAGTTCTCTTTCACGGACATAAAAAAATGCTTCTTGTGCACAACCACTGCCCTCGTGCCAATAATTACTGCTATTAACAATGCAAATACAGCTACCCTTTTGTTGAACTAAAACTAAATTCTGCATCATAAGCAGAACTCAGCAGTCCCAAAAACATTGTTAAAAACGGCCAGCTGCTGCCGTAGCATGGGACACCATCCTTCAGCTTATGTATGTGCCATACAGTACTAACAGAATCGCATCTTGTGCCAGGAGGCTTACTGCTAGGCACCCCACTTTGCAGCTGCTCAATGAATATTTAAATGACCTGTGAAGAAAACTCCAAGTCATATTTAACAGCACGTAACTGTATATATACAAAATATGATCACTTGCCTGATAGGCGCTATGGAAACAAACAATTAGGAAATGCATCAGTGCCTTATTGAAGAGCCTGAAACCGTACTGTAAAGAATGGCACTATGACACTTCTCTTTCACAGACATAAAATAAATGCTACTTTTTCTTGTGCACAATCGACTAAGGATCTTTGGCTTAAGAGCCAATAAAAGTATGAAATTGTCTTCAAACAATGGCACAAGCCCTGTTGTTTAATTCACTAATTAGCATAATTCCCGACTATGGCAAGAGCTATCAACCGCATAGACACTCAAAACGCTTGGACAATATTTATCAATTTCGATTCTACATGTGAAAGGTGGAAGTTGCAATAACTATGTCTTTCAAAGGGTTCTCAAGGCCACCAACTTAGGTTGCTAATATTCCAGGTAGGTGCATGTAAAGCTTAGTGTTCTGAACTGCATGATAATATACTGTGATTCCTGGCCAAGATACTATTTATACCTCCCACATTACTAAAATTAGGTTATAGGTCGGCCCATGAGAGCAAGACTAACCAGCCTTGTGCTCTAACAACATGTATGTACATCCCCATGTTTATACTTCAGCAGTTATTTTTCCCTTCTCATGTTCTAGTTAGCTTTTATTTCCTCTTCAGTACACTTGCATTATATCTGTGCACTTCATTCTCTCCTAAAGAATACAGGCAGCACTCGGAGCGTTATTCAACAGCAGCTGCCTTTAGGCACATATCTTGGGTTCACAGTACTCAAGATGCAGCCAGAATGTGCACTCACTATTTCCAAAGACACTACAACAATGTTCATCCATGTAGACTGCACGTGATAAATCAGGCATGACTTCACTCTAAAAGCCATGGGACACAGTTGGCACAGGCGTGGCCTGTGCGACAAGAAAGATTGTATGCCTGGTTGTCACTCCATGCAATGCTTCTGCTGCAATGGCTGGATTGAAAGACATGCTCGCCACTATGTGTGCTTTGGCAGCTCTTGAAGCTTGTGCAAAAAACAGTGGAAATGCCAAGTTTGGAGCCCACAAGTTGCTGCCTCTTTCTTCCTGGCAATCTTTGTCGAGGAGCTGAGACAGCTGTTGTGTGTTGTGTGCCACGACTGAACCTGGGTAATAAAACAAAGCATATATTTCATGACCTGTGATACACATTGAAATGATAAGGACTGATGCCCTCTCGAGAGGGGTAAATGGTGAAGGTTTGGTTTGGTTTGTGAGGTTTAACATCTCAAAGTGATTTGGGCTATGACAGACACAGTGTAGTGGAAGGCTCCAGAAATTTCGACCACTTGGGGTACAACAGTCTAGAGCCCTAACCACAGTATTACCGCGGTGGATGGGTTAATAATGAAGATCTAAGGGCACTATAATGAGGCTTAAATATGCAGTCGTCACAAACATGGCAAACGAAGACTAGCTGTAGGTAGCTGGCATGCAAAACATGCATGGACAGCAGATATGAGCACACATAATTGTTATTATCGGACAGTAAGTAGAGGTGTGACAATATTGAGATGTTCAAATACAAATATGAGAAAAAATGCCTCCGAACACTAAATCGATTATCTAGTCAGCGAAAAAAAAAAAAGAAAAAGGCTATTAAAAATAGCAAACATTCTTTGCCCTGTTCATTTAGGAATGCACATGGTACTTAGAAATAAAATTAGACTAGAACTGCATAGAAGTGTATATCCCTACTGAAAAATCCAGGATATATTTTATACATGATTCCATACACCTTTTTTTTGTACAGGCTGGTCCTGCATGAAACTGGGCTCATATTGCTGCTGAATACAGTGCACTCTCCTTAAATCAGCCATCAAGGGGCCAGAAAAAAATGTCCAACTTAATCGAAACTTCGAATTATCAAATGAATCTAATAAAACTGTCAGCAACCATTTCCATCACAGTAACTTTATCTGATGAACGCGTGTATGATGTTTGTCTGTATTTGTGATGAAGCCAAAGTGAGAACGGCATTTCTTTTTCTGATTTCATGAAACGCTTCACTTTGTGCACTTCGAACATACTGTCGGGGAGGCCCTCTTTGCTTCACTGCACAGTCAACATGGTCAAGCATTGCGGTGAAGCACACGGTGCCGTGAAATGTTTGATGCATTTAGTATTCTCAAATATTCGAAAATCAATTTTTTGAATAATAAGAAACATATTCAATTTGTATTCGAAATTTCAAACATCCATGCATGCCTAACAGTAAGACATAGGCCTCTATAGTTATTCCAAGCTGCTAGTGCTCTCACAATGGTAGCATCAAAAACTCATGCACTCACCAAAAGGTAGCTCAACAGAGATCATGATGCAATGTCACTCAGATGAAATTGACAGGAATAACGAATACCATAGCCACAATGAAAAAAATGAGTTGAGTTTGGTTTGGTTCAATGGCACATAGGCTACTTACAAAGACCATCATGCATCAAATGCAAGGTTTCCTGCGTGATGCATGAGAGACATCGAAATAGGTTTTTAAAATACTGTAACTGATTTAAAAACTTAGCTTTCTTTAGGAATGAAACAATACATAAAGTGCTGACAAGTGAATCATGCCCCAAGAGCAGGCAAGGATGAAATGGAATGTGTACATCAATAAAATTGTGGAAAGTTTTTTTTTTCTCAATCCATCTAGTTTTTTGCATGCATATAAAATGTGGATTATTGTAATTTCTTCTGCCAAAGCCTACATGCCAATCTCTCCTGTTTCGTAAGAATAAAGCTGTGATTAATGAGCGTGTTTCTCATGTGACCTTAATGAAGCATTCTTGATGAGAGTATGACTTCTGTTCTCCTAATACCAGTTTTATTAGGTGCAGCTTATTTTCTACTTTATTATTCCATTCTGAGTGACATTTTTCTTTCAGCTCATAGTGTAGTAACTTCAAGCTGTCCTTGTAAGGAATGCACTCTTTCTTAATTTGGTGTTGTACTATACACACCTACTTCTCATTTTTATTAATTCCAATGTGGCTTGGACCCAGCAAAATTTTATGCTGCGTTCTCGTGTTGTGGCTTTTGTTATGCTGTGCATGATACCGGCGATCAATGGTGTAGCTGCATTTTTAGGCTGAAGGGCTGTGAGTATGCCCAGGAAATCGGTGTAAATGATGTTGTTATTCGAATTCTCATTTATTGCTTTTTCTACTGCCATAAAGACTGCGTAACACTCTGCATTGAAAATGGAAGCATATTGAGACAGCCACAACCTTACTGTTTTTCCTAGTTTGTCTTCTACTAAGGCACTGTCCAGATAAAGTGCCTTTTTTTTTTAGAACCACCAGTATAAAATGTTCTATAATTTCTGCATGTTTTGTTCAGGATCAAGAACTTCTGTAATAAGTTTTCATGTGGTGTCCGGCTTTTGTGCAATTTTTTAAGGCACATACATTGGGGAAACTGTACCAAGGTGGCAGAGGGTATGCACAACGTGCAACATCGGGTAACGTATTGAGTATATCCAATTCTTGGCACTTCTCTTCAAAGCGAAGCAGGAATGGCTTGACAGCCCAGGGCTTGTTACTGAACAGCGTCCTAGATGGGCATTTTGTGACTATTGAGTAACAAAAGGTATTTTGGTAGTGAATTAATTTTCAGGATATATGGAAATAAGAGCATGGTTCTTCCGTCAGCAAGCGACGGCTCATTCGTTTTCATGTAAACACTGCTTGCAGTGACAGCCTATAGGCACTAAGTTATGAATGGGTCCAGTCGTTTCAGGTATGATAATCATGCAAACTCATATACTATGCAACTGTAATCTAAGCATGAGGATACAACAGAACGCTAAATCTTACTTTACAAGCAGCGATAAAAGAGAAAATAATTTATTCTTTATGCTTTTCTAGTTTATGAAACTTTTATATGGATTAAGCTCAGCGCGAGGTGCATTATAACTTCCACCATTGTGCTGCCTTTGTTTCGAATAAAGCAACCCCTAGAGCGTGTACACAGAGCTTGCAGCATGCCACTTCCCCATGTGCTTTTCACTGTCACTTAATCGAATTGTATCGAAACACATTTTTGGAGGAAATGTCATCAACAACCCCCTGTGCAGCACAAATCTGCGTTCTGCTAAATTTGACGGCAGAGCATCGAAGCAGCCAGTTTGGAGCAGTATATATGGAGTAGCACGTTCACCCCTGAATGAACTGACTCAAACTCAAACCTTCCGAACTGCGCAATAAGTGAAATCACTTGTTCTTAATATGTCACTTTTTCCTTTAGTAATTATAGCTTTCTTTATAACAGCCTTTTGTTTCTGGGAACAACAATGAAAGTACATCGTTTGTGTGTGCGTGCGTGTGACATAGGTGAACATTTTTTTCTGCTCAGATATGCTGTGATAATGTAGAGCACAAATTGTCTCATTTTGTCAACTCATGATCCCCAGATTAAAGTAGTAGTAGTATTCTGGACGTGCAAGCTGGGTTTCGCAAAGGCAAAGGAACTAGAGACCAGATTGCCAACCTTCGCTGAATCATGGAAAAAGCAAGAGAGTTCCAGAAACCCATCTACTTCTGCTTTATTGATTATGCGAAAGCGTTTGACTGCGTAGATCACAGAAGATTGTGGCAAGCTCTCCAAGAGATGGGAGTTCCAATCCACCTCATCTGTCTCCTCAGGAACCTGTATGAAGAGCAAAAGGCCACAGTCAGAACTGGGCATGGTCTTACTGATTGGTTTCAGATTGAGAAAGGAGTGAGACAAGGCTGCATACTGTCGCCCTGCCTATTTAACCTACATGCAGAGTGCATCATGAGGAAGGCCGGTCTGGACGAGTCTTCAGCTGGAGTGAAGATTGCTGGAAAACGTATCAACAACCTTAGATATGCGGATGATACCACTTTAATGGCGGAAAGTGAAGTGGAACTCAAGAGACTTCTGATGCGCGTACAAGAAGAGAGTGACAAGTTTGGGCTTAAACTGAACGTTAAAAAGACAAAGATCATGGCGTCTTGCCCTATCAAGTCCTGGAGCATCAAGGGACAAGAAGTGGAAGCTGTGACAGATTTTCTTTTCTTGGGCTCCAAGATTACCCCGGAAGGAGACTGCAGCCATGAAATTAGGAGACGCCTGCTTCTGGGAAAGAGAGCCATGGTTAGCCTTGACCGCCTAGTAAAGAGCAGAGACATTAGTCTGCCAACCAAGATCCGTATAACTCGTGCTATGGTCTTTCCAGTTGTGATGTATGGATGCGAGAGTTGGACTGTGAAGAAGGCTGGCCGCCAAAGAATTGACGCCATCAGTCCATATTGTCGACCATAAACCCTGACTGCTCATTGGAGGGTCAAGTTCTAAAGTTAAAGCTCAGCTACTTTGGTCATCTAATGAGAAGAGAGGAGTCGCTGGAGAAAGATTCGATGTTGGGAAAGGTTGAGGGTCGCCGGAGAAGGGATAGGCAGCGAACGCGATAGTTAGGTGGCATCCTTGAGGCGCTGCAGATGAAGTTATGGGATGTTAGGAAGATAGTGAGAGACCGGAAAGCGTGGCGTGACATGGTCCATAGGGTCACGAAGAGTCGGACACGACTGAACTGAACTGAGTATAATATGTTCATTCCGTCAAATGAATGACATACGGAATAAATAAATGGACGGTTTGTTCGAGTGCACATAATCCTGAAAAAAGAAAAAAAAAAAAACAATTTAGAACTTTTACGAAAACCGTATAAGTCCACCTACGTCCATTGACGGGTGTAAATTATAGTCATATTTTGAAACTCTATGGGTGGAAATTGCCTCTTTGATGCCGATACGAGCTCGTTCGCACAGTGTGCTGGTACCCATGACAGATAAAAATTTTCACCAGACGAGCGCCATGGTAACATTGTTTTGAGCCCTCTTACAAAATTTCAATACGTCACTGACATTTGCTCCCTTCTTTAGCTTGATTTCATTTTTGTGCTGCTCTATCGCTCGCCTCCGTGACAGAAACAGAATGGACAGTAGATAGGCAAGCTGCTTAGGAAATGACATGATTCTAGACTTCAGACTGAGGAAAAAAAAAAAAATTAAAGAAGACGGCAGAAAATTTCAAATGCAGACGAACCTGAAAAAAACATATTTAGAGCTGTATTTGTACAAAACGCGAGTTTTAAGAAACATGACGTTCAAACATGAGGATGAAATAGCCCAATGTCTATGTTAACAGATTCCAAAGGTACAATCTTATTTGTTCACACATTGCACTCTAAAGTATATCACACATTTATACAGCACGTGCCGCGCCGACGTCTCGGCGCATACTTGGCACACTCACAGAGGAACAAATTGGTGTTTCTCTATTGCACACCTTATGACCGCTTCTTTAGTCCGTCCGTACGTTCTTGACATCACGACGGAGAACCCGTGCATGTTTCACTAATGCTATCGTGAACGTAAATGCGACGAGAAATCGAATTACAAGACGGACAAAAACACTCAACGGCACGCAGACTCGAACTCACCTTCTCACAGGAGCCGTACCGGGGATTGCTGGATAGAGGCCGTAGAGGCCGCGAAACACACGATGCATGAGAACAAGAAAAACGGAGCACTACTGTCTTTCTTTGGGCGATGTAAAGAGCTTTAATGTGTCGGCACCAAGAAGCTTTGAATAAAATTGGTACCTTTTCTTCGATTATCCAGCCAACCTAGGGCAGGTCCGTTCGTTTCACCTGCACTTCGTGAACTGGTTCACGTGGTGCTGCACTTTACACTTTACCATTCGTTTTAGCGATGCAACATGGCGCCCTCTGCACCACGCCATTCGTTTCAAAAAGTGCAGACGTGCAGACGTCGTGCAACGTCGAGTGCACGAAAAGTTTAGCAAAACCAATGAGCAAAACCATGGAGGAAGGAAGCTGTTCTCTTCCTCCATGAGCAAAACTGTGCACCTTCTCAGAGGTCAGTGCCGAAATGGTGCAGCTGCAGCCGCCGCATGGGCCGCCGCATGAAAGCAGACGACAGCTTGCGCGACGATGGCTTGCGTGTTGTGATAAACAGTGAAGCGACCCTAGTTATTCCACTCGTCAACGGGAACTGTGCCCATGTTTGCCAAAGAAAAGACGACGCGTACTTCAAACCATGTCTAACAAGTAAGCACGTGCATGCGTTATAGTTCATGCTGACTTCAATCGTGATCAAAGTTGTTTGCGCTTCGTGCCAGCTGCCGCATCTGCTCCATGTCAACGCTTCATTCCGATGTGCTGTTTGAATATTGGTCTTATATCGGCATGCATGTTGGCGCCGGTTTATGTGAGGGCAATGAATGCGGTCGGCTTTTGTACATATATGCATCGCATATTCATGAATGAAGCTGACGTCAGTATGCAGCCGACGCCATCTTTGCGTCCTGTTAGCTTAGCTGTTCGTGCGCGTCCGTTTGCTCTGTCACTCTGCCTCATGCCAGCACCGTTGTTATGAAAACTCAATCGGTATCATGAGTGACAGTTTGATTTATCGGCAAAGTGTGCGCGATGCGGACAGAGACCTGTACGAAACAAAACTTTGGTACCGACCCGTGTGCAGTCGATGTGCGCAATTGCACGGTAAGCGTCGGCCTGTGCCCACGCATAAATATGAGCAACATTCATAAATCCCTTGTCCTACGGACGAGCTTCGCCACAAGAAACCAATCGCAAGCCTACTGATCACTCGAAGAACGCAACTACGTTACAAGCGGCTGGGTTAAGAGCCGCGGTTGAAGCAGACGAACTCGCTCTTTGTGCAATTACGTGCGTGCCGTCCAACGTTTATACCAACTAAACCGCTGAGTTTTCGTAGCTGACATTCTGCAAAGAAATGGCATTTGCATGTAGTTATACAAAACTTGTTTGGTGTACTTGCCTCAATCGATCAGAAGTCGGATGTTTGCATCGTCTGTGGTGGTTAAGGAAGCAAAAGAAACCGCTGGCCACAGCGATGACACCGGTAGCGCCACCTCGTTGCCTTGCAAGCTCGAAATAACTTTTCGCAACAAAACTCTTGACATACAGCGCAGTTTTGGCCAAGCTAAACTTGATTTGTTATTAGAGATAAATAAAGTTCTTCAAACCTTCTGCAAAATAACTCTGCCTGTTACGTTCCTTCGCCGAATCTGCATGCGGTCTGCTTTGATTAGCAGCCGACACAGACGATGCGAACATCGGACTTCTGATCGAATGAGGCAAGTACGGCAAACACAAAGTTTAGCGAGCCCTCTTTGAAGGATTTTATTGCAGCAAAACACAACGAAGTGGTGTTGGCGGCGTGCTGCATGCATGCGCATGACTGGAAGCGATACATTGCCGCGCTGCTCTTTTACCGGGAATGTGTCTTCCGAGTGCGTGCAAGAACAGTCATGCACGGATAGTGACAATTAAGATCTGGCTGCAAGGGCACATCCGGAAGATTCCAGTCCAGCCCATTTTGAAATACATTTTTCATATTCCATGATACCTGTGCGGTTGAGCCGTGCCAGCCATACGTGACGTCGCATCTCGGTGAAATGTCTCGTTCGAGTGGAGTTGTTCTTGTGCCGAGGTCGTTCGC
Source organism: Amblyomma maculatum (assembly GCF_055883805.1). Taxonomy (NCBI): domain Eukaryota; kingdom Metazoa; phylum Arthropoda; class Arachnida; order Ixodida; family Ixodidae; genus Amblyomma; species Amblyomma maculatum. Next base: position 12,513,562 of record NC_139352.1, read on the forward strand.
GCAGCTCTTCAGCTTTCGTTGTTTACACTGTGCGCACGCGTCTATTACAGTCTACGATAGCTCAATAAACAACATATAGCTGTGGATATGCCACTGCTTGTAGAACCGCACGACAGCACTTAATTGATACGTACTTTACACGCAACATAGGCAGAAGATCAAGTGGCTTAAGCTCAGATTATTTTCGTAACAAAGACTGTAACTAACCTTGCTCCGTCGGGTGCTCCAAGCGACGATGCCAATCTCGTTTGTTCTTAATCTTTTTTTTTGCCTGCACTCATGACGGAACACAAGGACGTCTCGGTCAATTTGATACCACTTGCTTAACTAACCGAATGAAACTGACAATGCATGTACCTTGCAGAGCTGATTGTCCTTTCTTCTTCATTAAAATATTATGTCAACATTGGTTTCAGGTCAAGAAATCGTCAAGTCCAGCCATCACAAGAATGGTGTAAAAACGATATTTTTACGCACAACGGAAGCAGTTTGGACGCGTAACGTGTTAATTATATTACCCTGCTTCACGGGGAAGAATAGTGCACTGCTAATTCAATGAAAAAGATACAGCATCAAATTGATTTAATTAGACTGCTCCAAAAAAGCGTAAGTAACGCATTTTTAAAAGTTACGCAAAAGATTTCTCAACAGTTCACACGGATCGCCTCAACATCATTTACTAAAGTTTTTCCTATATTCTTTTCAATAAAAAAAACCTCCATAGATGTTTCATGATATGGCATTATATATGCCGGTTGTTCCGCTGAGATGTTTTCTGGCAAGCAGAGTTACCATGTAAAATGAGCTATATGCAATAAATGACGCAATGCGAAACAAATTACCTCAAATTTCTCGAACATGACCTGTAATGCCTCTCCAGACATTCAATATAAATGTTATATAATTTTGTAGGCATCACGAAGCCGCAGTGAGTAAACAAGAAATTTCGGCGAGTTGTTAAAAATTCCTTTCGCGCACAGTGTACCAAGGCAGTTCGTTTTGTTTTGTTTGTTTTGTTTTTGTCATCCTCATCGTCGTGTCTTTGTGCGCTGCGAGCACAGCAAATTCAGTCGTGGCGGTATCGTGGCGTTCAGTAGTTTACAGACTATTAATGTTCGCTTGATCATTGCGTTCAATTTTATTTTGGTCCCCTGCACTTCCTCGACATTTGAGAGAGCGAAGAATGTATTAGTTTCTTTTACGTTTTTCACATGGAGGTCAATTTTTCTTTTTGCCTCATTTTTGGTGCCTCATATTGTTTCGATGTATTGTTAACAGGCTCATGAGAATTTCTTGAAAGTGTTACTTGCACCAGTAACCAAAAATCTCGTAATTACACAAAACAAATTTTTGTGCTGGGCCCTTCTTTCTGTAATAATTTGGAAAGACGAGTAAACATCGGTTCTTAAACGTTATGTGAAAATCAGTGATGATTCCCTTTTCGCGATATGTCAATCCTAAAATGTTCTTCATAACAGGAAATTTTCTGCGTGGAATCTTTAGCACTGTGTGCACGTGCATGTGTGGTGCACACACACACACACACACACACACACACACACACACACACACACACACACACACACACACACACACACACACACACACACACACACACACACACACACACACACACACACACACACACACACACACACACACACACACACACACATATATATATATATATATATATTGAGTTGCTATTGATAACTGATATACCTGGGCATCTAGGCCAAATTTCATTTGAGACTTCAGAGTAATCGCTGGCTAACGCTGTTACAAGCGTGAAACAAATCTGTTCATCATCATCATCATCATTGTCAGGCGGACTATACCAACGCCTCCTATAACTTCCAGGCCTGCGCCCAAAAATATGACGTCACATCCTGCCGGCGGTCACTTCGCCATGCCCCTCCCCTCTCCGCTGCCGCGCCGTGCAGTCTCCGCTGCCGCGCCGTGGAGTGCTTCGCTGCCGGTTGCAATGTGAACGCAGCTGTTGCGCTCGACCAAATCGCTCGCCATCGGCGTTTGTGCGCGTTTTCCATCTGCGTTTATCGACGGCTGCAACGCCTAACAAGTGTTGCGTGCCGGCAACTATAATGTTGAGAAGAAAGTTCAAGTGTTTTCTTTTCCGAAGGAGAAAGACACCTTCGAGAAGTGGTTGCGCGCTATTCCGAGGAAGAATTTCGTGCCAACTTGATATACCAAGGTAAGAATGCTTTCAATGATTCTTTAGTTTTCATTTTTCTCAAACTATTTCGTTTCACCAAGAATGTCATGCGTGTGAATGGTCCGATGAAGCGTTGGCATGTGTGCTGAGAGAAAGTATTATTTTGTTAGCCGTAATGTCCGCTGTATGAAGTACGGCTGCAACCTTCTCTGTTGCCGCTGGCTCGGTTGAGTCATTTGTAAAGTTTATGTAAATATATTCCCTTCGCGTTACGTTATTTATTGCGTGGTCAATGTGTAAGCTCTCGAGGTGCAGGAGTTTTTGATCCAAAATTCCTCAGTGCAGAAGGTAACCTTAAGGGGGAAAAAAAATTCAGAGGGCTTAAGGCTGCTTACGTGCTATTAACGCGAAAGCATCGGTTTGTCATGAGCGTTCGACCGGAACGCTGGTTGCGCAAAAGACGCGTTCGTGCACATCGACTCCACAAAATCAGAGGGCAGTTAAAGCTGCGGACGCGAAAGCATCAGTGTGTCATCGTGAGCGTTCCACCCTTACGCTGCTTGCGCCCTGAAGACGCTTCTCCGGACGCCGATTCAACAAACGCGTTTTGTGTCCAACGAACTATGTGACAGATACTGCGCCATTTCCTTTCCCATATCCACAATTATTATCAAGAAAGGTAAGGGCGCAGTACCTTTCACATCTCGACATATCGGTGAACATTTCAACCGGCATTTTTAGGAAAGGATGGGTGCAGTAACTCTCTCGCATCACAGCATCTCGGTGGACGCCTCAATCGCGCCTTTCATGCAGCGTCCGATTATTTCCGACGTGATCGTGCGAACTACAACGCCGGCGGCTTTTCGGGCGAACGAGTTGTATATACTTTCGCGTAAAACTTTAATAATGCGGCACGTTGAAAAAAGCACGCCGTTGGAAAGTTTTAGATTTTACTACCGATGCATTGCCGTTGTTTGAGCATATGTTGCCAGGTTTACTGTCAATAAGGAACCAGTAAATTGCTTATTTTTTACACAAAGGTCACATTTGTGGTAGTAAACTTGCCAATTTTTTATATGAGTGAAAAAGGGAACCTGAGAATGTAATGGTAGAAATACATAAATTGCTGGTTTAATTTATTTGCTTGGGCATTTGCCATTTACGAGAGCAGTTTTCTTGCACTCACACGCATATTTTGCATTCCTGTAGGTCTGTGCTGTTCACTTCGACCCTTCGTGCTTGGAACGAACAACATCGTATACTGACTGGAAGACAGGAAAAGTGATAGAGGTGTCATTGCCTGTGCCACGCCTGCGACCTGTTCATTTGAAATTGTATTGTACTACACTGTATTGACAGTGAGCGAAATTAACTGTAAATAAACATTGCTTGGGTCACCCCGTTATCCACGTTTGGTTGTTTCATAGCAAAAGTGCATCGTAGTCTGCAGCATCAATTTAGCCTTTCGAGAGCTGTCATTCCTGCCTGAAAAAGCATATGTCAATCTCTCAAAAGCTACAACAATATTAATGGTACGTGGTCAATATAATGAACCAAAATAAAGTGATAATGGTGCTTGATATGACTCAAAATCATTTAAGATTTACAGTTCACAAATAGCGTTACATTAGCAGTGCTTCACAGGCGGCACTAAATCACGTACCAGTTCCACGAAACAAAAACAGGGTGACCATAAAAAAAAAAACATTAACCAGCATCCCCCATTCATGACCGATCGCATTAATGGGCTGCACTTGTCAACAAAATAAAACTACTCAAGAATGCGCACAGGCGCATACATGATGCATTCATATGACGCAGTAATAGGCCACATGCAAAATTACTCCACCCGCTTGCTTCGCGATGTTCGTTGCGGTAAATAGAAACCAGCTGACATTCATAAATGCATGGGACATTCTTTCGTCGTTTACGAAACTCGCACCTACAAACATCGCGCCTGCCACAAAAACGATGGGAGCTACAAGCGCAGCGCGACGCAGCCCGCACTATGGTGGTGGTGGTGGTGGTTACTATGATGAGGGGGGATGGGGTACTGGGCACGACGTATGCCAGCCTGAGCTAGCGGCGGCACTCTTGGTGCCCAGGGGAATGGGGTAGGGGAAGATTGGGAGGGGAGGAGGACGCGCGAACAACAGTCCGAAGAGTCAGGGGCCGAAGAATGGGAGCACTGCGAGGAGGCCCGCAGAACACAGAGGGCTATCCTGGGTGCCCCGCGGATAACACACAAGCGCAACCGCTACCGGCAAGTCGGAGCCCAGTGCAGGGTTGACTTAGGTGCGAGCAGCGTGCTTCTCGGCAAGCGTCCTTTTCCGGTTAGAGAACAAGATGCCGGGGTGACTGCAGAGGATCTGCAGTGCGCTGTCACATCGGAGAGTCCGGGTGGCAGTTGGGATGACCGCTGGGAAACCGCTACCGTGGCAGCGGCGCGGCGGGTAGGGGGCATCTCGGAAGATGGCACTCCTAGGCCCGTGAGCGAGGAGCACACGGGTCACTGTCTCTGGGGGTAACCTGGAGGCAGTGGAAGGGACCGCAGTGGTACCTCAGCCGGAGCTGAGGCGCGGCAGGGGACGCTGGAAGAACCGTCAGGAAGGGCGGCGCGTCGAGGCCCGAGAGCACGGCGTTCCCGGGATTGCTGCCGAAGCAGCAGGGAGGGCCGCAGAAGCGGCAGGTGATGATGGATGCGTCGAGGCTCGCGAACCTTGCGGTCCGCTGGAAACTGGCATGGGCCAGCAGGACTGCGCCCCCGAAGGAGCTGCAGGGAGCCTTGGCGGAGAGCCACGAGTCCGTACCGGCACTGGGGCTCGCCTCGGGCGAGGGCGACGTCGGTGCGCCACAGGCGAAGACCAAGGTCAAAAGGGGGCCGCACTGATAACTCCTCAAGGGAGGAGGGTGTGCTGGCAGGGCGAGACCTGGCAACACCCGCAGAACGGGATACACTCGCACGCCCAAGGGTCGGGGGTTGGGCTGGGAGACGGATCCGGGCTCCGCTTCGGCTGGGGGGCTGGATGAGACCAGCGGGGATGATCCAGAAGGACCAGGGAGGTGCGACGGTAATAACCGCAGCACCGGAGGAATGAAGGTCGCGACGGGGCGAGAGGGCGAGCAGCGTCGGAGGCAGGCGAAGGCGAGCAAGCGCTCGGTGAGAGCGGGCGCCGCACACACCCGCCCCCACCGAGAGCTGAAAGGCAACTGACGCGAGAGGAGACGCGCATAGTCGGGAGACAACGGAACGTGCGTCCGCACCCTTGAGAGGCGAGCGAAGGAATTCACTACGCCGGCGACGCCACGGCCACAAACGGTAGGAGTGCCATCAGCCTCCGCGTCGTGACGTAGCCAACGTCACGTCACGTGACGCGCAGGCCTGGAAGTTATAGGAGGCGTTGACTATACCCACTGCAGGGCGAATGCCTGTCTCACATTCCTCCAATTTACCCTATCCATTGCTAGCTGCATCCACTTGACATCTGCGAACTTCATCACCAGACTTAAATTTCTGCCGCCCCCTGCTACGCTTTCTATCCCTTGGATTCCAATTTGTTATTCTTAGCGACCATCAGTTATCACCTCTACGCAATATAGTTGCCCTGCCCATGTCCATGCCCATTTCTTGTTGATTTCCACTAGGATGTCATTAACTCGAGTTGTGTCTGTGACCCATTCTGCACACTTCCTATCTCTTAACCTTACACCTTATACACCTACCATTTTCCGTTCCATACCTCTCTGCGTTGTTTTCAACTTAAGTAGAACCCTTTTCGCTAGCCTCCACGTTACAGCCAAAAATCACAGACCAATCAGCTTACTATTCGTTACGTACAAGTTGTTTACCAAGGTATTCAATAAGAGAATCAGGGCAACCTTAGGCTCCAATCAACCAAAGGATCAAGCAGGTTTTTGGAAAGGAAACGTCGATCGTATCCATACTATTAACCCGGTGATAAGAAAAAAATGCTCGGAATGTAACCATCCCCTATACATAGCATTTATTGATTACGAAAAAGCATTTGACTAAGTCGAAACCTCGGCAGTCATGCCGGCATTGCGAAATCAAGGCGGATGAACCGTACGTTAAAGTACTGAAATATATCGGCAACCACAGCAGCCGCGGTTGACTAATCAGCATCTCTTATAGAATATTATTGTAGGTGCTTATATTTTTGCGGAACAATGAGTTCGCACTTTGTATTACTCTCAGTCTCTCAATTAAAATCGTACGTCTATAATTTATTCTGCGCACATACTTAAAACGAATTCAAAGTCAGTCAGCCGTGGCCTTTCCGTCATCGAGATCCTGCAAACGAGGTCGCTTTTCTTTCGGTTGGTAGCCGACGTCCTCCGTTGATGTTCTCGCCTGGGCAGCACGATCATTGTGTTTGCGGTCTTCTTTAGGCCTCGTTACGTCCAGCTGCCCCAGAAGACACACGTTTGGCTCGTGGCCACAGCAAGAGAGCAGAACGCCGATCTCTCGCAGGGTGACTCCTTCAGCGCCCCTCTTGTCTTCCACGTAGTACCTCCTAAGTGGTGGACATACGATGACCATGGGATGGTAAAAATAGGTTTCAGATTTTAATCGGTCTTCAAAAGCTTTTATAGACAAAGACATTAGCGTTGTAACCTTAGACACAGAACGACACATGCGCTCCATAAGGCAGACATGAAGGAAACCTCAAGAGAGGGAAAATTCGGTCTTTCTCGCAAAAGTGAGTCTATGGCATTCACGATGGTACGTGAACATTATTTCGACCGAAAGCAGCCTCGTTGGGAGTAAAGCTAGAAGAAAAAAAGAGAAACTATAACACGTTTCGGAGCCTGCTCAGCACCACCTTCGATGTATCTGGGTCGCATGAAGTAGAGAAAACACTATGACGTTTCTGCGCATGCGCAGGAGTGTACATCATAGTCTAAGCTAGTGGTTAAAAACCGCCATTCTCAAATGACCTCTCGGCTATTAATTTCTAGAAAGGCTTCGTGCTCATAGTACATGTCCATGGGCGCAGAATTATGTCAGCGTTGCGTGCTTATGAAAGCCCTGCAGTATTTGAGCTATGATGACTATTTTGGTTACTGTGATAATTTGCATGTACTTACTTAGAAGGCGCTGGATATATGTAACTCAAAGCACACAGCAGAAACTAGAAGATGAAACTTTTCCCGTGAAATATATGCTAGCTAAGTACGCAGCGCCCTTTTAAACTACAGCGGCAAGGTATATAAAACTGCCAGCAATTCACTCTTAAATACTGTTGGCATTTACCGCATCGAGTTCAGCTATTCCTTATACTTGAGACTGGACCATATGCCGTCGGCCTAAGCACTGCGCATCTGAATACGAGTGAGAACCGAAGCAATATTTATGAAAATGCAAATGGGTACCATAGTAGAATACGTGCACTTGCACGAGTGGTCTGCTTAAAACTACCACTCCTGAATTTTTGCCTTATGTTTGAACCTTGAAAAGCGAAATACAATCTGGCTCAAATTAAAATGGTTATCGCATACGTGCAATGACATTTCATGGCCGGTAAAGAGCCGCTGAAGTCCGATAAAATACCTAAGCAATCAAGTGCACATAGCGCATTGGGAGGTAAAATCAACCAGCAAGAGGTGGGTAAAATGACAGGACATCACATTTCCTTTTTATTTTTATTTTAACCAAGCAGTTTGCACTTCCCACATAAGCCTCAGCTAATAACTGATCTCTTTCAGGGACCGCTCTTTTATTTACCCGCTTTCCCTGGCAATTTCGTCCCATATAGTCTCTGCTGAGAAATACAAATAGCGGCTGCACCTACAAACCTTGAGGTCAGCTGTAAACGCAGCTCTAAAGTGTTATAAACATCTAAAGCGCTTGATTCAATGTTTTTCGTTCGAGGCACCCTGCGTGAACTTATCAATATTAAGGTCACTAGCCACATAGGGTTAGCCATGTTATGGCGCGTGCATTTTTGCGACTGGTGTGATTCCAAATGATCTGGTCGCAACGCAAAACCTATGTTGCGTCACGCCATGAACAGAGATGGCGCTGCGCTGCCCTTTGAATGTATGACACCTTTTTGCTGGGTTTCGGCATTAGAATATAATTGGTTCACGCTTTTTTCGCTGCGCTGCTGCGATGGAAGCGCCTCGTCGTTGCTGAGCGTATCTTTTTATATGCACGGACTTGTAATGCAAGACACAGATGTCGGATTTCGCATTCAGTATAGTGCTGTCAATCTAAAATAACTCAACTTGCTCTCAAGCAATGCAACTCCGGTTTCAGCCTCAGATATTATTGAAGTGATCACGAGGTGTTTGAGCATGCATAGTGATCACTGGTAAACATTAAATGTGACACATCAAGTGGATGACATACCCCCTGATGTTATTGGACGATATGACTTGTTTCCGTCAGACGTGTGCTTGTTTATAATGAATTTCACTATGGCACCTCTGTGACGAATCATGTGAGCCGACATATTAGAGAGATTTAGCATACCGTGATCCGCGATCCGCCACCGTGACGCTCTACCGCTCGTGGGCGGGGCGTACAAGCTGATTGGTTCCGATGCGCCAGGTCAATGTGCCGACATCAAGTATGTGGAGCCATCTATCGGCATAAAAGTGATCTGGGCATGCGCAATGGAACGCGCGGTGACGGTTCACGGTAGCGGATCGCGGATCACGGTGTGCTAAATCGCGCCTCTCCTCGATCACGTCCTACGAGTACTGCCGTCCCAGCGTTGCTGCACACTTTAATTGTCGCGTGAATACGACGCGACTTCGTGCAACCTACGCCGTCTCCGCGTAATAACAATGGCGTATGAGCTGACGCTATGAAATAGTGACCTTCATTATAGGTCAGATGGCTTGCAATGACAATTACACTAATGCTACCTGTAAAGTGGCGTGTGTATGTTCACTAGTAATATAGAAATCAGATCTCCGAAAAACAGCACAATGCCCCACGGAACTGCTCCTTCCTCCAAATGCAGGGCGAAGGCCTCTCCCATATTTCTCCACTTAACCCGGTTCTGTGCTAGCTGCATCCACTTGACCCATGCGAACTTCTTAACATCATCCGCCCACCTAACTTTCTGCCGCCCCCTGCTACGCTTTCCTTCCCTTGGAATCCAGTTTGTTACCCTAAGCGACCATCGGTTATCCTCTCTTCGCACTACATGTCCTGCCCATGCCCATTTCTTCTTCCTGACTTCCACTAGAATGTCAGTAACTTGAGTTATTTATCTTCCTGTCGCTTAAGTTACCCCTACCATTTTTCGTTCCATAGCCCTCTGCGTTGTACTCAATTTAAGTAGAATCCTCTTGGTTAGCCTCCACGTTTCAGCCCCATAGGTGAGTACAGGTAAGACGCAACTGTTGTATACTTTCCTCTTGAGCGATACCGGTAAGCTGCTAGTCATAATCTGCGAGTGCTTGCCAAATGCCCTCCATCCCAATCTTATTCAATCAGTTATCAATATATTCGTGGGCAGATATTCATCAGCCATTCGTGCGTGAGTCAGCTTATCGCAGCGGCAGGAGCAAGTAGCACCATCAACTATATGATGGCACTGTAGACATACACCAGGCTTTGAGGGATCCTCCTTCGAGATGGATTGTCCATCAGCGTGATTATTCACAGTTTGCTGGAGTATACTGCACCAGTGTCGTGACGAAACGTATTTCCAAGACCTCTCCTCATTTATAGGACCTACACTTTACTTCTGTCTGCCGGACCTCCAGGTGCCCTACTGTTTCAGCATATAATGGCCATTTTGTTGCATGCGTACCTGGTAGCCCACGTAGCACACGGGTGGTTCGGGGCAGCATGCGGCACGTAGTCGAGTTCGCGTCTGAGCACGTAGTTGTTCCCTTCGGGCTGTACTGCAAACGTGCCTAGTAACAGCTCCTCCGTCTCTCCGGTTGCGCACTTGACCTTCAAGACGAGGGTCATGTCTTGGCCGGCAAACTTTATTTCGTTCATTAGCTTGAAGGTATACCTGATGGCGAGCGAGCCAAGTGGGAAGTCGCAGATGAACAACCTGTCGTAGAAAGAGGAATTAGCCGCGTTGTGGTTATACCAGCGCGTGAAAAAACCCAGTGCAAACTGAGAAGAGGCAGTAGAAGAGTTTTTCTCTCATATTTGGATTTTTTTCTATCTGTAGCTAAAAGCGCATACCGCAAAGCGCATACACCCATATCTTCTGCGATTCAAAATCAGACGTTTGCTTTTCTCCAGCCATCGTGTTCTAAACAGCTTCTACTAGCGGCTCTGTAAAGAAAATGGTTGTACCGTTAGAAGTTAATGAAAAACAGCTCGAAAACGAAGACGAGGCAGGCGCTGACTAGCAACTGATATTTATTTACGAACAGAAGGAATTTATAGTCACGTAAACGAGTCAGGCTGCTATCAGTCTGATACAAGGTTGCGATTCCTTAACGCAGAATAGGCGCGTGCACGATAAAAGTTTAAAGCTGTCAGTAAAACGTTTCTTGTCTCTTTGATGCAAACAACTGGCGCATCACTACTACTACGTTAAGGAATCTCAACCTTGTATCAGACTGATAGCAGCCTGACTCGTTTCTGTGACTATAAATTCCTTCTGCTCATAAATATCAGTTGCTAGTCAGTGCCTGCGTTGAACTTCTATTATGCAACAACTAGCCGGCCAATATGCACTCTTGGTTTTACCGTATCTTTTCCCTTCCAACAATGGCGCATATGCGGACACAGCCTCTCCTACTTACGCAAAGAGCCTGTCGGCAGTGCACGACTTTACAACACATCTTTAGCGCGTTTTAAAAATAGATTGCATCCGGAATGACGTAGCATACTTTGTCACACACGTCTCAAAAGCTCTCGCCAATGTGTAACTACCGGCCACCTCTGCTGGTGCTCTTAGAAACGAGGAAAAATGTTGCGGTAAGTTGTGTTTACACGTGTTTCTATGGCTCGCCCTCCCAACTCGCACCCCCGTACGCTTCGCAGTATTTAAAAATACGTCTTCTTTTAATTGGCATTTCATGCTTTCACAATCAAGATTCGTGGTTGCTCTGTACCGACAAACGTCGTCATAGGTGCACTGTGAAATTAGAAAATTGCTTTTAAAACTTTCACTTCCCTTATGGGCGCTAAGGCTACTTTTCACTCCCAGTCCGCTTCTGTTCGAGAGAACCCCCTTTGTAAACACGGTTGGTTTATAGCTTCATGTAATGAAGTAGCCCGCGTCACACAACGTAATCTAAGCAGACTCACCTGAAGTAAGGCACCTCGTCCTGATTCCCCTCTTTGGTCCTGAACAGCACACGCAGGCAGCCGCCCCCGTTGTACGCGTCTGGCAGGTACACTGTTACCGAACCGCTGGTTTTGTGCAGCTTGTTTCCCTGGTCCCGGGGTTGCAGCTGCTGCTTGGACAGGTTGAACCAAGGTCTTCTGAAAACCACCTGCGGACGCGTTTCTGAGGGGTAACTGCAACGTATACCATCCTCGTACTGCCCTATAGACAACCTGTATATTGCTTTTATTTATACGCAAGTCTGTATAGTTTATGCGTCGCACTCACTAATCGAAACTCTAAAAAAAAAACAAAAAACAGCATCACATATTTTGCATTTCCCGCGACTCCTCACTGTTTTAATTTCTCCCTTTACATTAAGCCTATTCTCGCGCTGCGAAAATGAAAACTTTAAACAGACGAGTCTACTGCTGTGTAAGATGTGACTCATATACAATCAGGGCCATAATAATATGGGGTAGCGAAACACAAATTGTAAGCCACGTACATTTGTCGAATGTTTTGAGGAATCCGCCAAGGTAAAATAGATTCATAAAAAGGTAGAATTACTCATCTATAATCAAATGAGCGCCGTTATAGATCATGAGACTTAAGATGTAGCTTCTTTGATCAAGAAACTTTGCAGTGGAAGAAAAGACAACCTTGACCCAGGGTTCGAGCCTGGGATCACCGCCTGTCTTCCATAAACGCACTACTAACTCAGCTAACCAGGACGGCCGGCAGACGACATAGCGACAGCAAATTCATCAAGTCAACGCGGGAGTGCTGTTTGGCGAATTTACCCCAAGTTATAGACAAACACCGCTCCCATGGTGAGTTGACCAAGTCACCCTCGCTTTACCATAGTTCTGCTGGTTGCCCTAGTTAGCTCAGTTGTTACAGCGATTGTCTTGGACAAGACATGGTTCTCGGTTCGAACTAAGAACCAGGATGGATTTTAAGACAAAAGTATTTTAGACGCATGATGTGTCCGTGCATGCGTCCGCGAGAGAAGAAGGCGGAAACAACTTTAAAAAATTTTATTCAACGCACTATTAAAAGTCGAGAGAGAGAGAGAGAGAGAGAGAGAGAGAGAGAGAGAGAGAGATAGATAGATAGAGAGAGAGAGAACTTTATTTGCCAGTGATTAAGATGGTTTTTGCCTTGGGTCGCATTCAGCTGCTCCAGGTGGCTGGCAGTTTAAGTCTGTCAGCGACCTCTTGCGCTCTTGCCGAGGCCCGGGACTGGACGTCTGGGTCCCGGCTGGCGAGAACAGCTTCACAGTGTTCCATCGAGGGAGATGGTATTAGATCTGCCGGAGGCAGATCCTCCGCGCTGTCCCAGATTATATGTTCTAAGGTGGCAGGCTCGCCGCACAGTTGGCAGTGCCGATTTACTATGTCGGGAAAGATTTTGGCATACCCCCAGGGGTTTGGCTGAGACCGCGTTTGCAGCCCCCGCCACGTATGTATCTCGGCTGAACGAAACGTGCGGAGGCAGGCTCGCTCTCCGCTCCATATGTAATAAGTGGTAATGGTTTGATACGTATCCAGTGACACCCCGTCGGCACCTGCGTCCGAGATCCCCTCACCAGCTCGGCTGACAAAACCTCGAGCATACTGGTGAGCGGCCTCGTTCAACACCTCCTTGTTGCCTCGCTCCCCGGGACGCCCGAGTGAGCCAGGACCCATACGAGATCCACTACGTTCCTATCTTTTGGCTATGCGCTAAGAAGTTTGGATGCAGTGGCAGAGATACGACCCCTGGCATCGAGAATGACCTGGGCCAGAGCGTTGGCCAGAGTCACCAAGGCCAACTGGTCTTTCAGCTGGTCAGAGAAGTGTCACACTTCGTCGCGAGATTCCGATTCACGCCGGTAAACCAATTTGAAACGCTGCTGATTACTGCTGTGGTTGGTTGGTTGGTTGGTTCATAGGAAGGGAAAGGCGCAGTATCTGTCACACTTGCTCTGTGGACACCTGAACCGCGCCGTAAGGGAAGGGATGATTTAAAAAAAAAACTGATTTATTTATAGGAAGGGAAAGGCGCGGTAACTGTCTCACTTGTTTTCTGTGGACACCGCAACCGCGCCGTAAGGGAAGGGAGAAGGTGGGAGTGAAAGTGGAAAGAGAGAAAGAGGAGCCGTAGTGGAGGGCTACGGAGAAATTTCGACCACCTGGGGATCTTTAACGTGCGCTGACATCGCACAGCACACGGAGGAAGGTGGTAGTGAAAGTGGATAGAGAGAAAGGGGGGGGGGCGTAGTGGAGGGCTACGGAGTAATTTCGACCACCTGGGGATCTTTAACGTGCGCTGACATCGCACAGCACACGGACGCCACTTCGTTTCGCCTCCATCGAAACGCAGCCGCCGAAGCCGGGATTCGATCCCGGGAACTCCGGCACAGTAGTCGGGCGTCTTACCACTGCACCGGGAAAGGCGCAGTATCTGTCACACTTGCTATGTGGACACCTGAACCGCGTCGCAAGGGAAGGGATGAAGGTGGGAGTGAAAGTGGAAAGAGAGAAAGGGGAGCCGTAGTGGAGGCCTACGGAGTAATTTCGACCACCTGGGGATTTTTAACGTGCGCTGACATCGCACAGCACACGGACGCCACTTCGTTTCGCCTCCATCGAAACGCAGCCGACCGCATCAGCAGCGTTTGAAATTGGTTTACCGGAAAGAAAAGGCACTGTATCTGTTACACCTGCGCGGACACCTGAAACGCGCCGTTATGGAAGGGGGAAGGTGGGAGTGAAAGAAGAGGTGCCGTAGTGGAGGATTACGGGGTAATTTAGAACACCTGGGGATCGTCAATGTGCACTAACATGGCACAGCACACGGGGGCCTTTGCGTTTCGTCTCCATTATGTACTTTAGTGGTCCAAAGTCCCCCTGGAATTTTTTCTTCATCTAAGGTATATAGCTTTAATCTGTATTCGTAAAGTGGCATTTTCTTTCATGACAAAGTAAAGTCTCCCTTGACGCACGGTACAGATGGGCTGATACACAGCTGCAATTGGAATGAAACTTTTTGTCTGCAAATCATCGGTTTGTTTGTAATCGACCGAAAATTTATATGAATTGTTAATCTTGTCTTTATAAATATGATTATTTAATTTACGTTCTTGAAGTTCTACCTCTGATGTGATGTAATTATACTGCTGGTATATGGGGAAAATTTAACATCGCACAGTACACGGACGAAGTGGCGTCCGTGTACTGTGCGATGTCAGTTGTTGTTGTTGTGGCTGTAGGAAGAAGGAAAAGAAAATGCACGGGCCTGCTACTGGCTCTGTAGCTGAGCCACCTCCGCTGCCTCGTACAGACAGATTTTTTTAAACTGATTTATTTATAGGAAGGGAAAGGCGAGGTAACTGTCTCACTTGTTTTCTGTGGACACCGCAACCGCGCCGTAAGGGAAGGGAGGAAGGTGGGAGTGAAAGTGGAAATAGAGAAAGAGGAGCCGTAGTGGAGGGCTACGGAGTAATTTCGACCACCTGGGGATCTTTAACGTGCGCTGACATCGCACAGCACACGGACTCCTCTTCGTTTCGCCTCCATCGAAACGCAGCCGCCGAGGTCGGGTTCGAACCCGTGTACTCCGGCACAGTAGTCGGGCGTCTTACCACTGCACCACCCCGGCGGGGCCAGACAGAAGAGAAAATAGAGAAGAAAAGGAAGAGGGAAAGAAAGACGCGCGCCGCAACAACAGCCGTCGTCCACCACCGAAGCGGTGGCGGGTGCAATGACGGCCCACAACAGATAAAAATTCGGTGGCAGGCTAGCCCCCGCCGCAAGCGGCGGTGACCTACCTGCCCCAGCCCCATCGTGCTATGTCAGCGCACGTTAAAGATCCCCAGGTGGTCGAAATTACTCCGTAGCCCTCCACTACGGCTCCCCTTTCTTTCTTTCCACTTTCACTCCCACCTTCCTCCCTTCCCTCACGGCGCGGTTCAGGTGTCCACAGAGCAAGTGTGACATACTACGCCCTTCCCTTCCTGCGAACCAATTAATATTTAGTAATAACGAAATTAGAGCTGATGAATTGTATTGATGGAATAAAAATAGGGTGTCATTTCTCTTTCATTCGGTTATCTATTATAGTTCTGATGTTAGTCAAATCGTGTTTGCATTATTTTTCGTTCACTAATCTATTCTAATTTTTAAATGGTTCACAGGAAGGAAAAGGCGCAGTACCGATCACGCTCGTTTCTGTGGACACCTGAACCGCGCCATAAGGGAGGGGAGGAATGTGGGAGTGAAAGTGTATAGAGATAAAGAGGAGCCATAGTGGAGGGCTACGGAGTAATTTAGATCACCTGGGGATCTTTAACGTGCGCTGACATCGCACAGCACACGGACGCCTCTTCGTTTCGCCTCCATCGAAACGCAGCCGCCGCGGTCGGGATCGAACCCGGGAAGTCCGGACAGCAGTCGGGCGTCTTACCACTGCACCACACCAGCGGCGCTATTCCAATGCTTCTGATTTAAGTCTTGGAAATTTTCTTTGCAGTCGCTACTCTTATACATATCTCAATATTTTTAAGCCGAGGCCTTACAAGACGCCGAAGCACCCAGTTTTACTTTAATTAGCTCTTGCACAGCTATCGCAACGAAATGAGGATCTCCGGGTCGTCAATACGGAATAAAAGCTAGCGAAAGTAATTCCCCCCAAACTCGTGATATCAAGTGCGACGAGGGCTAATCAAATGAAAGCGAGAACAACTTACAGCGCCAGCAGAGAAAAACTGGTCGCCAAACCCTTGGCAGAAGCTAGTGGAAATCGGCGGTGCCGTAAAACATGTTTCTGGGCACACGTTATCCGGGAAGTCCCACAACCTGCACAATGAGGGGTAAACCATACTTAATTTCGGACATTTTCTGTGAGAAAGTTAATCTGGGTTAGCGCTTTTCCATATTGTAAACTGTACAATAACAAACAATATATCAGAAGAGTCTCCCTCGTCAGGCCTGTAGAATTAGGCTGCATATTTTAAAAATGTAATCCATCTGTTTGATATGACAATCTTAATTACTTTTAATTAGCGTAATTTTTGGACGCACTGGAAACTTATACCGCTTTTACCAATATGTTTCTCAGGGTACATTACAATATTCCACTGTAGCCTTACATTCTATGTCCTTAAACGCAGCGCATTTGTTTTTGTCGCTAGTCGGTGCGCGGAGCCCCCGATGAGCCAAGGAGCGCATGCGCGAGGAGCGAGTGACGTCGCACGGAGCACAGCTGGAGAGCCGCGTCGGAGCCGCCGCCGACTCCACAGCTGCGCGGGTGACTCAAAGGTACCTAAGGCTCCTTCATTTTCATGGAGGAGCCTTAAAAGGTACCGCTGTCGCCGCGCCATCTGCACATGCGCCAGGAGGAAGCGACGTCACATGGTGCACAGCTGGCGCCCCGGGGTCACCGCCGACTCCTCGCGGCATGGTGACCGCCGCAGGCGCGTTCGATCGCCGCGCCGCGCATGCGCAGTGACGTCATTTCTCTTCCGATACACCGGAGCCACTGCACATGCGCGGGGTGTATATATGGGCACCACGCCGGTACCGACGCAGTCAGCCATAAAGAAGCTGAACCCAAATCTTCGTAATTCGTTGCTTCTGCAATTCTACTCGGGATGGCCATTGGTCAAACCACAGCCATTTTTTAAAGACTGGTTAAACTACTCAGTAAAAGCGCAGAAGAAGCAAATTTTTCAGAACCTGAGACTATTCTTCCCAATGTGTGTTTAGCAATACCTTACAATATCTCACAGTTGCTTCGCAGTTAATAGGTCTCCCATAAAACTGGCCATGATATTGTTTGGAAAACCCGCCCATTATCATGCAGTATTGTACTGCAAATCTATATTAACAATATAAACACTATATTTTGCTCATGCTTGTCGCATTCGCATTGCACCTTTTTATTTGAGTTCATCGCCCTTGATTCTTTACAATGTTGGATGAAGTTCTGATGCTGGAGATTTGCAGTAAGTGCATACTGGGTGGAATATGAACCGGTCCTCCTGGATGTCCCAAGGTGCGCCAAACAGTGAAGGCTGTGAAGGAGGTACCTCCCGATTTTAGAGGAAGAGGGTGCTCGGAATGGGGGTTCTCCGAATAATGGTGCTTGCTGCATGCTTGCACTCAGATCGTGTCCTTTTTGGTTAGGCAGGACTATCATCATCATCGTCATCATCCCACTGCAGCGTGAAGGCTTCTTACATATTCCTCCAATTAACCCGGTCTTGTGCTAGCTGTATCCACTTCACCCCTGCAAACTTCTTAAACTCCTCTGCCCACCTGACTTCCTGCCGCCCCTGCTACGCTTTCCTTCCCTTGGTATCCAATTTTTTAAGCATCGGTTATCCTCTCTTCGCACTACATGCCCTGCCCATGCCCATTTCTTCTTCTTTATTTCCACTAAAATGTCATTAACTCGAGTTATTTCTCTGACCCACTCTGTACGCTTCCTATCTCTTAACGTTCCACCTACCATTTTCCGTTCTATAGCCCTCTGCGTTGTCCTGCTACTGCTACAGCGAGCAAAAAATGAATGCACCCTAGGCAGAAAGGGGTAACTTGTCGCTTGCCCTCTTCCAACATGTGAGTTGCTAACAGCCATGCTTATGTTTGACTGCATGATTATAAAACCTTAATCTTAACATGTGTAAACACTGCCTTCAAAATAATATACTTCTTAGCCCTGCTTACACTCTTAACTACAGAAACGCTTTAAACTAGTCTAGAGGATTTCAGGTATGTTAATACGCTGCTGTACAACAATAAAATGAAATCCACCCGGGATTCTTGGTTACTCCCAGACACAGCTGTCACAGCTAAGTTTGAATACAAAAGTTTATTGCTTGTAAGTTAAGTGTCACAATGTGCCGATGTTCTAAGTAACGCGCAACAAAGCTTCCCAGAAGATTCTGGACAAAGACATACATTTCAAGAAGCCATGTTTAAAATTGAAGCTGCATGCCAGCACTGCGTTGCAGAGAGTAGTTCGCGCGCTGCAGTTTTAGACTCACCGGCACTGGTTGGCAATGAATTTCTTCTTTTTCTCCATCTCGTATACCCAGCCGGCACCGAAGACAGCTGCGGACAAGCCGTATTGACGAACTGTTTTGACTGCCTAAAGACAACAGTAAAAGGGGCCTTTGTAAAATGTGTAAAAGCTCAGCGGGGTTCGAATGTTTTCCAAAGCATGTTTAATTCGTCTCCAAATAGAAACCTTCGACGCTTAGAAGGCAACTTCCTAGAGAAAACTTAGGATTTGGATACACTCATCGCTTAAATTCCTATACCTTACATCAATGGAGAAGCGATGGGCATGGGCCGGACATAGAGCGAAATTAAGGTATTCAGCGGTGTCGCGAAACCGGCGCACATTTTCGTTAATTTAACGCGGCGTTTGTGTAGAACGTTCCATAACATTGGAGAAATGTCTCCTTTTCCGCGCGAGGAGAGCTCTTCTTCTTCCATCTTTCAACGGAGATGATGAATAACCCCGTGGCGGAGAAACAGCTGGTCGTCTCCAGAAAGTTCCACCGAGGCTGACCAATGATGACGCGCATATCAGCGGGAGGAAGAGAAAACGTTTGTACAGCGAAAGTTACGTGTATGTGCGCGCCTACCTTGGAGCGACATAACAGACAGACGCGGCGCGCCTTAATATTTAGTTGGCTTCGCTTCAGCAATCTAGCCAGTGTTGCAGCGAGTGTTGTAGTTTGTTATCAAGTGCTATATACTGCTCGGCTTCCGGGGTCAATCCGCTGTTCGGCAAGACCCCTGATCTGAGAGGGAGCTGCGCACGTCTGCAGGACGGCCACAACGTGACTATCCAGGCGACAGTGCCCGATGAGCAATTTGGTGATTATTTTTTCTAACGCTGTCTTGTAATTGCGTATTGTTGTGAAGCTTCCGTGTTTGCCGAAAGCCTCTAACTTGCATGCTTCGCATTGTCCTGTTGTGAACCTTGCCTGTGTGTTTTAGCGTGAATTCCTCTGCATCGTCTCTTGATGTGTATAAAGTGTGTTTTGTTTGTTGATTCTGACTCTGACCCTTACTTTGGCTTGAAAGTGCGAAAGCTGGGCACCAAACGGGCACCCCCTTGTGTCACTACAAGTAGCTGACTTCCGGCTGAGCCTGCCACACAAGTCGAGGGCATCCCCTTTGAGACCGAAACTGCTACCCCCACACACTCTAAGTGTGTCTGGGAGAGTGTGCACCAATACAGTAGTGGTGCATTGTTAATAAATCACAGTTATTAACGGGTGACAGATGGGTCCTATCGGAAACGGGTTAGATCTGTGCGGAAAGAGGTGGTATACGGGCACGTTAAGATGTCAGAATACTAATTTTCCCGTGGGGGATAATTGATATGTGGAGGCGGACTTTAAAATACTGAAATGAACCCATTTTCGCTGCTGATAAGACGGTGGCAGTATATGATGATTTCGCTTCCTCCATCCAAGCATAAGCTGCGCAGTCTTCAGAAAGTCGTTATCTTGTCAGCCATCTCTGTTCTTCAAATGAGGTATTGAATTTCATATGCAGTTTAGAGATCACGTGCTTCCTGCTTCTAAATGTTAGGACAATATCCTTTTTAGCAGTAGTGTCCCATTGTACTCAAACGCCTTCTTAAAATAAGCTAGGTTTTTGCATGCTGGTAAGCAGGAATAGGCAATCTCTGAAGGAAAACGTCAGTCCCATCGCGGAAACTTAAGATGAGGACCGCTTGTTTTTCGTTTGAGCGGTTGATTACATGGTCTCTTTTTCTATGTGCTAATGTTAGTTTTTCGAAAGCGATAGAGACTCAATGATGGCATATTGCAAGAAAAAGGATGAGGAGAAACGCTCCCCTGGGACTGTCCCAAAATATAAGCCGACTGGAGGCTTTGCAAATGCATAAGAATGGCATGGTGGTCATATATAAGGCACGTGATATTTTTCCGTTGAAATTAAAATCACGCCTTTTTCAATAGAGCTAAGAAAAAAATATTTGTCGAAGTGAAGGTACTGTTGTCTATCTACCGGTTCGCACAACCACAACTGCCAGTTTTTATTATTCAACGAGTGAAAAATTTTAGAAGGAAATTTCGGGCTCCATTTACTTTTGTGTTCACCGGTACATGTTGTGACCACTTTTTCGAATTTGTGAAAATAAACCGTGAAATATCAGAACAAGGCCAGATAAATCTTTGGTAGAACATGTGCAGACAAACATGCGTTCGATAAAGGTACGTTTGAGCCACTTGGATCATCAAAATAGACTAAGCTTTTCTTTCTGGGTTATCAAATGAGCTGATATATTTCCTGCGTCCGCGAGTTTCGGGTTCTATTAAATACAGAACTACGAGGCCCAACAACAATACCTACCAAAGCCTTCACATGGTAACATACAAAGTGTATTAACAAAATCGAACTCTACGGCACTGTGTTCGTCCCCCCATATAGTCTTCCTTCTTTTTCTTTCCTTTGGCCACGTGCCTTTGCGCTGAAAAGTATGTCCTTAAATCTCGAGTACCAACTAGCCCAACAACTAACACTACTGAAGTACAGCACATGTACATGAAATAAAGCTAATACTCCTATCGAACGAAACTAAGAAACAGCGCTAACAGATGGGTCGAGTGGAAGACGAGAGAGAACATGCGCTGTGTCTGTCTCGTCTTCCCTCTCGTCCCGTCTGTTAGCGCTGCTTCCTCGTTCCGTTCAACATGAACCAACCAGCCCGACAAATCCCTCTTCGTACTCCTATCAACGTCTGCGTACCACATTCAAATTGCTTTAACTGTTGAATGTATGCTGCGCACTGGTTAGCGCCGTCGTGAGGAATAATTTCTTCAGGGAATTACCTCGACCATTTCGTAGCCGCCGTGGTACGCCGTGCCTCTGCCGAAGACGTCAATGCCTGCATAGACGTCGGCCTTGCGGCAACCCGCCAGCTGCGCCGATTTTTGGAGCAGGTCTTCGGTCCAGCAAAAATGAAGGAAGATGCCGTCACAGAGTTCGAAGAAACTGAAGTTCTTCGTGTTAAGCTCGTTGTGTGGCCTTGCTTTCCCCAGCGTGTCGACTCCGTCGTACCAGATGACCAGTGAACCGGGGACAGCGCTGTGCGTCTTCTCAGTGATAGCCGCGAGGAGGTCCTTGATGACGGATACGCTGCTGGAATGCTGGGAACAGTTAAGTGCGTAGTCAGGCTGTTCCTTGCACACGCCACCTTCGAGGAGGTTTTGTTTTTGCGGTAGTACTAGTATAAAAGAGCAGGAAGTCAGATGGTAAGAAATACAATCCTGAACGCATTATCACGTGTAGCAGGTGCGACAAATGCACACCAGTTATCGTCGGCTAAGTATATGGCACTGCTGTCACCGGAATCATAGGAAAAAAATAACTTTAGAAGTTCCCAAGCTCAAACCAAGTCACGATCATCGCAACCCTCTGATACTGTGTGTCGGATACCAAGCTGTTACAAATGGAAATCCTGAGCATCGTGACGAATCGCAACACAAACAGCAATGAATCATTCCCAGCCCACAAACCTTGCGCAGTTTATGCTCGCCTTGAATTAGGTTTCATCATCATCATCATCATCATCATCATCAGCATCATCATCATCATCATCATCATCATCATCAGCAGCCTTACTATACCCACTCCAGGGCGAAGGCCTCTCCTATATTTCTCCACTTAACCCGGTACTGTGCTAGCTGCATCCGCTTGACCCCTGCGAACTTCTTAACATCATCCGCCCACCTAACTTTCTGCCTCCCCCTGCTACGCTTTCCTTCCCTTGGAATCCAGTTTGTTACCCTAAGCGACCATCGGTTATCCTCCCTTCGCACTACATGTCCTGCCCATGCCCATTTCTTCTTCTTAATTTCCACTAGAATGTCGGTAACCTGAGTTATTTCTCTGACCCACTCTGCACGCTTCCTATCTCTTAATGTTACCCCTACCATTTTTCGTTACATAGCCCTCTGGGTTGTCCTCAACTTAAGTAGAACTCTCTTGGTTAGCCTCCACGTTTCAGCCCCAGGTGAGTACAGGTAAGATGCAACTGTTATATACTTTCCTCTTTAGCGATACCGGTAAGCTGCTAGGTTTAGTTTAGTTAAACACTCAACGTGAGTCAAGCTAAAATGTAAGCCGTAGAAGAGGCCGCTAGATAAATTCGACCACTGGTGTCCTTTACTGTGCACTGACTTCACAGGGTATACCCGGACACTTTCCGTTTCACTCCGTCATTCACTGATTGGAGCTGCGCAGAATGACACCTGGCCGGTGTGTAAATAGTTTCCACAAACTACAATCTCTGTTACTGTCTTACGCATTCGGACGAGAAGAAAAACAATGATTTAGCTCAAAAGAGAATATATATATATATATATATATATATATATATATATATATATATATATATATATATATATATATATATATATATATATATATATATATATATATATTAATCCTTCCCATCTGCAGCTTTTCATTGCGGAGTCTTCTACCACGGCAAGGAACTTAGATACGGTATTCATCCCACAAAAAAATTCTTAGACCCTTTTTATATGTTTGGTTATATTTTTCGCACATGTGACTTGTTCCATAAAAGCAAACACAGCCTTAATAAAGCCCACTTGTCAATAATGTCCGCATTTAGGCGCCAATACAAGAAACCCGCCAGCTTCCCCGTAATTTGCTTTTGTTGAAATAAGAAACTACATCAGTCTGCATGTTAGGATACATTATTAAAATTTGATTGCTGAATGTGCCAATTGTTGCATGATATATTAGCTTGCGCTTTCCCACTCTCTTGATTGACGTCAGTCAATTTAATATCGATTAAAGGCGTAGCACGGTTTGCGAGCTGCGTCACTTTTCGTGGCATGCACATAATCTTATATAATTTTTCCTCCTGCCCTCCATTGAATCAGTCTAAAAAAAAAAAAAAAAACATATCAACGTTTTGTTGTGATACAGTTCATATGTCGATTTGGGCACCTGTATCACAATTCGAAGGGAGTATATAGCCTAGTTTTCTGTTAGCGTTTACGCGTTTACCCTATGCTCTCCCCTGCGCATCGTTTCATCATCATTATGCTCATGATTTATGTTCAGTTTGTGGGGATTAATAATTCCCTGCGCCATTATAAAGGGCCGCGCGTAATTAACACGCGGGATTACGCGCGGTGCTAGGGAGGACCGCGAGGAGAGGGCACACTGGCCACTCTCCCAGGCTCCCGCGGTGACACCGCGCGGGTTTCCGTCTCTCCTCCCGGCCTACCCGGTAAACCTCCTCTCCCCGACCCGAGGTGAGGAGCGCGTCTGTCGCAACCTCTCGGGGTCTTTCGGCGGTTGAGCGTGCACGCGCACGGTTCAGCATTTTCCGTCGGGGAGACCGCCGTCTTCACCCTCTGCTCCCGGTGGCGAGCAGGCCTCTGTGCTCTACATGTGATGTGTGTGAAAATTTTGAACATTTGGTAACCTCCTGTCAACGGTTTACTGCACATCGCAGGACACTGCGCAATAATTTAA
This sequence comes from Amblyomma maculatum, assembly GCF_055883805.1. Classification (NCBI taxonomy): domain Eukaryota; kingdom Metazoa; phylum Arthropoda; class Arachnida; order Ixodida; family Ixodidae; genus Amblyomma; species Amblyomma maculatum. Next base: position 12,537,555 of record NC_139352.1, read on the forward strand.
GCTTACCTAAAGACACAACCTTGCGCCTTGAACATGTCCTGGGTCCTTGGTGCGACGGATCGTCTGCTGCGCAAGCTACCAAGGCCTTACTAACTTTTCTGAAGGACACAGGGTTGATTAATACCCTTTAAAACTCATCTGTGTGTGATCATGTGCGTGTAAAAGTTAACTTTTCTTAAGGACACAGGATTGATCAATACCCTTTAAAACTCATCTATGTGTGATTATGTGCGTGTGAAAGTTAACTTTTCTTAAGGACACAGGGTTGATCAATACCCTTTAAAACTCATCTGTGTGATTATGTGCGTGTGAAAGTGTACGACACCGATTCTCTTTTTTTCTCATTTATTTCCCCTTCCCCTCCCACACTCTGTCACCCTCATCCCTCAACCCTCATCAGGAGTAGCATGCTAGGCTTTCCACCAGGCAGACATCTCCTGTTGCCATTAAAATATATCTCTCTCTCTCTCTGCTCCCGGATCCACCGCTCTATAATTGTTTTCGCCTCATCGCACTTTACTGGTTCCCCCCCCCCCCCCCCCCCCCCTGTGTAATATAAATGAACACAATTTGCTCATTATGCCCCACCCTAGATGATGCAGTGGTTAGGACGTTCGGCAAGGATGTGGGATGAAATCCCGGCCGCCGCGGCCGTTTTTAATGGAAGTGAAAAGCAAGGAGCCTGTGTCCAGTGTGATGTAAGCGCACGTTAAAAAACCCCAGGTGGTCGAGAAATTTCCAGAGCTAATTACTGCAGCGTCTCTCATAGCCCGAGTCGCTTCGAGGTTTTAAACCCCACACACCAACCAAGCCAACAATTTGCTCTTTTTTTTTTTTTAACTCATAGTAGACACAGCATGAGACGGTTATCGGCCCGATCGTGAGCTACTTTTGTTCCTTTACATAAGTTACTCCAGGCGTGTAACGTATAGGCACTGACCACTTTGCACCCAATGGAGACCAGCCATCCGTCAAACCTTCCCCTCGCAGCAAGACAGGCCAATTTCTCCGCGACTTGATGGACTAGTCCCGAATTCTTGACGGCATTGATAATTTTGACGCCTTCGCTCGACTCCAGCATGAAGGTACCTGAAATGCACGAAGGCACACAGTTTGCTTCGACACTGCTTACTAAATCAAAAGATGGGCACGGGAACAATAAGACCGCGCTAAGCGCGGGCGTATATCTTTTTGATCTCCGATAATACCCTTATAGCCCACAGGGCATTATAGAGAGGAGTGGGTACATTGATATAAAATGAAATTGGTAAAAAAGGAGGTAACTCATGCATATATCATGCCTACAGAATTGATAAACATTATTGCGACCAAGAAAACGAACTGCGAGAAAATACATGTTTCGAAAAAGCAATACAATACAATAATTAAGAAGAATTCTGCCGCCAAAATGAATATATTCACAAAAACAATTAAAAAAAGTAGAGCTAAATACCCGATATTCAAAACGAAGTGAACCAATTGAGGGTAACTTATTATATTAACGATAATTTATTATATTACGATTTACCATGTATGGTAAACCGTATTATAATAAATTATCGTCATTTGCTGCTACAATATTCGATGGTAGATAGTTCCAAACTGACGGTGTTTTTGGAATGAAAGAATTTGGGCAGAATGTTGTAATGTAACAAGGAACACCAAGTTTTCGTTAGTGATCGATGCGGCATGATACATATGTTGGTGTAATGATCAATGTATATTTAAGAGTGGCGTTCATGTAAATTAAAAAAAAAAATAGCCACAGACGTGACACGTCTCTCTCCAAAGCAAGAGGGGTTAATGGCAAACTATTTTAAGTCGAAATACTTTATATGTTCAGGAGTGTCCGTCCGTCCGTGCGTGGGTGCGTCCGCGAGAACTGCCACACTTCGCGAGATTCCGCCAGATACCCCGAGATGCTGCGGGGTTCTGTTTACGTTTAAAGCTTTCAGTGAACAACTTTAATTAGTGGTAGATAGTGACCGATAATGATAGTGGTAGTTAGTGACAGTGACTGGTGATGTCATCGGTCATCATCAGACAGGACGTCATGACCGCATGTGACACCACTATGACGTCACAAAGAAGTCGCCAGAACAGGAACGAAGAAACGGTGGCCATGCAGCAGGTGAAGAATACATATGGCAACGGGGTCGGAGCGTGGCAGACGGCATAAAGTGACCGCGTGTGCGGGAGCAATAATCATTTAGACGGCGGAGACAGAAGGCGAGACGTCAGGGCTGTGCGGTTTTGAGGACCATCGTGCAGCTAGTCACGGGGGTAGACAAAGGGACTGCAGCTTTGGAGCTGGTGCAGGAAACACGCATCGACACTGCCTTCCTAAGTGATGGACGCATCGCAGTCACGATTCGAACTGTTTAGATGCTCTTTCGGCTATGCTTCGGATGCCCCAGCGAGAACCAATCGAGCACTCGAGCTATCGAGAACATCCCTCGTCAGAACCGAACATTCTTAACCAGACAGCGTTGAAATCCCCGTGGTGCTCAGCCATATCGCTGTAGTTGGAGTTCATATAAATATCGCGGGAATGTCTACGAAACATGGTATAGTTTGCAAGCGACATGAACGTGCACTGATTGGTCAAATGGTTGTGCGACATCACAAGACCATATGACGTGGCAGGAGCTGTGACCACAGGCTTCTCCGTTGAGATTTGTGGTTGAGATGTAGATCGAACCTTTCATAGCACTTGGACAAGTAAGGCACCCTAACCTTAAAGGGCCACTGTCCAGGGAAGGCCCTTTTAAGAAAAGGAGCCCAGTGTTTCGATCAGGTACCGGAGATAGTCTGTGCAAAATTCTACAGCGACACGCGCGCCGCAAAGCATCGAAAATACAATTCAAAGCTCCCTCATGCTCTCCTTTGAGAAGCCAGCTTCACCATTTCCTGCGCTGGCCCGACGGGCCCCGATAATGACGTACGTACCGCGAACGACGTCCATTGGTCCGTCTCGCTGACTGACGGGAGAAGGATGGGTGTCTACCGCTCGCAGCGCGCTTTTTCCTCGCCACGGCCAGACTGAATCCAGCGGCGCGCGCTCCCTCGACCGTTTTTTTTTTTTTCTTCGCGCTCGCGGAGAGCCCACGCCCCACCTCCCGCCAAACGCGGAGGAGGAATGGGAATTTGTATTGCGGAGGCTAGACGACCTCGGGCAGGAGAGTGAAAAACCTTTGCGAGGGAACGGAAGGAGAGAGGCAGGATAGAATCGGGTGATTGCGGTGGCTGTAACTGCGTTATTAGTTACTCTTTTCAAAAATATTTTGCGGCCTTGCGTTCTAGAGGCGAAGTCTCACAGTCACCGGGGAAGAAAATATTTTCGACCGGAGGGTGGACAGTGGGCCTTTAAGCCACGCTGGTATATCCGAAAGGCATGGCTGAAGGGGGCTTATAAAGCTATGCCGCTCCTTGGTTTGATTTATGGGGTTTAATGTTCCAAAGCTACTGCGGCTATGAGATACCAAGATACTTCCTTGGGCGATTTGATAAACATCCATTGTTAATAAAAACAGCTCGAACAGGAAGACACAAGACAAGATAAAAGGACTCTACAGGACAAGCGCTGATTCACAACCTAGCCTCAGCCTTTAATCCAAGGCCCAGGTAAAAACAGGTGTGACGAAAACGAAACTTTCGCGTGAAACATCCTTGGGTTTATCTGCTAAACAAGAAGTTACTCAAAAAATAAACCTCTTTGCTTGAAAGAGCAAGAGAATTGTCTTGCTGACGCACTTGATGTCCCTTGAAATAAAATATGCTTCTACCAGTTCTTTCAACTTTTCTTTGTGCTGATACAAAATTCTAACCTGGTCAAATAGGGGAGTACACTTCTCCTTCTTCATCGTCTCACAGGAATGACAATGGGAGACCAGAAGAGTTTTGTCCTTGCTACTTTCGAAGTTGTTTCAGTGTTCCTGTAGCCTCTTGTTGATACACCGTCCTTGTCTGTCCTATACAACAGGCTTTACAAGAGAGCGGAAACCTGTACACAACACCAGACTTGCAGCTGACAAATGGGTCTCTATGTTTAACACAACATTCCTGCTTCTTAGGTCAGCATTCTATTTGAATAGCAGGGTAGATCCTCTTCATCTTGAGCGGGGCGGTCAGTGCAACATCTACACCATATCTCTTGCCAACATTCTCGCCAACCATACATATCTATAGGGCTAGCAAGTCACGTGGTAGACTAACGGCCGTCTTTATCGCTGAATATTTGTTCAGCGTTATAGCTACGCATGCATAAATCAGGAACTAAAATTGATTATTTTAATTCCCTCCTGTTGTCATATCAACGTGGGACATTGTACGAGGGATTGAAATACCGACGACTGAGCGTAATCAAAGCTGCAAACTCCGATATGCAAAACAACGTTCTCCTTTCGCCTGCTCGCAACTTCTCGTGCCATCAAGCAGTCATGAGGTGCCTTGACTCACGGCAACCGCGTCTCTTACCTCGGCTAAACATATTGTGAGCCTTCTGTGGACCTTCTTTCATTTGTACATGCCATGATCTTCTTCTTTCATTTGCACATACCATCATCATCCTCCCGCGGCGCCGGCTCCGGCCCGCGCCTGGGTTCGTGATCGGATTAAAACGCTAGACAAGGCTTCGCTGTCCTTGCCGTCACGACCTCGCCGTCTCGACCTAGCCTTCTTTTACAATATTCATTTTCTATGCCCGATCACCTGCGAACGCCCATATATTATTGTGAGACTAGACTGACTCCCTAAAGCATTTTCGCCTGATTGAAACGGAGTGATTTTGACCCGTAAGTGTCCACTTTGTCTGCAAACGTGTTTTTATGCATATATAAATACGATACGACACAATAGGCCTAGTTGGGACCATGAGGTGAAACTTGTAGAGTCCCATATTTACTTATATCCCTCCCCCTATACAATAACGCTCATCAGTATAATGTAGGTACTGTAAACAAATAATGTAACGACGCGTGAGAAGTATGGGGTGTCTATTGTGGCCTCTTATCATATAGCATAATGATTCAGAAATTCGGAAATATTGCTTTTAAAGAGGAATGCGCGTGCTTCTCTTTCTTTGTACTTGAGACAATAGCAGGCGGATGAATCGATAGAGCGCTAACTCACCAGGGAGGTTGGGCGAATAAGAAATGTTTTTGGGAACGGGGTGGCTGAAGCGTGCGCAATAGGTTAACTACATGAAGTAGAGATAGAGGCGTTTTTCCTATGATACGCCTAGTTGGGACAATGAGAGTTATCAATGCCGGAGGAGCCGAATTTCGGTCACTAGAACCCTTTTTCAATTTGCATTCAACGGCGCAGAGATTCGTAAGTGACGCCTGCGTTGCGCTCCTAAGCAATGAGCATCGAAAAAGGCAGAGATCGCTCGCAGGTCTCAGTGTTAAGCTAACTTACAATCCGTCGCGTTGAGTCTCCCACAGCTGCACAAGCCGTCTGCGTAACAGATTTTTTTCAGTTTTAATTTTTTATATAATTATATTAACTTGACCCTCGCTATAACCTGCGATAATCGCAAAAACTCACCCAGGACCTTGACACCGTGCCTGTGAGCAGCCGTGATCCAGCTCGGAGGTGGAATGGTGACCAGGTTGTGTGTGTAGTAGACGAAAGTGTTGATGGTGTGCCAGTGGTGGAACCGGTACTGGTTCCTCTCGTGGCTACCATGGATACGCCTGCAGAGGCCACAGATGAAAATAGACTTAAAGCACAGTGACTCTCTGTTACTCTCGTCCAAATCATAGCTTGGAGAGACGGACATGACCTTGGTATCAAGGACACGAGCAATGTGTTGGGATTTATTCATTACACTGCACTCGGAGACATGGCCAATTGTGCAGTGTAGACAAACTTGCACCAGTCCGCCGCTCTGTCAATTTTATTTTACAAGGGTTCCATTTATTTATCAGTTTTACTCCCGAAGTTTACGATGATAAAAGCTCTGTTAAGGTGCCTGCTGAGGGTAAAAATTGTTGTTTTTCTTGCTTCCTCGGAAAAAGAAAATTATGTGCTGTGCTAGGGGCTCGTTTATCCAACACCTTATAGAAATATCAGAGCCATCTACCTGTATCAGTCGTTCGCAAGACCATAGAAGGTAACCATCCCATACGCTAGATGACAAGCAGCAGGTCAGAAAAGGACTCAGAGCTATTAGGAATTCCCGTGAAATCTCTAGAGTGTGACAAAGTCGCGACCACTGTCGTATGTGAGGAGTCTACTCTGCTTGCACAGTCAATGCTCCGGGTGCGTATTCGAGCAAGCAGTTCGAGAAAATGATTTTACAATAATTGTCCACAACTGGACGCTTTGTATATACGCACACACTTTCAAAAGTTTGTCATGCTAAACAGAAAAAAAAAAACACTCTTCAAAGCGCGTTGCATCTCTTTAAGTGAAGTTAAAATAATGACAGCCCCTAAAGCCAGGGCAACACCTAGCCTGTCATGGATGAAATGTACGACAATAACCTGGTGGAGCATAACTTAGCCGTTTGTGGTGTGGGATGTCATTTATTCGATACGTGCTGCCGTGCAGCACAGCATGGAAGCTGAAAACGGATTTCGTGTTCTCTCTCGATGCTGGCGCAATCTATCGCTCAGTGAAATAACCAGTAGAAGCTCATCTGCATTAACGACCGAGCGGCCTCGAGTAGAAGATCCCAATATGCATGTTTGTCCACTGATAAGCCTGCAAAGCAGGCGGTGGCTTTACTCTCATCCTGCATGCTGTTTTGAGATAACAGCGGCCACAGCCTGTGGGCGATTCCTCTGCCCGAGGGATGCGCACGACAAATACACAGCGGGCCGTATAACAAACATCTTTAATCTCACGTCAGCGTGGGGGTCGTCCAAGGTTGTGCGGGGTCGTCGTCCGGGGGGCTGCGGGTCGTCTCCGTGGAGAAGCGTCAGGAGCGAAGAAGCAGGAACAAAGAGAGCGAGACCGCGGCGCGTGCCTTCCTTTATAGGCCCCTCGGGGAGAGGGAAACAGGCAGCGCGCAGGGAGCATTGGGAAGTGGCTTCGAATGCGTGGCGCGCCACGGGCCCTACAGATATGTGGCGCAGGGCCCCACAAGCCACAACGCGGCACACACTGCAAAGCCGCACGCGTCCTCATGATGGCACGCCATGCAAGAGGCGGCAGTTACGAGAACGGTGGACGAATTCGAAGCTTCCTGTTGCAAACTACTACCACCTCACTCAGAACATCTATTCCGTTATCAGCAAATTCGCAGCTCCAATTCGTGGGTGGCGCTTCCCAGCTCACCCAGAAGGCGCGCGCCGAGACGCTTCCGCGACTACGCATACCGCTCCCGGCCTCTAGATCGGAAGGGACGCAGGACGAGCTCGGAGAAGTGTAAAGAGCGCGGTGCTAACACCCCAGTGCACAGAACTGGTACACTGGTACACTGGCACCACTGGCACAGAACAAACAATACAAGCTAGCAAAGACTACCTAGGATCCAGGCGTGCCTCGTCTGTTGTTTTGCTGGCTTCAGTTGCTTCTCAGTAAAGTTCGGGCAAGGAAAACCCGCGAACTCCAACAGCTAAAGGTCACAACGCAAAAGTTCCACTCTATAAAAACAAAAAAAAAATAGTATTACATGCACAAATGTTAGACGCCGCACCAAGAGCCTTAATTAGTCATGATAAGACAAAAAACTTGCGACCCCTGCTTGATCAAACCCAATTTTCAGCAGCCACATCCTTCCTGTCCTAGATAATTCCTTACCTCACCTCGCGCCTCATTCTATCGCCTGCTGCCAGCCCTACCCAGTCCTTTGTCCTATCACATCAAATGTTATTTTTTCACTTTACATATGTCACATCCCTGTCGCTGCCACTGTTGATGCCAGGATATCTTATGTGCTTATTTCCTAACTCAAGGTGATATCCTGACGTCACTGTGCTATACATAAACCCATAATCAACATCGATCTAGATAAAAATCATGCCCACCTGTCCTCGTGGTAGCCGCCCATCATGTCATGGCAGAAGAGGGTCTTTGGATCCTCCGGGCTTCCGCGCCTGATGGCGACATTCAGCGGCTCGACAAAGCACAGCATCGGGTCGGAGTGCTCCAGCAGCTCTTCTAGCGTCGTGAGTGGGCCAGCCTCAATGTAGGGCACGTATCTGACAACCTTGGTCGGGGTCGGCTGCTCGTCTCCGCGGGACAGGTAGCCGCCCATGGCTGCTGGGTGTGTGGCGGCGGAGCTCCAGGCCACTTGCCCACTGCGCCGATGCTGCGAATGTCGGAGCTCCAGGCGTAGCTGGCCGTCGTGTAGCAATCTTCCTCTATGCCGTAGGTGCGCGAGCGTGGAGTTTCTCAAATTATAACCTCTACTTTTTCCTCCTCTGAGTATAAATCATGAAACAATAAAAAACCTTGGATTGACAAATTGAGGCCAAAACTGACAGAAATATGTTCTCGCAGAATCAGCCTTTTGCGTAAAAAATTCCGAGTGTAGCGGGACGTGCTTCTGTAAGCACGAACGCCAAGACGCTACTCTACTCAGCAGGCAAAAGCCCCCTAGGCTTTATTGAGCACAAATATATATATATATATCTTTTTTTTTTCAAAAAGTTTGCCACAAGGCATAAGTTGAGAAAGGGGGAATGGGATGCAGGAGATAGAAAGCTAAAAGAAGGAGTGAAGTCCAGTTGCGCTTAGATATTCGCAGAGGTTGGCGGTGTAGCGATTGTCTATTGCCCACTTCTCGTAATCACAATCGCGATTGCACCGCAGGCCCACCTTCATGAGTATCCGTTGTCTAATGTGAGTCGTTGATGGACACGTCCTCAACAAGTGACGCACATCGCAGACCTCAGGTGCAGTGTCACAGTGAGGGCACCTGTCAGTCACTGGCAGATCTTTATGACGCCAACGATGTCGTACAGATGGGGTCATAGCCGCTCTGCCCGAATCCGGCACACTGTTACCTCCTCCTGCCGAGTAAGACTACGGGGGAGAGGGTGCGAACACGGAGGAATGAGAGTGCGTGTTCGCCTGGCGCAGAACTTGAGAATCGGAAACGTGGGACAGGAACGGATCTGGGGGAAGAGGGGAAGGTAGTGGATCGCCTGATGTGTTTATGTGCGTCATAGCATCCGCTTGAATATTATGTGGATCGCGAGCATGGCCGCGAATCCAGTGTATGCGCACAGGACATGTAGGAACTGGCGGAAGGCAATAAACGGTATTGTAAATGGCTTAGCCAGGGAAGCAGTGGTGCCACTTAGCAGCATATGCACACAACACATCCCCCTTTGTTTAGGAAGGTATAGTATGCACAGCACTACACATCACAAGTCGTCTTTTCGGCCTTCGGATCAGTCTTTCATACATGGACACACGACTGGGTGATGAAGGTTGTGACTTGGGTGAAGCCGATGAAGTCGAGGTAGGAACAACTACCTCCGGCTCTGCAGTAGTAGACTCGCCATCGGATGGCTTCATTTCTGACGGCTCCTCTCCGGCAACAGGTTCAGCAGGGCCCTCGGACACTGGGGCGTTAATCATTGGAACGAGATGCATGTAGCCAATTACGTTGGAGAACACACTTCAGGGTCTCCACGATGTACGACCGGAGACCATCGCATCGGAGACTAGAACCATTGCAGGGCTATTTATGTCCCGCACCCAGACTTGATCACCAGTCTGAAGTAAGCGCTGTATATATTTGAGCCGCATGCCTCCGGTTGCAGTCCGCATGCCTGCGTCCTCTGATTAGCTCGATCACGAAGGTTAAAAAACTGCGACGAGGGCCAGCTTGGCTCGAGCTGCTGTGCTATCTTAGGAGCTCTGATTTGTAGCCGTCTACCCATGAGAGATTGTGCAGGGTTCACAGCGTTGAAGTGTTCCTGTGACCATACTCTCCACCTCACCGTTGGACTGCGCGGAAAACTTGGGCTGCTGGTGACATACATGGCCATAAGCCTATGCAAAGATAGAGAAGTAATGATGAGAACTGTGGACTGTTGTCGCTGCGGACGACGTTTGGAATGCCGTGGCGTGAAAAGACGCTCCTGATGGCTGTGATGACTGCTGGTGCTGTTGTAGAGCACAGACTTATGACCTCGGGGAAGCGTGACCTGCAGTCGACCAGCAACACATAATCTTAGCTATTGAGATGAAAAATGTCTGCTCCCAGGGACGATTTGGTGTTTGCAAAGACAACATCGGTTCTGTGCTTTGAACGTGTGTTTCAGCGCACTTGGCGCAGTTAGAGACGAGTACGTGTTTTGATGCGGCTGTTGATTCCAGGCCACTATGCTCTCTCGAGCAATGCCTTTGCATCGGTTAATTGATGCCCGTCGTGAATGAGATCAAGCATGGATTGCTGAAGAGCCAACGGCACAACTATGCGGACTCGCTTCAGAAGTAGCCCTTCAAAAACACTGTGGTCCCCCTGACGTTGACGACGTCGGCCTCTGCCAGCGTTGTCGATGCAAGAACCGTTCTCGCTTGTGGCCCCATGCAGTATAATATATATGAAACGCACCTGAACTTCCTGTGCTGCGGTAGACAGCCCCGTTGCACAACAGAGGTCCTCGAACTGCAGCAGCCATGTCGGCCAGGTACGTGGGCTGTCAAAGTCTAACGGCGGCGGTGGGCGTAGCACTGCCCCGAATGAGGCGGCGGCGTCGTTCATGACGAAGAGCTGAAGAGTGCTGAATCAGTGGCGTCGAAATCTCACTTCTGGCACCATGTAATGGGACGTGCTTCTGCAAACACGAACGCCGAACGACATGCTACGCCACTCAACAGGCAAAAGCCTCCTAGGATTTATTGAACACAAATATAAGGGAAGCAGTGGTGCCGTACCGGGCGGCACATTCACATACTATACCGAGAGCACTGCAGAATCTGCACAGGAGAAATGTGTAAGCTTGAGCGTTGCTGCTGTACACGGTATATCGCGCGCCCCTTGTAGTGATTTCACACTGCGGAAATTATGATAGCAGCTGCGTCGTTGACGACATTGTATAGCAAGCTATGCAGTAATCCTCACATGGTGTAACGTTGCACTACACTAGGCCACAACGACAACGGTTTTTCTACCGGCGCACCTCGTCTCCCAACGCGCCCAGACATGATGCGCCGCCAGTTCTCCATGACGTCACCGTTGCTAGGGCGTGCCATGGCGGTGTGCGGTTATTAGGGCCACCATGGCGGCACCGGCGGTAGTCACCTTGGCAACGTAGCCGAAGTGACGTCACCACATACCCGTCTCCATTTATGCTTTTGTTTGCTCCTCCTTGCCCTCGTTTGCCCTAAATGTATTTTCTTTAAATTGACACTCATTCATAACTTTTTGATCGATCTCTACCATTTATCGGCACTTTTTCAGACTGACGTTTAGACACACGTCGCCTTCTGGTTGCGTGACGTCACGTTCGTTTGTACGTCGACATCTCTCTCGGTTATTTCGACATCTAATTGGCTTTTCTGGCTATTAACCAATGACTACACTTTAACCACACGATTTCCATGACGAGATTTTTTGGTCTCCTTTCGCATACAATTGTTATTTTTCGTCTAATATCAGTTCACCGCAATCGTGTTGACAAACTCGGGGAGCAATTGCTCCTTCAATCAAAGCCACTTAATGTTTACGCATTAAAAATTGCAATTTCTTGGAGCAGTTTAGGTTTCCGTCGAAGAAAAACCTTCACTTCCTAGCAAAATGTCATGCTCATAGACGCGAAGGAGACCTGATATTGCAAAGGTTTGAGCACGTTGGGTTTACAGAAATTGAAAATATTTGGCGCTAGCATTAATCCACAGCATATTTACGGCTGCAAAAATGTTTTCGCAACTTTCTGCATGGGAATTACAGCATCATCATCATCATCATTATCATCATCATCATCATCATCATCATCATCATCATCATCATCATCATCATCAGCAGCAGCAGCAGCCTGACTATACCCACTGCAGGGCGAAGGCCTCTCCCATATTTCTCCACTTAACCCGGTATTAACCACGTATTTCTATGGGTCGCCCTCTCAACTCGCACCCCGATACGTTTCGCGGTGTTTTAAAAATACTTCGCCTCGGTAATGAGATTTCACACTTCTACGATCTATTCCAGGGCGTTCATGGTTGCGCTGTACCGAATAACGACATCCCAGATGACCCGTGAAATTAGGAACCTGCTTAGAAATATTTCGGTTCCATGTATTCCTACGGGCTCTAACCCTATTTTTCACCCCCAGTCGGACCACGCTGGCGATAGAAGCGCCACCGCTTCGTGCTTACGTCACAGATTGGTGTTGGTCTATAGTGGAATCTTCCGTTTCTACGGACGTTCGGGCAATGATAAAGCCTGATGTTGCGTGTTCGAAGCAGCTGGACACCGCGCATATCGCATAAGCTGAGCGGTGTGTATATTTTGCGGCGTCCACGTAAAACATATGTCGGGTTCGTTCGCATGTGCTCTGTGTAGGGCACGTGCTCTTGCCTCCCGTCTGGCCTGGTTATGAAGGGGATGCATGTTTTTAGGAGGTTGGCGGACAGCGACGACCGTGGAGTGTCTTTGGAACTGCATAAGTTTCTACTGGAGGGGCACCTAAGTTGTAGATAGGAAAGAACATGGCGACCAGTTGGGATAGTGGAGAGCCATCCTAGTTGGGCGATGCGGTGGGCTTCCACCAGTTCGCTGAGGGTGTTGTGAACTCCCATGCTTAAGAGTCTAAAGGTTGGGGTGCGTTCAGGTAAGCCGAAGGCTGCCTTATAAGCCTCTCTGATGAGAGCATCCACCTTAACTGTCTCATCCACCTCCCATCCAGCATCCACCTTGACCTTGGCGAAACTGAAACTAATTGTGTTCGCACTTCTTTACAGTTTTGTGTTAGAGCTTATATATAACATAAATTTTCATTAATAAATAGCATTAGACTTATATTGTTATAATGTGCATGAATATTGTTTTGCAAGAGTATTTTGTGTTGCAGTTTCGGTTTCCTGTTTGTAAACTTCCCAACCACACTAGCGTTCTCTGTCGCTGTCATCGCAAACATGTAAAAATGGCTGAGGGCACGTAAGTCTCCACGATTTGCAAAAATCGCGTTGCGCCTATTTGTTTAGCGCCTCTGAAGCTTAAAAATGTGCATGTGACCTTTCTAGACGTCAACTGACCTCTAAACGTTGCTCTTTTTGCTGTGTGGAGTACGTTAACGTGTTGTTCCCTTGATTTTTCTTTCCGCAGCAATCCGGACGAAGGAACACCGTGGTGGAATAGTTGGTTGCAGACAGCAAAAGACAAGGTAAGACAGGAAAGACGTCAGTTACCGACCGTAACTTTGTGTTGTCAAGCCTATCAGGGAGTTAAAAAGCGATCGAGGTTGCTCTTGCGAGCGTTACGTAACCGGCATCCACGACTTCGCAGAAAGGCGCGGTGAGCATGCTGCCCTTCTGGAGCTGCCGTGTGCTGTTCGTGGCCTGGGCATGGCATCGTTTTGTCGATGTATATTTAACGCTTCCCTTCCACAACCTTGGTTCATTTGCCGTAGTTTGCAGAGTAGACTGCATATCTGATGCCTTATCTTGTGGCAGCCGCGCGAGTCATACCCAGCGGCTTTCTATTGAAGACATTTAGCGTTCGTTGCACCCGGGCCTACCGAGCGAGCGCTTCCTGGCGCCGTTCGTTTTGTGTTTTGGAAGCGAAGACGGATCGCGCTGTCTCTGGCGTCGCACGTTGCGGCACTCATCAAGCACGCTCCACATCGTGTAAGGATAGGTGACACTCCACAACTGTCGCGAACAGCGGGGGACCGAATCTCGGCGACTTGGTAATGGTGCGAGTCGCTAGGTTTCTGATCATGTTTTCCCCCTGCCGAGCTGCTAGCGTATACGCGCAGAAACTTAAAACGGCATGTTTATGTTGTTGTGTTATGTTTAAAGTGCAGTATTCCCACCGTACCACACCCTTATAACCCAATCATATATGAACAATCGTCGTTTTGCACAGTTTTGTTTGCATGTTTAGCAGTTACGCTGAACTGCGAGTGCTACCAAGCAGCTTTGGAGCTACGAAGGATGTTCGGCTCATCTGCGAGCCGCTGTCTTCGACTCCGCCGGATATGCGTCGAGAATCGACCCTCGCACATCTGCGCGCAAGTGTTTTGGATGATATCAAGTGAACATGTATGCTCGGCCGGACGTGGTAATTGACCGCGCCTCTATGCAAGTTCGCCCGCTGTTTCTATGGCTGAACTCCTTCACCGCTTGTGCATTGTCGCGTTGCCCTGCGTCGAGCGATTACTCATTCGATGTCTGGACCTGCCAGGCGCGCCGTGTATGTTGGCCAACTGCTAACCTGTGAACCGTTTCTCGTGTCGCGCTACTTTTACGGGTCGGCCCAGCTGTTACGGTCGCGGCTGCATTTTTTCTGTTTGTTTCATATAATCGTTTTTGTTTCTTGTATGTTTCGACGACTGGGCCCTCTGGCTGTTAATGCCACCAGGTCTCCTAGACTATAGAGTTTGCAACCGTCGTGAATAATAATAATAAAAAAAATCTACCTGAGAGGGGAGGAGAAGAGCTGTGCATTCAGTGACGTTTTGCTGATAGGCTGTCTCAGTGCAAAGTTGCAGTATCTTGTTTTCCTCTTTACTTTCTCTTGGTGCTATATCCTTGATAAACGGTCTGCTGCCAGGCATGTCCTTCAAGAATTCTACAGAAGTAAACGTTAAGTTGACGTTATCAAACCTGTTGTCTCAAGCGTTGCACACTCAAATGTCTGGAGCGACGGCTGCCGAATAAATGTTTTGAAAGTGCTCGTGTGATGTTCAGGGACTGGTATTGCCATGCTTACCTACTTTCAGTTGTTATTCTTCAGTGGATATCAGCTTTTTTTCTTTGTATCCTCAACTTGTTGACATCAATCAGTAAAGTTTTGTTTTGCTGGCATGGCAAAAGGTGACTTTGGGAATTGTTGGAAATAGCAGAGAAATGGGTAGCTGAGTTGTTAGTGGCTGTTATTGTAGACTTTGCTGTCTAATTGCTAATGCAGACACGTTATGTCTGGTATATTACTGGAGCATTGCCATAGCTTCCATGCTTTGCAGTAAGTAATTGGCTCCAACCATGTAGTAAACCTGAAAACAGTGAGTTATCTTTTGAAGTTACTGGGTGGGGGTGGTGTGAACAAGTCTTGTCTTCATTTTAATTAGGCATGGTATCTTCAGTGGAGTCATATTTTACATTGAAGAAGTAATTTGTGATGTCTGATCAGAGTCAAGTCAAAGCATGCGACATCAAAGGAAGCATCATTAGAACCTCCTGTGAAGCACAGTTAGGTTGGGCTAAAAATGTGCAACAAAAATAAAAGCAGCAGGAAGGAAAAGCTTACCTGGGCAACAGTGTCCCCACTTTGCTTAGCTGAAAAAAAAAAAAAAAAAAAAAAATCTCGCTGAGAAATTGGTATATTTGTTCCTACTTGTTGCACATGGGGCAGTCTTCATTGCTTCTAAAAATCACCTTAGTGCTCGGATTCTAGCATATTTGTCTACCGAGCCAGAGGACCAGACTTCGATCCTGGCTCTGGCAGCCACATTTTGATGGAGGTAATGCCAAAAAGGTGCGCCCTGTGCTTTGTGATGTCGACTCATGTTACTGAAGTCCAGATCATCAAATTTGAACCAGATCCTTTCACTGTGGTGCTTCTTACAACCCATGTGTACATAAAATTTGACAATTTTCAGTTTTGTTTTTACACTGTTTTCCTTACCTTTAGATGAGAAATGATGAGTGATCTACCAAAATGACAAAATGCTTTAGGATGGGGCATGTGAGCTGTTGTGCATGATAAGATTCATTTTTAATGTGGCAAACGAGCATTAAAGCAGTTCTGCTTATAGCAAAGCAATGAAACCGAGTGCTTAAATGTTTGAAATGCTTTGTGCTGCCATAATTTTTACTTTTCATTAACGTTTAACAGGTGGGCTTTAGTTTCTCATATTGTGGGATCACTGCTGTGTACTATTTGCCACGAGATCGATGTAGAAGTGGCGCCACCGTCACTCCAAGAGAGTGGATCGGCAGCCGACGGCGCTCGCAGAAATGCATGTGGTGTCTGTTTGTTTGAAGCTTGCGGCAGTTTTGCTGGTAAACGTGCCATCTGCATATAATGAGCGATTTACTGCTTAGAGTGTCCAAATTGCTGACCGAAAACTGTAGAATTAGCGAATGCTGCTGAAAAAAAGCGCAGATTGTGTTAAAACAAGACACTCAGCCATCCGTCTTTTAGATTTAGATTTAATGACTTCTTTTGCACTTACTTTTACTATACCGCACTTCCAGGCTTGATATTTTTATTACATTACACTTGCTCGATGAAGTCTGTTTTCCTGTTCGCTTTTTCACCAGTGTGCATGTGTCGGGTAGATATATGGGTGTAAGACAGGCAAAATTTGTGCCAATTACAGCGAATATGTTCATTTGCCTCAAAAAAGTGTCGCTATTTTGACATGGTGGTACACTGTGAAGAAAATTTCCATCGAAATATATTTGCACTTTCTTTCGCCCGCACCTTTTTTTGTTAGGTGAAGCCACTGCGTTTGTTATCAACGACTGGCGTATTACGGGACAGGGTGAAATCCGGGTCGATAATAGTCGCTGTGTTAGCATCTTTCAAGCCCATTAAGATGCAAAGTTCTTGCTCTGACCAGGCTTAGAAAAGGGGACACAGCCTGATTCGCCATGTAGTCCATGTTTAGAAAATTAAGCTGATAAAGACAGCATAGTGTATTCTGCCCGGTGGGTTTGTCGCAAACTATAACTATGACTGCACATCAACTCTGGCTAAGGGAAGTTGGCACTGCTGCGAGCTATTACCCCAAAATTATGTCCCGCTGGTACAGTACAGAAAGTCTAGCCGCATAGAAAAGCTCACTGCTCATATGCACCCGGTGGAGCGAGTATGTTTGCTGAACTCGCTATGAGGCGAGTGCTTTTTGCAGCTATGCCAGCGAATATGATAGTGGGACTGAAGGAACCATATGAAAATATTTAATGGTAAATTTAGTGTAATGATTGATAGAAATGCCACTATATTTGGCCGTATGCAGGAAAATTTCACATTGCTAAAAATTTAGCTCCTTCTACCTTGTGCAATTTGTTTTCGCTAAAATGCAGGCTACAAATATTAGTCGCTGCAAAGACATTTACACCAGCTACATCATTACAGCACAAATCAATTGTAGGTATAGGAGATTTCCTGCACTGGTGTAGCTGGTGTAGGTTAAACAAATGGCCCTATTGTAAAAAATTGAGCATGGGCACAGTTTTACTCAGGCAAGGAGTTTTGGGTAATTACTTTTTCAGCACTGTAAATATCAAGCAGTCATCTAGTTATGCAAAGAAAAATTGTAGGATTGCTATCGGAACAGGGGCCGAATATAAAACAGTTTTGAAAAGAAATGGATTCTCTACGTATCCTTGTGACGATCAACAAGTAAACACGGTCCTCCACGTAAACACGGTCAGGCAAGTACCTGTCTAGGGAATGAAGATTGTTAAGCCCATATGAAGTTTAGTGCTAATCATAAACAATGGCTTTGAATGGAAGAGAGCAGCAACTTTTCACCGAATTGCGATTTCACCAAAATGATTGGCATGGCGAGAGGAAGAACTTGATCGGGCATAAGGCACAGAATGGCCTGTCAATCTGTATCACTCACGTCATCACAAGTTTCATTAAGTGATGAAAAAAGAAGTTGTTCCAATTCAAAATGCAACCTTTTCTAAAGAATGCATCTTTGACTGCAAAACAAACATCAGCATTGCTACAAGAAGCTGCAGAAGTGATTTCTGTTTAGAATTGAAATATAGTTAACTTCAACGTTCCGTGTAACAAGTTCCTTCAAAAATGATGGTGACTCGTTTACCTAATCACATGACCAGTCACAACTGTTCAGCATTGTGGGTGCCATTGAACTGAACAGGAGTTGAATGCATTTACGTGTCATGTTTCCACAAAACTTTGGCCAGCTTCTTGATCACATTGTCATGCCCTTTGCAGTCCACTGATGAATAGAGATAGGCTTTCAATCTTTTTTAATTTTTGGTTTCAGACACTCATTTTATCATATTTCACTAAAATGTAATTTCTGTGGTTGCTTTGTGTATGCCAGAGCTGGACACTACACAGGGCCATTTCCAGTTCAGGTATATTTACTTTCAGACCTTGAACACAGCTTTTGTGACGCCACTTTGCATACTGCCAGTACTGTATACAGTATATATTTGTTTGTTGCAGTTTTGATTCTTTTTCTAGCTGAAAGAGCAAAACCTTTCTATGCACTCTTCAAGTGTTACAGCTGGAAATGATACAGATCTGGTTGACATAGCATTTGAGCTTTCAGACTAGTACCAGTTTTCTGTTGCAGTGGTCGAGTTTCAGGGGAGGTGAAATCCAAAAGACGCCCATGTGTTGTGTGATGTCACTGCACGTTTAATGTACCGAGGTTGTCTAAATTTATCTGGAGCCCTCCACTACATACTGTGTCCCTCATAGCCGGAGTCGCTTCAAGGTATTGAAGCCATACCTACCAATACCTGTTCTCACAAGAGCTGGTCTGTAGTAGAGAGGTCATGGGCAGTCAATGCTGCCACGTTGTTCATTCATATCTGAGCTGAACTGTCATTACAGATGCCTGTGCAGGAAGGATGTTATCCTGTGGTAATCGCTGCACTCTTCTATCCCCAGCCTAAGGAGGTTATTTGCATGTCATGCACTGCCAGGAATCATGTGGACTCTGTGCAGGAGTAAACGCTTTTTTCTGTACTCCATTCAGAAAAGTATTGACTAAATTCCCCACTGTTGCAGTGAAAAACAGGTATGGAGTGAACTTCAAAATATACATTCAATACAGTGTGTGCGTTTCAACTTTGAGCACACGTCTGTTATCCCTCGCAATTAAGTAAACGCACTTTGGCTAAATCGAAGACATGAATGCTGCCCTGCATTTATTCAAAAATCTTGCATGTACACATGCAGTTGCAGCATTGTATTACCTCCCGTTTGTTCGTTTATATCAGAGAAACTTCTTTTCTGCAATGCAATGAAAGTGGGCAATCATCTTGGGATGATTGTTGTGCCAGTGTTCGGGGCTTATTGAGTGAAAGGGCTGCTTGTGTCATGCTCCTGCATTCTTATGCAGTCAACAACAGCCTACGAGTTTTTCAAGCGGGACCTGACGGAGTTCTCAAGCACAGTCCAGCAGGACACGGCACAGGCAGTCTCCTCGACGGCAGCCTTTGTGCGTGACAAGCTCAAGGTGAGCAGGCATGACATATCTGGATGGTCCTGGAAAAGGCTTTCTTTTTCTTTAATTCAAATGCGCCACTAGTGACAAGCCGCATTAAACAGAATTCGATCAGCAGCTGCTTTTTTGTTTGGTTGCCTATGTGCTGTGTGCATGCGTTGCATTGATAGGTGGTGCATGTGTTTGAGTGACGTCATGGCACCAACTTGGCATGCGGGTGATTTTATCGACACGTGGGTGAAACCGGCATCTGCGGAGGAAAATGGTTGCAGACGGAGGTGTCAGCTAATCGATCCCCGAATCAGGGGAGGTGCAGTAGTGTGCTTAAAGGCCAAGCGCGCTGCATAGATGAAAGGCTACGGTGACAGAGTCAGAATAAATGCCTGCCACACTCGATTCATTTCTTCTCATTTCTGTGCACCTCTGGATTTGAACATGTGCTGCTCTTTCTGCACAGCAAACCGTGCAGACGAACCATCTCACAGAAAGTACTTTGTCGTGAGCACTGTGCTCACGATAGCTCCAAGCATGGGCGGAACGAACGGTTGACCTCTTGTGTGTTTGTGTGTTTGTGTGTATGCTGTGCGTCCCACCAAATGTTGACGGATGAAAGACATTCCCGAAACGAGGGCAGCGAAGCGGGAATGGTACCAGAGGTCCGGCACCGAGAGGGCTGCAAGGAGGAAAGATATATTGGCTCCCGCAACACTAACTGCCTTTGTCATCCGAGCTGACCGCTTTTCGCATCTGGGAGCAGCGGCGTATGCCTGCAACGGTTGCCAGTTTCTAGGGATCATTCGGATCTCCGAGGAGTTGGAACTACGCAAAGCGGGCCTAGGAGCCGGTGGAAGAGGGGGTTCGGAGGGGGCACTGTGGAATGCGAAGACAACAACGAAAGAGACTGAACTTGAGCGTCGAGCAGAGAGGCCGAATTCTTAAGTGACATGGATTGAGCGAGTCGTGTAAACAAATTCATTTAACCTGAAATGACCGAGTGTAGTTGGGCTTCGTTGGAGAATGCCAGAGTGGCAGAGCAAAGGACCTGCCTAAGTTTAATGAAAGAAATTTGGTAGTGAAAAGTGTAATCTTTTTGCATTCTGACATGTCCACAGCCTTCCTGTCTCTGCCAAATTTTTAAAGTGAAAGGTTTACGCAAATGTGCCATGTTCCGCGAGCTTCGTTTACTTAATTGCTTTGACCTTCAACGACCTTCGTCTGCACTGGAGCTGCGCTTGCTTGACCATGTGACTAGCCATTTCACTCGCTACGTTGCTGGCATGTGTGCTCTGTCTGCCGCCACAGCTGGAGCCACCGCTCATGTGCTGTCTCGCTGTCGGACCACATGACCCATTGGACTCCTGGCCGAAGAGGAGCACACTGCTGGCCTAGGCAGTGTGCAATTTGCCATAGCTCCGATTGAAGCTGGGCCATCTTGGAGCGCTACGCAGAGAACCTTGCAAAGTCATCAGCAAGCGGCATCTGACCACCCCGAGGATATCGAGTGCATTACGCCATACTGCAGTACTACAAGACAGTCTTTGCAGCATTAGAGAAGTAATTTAAGCAGCAGATGAAAATAAAAGACTGCCGTGTCTAACATGTCTCGCCATTGCTATGCACAAAGCTTAACAGCAAGCAAAACCAAGTGTAACTGAAACTTTCGCTTTGTATAATTAGGTTTAGAAGCACTAGACCTTCAGCAGTTTTTCTTGTTTTTCTTACTTGCCTTGTTTGGCTCAGCAGAGCTCAGCATTTGAATTATTGTTAATGGATGTGCCTTGTTATTTTAAACGTGCACAGTAATGGCCTGTGAATGCACAATGTCTGCCTCTTACATCTGTTACCTTGTATGTTTGCGCATGCCCAGCTCGATGGGGAGAATTCGGTGACAACCAAGGCCAAAGAAGGGCTGACCTCGCTCATTGGGAGCATCAGTGAAGCCCTGTCACCCACCTGGGATCCAGCCGATGACGAGCTGTCCGTCATCCACGACAATGAAGTGCACCCAGTGGACCGCTGGCAGGTAGGAGTGGCACGAAAATATAATTTTTTGTTGTTGTTCATTTCGACAGGGTCATCGGCATTTGTCGCAAAGCACTTGGAAGAGGTCTTGATGTTAGGAGCTTCATTCTGGTTTCGATCCCCCATGCCGATTGAGATCGCACATTGGTTAGCTGAGTGTTCAGGGTGGTCGCTTTCATTGGGTATCGGGAGTGTAGTTGACCATCCATGCTTATTTCTCTGTGTTGTTAGGTAGCCTGGTGATATATTTTGGTCCGATTGCACCCTTCGTAGATCCAATAAGCTCCTCTTGTTAGACTATTACAGATTGCTGGCAGGATGAAATATTTGTCAGGTGGTCGAAATTTCCAGGGTGCTCCACTACGGCATCTCTAATAGCCTGAGTCGCTTTGGGATGTTAAATCCCACAAACCAAACCAACCATATTTGTGGGAGGATTACTGCCGTTGCTTGCCACTCTCTCACTTCTGCTGCAGGTTAAAAGTTTTTTAGGAAATCCAAGACAAATTACAAGAATATACAGAGAGAGGACCCATGGTACACGGCAACAGGTGGGGCTTCCTGTGGAAATAAATTACAGTGGGCAACTAAAGAATGATGCACACAGATTTTGTTATTGTATCTTGCAGTTTACCGAAATAAGTTGTTCCTAGAGTTAGTTAATATTGTCACTGCGGATGTGCTTGTGGTGTGATTGATGCTAGAAAGGCACATGTGGGGGTGTGAGCAAAGTGAGGGTGTGGAGCTGTGGCTCAAGGGAACACCTGGATGGATGCTGCTAAGGGCTGTCACTGCTTTTGTTTGGTGCTCTCATGTTTACAGCCTTTTCTTTTGTCTGCTTTCGTTGCATGCCTTTGTTGTGGAGGACTTCCCCGGGCAATGCAGCAGCAGTAGTTTGGCTGTAAAAAAGCAAATGCCTCAGCCATAAGCGTGTTGTACTAGTCTTACAGGAAGGCTGGCTGTTGCAGACCTCTCAGCTGCATTCTTTGTTATCAATGTGATGCACACATTGTGCATCACATTTTTGACATTTGTGATTTGTGTTTAACCATTTCATTGCCATGTTCTGGGGTGTTTAGGAAGTGTCACTTCAATTCCCTCATAAACATGGCATCGGCATGTGGAACACTTCGTTGTTTTATCTGCTTTGATCATGGTTTAGATTTTGTGCTGTTATATACGTGTTGTGATGGAAGTAGATGGGCCCAGGATCCTTGCGTGCTCACAGGCCAGGCGAGAGCTAGAGCCACTTGCCTGTGCTTGCGTACCGCCGGAGCTGGTAGGGTTGCTGGTAGCTGCAGAGGTGACCTTGGAAAGGAGGTCCGCTGTGGTGCCACTGTGGGCTTGGCTGCTGGTTCTCAGGGCTGACTCAGTGCGATTAGAGTCCCTAGAAGTATTTGCTAGTCTGCCGTCCGAGTGGGGTTTCCTATGGAACCGGATGAAAGCGCAGAGGGCGCTGCTCGCCTTCGGAGCGTGGTGTAGGTAGTGCCGTACTGCGCGTCTCCGCCTTGCTGAACCGCTAGTATAGTGCTCTAGAATACCGCTAGTGCCATGGCAACGCTTGTGCACCACGTGCACTTCTTTGTGCTCGTGAGCCGGAATCCGCGGAAGTTAGCAAGCATGTGTGTTGGTGCTCCTTTTTTATGGATGTGCGATCGCGTCATGTCCACACAACGGGACAAGCGTGACAGCACGTGTTTCAAACCCTACCGCCTTCAAGGAACTGACGTTAACACACAAACAATATTTGCCAAGTATGGCTCCCTTTAGTGGCCTGATCAGAGCAATTTGATTTGAGTGGTGATCTGTGGAAACACTAAAGATTCTGTCTAGTCCACGTTACCTCTATCTATGGCCATAAGCCGTCCTATTCAATAAAGGACTTGCACCTCAACTCGTGCTCGGGGGTGCAAGAGCGGGTAGCGCTCGTTCAAGGTGAAATGCTCTGTCTTAGGACACCGAAAGACGCAGAGAAGAGGCAAGAGTGGGAGCGCACCATCAAGCGTGGCGACTGAGTGCTCGACGAAGGTAGTGTCGTTTTCGTATGAAGGACGTACAGTTGGTGACAAAGTTGGTAAAATGTCTATGAAATGAAAAATGAAAATGAACACCTTTCAAGGACAGTTTTAAAGAAGGGTTAGAAGGTCTATGAAATGAAAAATGAAAATGAACACCTTTCAAGGACAGTTTTAAAGAAGGGTTAGTGGCCTTCCTCTCAAGCAGCAGCTGGCTGTTAAAACATGTTTTGAGGCTGCCAAACGCAATTCAAGAAAAGGGGTGGCATATTTGAGTGGCTACTCGGCTTCCTAAGCTCCAAAGAATGCATATCAGCAGTTTGCCTGAAGTGCGATGCGATTTGCAGGGCTCGGGTTTCCATCTTGCGAGCTTTAATTGTGCATGCATCCAAAAGGTTCCAGTTCTACTTACGTGTTATAACTAACAAGAAGTTAAGATGAAATTATAGCGTGAACGAAAACGCCGGCGACAGCGCTCTGTTTCTCGCACATATGGTTCTCTGAGCCTAGAATGTGCGTCTAATATAGTCCTTCATGCAAGCGCAATTGTTTATACAAAATCTTCAGAAGACGTTATTGCAATACGGCACTGCGGTAGTATTCAGTGAGGATAATAGGATATAAAAAGCAGCTTCGTTTCTCCATCGGCATGCTCCGGGGCATGCGCGCAAAACTTCGGTCATGACAAAAAAAAATCTTTTCCGTGGTTATGCCAGTTACTGGGCGCGAATTCAATACTACGACTAAACTGAAAAAAAAAAAGAAAAAAAAAAGAAAAAAAATTCTAAAAAGCGGCATAAAAATCTAAAGACTAGCAATATTTCTAGGGACCCTAGTGCGATTAAGCCCCAAGGAAAGAACAGAACCCGGCACTTTAGACATGCTTCCTTCCTCTTTTTTCTAACTGCTTCTACCGCTTGCAAACACTTGCAGTATTTTTCCTATTCACATTATCACAGTGTTATATGGGGCTCATTTTCACGGACCTGCGCATAAGCTGTAAGAGACACCGTAATTAAAGGCTGCTGAATAATTTTGGCAGAGTGGGTTCTTTAGTGTGTGCTAGCATTCTGTAGCACGTAGGCATTTTCTCCTGTTTCAAATTGTGGCCACCATAGCCAAGATCAGGTCCTTCTGTCCTCTGGCTTGCGGGCTAGGCCACTGCAGCGAGCCCTGATAAAGATTTTGGTTTTGTAGCGAAGGCTACATTGGCCACGAACGGAGGAGTTATGCGTGGTGGAAGGCACAGAGCTGTTGCCTAGCAACAGCAGCAGCTGGCGGATGCCGTGCGCTCACCGCGCCATCTGGCAATCAAGAAGCAGCCAGAAAAAGATGATGTCTCACCTTTAATGCAACGACAACATAGCTAGACAACCAGACTAACCTGGACTTGTAATCAAGATTTTGAAAGCATAGCCGAGCTAAGCCACTGCTAATTTTATGCTTGGCTGGTCTTCTCATAAAAAAACAAATCGTCTCCACTGGGAATCGAACCTCCAACCCTCAAATCCCCATCCAAACGCTTTAACCAACTGCACCACGTCCAGTATCATGAGTAGTGCATCTTAATTCTCCTCCTCTAGTGTGAGGATGATAGTGGTGAGGATGATGGGCTAGTCAGCGCCGCATTTCGGGCGAGCATGTACTTGGCACTGGACAGGCTTGGATTGGACAGGTTTGGATTGACTTGGACAGGATTGGTTGGATTGTGATTGACTGGAATGAACTGTGCTTAATTGGACTGGATTTGATTAGACGGGATTGGTTTAGACTGGATTAGATTAGACTGCATTGGATTGGATTACACTGGATTGGATGGGATTAGATTGGATTAGAGAGGAGTAGGCAGCCCTGCGCCAGGCACACATGCTTTCACTACGTATATCCTGGCCTAGATAAGCCAAGCCACGGCCATTGCTTTTGATTTGCTCATTTTTACACAGGACCGTACGAGGCGAAATTGATTTTGTAGGAGTGGGATTGGTAGTTTTTCTGATCTGAAGTGGATGTGTGCATATATTTTGACAGCAACTCTGCATCTTCGATAGAATCACTGCTCACAAGGGAAAGGGTCAGCTTTAATGTTGCCAGGCCACCTCGCGTCCCTACAGTTCCTGCTCTTTGTAGGCATGCTGTGCTTTTGCATCTCTGTTCTAGCTCTGGGTGCACCTACGTCTCACTTCATTTTTTGTATGCCTTATAATAGGCTGAGTGTGCACCTGGCTTAGGAAGTTGATGGATCACATGAGTTGCTTAAAACAGGAACAATAAAAATCTTATGACCATGGCACTTACAACTGCGATAACTTTCTTTTTTCCAACCGTAACTCGCTTTTGGAGTTCATGACTGCTTTCTCTAGCCTCGGGCATTGTAGTGCTGCTTGAAGTTACGTTGCATTGAAGTGCCTTTGTCTTCTTCATAACAGTGGCCTTTTGCTAACCTCTGTAGGCATGCCTGCACTCGATCCTTGTGGATCGCAACACCTACTGCCACGAGCCGGACTCACCACCAGAGGTGTACGAGAACTGGCTGGAGACCTTCATCTTGAACGACCACAAAGTGAGCAGAGAGAAAATCGTGTCAGTTTTTCTTGCACCAAGTGAGGCTGTACCACTGCATCATCTGCGTGTGCGAAAAAGGCTAAGCGAGCTGAGCACGAGCCTGTCAGAACACACGAGGCATTTAGCTCGACTGATAGCCATCTCTCTTAGCTCCTTGGCGCTTGCATCAACCATTTTCATCCATGGTGCGTCTCAACTCTAAAATAAAGGGGGCCGATCTGCCTCCGGCACCAACATGCGCCGCAAGGTCGTCTCGTCATTAGCTTGACTGAGCGCTGCAGCTTTCCTCTGCTGTGTTATGCTGGCTTCAGTTAAATTTAATTTCTCTGCCACTCTGTTTGACCCTCTTCTTCTCCTAGCTGCAGTTTTCTTTTAATTAAGGCTGCGATTTGGGCGAGTTGGTATTGATTCATAGTGAAAACAGCGCGGGAAAACGAGACAAACAAAGAAAGCCACAACAAAGCGCTTGTGCTGTATCTTTCTTCGTTTGTCTCGTTTTTGCGCTCGGTTTTCAAGTTTCCTTTTATTATGGTTATTTCTTATTTGGGAGTAGGTCGTATTTTCATGATGGTTGTGACATTAAATTCTTTGCAGTAATGTTAGTGAAAGATTTCTGAACACGATGAGAGGCACTTCAAGAAATAAAACTAGTTTAAGCAGAGTCAGACGTGTTAGAGATCTGTGACCAAGGTCCTACCTGAATGATTGCATTGCAACTTAGATTAACAAAAGCTTTGCAGGCAGTGAATGGGACTTCAGAAAGTTATTATGTGAATATCTGCACATTTTGCTAGTGTCATCAGCACTGCAGTCAGCATGCATTTGCCAAGTCTTTAGCCATCTTAAAGGGGAACAGGGCTCTTGGAAAATTTTTCTTTATTTTGAATCTAAATGCAATGAAATTGCAAACTCTAAATCAGTTTTTTATGCTGATTTCACCTAATTACTTTCCGATATGGGGCGGTCATCAGTTTTAAAAATTTCATGTTTTCACTTCTTTGCTTATAGAAAGAGTAGACAATAATCCTCTAATCAGAAAACTATTATTAACATTTGGCTATATATTATAGCATATAATATATGGAATACAAAGTAGGAACTTCATTTTCAATCAATGCAGTATTAGTCATTTTAGAGCTTGAAGTTTGAAGTTTGATGTAAGAAAAAGTGGTCGACCAGTCATTTAAATTAGAGCATGCAAAAATAGCAGCATTAAGTGAGAAATCTGTTCCAAACATTGTACAGTTTAAGCACCTGGGAACATGCTGCAACGAAAGTTATCGTAAAAGCACTCTTACTATACCGTATTTACTCGCATATAAGCATCGGTAGATGGTTTCGGTTTCCCCACGCTGACACATTGTCCTTCGCGACTATGGTGACCCTGGTTCTCGCAACGTGCAACCGAAAGCACGTCAATTGCACCTTGCATGATGTAGGAATGGTAAAAGCAGCTCTTAGAATTTTGCATCGGTCTTTTATGGGCCTTTCCAGCCATGCTGGTCATGCCTTGCAGCAGAATCGCAGGCGCATTCCCAGGGTCGTGCTTTCGAGAAATGTGTGATAACGCACGCATTTTAGAGGGAGCCAAGGTGAATTCCTACTGAAAGATATGTCTAGCAAGGGACTCTCAGCACATTATACAATTGACAACGACGATCATGAAAACACTGAATCCGTAAGCATGGTGTGCACACGTTGCCCGCCAGCGCGCAGTACTAGATGCGAAAAGGCGAGAGCGCGGCACATGCTAACCGGCAGCTTGTGTGCTGCCATCCCACATCCAAGCTGGAAGTGGCCATGTTGTTTCTGCGATTGCAGGGGCGAATGTATCTGCTCTTCTTCTCACTATGCGTAAAAATTCTTTAGTGAAATGTGTCGGCGTGAAAAGGAACACACTAGCACATGAACGTGCCTAGCATTATTCGCGACGCCTGGCACAGGCTGGTGTTGGACGCGGAAGCGCGTATGCTCGCGGAGCAACCGCGAAATGCAGTGCTAATTAATACTTTGTTGATCTTTCTTCGCTAGCATTATATGCAAATCAAAACTTTTTTTTCCTACTTTTGCAATCTGGAAATTATGAGAGGTGGTGAAGGGTGGCAGTTCCCGGCCCTACGAGGCTGGGGCGGTAGGTCAACGCCGCTTGCGGCGGGGGTTAGCCGGCCACTGAATTTTTATCTGTTGTTTGCCGTCATTGCACCCGCCACCGCTTAGGTGGTGGACGACGGCTGTTGTTATATCAGGGTCTGTATTTTACAACGGTTTTTACGGTATGCCTTTATCTACTCTAGGTGTGATGATATACTTCTTGTATCCTAGCAAACCATCAAAAATTTGTTTTTTTTTTTTTTGAGAAAACAAGAAAAAATGAACTGAGATGAGATTTATTCAGCTCGTTTGCACCTTATAAGCTGGATTGAATGACCCAGGGAGTGAATAAATTAGTAGTATGCAAAAGATTGGTAATAGGTTTCCAAAATTACATTAAAAAAATGCTTTTTTTTCGCGATTTTTAGCCCTTCAAGTGCGCTATCCCCCCTTAACTCTGCTAACCAATATGGGATGCACACTGCTTGTCTGAAGGGGTATTTAAAGCTTAAGTGAATGTGAAGTCCAGCTCGATAAGCAGATTAGTCATACCTTGTCACACACTTCGCTAGAACGGAAGCTCCACCGACTGAATTCTTCGCTGGTAGAGATTGCTTCATAGCTTTCACATGCAGTGATATCTTGGTGGGTAGCAGTTACTGTGTAGAAAGGAAAAAATGTAGGGCTCAGATTGGCCCTGGCGTGCAGGATTGTTTGGTATGTGCACACTGCAGGCTTGCACAAAGCTGTTGCTTGTGGCAACTTTGGAAGCGCAGTTCAGCGAGACCAGTATTTAGAGAAGTCAGCTGTGTAGAATAATGGAGCCCTCTTTTGGCTGACATTTGTTTTCTTTGATTTGAAAGAACTTGGGAGCTTGCATTGCAAAGAAAATGTTGCAACACTGCCTGCTTTGCTTGGGGCAGAGGGGGCTAGTTGTGGATGGAAATTCGGGATCTTTTGTTGGCAGTTTATTCAGCAAACACAATCATCTTTTTGCACAGCAAAAGTGATGTTAGGGTTCTTGAACTGTGTCATCTATCTACTGCTTTATTTAATATTTCCGCTTAGTATCCCAAAAAGGCTCCCCTTTCCAACAGTCTTCGGGCTGTGCTGTGTGTGTGTAGTGTATTACCTGGAATATTTTTTTCATGACACAGCTGTAGTGTTTAGTAGTGCACGTTTGGATTGTGGTTGTGCGGCAGCAGCTAGAACAGTGCATGGGCGCCACTAGGCAGGTGCGGTGGATGGGTGTGAAGGGCATGTTGCTCTCCTTGGTGACATCTCTAGAGCAGCGGCTAATGTCCCCTTGCTCTCACAATCGATGCAGGAAGAGATAGCAGAGATCCTGCTCAACCATGCGGAGGTGCAGGGCCTCTATGATGAGCTGGTGCCAGGTGCAGTGTCACACGAGGAGTTCTGGCAGCGCTACTTTTTCCGTGCCTTCCAGCTGTGGCAGGCTGAGGAGGAACTGGTCAACAGTGTGCAGCAGTCCAGCGAGCGCCTCTCCATCAGTGGTGGTCAGTTGCCATCTGCTGCGCAGCCTGGGTCTCTTTCTTCTGGCTTGATTGATCGCGCTAGTTGCAGCCATACAGGGTTTACTTTTCCTTCTCTTAACTGCAAAAGTTGTGGCTTATGATGGGGTGGTTTTTCATTTTTTGTGTGTGTCTAGTGAAGCCAGTGGCAACTACGCCACCATGTTTTTCCCTTGGCAAGTGTGAGATTCCCCACAGTCTTCACTTAGAGTGCCAGCTTTCCTTAGCTAATTCATAAGTTTTTCGTTGTTGTAGATATTGTCCATAGTACAGGTCTTTTTTAATTTTTAGTCGATTTGGTTCATTACCTAGTATATTCGGATGACCGAATATTTGCCATATTTTGCGACAGGCTCGGCGCCGATGCAGGGAAAGATGAGATACAGTAAAATCTCATTAATTCAAGCCTCGTTAATTTGGAAATTGAGATAATTCGAACAAGGAGCGCGTTCCCAGCCTGTGCCTGTGTAAATCTGTGTTGTCGTAAGCATGAATACAGGACCAGTGTTTAAGCGCAGTAAACTAGTTGTGAAAAGTGTCCGGGTTTTTAACTAGTAATTTCTTGCAACTGGTTGGTGCATGGCTGTCACCCCACAGTGGACTCGGACCACCTGCTGGAGACGCTGGCAGCCAGCCCTGGTGGCTCCCGACTGGGCTCCCGGCCCATGGTGGTACCTCCGAACACTCCCAACGCCCCATCAGCCGAGCAGAGTGGCTCCAACTCCCCACAGCCAGCCAAGGCGACGCCCACCCCTGCAGGAGATGCTGGCTGCGATGTCATGGGGCCCCTGACCCCTGAAGAGAGGGAGGAGGGAGAAGAGGGCCAGGAGCAGACGAGGTCACTGCCCAACAACCCTGGCAAGGTATTGGTGGCCACACTTCATCCTTCCTTTAGCAGACCATAGAGAGGAGGTTCTTGAAGTTCCATGGAATGGATGGATGGAGGGAAGGATATTATCAGCATTCCCCCCCCTCCTCTCCCCCGACTTCCCTTGTCTAGGGCTATCTTATCCTGCAGATTGAACTATATGAGTTACCGTATTTCCACATGTGGATTAACTGTTTACAAAAAGCAGACACCATCTGGAATGGGGGAGGGGCTCAACACTTTATGCAGAGTTGATCTGTTTCTTTTTCTGGGGGGTGAGGGGAAGCAGAGAGAGAGGGAGACGGGGCTCTATGGTTGTATTGCTTAAGTCACGAGTTCATGAGTTGACACGGTCAATATGAATGCCCATTCCTGGCAGGATGTGTGGGTCTCCATTTGTCAAAGAAAGTCGTTCAAATCAGTTCTTGTAACGAAAATTTAAATAGCATATCATTCACCCTGCTCGTGATAGCGTAGAGGCTTTCCTGGATGATTGGTGGACGATGCCAGAGCAAACTTTTGCGAGGTTGGTGCTGGAATCCAAAACTGCAGAATCATTGGAAGTTTGGTTTGCCACCAGTTAGCTGGACTGGATGCAATTATGGGAGGTTGGACGGGGCGCTGTTTTTTATCGCCTGCGGCAGCTGTTTTTGTGTTGTCATCATCGTGCGTTGCACGCAGTGCAGTGCCATCCCAACGGACACTTCATAAGGTGCGGTTGGTGGTGCAGGTGTAGGAATCTACTGATATTTGAGCTGACCATTTTTTTTATTAGTGAAGACTGCTAGCTAAGGGGACTGACCTGTGGTATTTGACGCAATCTGTCTGTAACGTATTCAAGGCAGAAAGCTGGGCTAGTTGATGTGTCATCATTAATAAAAAGACTAGCTAACAAGGACACAGACAGAAGAATGCAGGACTAGCGCTAAACATCAACTGAGGTTTTACTTAGACAAAAAAAGTACATAAAAGCACTTTGGTGGCGCATGTGCACGCTATAGGTCAAAACCATACAAGCAAAAACTAATAAAAATGTGGCAAACTGTTCTTTAGGTACACTTCTTACTTTCTGGACAAGGCGATAAAAGGCGCTCTGACGCACTTATCACCGTCCTTGCTAATGTGATATGCCTCACATATCTCACAGCCTAACCTATTTTTGCGCTCGGCATTTCAGCACTCGTCATGTCTTCTTCTATATCCGTCTCCTTGTTAAATGTGCTAGTCTTTTTATTAATGACTGTCTGTAACATTTGTCCTAGGCTGTTATTTCTGTCATGGTTCAATCTGTTTATAATGTTATAATGTTCTAACATAACTTGTCGCTTTGTTTGGTACAGCATAGTTGCGGTAAGTCAGTGGCACTGGCATATGCAGAGGAACCTTACCCCTGCTTCAGGTGTCTGCCCCGCACTTAAATTACAGACCCTACAGCAGTGCTTGGGAGCCAGGCAAACTGCACTGCTCAGTGTGGACTCTTTGGTAGGCACAGGCCCGATTGAGCTGTGGCATGGCATGTACGGTTACGTTGTTCTTAAAATTTTTGCACTTCAGAACATGTGCAAGGGTGCACCTTGATGTATTTCCTGCCAAAAGGGGCACAGAGGACAATTTTGAAGTCTGCTTGTGTCAGTATGTTATCACGTTGTATAGAAGAAATTGTTTATGCTGATTTAAAATGGAGCTTTGCAAGCTGGGAAAAAGCCAGAAAATGATATGGAGGCACTTCCACCATCGACTCGGCTGTTTTTTGCCCACAGTTCCCTGAGGCTAGCCTTTGCTGCCGTTTGCTTTCAAATGGGGACTGTGTAATCTGCTGCAGTCTTCGTTACACAAGTTTGAATTGAGAGGTGGGAAGATCTTTTATATTTAAACTTTATCCAGTAACAACCATGCTTTTCCCTATTGGCAAACATGAGATAGCCGTCAAGAGCCAAATGATCGATTTTTCTTCGCTGAGAACCAGAATTGGATGGTCTTGTACTCGGTGTCCTTTTGCTATACCTCTTGGGTCCGTTCAATTCAGCTGTACTCTTTGCACCAGTTCCGTAAAGTTCTGCGGCGATGCCGCAAGCATGCAGCGCCAGTTCCAGCAGTTCAGGCGCAGCATTGGTACCGGCTGCTTCCAAACGAATGGTAGAGTGCAGGCCGGGCTGTCTGCTAGCCTTGGCATCGCCAAAAAGCTGCGGTCGGCTGTATGTAACTTGCGTCAGCCGACGCCAACATCCTGCTTAACTTGATGATTTTTCAAATAACACATGACAACAAAGTTTTGCAATTATCCAGCCGTGATACTTTTGGCCTGTGCGTTGTAATAAACAGCGAAAAGACAAAGAGAACATGCTCGAGTTCGTCCAGGAAAACAGCTATGCATACTCACAAGAAGTAGACACACATATGTAGTGTGATGCATGCTGATTATATACTTCTGTCGTGACCATGTGCGTTTTAGTGGCCGGCTGCCGCAAAAGGTGCATATATATGCATTTGCACAGCACATACTTATTGCGACGTGCTATTTGAAAATCATCATGTTCAAGATGATCTGAGCATTTTATTACACAGCCGGTAGGATTAATTAATTCATTCATGAATACTGTGCATAAGTCTAAAAGCCGACTGCAATCATGTGGTCGGCTAGCTATGAATTTTATTGCCATTCACATCAACCGACACCAATAGGCCAAATAGATGAATTTTCAAAATAGCACATCGCAATAGTGTTGACACTAACCAGCCTCAATGCATGTGCACCATGCGGCAGCTGGCACAAAGTACGAACAACTTGAAGTCAGCATGATTCATAAAGCATGCACGTGCTCACTTGTTAGATATAGTTTGAAGCACGTCTCGTCGTTTCTTTGGCAAACACGGCCGCCATTCTCGTGATGAGTGGAATAACTAGCCTCACTCTGCTGTTCATCGCAACACATTGACAACATGCACATTGTCGCGCAAGCTGTCGTCTGCTTTCATGCGGCAGCTGCAGCTGCACCATTTCGGCACTGACCGCTGAGGTGGTGCAGAGTTTTGCTGAACTTATGAACTCGACCTGCACGACGTCTGCACTTTTTGAAACGAACGGCGTCGTGTAGAGGGCACCATGTTGCATCGCTGAAACGAATGGCGAAGTGCAGCATCGTATGAACCAGTTCACGTAGTGCAGGTGAATCGAACAGACCTTTGCTGCACTGACATCAGCATATATGCTGGTCTGTGGGCTGCCATCCATCTTGATCAACTAATGCAGGTGCTCGAGGCAAAGGATTCTGCGCCGGTTTCGGCTGCGGCAGTCCTGGCTGCCAAGCTTTCGTCGCGAGTCAAGGCTGCTGCGGTTGCAGCTGCCGATGACACAGCTTCGGAAGAGAACACCTGTGCATCCACGGGGGCAGCGATTGTTGACACCAGTGAGTCCAGGTCACATCCGGCCGAAGTTGGTGGGGCCGAAAAACGGCTTGCTACAGCACCTTTAGCTGCTGCAGAAGCCAAGAAAGCAGCGGCACTTTCGCCCGGGGGAACATCGGGAGAGGCTAGTACGAAGGGTCCTGGCTCGGAGTCGTCGAGTGGGAAAGGTGAGGGACTGCTTGCGCATTTTTCTGTTGGTGGATGAGTACTCAGATGCTTTGGCTGTCCAGGAAAGTGGTCACGTTGCTTTAACTGTTGGGGGCGGTGAGAAGACAAGAAAGAAAGTTCGGAGGGTTGCACTTCATGCAGTACAGTCGCTGACCATTTTTTTTTGGACTCGGCGGGATCCGGATCCGGGAAATGGTCCGAATAATCGAACACTTCGAAAAATCAGTGAACTTGAAAAAAATCACTTTTCTTCGAAAAATTAGCTCTACAAGTCACGAACTTTGCCGCTCTCCATGTTTTGTTTATAAGTCAATAGTAGGGAGTTATCACATAGTGTGATCCGCTACTGTGATTAGCTTCTGCACGCCGCCTATGCGCACGCGCTAGCGCGATCTGATACGGCGGGCCCGGCCGCCAGTGCAGGCTTGCTGACTGTTCCCGACGCGCACCGGGAAGCACGTAAATCCGTCATGTCCATGCCACTTCACAGTGTACTGTGCCGCGCAGGTCATGCTCAAGCCGCAAATGAATGCATGCGCTGCGCGAAGCAGTAATCGCAATAACATAAAAAAAAAACAAATGAGCGGAACAAGAGCCTACGTGAATGCACTGTGCCCCCCCCCTGCCCCACTTTTGCCTGCGGTAGGCAGCGTTGGCGCATTACGGCAGACGGTGCTCACACTCCATGTTTCCGTCCAATTGCACGCTCTGGGCTACCGCAATGACAAGGCCGAGGATTCCCTCATTGCTACTGCTTCCGATGCCAACTATGTACACAGAATCAAGCTAGTTCGTTCGAATGGCTTGCTTCGCCTAAGCTTTCACGGCCGCGCAAAACCGGGCTGTTCGCGACAAGATGTCCACTCGCGTCTATTTCACGATGAAAAAAAAGCCTTTGGCCAAAAACAATCTACGCAGTATTGCTGGTGCCAAATTTGATCTGAAAATTCTTAATGTTTGGACACCATAGGGTCCGAAATATCAGTCGTGAAAATGTGCACGTTCCTATGTGGCGTGTGGCAGTTCTTGAATGAAGTCCAGAATATTGCGCTAGTCCGAGTTATTGGAGTCCAAAAAATCGGTCAGCTACTGTACCTCATGTTTTACTTGACCAGGGGTCCTGGCATAGTATTTATAAGTGTCATGTGTTAATAGTCGGGATCAGAAATATCCGATCCCCCCGGCCTTCTCGTCCAAGTTCTAAACCACGCCACCTGACAATGCAATTGCTCATGAAGTCAAGTCCATAACAAACGAACTTGGTTGGGATCCCTCATGGCCATGTGGTGGCTTTCAGGTACTGTTTCAGCTCAGTGGCCGTAGACAAAGACAACAGTGGTTCGTGAATTTTGGTTTTAGTCACACTGTTAATATGAGCAGGACTTTTCTTTGTGGTTCACGTAATAAGGGCTCAAGTAGCAGTGCTAATTCTTCAAGTGTGGTCAGCCTGAGCTGAACAGGAAGCCTGCGTGATTGGTCTTAAAGTGGTGATATTCTCTAAATTGCTAGCAGCTGCAGGATAGAGTTGTCTGTGAGGCCCCCTACATCTAAGGGGTGGGCAGATTCTCATGTTAGTGCGAAGTCAGTCTCATTAGCTGTGCCTTGTGTTTGGCTGAACGGCAGTTGCTCAGGGCTTGACTGTAGTGCAGAATGGTGCACGAGCATTGTTGGTATGCTTCCGGGATGAACGCCGTTGGCGAACTGCGAGTGTGCGAGGAAGTGGGCAGGTAGCAACACCGGTGCCCGCAAACTGAGTTGTAACCGTCACTCATCAGGACGGATTGAATCGACCGGGCAGCAAGGTTTCTCTCTTCTTTTTTTTCCTTGGCACTGCCCCTGCTATTTCTTTTTGCATAAGTCGGGAAGGTTCCTCTCCTTCCCAGTTGTGGCTTCATTTAGGTGCGTACCTAGCTCCTTGCATTGTGTAGAAAGCAAGCTTGCAGTGTTTAGCGGGACGTGCATTTCAGTTTTGCTTTGTCTTTTTTCTGTTTTGCCTTTGCTGTAGTGCTGTGCTTTGGTTTTTTGTTAGCTTAGCTGCTGTTGAAAAATTTGTTCTCTTCTTTATTTTGGTCTGTTTTAGAACTTTTTCTTTTTTTTTTTGTCGCATGTCACACTTTGTGGAAATGCTTCCCATCAGTCAATCCTGCCTTATCTGACCTGTTGACTTACTAAGCTTATTCCTTCAGTGAATAACCTACTATGCTTCTTCCCTGTGCCTTTGTTGTCTTCAGTCTTTCTGGTGCAGCATTAATTGGGTACAGTTTGCGTACCAAGTGGGGAGAACAGTGGGAGAGTGTGAAATACGACAGGAGTTGGCTGCTTCTGAAAGATTACAGAATAGGCAGCAAATTTTGGCCCTGCTCATGAACAGCCAGGGAAGCCTTCAACCTACCTGTTTTAATGGTACCCATTTCACCTGTCCTGCTGGGGTGTGATCGTTTGGCAAGGCTCGCTTTAACTGCCTATCTTCTTGTGTAATGAATGCATGAGCCGTACTAGTTATTAACACTGTGGAAACTTTTCACTGCTACAGCTTCTTTCCCACCTATATACTAGTAAACACACCTGCGAAATTAGCACTAACCTTTTGACGAAGATGCGCATTCAGCATACAAGCGAGTATGGCTGACATACATTAATCTGAGGCACACACATGGCAGTTGTGGCATCCTCAACTGTTTTTTTTTTTTTTTCTTTTAGTTTTCGTTTCTACACTGTAGTATTACTTGACAGGTAGGATTTCCTCAAGGCAACGTAGAAGGCGCTGTGAAAATTTATTCATGCTTTCAAAAGTTTGTCCTATCTTATGTGTCCCCTAAAAAGACCAGTGTGAAAATTCTGGCTCTCTCTGTACATCTGTCGCAAGAAAATGTGGAGTAATGGGCTGGTATCTATACTTTTTAGAAAGACAGTGTGAATTCAGTGCAGTCGCATGGTTGGTGTGAAAGCCGTATGTTAACCCTGAAGCACGCACAAAGTGGCTCATATCAAGGGTATTTGCTTTGCATCATTTGCTGCATATCTAGGAATTACACTGAACGAAGGTCACATACTTGCTATAGTTTTGTTGACATGCACTCGTTGCTGTCACTTCACCCAAACTGTTCGTTCGCATATCAGTTCCTCTTTGGCATGTCATGTATCATTGTTGTCATGTCATGTATCATTGTTGTCGCATCATCTGAACAGCCTTTTTGTTGTTGTTTGGAGCATCACCATAGCTATAATGTTTTGTGTATATGCACTTGTTTATTGGTGGAGCAATTTGGCGCCCTCTGGCTCTACCTTGTTCCGAATGTGCCATGATGTTTCTTTGTTTATTCTGTCAGCTCTTTGTGGTTCTAGTTTGCTCTGCCAATTGTGTTTTTGACTTGGTCCTGTGGCAAGCATGCTCCAGTGCTCTCTTCTTGCACCCTATTCCTTCGGTCAAGCTCTTTGGACATTTAGTTTTTTAGTGCTTTCAGGGCGTTCCTTCGTGATCCATTCTTTTGCGGTTTGGTTTTAGCATGGCTTGTTTGCACGCCTGTCACTTCTTTTGCACTAGCTCTTTACTGTATGTACACTCTTGTAAGAAGGGCTGCATGATTGTCCATGTTTAGGCTTTCAGTGCCATTGTAAAATGCACTCGTACTTGGTACTGTTCATTGCATTCGAATGCCTATTCCCTAAATGTACAGCTGCCCACAGATTTAACACGAATGCGAAAAAATGTGGCTTGGACTGCTGCCAACGCCACGAAGCCATAATCGTCGAGTGCGAGATGATGCTTTCGATGCGTTCACAGTGACTGACGGTAACTGGTGCGCAGCTTGCTTTAACTGCTTTTATCGACTGCGCCCGATCGCCGTATTTTTTTGTGCTTTAGTCGGCTATGTAGGCTTGCATGCCTGGGCAACGTGTTGCAGTTTTCTTACCCTTGGAACCTGAAATTGCGTGATAAGCGGTCGCAGCTACACGTCTTATGGGAAGTACGGAGCATAATTTCATGCAACACAAACGTCACTAGCTGCTGTTGTTTGCTTTTGCCTAGCTGTATTTCTTTTTTCTTTTTTGATTACAGTGCAATATGTGTGACATCCTGTGGAATTCACTTTGAAGCGCGCATGATAATATTTGTTTTGTTCCATCTGCAGCATGCAGACCAAATTCGCTAGGCATGCTAACTGCGGAATTTCAGGTTGCCACAGTAAGAAAACTGCAGCGCATGGCCCAGGCATTTGAGGTCGCATCCGTGAGCAGAACATCGAGAAACGTTTACGTAACGAGTCCTGATGAAACACGCAGCAGAATGGGTGACAACACATAGAAGAGGTGCACAGACACACACACACACACTCACACACACACATAAACAAGGATACTGCTGCTTCCTTGTTTGTTTGTTTGTGTGTGTGTTTGTGTGTGTGTGTGCACCTCTTCTATGTGTCGTCACCTATTCTGCTGCGTGCTTCATCATGTCTGACCAACTAGTTCGACATTCTACTCCGTTATTATAACGAGTCCGTTGTCTACTCAGTGACCGTGCCAAGTCGAAAAATTATGGAGGACTCTTAAGCTCTGCCTTTAAGGGTATGAAGTGATAGCGTAGGCTACCAGGCCACATACAAGCATTAAGCCCTGCTTTAACCAAGCTGTATAGTCCATGTCATACGTCCAATCATTTTGCTGATTTTGCTAGCACCCTCCCATATGAAAGGACTAAGTTGGCAGCTCCTGCCAAACGTAGCGTTAGGCAACCCTACGTGCAGTCAGTGCGCGACCATGTCTGTTGCTAGCTACCATCTCCCAGCGCCATGCTCATGATTTTTCGCTCACAGCGCCAGTGCCACTGTTAGATTTTCGGTGAATGGGGCCTTTAACGCTTTTGCGTTAAAAGCAGTCGAAGCGGTCTGCACACCAGCTAATGTCACCCGCCTCAAACGCATCGAGAATATATATTATCTTGCACCCGATGACTATTGCTTCATGGCGCTGGCGGTAGTCCAAGCACTCCAAGCCATGCTTTCTGTCATTCGTGTTAATCCTGTGAACACCTGTACATGTTAAGTAGATACGCAGGCACACTGGAGGCTATGCAGTCAAATCTGGTGAGGCTTTTTTGTAGCTGTACTACATGAAATAAAATTTTGTTTTGTAGATTTATTTTGTAATTTCTCAAATTTCCAACTCGAAAGATAAGAGGAGCAGCATTTGCATGAGTAACCGAGTGTATATATGGTACTTTTTCATTCTTGCTTGTTGTCCGCCTTCTTTTGATGTCCCTTTCTTTGCCCAGTCTGGTTCTGTCAAAAGCACCTCCAACGGCCACAATGACCTTCCTGCTTGTGCTGTTTGTCTTTGCCCTTCCCCCCATTCTCTGCTGACCTACCTCTTGACCTCTGTCCGTTTGCCACCAATCCTGAGCTTTTTTTCCCCCTCATTTCGTGGAGGAGGCTGTTTGGAGTCTGTGTTCCTTTATGGTCTACATTGTTTGTAACTTCTTGCACCACTGCGTCTTTGCCTTGTGCATAACCGCCCCATACTCTGTTTTTGTTTTTTCTTTGATGGCCTCGTTTCCCCATTTTCTCCTGTTTCAACCTTTGACCCCACTTCGACCTCTTTCTCTCCTGGCATCCCCCCTTTCCGTTCAGACCTTAGCGACTGGGAGGAGTTTGAGCTTGAGTTGGCGGACACGGATGTTGCCACCACACCTTCCATTGCGAAACCGGCCTCCCACTCGGCTTCTGAGGTAAAAGACAAAACAAAATTTGAAAGGTGGTTACCGTGGTCTGAGCATAGTCTTTGCAAACTGTTGCACAGATCGCCGTTGCACATTGGGCGTGTTGCCATCGCAATCACGTCTGTGGGTAGCATACAGGGAGTAGCAGGGTGTGCAGGGTGTAGTGTATTACTTAACCAACAAGAGCAAGAAGTATTTTGGGTGGGGCAAAGGGGCCTAACCTACAGGTCTGAGCCGTGAGCTTGATGTGCTGTAGAAGCTGGGGTCGTTTGCAAGATGTGTATAAAAAAAGAGAGGGAGGGGAGAACATGTTAGCGTGGGATATAGTGAGGTGCTTGTGCCTTAGAGGTAGTGCACAGATTGCGACTATGAAACCTAATAAGCGGGTGTACAGGTCTAGTCTTTTCTGCTTCTACATTCAAATGAACCTTCAAACACCACAACTTTGAGGCATTTTCTCATGAGACATTCATTACAGATGAAGAAAATAATAATAAAGCTGTGTTGATACTGCTAGCTGGAAGCAAGCGTACTGGTCGTGTGCTGAACAGTGTTCACCACTCCAGAGCCTGTGTTAGTCCAGCCCTTCATCTACTATTTTCAGTGTTATAGGCCAGCAGTCAATGCCGCTTCCTTTATATGGTGTAATTTATTTTCTGCTACTCATCAATGTAGCAACATTGGGTTTGGTGGGAAACCAGTTAACATGTTAGGGCTCTCCTGCAGTTGCTGTGTCTCTCCACACTTATGGTGCCAGTTTTCACTGTGTGCCTTTCCCCATATCATCTTGACATGTTAATGAAGCAAGTACTTTTGGGGAGAAAAGGCAATGGACCACTTCATACAGCTGCCGGAACAGCCATGCACTTTCACGGTAATTCGCCTGCCGACTAAACAGGTGCTCGCGCATTCGTCCTTTTGCTCCTTGGTTTATCAGATAAGTGTTGACAGACGTTAGCCTGCTGTCTTGCCCTGGCACTTTCGGACGATTATGATAACGCTCGCCACTCGCATTCGCCGCTTTTCATTGCAGTGTATGAAAAGGCTAGTTAAAGAAATGCAGCAGTGATTAATTATTCAGCAATTAGCTCAGTACCCAGGAGCCAGTAGCATGCTGCTGCCTATTTTACATTGACTGGTCTAACAAGATGCTGTAAGCTGGATTGACCACTGAGGAGTGCGTGCATACAATACGGAAAAGAATAAACCAGACTAATGCAGGGGGGGGGGGGGGGGGGGGGAAGGGAATGGAATGGAAAGGAGGGAGGGAGGGAGGGAGGGAGGGGAAGGGAGGGGGGGAAGGAAGGAAGAAAGAAAAGTACAGGCATCTAGCTGTGCTGATCAACTCATGAGCTTTCAGACGTTGCTAGCAGAAACACTGCATAGTGCGTCCTCTACGGTGCTGTGCACTTGGTGATCATCCTTAATGGTAGCACCATATCTTAAAATCACCGGAAGAATGTTTGGTCGAACTGCAGTTGCATGTGCAGTAATTTGAATGAAAGTACAAAGAAAACTAGTTACTTGCGAGAACTAGTGATTTGCGGTTTTTCTTTGCCCCCCTTCCCCACCAACAGTAGTCTGGTTTTCACTGTTGAGTCCTTAGTGTCCACTCAAATTTACAGCATCTTTTCTGACCATTGAAATGTAAACAAGCAGCAGCGTGATGCTTGGCATTCTGGGTAAAGCATTGTTTGCGGAACTATAGTTGTTGCTTAGTTTGTATAATATGGCCTTCTTGTGTGCTGCACTGAAAAATGGCGAAGACGAGCAATGAGCATTATCATAATCATGCATGAGAGCAAGCGAGCGCGGGTCACTGCCGCAGCTATGAGTAGCAGTGTGCCCCAGATGAGCTGTGCGGCTAGGAGAGAGGCATACGGCTTGTAGGTAAGGGTGGGTGTGTGAGGTGCGCTCTCAGCTGCAACCGCTCTTCTCAGCAAGTTTAGAAGGCAAATCATGTACTACTGGAGACAAAAGTCAGTGGACTGCTCCGCATGGTTGCCGGAGCAGTCCACTGACTTACTCCACTTAGCAGTCCACTTACTGAGGAGAGCGGGTGCCCTTCTGTAGAGACATCTTTGGTTTGCTCTTACATGGCTGTCAGGCTTTGGCTAGCTTAGTGCACTCTATAGTTAGCTAGTTGTTAATTGGCTTGAAGTGTAGATACATGGTGTGGAGTCATTGTACTATCGCGCTCAATATGAGTTGCAATGCACAAGATGCGATTGGAGCTTAGTTCTCGGCACACAGCCGACTATAACGGTGCTCAAAATTTATTCATTTAGTTGTACACGGATAGAACAGAGCTCATTTATTGTTTTTGCAAGGTGCTTGCTCTCTCTAAACACTCACTCATTTATTATTGAGTGGAAACCACAATTGGCTCATTCGAGATGCGTTGCAACTCGCATTGATTGCGACAGTTCATTTTCTCAATATATGATGCTTGCCTTCTGCGCAGCCTGTGCTAGAGTGGTAGGAACAGCAGTACTTGTCGCAAGTTTTTCTTAAATGGTAATTTTTCAAAATCAAGATGAAGATCAAGTCTGGAACAAAAACAGAACATCTGTTATTACTCTGACACTTAGAGGTGCATGATGGAGCAACATGGGAGGATGGTGGCACAGGAGTGACCACACATGGGATGATCGCTGTAGCTGTGCTTCTTGCATATGCTTTTTTGTTACTTGGATGTCTCACAGCTGCAAATGGCAGTGAATAGTAATAGCAGAAGTGTGACATTGTTGTCTTTTCTGACCACCAGGTGGCGCCAGCATGCCACTGACTCGTGTAAACATACATTACTTCGCTTCCTGTTGTTGCTAAGGGGCATGGCATTCCTGCTGGTTGCCATTCAAGCTGGATGACGATGAGACGATGAGACGCAGTAGAGCATCTTTTTTTTTCTGTGACTTGCACATAACTTTGGAAGTAACTTGGCTGCTTTGGTCTAGATATGCACTTGTTTACGAACGTCAGTATGCGAGTTCTGTTTTGCACTTGTTTTTTGCTTGCTAAGTTCATGTGCCTTCTGTGTGATCTGAGCACAGTGTGCCTGTGTTATCATTCATTGTGAGAGTTAAGGAAAAGAAAGATAATGTACTGTGAGTGAGAAACCACTGAGGTGATCGCTGTTATGGCAGCTCAGCAAATGTAGTAAATTTTCACTGGTGTTAAAATTCTTCAGTGGGCAAAAAAATGTGGAGGCAAAGGATATGGGGACCAAATAGGTGGCTGTTATCATGGCTTTTATTCATTCTTTTACCAAATATCAACTTCTGTATGGCACTTTATGTGATTAGGTTGGTCCCAATGTGATCACCTTCATATTGGCTCCATTTGTACAAGACGATGCCGGCAGTGCTGAAAAGAGACAAGCTATTTTGCTGGCCTCTCCTCTTTCTTCTTTTTTTTCCTCTTGCAGGGTGATGATGACTGGGAGAAGTGGGAATGACTGAGGGCACGACGGTGTACACAGTGCAACTCTGGAAGGTGACACACAGAAATCCAGGAATGTATACATACACGCATATTGACACACAAGAGGAGGCTGGCTCTGTTATTTAAAGAAGACTGGACAGTGAGTGTAAGGAAAGAATGGGTTTGCTGAAACCAGACCAGCAGATGTGGAGCGAGAGGAACGAGAAAAAAAAATTGTACCATATCTACCATGACCACCGCCACCTGTGTGCCAGCCAGTTTGCTATTATATAGTGGCATGACTGTTTTTCTTTCCTCCTTTTTTTGTCAGTAAAGCAAAGGGCTTGTGAAGGGGAGGGAAGGGGGAAAGCGAAATTCGCACGTCTTTACTGTACATCCTTGGGAGGGGAGCAAAAGTCTTGAAATGTTTAAATAAAGTTGAACTCTTAAGATGCAGAGTTGTGTCATGTTTGTTCTTTGTCAAAAATGAGTGCAAGCAATGAGTTTTTATAATTTGAACTTAGAATAATTCAGGCATTTTTTTCTGGAGTCCCTTGCATTTCACGATACATCAGTTAAGAAACTGCTTGCAAGTTCTCGCTTTACTTCCTCTCCTGGTCCCTTAAAGTCCTCACAACCGCATTACCGACAGTTGTGTTGTCTAATCAAGCGACATAAATTTCAGTGTGCCCTTTCTTTTAATGGTGATGAGCCAGTAAGCTTTATATATCTTTAAGGTGAATAAGAAAGGACCCTTTGTTTCTGGTTTTATTTTGTAATTTTTACAGTGAAAATTTTGCCTGATTTTATTAAAATGGTCGGGAAATCAGATCAGTTTTTTCATTTAATGACTTGACAGCTTGAGCATTTTCAGCGATTCTTTTTATTAATGAAAATAACACTGAGAAAAGACCACTTTC
Source organism: Amblyomma maculatum (assembly GCF_055883805.1). Classification (NCBI taxonomy): domain Eukaryota; kingdom Metazoa; phylum Arthropoda; class Arachnida; order Ixodida; family Ixodidae; genus Amblyomma; species Amblyomma maculatum. The sequence goes on from NC_139352.1 coordinate 12,581,572, forward strand.
TGCTCTGGCAATGCAGTGGAGACCTCTGCGTTTGCCACACAGATGCACTGTTGGCGCTGAAACACGGTGTGCTGTATCAACTGCGGTCGCTCGTTGCTAATGTAGACATTCCTTTCATGCCAGGTGATGTTTTATCGTCCTGAAACTTACAGGGTTATACCAAATTTTCAGTAATTCAGCACTGGCTAAGAGATGGAGCCATAACTTCGTCATTATCAAGGTCAATCGCTGCAACATGTTCGTTACGTGGAGTTTTCTACATGCACTTCAGTGGGGCAGTGTTGGGGAATTGAAAAAACTTTGTGATATCAAGGAATTCGCTACATGGAGGTTCGCTACATAGAGGTTTAACTGTAGTTCACATGTGAAAATGGTCAGTGAGGGCAATAGCGGCGTTCCATTGCCTGGCCTCCTGTAGCTTATAAAGCCAGCTTCAGAGAGAGAGTAGCGTTTGTGTTTGCACTGTGTGCAAGCCTGGCTTTTACAGGCAGACTTCTACTTGTACTTGGCATCTATTTATGATTTGTGCTTTATTTTCAACAATTAAGCAGTGAAATATGCTGCACTAAGGAGGTCTTCCAACCTCCATATGTCCAGCAAATATTGCAATACAGGTTGATTCTTTTTCTTTTAGAAAGCTGCTAATAAAGCATGTTGCACACACTAGCTGTATATGGGCCCTGTGTCTTTTGTGATATGTTGTAGCCAGAGCAGGAAATTTCTTAACACAGCAAGCTACCAAGTTATGTGCACAAAAAAGAAAAAAAAACGATTGCTGGGGTTCAGCCCAGCCGAGCCTAGTTAAAGAGCGTAATCACTCCTGGTAAGCATTATGATCGTAGGCTGGTTGAGTGTCTCTTTATGGCTGGCGAGGTAGGCCTCACGCTTGCCCACATCAGCAGGATTGCCAAATTTAGCTTGACACGACAGAATGTAGACAGCCCAGGTATTGCATTATCCATGGCTAGACTGAGGAAGTCAGCTGCAGTTAGTTAGCTTGTATACTCTAAGCATCTGTCATGTGGCAGCGAGTGTGCCGGTTAATTTAAACCAGTCGTGAAGAGGATTGCAGGGTGCAGCTGGTAGTCGGATGAAGGCCGATTGATTGATTGATTGATTGTGAGGCTAACGTCACTCGCAGTTTGGCCGGCGGCAAGCCGAATGAATAAGTGTGCAGTGGAGACGAAACTGGAACTTGCGCAGTACCTGGCTTGAGCAGATCTGACTTGAGTACCTGACTTTGTAGAATCATCAGTAGAGCTTGCTCACTAATAAGGCCAGAGAGTTCATTCCAAGGTGGGTCATTCACGAATTTCACGAGAGAATTGGTGAATTTACAGTATGCTAACTGAAGACATCATGAAGTTTGGCTCATTTAATATCCTTAATTGCAGTATGTAGTTGCTTTTTAATTTACACCATTTCCTCGTGATTAGCCTATTATATGCACAAAATTCCTTTTGCTTTCAGACCTAGGTAAAGGTGTCCTGCAACATAATTTGAGTACATTGTTTTGCTTGTTTGTTACAATTGTTGAGCTATGGTGATGCTGTAATATATAATTTTAATTTGATCAAGAACCAAAATCAATAATTATTGTGTCGGCACAAAGTGGTGGTTCTTTGCTGCAGGTATTACTTCAATTGGCGAGCATTTTACGATTGGATAAATAGCAAATGCACTACAAATTGTGTCCCGTTTGCAAAAATATGTGTTGCATTGTTGTGTTTTATATTAAGTCAATGAATCCAACATGTCTGCTTTGCACAAAGGCACTGCAAAGCAAGTGACACAAAAAGCACCAACAGAGGCGTTGGCAACTGCTCTGCATCAAACGCTTTTCACGAACTATACATGTGGACAGCTACCTCTGGCTATGCAGCAAGTATTAGGCTGGAAAGAATTGATCGTTCTTGCCACCCACTCCGCGCTATTGTAGGATGCTTGCGGATAGAGAAAAAGGGGCGGCAAATAAGTGGGTTCACGAGAAAAGCACAACAGTTGGGTGTACATGATGACAAAGGAATGTCTCTTTCCCCTGCCTCCTACTGGTCTCTTTGTTACTCATTCTATTTCTGCGGGGCACCCATGCAGTCTTGGCCAAATTTAACAAAAATGTTACAGCGACTAGGAAACCATGAGAAGCCATCATCGACATATTGACCTGCTCGCATAGGCTGCCTCAGTTGGTCCCTCCATGTGTCGTCAGTGAGCGAGTGAAATGGGAAAGCGAAAGACCAGGAAAATTTATTCCTTATTCTCATTCTAGCAATTCCTGATTCCGGTAATTCTTTTTGATTTGGTGTTTGCGTGATATAATTCATCTAAAGCATAGTGGACAAGCATTGCAGGTCCCCTTTATGTGTTTTCATGTTGAAAGTTTACCTGTCATATTGACCACAATAGATCACGTTTAGTTGTGTGGCTAATGAGGATTCTAGTGTATATCACCCCAAGAAGAGGCTGTAGAGCAACTTGAACCTTTTTGTAACACTTTGTATATAGTTAATTTATTAGCACATTTGACATGCATATCATCACAGATAGAACAAAAGCATAAACAAAAGAAATGCGGGGGTAGATACACGCCAATGTACACCGCCGACTTATCAGCACTAAAACAGTATTTTGAAAAATGCAGCCAAAACAGCAACAGTCATGCAATGAGTGAATCCTGAAATATGCTCTTGAATTCAATTTTGAATTACATCTAATGTACATATATACACAGATACCTACCCCACGTTGCACAGTTACCGATGCACTGTAGAATGCTCCTTCCAACTAAACCACGGAATTCCTGCAGCTCAAATTTCGCACAGAAGTGGCATTTTGTCGTTAGTATTTTTAATACCATATTTGTTTGGGGTACTTGCCTGATTCAATCAGAAGTACAGGATGTTCCCATCAAATGCGGCGGCGGCAATGCAAGATGAGCCGCTGCCGCCGCATACGATGGGAACATCCTGTACTTCTTCTGATCAAATCAGGAAAGTACTTCAAACAAATTTGGTATTAAAAAATACTAATGACAAAATGCCATTTCTGTGCAAAATTTGAGCTGCGAGGATTTTGCGGTTTAGTTGGGAGAAGCGTTCTACAGCGTTCCGGTAATTGTGCAATGTGCTATACTATATACACAAATGCGCAATGTGAGATATTGGCACAGCACTTCTTGCGAGATTGAACCTCCAGATGACCATGGAAGGTTACTGTCATAAATGGTGGTCTGAAATCTGCAGCCCGTCGGCAGAGGAGATGGGGCAACTGGAAAATGCCAGTCACACCTTCTGGTTTTTCTCGGGAATAGTTTGAAGAGTAACAGCAGCCACAGATCTGCAGTTGGACGCCCACCTATTCAAAGGATTTTCAAAGGTTTTTCAGACACTGACAAAACAATGCTGCAGAGAACATTGTGAGTTTGGAATTGTTACATGTAGTACTAATAAGTAATCTTGAAGTGTGCGTGTATTGATTTCATCAAAAAACTTCATAGGAGTATGTGTAATGAACACCTGAGACATTTCTATTTGCTTCTGCAACATTTAGTTTTCACAGCCGCCTGCCTGTTTGCTTGAGTTAGCTTCAATGCAAACCACAGAAATAAATGGCCTGGCTTAAAAGAGAGACTAAGTGGAACATATTTTTGATGTCCCATTGTGACCACTCGCAGACATGAAACAAACAAGGAGCAGGCTTGTTCCTAGGTTAAAAACTAGGAACTATTCCTCCCTTCATATAGTACAAAGGTTAACAGAATAGAAGTAATGCTGGTACCATCTCTGGCATACTCAAAGAGAGAATAAAACAAAGCTTTGGCAACAGCTCACACCTCTACAAAAAGTGCGTGCACCAAGGTATACATACTCGACGGAACGGTTCCTTACTGGTGCAAAATGAACATTGTTAGTGAAGCAGCTACTCTAAAATGCCCATATGAAAAGCAGTCTTGACTACAGCTAAAACAGTAAATAATGCAAGTTCACAAAATTATATTCTACAACTTCCTAAACATGGAAGGAAGACTTCTTGATTATAAGCTAAAAAAAAAAGAAGGCATAACAGCCAAGTTTTATTGAACGTTATTTCCCTATTCACATGCATCCTAAAAAGGGGCATATCTAAATGAAACCCACAATTTCTCAGTACAGTGTTACTATGTGTGCACTCAACTCGCAGATGTTTCTGCTTTGTCGCCAAGCTGCACCTTGTGCCATTTGCGCAATGTAGCGGCATTTCTGAATGCACTAAGCTTCACAGCACAACAAAACGTGCACAGCAAAGCCTCTGGAAACTTCAATAGCTCAGCGCTTTATAAATGCTTCACTGGAAACACTCCCAGGATCAGCAGTTAAAACAAGAGCTAATCTTGGGAGTTACGACCGGCAGCAAAGGAAAGCAATTTGCTCTTTTGCAAATGCAATATACCAGGGGTGTGGGAATACTAGAAAACCGAATACGAATCGAATAGCAAAATAATGCATTATTCGATTCGCAAATCGACAGGCTCAGCAATGCGACAGGCTCAGCACCGGTGACGGAAATCAAGATACAGTAAAAGCTTGCCAATTCGATCCCTGTTAATTTGGATGCTTCAAACAAAAAGCGCGGTTCCGCCCGACACGCACGCAAGTCTGGGTGTCGGACGCTCGTTAATTCAAGCAGGGGGTTATTGGGGCGCGACCCGCGAAGCCACTGGTCGTGCAAATAGACCTCCCTGAACATAAGTTGCTTGCAGTAATGGTGAGCACCCGCCTCAGGCATACGCTTTGTAGTAGGCAAGATGACTGTAGGAATCCCCCATAACCAAATATAGTTTCAGTTTCTCTTCACGCAATCCCACCGCTGCCATCGGGATCATGCATCGAACAGTTTTGGATCCTTATTTGCGAGTCACTGGCCTTCTAGTTATACATTTTGGGATGGCATCACGGCCTTCTAACAGCTACGCATATTTACCTCTCTTGCATCCATGTGCATCCTACACGCTTCAAGTACGCTGGCCCGCCGCATTTTGAGGATGCTTCACTGCACGTGTCACTGCATAGTCAGTGCAGTGAAGAATCCTCAAAACGCTACGGGACCATTCGTAAAGAGCCACCACTGCTGCTGCGTCGCACTGCGAAAAGGGCCGAAGAGGCAGTAACGATTCTAGACGACATTCTCGATAGTGTGCGCAAAGCATTTGACAAAATTGTGAAATACGCGGTTGCCTCTTAGTTTTCATCCAAATGCGTAGAAATTCTGAATGTTAATTCGATAAAATTTCTTCCATGCAAACGGTTCTCTGCAGCTTTCATGGACATTCGATAATTCGAACCTGTGGATATAATTCCAACATTTTTCCTGGTCTCATGAAAGCTGAATGAAGGTCCTTTGAAGGCGTTGCATATGTTTGGCTCTGCTGACCAAAGTTTGATATTCATAATATTCAATATTCAATTTGATAGATACTATTCAGCATTTGCACACACCTACAGAATCCCAAGGTCGCACAAAGGGGATCTTTACTTGTTTCAAAATTACTAATACTTGCAAACTTTATGAATGTTACTCAGCCATATGGAATTTAAAAAAGATGGCGCTGAACATCTTAACACACTTCTTTTCTCATATCATGCTGCGCAAAACATGGCGATCTTTGCATAATACAGCGGCATTGTTTTATAACCCTTCTGCACTGAGTGATGAGCAGAATGCACATCCTAAGTATAATATGTTTTTCTCTTTTCTGTTTCCCACAAAGGCCGAAGAATGGCTTCCTTTCTCGCTATACATGTGTCCCCTTACACTGCAAGACCCAGTATGCCCTATGTGCTATCATCAATCTCAAGTGGAGACTGACTTCACTTTTTGCTTAAGCCTACCATTATCATTTGTGATGAAAATATGACACGAAATTGTCACAAATATCAAAAAAACAAGCACATGTTTGAAAAAGACAAACATGCGCTAACCATCTTAGTAACACTGTTGCTAAAACACTGCTCAAAACACGCAGATGGTGCACGATCATGCCTGCAGTCAGACTTGCAAGGTGAACTTGTGTGCATTGAAAAGTGTCTTTCAAACTTTGGACACCGGCTCAGAAAAAAAGTTCTTCATAAACATGCAACATAGGTAAAGAAATTATCTGTACAATATTTGTATGCATCTAATTGCAGTGGAACAGAAGCCATGAGAATTTGATGGCTTCCTGTGTGGTTTGCTTGCAAACGCAGGGGATATTTGTGGAAGCTGCCTTGGCATGTCTGTGGCCTCTATTCTGCCGCTACCAGCTAGTTAAGGAGCTGTCATTTGTCTCGAGTTAAGCTTCTCTACTTTCCTAGCTCTACATGTACTTCTATGAATATGGCCCTTTCACTCACCATGGCTGCCGAAACCTGTCTTTGATTTTAACTGGCACTGGTTGCGCCAGGCATTGAACCTATCCGCCAATGCCGGCTATACCAGCTACACTGAGTATTGAGCCATGAAAATACAACAAAGAGTCAGTTGGAAAGAAAGACTATTTTCACACTCAGTGTGGTACGCTGTATGTGATCACATGGCACAGTTTATATGCTCACAGCAGCTCAGTCTTTAGCAGGTGAATGTGGTAATTGGAGAACAGGACAGGGTCGCATGTTAAACCAGATCACCATTTGCAGAGATGTGCATAGCATGCTGTGGAGATGGCTAGTGAGGCTAGTGCCAGCAGACCACACCTGTCAGTCCCGACAGTGAATACACCCATCTCCAATTGTGTCCGATACAACCAGCACCTCAGATTAGCAGTGTTGCCGACCCACTCACGAGTTCGCTAGCCCCACTTTCGGAAAAAGCTGGGGCCATCACCAGGAAATTGTGCATCGACCAAGAACCTGCTGAAACTTGGCTACACTCGTCTTGCGACTGCCCTAATCTCATATTCGGCGTTGAGTTCACGCTCTGCAGAGCCTTCTTTACCGTGTCCGCTGCACTATCCGTCGGCGAAAGTGACGATTCAAAACCGCTGAGCTCTGGCAGGCATTCGAAGAGCACGAGACAGGAACAGTGCCTCCTGAAGAAGTACCCCAGTTCAGCGTTGGCCACAAACGGACGGAAGTTGTAATTGACCACATGGTGGCGGCTGGCAATGCGGTCTCTTGTGACGTCGAAAAAGTCGGCCCTGCCGGGGTACATATCGTAGTACGAGTCGGACCCGCGGTCAGCGAAGCTGCACTCTTCCGATCGCCATCGGTGGTGGCTTTCGTCGAGTGAACAGTCTCTCAAGTCAAATCTCACCTTGCTGGCTTCCCTGGGATTTGCGATGCTCTCCAGGAAGCTCTGTGTAGTACCCAAATGGTGTAATCTGCTGTGACTCGTTTCACATGGTGGATTTTTGTTGTCCATTGTTGTTGCACAAAAGAGCGTGCTTTCTCCACATGCCTTGGCATCAGTGCATGCTGCGTCAAAGTGAGTGTCACCGTCACACGGTGAAATTGTACTGTCGTCACTCGAGGTTGGTGATGTTGCTCTGGCGTCTAAGTGGCACGGTGTGGATGTCATCTGCTGGGTGCAGTTTACGTACTTGAGGGTGCGAAATGAGTGTGATGCACTGACAGTTGCTGCTGGCCTTGGCTTGCTGCGTGGAGTAGGCTCGTCACCATGTGCGGTGTTGGGTTTCTGCAAGAAAGTGCACACAGAACGGTATTTGAAAGGTTCGTGCCTCAAGCTGTTTCTACTGTATTCGCAGTTGCCTTCGTACTGTCCTCAACCAATTTCTTTCAGGCAGCGCCTTCCACAGAAACGGTTACGATGGATCACTACAACATTGCGTTAGCTAAGGCAAGCAACTAGGAGAGTTGCGTTTACTTGCCTGCAAGGGATACATTGAGACATTGGAAGATTACACTCTTGAGAATAGGATTACAGGCTGGTAAGGGAAGGAACAATGGTTTCTCATCCATGTCATCGTGCCCTAAATGGCGAGTGGCAACTGGCATGACTCCCCAGTATCAATTTCGCACAAAAGTGCAATCTCTAAGCCTGAACGACCGAAACAACCAGAATTTTGCAGTGCAGCGGTAATAACAAGTAGCATCTATAGTTACACAGATGCCTCTGTATAATAAGACTGTTTTAGCTTTCTTGTAATAATGGCCAGTACAACTTCTTAACTGGTGAAATACTGCTTTGCTGCTGGGCACAGACAATAAAAGAGTTTTTGAAACATCTGTCCAACATCTGTCATGAAATGCTGGGTTTATGTCACAATAAGGGCCTCTGTCGTTGATCTCATATTGACCTCTTGCCCTTACAACAAAATTTCTATGGTCAGATACAACTTTCAAATCTCGGGTTCATAAATGACACAACTTGCAACAACTAGCAAGATATAACTTACAACAAAAATTAAATAAAAGGGCGACTTTATTTTTGCATTGCAGTGCTCCGTGGGCCTTGGAAAATTTTTGTCAAATGCTGTTTTATTTCCACAGCTCCAACTGAGTTTAGTAGTGTAGATTGTCAGGCCAGTTGGTGAAGAGACATATTCAAGAAAACTTAGCGCTAAATGACACGGAACACAAGGAAGAAACACACACACAGAAACATGCGTGTTTCTTCCTTGTGTCCCATCTTGCTTTCCACAAAGCTTGCTTGAATATGTCCAAATGAGCACCTGCTACTTTGAGCTGTACCTCCCGTCCTTCAGCACCTCCTTTGTAACTTAAAGAGACCACCAATAAATAACCTGTTGTCCGTGTCACATTTCGTGCCCAAGTTCAAGTTGTCCATTTTCAGCTAAACAATTGCAACCTTGCGTTTGTTCACTAATTGACCTTGCTCTTTCTGTCTCTCAATGCCATCGCTCACTGATTTTACTTCAAACTTTAAGGCCTAGATATGGGACCACCTATACGAAAGATTTCATCCGACCTGCTCAGAAAAGTGCCATTCACTCGAACGTGAGGTGAAAAAAAATCGATCTCAGAAGCATGTTACTGTCCATGCCTTCACCACCTCACCTGTGTTTCAAGGTGCTCTGTATGGTGAAAACTGCTACTGCCATGGGAACCACACAGGTAGATGGGGCCACTGGGGTGGAAGAACCGGTAGTACAGGGCCATGCAGTACATGCCTGCAGAAAACAAAGGCATGCAAGTGAACCTGCAGTACTAGTAGTATTTGCATATTGCAGGCTTGAAGGCACTTCCTACAATTGACAGAACTCAGCCTAGACCTGGGGTCAAAGCCGTTCATGCTGTGCATGAGGAACATGAAAAGAAGAGGTAGACATAGCACAGAGATGACTTCGTGTCACAACGCACTGCATATGAAGATGGACGAGACACACTAGCATCTCCCCCATGTAACTTGCTAATTTTTAAGACTTTTCTGAGCAACTTCGATATAGCTCATAGGAACAAGTGCATATTTACAACCAATGTTTAGGACACTTTGGTAGCCCAAAAGTTCAATTTTTTCGGTTAAAATATACATCAGCAAAGGTGTATAAAGTGTTTCTCATCCAAAAGTTCATTTCTTTTTATCTTAGACATAAGTGATCATCATAGAATGGGCCACTTCAATCCTCTATGTATAGGGTCACCCTTTATGAGGCTCTTCAGTTTCTGGGAGGATCACATCAAAGGGCACAGATTTCTTGGCAAGAGTACTCGATTACTGAGGGTGCTCATCCACTCAACAAAGCAGCACCTTCTTAATTATCTTGCAAAAAAAGCTGGCTTCAGGTACTTAATGACTTCAAAACTGAGCCAAGGCTGCCTTAGAGCAATATTGTGGTGGTGTCACACAAGCAAATGAGCCTGGCCATCCTACCCCATTTCGATTCATTTTAACGAAAAGCTACGCGCTGTTTTTTCCAAAAGTTACCGGTCTGCTATACCACACCTCAAGCTGTCAATCTCTGTGATATAGAAGCAAGCATTCATCTTCACACTAAGATGTTTTAATCTCTTTGCAAGCCTTACAGACTCCATAATACGAGTGAAAAGCAACGGTTGCAGCGTGGGTAGATTTGGCAAAGATGGTACTACATGTGCAAGCTTGCTTCGGTTTTACACAAGTCCAGTATGATCATTTAATACCTGTTGCTCATGTACATCCGAAAGCTCTTGTTTCTACAGCATGGCAAGGAGCCGTAAGGGAGGCAATGTGTGGGCTGGTGTCCTGGAGTCTTTGCTATCCGTTGAGGAGGCCGTGGCCAAAACAAAAAACTAAAGTGAAGACAGAAGGAAGGCTGTGCCAACTGCAGCTTTTTACTAGGCTGTAGATTATGCGGCTAGAAGGAGTATTTTGTCCACTCAGCCAGCACCGCAGCATGACTGACTTTGCTCCTTGCGCACAGCGTTGCAGCACCAGGTCGAGTGCTTTTCTGTTTGCACTGCTTGCTATCTTCACAGTGGTTAAGACTGTGAAGACCACACAGTGGTCTTCACAGTGTGGTTAGATGTAAGAAAAAAGGTCACAGTCAGCACACCTCCAAACAATGTCAAAGAGACGATAAAAAGAAGTGTGGCTTGGACAGGTTTGGCTATTTCTTCCTCGTTGTTGCTGCTCTAGTTAATGGCATGCTCATTGGTGTCATCAAGATAGCCTGTCAGGAGAGTGCGATCACGGTGAAAACGGCACAGCTACAGCTTCTGCCATAGTGCGGATGATGATGGCTGTGACATTGGGGCCGATGGTGATTTGGGGGCAGAGTCACTCGCTTCTACTTATGGGTTGCCCGTGTTGGTCTTCACAGGCCAATGGTACCCATGGCAGCAAACTCCATTCTCACTCCTGGAACTGTGATGCACGCACTGTGTACTGTGCTGTGTATGGGGCATCAAGTGTGGCCACGCCATACAGGCTTGTATAAGGGACAGGGCGCGGAGCCAGGCATGAAAGCAGGACTCCACTTTAAATATGATCTACTATTATCCCTTCAGCTATTCACACATCATTTTTCGAGTCATAACATGTCCGAGAAATGAATCAGTAACAGTCCCAAAGAAAACACTGCTAAAAGATATAGAACTGGTGTTGTAAGTATGCGTGTAGTTTGTTCTAATCTGAACATATTCGTTTTTGAGGGAGTACAAATCAGAACTGCGTTTATTTTAAACATCCCTTCCCCACCTTTTTTTTATGGAGTGGAGCTAACAAGAGCATGCACATTCCAGTTGGTTGCAAAACTAAAAAAAAAACAAAAACAAAAACAAAAAGAAAACCGCAGTTCGTTACTTCAACTACAAGAAATAGGGCACAAATCAGCATAAAATGACATGATACAAGTGAGAAGCTTTTTTTTTTTTTCGAACTAAGTCTATCTTTATTATGTTTCCCAGCTTGTCCACCAATTTCTTTTGAAAATACTATTATACATAGTGATATTTGTCCCGTAACAGTTTGAAAACCTGCATGCGAATTTTATGTCAAATAAAATGAGCCAGACTCCACTGATGTAAATACCAAAATGGGCCAAATCCACTTGTCAGGCTATTTTTTTTTCAGCTTGAGCCTTATAGCATGCATTTTTTCTAGTGTGGTCTTATTTATTCATTCCAGTTCTACTTTATGATTGACTGCACACAATACGAATAGATCAGTAGAAGATCTAAACACAGGAGACAATAACAAAGGGATCATAAATCCGGTCGATCAAGAAGCTAGAATGTGTCCCTGCTACAGTGAGCTTTAAAGTGTGCTGGGACTAGCCAGCACTGACTTCCTGAATTCATTACTACTGAGGAAATGGCAGACACAGACACAAAATGACCTGGCAAGCAGTGGACTCGTCATTCTGTGCCTACCATTTTAATACAAATCATTAATTCAGGATGAGACTTCGAAATAGAATAAATTAAAGGTCCCATACATTTCAGCTAATTTACTTTTCTGCTGCCGACATGGGAAGAAAAAACAAATAAACGCTGTAACATCTGTGCTCATGACAGAAGCCTGCTATTCACACTTTCTTAATTGTCTGTGATGGGGAAACACCTCAGTGTCCGTGATTGCTCACATTGCATGTTCTAATAACTTATTCCTTACTTCTACACAATTTTTAAGCATTATTTTTATAAATAAGGCTTGAATCATGAATGTAGAAATAAAGTTTTCAAAACAAAACTTGGCCAGTATTATAGCTTCACATGAAAAATGTGCATAACGTTTCAGTACTAGTAGCTTAGAGTTGCTCTAACTTACCTGTAAACAATATCAGAGAATGGCTTGAATAGCAATACAGTTTGTGTGGATGAAATTTTTCATTTTTTCTTGGTGCCTGTTTAGGTGGATCTGACTCATTTTGGAAAAATGATTCATGGTTTATGGGGTCTAACATCCCAAAGTCACTCGGGCTATGGTAGACACATAGTGGAGGGCTACGGAGTAATTTTGATCACCTGGGGTCCTTTAACGTGCACTGACATCGCACAGCACACGGGCACCTTGCTTTTCGCCTCCATCGAAAAGTGGCTGCTGCAGCTGGGATTTAATCCGTCCTTGGGTCAAGCACCCTAACCACCGTGGTGGGACCATTTTGGAAAAAAAAGAAAAGAAAGAAACAAAAAAAAGAAAAGAAAAGAAACAAAACACACACCACCTAAGTTCTCTCTTCCTATTTCTACCTTCCCAGTCAAAAAATACTATCTGGTTCGAATTGATTTGCAACTGCGTTATGGCCAACTTCAAGTGGTCTTTCTGAACTAGGTGCTCTCCATCTAGTTTGCTAATTTTCAGGTTTGTAACGTGGCCTTGAAAGAAGAAAAACGTTCGAGATATTAGAGTCATTAAAAACATCACCAAAATATTGAGCCTTATTTTATTTTCAATTCCATTGTGTTCCCTGAGTAAGACATCAGATAAGAGCCAAGTACCAATGGGACATTACATAGCAAAACCATGCATTCTTTAATACAAAAGGCAAACTACGCCATTGTCACAAGCTGCCTCACATATAGAGTGGAAGTTACGGGATCTCCCCGCTCCTCCGAGCATGCTTCGACAGGACTCTACGCGGCAGCAACCGGCCAGCGTGCGTCCTTGACAATAGGTCGCAGCTCAACTAGCCGAGAGTAAAAAAAGGCAGACCGCAGCACGCCCGCGGCAGTGCGCTCTGAGGAGATGTAGTCTCTCGGCTCTCACGGCTGCTTGCTCTGCGAAATTGACGTTTCTTCACCGAGCCCGCGATCAAGTTATCGTTTCTCCTCATCTTGTGCGGCCGGCGCTACCGAACAACTCTGCGACTACAACGCATTATCGAACAAGAAAGCCAAGAGAATTCTTTTTTGCCACAGACTGTCAGTTAAGTGAATACTGTTTTTGCCTTTGTTTAAACCTTGATGTGGTTTAGCATTTTACGCTGTGTTTTCTATGTAAGTCTTGCCTCTACTTGCTATATCTGGAATACTTGCTTTGTTATCTTTAGTCTTCTTTTTTCGCAGTGGTTTGTTCAATGTAGTTTTTTTTTTCCCTTTTGTCATTTACTGAGCTGTTTTTTATCACTATCATGCTCTGGCGCTTTTTTTTTTTCCTTTTTTTTTGTTCGATCATTACGCATTGTAATTTGGACTACTAGCTATAAATATCCACTTGACTGTAAAAAAATTGACTTTCTTGAACTTATTCCTGAATCACACACTGACACACACACTTCACGGGTTGACTGGCCTAACTTTTAACTGTGTCCTCAAAAATCGTAAAGGTACGGCGGGTAGCAGTAAAGGGGATCCCGAGCCTCTGTTGACCATAAAGGCGGGGTTTGTGACAACCAAGTATGATGTTTTTGTGAAGGAAATGCGTGAACTACAAGTACCCACCAATGCCAAGGCTGCCCAGCACCACAGCTGTGGCTGTGATGGCGTGGAGGTCGTCAGCCTCACTCCATGCAATGCAGTAGGCAACCAGGAATGCCACATTCTGCAGGCCGATGAACGTGTAGAAGCTGACCACGCGGCCGCGGGAGCGACCATCACGCACATTGAAGAAGCAGAAGGTGTAGATGGCTCCCACAATTGCATTGTATGCAAGCTCCTCGCAGCGTGATGGGCAGAAGTCAGTCTTCTGCCATACCAGCCAGCTGGTCATCAGTGCCCAGTGGACGCCTAGGCAGAGTTTAGAGAAAGGCAGGGATGTACTTATACTATTATAGTGTCACATACAGGAAGCTTTGCTATGGTGAATGGTCAGTGGGCACAGAAGAACTACTTCTGTTGTTACTTCTGCTCTCAAGTTTCAAATGCCTTGGGCATTACCTGTCTAGAGAAAGACTACCGGGCTGGAAATTCCACGGAGCCAGACTTTCCCGATGAGGTGCCAATCTTATACGCCGAAATCACTATCTTGTAACATGAGTACATCCAAGCCCATATGCTGACTTTGATAGGGCACAAGCCACAACTCTTAGGAGATCGCAAACAAATTCTCTCCTCTGTCCTTAACAACACACTACCTTGTCACAAATGAAAATATAAACCCAAAAGTCAAAGCTGCAGTGCAGGTGTGCTAGTAGGTCAAAATAGCATGCATTGGCCTGCAATAGCAATGCCCCCCCTCCCTCTATACAAACTTCTGCCAGCTACCTGCGTGAAGGAATGGGATAAACTCCTTGGCCTTTCAGACAAGACCACACTACTGGACCTGATTATGTGGGCCCTGGAGATTGTCCCCGAATGGAGGTGACCCTGGGCCTACTTGTCCAGCTACCCCCATTTTATGACAATAAAGTTGTTTCTCTGTCCCTCTCTCCCTGGTACAAAACTTTTCACTCATACTCGTGGATTAGTCATTGGGTGAATGTGGATAAAGTGTTCCCTTTCATGTCGGAGCAAGCTGTACTTATGTGCAGACTGTGTCAAAAGTGAGGAACATAAGAACTTTGCTCTGATGCCATGCAGTGGTGCTTTTGTTCATGAAAACTCGCAAATTTCAAAAGGATCAGAACAAGGGTTATCCTTGACTTCATGAGATTTAGAATGCCGATGATGCGTAAAGAGACGCATAGCATGGCTCGGAAGCAAACATTCTGAGCTCCGTTCTTTTTGGCACCACCTGTAATTAAAGCTACTTGTGACAATTAGTATACCTTACCTTTCGTATGTGTACTGGCTGTGTGAATCAGCCAAACACCTCAGTTCTTATTATCTTGCATGCACAAACCAGCGAAACAACAAATTTTTGTGGGAGGGGGCAGAAATTCAACTCCTTAAGCTGTAGCTGAGGTCCTTTCAGAGTAGCCACATAATGCACATATTCTGAGATACGAAAAGACTGCAGGCTGGATACATCAGGGTATTCACATGGATTACACATGCCCCTCTGATCAGGCCTCAACTGTTACAGGGTGACCGAAAAGTACTGCAACACTCTTTTGAATTTACTTCAAATTTTGTTTTTACAACTTTGAGCAGTGTTGTTCTTATAATCATTTCTATTCTTTTTTTTTTTTTTTGCATATATAAAATTGTTATTTCTATTGCTTCTGGTGTGATATTAATGGGAAAAATGGTCTCTGAAGAAACACTATACACCATTGTCACGTCCCGCAGAACTGAAAATTCCAATTCTGGAGCTTGCAAAGATGCTGCAACTGCTGCCAACGCAAGGCTATTGTGTTGTAAACCTATTCCACAAGACAGTAGGCATCAAGGGCTGGCAACAGGGTGGGAGACCTTGAACAGCCAGAACATGAGAGCTGAAAAAGGCAGTGTTCAAAGCAATTAAGCAAAATCTCCTCAGAAGCATGAGAACGCTTGCCCATTAGCATCGAGTAGGCAATTTGACCATGCAGCTGCTTGTCAAACAGGACTTCGGACTACAAGTTTAAAAATGCGCAAATGGACAGCCACTTATGGACTACATGAAGGTCTCCAGACTGAAATAGCCACAAATGAAGCAGCTCAGCTGCTGTAGAGACCTGAACGAGAGATTCCATTCAACAACGGCAAGATTTTCACGTTCTAACCAGCCTGAAATTCGCAAAATCATTGAGGCTAGCAGCCGAACGGTTCTCTGCTCACTGGGATGGAGCTGTTCAAAACATGCCCATTACATTCAGATAGGCCTCAAAAACACTGAATTTTCTTGGCAACACTGGAAACCGAAGCTACAGAGGCACCTGGCAATAGTGTGGGGTGGGTGGAGCAATCGATGTCTGTATGAAATGAAATAAGATGAATGAAGATGAATTTTTTTTCATACACAGCTGTTGCTTGCACCTACGAAGTCAAACGTTGATGCTGTGAAATCATGAGAACATCATTGCTGCTGAGCAGTGTCAGTGCAAAGCTAGGATGCTACCTTACACGCTATGCTTTTTGTGATCTCTCCACGTTGGCAGGCAAAGGCTGACAAAAGATAAAGGATTCTGAAACTCAAGTACAGTCCTTTAACAACATACTGAATGGGGTTACGAATCCAGAAGTTGGCCGGATTGTTCCAAATGAAACATGTGCCATCATTCAAATTGAAAGATTTGAATAGGCAGGGTAAGCAAAAAGGTAAAGTGGTGTTTGCCAAATGAAGCACTTTTGACCACTAGAATACCCAATGTAGTAAAACATTGCGTCACACACCAATCAAAAATTATTTTCAATCTGCGTACATCTGTGATGCTAATAGAAGAGCATGACAGAATGCCAATAGAGCACTTGTTCAACATCACTGGAATATCGTTTGAGCAATCTGAATGGCAAAAAGAATTATGCCATAAAAGATCTAAAAGAGATGGTTTCAAGGGGAGCTCAAATAGTTGAAGTCCAGAAGCTCCGCAAAGTAGCCACTATAGTGCAAAGTAATCATAACTGGCAATATTTCTAATCTGCCCTGTGTTTCACCCCTAGCAGCAAGGACAAGCACAATTCCATCTTCAGTCAAGCTTACAAGTCCCCCCACCTCCATGCTGCAGTCCCTCATAGGGCACCCACCCACCCAGTATGGCTAGACTCCAGGCACCACAGACGCAAGCCAGCAGCACCATGGCAGTGACGCGTGACGTCATGGTGCCGAACCGCCACAGGGTCTGCAGGACCAGGCCTGTCCAGGAAAGCTGCTGCTTCTCGGCCCTGTGCAGGCGCATGGCCTTGCCATAAGCCGCAATGCCCCAGCCCAGGGACAGCAGGGACAGCAGTGCAGAAACACCTGCCGTGAGCCGCAAGCCAAAGCTACATGAAAGCTAAATTCGATTGCCTCCAACACTGTGAGAGGAAGCAGTTTCCGAGACATACAATACGCAACATACTAGTAAAGGCAGTCAAACAGATGCTGTCTTTGCCACTGTCTTTAGACAGGCAATCACCTCACCACTTTTCTCACTGTTTAAGTTGTCATCATAAGACTGGATATTCGGGAATGTTTAATATTCCTCTGTAGAGGGCCTTTAACAGCAAAAAAGAAAGGTATGAAAGAGCACTGAACAAGGGTAGAGGGGGGAAGGCCTCAGTTCGCAGGTCAAGCCAATATTTCGACAAGTGGACTTGTATTTGTCTGGTCAGAGCAATTGTCACTGGCAGGGGTTTAAATACACATAATTTTCTTCAGAAGAAGAAAAGCTGGAAAAGGGGAGTGGGTGAGAAGAAAGTAGGTACTTTCTTCTCACCCACCCTCCACCTGCCCAGCTTTTTCTTCTTCAGAAGCAAAAGCATATTTAAACCCCTGCCAGTGATGATCGCTCTGCCCAGACAAAGACAAGTCCACTTGTCGAAACGTTGGCTTGACCTGCGAACTAAGGCTTCCCCTCCTCTACCCTTGTTCAGCGCTGTTGCATAACGTGTAGTTATCTCTTCCTCTCGTTCTACCTGGATCCTCAAAAAGAAAGGCAGCAAGACATGATTCAACAAAAACATTTAGTTGCAAAGTGCAGCCACTAATGTAGACTCAGGTTCCCCTTTCAGGGAATATCTTTATAATTACAGTAATATATGAGGGGGCACCCAAAAGAAACCGAACTTATTTCCTTTTGAACCTGTTTATTCACATTTTAAGCCCAAACCTTCAATCTCCTTCAAAGTACTCTCCACTTGCACTAATACACTTGTCTAATCTTTCATTCTTCCACTTTTGAAAAAAATTTTAAATTCATCTTTTGTAATGCTTGACAGCGCCTGCGTTGTTTTTTTCTTTATCTCCGCGACATCAGCAAAACGCTTTCTTTTCATATATATTTTTTATTCTGGGAAACAACAAAAGTCACACGGGGCAAGGTCCAGTGAGTATGGGGGGTGAGGAACAGGGTTCATACCATTTTTGGTCAAATATTGATGACTGCACAGACTTTGCATGACTGCACAACATTTGCATGTGTTCGGGCCATGGAAGGGCGACCAGAACGAGGTTGGTCATCAATTGACATTTCACCAATTTTGAAACGGAAGAACCACTCAAACACTTGAGGTTTCCCCATAGCATCATCCTTGTATGTCGTGTTTAACATTTCAAGGGTTTCTGTTCCATTTTTTTCGAGTCGAAAGCACAATTTCACTGCCGCACGCTGTTCACGAAAATCAGCCATTGCAAAAACGACACTCACAGAAAACAGTTGTCACTATAAACTCTGCCAAAGCTAGTACGTCTGACCTTCAGCGACATTACTCAGCTGACTGACTCTGGAATGTTCACTCTATGCACTCCTAGCGGCAAAACACGGTACTATGAAAGCGCTGCCCACCAAAAAATTAGTTTGGTTTCTTTTGGGTACCCCCTCGTACACGCATACGCAACTGCAAGTCTAAGCAGAAGCAGGTTTTTCAATCCACTAGAAATGATTTCCATAAAGGCAAACAAGAGTGCTTAGTGCTTCCCCGGAGCTACTACCTTAGCATGCATGTCTCAGACAGGCCCTGTAGGCATCGTAAAGCTTTTGCAAAGTCAATTCTGAGGTCTTCCAAGTATTTATTATGTGAAGCTCTTTATTTTCTACAGGCTGCCTAAAAAAGTCCAATGAAATGCATATAGTTTTTTACGCCTGGCATAAAATTAATATCATGCGTACTCTGTAGAACTGTAAACACTAGATGATAACAGTGATGCATAGAAGTGTAAAATGCATGAAGAAATCTTCCTTGCAATACGACGTACAGTGGCGATGGTCACTGGCTATTGTTGCAGTTGCTACAACTACATGAAGCGATGAAGCTTGATGGTGAAGCAATGCTTTTCACTTGCTTGATAATGGCCATGTCATTGACCGGTTACATTGCGCCATCAGACAACTGCACTAGTGCATTTTTTAATGCCTTAAACATCATGCAAGCATTGATGAAAAACCTGCCTTTGGGAACGCATTGCATTCTTAAACGGACCTGACGAACATTGCATGGTTGTGCCTTAATCTATTTTTGAGGCATTCAGAGTTCTAATAAGCGAGAGGAGTACCCAGAACACCCTTTACTATAGGATGATACCAACATAAATTTTCCTGAACTATTTCTATGTGTGGGCCATAGCAAATCAGTTGTCGGCAGCTTCTTCAATGAACCTGCGCTATAAAAATGAACATCGCTTGCAAAACAGATATGCACTCAAAATACCTTTTGCTATTAGTTAGTCTCACAAGCCGCTAATGGACTATGGGCAAAATTTTCACGCAAGCCTAGAACCAAACCTATGTGATGACTCAGTGGCACTCAGTTCTTTGCGAGAAGCCATTGAGCAGCATGTCAGCGTGAAAAATAACCTAGTACAGTTAATGATTCACCCATCACGCAGCAGCAAAGTGGGTTCACATCCAGAATTTTATAGTAGGCATCAGCCCTTGCAGCAGTGATGCAGTGGTTAAGATGCCCGATTACTGTAAAGAAGTACCCGGGTTCGAACCCGAGCCTCGACGGCTGCGTTTCGATGGAAGCGAAACAGACAGGCATACGTGTGCTGTGCGATGTTAGTGCTTAAAGACCCCAAGGTGGTAGAAATTACTCAGTAGCCCTCTGCTATGGCACCTTTCTTTCTTTCCGCTTTCACTCCCACCTTCCTCTCTTTCCTTAAGGCATGGTTCAAGTGTCCACAGAATAAGTGTGCCAGATAATGCACCTTTCCTTTCTTTTTTTCCTGTAAACCCATTATCATAGACACCAGGACTGACTTGAATGCAACACAAACAATTTTGAAATGGCATAGGAAGCACTACACAGAGTTCTTTCATCTTTTGCAGCCTGCTCTTCAAACCATCTAAGTTACAGCAACAGGCTCAACTTTACAGTGAACTCTCTACAAACAAATTGGTAAAAAATAAAACCAGTCAATGCCAACTGCATAACTCACATACGTTTGGTTAGCATGAATGTTTATGGCATAATAATCACTTGAATTTGGACATACCAAACAGGTGATTAGCTTCTATGACTGTGTTTGGTTTATGGAGTTTAACATTAAAAAAGTGACATGGGCTGTGAGGGATGCCAAAGCAAAGGCTCCAGATAATTCTGACCACCTTTAGCTGTGTGGCCTGTGGAGACAAAAATAGGGAAGATAATAGCTAAAAGATAATTTGCTTCCTTTTAATATGTTGCATCATGCAAGAAAAGGCAATACGGGAAAGGGGGCAGCAATACAGACAAAATGAGATCGATCAATTTGGTTCACATTCTTGGCAAGGGCAATGGGAGACCCACCTACCTGTCCAGGGGTTCCACTCTTCATTGTTGACCATAATGTACAGCTGCAGCACCAGCTGAGGAGCTGACTCAAGGAATGAGTCAAACAAACGCAGCATGCACAGGTCACTCTGGTGCTGGTACAACTCCCGAAAGTCATCGGCGTCTCGTGTCCGCTCTGCCTTAAAACCAGCGCGCAGGCACAGCCAGTACCTGAATCGGAGAAGATAGGCGGCCCCCAAAACTATTACACTGCACCCTACATGGTTTACTGGGCTCTCAATAACTCTTCCATCAAGACGCTGCTTTTCTTGTCTATTCAGCCTTTCCTATTTGGTGCTCCTGGTGAGTTTCAAGGTGAATAGGTAGAATTGCGCAGCACTTGAAGGAACTGCCGAGCGCAAGTTGGCATTTGCCATCTCTTTCGCCACCTTCCTTCGGAGTGTAATAGCAAATTCACACCCCGTTCATGTAACAGAACCAATGACTTCTGGTAGTCTACTGCCACTTGCAAAATCTTGTTTAGTTTCATGCAGCACGGGCCACGACAGACGAAAAAAGGGTGCTGAGTTATGATAAATACTAAAGGAATTCAGGAAAGAGATGACAAGAACATTTGGCGTCCATTGCACGATCTTGATAAACATGATTACCTGAGCCCAACAGTATGTCACAGAAAGAGTGAGAGAAAGAGAGTCTCTCATAGCCTGAGTTGCTTTGGAACATTAAACCCCATAAACCAAACCAAACCAGTAAGGGAACTGAGCAGCTTTTCGAGAATGTTTTGCAGTTCAACTGCAATAGTATATGTCAGCTAAACGCCTGAAGCCAGAACTATATTTTTAGACCTGACCACTCACTTCATTATCTGCTGAGAGCCACAGGTTTATGCTGATTTTGTCAGTGGATAGAACTGACACAACTGTCACAACAGTTTACAAGGGGTGGGTGGGATACGCTATTCACATGCACGGGTTGTGTTCGAGTTTTTGTATACACGCCCGTCCACTGCAATGTAATGGCATGTATTACCACTGCATATTATCTGATCTGTCTGTAATGCCTACATGAGGTGAGAAATAATAGACTGCCGGACGAATTTTGAGGGCACAATGTTACTACTTAAAAAGTTAGCGAGTTGGATCAGCAGTGATTTTTTTCTCCAGCAGTTCTTTCATGTTGCAGTCATTAACGCAACCTTATATTGTTTTGTAGTTTCAAGCTATAATGCTTACACCTGCATATCAACTTGGTACTCATAAATAAAACTTGATGGAAAGTATAAAGTGATTTAGGCATTCCTCAACAAATGCAACTTACATACTCTGTCACATAAGCTAAATAGTGATAGTGACATCAGGCTGCAATATTATCTCCATTAAGCTTGTACAGCTAGTTTCTTATTGTTTTGAAGTGAGTTACAGGAGGCTCGCTTCTCAGAAAGCGGCCCGACACAAACTCTGCCATTCAGCAGTCGTGTTTATGTCTCAGACGCACATTTTACGATCTACAACAGTGCAATCCTTATCTACAATCGTCTTTGCGCCTTCGCCGGCGCTGGCGGAGGTACCTCTCTCTCAGGCCGATAAAGAAACAAGAGGCACTTGACATTCCGAAAGAGCTGTTTGCACAATGCGTTTCGCTGCGACACTATTCCCAAGACGACTAGCTTCTATCATTCGGAGACACTGACCGCACGCCACCACCTCACCTGTGCAACACGCCGAACTGCATCACGTTGGCCACCCAAATCATCTTGGAGACACGCTGGTCGTGAATGTGCCACCGGAGACTACAAATGTTCACCACCACAGATGGCATCAGCACGAAGAACAAGGTCATGCCAGCGTACATCCATTGCTTGGCCAGTGCGTACTGTGAAACCACGATCACATCTACAGAAACAACAACAAAAAAGTGAAAACCATCAAGAAGATTTCCACACACCTCAAAATTACGTAAACGCCCTTTTAACACTTGCAGGTACTGTGTTTCGTACGCAGTTTTGTTACGATAACAATTGCCACATAGACCCTACGCTGGTTGTTGCGATTAAACCACCACTGACAATGCGCACTTACATTTGCAGTTGTGGCATGTTAAAGTATACGCATACCTTGGTCACAAATCAAGAGAATGTGTGCACTGTAGTAGACCTGGCAGAAACTCTTTCCAAATTCCCTACACCACATGCAACAGGAAAAGTTGTAAGGCAGCCTTTTGCGCGGACACACATTTCAAATGCATTCTAAACGGTCTGACAACCACGACAGTGGTTCCGCTTATCGCGAACAAACTTCAGGCAAATGCGAGCTTTGAAAGTGTTGCGGAGATGCCATAACGACCACTTGGGCGGAGAACGGTGAACGGCTGTTCACGTACCGGTCGCGATGTCCGAGAAGAAAGTTACGACCGACAGGAAGGTAAAGAAAACATCGAGCTTGGTGAACCTAGGCCCCTTGTTAGCCTTTGGCGCCGACACTGAACACACATAGACACAATTTTTGAAGAAGATTTCGTTCAAAACACGCGCGGTCATTGTTGCAAAAGAAAGTTCACGCACGAGCACCGCGCTGGCGACACTTACGCCGCGACGCGGACGAGGTAATAAACACGCACACGAAAAAACTCAGCGCGCTCCTAAGGGGATCTGGCTCTGGCTACGTATGTAAATCGTAAGTGACTAGTGCCAGTATAGTGCCTAGAATATACTGGCTAGTGTGTCGAGCGCGCCGGCTGGGATGGCTCGGAGAGCAATGAAAGCCGCCGGCGGCCGCATAGCGGCGCTGTGGTGCGAGCCGGTTTCTCGCGCACATTGCGCCGCGCTGCTGAGAGTTGGAAAGGGAGCTGCGCGTTGCTTTGGCTCACGTTTAATACTTTGTTTTAGAGCTCTTTCAGGAGCTTAGGATTGATATAACGTTTTAGCATGCTAATGTTAATATCGAATTGCTTTGTGCAGATTGCTCGAACTTGAAAGCTCAGTCGGTACGTGAGCCACACGCTAACCCGGTAAACGCACATGAGAGCTTTCGCGTTTGGAGGAATTCAAACTCAAAGAATACAAGTCACGAAACACAGATTCGGTTTAATAGAACGAAGGCAGCATGTTTAATCAAAGGTGACAATGCGAGTGGAAGGCAATGCTGGCATGTTCTTCCCACTTGTCCAGATATCCTAAAAAGTCTTCCAAGAAACGCATGTCTGGGCTACCCGGCTTAAGTGCACGCTTGGTTATCCTGGAGGTCATTACTCGTATCAGGCGATTGATTAGCGTGACGAAGTCTTCTGTCGGTTGCACCCGAGTGTATATAGTCTCCACATGCCGCCATTGCAAAAAAAGTCCTTTAATAACCTCATCTCCAAAAAGTTGGAATGCAAGGTCAACCTTCATCTTTTCAAAGTTATTGGGTCTTAAGCATAAGCTACGCTGTCATCCACGGAAGGTATCCGCATCCATGTAACCGGAATGAGAATGTCCTCAAACGAATGACGGCCTCCGTGGTGGTTAGGTGTCTGCAGTGTAGCCTGGCTGCCACTCTGTTCACCCACAATGCCCGCTTCACTAGAGCCGGAGGTGTCGTTGCAGTCTTGAAAGCCAGCTTCGAGAAAACAGGAGCCCTCGTTGATTTCCGAGCCCGAATCGCCGGGTCCAGTCCCTGCGTCCCGCTTATGGCGTTTACGAGGTGGTTGCTGCTCGCATATGTTTCTTTCCTTCCTTTTTGGTGCCGTCTTGGGCACAAGGTGTGGAGGGTATAATGTTAACGGTTTGAAAATAACGATGTTAAAATAACCATCTTCTACATGCTTCTGTTTCGCACCCCAGTTATGTAACCCCTCTCACATATTACTCCAATCGGAGCCCGTGAGGTATTTGAATAAAAAGAAAAAAAAAAACAGCAGAACACAAACGAGGAACCTTTACTTACAGCGGCTAATTAAGGTACATCGCGGCCTGCGATTGCACAAGGTTTTGCCGAAGTCACCATCTTTTGAATGAAGAAGCTGACGAAGTTTTTTTTTTTTTTTTCTCAGATACGCAATATGCACGAGACGCGGCCGGTTAATCGCGATGAAGCTCGTTGGTAATGCCGCGCTTACGGTGAAACATGCGCCTAATATATAACTGCATCCATATGACATATGTGTAGCGCAAAATGACAATCGAGGGACACAGAAAAGGTACACAACACAGGTGCTGTCTGTAGCGCCTGTGTACACTCTTTGCGCTACACACTGCCATGGAGCACCGTTACCGACTCGCCCAGGTTTGCATCCTTGTGAATATAAGTGCATGCTCTAAAAATGTTTCTCGCCAACAAAAGCAGTTGCCGTTTACCTTCCGTCATTTCTATCGATGCTTCGTTCCCATTGTACAGAATGCGTACTTACGTAGCATCAGAAAGCGCAGTAATACGTACGCTCCTTGTTCTAGCGGTAGCCCCGTTTGCCAAAAAAGAAAGTCTTCTCTGTGCACCACCGCTTTCTCTTTGGCATTTTTCTCTGCAGTTTAGTTAGAGGCACTGGGGAAATAACAATCGGGAACCGCGCTTCACCACTGGCGACACAGTAAAAAAAGAAGGGATACAGGCGAGCACAGAACGCGCGCACAAAACGAGGAAAAAAAAAACCGATGCAATCGTCGCCGAGCAGGTAGAAGTGCGGAACGACTCGCATGAGCAAACACCTACTCCGTAAATAAACTACTGCACCTTCGTGAAAGCAAAAGAGGCGCAGAAGCAGGTTTAACACGCACGCACAACACCAACAGATTGCCGTATTCTGAAGAGAGAAAACTGCGTCGTCTGCTCAGGTGGCACCCTCTTGACAAGCAGCGCCCTCTGCCGGGGGTGGTGACTACGGTTTATTTTTGGGGAGGGGGTACTGGTCACGTCTTATGTTAGCCATCTTTGTGGCATCACTCTTGGTGACCAGGGGGAAGGGGAAGTTGGGATTAGGGGAAGGTTGGGGAGGGGAAGGTTGCTGGCGCCGCCTATGTCGCCGCCATTTCCGCACGAAGCACTATGGGCCCATGCAGGCCTACAGAACAGAGCTGAGGCCAGACTCCTCCAGAAAAATCAGGAGGAGCCGGTGAGCAGAAAGTTGGTTCCGAGCTGGGAAGAGCAATTGCCCTTCCGTATCAGCAGGGAGACCAAGATTCCGATAGCCATTCAGAAGTTTCTGGCGATGGCCAGCGGAGGCTGGACACACGAGGAGCAAGTGTCCCAGTGTGCCAGTATTGCCGCAAGAGGGACAGGCTGGGCTGGGAGCTCGGCCACAGGCATACATGCGGGACGGAGTCCACGTGCAGCCTATTCGAAGTCGTAGGAGGAGGGATTTGTCCTTCCGTGAAAGTTTGTCAGAAAGCCGTTGGAGATGCTCACCAGCGGCAATACGACGGTCAGGATGGAAAGACCTTATCGACCTTCTCAAGAGGGGTCTTGAAAAGTCAAAAGGTGTGACAGCCTCAGTGACTGGGGCGCCGTTGTCGTGCGCCGCTTTGGCCAAGGCATCCGCCTCTTCATTGCCCTGGACTCCAGTATGTCCTGGAACCCAATGTAGGGCCAGTTGATACCCCGAGTCCTGAAGGGCTAGGAGACGGGCTCGGAGAATGTTCACCGAGAGGTTGGTGCCGTGGTAGATAGTCAGAAGCTGCAGAGCAGATCTGGAGTCGCACAGAACATTCACAGGTCCAGGAGGGACACTGGAAGCGATGAACTGTGCGGCTAGGTGTAGACCGGCCAGCTCAGCAGCTGTTGAACTGGCAGGGAATGACAGGCGGCAGGACCTAGACTGGTCTAGCTGCGGTGCTGTCATGGCAGCAGCTGCTTGGAAGGTAGCGGGTCGAACCGAGCCATCCGTGAAGAGGAGTGTAGATTCTCTACACTCCTCAAGGAGGGCTGCAGTTGTCTGCTGGAAGGCAGCTACAGGGGTGTGACGCTTGGTGTGACCATCCGTATCCAAAAAGACAGGAATTGGGGGTCGATTGGGTGGAGGGGGTAGGACTGAGAAACCTGGGACAGGACCGATGATTTCTCTGTACACTGTATACAGCTTACCCATACGAGAATGGGATTTGCTGTGCAGCCGTGCTAGGAGTGAGGCACCATCTGGAGCATGGCTGAGACGATCAATGTGAGTCAGTCCCCTCTGGGCGAGGAGAAGATCCAGAGGGTAGATACCAGCTTCCGCAAGGGTAGCGGGAATCTGTGATGATTGAGGGACTCCGAGGAATCTTCTAATCCAACGCCTTCGAATCGTGTCGAGACGAATGACTCGAGTCGACCGAAGGGAGACGAAGGGAAGGGCATATAGGATGACCGATGTCGCCGCTGC
Source organism: Amblyomma maculatum (assembly GCF_055883805.1). Lineage (NCBI taxonomy): Eukaryota > Metazoa > Arthropoda > Arachnida > Ixodida > Ixodidae > Amblyomma > Amblyomma maculatum. Next base: position 12,608,466 of record NC_139352.1, read on the forward strand.
CTCGAAGAGCTTGATTGCCCAAGTGGAGGAGCAACCATTGCCATTTGCAAGGAGACGCTGGACTGCTCTTCCCACACGATCAAGATGGGGAATGAGGGCTTTGTCAGCTGGGATCCAGGTGAGACGGTCGTCAATTGTGAGACCTAGGTATTTCACCTGGCGTTTCCATGGAAGAGGGGTTCCTTCGATATGCAAAGTTGCAAGACGGCGGGAACTCCGTGCTCCTCTGGGATGGTAGACGAGGGCCTCAGACTTAGTAGCCGAGAGGGTCAATCCCTTAGATGATAGGAAGTACTGGACACCGTCCAGTGCCTGTTGCATAGCCTTCCTAGCGGAGACAATACGTCTCTTTGGAGCTCGGATCCAGAGGGCTATGTCATCTGCATAGATGGAGCAGGAAACTTTGTGGATTCTGATCTGCTGAACGAACTTTGGCAGGCCAGCTAGGACGAGGTTGAACAGCCAAGGACTGAGAACTGATCCTTGGGGAACCCCAGATGTGACAGGACGAGGAGAGCTAAGTGTTTGCCCAACTCGAACTTGGAAGGTGCGATTGGAGAGGAATGCCGAGACAAAGCCACGCAGTTTCCCAGTCACTCCAAGGGCATCCAGAGCCTGCTCAATGATGGTATGGGGCAGGTTGTCAAAAGCGGACTGGACATCCAGAAGGACCAGGAAGACAACATCGCCCGCATATTTGGCTTCCTCAAGGGTGGAGACCACATCTGCTATAGAGTCTGCAGTACAGCGGTGCTTCCGAAATCCTGTCTGCATCTCTGGAAGGAAGTTGGTTGCTCTGGCGATCCATGTGAGTCGTTCCAGGGCAATGAACTCCATGGTCTTGCAGGCAGCAGATGTGAGAGATACAGGACGGTAGGAGGATAGTTGTTTAGCCGGCTTACGGGGCTTAAGGATGGGAACAACGATGGCATTTCTCCAGTTGTCCGGTAGTATGCTGCTGTCCCATGTGTCGTTGAAGACTGCGAGGAGGCGCTTCTTCTCCGGGGCATCCAGATTACGGAGCATCTGGAGTGTAAGTCCGTCAGCGCCAGGAGCTGATTTCTTCTTCGAGCGGTTGAGGGCGCGTTGAAGCTCATGAGGGGCAATGGGTTCATTGCAGAGGGCAGAGATGGTCTGTGCCAAAGCTGCTGGTGGTGAAGGGGTAGCCCGAAGGGGCGAAGGGGGATTCGCCACTGGAAGTCCAGCGGATGGGGGGGGGGCGTGGCTGACTTGGAAAGGAAGTCGGCAAGTTGCTCTGCCAAGTCTTGAAAGGAAATGCCTCTTGCGATGGCTGCTCCCAGGACAGGTTGTCGATTGGAGGCAACCGCTAACAATTGGCTTTCATTGCAAATAGCGCCATCCTCGCCCATAGGGAAGCGCGGGCGCTCGTCACACTAGCCAGTATATTCTAGGCACTATAGTGCCAGTGCCTCCCTAGTGCATTCCAATCAATGTTTCCAACAGTGTATGTATAATGTTCAGAGTCCAACTAGCATAAACTTCGATAATTCCTTAAGCTGCACTGCTGCTTCTTTCTATGGGCGCAGGTCGCCTGAAGGGTTTGAAAACTCCTCACCTGTTCCGCAAAGCTGATGGGTGGTTGGTTAAACGCAAGTAATACAGCGAACTGTAGACGCGTCTCAAAATTACCAACTTGTTCCTCACAAAAATGTTTCGCTGGGTAAAGTGAGAAGTGCGATCGTCCGATATCTACATTCGAACTTTTCTCTCATATACATTATATTGTCACGGTGTGAGGTCTGGTCAGAAGTCACCGCAGGACGCAGGAGTCACAGAAGTCACAGTGCACAGAGCGGAAGAAAACTAGCAGGCCCGCTTCAACAGGAGTATAAACAGGAGATCTTCGGTTTCTTCGCATCGAGGAGGCTGGGCACTGTGCGAACGATTGTGCACGGGAACATAACTTATTGTTAACAGCAGGAAAAGGTTCGAATTTGGCTCAGCATTGCGTGACCTGCAAGGGCTGTAAGCCTCGGCTGAATGCAATTACACAATTCACTGCCACGGGAACTAATGGAAGCGGATTTTATATAAAAAAAGAAGGAAGTAATGGCTGTATCTGCGACTCATCTGTTGTGCTGTACAACAGTGAGATAGCCTATCTCGATAATATGATCTAGGTTTCGAGGATGGATATCTACTGATATTGTCACTTGCGTGACCTTTGACTGCGCATGCTCTAAGTGTGTCTTTTTTCACTGAAATATGTGCAGCGTTTGTACAATAAAAACAGTGTCAGTTTGCGCTCGTCCCGTACCTTGTCTTGCGTGCCTTTTTTCGCGTAACTATATTATGTCTGAAATATTACATCAAGTAGCCTGACAACACATCCTACTGGGCCAAGTCAGTATAATGACTCACATCCCATTGGACCGCATGGTCATGTCACCTGCCAACTACCCCCTGCCAGAGAAATGCTTGTGAGGAGGACTGTGATATATATGCATGGTTGGCAGGAACGAGATAGATATAACCAGGTCGCACGAACGTTCCTGCATGGCGAAGGAATAACCCGAGTTTGCAGCTTCTGTCGACTCGGTTACCCGATGTCGACGCGCAACTTCATAAACCCGGTTAGATCAAGCGAAGGAGTGGTTTTGCATCTAAAAAGGGGGAACAGCACAAAAACAGGACGTAGCTAGAGGACGAATAACATAGGCGGTGTTGTTCGTTCCTCTCTTCGTCCTGTTTTTGTGCAGTTCCCCCGTTTTAGTAATGTTAAACCAACTAGTCCGCAACAGCACCCTCGTGAACTTTCGCATTTACATTTCGGAGGAGGATGGGTGCCCCTCCCACTCGCTACGTGCCTAGTTAGGGGCACATTTCACACATATAAAATAATGTCTAGTCCCTAGTTTCCTCGCTCTTTAAGCACTCAGTATCACAGGTCTCATCAACTGAGTAATATTACTTAAGAAACGCACAATAGGCTGGCCAGTCTGGTAGTTTTAGAGACTCAGGCATAGCAGGAGGGGTCACTGGAAGAATCTCGAAGATATTCTGGTTAAGGGCATCAACCATTTCGATAGCAACTGTGTAGAATTCTCGTCACAGGTCGCGTGGCGATTGCGATGCTGTACTGGGGACGGCAGGCACTGGTCGTTCACTGTGGCCACCTGAACCATGTTCGCAGCGTCCGGGCGACGAAGGCGATGGTTAGCGAACCCTTTATATAGCAAAAAAAGCGCGAAAACTAGGGCGCTGTCGATGGGGTCGCTGTTAGCATTACACCGCGGCTGTGCAGCGCAGGTCATGTCATGAAACAAGCACTTCGACCAGTGATGTAAAAGCACAGAATGACCCGGCCAGAAAGGCCCTCTGCCAATAACTTTCTGCTACCATCATTATTTTTTGTTATAAATGTACCCCCCCCCCCCCCCCCCCCCCCGACACACACACAGTTAGTATGATGATTTGCCGTTTGGCCACTTTAAATCTGCAGCACGCCACGGGCGAACGCAATCTGTGGAAATTGAAAACGAAAAGAACGGTGAAACAAAATGCAAACTAGGTTCAAGCTGAAACTATAGAAGATGTAAAGTAAAATCACTAAAAGCCAATGATGGTGAAATCAATTCATCACTGATAATCCAGACATCAGGCGAGGCGACGCTTGACATTCCAGTATACGTTTGATGACACCCGTTTGGGGACATTTTTTTCCTACTTCGCTATAGTGGGAAGTTTTCTTGCGGGGATGGTGTTTCCTGGGCCATTTTTTCCGAAGCGTTTACTCCGAGGCCGTTTTTTCCAATGACGTTTTTTTACCGAAACCCAGGGAGTATGCACTAAGGTCACTCAAAATAACAGCTTGAGGGGCAAGTTGGTGCTGCATAGTACCCAGAAATGTGGCGCAACAAACACAACCACACGAGAAGAAACATGTGTTTGTTGCGCCACATTTCTGGGTATTAAGGTCACAGTGACCGTCATTTTGTGGCGCTTGTAGCGCGGTCAAATGCTAATCGCATTATCGCCACTCCACATCACCACTGCTGAAGCTGTGTTCTGCACCACAAAATGACGCCCGTGACATCACCTGAATATGTACTATCTTCTTCCGATATACATGCCTCAGCATAAGCTGACACGCCTACCAAACTGCAGTGCGCATTTGATCAGGTGGCACAGGTGCACATGCCTGCTACATCGGCAGCGCTTTAGACGTTCGCTTCAAACAGCCATTCATCGGACAAAGGGCCTGGTTGCGGCTTGCCACGAACGGTGCAGGTGAGCTTCTTTTTGCGCGCTATTCTTTTTATAACGAGGCAATCCAAGGCGCCAGGTCATAAGGGTATATCTAGAATTGTGAATTCTTCTTTAAGCGTTTTTCTTGCCTCGCCATCTCCCAACTGAATGAGCAGTGTTGAATTCCGTTGTTCTAGGGAGCTTATCTGCTATTGTCGATCGATTCGTTAGTGTTTTCAAGGAGCTTTATTGTGGTATGTAATGCTGCAAACATAATTTCGGAACCTTTACTTCATTCCCAACAGTGCTTCATGTTGCCTCCCTCACTACGAAAGAAACGGTATATCTTAATGCGCACCCTACTGAATGATTTCCAGAGCATTCAGGGTAAAACGAGAGAAAGACGGCCACACAGTATGAAAGAGCACTGAACAAGGGTAGAGGGGGAACCTCAGGTACGACTTGCGAACTGAGGCTCCCCCTCTACCTTCGTTCAGTGCTCTTTCCAGGGCATCCAAATACCTCGTGAGCAGATATTAAAATTATATCGTAACCAAATTTCCTTTAGGAGCATTGAGTGTCAAGCGTGTAGTATGCAAGAATAGTAGTTCAGGAGTGTAAACTGCTGGGGCTAGTTGGTTCATATCACATAGAAAGAGAAGCAGCGAATACAGACGCAGGACAAAGGCACAGACCACAATGCTGGACTTACAACTGATTTCAGTTTTAAGTCCAGCGTTGTGGTCTGTGCCTTCTTTGCTCTTGTCCTGCGTCTGTATTCGCTGGTTCCCTTTCTATGCAGTATGCAACAGTGGGGTGCTGCATTATGCATGCCGAAAAATTCTACATGCTTGCTCGTAGGCATTCTTGACTGAGACTAAAGCTCGAAGAAACTAAGGACGGGCAGCAGCCCTTAGTCTCTCTTGCATTCTTTTATTCAGTGCTGCTTTCTGATTCAAGAGTGTGGTGGTTCAAAGTTATCCCTTCCTTGTCAGTCACGTTCCACGTGACACTCGCGGCAACACAGGACGTTCCATGTCCGCCGCTACGGTTGAGGGTGAGGCTGGTAAATACTCCCAAAGTTCGTTTACAAGCAACAATAAAGCCCCTACACTCCTCCCCATAAAGAAAGGTAGGTTGGACAGGCGTCTATGTCGCTCAGTTGGTAAGGGCACCGGACACGATATTCGGAGGTCGTAGGTTTGGTTCCCACCATCGCAGCGGTGTTTTTCATTCTACTTTGTATTTAATTGCATTTCTCGCTAAAAGGATTACAGTACTAATTGAGATGAATAAGAAAAGAAAAACAAAAGACCTACGTTTTCCTTGGCCTCGCCAACTGTCGGCTTCTTTACTTTGTGTATCATAACGAGCCCCTCATTCCCCCTTCAATTCTCTGTTTAATTGCTTGCAAGGGTCTAGGTTATGGCACTCTTGAAGCTATAGGTAGTGCAAGCTTGCAGTGCAGTGTTAAGGGATATATCAGCACGAATACTGATTTTCTGCGTTATTTACGGTTCTTATTCGCTCTAGTTTATAATCTCAACAATTCAGCTCATTGCAAAAGCTTGCTCAGTTGAAATTTTGATATTCAACGTTTTTCATGCATTGATTTGAATAAAACTTTCGACAGTACTGAAGAATCTGCAGTGGAGAAATGCGAAAGCCCGAGCTTTGCTGCTGCACACGGTGTATCGCGCGCTACTCGCAGGGGAAATTTCCTTTCTTTGGCGCGCGTACGTTGCAGTGCTCCTGAAAGTGTGAGATTAGACGGTACACCGTTGCTCCTGTCGCGTGGCCTTTCCTGGCCTGCGTTTGTTGCAATGTTGATTCAAGTGTGGGATTAGCGTTACGGCACCGCTTCAGTCTCATATACACGTGACATTCTCATGCAACGTGACTGGCACGTGACCTTGCCACGTGATACTCTCACGCTCCCTCCTGTAGACGGGGCTGAAGCCGTCGTTGTCGCGACCCCCTAGGTTGCCATAGAGGTAGCAGGAACGCTAGACAGGAAGAATTAAGTTGCTTCTCACGTGCCTGGCGTGGCGTAGTTGGTTAGCGTGCTCGTCCGGTGATTGGAGGTGTAAGAGTTCGATTCTCAATGGAGTACGATTTTTCCTCAAATGATAAATTCGAATGACGTTACATCTGGTGACGCATTTTGCGGACACTTCCGGCGTCGACATGAAAAGAATCCAGATTGCATGAGCCCCTTGGCTGGGATAACTCCCGCTCCCCGAAACAAAATCCTGCCCACCCCTGTGGTGTGGGGGGCCTTGCCCGGAGTTGCCGTAGGATGATGATGGTTGCTGGTTGAGGTCTGTACCCTCACAGGAGGGCTGCACCCAGTGCACCCTCCCCTCCATCTGACAATTGGCAAGGTAAAGTTTTCGCCTTGGCCTAATAAAGATGAACTTTCGGAGCAGTAAACTTAGTAGAATACAAAGCAACCTTATTCAGTTGCTTACTCGACAAAACATCAGGTACAATTTTTCTTAATGGAAGTAGAGGTGTAGTACGCTTGTGTGGAAATCATTAAATATAGTCCGGCACTTTTTGTAAAAAGTAGCGCGTGAGCGCCGAGATGAAGCAGAGCGGAAATCTGCTAGCTGGAGAGGAAGCTAGAATGCGTGCCGATCATGCTGCTGGTGCCAGCGTCGTCTGTTTGGTGATATGCCTCATTCGAAGCAATCTCCACTAAACTAATTTTACGGCCGAGTCGTGAGAACGCATGTTTCTTCTTCAAGGTGCTTCGTAATTATTACTTTGATTGTTGAAAACTCTTAAAGTTCCATGCTCGACCCCTGGTGATCTTTGTTGGCAGCCTCAGGGAGGCGTTTCTTTAACTGTAAACTAATGCGCCGATATTGATCGCCCTTCAATAATATCTTCTTGTAATAATCATAAGCGATGTGTTGGGCAACCTGGGATGCTTATCTAAAATATGTGCTCTTAAGAGATTCCACGCCCGTAATATAAATAATTGGCAAAAACTAATTGGTCGTAGCTTCCAGGGACGCCGATGCATAACGCCGACAACGGGATGGGGTTAATTCGCACTGATCAAAAGAGTCTGGTAGACGACGCTCACTGCAGCCATTACCTTCGCATACTTTCTCTTCTCCTTAGTCTTCTGTTGTAGCAGTGTTGGGCAGTCGACTGCACAAAGCAACCAAAGTGACTACTACGGTCGGTGCCAACCAGTTTGGCTGCAGATAAACGTGAATGCGCTGGCGCATAGGCAAATCTGCATGAGGAATGAATAGTTTATTGTGCTCTTTTTAATGCCAGCCACATACGCCTGGGTAGACCAATAAAGCTCACTTGTCTTCGGCTAATTCTGCTCTCTTCCGCCGGCTAACCTTCGCGCCTGCTGGATGGGTATGAGGAAGAGTACTCTTTCAGTAGCGCCGTATACAATGGCACACGGGCAAACTCAAGCAGCCGTTTGATGGAGATATCGGTACAGGCAGATGAAACTATAATGGTTCCACTTTGGTATATATCGCGGCCTGGAACTGCTGGCACGGCGTTCAGGATGCGGCTGGAATTGATATATTTGGCCCTGCAGGACATGCGTACTGTTTCACGTGCATGGTCATATACCTTGCATTCACTTGCCTTCGATCTGTACTATTTTGGCGATGCTGACAAAACGTGTCTCATGCTTCTTACGAAACAGCTGTTGGTGCTACCTTGTCACTGCGGAAAGACTGCTCGTTTTCAAGTCTCGAAGGGACTATGCAGCCTCATGCAAGTTGCCAAGCGTGTGCGAAAAGACCGGCACGCCGATGCTGCCCTTGCTGATGATCTTGAACTGAAAACTAGAAATAAACGGGCTGAATAATCTTTTCTACTTCGGTGATGCCATGTAGATTGGCGACTTCCTTCAGATATTTGCTCAACTTTCTTGGTCCAGATAACAGCCGGGCGACTAGACTTTTTCATTTCAACTATACCAGTCTGCCAGAAACAAATGTGATAATCTAAGAGCACTCCGTACCCTGGTGTCCTTCAAATTATCAGTGTTTCACTTGGTCTAGAAGCGCTGTTCAAGAAAACCTGAGAGCGAATGATTGAATCGATGGATATTGCAGTGTTACAGATGGCTATGAGGTTCTATCCGTGCCACGACTGTATTATACAGTAGGTCGTGATCCGTGCTGTGCCAACACCACCTAGACTAGAAGGCCAGCGCAAGTCCCCCTTTCCACTAGTCCTACGTCACGACTGTGAGATCTGGGGATAGATCGGTGGCGCCGAGCGCAAGCGTACGCAAGCAAGGCGATCTGAACGACTCGGCCTGCATGAGTGTGCGTGTTTTCAGCCTGTGCTTGCTAGCTGTGTTTCTAATCTGTGCTGCATAGGCGCTTGCGAGCAAAGTATCTACAATGTCTGGGTGGTGTTGTGCGCTAAACTGTCGCTCTAACTATGCCAATGGATACAAAGCGCAAGTGTACAAGTTTCCGTCGGACTCGGCTCAAAATGCAGCGTGGACAAAGGCTGTGCCATGGAAAAACTTATTACCGATGAAGTGCACTGTGGTAAGAAAGCGTTCTTGTTTGCTTCCTAATACTCGTGCTGCTATTCACCACTATTTGATTTAGCACAGTGTATTAAAGCGTAGGCGTGCCCATATCGAGCACACAATTTGGACAGCACAGCTGCTAATAATCGAGTAGCATTCGCTCTGTTTTGAGTGCGGAACAAAATTGATTTGCAACCTAAATTATTTTCTTATGGAAACAATTTTATTTCGCTAGTGGCCACGTGATCGTAGTTGCCGTAGTAAATGACTGGTTTAAAGCCGAGTTAGCTGCTCTCTGCGTTAATATGCTCATGTCAATCACTGCTCCCAGCTGAAGCAGGTTTTTTTATATTTACGTTACAGCTTTGCAACCAGCACTTCCGTGAAAGCGACCTCGTATTCACAAGCTGCACCGAGTGTCGTCAAGGCCACCTTTCTGACTAATATCTTTGCCTACCATTCTTAGCTTTATATATTCATCTAACAATAAATGTGCTCTCATGAATTTTGTGCCTATCTTAATGTTTATTCAAGTAACTCTGAATGAAGGTGAAAATTTCCTCGTAACTTCATTTCTGCCATTTAAATGAATACCAGTTGGGTTGTGTCAAACTTCTCATATGCTTCAAAAGACTGGCAATATATCTAACACAGGTAACACAAGTATTACCCTCTTCATCGCTAGCACTAAAAATTTTAAGAGATAGCTCCGGAGCAGCGTTGAATAATAAAAAAAAACGCAATCGCATAGGGTGAAGCCGACTTTCAGTATGCTCTCACTACGATGACGTCACAAGCTTGCACAGGCCTTGTAGTAGTCTAGGTGGTGTTGGCTGTGCGCACGACCCATGTTTGCTGTGTTTTACTGCTCGCCTAATGGAAATAGAAAATGATTTTTTATTTTTTTTTTATTTGCCGTATGCGGATGTGACCGACTGAGGTTGGGGCGGCCATTTTAACTTTGATATGTCAGCCGACTTCCCAATAGCTTGTGACGTCTGTTTTAGCTGCAAACGTATGGCTGTTATAATGCCATCTCGGTTACAGCTAGGATCACAAACACCTCATCTTTCATTCATTTTTTGTAACCGATATTTCCGCAGTTGCCATAACACTGGTGTCTTCTCTCGTAGTTTAGATGATCACACGCCCATCTTAAGTTAGAATCGGAATAGCAGAAATGAATCAGATGAAATTCTGTTATCTATAGAAAAATATCGAACTGCGATAAGTCTGATTAACAGGAAAGATGTTTATTATGCATAAAATGCAGATGTTGCCTATGAAATTTCAGACTTTCTGTGATTGTCCTAAAAACGTTTACCCCGACGTATAAGCGGTCACTCTCTTCTAAAATGCATAAATCCTGGATTACGGCAAAAATATTTAATAAAATTAACATTCAATAATTCTTGGAACAAAAGTGATTTGCAAGGTTTTAAATCCAATCGAATTAAATTGATCAAATATTTACGTCGCGTACAGGATTATCATGTCAAATATTTTTATTCATGCAGGAACGACATTCTTAAAGTGCGGATCAGTGCTTGCCTGGCATTTTGAACAATTATTTTACCTGCGTTCCCAATGCCTAGTTTAACAAGTGCTCCCCTCGTCATATATCCGTCCCTGGTTCCGGACCATTTTTTTTTTTTTTTTCTGACCAAGTACTGAACCTGAAATGATGTTACGTTCTCCGAAATGAGCAATAGCAGTAGTTGTGATGTCAACGAGATTCTGTTGAAACCCCTCAAATTTGTTTTGAATTTGTTTGCGCCCTTATTATTGCATGTTTATTATATCTGCCTTTCGTTGTGCTTCGGCGTGACGGCGCAGTGGTTAGGGCGCTCGACTGTTGTACCCAAAGGTTCGGGATCGAATACCGATCGCAGTGACCGCTATTCGGTGGAGGCGAAAAGCAATGCGCCCGCGTGCTGTTCGATGCCAGCGCACGTTAAAGAACCCCAAGTGGTCGAAATTTCTGGAGGCCTCAACTAAGGCGTCTTTCTCAGCCTGAGTCTCTTTGGGACGTTAAACCCCACAAACCAAACCAAACGTTTTCTACGGTGTGTTTCCTCGTCACATGTAGGATAGCTAAACTTCTAGTTTTGTTTATGAAAAGTGATAAAATGCCATTGCCGCGAACCACTTAAATCTTTATTTGTTGGTTTTCAACAGCTGCCAGCTTTCGGGCTTAACGCTGTGATTGTAGCGCACGGACCGATTTTGCACTGTTTGGTTATAATGCTCATTGTCGCGAGACGCGGCTTTATCGTTTTCCTTGTCGCACAAGATGCGCCGAGATGTATCTGGAGTGATTCAGGCGTTTTCCCGCAATGTTCCAGGTCGCTCTGCTCTTCTTTATCTGGATCCTTATTCGCATACTTGAGCGGTGACCAGTGTAAGCGGCAATCGTACTTCGACGACCGACGAGCACTCTCTGGCTGCTATCGCCGCCGTCGAATTGCTTAGTTCTTTTGCGGGCGCAACTAAGTCAGCCAAATAAAGAGTTAAGTACGATACCAGTCTCTTCATTTGCTGCCTTCGGCATTGTCACAACTACGTGACACTATTGTAACCGTAGACCAGTTTCTATACTTCCGATATTTTGCAAACGCTTGGAAAAGATCTTTCATCAGCGTTTGATTTCCTTGAAAGAAAAGTTTTCGGATAAGTATAAAGTGTTTCGTTGCAATCGTGAGCTGGCAAGCAGGCTCTCCGGAAACGTCGCAACAGTAGTGCAAAATGGCATGTAGGCAGACTGAAAACTAAACGTGAACCCATCGCAGCTACCAGTCCTGACTCTGGAACGATAATCTCCATTATTTGTCCAAATATGAAAGAACATTTAGAGCAACTACCTGAGCAGCACCTTATACACCGATCTTAATGTCCACTCCACTCCTTGGGGAAGCAAAGTTACTGACGTAAAAGGTTATACTTAAGATTTTAATCTATGCAATATCTGTCCACTAAACACAGATAAGCAAACGTACCACTGTCGTAGTCCAGAAAAATGAGTTGCTTAGATTTCTTTTGGTTCCCCTTCAGTTTTAGCGAAATTAAATATGACGTTTTGGAAAACTCGCATGGAAGTGATCATCTGTCTGTTATTAGTATTTTAGTGTCTCTATCAATCGTTTCTAAAAAACTATGCCCTTGGAATCTCCACCTGATTGACCGGTTACGTTTTGGATTGGCAGCCAGTCTGGAGAAAATATTTTCAGAAAATCACGATGTCGATTTGTTGAAAGAACTGTTCATGGCCTCTATCCTAGTTGCTGCGAACCTTGCCATTCCTCAGACCGCAGGAGTGGTACAACAAAAGCACCAACTGTGCTGCCTAGAGGAGTGCAAATTAGTCAAAAACGCTACTATAAAGTCTGGGGTGTCTTCCACAGGTGCCAATCATGCTAGAAACTATTTGATTTTAAAATACCAGAGTTACTGCCCGGTGTATCCGTCACAATGCACACATTGAAAAGTTATGCATCCTTTGCAACCAGCTCAATCACGTAAAAAAATGTGTGGGAGATGACTCGTAAAATAAATGGCATATTTCCCCCTTTCACAGTTTTGTGACACCACCTGGTATGTGAACAATTACAGAGGAACAATCGGACATGCATGGCGAACACTTCTCCTCAGTATGCATGATGTTCATACAAATCATTTTTGAAATATAAAATAACATTGCGGAAGCTGACTTATCTTTCTATTTCTACTTATGAGTAGAAAGATCTACAAATCTTAATATTTCACGGTGGCACAGGACATTTGCAAACATACGTGAGGCATGGAACACAGCCATTTTTGTACTCTTCTTGAAAACTGGAAAGTCGCCAACCTACCCAAGTAGCTATAAACCAACAGCCGTGACGACTTATCGTGCCACACATTTTGAAATCGTGGATATTCATCATCATCATCGCCATCATCATCAGCCTGACTATACCCACTGCAGGGCGAAGGCCTCTCCCATATTTCTCCACTTAACCCGGTTCTGTGCTAGCTGCATTCACTTGACCCCCGCGAACTTCTTAACCTCATCCGCCCACCTAACTTTCTGCCGCCCCCTGCTACGCCTTTTGGATATTAGACTTATATTTGTTCTCGAATCTCGGAAGCTTTTTGGCATCTAGCAGTATGGTTCCAAAAAGGCACGTTCAACAACTGATCAGCTCATTCGTCTTGAAAATACAGTCTTAGAAACACTTGTGCATCGGGAGTAGTGTCTTGTGGTTTTCCTTGAGTTTGACATGGCTTGCGACACAACATGGATCGAGTTGTTGAATTTTGCGTGATCTCGCATGCCTATGCCCTTGTGGGAAAGCCTCGTTATGACAAGTTCATCGAAAAAGAACCGTCACTAATAGACTCCGGCAGGTTTAATATTTCGCTGAACGCTGTTGTGCGCGTTGTGCAAAAACCTCGAGCAGCTATATGTGTTGCACCTCGCACAACACATCACCCCAGGCGTGCAGGACGAACTGCAGTCCAAAGCTATTGCCTCATCTAGGGTCATTATGATTTAAAATTTATGAGCCTACTTCATATTGTATTGTTTCACGTGATTTATTTCAGTCCTATAGCATAACTGGCAACTCTGGTCAGTCCATGCGCATTTTACGCCTACCAAACCACCGCAATTCTCCTCTTTCCTCTATTTTTAGAGCATGGCAACCTCATCGAAGAAGGACCGGCGCTTGGGTCTCATCACTGAAAAAAGCATAAGTACGCTCCAGAGCCTGTGTACATACACGAATGCTAGTATTAAGGACATCACCGGCGTCTTCAACGAGTTACATCGCAGTCTCAGTAGGAGAGCATCGGCGCCTTCCTCGTCATCTCGTGGTCCCGGGAGACGCAGTGGTGACTCCGGTAATATTTCCTTCTATTGGTAGAAGTTATGTTCTTAATATGCTATAACTGCAAGGTTTTTTGGCTCTATAGGACTGCTGAATGACTATTTTAACATTTAATAGGTCTGCAAAAACAAAGTTGGGAGAGGAAAAGAGGTCAATGTAGATTAGTGGACAGGCACATAATGCTTTCGTATATGGAATAAAAACAAAACACATGGGATGCACAGTTGCTGGGAAGAAATAGAACTGCTAGATTTGAAGGCTGGTTAAGTGGCGAGAAAAAATTAAGGCGGATCAGCAAAAAAAAAAAAAAAAAAAAAAAAGAGACAAATTGTTGAGATTAAAGAATCTACTTTTGATTGGATTTTTTTCTAAGTTTGATTGAAGGTGGTTGGGCCTTGGTCTAAACAAACGCACATTAGTCAAATACAAACATGACATGAGGACTATACATTCCAAAAGATGAATTAAAAACACTAAATTAAAATTGGTCATGAAAAACAAATTTAGGCAAGTGAGTCCGTGCTAATAATTGTCTAATTATATGAAATCTGAGAACAAGTCATGGAAGAAAGAGCATGCATATAGGGGTAAAAGTGTCAGATGACTGATTTTGCATGAGGCACACGAAGTTTCAGTGACATGAGTGATCCATTCAATTCATGGGGCCACGCACAAAATTTTGCAGAAACTTCATGTCGCACATGAGTCACATGTCGTAAAGTATAGACATTTTGAGGTCTATGAAAAGAGAAACGTAGTTGTAGAAACGACGGCACAAATATACGTCATAAGGGATGCCTATGAGCTTACTCTGTACATTTTCAGTTCTCCTGCGATAACTAACGGAGACACTATTCCAAGCCACTAACGCGAACTCAAGATGTAGTCTCAGGAGAGCACAGTAATCGTGTGCGGACATTCGTATTAATTTTTTTTTTTGCATGCAGTCGGAAATCGAGTCTTGACTCAACATAACACCAAGGTCTTGTACATGAGCAACAAGAGAGATTTCGCCGGTCAGATATGTATAACCAAACATAGCTGTGTTATTTTCTAGTAGAGGCAGAACCAGTAATCCTAATATTCAGTTTAAGGCGATTCATCAACAGCATTTCTTAATGTCAATATCAGCTTTCAATCGGCGGCCGTCCTCTGTTCTAAATCTTGAGGAAGCATTTTAAGTAATTTGCGAATAGCAAAACGCTTAATCTTATACCTCTCGACACGTGGATGATGCTGTCACGGACGAGGGGAAATAGTTACAAGAAGGAATTGTGGTTCAACTTTTGCAAGGCGGGATCTAATACAATCAAGCTGGCGGTGGGGTTTATTATACCCGGTGAAGAAATAGAACATTACACTGTTCGAATCAGTATTCACTCGAATCAGTATTATTTATCTCAAAATTCCCGTCTCCGCAAACATAAGCTAAGAATGTGTCATGGGGCGCATTCATACTCAAAACGTCACGAAGCGATAAGGAGTAGGCGCCATCTTGTCAGCGGGTAATAAGCTTTCTGCCATGTACTCAAAGGTTAACTATTTTCAAATCGCTCAAAGGCTTGAGCAGAAGCACAGGCAACAGCGCGCACTTATGACAACGGTATCATCTACCTTGTGCATGTCTTATGGAACCAGGTACCGTCTGTTGCAAAAGTTTGCGGCCCAACGCGCCGGGCAGAGGAGCAGTATCGCTCCCGAGAGGCGGCGCTGCGCCCGCCGGCGCTGCCTGGTGACGTACTATAAAGAGTGAGGAGGCTTGTTCTCTTCCCCTCATCCCGCGGTTGATATCGCACATCTTTGCTCTCAGTCGTGGGATGAGGGGAATTGAACAAGTCTCCTCACTCTTTATAGCTGCGTCACCAGGCAGCGCCGGCGGGCGCAGCGCCGCCTCTCGAGAGTGATACTGCTCCTCTGCCCGGCGCGTTGGGCCGCAAACTTCTGCAACAGACGGTACATGGGCCATACAGCGATGTGCATCAATATCAGGCTAAGAACAAAAGCCATTACCAATTGTTTAGCATGGCAAATTAGAGAATATTGCGTGAAAACGCGGCTATTTTCTGCATCCGGGCTCTACAACTCCTGCGTGTGTTGACGCTCGCTGTATCTGTCGCTGTGCTTGTGCTGTTCAAGTGGTTTGCCACGGCCGATTTCGCTCACACACAGCCCGAAACAGCCCGAACGGCCCTGGCTTACCTTTTATGGTTACCGACAGCTATGCACACAGTTCGAGGACAGCGGCTGAGAAGAGAAGTATATATGCGTGGGTCTTATCTGCAAGCGATGACCATGCCATTTCATCGCAAAATCGCGCGCTTCTTTTGGAGGTAGAAATTGTGGTCAAAGACAGTTTGAAGTTTTCATTGTGAAATGTGACGCTTTAAGAGGTCAAAGCGGTTAAAGGTGGAATACGTGGCCGCTATATTTTCTTCTTGCTATATTTCACTGCTATATTTTGGTTAGGTTTTGGTTTCATTCAGCCAATGACTAAACCCGGTTTGTGCAAAGGCCCTTACCCTGGACTGCCTGCAAGGCACGCAAATTAATCTTGCACGTGTTTGAAAGTACGGTCATACTATACCGCAGGAATTCTAAAAATAGTGATCTCTAAAACTGCATCATTGACTGCACCGACTAGTCCCATGATTTTCCGCCAAGAAAGCGGAAAATCATGGACAATGTTTTCAATAGGGTGCAATGCGGGCTACATGATAGGTTGCGGTCTATCAGAATCCCTAAGGAATGAGGATTTTTAGTAAGAAATTATCACCATCGATGCATATCGAATATTGATTTATAGATTCGCGTGTAAATGTCACTAGCGGGCACTTTTCCGGTGAAACGCTCCAACCTTGTTTCTGAAGATAAGACGAAGTTATTGTTGCTGACTGTTGTAGTTTGCAACCACCTGGAGACGCGTCACAGGAGGCCCAAATGCAGATGTCACCGGCGTACATTGATATCTGGACGGTGGAAGGAAGGTTCTCTGGGAGGGTGATGAGTGTTATATTAAAGAAAGTAGGGCTGAGCACACCACCCAGGGGCACGCCAAGGTGGGTATAATGTATACGCTGAAGTCGCCCTACGTTCATACTGGATAAAAATGGTTTTCTTGTCATAGCTGTATGTCCACGCAAACACCCGATCACCAATGCACACAGTTTCTAGTACATCAAAATCGGCTTCAGGCACCTTTCACATTAAGAAAGAGTGCCACGGACAGAGGTTTCATTCGCTTCTGTTGTTGAACCGTGCACACGAGGTCAACGACGCTCTCAATAGAGGAGCGACTCCGCCGAAAGCCGGCCAGTTAAACAATTAAAGTTTATTCTCTCTCTCTCTTGGTTGATGTGCTTCATTTTCCTTGTGCATCTCTCCGCGTGGATGTTGTGTCCTGTTTTTTTATCCTGTTCTGTGCGCGAAATTCAATTACACCGATACACAGACATGCCCCCGCTGACCTTGTAACCTATTCAACCGTTCAAATATCACCTATCAGAGGAATGTCATTTTTTTTTATTTCGTATCATCTTCATCTACACCGCAGGTTTTCTTCATAATGGGGTTACAGTAAAATCACTTTACAACAGACGCTCGTTATAACAGATGGTTTGGCTGGTTTCTTTGTGTTCGCCGTGTTAACAACATCGCGTACGAGAGATGATCACAAGAAGTGCTCGGTTAATGAGGCCAGCTTTTTACGCCGCTACTGCAAATGCTTTGCTGTTTAGAAGAGACGCAACCCAAATACGCTCATGCGACGTGGCCGACGTCGTACCAACCCGTCTGCTCTCGATTCTGTTCCGCTCCACAGCTGGATCTCACACACAGCATGGTTGCGATTATTATCTGATTGGACCGAAATATCTGTCATTGTGAAAAACTTCGTTGAAGATGAAGCTTGGGCGAGCATTCTAGAGACAGCAAAAAGAGTGTTTTTAGAATTTTTGTTTTTAGACACTGCTTCCTGAGCCACACAAGCGCCTTAATTTTTTAACTAGGTTTTAGTCTCTAACACTTTTGCAGGAGCAACGATGTGTAGTGAGTGGCGAACACTAGTAATAAAGCAAACAGACTTATCATATTTGTGACACAGGATATCAAAATGAACTCATTTTTTTTTTAATTTGAAATGCCAACGCAGCGCTTCAAGGTGGCAGCGACGACTGCGAGAGCTTTGACCGGCCCTGCAGTTGCAAGCCGGGCGAGGACAAATGCTGGCTTGTGTCCGAATTGGAGCCTTGGAACCGTGTGCTGTCTCGCAACTGCATTCAGCTGCAGGAGCATTCGTGGGGTGAACTAGCCCTCCAGGGATACGAGTTTTCCGAGAGCTATGTCCCTGGTATCCGGGATGTCCTCGTGACCTCCCTGCTGATGCACGTGATTCTATGTCAGCACAGGCGAGTGAATCATGCGGCCGTCTTGGCTAAGTTTTGCCGATCGTGTGCTTCTTTTTCCTGTTGCATACTGGTAGCAATTTTAATCGGAAGGCGTTATTCGCCCATTGAGAAAACATCCGTTGGCGTGTGCAAATACAATACAAAAATGAGACCACGCTGGAGTATGGCATTCATGCACTAGCAAGCAGCTGGCTACGCTAGGCACCTTCTATTTTCAATCTCCGGCAGTCCCGGACTACTTGCTGACAGCTGTCCGGCATTCGATTTTTCTCGGGCAGTCTAAAAGCTCCTCCCACCAGTACAGTTCCCGGATCGGCGGCCATATTGAGTTAGATTCGGAGCGCATTTTGAGCCCTCGTCGTTATCACCATTATCAGCTGGACTATACCCACTGCAGGGCGAAGGCCTCTTTCGTATTCCACCAATTACTCGGTCCTGTAGCTCCATCCACTTGACCTCTGCGAGCTTCTTAACCTCATCTGCCCACCTAACTTTCTGCCGCCCCTTGCTATGCTTTCCTGTCATTGGAATCCAGTTTTTTTACCATAAGCGACCATCGGTTATCCTCTCTTCGCACTACATGTCCTGTTCATGCCCATTTCTTCTTGATTCCCATTAGAATGTCAGTAACTTCAGTTATTTCTCTGACCCACTCGGCACGCTTCCTATCTCTTAACGTTACCCCTATCATATTTCGTTCCATAACCCTCTGGGTTGTCTTCAACTTAAGTAGAACTCTCTTGGTTAGCCTCCACGTTTCAGCCCCATAGGTGAGCACAGGTAAGATGCAACTGCTGTATACTTCCCTCTTGAGCGATACCTGTAAGCTGTTAGTCATAATCTGCAAGAACTTACCAAATGCGCTACATGCCAATCTTATGTTATTTGTTTTTCATGGTCCGGATCTGAGGTTACTACCTGTCCTAAGTAAACATATTCGCCTACTACTTCCAGTGCTTCGCTATCTAACGTAAACTCCTTCCCGAGGCTGTTGAACATTACATTAGTCTTATACATAGATTTTTCAAGCCTACCTTTTTGCGTTCCTGCCTAGGTCATCAATAATTCTCTGCAGTTCATCCCCTGAGTTACTTAGCAAGGCGATGTCATCAGCGAATCGCAGATTACCGAGGTATTCTCCGTCTACCCTTAACCCTAACTGCTCCTATTCCGAATACTTCCTCTAAGCCAGCTGTGAATAGTACTAGGGAGATATCATCTCCTTGTCTAAAATCTTTCTTTATAGGAATTCTGTTAGTTTTTTATGTAGACCTATGGTTGCTGTGCAGCCACTATATATGTCTTCCAGTACTTTCACATACGACTCGTCTACACCCTGATTTCGCAATGCCTGCATGACCGCCTAGGTTTCTACTGAGTCAAATGCTTTTTCGTAACCAATGAATACTATGTATAAGGGCTGGTTATATTCCGAGCATTTTTCATCACCTGGTTGATGGTATAGATGTGATCTATCGTAGAGTACCCTTTCCAAAAACATGCCTGAAATTTTGCTTGATTGAAATCTGAGGTTGTCCTCATTCTTTAGCGATTACATAGTAAATAGCTTGTACGTGACAGATAGTAAGCTGCTTAGTCTAATTTTTAAACTCCTTAGCGTACTCCTTGTTATGAATTAAGATAATGTGTGCGTTCTTCCATGGTTCCGGTACCTTCGATGACACCAGGCATTGCGTATACAGGGTGGCCAGTTTTTCTAACACGATATCCCCGCCGTCTTTCAACAAATCTGCAGTTACCCAATCCTTTTCAGCTACCTTCCCCCTTTTCATAGTTTCTAAATCTTTCTTAACCTCGACCCCGCCGGGGTGGCGCAGCGGTTACGGCGCTCGACTGCTGTTCCCAAGGACGCGGGATCGAATCCTGGCCTCGACGGCCGCTTTTCGACGGAGGCGAAAAGCAAGGCGCCCGTGTGCTGTGCGATGTCAGTGCACGTTAAAGAACCCCAGGTGGTCGAAATTTCCGGAGTCCTCCACTACGGCGTCTCTCATAGCCTGAGTTGCTTTGGGACGTTAAACCCGACAAACCAAACCAAACCTTTTTTAGCCTCGTCCTTTGTCACTGGCGGAACGCCTGACTGCTTTTTCCTACTGCCAATCTGATTATTGTCCTGACTAATATGGTTACTGTAGAGATCAGTACAGAACTCCTGGTCTACCTTGATTATCTTTTCCATATTCGTGATGACATTGCCCGCCATAGAAAACATAATTCATAGAAAACAAACTAAAGATTCCGTAACAAACTTCTTGGAATAATGAAAAGAACAAGCTCCACCTGGTCAAGCCTATCTTCAAGAGTGGAAGTCAAGCAGTCATAAAGAGGGAGTTTTTGAAGTAATTCTACGTTTCCTCTGCTTTGGACGTACACGTATCACACACAACTTTTAAGCAAGAAAAACCTACATACGAAGCATTTGTAATGAGTTGACTATAAGCCACATTCTAATATCATGCACGAGCTTTGTTGAAATTTTATGAGTTTTTGGTTTTTTCAATAGTCGTAAAGTGCAAACTCTGGTAGTTCTCTGAAAAACGTTCTTCATAACACCCAAGAAACACAATCCTGTGTTTGGTGCATGATGACGCCTATGCGCCATAAAACCCGACACAGTTAGGTGAGCACCATGCTGGTTCATCTATTTTTCTGGTTGGTATTGCAGGTGCGTTACCCACGTCCAGATAAATCAAGCTGTTACCAACATCGACATGGTCATCTTCTGGCATTCCTTGCAGAGCGGCGGCACAGGAGTCCGCCACTTTGAGTTCATTTCCTCAGTTTGCGCAAACCCCAACCTGGTAAGCTAACCATTTCCAAACAGGCTCATCATTGCATCACAATGCAGTATGTTTTCTTAGGTATAAAATTAAAAGGAAGTAACTGGCTTTGCATTTATCTTAGCCTAGTGGTTACACTGGTGGCTACGGCAGACACCAAGATACGGGAAGACTAATTAGCTCTGTAATTATCTGAATTCACTAATATTTATCTTATTCTAATGAGTATGCTATATTTTCAGAATTGGAGCTTGTCTTCGAAATAGTAAGCAGAGAAAAAGTTCTTAAAGAATTTGCGAAATGTAAGGTCTATAAATCTCGCCACGATCGGCGACTTCACTCCGTAACACAGCAGCATCGCGTACGTGTGACGTATAGATCGCTCCACACATACTTCGTCGATCTGAATTGTCATCATCTGATACATAAAACGATAAGCTGTGGGTAGTTTTTAATTTCGCTTCTACAGCAACCTCTCTGATAGCCGTCGCTTTGGTGCGCAGTTATTTCACACGAAATCTGACCTGAAATCGTCTCAGCGATTACGCCGGACGCGCTCGCTGCCGCCTAGCTAGTTAGTGCGAATATACCTATAAGCCTGGTCTGTGTGGGCATTGATTGTAACGCGGCTAATATTTCTCAAGAAAACGTTTATCTCCACCTAATGCATGAAAAATGAGCTCCAATTTTGCAAATGCTGTATAACCACCAAGAAAAAATTTAAGATAATTTTCGTTTATTTAACTAGCGAACAAACTGAAGAATTTCGCCCCTTACCAGACGCCCGCTGCAGCCTCTCATACAACCCAAGGTTGAATAAATCTTAAGAAACTTAATATTTATAAACATTTCGGACCAGTAAAAAATAGCCCGTATGAGCATAATTACAACCAACTACCAAAAGTGCATATGCGCATTACTCCGATATGCCAGATGCACCCGCATGCACTTGGCCCCTCGGTGGCATTTGTATACATTGCGCGGGTGGCAGCAAATGGTGACGACTTGAAAAGACTACTTCATCCAGATTAAGGACAAGCCATATTACCATTATTTTTGTTCCCTTCCTTTGTCTCTGCTTCCTTCAGCTTCAATGGATGAATGTTGGCATGTGGTCTCAATCGGCCGTCTGCCTTCCAGTCCTCCAGTCTTTACGCGTAACGCGCGTCCTATTCGACGAAGAGGTTGCGCATACACTGGGAAACTACCTGTTGCACACCACGACTCTCAAATCCATCACCTTTCACGACGTGCAGGTAAGTGTCCGACATATAATATTTTGCATTGAACTCGAGGGTCTCCAGCCGCACTGCATAAGTCTAGATAAGCAAGAAGTAGGCGGCAGCTTTTTGTAGGCGAAAAGCAAGGTGCCCGTGTGCTGAGCGATGTCAGTACACGTTAACGATGCTTCTTTGGGCATGAATTTCTGAGTAGAAAATAAAATAAGCGCCAGCAGCAGGAAAAAAGACAATTCGAGGTAGATGATGGGTCAGTACCTAAAGCAAGTTCGATATTGACACGCTTCTTGAAAGGGAACATAGCGTCGAACAAGGGTTGAGGGGGAGGGTCAGTTCGCAAGCCGAGCCAATGTTTCGACAAGTGGACTTGTCTTCGTCTGTCGACAAGACCACTTGTCGCAACGTTGATTCAGCTTGCGAACTGACCCTTCCCCCCCACCCTTGTTCGGCGTTCTTTCATACCGTGTAGCCATTTTCGTTCCCTTATTTTACACTGAAAAGAGACAGGCATTCCACAGAAACTTGATAAGCTATACAGCTACAGGGGAATAGTTATCAAGAGCTTTACGGAATGAGGAGAGAATGACAAAAGAAAACAGTACAATAGCAAATCAGAGTAAGCGTGACATTATCTGAAGAAAAGGATTCAAGAGAAAACCCAAGTAAGATGTGAGAGGAAGCAAACATTGTTGGAAAAACACATGTTGCTTATGCTATTAGGGGGAAACAATATACAGCTGCTGTGAATGAACTGTACAATTAACGGTGTATGAGATTGTTTCCCGACTATAGTTATGGCGCAGAGGGAATATATTTAAGGGATTCTAATGTTCCTTTCTAGATATTTATTCCAGTTGGTTCCAATGGTATAAATTTCTGTCCTTTGAATATTACAGCCTGGCTAAAACAAATTTCATAAATTCATAAATGTCACTTGTGGCTATTTTGTGTGAAACTCTAGGAAACCGCATTCGGTAGGTTTTTGCCAAAGCTGCACGTGTTTTTATAAACATGCATAGGCGCCTACTGCGGTGGGACTGGAGAGCGCGAGCCTCCGCCGCCTCCCCTCCCCCCCCCCCCCCCCCCTGAAAATGTTCGAGGGGGGTGGGGGAGCTTAGTAGCCCTCGGAGACTGGGAGACTAACCGATGGGGTCAGGGGGATTCTCACTGGCGACGGGGAGTCGCTGAGAGCGATGTCGGTTTTTCCAGCTGTATGCTTCACGACAGGAACGCGATGTACACTAGAGCAAAAAGAAAGAAGAAAGCGCACAGCAAAGCAAAATAAACAAACTTGTTCTGTCAGAAAATTTATATCAGCGTCAACGTGTGGTTCATCACTTCTTGATCACCAACACAAAATTCACGCGAGTCACTGCCACAAAAGACTGTTTTTGTTATTCCATCATGCTACATAGATTAAATGAGTAGAACCACCTTCCCGTTGACACTGGGTAAATAAGCAGTTTTTTTTTGCCAGTCACGTCATGCACATCTGAGAGATCGTTTCGTGTCTCTTTCATATTTTACGTCTCAAAATGGGTCAAGCTCGATTAAATCTCGTAGCACTTCATCATGAGCACAAAGAGATCGCCCGCAAAATAAACCCGACACTGAGGATGCCTTTATTCCGAGGTCTACTGTGGGAAGAAACATACTCTGGATTGTGCGGTAGCCCATAATACGAAGAATAGTGAAGTTCATCATAATAAAATACTGATCTTTCTTCATGCTGCCACTGTCCATGAGCTGAGGTTAGTCCCTCCCATAAAATCGGTTCTCAATTTCCTCTGCATGCCGCTTCGCCATTACAACTTCTGCTCTTTGACTCCTGGAGCCAGATTATTAAGGGCTACCAAATGTACATTTTGTAACCCTTAATAATCTGGCTCCTTTTTAGATATTTTCTTACCAGGTTATCTCCGGTGCTCGTAGCAACAAACTGGTCACTGTATCGAAATAAGGTGTCAAACCTGATTCACGGTCTTATCCTTCTTCAGAATTTGTACTCCAAAAGCCATGCTCCATTGTATAACAGATATTTAAAACGATTAAGAAACAAAAAACGTCTTCAAACTGTTTAGTATTCATTAAATCCTGCCCATTTGGGACGCATACAGATTATGCAGCATACTACCTAGCACCGAATTCTACTAAATCCACCTTTAAAGTAAGTCTCGTCAACATTCTGAACACTAATACAAAACTCTCCTTGAACATAAAAAAAATCTGTAAACACCAATAAAGTGTTGTTATGCACCCACCGGCGAACCTGCTCCTGGCCACCTCTGTGCTACTGTTGCAGGTGATCCTTTCGTCGTTTCCTTGTTCATCTAATGTTATCGAGCGTCTATATCTCCAACTGTGCAATCGTTTCGCGATGGATCCCCCCAACCTGCAAGTCATCATAACGATTATATATTTGAAACTAACATCTTCGAGCAGAATTTATGGTATAAATGGCGAACTTATACAAAATTTTAAAGAATATATATTTATATCATCATGAAATGCACATTCTCAGTAGTATGCCCCGCTTGTATCCATAGCGTTCCGCCCTTTTTGTGTATGTGGCGGGCTTTTTGTACAAGGAGTATTGTCACTGGCATCCGCTACATTCTGCTGGTACCTGACAGATTACAATCCTCTGTTGTGCACGCCATGCATGACTATCCCACTTCAGGACACCTGGACCTGCTATGATGCTCCATCGCAACCAAGAATGTTTCTATTGGCCGCTGATGCGGCAAACCCCTGCGAAGTGTGTGGCTAACTGTGTCCGGTGTGCGAGCCACAATCGCCCCAGTGGTGCTCTTCCTGGTCTCCTACATTGTGAAGCCGATAATATCGCTTTTTCAGCAGGTCTGAGGTAAACCTATTGAGGCCGTTTCCCCGAGTCTCATTACTGCAACCGCCGGATTGTTATCTGCACTTATTATCACACGAGTTATTGTAAAACGGCAGCTCTCCCGTCGGCTACAACACACCAGGTCTCCCTCTTCCTGTTACACTTTGTTATACTTCGCTATGGTCCACCACGACTGTTGATCAGCGACCGAGACCCCAAATTTCATCAAGGATGTTCTGGAAGAACTGCTTCGCTTGTGCGCAATGCATTTTCGACACTCTACTCATCATCCTCAAACAAATGGACTGACCGAGCGAACCAACCGAACACTCGCCAACTTGCTTACATGTCATCGCCGCCGACCACAAGAGTTGGGACTCTGTTCAACCATTTATAATATATGCATACAATACCGCTCAACAGGAAACAACGCTTTACAGTCCGTTTTTTCTTCTTTATGCCAGCTCTCCTCGACACACCCTCGACAGCATCCTTCCATTCGTCACAGACGGTTGTCGAGATCCTCTGTCGGGTGGAAGAAGCCCAGAGGATAGCCCGCTTGAGAACTCTCGCAACACAACAGCGCTCGAAATCCCGCTACGATGACCATCATCGCCATGCCGCCTATCTCCCTAGCGAATTGTCTGGCGTCCAACGGGGGAGTGTGGATTAAGCCAGAAAACGCTCGCCTACTGTACCGGTTCCTACGTGAAAATTAGTGACCTAGCTTATCGGGTTGCGCGCCTCACCAAAAGTGTCCGACGTTCGGTATGCACTGAGGTTGCTTATGTCGCGAGACAAACCTTGCCATCGTCGCCCTGACTAATGACTCGCCCGTGGGGCGACGGGGGCAGTGTTACGTAGAGAAAGAAGTGTTGAGAGCTAGGAAAAAGGAAAAGAAAATTGAAGTGTGCGCGTTCCGTTCGACCTTTTATTGTGGTGCCTGTCTGCCCTGTCAAACTGCCCGCTGTCTGTATGAATATGGCCTGTCAAACTTGCCAGAAGGTCCTTGTGGTCACGCTCAATGGTATGGAAAATGGTGCATGTATTTACACATCGTGTTAATTTTCAGGAAGACAACAATTTGTTCGAACAGAGCATGGCTTTGGAAAGTTTTTCCCTTGTGACATTTAAGTAATTTCCTTCATTTACGACTTGCACTTCTATTTGGACACCGCTTTTTATCTTACCGTATACGGCTTGATAAAATCATTCGATAAAGTTTATAACTCACCGTTATTATATAAATGGAGTGTGATAAATATTGACAGAGCAGTTCATAGTTGGGTCCGTGAATTTCATTCTTCGCGTGTTGAATTTGTCAGCAGTAATGACGCTGATTCCTCAACTGTTCCTCATGGAACAGTACTTGGTCCCTTGCCTTTTTTACCTTTTGTATTGCTGTGAATTGCCGCATCCCTCTGTGATTTTATCCGGAGGAAATCTCTCTCTCTCTCCCTCTGTATCCTGAGGGCAAAATATATAAACATCTCTTGGCAAGGAACATGGCCGGAAAGGGGAGGGGAGGCGAAACAAAAAGTGGTCGCTAACTCTGTTCCCCCCCTCCCTCCCCCCCCGCCCCGGGCCATATTCAATACTTGGTGCCTATACAAACGTGTTTCCACCTTATCACATCTTACTTTGGTTTCACCTTGAATCATTTTCTAAGGATTATGTCACGCTTGACAGGTATAGTTTACTCTAATTCGCTATTATACTGTTTTCGTCCTCTTCTCCTTCCGGTAAGCTCTTGGTAACGATTCCAGTTATTTGCTTATGTCCCTTTGGAATGCCTGTCCCCTTTAAAGAAACATGTGTCTAACGAACCTACTTTAGGTGCTGGCTCATCATCTGCCTCACAATGTATTTTTTTCTGCTGCTGCCACTCTTTTTTTTCTTTTTCAGGTCGCGAGATCACCGGTTCCAGCCTCAAAAATTCATACCCATGGAAATATTGTTGAACTCCTTGCCATGCTTTTTTCTCCCCCTCCTTCGCTCCCTGGCTTTTCTTTTTCTGAAACAAAAGCGTATGTAAATCCCGCCAGGGATGATCGCACTTCCCAGACAAGTCTCCTTGTCGAACCGTTGGCTTGGCTTACTCAGTTAGGCTATCCTCAAACATTTTTCTTTGCTCTTTCATACTCTGCCAAAAGTTGGCATTCTAAATCGCAGATCTCGCAACAGTTTTGTTCAAATCAAGCGATTTGAATAAGCATGGCTGCGGGCGAGACCAGATGCACGTTAGCCCTCCACACGCTGGGCTCTGAAGCTGTCTGTGACTTGCCCTCTCCAATGCAAGCAAATATGAAGGCCTCATGAGCTTCTTGCCGAAATTATCACTTTCGCAGGCTGAAGCTAAAACAGCTGCGGCGTTCCTGGGCTACTTAGCTCGAAACAAGACAGTCACGAGCCTGTGTCTGCAAGAGCACTTCGTGATGGCTCAGGAGGGTCAAGCTCTTGCGCTTGTCGTGCAAAATCACGTCGCACTTGAGGACCTGCAGGTAAGAGTCATGGTAGTTTCACGGCGTAGCATCATGGTTCTTATATTTTCCTTTGCTCTAAAAGCCGCCAGTATTCAAAAAGGTTCCCAGTCGAAAAAAACTACAGAACTTTGTCAAAAATACGACAAAATATCCTGTAGTTCTGTCGTACCCATCGGATTTTTCTGTAGTTCTGTAGTTTTTCTGTAGTACATTTCTGTTGTCTGTAATTCTGTAGCATTTTTCTGTTGTAACTACAGAAATTTGTGTTGTCTGTAATTCTGTAGCATTATTCTGTTGTAACTACAGAAATTTCTGATGTTACTACATAATGTTCTGTTGTTACAAGTCTGCTACCAGTATTGCAAACATATTTATCACACACAAGAACTCATTTCGAGACTAGAAGGTTTAAATGTTGGTGAAAGCACGCACGCATTGAGATAAAGCAATTGTGTACGGAGAGTGGACCAGCTTTAAGAAAGCAAGCTTTGAATTTAATTGTACAATGAAATGAGAAAAGACCGTGCAAATGTTGCACGAACATATTTGATACTAGATGAAAATCTTTATTCAGGTTAAAAACAATGCAGAGTACCAAAGCTGAGAAATTATGATGAGCTTATGCTTTTGAACAAAAATAAGGACCCTGTTACCTTAATTGAACGGTACACATCACTTGATGCATTCAAGCGTGCTTTGACTAAATTGTTATTTGTTTTTTTGAGGAGAGAAATCTGTTAGAATGGGTGAATGAGTGTGGATATGCAAACTGTTTTAAGCCTTGTACTAAGTTGTCTTTCTTGTTTTCGGTTACGTGTGCATGTTGGTTTTTCTTTGTGTGTGTGTATGGGCTTCGAGATAGGACTCAAAATTTTTATTCATTATTTTGAGTGTTTGCTACGTTGTTTCATCATTTTTTATTCTTTTTGGATTGTTCTGAGCAGAAAAAACAATATATTCATGCTTCATCTGTTTGCCGTTTTATCCTCACTGTACAGATAGTGTTGGGTTATGAACCTCGTCAGGTGTTTAAAATCCTCGAGTATCTCGGAAACCCATGTTGCAGTATGCAACAAGGCGACTCAAACAATAAATCAGTACTCGCTGCACGCAGTCGCTATTAAAAGGAACAAAAATTCACGAGTCTCCGTGTTTTAGTATTTTCTTTCTTGGACAACACAAACATGCTCGCTTACCATCGTACTGACCCTCGCGCACTCATTTTTACGGTACCAGATCAGCGGCACGGATGAGCAAGTCCCTCCCGCCGTGCTTCGAGCTGCTGTGCAGAGCCGCTCTCTCAAGTCACTCACTGTCCGCATGTTTGAGATACGCGCCGAGGACATCGAGGAAATGTCCGAAGCTCTCACGCGCCGCCCGCCTTCATACTCGAGCGTGACCAGGGGTGCAGAGAAGCAACCAGCGACACCGACAAGCCGTATGGAAAGCCTGGCGTTCTTCGGCTGCACCGGGAGCGAACCACGTCTGCATGCGGCCTACGCATCGCTAATCGGAGGCAAGCACTGCCTTTCCCTTTTAACGTCTTAAAAGAGTTCTTGTCACTGGAGAAAGAACAATAGACCAAAGAGCGAGGGCACAGGTACACTAGTATCATCTTTACAGACTCATCATCATCATCATCATCATCAGCCTGACTGTACCCACTGCAGGGCGAAGGCCTCTCCGATATTTCTCCACTTAACCCGGTTCTGTGCTAGCTGCATCCACTTGACCCCTGCGAACTTCTTAATCTCATCCGCCCACCTAACTTTCTGCCGCCCCCTGCTACGCTTTCCTTCCCTTGGAATCCAATTTGTTACCCTAAGCGACCATCGGTTATCCTCTCTTCGCACTACATGTCCTGCCCTCCTTCTTCTTAATTTCCACTAGAATGTCGGTAACTTGAGTTATTTCTCTGACCCACTCTGCACGCTTTCTATCTCTTAATGTTACCCCTACCATTTTTCGTTCCATAGCCCTCTGGGTTGTCCTCAACTTAAGTAGAACTCTCTTGGTTAGCCTCCACTTTTCAGCGCCATAGGTGAGTACTCTTCATGCATAGCCCCTTTTTGCTTAAGCCCAGCCGTGGTGGCGCAGTGGTTAGGGCACTCGACCACTGTGCGCAGGGATGCCGCTTTTCGGTCCAGGTGCAATGCAAGGCACCCGTGTGCTGTGCGATATTAGTGGACGTTAAAGAAGCCGAGGTGGTCGAAATTACCGGAGTCCTTCACTACGGCGTCTCATAGCCGGAGCTGCTTTGGGACATTAAAACCAATAAACTTTATGCGTAAGTAGCTCTATGCTACAATAACACCTTTGGCTCTCACGAGAAAGCGCTTGAGAGCCTCTTGCACAGCTGGGGAGGGGAGGCGTCATTTCCGCGTTCGATTAAGCCTGTGTTATGAAACCTTGCCAATAATTAAAATTACATATTCGTCACTGCGTAAAACTTGCAATCGACGGGCAGGAAGCATTTCATTGTACTCTAGCTCAGTATAACCTGAAACAGCGAACGGCTATCTTTACCTTCCTTTGGAAGCTGTAGAGCCTGGTGGTAGCTTGAAATTTTATAGGGGCTTATGAAAAGATAAGATGGTGCTATCAGTGTATTTTATGGCGCATAAATTAATCGAAAGCAGATATGCGGTCCCCGTTTGTGCCTTGAATAACGTTCTGCTTCCAGGCGCCGTATTTGCACCGATTCCATGGAAGCCATTTGGCCAAATTCTGGTAATGCTTGCACGTGTTACTTAACCAATCATAGCCTCCCACCACACTGCAGAGCTGTCCAGATTTTTCTACTGAATTGCCTAGCCGGTATTGATAGAAAGGAATAGTTATTTTAATATGTATGCGCTGTCAGACCCTTACTTGAGCAGGGTCGTTACGTTCCAGACTTGATGAGTCTAGAATTATGTGCTGTCCGCGTATGAAGTGCATTTTTAGTGTGCTAATTCACTCGAAAGTTATAGCTGATAGCTGGCACGACCGGGCGTTGTTTGATTGGTGGATTGCGCGACGTTATGGGACCAAGCGATATGACCGGGCAGCTTCTAACCACAGGGCGGCATATTCGAGATTGGAGGTTTAGAAGAGATCGGAACCTTCGATCATCAGTCAGACATGCTACCTTCAAGCCACGCAGACAGATTCGCACGGTTTAGTGCAAGCTGGGCAATATATATCTGTCGGCTGGTTCTTTCACATTGTGTAGTACCTTACTACTGCATGCTAATGAGTGCTTGTGAGACAATATAGACACAATGTAGCAAAATATCCTGCTAATATATAGAGTACGCAATGGAAGCCGCAGACGGAAAAGCACTAACGCGTTCGTGTCATACCCACGAAGATGGAGCATAAGTGCCCTGTAATTTATTTGTCATTTTTTGCATTCTCTGCGTGATTTTCAGGTATCTTGCCGCAGCTAGGCAACTTCTGGTGGGCCAAGGCGACTGAAACGATATATCAGCAGCCGCTGCACGCAGTCAGAAACACCACAGGCCATGCATAACATATTCAATCTGTTATGTACATACCAACTGCGGTCAACTTATCCCTGCAAACTTTCCAATCCCGTCCGTCAAACTGACTCACAGGAAGCCTGATACGCTTTCTCTTCCTAGTCATCTATACCGCTACCACGAAGAATGACCCGTTATCGTATCTCCGCCTAGTTTGTCTGTTTGTTCACGCCCATTTCCTCTTCATTTAGGCTAGGATGACATTATCTGGCGTTTGTTTCCTGAAGCACTCTGCAGTCTTCCTGCCTTAAAATTTGCCCTTATTTTTGTCTCCCCATAGTTCGGTTCACTGTCCTGAATTTGTCTGGAACTGTCATGTATACTCCACACGTTTCTGCCCCTTGAATCTTGAATCTACAGATTTCTTTCCTCCTCAACAAATTGGCTTCCGAAAAGGTGTCTATTCAGGACCTCCTTTCCTCCTCACAAACGAATTCATCCTCCGCCCTCTTCCACGATCTAAGCAAAAGTGACCCTTGTTGTGCGTAAGACATCTGATAACCTTGACCACGGTCCTCTTTAAACATCCTTGGCTCTACCGCCTGTGGCCCAAAGATGTACGGCTAGTGTATTTAGATGTACACCTAAATACACTCCTTACTCCTGCTCGGTCCTTTCCCTACCGCGTTAGACATTCTCCCGCATGCCTGAGTTGCCCTGAACCCTATGATAACTTAGAACACTTCATGTTTTCTTGCCTTGTTGCCATTAAGCCACTTTAAACTCCATACACTTCTCCCATAACGTGGCGGACTTGGTTAGCTTCTGACTAGCTGAAAGAGCAGTTGGCCTTGGTGATACTGGCCTCAGACATTCTCGACGCTTAATACTGCATTTCGTTAAAGTTGTTTCCTCCTCGTCCTCCCCATTTCTGTCCTCTGTCTTAGCGCAGGTAACTTACAGCTATACTAACTATTAAGTGATCAGGATAAGTTGCTATTGATCTCATAAAACTAGCTACCAATTGCAGTTTACGTCATTTTTTTCACATAGTTATTTCCCTTTTCTCGTTAGGATACGCTGTCACTAACAGCACTTAGTAAATGCTTTCCTGATACCATAAACAGTTGTTCTTTACCGAGGTTCGCAAGCAGTACTAGTTATTGCCTTCTTATTTTAAACCCACCCTCCTGCTTTGACTGCTTTGTCCGCCATGATCGTCGGTCATGATCTACTATTCGTGATATACTCCCTTGCGTGGTAATGCCATCAAGGATTGACTGTTCGGCAAGTTATTTATTAGCTTTTTTCTCGAACTCTTTCCAATTCACTTTCAAAATGCCCATTGGCATTCCATGGTAGTGTCAGAGGGTTCGCTGATCCGCTGACAAGGCGCAGTCGCATGCAGTAATAGGCCGATGGGTCGTATGCAGGGGTGTCTGGGCCGCTTGATGTAAATGTTAGAATGTTAAGATTAGAATTCAAATGTAATGAGAACGGAAAGGTTGGAATGTTAGAGAACCAGGAGAAATACCGTGGTGTCCACCGTAGTGAAAACTACCAGTAGAAAGGTCGAGCACGGAGGTATGTCCCTTATGACAGGGTATCGGCATCTCCACTGACTCAGCATGTGCTGCCAGCAATAATAGTTGACGAGAATAAGCTGGCCGAGCGGACTTCACGCTTTAATCCTCTCGCATTCTCAAGACCTATTATAATATGGTGTCCCTTAAATTTGTATTTAACGTACTTTTATTGAGCACAGCGTGGCCACCATGCGTATGATCCCACATGACCAGTTATGAGCGCGCGCGTCTCTCCCCCCACCCAGGCGTCCTTTTGCAGCTGCGGATTAACATGTGTCTCTTGGGCGAGGTGTTCGCTGTAAGTGCTGCCAGCCAACTTCGGGTCGACTCACGTCTGCGTGTGCTCAACTTGCAGCACAATGGACTACCTGCTTCCTCTATCTGCGCGCTGGTCCAAGCGCTAGAGGTGAGAAAAATTGTTACTTGTAAGATTGCTCTTAAATCTTAGTTTGTATCTCAATATGTGGAAAGGCTGGTCATGCAGATGGTAAAATTAATAATTGGTTCATAGGAAGAGTATCTGCCACACTTGCTCTGTGGACACCTGAACCGCACCGTAAAGGAAGGGAGGAAGGTGGGAGTGAAAGTAGAAAGAGGGGAGCCGTATAGTGGAGGGCTGAAGGAGTAATTTCGACCACCTGGAGATCTAACAGGTGGTCGAAATTACTCCGCAGCCCTCCACTATACGGCTCCACTTTCTCTCTTTCCACTTTCACTCCCACCTTCCTCCCTTCCTTTACGGTGCCGTATAGTGGAGGGCTGCGGAGTAATTTCGACCACCTGGAGATCTAACGCCCCGCCGGGGTGGCGCAGTGGTAAGACGCCCGACTACTGTGCTGGAGTTCCCGGGTTCGAACCCGACCTCGGCGGCTGCGTTTCGATGGAGGCGAAACGAAGTGGCGTCCGTGTGCTGTGCGTTGTCAGCGCACGTTAAAGATCCCCAGGTGGTCGAAATTACTCCGTAGCCCTCCACTACGGCTCCCCTTTCTCTCTTTCCACTTTCACTCCCACCTTCGCCCCCTTCCCTTACGGCGCGGTTCAGGTGTCCACAGTGCAAGTGTGACAGATACTGCGCCTTTCCCTTCCTGTGAACCAACCAACAAACCAACCAAAGATCTTTAACGTGCGCTGACATCGCAGAGCACACGGACGCCACTTAATTTCGAACCCCGACTACGGCGGCTGCGTTTCGATGGAGGCGAAACGAAGTACGTGGCTCTTGTGTGGTTTAGAGCTAGAATGCCATCTTGTATTTGCCACATGATGTCCTGAGTCGAAAGACCTGCTTGAAACCCAATCATGGACGGGGGAAAAGTGCCTTCCGCGTCGGTGTGCATGAGGAGCCTGCTTAAGACAACGTGTTCCATAACCTTCCCCAGACATGACGTTAGAGAGATCGGGCGGAGGTTCCACATCTCGAGTCTTTTGCCCGGTTTAGGTATGAAACTAATTCTAGCATGCATCCATACGTCAGGAACGCTGCCCTCTGTCCAATAACTGTTGAAAAGGTCCGTAGGAGCCTCTATTGACCGGTCCTCTAAGTTGCGCCGCATCTTATTGGTGATGCGATCTTCCCCGATGCCGAGGTGGTGTTAATTTGGTTAACAGCAGCTCTGATCTCTGCTACGGTAAAGACGCTATCCACGTGATGATTATCAAATGAGTACCCATCTGGCGAGGGTATATCCTGGGAGGTGTGTTAACGTACTGATCTTTTAATGTGTTCATGAGAGTGCGAGATCCTATGTAGGTACTTGTGAGATTCGGCCTTAGTTCTCGTAGGTTAGAGTAAATTCCCAAGTCAAGGTGGCCCAAGTAGAAACCATGTGTTCTTGTTGCCCGGTTGTCCATTAAGACAGCCGCAAGTGACAGCCGCTCTAAGCTGTTTCCACGAGTAATCCTCTATTTCTTTTTCAAGTCCGGTTAGCCGAATTTTTAAACGTCGGTTGTGCTTATGTTTACACCATCGAGCATGAATACTCCTTTCATGTATACCAGCTTAGCGTCCGGGCTGGAACCGCTTTCCTCTTGTGTCACAGTTTTCGAAGTGTTTGTGGCGTCTTGCAACAGACGCTCGGTCCATTGTCTTAAATCTGCTATACATTCCGCTGGTCTTCTGGTCTTTGCGAGCGGACATATATGAAGGTGTTGAATTCGTGCGCTTAACTTAGAGCGTTAGTTTATAAAAAAAAAAGGGAAGGCACAGTATCTGTTCAGGTGGCTTGAAGGTCAAACTTAGGCTTCCACGTCGACTGCTTTATCTAGTGTAGTGATGCTTTCGCTTCAAAGGTGGGCACACTGCTGGACACAACAAAAGGCTCCAATTCACTCGGAAAGCAAAACTTATCGATTCGGCTCATGTGCCACCAAAATACCACATCAACCGTTACCCACGCGTAGGTTAAACAAACATGAGAACAAATATTCCGGCACCTAATGCCATGTCGAGGCCTGCAGAATATTGTCACATAGTGGTGACAAGGACGCTCAGACCCCAAATGAGAACACAGACGTGATAGTACTGAAATTACTCTTTATTGGGCTGACTTGCGCCCGCAAAAGAACTAACTCGGCGGTGGCGATAGAAACATATTTACTCCACCGTCTATGTTTCTTTCGACGCCGCGCGTTATCGCGGAGATGCCTTTAATTAGCTTTGTTATATGCGCACGTTACGAATGGCAGTGATTGAACACCGATGTCCTCTCCCCAAGGCTGATTAAGCCTGTTATAAGTCGCGCCTCGCTATAAAGGAACAATCAAGAGTATGTTTGTTCTGATTGACATGAAATATTCCTTTCAGGTATACTTTGAAATATGCTACATGATTTTAGTGCGAAGAGTCGTGAAGTATGTTTCTAATATCGCTGCTTTTAAGCTTCCGCGCGTTCTCGTTCTCTTGATTCAGTAGAATTGGACGCCGCTTTCAGGAAGAAAACGCAGTGCTTTTAATTCTAATTGCTGAGATGGCTGATGTGAACACGAAATATCGGTGTCATCAATTCATGAAAAGACAGCAGCTGTCTAGCACCTCAAACTTGGTTCCATTTCACTGGGAGGGGTGTGATCTCATCCCATATTGGTGATGTTATCTATCAGTAAGAAGTCAGCACTAGTCCGGTACTGGCTTTCGAAAGGTGTGCCGCAGGCAGGTGACGATTGACAGTTGATAGGTTGGCCCCCCTTTGCTCAGACGTGTCTAGATAACTCCACGTATCAGGTTAGAATGCTGCCAGAACCAACACCGCGTGTGTGTATTGCACTAGAAGGACACAAACGTAGAGGATGGCCCCGGAAGAATAACGTTTTACCGCCGACTGCACAGGCGCTGTGCCTGTGCAGTCGCCGGTAGAATAAGAGTTGGTTGATCAGAATATTTTAATTCTCTCGCATTCTCAAAGCTCTGTTTACTTAAACGCTCCCAAAATTTCGTTTGTGCATTCCAGTAATGAGCCTTTTACATGAACAGGTGAATTCTACGGTGCACAAGTTGATTTTCGACATCCACGACAACCATCCAGCGGTCGAGTTATTCACAATGTTCAACGTTATTGAAGAGATCAACGTGTCTTCGCGCCTTCACATCAACTGGTACAAGCCGCACCCATCAATCATCTCCCGAGGTGGACGGTTGTGCAATGAGTCTGCATTATTCCTGGAACTCGACGTGTGCACTCCAGAGGACTTGGATATCATTCTAGCACCGCTCGCCTCCGGAAGCAACGTGATATCAGCCTCTATTAAGTGCTCCAGTCAATTGGAAGACTCTGTATTTCAACGCTTGGCCGATGCTTTCAGCAAGACCAAGTCACTGAGGTAGGCACAGTGGGCTTCAGTGTTCTAAATGCTCTCCTCAATCTGTTTTGTTTTGTGTTGAATACGAGGAAACACATGGATAGTTGGACCTGCAGAAATAGCAGTCGTGCATTTATGTGAACTGTAGCAGAGGATTGTAACTCCATTGTGGTGGCCAATTTGTGCAACGAAGTTCTTGAACTTTTTGGCCAAAAGATTATTTCGTTTGATTTGGCTTATAGTGTTTAACGTCCGAAAGCGACTCCAGCTATGAGCGACGCCGTAGTAGCGGGCTCCAGAAATTTGGGTTTCTTTGACCTTGCAAAGACGTCACCAAATTGACGGTCGCTTTAGTGTTTGCCTCCATAGAAAAGTAGCGACCGCGGTTGAAATTTTATTCGCCGTCTTTGCGTTCTGCAGTCGAAAGCCGTAACCACTAGAGCCACTGCTGCGAACGAGATGAGGAGGGGGTAAGGCAAAACATTCTCCTATCTCGTCGCATCAGTGTGTCTGCGGTTTCGCCTTTTTCATACCATGCAATTAGGCCACTAACTGGAGAAATGAAATTTTAGGCGTCATTTATTTCTAGTGGCTGTCACGGCAACACGAAATAGTGACGTTTATGTGCTAGCATTGGTAAGGTGTCCATCATTCAATTTGGTCCCATTCAGTTAGGGGTATGGCGGTCTCATTTTTGGTGACCTCATCTGCCAATGGTAAGTCAGCACCAGTAAAGTGCTGACTTATTGAGCATAATGAGGTTTCCCCTCTATATTTTTTATTTGACCATAAAGCCATTCGAAAAGTTAATATTTAACGCATCGGTCTAATTATAACCTTTCGAACAAACCGGCACGGCACAACACGAGCACTTATGGAACTATATATAAACGCACGCACCTGTTCGCAAAGAGCGCCTCCAATCTCTTCTCCATGTGCACAACTAGTAGGGATAGGCGGTTACTCACATACATCTCCGGGAGGGGAGTGTCTTCTGGCGCTGTGGTTGCGGTGCCTAACTGCTGGTCTCCACAAAATAGATGAACCCAGGGATGCTTCACGCGAAAGCCGCGTTTTTGTCATATTTGTTTTTTGCCTTGGCCGCTGAGTTGTGAGTCAGCGCTTGTCCTGCAGCTTCCTTTTATCTTGTCTTGTGTCTTCCTGTTCGCGCTGTTCGCGCTGTTTTTATTAGCAATAGTTATGATGCCTGCCAGCCCTATTAAACAGTATATGGGGTGAATGAAATGATCTGGAGCCCTCTACGCCGACTTACTTCATACTCGTTCAGTGGCTGATGCTAAAGAAATCAAACCAGGAAAACTCAAAACAAGTCCCTATGCCCTCCGATATCAGTGCCGATAAGGGAGCGTTGTGCGCTGCAAAATTGTTCGTACGCTTTGTGAGCATTGCACACCTATCTGGCTGTTTAAGTACGAGAAACGGGTACCACGTGCACAATATCCTGTCTTCGTGGCTATCATTAGGAAAGAAACTTTTCAAAATATGCTTCTAAAATCGAATGTGCTGTGCGATGTCAGTGCACGTTAAAGATCCCCAGGTGGTCGAAATTTCTCCTAGCCTTCCACTGCGGCTCCTCTTTCTCTTTCCACGTTCTTTACCACCTTCCTCTCTCCATTTACGGCGCGGTTCAGGTGTCCGCAGAAACAAGTGTGACAAATACTGTGCATTGCCCTTCCTTCTAAGCAATCATTATTATTAAAATCGACTATCAATGAAAAAATACGCAGGGTCAAGATAGTCGAAATGCATTAAGACAGCAAGTATTCTGCTGGTATTGTCCATTTAACCTTCCAAAGCTACTCGGTCCATGGGCACATCTGACTGGAAGAATAACTATATAATCCACCAGGAGATCTTTAACATGCATTGAAATCATTTAGCACGAGAGGAATCTTGCGCTTAACTTCTTAACTGCTCGCTGAGCTAAAATTTCTCACGTTGAGCACCAAGAAGAACAGCGTGTAACAAGTGGGTAATGTGTTTAGAGAACAATGGTTCAGCCATACCCCACCTCTGTGGTGCAGTAGCTAGGACGCTGGAATGCTCTGCCCAAGGATGGGGAATCGAATCCCGGCCGCGACAACCGCTTTTCGATAGAGGCTAAAACCAAGGCGCCCATGTGTTGTGCGATGTCAGTGCCCGTTAAAGAACCCAAGGTGGTCGAGATTTCCGGAGCCCCCCACTATGGCGTCTCTCATAGCCTGAGTCTCCTGGACTCCACAAGCAAACAACTAGTCTTCAGCCATATGACAGAATGTGTGCATTATATTCAGCGCATAGGAAGTAATCCCGACATACGCCGTAAAGAAAAAATGCACCTCGTGACTTTTGTGCAGTCGTCGTAAGTATGGGTATCCGTTATCCACCACTTCTTTTCCTCAGCTTTTGCTGTCTCAATTGTCATAATGGCGCTCCGGCCGGTAGGTGCTTGTTCTGGATTACTGTGAGCCTGTCACAAATTAATTTTTCTACGCGCAGAGAGTTGCACCTGCTGCCCGACTGGCCTGAAGGCAGCCTTTCCACCGTGCTACGGTCACTGGAAAACAATCGTGGGATCGGTATCCTTCAGATAGGCAATACGACCTTCAAGAAGAGGTCGGCAAAGGCTCTGGCACGACTGGTGGAGGAGAACCGCGCACTAAATAGCATTTTCGTATCTCTGATGGAGGAAGGAAATGGAGGACTCCAGCAGCTTCGGATCGTCTGCAGAGAGCTGAAAGAGTCCGTGCCTCGCAACCTGTTTCTGACCAACCTAGAAGTGAGTCTGCAAGGCACCAACCGCGCCACAGATTTCACGATCATGAACGTCCTGAGGCGAAACAGGGTGAGTAGGGACCTTGCTCACCCCGAGCGCTGTCGCAATATCTCCTTTCATGACAGAGGTGAAGGAAGAGGCTGAAAACTTTCGCTCATCCGGTTTTTTATTGATTCTCTCACTTCGCAGTTATTTATAATAGTAATGCAATTAATATTACTTAATTCTTCTTGAATGCTCAGAAATTCTGCCTCAGCTAAGCACGCAGTGCTCAGGTAAGGCCTCGACAGAGGAATAAGAAAGTCGGTCATTTCACTACTCAGCCCTCCACTACGACTCCTCTTTATCTCTTTCCTTTTTCACTCCCACCTTGCTCCCTTCCCTTACGACGTGGTTCAGGTGTCCACAGAAACAATTGTGATAGATACTGCGCCTTTCTCTTCCTATGAACCAATTATTATTATTTCTTTTCCAGAGTTAATTCAAGGCCAAGTAAGAAACGGGAAGTCTGGCAACAGGGCATAGAGGCGTAAAATGCTTTTAACGGCGTGATTAATGCAAAATGCCACAATGGCAAAACAATCGACACAGCGGGCATCAAAGCTTTAAAGCGATGGCGTTAAATGGTTCGTTCTTCAAGCTCCGGTGTCGGCGTTAAGTGAGAAATTGTGGACATGAGTCAGGCATCTATTAGTTAGCCGGTGACATGACCATGCGCAGTCTGGTTTGCGGCTTACGTGATATTTCGAGAGCGCATGACATGGCCGAGCTGGCAGCCGCTGCAAACTTGGACTTCGTTTCTGGGATGGATCAAAACGGGATTTCGCATTCCAGGACTCCTGAATCACCAGTTGGGCAAGCTTCCACCCGGCCACCCAGGCGTTCGCACCACTTGGTTTAGGAGGAGCTTTGTAAATCTGTTCACTAATAAGCCTGCGTAGGTTGATAGTTGTAGAGTGTTAAAAGACCCGTAATTTAACGAGTACCCAAATGCCACCTGCAAAAGGAGCCGGAAAACAGGAGCCATTAACACTGTCGCGTCATACCGTTAAAGGTGGAACTTGAGAGTCCGTGCAATGTTTTCCACTATGATGCCTATGTTGCAAATTATACGCAGTGGCGTTAAAGGCCACATTTACCTGAAAATCTAGGCCCACAGAGGCGTCTTTTAAAGAAGTTTTCGGCGAGGAGTGCGCTAGTACGAGCCCTGAACACTCACTCTTCGCCGTACGTGACATCGCCGTGTTCGGAAAAAAATTGTGGTTTAGCTCTGGTTAACCCTAGTTGAATTGCGAAAGCAACGGCGGAAGCTTGTTTTGCCAGCTACCTTATTTCCCTATCAAGCCCTATCAGTGTAAGGTGCTACATTATTGGGGACACTTAAGCCCATCCTTTAAGGATATGACGAGAGAGCGTAATCTACCAGCCCGCATATGAAGTATGAAGGAGCACTGAACAAGGGTAAAAGTACGCCTCTTTTCGCAGGTAGAGCCAACGTGCTGATTGTGATATCCCCTTCCATATGAAAGGAGCGACCCGAGTTGGCAGCTCCTGCCCGTGGCATAGGGGTATAACGTGAATTAAAATGCCATGGTAGGCAGATTTTTTTTTTATGAGGAGACCACAGCTACGCCTCTTCACGGTGTAGCTGCGGCCATCCGAAGTCTCGCTTTGGCTGCCGTAGGCTTGCCTTCGCAATTAAAGCCTGCCATGACATTTGAATTCACGTTACCCCTATGCCACGGGCTGGAGCTGCCAACTGGGGTCGCTACTTTCATATGGAATGGTGATATCAGAATCAGCCTGCCCCAACCGGTTGCATTATCGTTACCCCTACGACACGTAGGCACGTCCATACGGCTTGGTTGAAGCATGACTTTATGGGGGCTGGTAGACGTATACCCTCTCGACTCAAACCCTTTAAGGATGAGCTTAAGTGTCCCCAATAATGTAGCCCCTTACTCTGATAGGGCATGATAGGGAAATAATGTGGCAGGCAAAAGAAAGCTTCCGCCGTTGCTTTCAAAATTCAACAGGGTTAACCAGAGCTAAACAACTGATTTTTAATCGTCTGCGGGGATTAACCTTATGTGATATGAATCACCTTGGTTACTCCACAGTGGTTATATAGAGGTTGCACGCAGACTATGTAATGCTACGTCGTCTAGATGGGCTTGATCGCAAGTGGCTGGCTTGACCGCTGAAGAACACTTAACATAGTTATGGCACCTCCTTTCTCCGCCTGAAAACAAACTGTGGGGTGGTGGTTTGTTCAATAACAAACACGGATCCATTTAATATAGTTCCACACGGAACACATATTCAACTTATTCAATAATGCGCTCAATTATCCGTGTCATACTTTACTCGGAAAGTCATACTAATTCATAGTAAACGATCCCCGTCGAGGTGGCGCAGTAGTTAGGGCGCTCGAGTACTGTTCCCAAGGATGTGGTATCGAATCCCGGCCTCTGCGACCGCTTTTCGGTGGAGGCGAAAAGCCAGGCGCCCCTGTGCTGTGTAATGTCAGTGCACGTTAAAGAATCCCAGGTGGTCGAAATTTCCGGAGTCCTCCGCTACGGTTTCTTATAGCTTGAGCAGCTTTGAGAGGTTTAGCCCCACGAACCCAATCATAGTTGATGATCACTTCCCAGAAAGTACAGAAGGCAGAAATTTGACAGGCCGCCATATTGAGAAAGGTGTCTGTCATCCTGCGCTGACTGAGACAAATTTAAAGTAATCTCTGGCCTATCGTACGACGCTATTAATTTTCTTGAAGCCAAAAAAAAAAAGAAAAAATATGTGTGAATATGTCACCCAGCATACACCTAACGCAGCCCTGCAATACTTACCGAAGGCTACAGCTGGGTATTACTACTGTTGCGGAGCCATTTTCAAAATGAGGCCACGGGCGGATGAAATTAGATATCAAATGATTAGAAACTTTTCGAACATAACTCCGGAATTTACACTCGGTTTTGTGCAGCACATTCTCAAAGAAGAATGCATGGGGAAGTGTAGAAGCTGTCAAAACTGGTTCTAAGTGAGCCATAGTGACTGCCACGTGTAGATAGAAATAAAATGAAAGAAATAGTAAAAATTCAAAGGAAAGGTGAAAACTACAGCCGTGTGCACCGAAGTCACACAGTTTGCAGAATTAGCAGAGCGTAGAATAATTTAGTTACCCATTGCCTCAATACATACATCCCCTTTCTTTGTACATGTTCAAAATCCTGGGAGGAGAACGTTTGCAGAAGCGCCACGTTTTCCGCGCTAATATTCTGAAATAAAATGTCATGCCACAGAACTCTTTATTCGTTACAGCCGGGGTCATTGATGCTACATCTGCATGTTGCTGCAACTTGAAATTTGAAATTCTCTGAAGCATAGTTGTAGTATTCCCATAGCCCCGATCTGTTTCACAAAGCAGTTACTATTGGTGATTGTTAGT
Organism: Amblyomma maculatum; assembly: GCF_055883805.1. NCBI lineage: Eukaryota > Metazoa > Arthropoda > Arachnida > Ixodida > Ixodidae > Amblyomma > Amblyomma maculatum. The sequence continues at coordinate 12,650,913 of NC_139352.1, forward strand.
AATAGCTTTCTAGTGTTGTGTCGTTGTTTCATTTGACCACATGTGGCATCGCTACTAGCTACAAGACATCTTGCAAGAAAGGCTTGCCACTGATAACTGAACCACAAGATTAGTCAGTTTATCGAAACTCCGCAACTGGAGACATATTCGGCAGCCTACTGCATTGGGTCACTGCATGCGTTTGTCAAGCATTTTCTCCTTCACTTTTGATAAGAACGAAGCGAAACGCGAGTTCCTAGTTCTTTGCTAATTACAGGTACATGCTTGTTTATGAGTGCTCGTGTGCGTGCCCTGAATTTGTTAAATAAGCGGCAGACGCCCCTCTTTGTTTTCTCTCGTTTCTTGCAACATGGCTCTCCTGTCTCTACAACACAGGTGCTCGTCAACCAAGCGGTTCGCTTCGTCAAGGGCTCCAACGACAAGAAGGATGCTTTGGCATTTGAGACTGTGCAGTACTCTCGGAGTTTTCTGTATGCACTGTACCCGAAAAGCGACGCACTTGAGGCTCGTGCCAAACAGCAGATCGATGAAGCGCGCAGAAAGCTGGCCTTCAGTTACTTCATCTTCGCTGGCGTCGTCAAGGCCAAGATAGTGTGCCGCCCGCATCGCAAGCGAAAGCCCAGATTTGACAAGCTAGGCAGGGACGTGCTTGCTCACATCTGTTCTTACCTCAGCCTGACTGATGTCATCGACATCTAAGGAATGACCGCTTTTCAATGAAACCACCCAGTATATACGTGTCTTATTGCTCCACTGCTGAATGCATACCTACCTTAGCAAGAAAGACTGTTTGCTACAGTGAAGAGCCTCAAGCTTTTCGTATTACTACTGTGTAGTAGAGAGAAAGTCAATCCATGAGGCCCGCACAATCTCTTCATTGTGTTAAGAAAGCTGATTCGGTAGATTCAAGAACCAGTGACTGTTTTTCTTTATTATGCTTTAAACAGTGCTCCTAGACAAGCCTTCCCAGTGCCGTGCTTTCTCAATTAATAACAAACATTATTGACCAAGGACATTCATAACCTAGATTGTAGCAGAGGAATTCTTTCATTTTTGTTCTGACTTGACTTCATCAACTGTTTTGGACAAAAACGTTCATAGTCTTGTTTTTAGCAGAGCACATCTTTCATTTCTGTTCTTGTTCACTTCACTTGATCGCCAACTGCATTAACCAATAACATGCACAGTCTGGTTTGTCGCAGAGCAAGTTTTTAATTGTTCTTATTCACTTCACTTGATCATACTGTACTGACCAATGACATTCATGTCTAGTTTGCAGCTGCTGTATTCGTTTACACTACGTATTTCTTTAAACAGCACAAATGTGTTTTTAATCCCTAGTATAATTGGCTAGAAAATCAGAATTATCGAATTTATGCTGTATCAAATGGTCATTAAAATCGATTACATGATGTGCCTGATGTATATAGGGTTACTTTGGAAAAATAAATGGAGCACTGCCTGCTTTCCTGGCTACCAATTAATAAGCCGAATTTCACTCGAGTTCAGTCACCTCAGCCGACCAAGGAACAGCCACTCTTTTAAAGCTTTAAAGCAAAAGCATCATGTGCCCCACTAGCATAGTAACCCTGTGTTGCCGAAGTAACCGGGGTCTAGAAAACCTCTCATAGGTCAAGCAGAACTGTGACGTTATCACCCCAGAGACCAAACAGCAACCGGCGCCAGATTCTAAAGGGCCTCTTGATACAGGTCACGATAGAGATGAAAAGCGTTCGGATTGGCGCCAAATAGCATAGGTCAAGCAGAACTGTGACGTTATCACCTCGGAGACCAAACAGCAACCGGCGCCAGGTCCTAAAGGGCCTCTTGATACAGGTCACGATAGAGGTGAAAAGCGTTCGGATTGGCGCCAAATGGCATAGGTCAAGCAGAACTGTGACGTTATCACCCCAGAGACCAAACAGCAACTGGCGCCAGATCCTAAAGGGCCTCTTGATACAGGTCACGATAGAGGTGAAAAGCGTTCGGATTGGCGCCAAATGACATAGGTCAAGCAGAACTGTGACGTTATCACCCCAGAGACCAAACAGCAACCGGCGCCAGATCCTAAAGGGCCTCTTATAGAGGTGAAAAGCGTTCGGATTGGCGCCAAATAACATAGGTCAAGCAGAACTGTGACGTTATCACCTCAGAGACCAAACAGCAACCGGCGCCAGATCCTAAAGGGCCTCTTATAGAGGTGAAAAGCGTTCGGATTGGCGCCAAATAACATAGGTCAAGCAGAACTGTGACGTTATCACCCCAGAGACCAAACAGCAACTGGCGCCAGATCCTAAAGGGCCTCTTATAGAGGTGAAAAGCGTTCGGATTGGCGCCAAATAACATAGGTCAAGCAGAACTGTGACGTTGTCACCTCAGAGACCAAACAGCAACCGGCGCCAGATTCTAAAGGGCTTCTTGATACAGGTCACGATAGAGGTCAAAAGCATTCGGATTGGCGCCAAATGACATAGGTCAAGCAGAACTGTGACGTTATCACCCCAGAGACCAAACAGCAACCGGCGCCAGATCCTAAAGGGCCTCTTATAGAGGTGAAAAGCGTTCGGATTGGCGCCAAATAACATAGGTCAAGCAGAACTGTGACGTTATCACCTCAGAGACCAAACAGCAACCGGCGCCAGATCCTAAAGGGCTTCTTGATACAGGTCACGATAGAGGTCAAAAGCATTCGGATTGGCGCCAAATGACATAGGTCAAGCAGAACTGTGACGTTATCACCCCAGAGACCAAACAGCAACCGGCGCCAGATCCCAAAGGGCCTCTTGATACAGGTCACGATAGAGGTGAAAAGCGTTCAGATTGGCGCCAAATAACATAGGTCAAGCAGAACTGTGACGTTATCACCCCAGAGACCTAACAGCAACCGGCGCCAGATCCTAAATGGCCTCTTGATACAGGTCACGATAGAGGTCAAAAGCGTTCGGATTGGCGCCAAATAATTATGAAGGTTTCTATAACGAAAGGAAAGTATTTAAGATGAAAACAAAACTTGATCCGAAAAGTTACACGCAATTCAACCTTAATGGATCATAGCAGAACACGATCCACCCTTAACCCGACGTTATTCACCCTTATGCTAAAGTAATCCAGCCTTGGGTTTTCTCTACATCGCACACGTTCTGTTTCTATAAAGATCTTCTGCAATCACATGGATCCAAAGACTTCACGCCAAATTTTGGTGCCGTTTTCACAAATCACAACAACAGACTGAATCGCGCATTCACTGTATGGACTTTTACTCGGCTTGCAACAAACAGCGTTCATGGCATGTAGCTCGCGTACCCGTCTCGCAATCCAAAGGTCCTACATTTTACTCCCTGCGATGGGTTAAGTGTTGACCTCAAACCCTCAGAGATTGTGATCGTTATCCTCCTCCTCAATTTTAATATAGACCCCAATTCCTTTCAAAGCTAATGAAGGGGGAAGTGGTGGCTCATTGTAGCAAACAAATGGATAAAACTGCCGTTGATAGGAACAAAGAAAATCACAGGGGCGTTTTTTACGGTCTGTTCAATGCGGATATCGGCCTGATTACTCAATGAATGAAAGATAATTGACGAGACAGTAGAAAAGAAACCGAATATCACTAATGATGGGATGGGAGCTCATAACTTGTGAAGGTCGCTTGATGTGCTCTACAAACCGGGCTAGAGCGGTAGTTCAGGCTTCGAATTTCTTTCGCAGGTATTCATACTGTGCGCTGGCCAGTCTCGAGACTAAGCGGATGCACCAACCTCGGTTGGTTTGGTTGATTTGTAGGGTTTAACGTCTCAAAGCAACTCAGGCTATGAGAGACGCCGTAGTGGAGGACTCCGGAAATTTCGATCACCTGGGGTTCTTTAACGTGCACTGACATCGCACAGCACACGGGCGCCTTGCTTTTCGCCTCCATCGAAAAGCTGCCGCCGAGGCCGGGATTCGATCCCGCGTTCTTGGGAACAGTAGTCGAGCGCCGTAACCACTGCGCCACCTCGGCTTTTTTTTTCTTTATTACCGACTTTTTTCTTTAAAGCACACAGCATACACTCTGAATACACAACAATAAAGCAAAACAAAAGGAATGTTAAAAGCACTAGGCACGTTCTGCCTAAAGCGCTAGGTTTAAAAGGGCTTTACTGAAGCCAGCTGGTCTAGTACAGGAGAATTATCTTGTACACGCAGAATTTCTCTCAGGTATACCACGCTCTCGATGCATGACAGATATCGGCGCATGGCAGATATCGGATACCGAATGGCGTTATTGGCAATTCCTTTATTAAAGTTCGCTTCAAGATATCCCAGAGGAAAACTGAGTCATGGCACTCCAAGAAGATGTGTTCAATGGTCTCGGGTTTTCTGTAAATAATGCAGTTAACAGACCAAGGTACAAAGATCCCTTTGTTCTGCAGCCATGGTTTGACTGGAAGAGTGCCGGAATGCAATTGAAAAAAGAATGATTTTGCACCAGCTCTGACAGGCATACGTTTTACCCTTTTCAAAACGTCACGTTCAGACCCTACATTATACACAGCGCGGTACACTGGCACTGCCAAAAACACATCTCGCAGATCCTTATACAACTTCTTCCGCGGCACAATTGACAGATATTCAGTTGAGAACCTTGCCTTAAGGATACGAAAAGATAAAACAACTTCCCGCAAAAAGGGGCTTAATGCCACCGGTTTTGAAAAAGCAGATACGACGTAATCAGGCAGTGACTCACGTAATCTCATTTGATTACAGTCCTTAGAAAGGTGTCACTTTGCTCACGCAGAAAAGAAAATCTAGTCACAATTTGCTTGAGAAATAGATGCGTCAACCCAAGGCCCCCATTCTGAACTGCGTGAAACAGATTGCCCCGGTTCGTGCGGCGGGGCGCACCAACCTCGATCATAGCGGTGGACGTAGTACGGGCGGCTTATTACCAAACCATATCTCGTAGGAGCACTCGAGCAGTCGACGCTCTGGCGCGTGATTCCTTTGAGCAGCGTCACCTGGCGACAAATAGTGGATATATTGTCTAAACAAATAAGGACGCTTTTAAAGAGCACTGCTCCCGTCATTTTTGTGGGCGCTGTGGATTAACACCATGGATGGATGGAATGGATGGTTGGAATATAGGAGTGTCCCCTTTGAAACGGGGTGGTAGCAGTAGCTATCATGCTTATTTTTCTCCCTATATCTTAATTATTAAATTTTTGTTTCTGCAGTAATAACATTGTCACTTCTCTGCTTTTAAGCCACGAATCTTCCAGTCGTTTTTTGCTAGTTTCCGCCGCCGGTTTATTCACCCGGACACTGGTATCTCCAAGCCCCAGAGCTTCAGGAACAGTGACTGCGCCTGCATCAACTTCCGGATGGATACCATTAAATTCGAGTATAATATGGTCAATTGTTTCACTGGAGTTACCACATACAGCACATGCGTCATCTTCATTGTTAAATTTCTTTTCGTAGCTGCGTGTTCTAAGGCACCCTGATCTAGTTTCAAAAAGTAGGGCACTGCCTCTCGAGTTACAAAAAAACGCTTCCTTCCTGATCTGCATTTTCCACTTTCGGTATAATTCCACACTCTGTTTCTTTTCCATCGAATTTATCCAATTTTTGCCTTCTGTGTTTTTCACCTGTTGCTTACTAGTTAGTTTCCTAATTGTTTTCCTCCATTGTGAGTCAACGCTTTTTAAGTACAGTTATTTAAATACTTTAGCTGCCCATCTGTTACTGTCCAATTTCCCCAGGGGTTCCTCAGATAATATTTTACTCTGAGCTTCCCGTACTTCGAAAGGTGCCCAGCCAATATCTCCCTGTACCGCCTCATTTGTGGTTTTGCCGTGGGCGCCTAGTGCTAATCGTCCAACGGCTCTCTGATTTATTTCTAATGTAGACTGTACCTCTGATTTTAGGCACAAAACCGCATTTCCGAAAGTAAGTCCGGGCACCATAATTCCTTTCCAAATACCCTTCAAAACCTCATACCTGTTGTATCCCCACAATGCGCTATGCTTTATTATCCCGGCATTCCTTCGCCCTTTGGCCTTAAGTGATTGCTCATGCTTTCCAATGTATGCCAGTCCTTCGCTTACCCATACCCCCAGATATTTATATTCTGCTCCTCTGGGTATTTCATGGCCTTGCATTTTAAGACCCTGATTAGTTGAGCCGTTGAAAATCATCAGACCCGACTTAAGTGCGCTAAAACTGAAGCCTAGAGCGTCCCCTTCGTCTGCGCAATACTTAACTGGAGTTTGCAATTCTTCCAGACTCTCAGCTAGCAGCACAATATCGTCTGCATACATCAAACCGGGGAGTCGCTGCTCTACTGCCTTTCCACCTACTCTATATGACAGGTTAAAACCTAGGTAACTGTCTTGTATCCTCCGTTCCAGGTTTATCATATAAGGCATGAACAGCAGCGGTGATAGAGGACAGTCTTGTCTTAATACTTTGCCCATCCTTAAACCACCATCTTAAACCACCCATCTCTGCACTGATGCTACTGAAACATCTGTTCGACTCCTGCGTTGTAATTTTTTCCTGAATATTTTTTTTTTGCAATTGCCTTCACCGTAATTATTTCCTGCCTTCAGTGAGTGTATGTTACCTTTAGGTTGCGTTGACAGACGCCATTCTGTAACAATCGGTATGGCAACGGTTACACTAAGCAATTACCTTCACTGTAATCATTTCCTGCCTTCAGTGAGTGTATGTATGTTACCTTTAGGTTGGCGTTCAGAGAGACCTTTCAGCAACAATCGCCGTATAACTCGCTGAGAGCGTCGTCTGCTCCAGTGCGCCTATGGGATATGGTTTGGAAATACGCGTCCCGGGGGAGTTAATCGAACGGGGAGGGCGGCATCATGGCGAGCACACTGTTGCGCTAGACATATGCCATGGCGTCAAGGTCCCAGCAGTGCGGCATTTAGTTTTTAAGAGCGTTACCTCTTACTGTTTACTACTTCCATGTTCGCGTCTGTCTGAGGTCAAACAAAATTCAATAAAATAGGTACTTCGTGCTAAGGCGCATAGCAACAGTGAGCACACAGCCTTTCTATTGGTAACCATACTTTAGATTCTCTATATATCTGCCATATATCTGTTATCGAAGTGAAGCGACCCCATGGCCACAATTTGGATAAAATCTGAGGGTCACCGGTTTGACGCAGAATATTCAAGTTGGTGTTAAATGATTCAGTACCTTCTATGAATGCAATTTCCAGTTGAAAGAAAGTCCAAAGTATGTGTGAGTCACACCGACGACCTTTCTGCCTCGAAATCGTGACTATGGGGAATTTTAGGCGGCCATTACGGCAAAACTGTCGGCCACGTAGTCTTCTATATGGTGTCAAGCTCAAGTGCAGGAGCTGCGAAATGGAGAGACCACCTCAAGTTCACTTGTGTGAGGTAAAGTGACAACTATGCAGCAAGGGCCACCCGCTGGCCGCCCGAAATTGAAGGGAAATATAGAGGACTCCGTACGAGGTGGAAGGGAAACAATGGAAGTGAAAATTCACCCAGTAGGCGACAGCACTCGACGACCACAAATAGCACCAGAAGGTCAAGCAAGGAAGAGTAATAGGAGAAGGAGGCTTTCATATAAGAGAATATTACTTCCCAATGCTGGTACCTACCACCTGGGTGCGCCATCGCAGCAGCGAGGGCGCTCGAATTTCCGCTACTGGAGACGCTCCAGGTCACAGTCTAGGGGACGCTCCGGTTCTGGGGACGCGCCAACACGTGGTCGATGCGGAGTATCACGGGGACTAGAAAAGCGTAAGCTGCGATAAAGGGGTCTCCCAGGCTAAAATCAAGAAATATAAGACGAGGGAGTCTGAAAACAAAAAAGAAAGGGGGTGAATCAAAAGGTCACGCAAGACAACGTCGAATCAGCAGCAGAAGCCAGGGTGGCCCCCTCCTGCGCAGCACATCCGGCAGCTAAACCAGTCCCTCCGCCATATGCGGCGCCTCCTGTTCAAGGGGATGGGAAAATGGTGACCGAGAAGTCTCGCCCGCCTCTGGTGAAAAGAAAAATTAATGAAGCAGACTCATTACAAGACCTTGAAAAGAGGCTGGAAGAAAAGTTATAATGCATTCATGGGCCAAATGACTCCGTTCATGAACCAAATTCAGAGCCCCGTACAAGCGCTTTCAGGGGAAGTACAAAGACTTAATACGAACGTGTAGCCTTCAACACATGGCCGTATGATCAAGCGCGTCGTTGCGCAAAGTTAAACCTACGTTATTGGACGAGGCGACTCCCAGATGGCGTCACATGCACAGCTGAAACTGCAGCGTACCAGGCCCATAGCCATAGAATATTTTTGGACCCTCCTTCGCACAATATTGAAATTATATCCAAATATTTTTGCATTTTTTTCACTTCATGAAGTAACAGGGGTGTAGAAATTATTTCTCCAGTGCTCAGGAGACATACCACACCCCACAAAAGCCTGATGACAAAGGAGCACGAGATAGAGCTTTCAACACATTGTCCGAGATTCGGAGGTGGAGTAAGGCATCGTGCATCTTCTTACCTGCAAGACAACCTTGCGAGTACTCCTTGCTCTTGTCCACTTCTGGGGTTGCTTTATAATTCTGGGATTAAAACGCGCGGTATATAATGTAGAGCCCAACAAAGATTAAACTATTTCTTCCAGCTTCGGCATTCACTTTCTATACACTCACAATACACAATGACTCATGCCATTTACTACCAGTTTACAACGCCACTACAATCGGCACGTCAATGTTAGGCCGAAATAAAAGGAACCACGTGCAATTATAAGCATAAGCTATTTTCGTGAAAGAAATTACCCTATATACAAAGCGCCGCAGCATGACAGGAATGCACCTTTCGGTATCCACCCACTGTTGGTTGTATCGCATCTGCATTGCAATGCTCGACACTGTCTCTACACTGCAATAGCAGCAAGGTTCCGCATATTCCTCTGAGAAATGCGGCCACGCTTAGACAAAACAAGTTGCACAAGGTTATGGCATCACAGCTAACTTTCATCATCAATTACGTTAAGCATTTCTTTGAGATTTCGTTGATTTCGTCAGCATGTCCGTCAACGATCCCGTCCACGATTCCGTTAACAATTCTTTCCTTGACACTGCCAAGGGTTCCGCAGATGAAGTCGCTGATCCGTTCAACGTTTCTGTCAAAGCGCCAGACCTTCGTCAACGATTCCCTCTTCTTTTCCGTCTAAGATATCATAGATGAATTAGCTGACTGAGTCAAATTTTCCGTCCACACTTCCGTCCACGATTGGGTTAACGACTCTTTCATTGACTCCGTCAAGGGTTCCGCAGATGAATTCGCAGATTCCTTCAACGTTTCTGTCAATGCGCTAGTCCATGATTCCGTCAACAATTCTGTATTCGATTCCGTCAAAGGTTTTCTAGATGAGTTAGCTGACTCTGTCAAATTTTCCGTCAACGCTCCCGTCCATGATTCCGTTAACAATTCTTTAATTGACATCGTCAAGGGCTCTGCAGATGAATTTGCTGACCCCTTCAAAGTTTCCGTCAATGCGTCTGTCCAAAGCTCCGTCAACGACTCTTTCTTCGTTTCTGTCAAAGGTCCCATAGATGAATTTGCTGACCCCTTCAAAGTTTCCGTCAATGCGTCTGTCCACAGCTCCGTCAACGATTCTTTCTTCGTTTCTGTCAAAGGTCCCATTGATGAGTTAGTTGACTCAGTCAAATTATCCGTCAACTCTTTGGTCCACGATTGGGTTAACGGCTCTTTCATTGACTCCGTCAAGGGTTCTGCAGATGAATTCGCTGATTCCTTCAACGTTTCTGTCAATGCGCTAGTCCATGATTCCGTCAACAATTCTGTATTCGATTCCGTCAAAGGTTTCCTAGATGAGTTAGCTGACTCTGTCAAATTTTCCGTCAACGCTCCCGTCCATGAATCCGTTAACAATTCTTTAATTGACATCGTCAAGAACTCCATAGATGAATTTTCTGACCCCTTCAAAGTTTCCGTCAATGCGTCTGTCCACAGCTCCGTCAACGATTCTTTCTTCGTTTCCGTCAAAGGTCTCATTGATGGGTTAGTTGACTCAGTCAAATTATCCGTCAACACTCCCGTCCACGATTGCGTTAACGGTTCTTTCATTGACACTGTCAAGGATTCTGCAGATGAATTCACTGATCCCTTCAACGTTTCTGTCAATGCGCCCGTCCATGACTTCGTCAACAATTCCCTATTAGTCAATTCCGTCAATGGTTTCATAGACGAATCAGTTGAATCCGTCAAATATTCCGTCAAAATGTCAGTCCATAATTCCGTCAACGATTCCTTCTTCGATGTCGTCAAAGGCAACGCAGATGACTCAGTTGACTCACTCAACTTTTCCTTTGTCGCCTTAGTCCACACTTCCGTCACTGATTGGTTTATCGTACCTGTCAAAGATCCATTTGATAGTTCCGCCGACAATTCAGTCAACTCTGGCTGCTGGCTGATGTCCTCGGGTACCAATATTGAGGCAATGCTCGTCTCTTCGACGTCACCTGAAGGGGTTCGAGCTGCCGCAGTAGTAGTATGATCCGCCTTTTCCGCGTCGGTCCCGGACGCTTTGCTGACTTCATAACTGTAGAAAAACAGAAAGGGATCCAGCTCACTTTACGCTCTTTGTACGCGCACTGAATAGCCGTTTTACCCCCTGAAATTCACACTGTCGATAGACGCATGACAGCTTTCCCAACGTTATTAGAATTCCAATCTTAAAATAAATTTGTTTTCTCTTTCTGCTACCACCTCAGAAGTCGCTGCTGACGCCTTTTAGAGCAATAGCTGCAAGTCGCGTAGCATGAGTAAAAAGTAAACAGACCAAGAGATTTCCGCAATTATTGTATCCTAGCTATCTTGCAGCAGCCGTAGAAGCCCAGACTCTCTAAATGTGAAGAAAAAAGTGGCCTCACTTAAAGGGGACATGACACCAAGTTTGATTCCATCCGATTCCTGATGTACCAAGCAATTAAAGCTCAAAGTTGCAGCTAAATCGCAGCTGCAGATATTTTTTAAAATTAGTATTTTCATTCCTTCGTGAACAGCTTGCTGATCTTGCACCCGGCGCAGCTGGTGACGACAAAGGCCGATGCCGCGTCGTCTGCTGCGTCTTCTGCGCACGAGCAGCGTCAACCGCACTTACACAAAGCCGCGGCAATGTCGGAAAAACAGCAGTCATGCCGCTTACCGAGGCTACCGCAAACTGAGCTTTTCGTCGATCCCTGTCAGCACATTTAACTTATAGGAATAGCGGCATTTGTGGGCGGAAATGAGGTGCACGTCGGCGCCCGAGTACGAAATGAGCACGAGCTGTCCGCTCGTACAGCGTACACATTGTGCACTAAAACACGTCTCAAAAGCGACACATAAAATGCGTAATGTATAATATGCCATCCGACGGCGCTTTCGTACAATCTTCGGGTACCGCCCGACAGCGCAGCACCGTAGCATACGTATACGGTGCGGCGCACTATACATGGACACCCAATAAATACCCCTGCCGTCCTGCCTTAGCAGCATCGTTTATTCTGCTCGTTGTCAGGCCCAAGTCTGGCCCCAGCTGCATCATGAAATTAGACGACACTATCGCGAGGCTTACAACATCGGATTCCGCAAGCTTACAGCAACGGTGCCCGTGAGCGCGAAGTACGACGGCGCTCTGGCTGTCTTCTTCTCCTTAATCGTCGCTAGGCCTAAATTACTTCGAATTGAAGCTACAGCGGACGGCACTTCGTAATAGATAAGCGAGACGTTTTAGTAAATGGATCACTCGATCATGAAACTTCTTTACTCTCAACCCCCCTGTTTCGTAGTAAAAGCAATGATTATTTTCGGCGACGCTTTAGCAGTGGAGCTAGCGTTGCGTACAAGCCCACGGGTACTGCAGTGGCTGTGAGCAACTCCCACCGCATGGGTTAGAATTTTACAAGAATCACTTTTTTAGTTCCTTTTCTAAGGGTCTATTAAAATTATTGGAAAAAATTGATAGACGATTATACGTTGCTTCCTAATGCGAAATTTCAGCGCAGTTCATCAGCTGTTTCACCTTTTCGATATATTGAGGCAAAGATGTCGAGCAAGACATGTATGTACAATTACAGACAACTATTGTAGTTTTCATAATATTCCTTCAAGAAACACTCCACTAAAAGTTATTGACTGTCATGAACGAAGCTTTGTGGTCGGAGATATAAAGAGAGCAATTAAGTTATCGGGAGGTTGCGAGAGGCAGCACGTGGGCTCATAGGAACATTGTGCGGCGAAGAGATAGCAGCAACTGACTGATGCCGCTGATGCCACTAGCGAGTCAAGGGAACATCTTCGCGTTTTGGCTTGGGATGCACGCACCGTGATACGCTGATAGCGAGCCGGTGCTTCGGCAGCCGGAGAACTCGGAGAAAACCGTCGCCGCCACGCAGGAAGAGGGGGAGGGAGGGCGGGGGGGCAAGAGCGCACGTTGCCCCAGCTACGGTGCTGGTTACGAGGGACAACGTCGATGGCGACGCGAAGCGCAAGAACGAGCGCCAAAGATCTGCGCTCTGAAACAAATTTTAGCATGCTTTTATGACACTGGCGCCAGGGATCCTCCGTATCGCTGGCACGGACGGCTTGCGCGGAAGGCACGGCCACTGCAGTCGGCGCGGCGGTGTTCATATGGCAGTGGGGCAGTGCTGCCTTTGGACGATGGAAGCGGTCGCAGCGAAGGTGTATGCCTGGGCAATAACTAAATCGCGCTTCACTACAGTCTGTGTTCTGTTTTCAGAAACATGCTGAGCACACTTGTTGGTAGTCATGTTAGCAAGCGCGAAAACAGTACAGTGTGTCGGCAGCTTATCGGCGCCGGTACAGCAGCAGACGATGCGGTGGCCGGTGTCGCTCTGCAACGCCACTAAGCATTTCAACATGGCGATCGCTGTCTGTAGAAGGAGCTTCGCGGTGTCAACTCCAGCCATTTATTTCGAAATAAGGAATGCGTCTAGGGCGATCAAATTTTGGAAATAGCATAATAAAGTTCAGTATTATCTGCCAGACTACAAAACTGTAATATATTGGATGACTGTGGCATGACCCCTTTAATACATTTACAGTGGTGGCTATTTTTGTCGAGGCAATGCCCAGGAGTAAAAGGGTCGAGTTAGGTTTATCGGCAAGGAGCATCTTCTACAACTTGACTCAGCGTCCTAGTATTTCCTAACAAGAAACTGGTGATCTCCGCCACCAGCCTAACAGGATTCGAATTCAAGGAATATGAACGCGAAACTTCAAGGGCAGACAGTTTCAAAAGATTGCTCCTTCGGCAAAGTCGACAGTTCCGCCATAGGTAATTTTGATTTTTCAGACTTTTTAATACAAACGCCAATGCCCTCGCGTAATGTTCATGACTGTATTTACACAATTACCGCATTGGCGGCGTCTTTGTCAACACTGTGCACAGATGACAGCCGCTGTTCTATTATTTTTGGCTGGCCCAAAAAGCTTTGGCCTGAATCATGATCCGTTCTTTCACAGCGTCACCAAATGTATACATAACTTGTCGTGTACCACTGTTGCTTAATCCTGCGTTACTATACACTGCAAATGGCTGTCCTTGAAGTTTCGGACAGATTACCACAATCACCGCGGATTCACCTTAAGGTGTACAAGAACATTTGAATGATGAAAGCAACTACAGTGCTTTGCATTTTACGTAAGCGATGATGTGGCTATGGAAGAAGCGTGCTATCAGCTTTTTCATGTGAATTCATAATTTAAGAACCTATAATAGCTACAACCGGTTGATTACATTTGTTGTTCTTATATGAATGAGTCATAACTTTTATAATGGAGGCTTCGAAACAGTGCTATGTGGATATATGACGACTTCAGAGATAAAGCACAGTTAACCAATACAGGGGGCTCTGCCTTCTCTGTGTTATCTACGCTACTCCTTTGGAAAATCACCGAATGATCGGGAGTTCATCCTGGTGCGAACAATGAATTATCGTGCGCTAGTGCGCTTAGACCTAGATTTGCTGGGTGTATCTTGACTAACAACGGCTTTGCTTAGTTCGAACTGGCTTAGCTTAGCTAACGTACCTTATCATATATGCTGCCCGTACCGCCAGGAGCGCCACAGGTGCGAATGTGCCTGTATGGCCTATAGTGCACCCGACTCGGTGTTCAAAATTTCGCTGATTGTTCGATTCCCATTACAAAATAGCTGCCTAGTTGGCAGCTCCTACCAATTTTGTATTGACATGCGTTCTGTTGATGTCACACAACCCCCCCCCCCCCCCCCTCCGACCATTTAGAGCCGCCAATGTGACGTACATGCTAACGACGAGTTGTCAGTGGCATGCTCGTGAGGAGGTCCGAAAAGCACGCAGACAGATTACTGCTTTTCGGTGAAGTGCGAGGCCTACCCTATGAGTCACAATAACCTCATACAAATTTCTCATACTAAATTCATAAAAATCTCATTAATTCTCATATATTTCTCATACGATGGATGAGTTTAGTATGAGATTGTATGAGATTTGTATGAGATTAGTATGTCTAGTATGAGAATTTGTATGAGGTTATTGTGACTCATAGGGTTTTTTCACTAGGGATAGTGCTGCAGCACTAACAAAACTTCCTGCTTACTACAAATGACTGCGATTAAAACGCATCACCAACTGCGCCATGCTGCCGAGGATGTGATTCGGTTGGGGAGAGGGCAAGAAAGGGGTAGAGAAGAATTCTGGCCGCTTACTATAGCTACTGATGATTAAAGGCGTCTTTGTACAGGAACGTATATTCTTCGACTCTGCTCGAACGAGGAAACTGCTTACAGCACGCAATGGCCGCAAGCAGCTTCCTCGTTCCTGCATAATATGTATTTTCATACCACGATCGTTCTGTATATTTCATTTAAAAACGTATGCCTTGGTTGGCGGTCTCGTTAAACGCCGAGGTAAAATATAATGCCGAGGAAGTCGGTGTCATTTTAGGCAAAAATTTTTCTGCAAAGATCGGCTGTTAGGAAAACGGCTGCAGTGTTTTAGTGATCCAGGGACCCGGCTGCTGAGCTCCAGGACAACGAAATCCAGGCTACGGCGTCCGCATTTCCATGGAGGTTAACAAAAAGAGGTCAGTGCGCTTTCAGAAACCTTGGGCGTCGATATTAATCCAGAGATTTCGCCTACTGAGACTGTTTTGTCCTTACCTCCTTTGTTCTTTCTCGCACGGCGTTGTTAAAGTGTCCATCGCGAGGAAGACATTCTCAAATACTTTATGTTTTATTATACTGTGCTTTTATTGTAGAAGGCGTACTGGTAGGAGTCACAGCGGGAGGTATTTCTTTTGCGACTTGTCATTTTTTTGCTGGTTTTCGCCTTTATGAATCTGCACAAAGTGGTGCAAGCGTCTTTTCATTTACCCGTAATGTCAGCTACTTTTTTTTTAAGTGTGGCACTAGCGTCAACTTCCCGTCGCTGGCAAACAAGAAAATAAAGTCTCGAGAGGAGAAAGCACCGTGGGAATAAGGCCATGTCCACAAGTAAGCGTGGTCTGCTATAGTGTGGTCTGATTATAGTGCGGAGGTACAGCCATCGTTAGCTGGTTGTGTTGTATCGGCCAAGTTGTGGCCAATAGAGGATTGATTTAAAGAACGCAGAGCCGTTGCCCGTAGCCTGAGCTAGGCCAGCCAGCGCACCCGAACGCCATTTATGTCCTGCATACTTCTGTAACAGTAGCACTAGGTAGTCGTTTCTAAAAAAGGTTTGCCTATATGCCTTCATTGTGCTGGCAAGATATTTTCAATGCCAACTTCAACATAGGCCGATACCAGCCTAGTGACGCACCTTTCTGACGGCGTTGTATCCTTCGAGGAATTGACACAGGCGTTTTCGATATCCTTTTGTCCGGGTGGGCACTGGCATATATTCTGGACGCAGATCATTGGGTCCCTGCAGGGCGTCAGCTGGTCGCAGGAGCCATGCAGTACTCCAGCTGAGAACATAACACCCAAAACGCAGTTGCACTTTGTGCACTCGACGAAGAACAACGACGTCCTACCTTGTCACACCGATCTGATTGCTGCCTACGAAGAAGTTTTACCCACCCATTTCAATATGTATCCAAGCTACGACAGAAACGTGAGGCGCGTGCACAATCAGCATGAATAACATGGCTTTGTGATCAGCATCAGGGCTGGAAAAAAGAAACTAACGGATGCACAGTGAGAATAGAATTTGCCTCCAGCTCATCTAGAAGTCTGTGAAAGATCAATGTCGTTGGCAACAAGCATGTTTATCAGTGCTTAGCTTGTCTCTACAAACGTTTATTTAATTCATGGGTTACAATTAACCGGACGCGTTTCGCGGTTGGAATAGCTTTACGGATCTGCAGGTGAGAACATTGCTTGGAAAAGGAATGGCAAGCTTTTTTTTTTAAATATTTCAAAGTAAGCACCTATTCAAATTGCAATGCATTCGAAGCTTCTCCGCACAGGTGAGGGAAAGGCAGTTGCATACTACCGGTGGTGAAGATGACAAGGAACAGTGTGATTAAACCCGTACTGACTGCTTCCACGCCCTGTCTTGCTTTGCTCCAAGCCCGAAGCTTGAGATCTACTTCCGTGGCATATGTTCGCTTTTTTCCAACGCCTTTGGGAGCGTTTGTTCCGCATAAAAGCAAGTTTGCTCAACGGAAGGAAGGAGACGTATCTCACTGCAAGCCTCAAAATAAAATTTATTTATAAAACAACTTCGAGTTCAATGCTGTACTTTACGGCCGCTTACTCCTGAACGCTCCCAGCGTTGGTTATATACGTGACAGCAAACAGCTATTATTAAAGAAAAATGAACGACGGCAGCAGGTGCGAAGACTCTGCGAGCTGTTAGGTGCAGCCAATTTTTGTGGCACTAAATGCTTGTAGAAACTCTTCAAAACATGGTATAAATCCTGCCTAAGCCAATGCATACTTTGCACTCCAGCTTTCGCTTCCCTCGAGTTAGAATGGCAGGACAAGGGACAAAGGACGGCTAGAATTGTGATTCCTGTCTCTGACGTCACCCCATAACCTATGCCGTACTCTGCGGTGAAGCTTGAACCAAGTCGTGGTATAAAAAGGGGATTAAGAAAGTTTTTGAAAACTTGGAGGAAAAAATAACTTTGCATGGTTCGTGTGACTATCGCTGCACCTTTAAACCTCGCCGAACTTTTAACAAATTATGGAAATCACATATTAATTACATCCTATAAATGATAAAGTAATGTCTATTTCAAATCCTTCACAGTCTACAGTTACTCCACACTATTTTCTTGTGATCCTTACTAATGAGCCTTTACTTGGTATAATCCACTCTCAGCGTATCACAGCCGCCAAAGCCCACTCTTACTATTTGCAGTCTATGTAATCCAGCTTAATCCACCGAAATCCACTCATTGGAACTTAAATCATGGCAATCCAGTTTTAGTCCAACGTAATTCGCTTAAATTTCCTGCAGTTCATAAAAAAGTATTCTTAATGTATCGCAATCTTACTTATTTTGCGTTTGCGTAAACCGGTTCATCCTTAATCTAATGTTATTCACGATTATTCTCCTTTAATCTGAAGTTAGTGACGTTATTTGATCTTAAACTAACATAACCACACTTCGCTTAGGCCATTAAACTTTTTTGAATTGGGTGCTGGTTGCTTATTGGTGTCCGAAGTGGTGAAGTTGCAGTCCTGATTCAGGAATCTGAGATTTTACTGGCACTCAACACTCAACAAAAAACAACGCTGGCTATTCTTCCTGATGAGCCTTATAAAGAATTTCTCTTATCAGAAAATTTTCAAGCCTCCAAGCACATCACTATCAAAGAGCAGTCTTGCCAGCAAGCTTCTTGGTGCAAGTACGCTGCCAGTTTTCTCCGGCTACAACCTCATCATGAGGTGCCGCCCGAGCTATAGTCTACTATAGTCGCATACAGCTTTAAATAGTTATG
This sequence comes from Amblyomma maculatum, assembly GCF_055883805.1. Lineage (NCBI taxonomy): Eukaryota > Metazoa > Arthropoda > Arachnida > Ixodida > Ixodidae > Amblyomma > Amblyomma maculatum. Next base: position 12,668,887 of record NC_139352.1, read on the forward strand.
CACAGGAAGCTACAATACCAAAGCGACGGCTGGAAATGTGAACCAGAAACCAAGATGTATATTGTAGACGTGATTGTAAACTTGTGAGTGATAAGGACAACTTGATGTTAGTCACGCTGGAATGGCGGCTGTAATCATGGGAAATAAAACGTGCTGCACGGTTTTGAATAGCTTCTAAAAATTTGATTACATACTCTTGATGTAGTGACCAGATGGCAGATGCATATTCTAGTTGAGGGCGAACGAAAGTTAGAAATGCGAGCTTGCGCGTAGAAATGGGTGTGCTATGTAGATTTCGGTTTAGATAACCGAGCGTGTGCGATGCTTTGGCGGTTATATTAAGAAGATGTGCGAGTTAGTGAAATCCTGTTGAGTGAATAATCGTAGGTGGAGAGCGAATGCTTCCGACTGACTATCATTATTTTGCATTTTTCCGTGTTAAGTGTCATTTGCCAAGATCTGCACCAGCTAGTTACGTAGTCCAGGTCCTCCTGTAGGATGACATGGTCAGTGAGAGAAAGTATTCTACGATAAATTATACGGTCATCTACGAACAGTCAAACTGATGATCTTATGTGAAATGGGAGGTCATTAATGTATATTAGAAATAATAAAGGACCGAGGACGCTATCTTTCTGGGGAACACCAGTATTTTGAAAAACCCTTTGGAACATCTCTTGGAGTTTTCACAGCCAGAGAACGCTTTTTGAAGATTTTTATACACTAGTTGAGTGTAATAAGATTGTTTGTATTGTTGTTGTTTTTTCTGGCCTTAAATGCAAGCAGGAGTCATGGGCCTCCGTCCTGGGAGTAGCCCTTCATATAGCACAGACCACCTATACTTCCCCGGCCCTTCATAAGCATTTATTGAGGGTCTTTCATGCTCTATAAAAGAAAGGGAGAGGTGAAAAAGAAAGGCCTCTTACGTTGGGACGATGTGTTGACGCCGCGTATAGTTGCGCTGGCGTCTGTAGTGCCTGCGTAGGATTGGAAGGCACTATGCTTAAATCCTGCGGGTCACGCGATATCGCGATATACTCATTTCGTGTTTACCTTTGCTCTTTATTAATTTATTATTGCCGTTGCCAAAATAGTGTTTACGGCAGACTCGCTCGCTACTTCTGAGAATGTGCACATCTGTAAGACTGCCTAGACAGTAACCAAACTCCATGAAGAGAAATTTTGTGATCATGCTCTGGCTACGAGTTCTTTCTTTCAAATTAACTGAACTCGGCTGTAACATGAGTAGAGCATTTATAAGCTACCCGGCGAATGCGATATATCTTTTTGTCGAAGCTGCATTATATATATATATATATATATATATATATATATATATATATATATATATATATATATATATATATATATATATATATATATATATATACACGGGGCAGGCGACGGATATAAGTTGTTTTATTTGTTTTACAAATTAATGAGGTAGATATGACAGTTTGCTTAAGTATTAATACTGATTTTAGTACGTAAATGATATTTGCGAAGTTATGTAGCACATTAACAACACTCCCATCCGATTATTTCCGGTATTAAATATCCTCACATGCAACTTTTTTTTTCCAGCTCCAAACAAAGCCTGCGGAATCAATAAAAAAACAACTTGGTTCTCGCATTCGCGCGCCTTGATCGTGCAACTCTCAACGCGTCCATACGTGCAGAGGCGTGGGTTCCGTTTTAGCATGTGGCTGTATATATCTAATTTTCGCTTATGCCGACGAATAAATTATTTTTTCACGTTGATTACCACACACACAAAAAAAAATAAGCCACCTGCCTTCCTTTGCGTCATTGGCTTTTTCCGACCTTCGTACGCTGTCTCCCGAAATAACACACGAAAAAAAGATAATACGCCTCGCTTCACTCCTGCCTTAAGAACGCGTCTACGCGACCGCGTGAAGATGTCTGACTCAGGATCTTGGACTTACATTGTGTTACATTCCAGCGCACGAAAAACATACAGAAGGTTGTCTCATCTACCTTCATCCGTGTGGGTGTTTCCGGAATAGTGCCTCCCAATGGTACCAGAAACCAACTAGCCCAGCTTTCTACGCTGAGCGGTATCCAAGAGTTTACGGCGCGATTCCCATCCCTTGCCGAGCTTATAGCTGAATAGGAGCGTTCCGCGTAACTCTGAGCTTTGCGGAAGGCGGCTGTTGCTGCCTTCTTCGCCAGGACGCAGCGTCAGAAAAATTGGTTGGTTTTCTTCCACTAAAGCTCTCTATAGTTTCTCGGGAGAGATCACCAAGCACTCACCCTTTTTGTCCGCAGTGGTCAGCAGCACTGTAAAAAGCAACACAACACTGACGTCACTAATCTGCTGGCTGCAAGCAACCAGCTTCCTTTCATGCGGTATATTTCCCCTGTATGAAAGAATGATAATACAGTTTAGGGCAACGGTGACGTTCGCTCTTCGGACCATATTTCCTTATATATATATATATATATATATATATATATATATATATATATATATATATATATATATATATATATATATATATATATATATATATATATAGTTTGCTTGTGACTAATCGGCCAAGGAAATTCAAACAGGATGTTACACAACTTTTCCGCTTATCTATTTTATTCTAACAGTTTCGGACGGTGGACCGTCCTTCGTCAGGGTAGCGCTCGCGCTCGGCCCGCCAGCAATTCATTAAACGTCATCTCACGGTCATCGAACATCTCTCTGTTTCTTGATCTCCCGTTTTCATCGGCTTGCCGCTCCGTAACATTTGGTTGGAAGTGCAGCGTACGTCATCCCAATCCTCGCCTTGGAGTATCGACGCCATCCGTACACCGCAACCATCGACTGAGAGCCCTGGGATATCGCCGCGCAGCTTCGCCCTAGTCCTTCCTGTCCAGACCCGACCAGCCGCAACTACCATCGCCCAGCCCTCAGCACGGATCTGAAGACAAGGTGCACACACTAACTGACAAGAGACCAGATCAGAGCAAAGACCCGACGGACCCGAAGAACCGAAAGACACGAACACGCAACCCCCGCCCCGCCCAGATGCCCGACGCGACCTCGAGCCATCGGTTCCATGGATGCTTTGGTGGCGGATGGTTGAAGAGCTCCAGGGGAAGTGAATCACCCAAGCATCATCGTGATCATCGTCATCGTGGCGGCAAGCGCATCATTCTCTTCTATATTTTCTTGAACATCATCATCGTCACGCCACCAACAACATCAATTAACCGATCAGGACGATCGCTCGGTGGCCTCGGGAAGTGTTGCGAAGAAGATCGGTAGTGATGCGAGAGAAGACCTCGCGCTAGGCCATCCATTAAACCATCGTTCATCCTGCCGCAATGTTGTGCTGTCTTCTTACTTGTCACCACGTAACGTTTGGTTGGAGGTGCTGGGTATGTCATCATCACCCCTCATCTTGGCCCGGAACTTCGGCGTCCTGGACTTCTTGCGCCATCGGCAGAAGGTTAGGAGGCATCGCATAGCTGGTTCCCAGTGGTCCCCAGCCTGCTTGACCCAGCAAGACCTTGCCGTTCCTCCGCCCCGTTCCTCCCGTCCTGACCATAAGGCACGACGGAGAGACTAACCCGAGACGCCACACATGACCACAAGACAACGAGTGAACCGAACGACCATATATCGCCCGACTGACCAGATGTGCCGAACATGGATCCCATGACCCAAGACACCACTACACTTGAAGACATCCTCCCGTGCCCATGCCATGCGGTGCATGCATTGGCCTCCGCCATGGGGTCTTAGCGACCTGTGGCCTGAAGGCGCCTTGGGCCAAGCTTCATCGCGAATCATCTTGCCGGCAAGTCATTCACTTCTTCCTTCTACCTCTTCTTCTTCAGCCATTCAGACACGCTCATTGTCATGCCATGGACTCATAAACATCAGCAAACTTCCTCGTCCACGATCGGGACGATCGCTCGGGCTCCGGGTAAAGTATCGGACGAGGAAGGAGGAAGAAGCGGGCAGTGGCGTGGGCAGAAGAGCTCACGCTAGGCCCGCCAACAATCCATTAAACGTCATTTCACGTTCATCGAACATTCTTTCTGTTCCCTGTTCGCCTGTTTTCATCGGCTTGCCGCTCTGTAACAATATATTTATAATACAAGGGCTGTATATTGTTACGTGGCAGGAGGCGTACACAACACGTAAACACTGATACATTCACACGTACATTGAGATCCGTTGTCCACGTAATAACCTGAGGCATCGGAAAAGATGTCATCGGGATGAGCCATACCATGAATGTAGAGGCATGGGGCTTCGGGAGTCGCCGGGTTGAGTCATGGTGGCAGTGCTGATGTAGCGACTGTTGCGAAGCTCCATGGTGCAATAAACCAGGACGCAGAGGTCGGGAAAGTCCGCACCTCCACCAAAATGTTACGTGGCGTGCACAATATGTAAAACACTGATGCACTCACACCGAACACGAGACAAGCACAGGGCGCACCGCACGTCAAAATACCGACCGCTGCTAAGAATTTGGGCCTCGAGCACGCGCCATGCGCACGCACTTCGGCTGCCTCATCTTCAATCCGTCAGGCCCGTAGCAAATATTTTTGAAAAATTGTGCACTGAAAAATAAAGGAAACGTTCTGTGACAACAGGGGATATTTATAGGTAGCGTTTAGATGGAGAGAGGGGGAAGGGAAGGCTTTTCTGCCATTGGCGCCCTGCATTCTTGACATTCCTAAATCGAAAAAAAAAAAAAAGAGGCCGTCCCAATTTGACAGAGCGAAATTACTCGCTTGAAATTAAGTGCTGGCTGCCCTCCTAACGTCTCGAGACCGAGCGCAGAAAGCTTCACTTTTTCAGCTTTTTCAGCTGCCTTCCCATTACTCAGAATAAAAATAGCAGTGATATAACTTTCATATTTTTCGGTTTCGACAGCCAGATGATTGATACTGCGAACAAGATGAGTTTGGGTCACATGGAGCATACAAATGATTGAGTATTCACTATTTCTTTACTTCAGCTTGTTCACATTCTTACATCAGCCTCCCCACAGAGCATAAATGACAACTGAACGGCAAGCAGATATATTGCCACGGATAAGGCCACCGACGAGAGTGAAGTTCCTGTTCGTGGCGCGCTCAATCTGACAATTCCTCTTCCTCACTTCTGTTCTTTCTGCCCAGGACCGCTTAGCTCTGAACTAGGTGACATCTTTGGTGGAGTCGCGTGGTATATCTTCGCACCGCGGAGCTTTACAGTAGTCGTCAGGTCGAAATCACCAGCATGACCAAACCTGGAGCGTCACGGAGCAACAATATCGTTCCTTTTGTGGAAATGGCCTTGTCTCACAATTCTGACCCTTATTCCGGCACAGGCGACGCAGATGTCGATGACTGCTGAGCTTTTGTGAAGACGTGAACGCCTACGAAGGTGGGATCGTACACTTATGCTTTCCAACGTAATCTGAAACCACCATGAACAGATAAATGTAAACCCACGATGAACAGCTTACAAGTTGGGACGCCTGCAAAGAGAGGCTGCGAGCACTTTGTAGGAGACCTAGTAATCGGGAGCTCACCGAAAAAAAAAAAAAAGCCAGCTGGCGTGTCGCACCCAATCTTTGACACAGAGTTCTGTGGCCTACATTTTAGACGTCCTCTTACTTCCAAAAGCGGCGCGGCTATGCGGCGTAAGCTACAAACCGGAGTATTCCCAAACCCCTAGATATATAGCAACTGGAATCAGGAAAATTTCAGTCCCAGGTAGAAACGTTGCGAGAGCATAGCGGACATGGTCCACATAATATAGAAGTGTCCTAGATTTGGAGAACCTGAAAGAACAGCTGAGTCCTGGGAGGCACTACTTCTCAAACAGGACGAAAGGTGATGTCTAAGCTAAGACGAGGAATAACCAGCTCCGGAGCCTAGTGCCAACCTTTTCTTCTTTGTCCAGCGCCATGTAAGCCACGCGCGAGGGGCGTGGCTTGATGGCTCATGTGGTGCAATTTGTCAAATATGGCGCTTACAGACGCCACTTTGCTAATGCACCCCGTTCGTGATGCTCCCCTGCATCTTGTCACTAGTACTGGTTATTCCTCGTCTTGGCTCCAACAAGGACAACGTGAAGCCATTCGTCTCGTCCTGGCCGCTGTTGAGATACAGGAGTTCCCGATTGACGGCTGGGGGGTGTGGGGGAGGAGGAGGACATGGCTGAGACTGAGCTGCGCCTCGGATCCTCGCCATCGTTTTCACGGGTGCAAATAAATCTCTTATCTCTATCTCCCTTTCCCTTTAAATTATTTCAGCGCAAGAGTAAAGTTTCGCATGCCGAAATATGTTTACTATGTCTTGCGCATAATTACAAAAAATATTACCCTCACGAAATTTGTAATAACCCTAAAAGTTTTATTATTCGTCATTTAAGATATTTTGTGCTAAAGGAACAATTTTCTTGTAATTTTCGATTTACAGGGGAAACGTTTGCTTGATTATTTTTCAAATATGATTGTAACTCGTGCACGGTGAGCCACAATGTAGTAAAAAAATAACTGTCCTTCATTTCAGTTTTACGAAGCGACAGACAAAACGTTATCTGTGAATTAAATCGACTCGTAATCGAACTACGCCTATCTGTTTTGAGGATTGGCATCACTTGCCCTACTTAGGAAATTCTAGAGCATTTTCAGCTAGAAATTGGAGGTGGAGCAGCTTTCGAGGTTGGCAACACTGACTGTTGCGTCACTCACTGTAATGGAAGCCGATGAAGCCGCCGATGTAAACCAGAAGTCCGGTGACGGCCATCCACATCACGAAAAGCTGCCAGAATTCGAAGATGGATATTTTCTTGTTGAAGAACCTGAGAGGAACGAACACAGAAAAACTAAATAAATGTGGCCTTCTTTTGTGACTGACTTTAGGCATAGTGCGAGCTGAATTGCTCTGCCAGGCGAATATAAGAATTAAGGCTAGCCTGACGAAGATATGACGTCCCCTCTCTCAGGCCATTGTGCGCTTCAACCTCGCAAGCTTGCCTGAATTTGAATGCGATGATATGACAAAGTTTATAGTATTAGCGTTGTGAGCCCAAGAGGTTAGATTTATTTGATAGATAGACACTGTTGCAGAAACTGCAAAGAGTAGTGGCAGTGAGCCATCCAAAAAGGCAACGCTGTTTCGCTTCTGCAAGACGCTGCCTCAATGAACCAGGAGACTCAATGTTCAGAGCCCATAACTTGCTTTTGCACGTGGCTTTTGCAGGTCACGTGGCTGACTTTAAGCTCTTTAGACTGATCAGGGTCATTCGGACATGGCCTTCAATGCCGACGGCGACGATGCCGCTATTCTTGCGACCAGGGCCCCTAAGCTGCCGCGTGATGTGGGGAAGTGAAGCACCCTCTGCTATAATAAAGGAATGAAAAATGCCGCGGCAGACATGTTTTTGTCTTACAATCCTCATACCCCTATGAGTTCGGATTTTTTTGACAACACATTTTTCGACTTTCTAGTACTTGAGAACCAGTTGAGAAAAAAATTCCTGTGGTTTAACTCTGCTACACACAGACGAACGGAAAGCTTTGTTAGTCTTGATTACTTTAATTGTTACTCATCAACATCGTCCCTACCGCTGCTATCATTACCACTAACTCAGTGCGCCGTCATTGCCATCGATACTAACATCAATATCATTATTTCTAAATTCAGCATCATTATCATCGCCACTATTATGATTATCGCTGTCATCGCTGCTATCGTCCCCATGCTAGACAGGGAGAATTACGATCTGTTATCACGAGCTCGACATAGTGTAGGGGTTTGCGTGCTCGACTGGGGTTGGAGGGATAAGGGTTAGATTCCGAGTAGACACAGTAGGCTCTGCTTATAGCCCCACATCCAGTTAAAGGCCTAAGGCGGTGCGACACCGTATGGGTGGCGCATGGTCCTTGCTTGTAGCCACACTTTGTCATATGGCGCATTGAAGGCTGGACGTTAGCCATCGCTGACTTTAGTCCGATATGGGATAGTGAAGCTTTCGCTTCAAAACCCTTCATTCAGTGATATTAACGTTAGAAAGATGTCCCATGTACTGGACGCTGGGACATATTTATTGCACTAGGTGCCGCAGGTAACATTTTTGCTACTTAAAGAGCAACAAATACGTCAACTATGAAGCAGCATTGCTCCAAAAATCGCAAGAACAGTTTTGCTTGACCTGAGACAAAAACAAAAAATAAACAAGTTTCTTCTCCAGTACTAAAATCGATCCTTGGCCTTGCAAAAACATCGTTGCTCGTCGTTGAAAATGTCGATCTTACGGTCACCCCTGGTGTCTACTTGTTGGCTTCAAAACAAAGACCTTACATGGATGTCGAGCACTGAACTCGTGATTTCGCCTTACATCCACATAACTGGTACCTAGAGATGTTCACTATGACTTACGTCTCTGGATCATCTTCTTGATTGAAACGAACATCAGGGCCAGGGGCCTTGGACCAGGCTCAATGGCGGTGTGCAAACACAGGATTTGCATCCGTAGAGAGCCTTTCACCCCGTTTTGTTTTTTTTTTTTCAAACCTTCTGATAAGAGCTTATGCGAGCTGCATCCTAATGTCTAGGAGGTGAAGTACTTGGCTCTTTGTGCAGCCAGCCTGTTTGCAGTCACCCCTGTAGTTTAATCAGCTGTTCACCAAGGCAATTTCAGTGAAATTAAGAATCATTTTTACAGACATTTTTTTTCTCATCATTATTCTCTCGTAAATTTTTCTCATCATTTCGCTTCAGAATCTGTGTAAGTTTCTGCACAGAGTTATCTCTCCTCTCGTCTGCACGAGCTCTACCCACTTACGCAACACTCATCACTTCATCGAAAAGGTTAAAAAACCTTGAAATGAACACCGGGGAAATCACGGTTTCACTCGACATCAAGCCACTCTTCACAAACGTGCCGATTGACCTTGCCATGGAAGTATGCACCGCCGCCCTTGACCCAGACTCATCACTGCCGGAAAGAACTCCGATAGATGTGCGTGACCTGACCCGCCTTCTCAAATTCTGCCTGACAAACACGTACTTCACTTTTGAGGATGTCCCGTTTAGGCATATCCACGGAGCCGCCATGGGTGCATCGATTTCTGTGACAGTCGCTAACTTGACCATGGAAGAAATCGAAGGCCGCGCTCTTGCGTCCTTCACGCCTGCCCCAAAATTGTTCCTGAGGTACGTGGACGATTGCTTTTGTATCCAGAAGAAGGAAGCACTACATGACTTTACTGGTCACCTTACCGGTTTGGAGCCTAGCATACAGTTCACCCTTGATGAGGAAATCAACGGCCGCCTCCCGTTCTTAGACATACTCGTTTCCAGACAGTCCTCACGTCTACATTTTACCGTCTACAGGAAATCCACGCACACCGACCGCTATCACTATTCTAAGTCCGTTCACCCTGATTGCCAGAAATGTTCTGTGGTGTCATCGCTCCTCCGACGAAAAGGAATGTGTTCCAGAGGAGTAGACCGGATTGCTGAAGATGTGCGTGTACGGCATGACTTCGATCTCCACCTGTGGCTATCCTGCACACGTCACGGACTTTGTACAGCGCCAAATGGAACGTCCCAGGCTGCAAGGTAATCCCGCTACCCAGAAACGAGCCGCGATTCCCTTTGCTCCTGGCATCAGCGAACCTTTAGCGCACACATTACGGTCCTATACGAAGTAAAGACCGCGCATGCTCCAGCTCGAAAACTACAGAGTCAGCTTGTGCATGTCAAAGACAAGCTGAAAAAGGGAAACTTTTCAGGTGTTGTGTACTCGATACCATATGCGGACTGCCCGTCTGTGTACGTCGACGAGTCGGGCGACTTTGAGAGAAGATTACGTGATCACCAGAGTGACGTCAGAAACAGGCGCGTAGATCAAAATGCGCTTGCTGAACACTCAGTGACCGCCGCTCACAGCATAAACTAGGCAGAGGTACGTGCAATCGCAAAAGAAAGGGAAAAGAAATAACGCAGGTTTACAAAAGGTTTACGCGTTTTTCAAGTTTTGAAACACTTTTCAGACAATGTTTGGGCCTTAAGAAGTTGCTGTAGGACAACTGTGAATCATGTTCCTGAGGAGGCACTCCGAGTTTCGGTTTGAAAGTTCTTTTCCCGTTGTCTCTTCAGCTTCAAGTTTCAAGATCAATGCATTCAAAATAAGAAGCTGTTCGTAACAAAGAGGCGCTTGCGCTCTCATGCATTTCGATGGAACTTTCGTTGTATGGAAGGCCAAATTTCCAAAACAATTCGGCATATCGTCTCACGCACGTGTGAGCAAACGCGCCGCATTGAACTTACATTTGGAAATTTCATGGCAAGTTTTTCTTTACCAGAACTATGGACAGCACGGCTGGTTGGTTGGTTTGTGGGGTTTAACGTCCCAAAGCAACTCAGGCTATGAGAGACGCCGTAGTGGAGGACTCCGGAAATTTCGACTACCTGGGGTTCTTTAATGTGCACTGACATCGCACAGCACACGGACGCCTTGCTTTTCGCCTCCATGGACAGCACGGCGTGCGAACGAAAACATCCCGAGAGAAATGACACCAAGCGAACTGAACATTTTATTTTTATTCGCCGATTTTCTTGCGAGAACAGCTGGACTGGTTCAGCGCCACGGGTTTACCACCGTCAGTTAGACACGCTGCTCTGCTCACAGCATTCTCAACCGTAATTTATAAAAGAATATAGGGCAGACAAAGTGAACATTAAACACACACGCGATCACTCTGTCGTTTACTGTACGGAGCGCTGCCCGTCCAGGATAAGCAGGCAGAGGGTGAGATGCGTGTGCATGGCGCGTGTTCTCGACGGACGAAATGCACGCGAAGCGCGTAACAAATCACAGGGCTAGCTGGCCCTAAGATAACACACAACAATCTTGACTCCTATAAGAGGTTAAAAAAAACTCTGGACACGACGATTTTGCCGTTGTTTACAGCAGCTACTCTACTGCAGCCGTCAGTTTGCTGCGCGCCGCCATCTTCCAACGATACGTTGCCAGCAGTTGCCAGGTTCAAACTTTGTTCATTGGCCAGGCTTAGCAAGCAAAAGCCATCTGGCTATCATCAAACAGTTTGATTATGGCGGCAATCACGCGGTCGCCGCTCGAATGCATTGGTTGAACGGGCAGCTTTCCTTCTAGAGTTTGCCGTACGGCGGTATTTGCCGTAAGGCGAGGCTAAAACACTATTTTCACAATACCGGGTCTGGCTGAAAAGGCGAGTCCCGATGCAAGTGTCTCCGATGTTGCTCGGGTATAGAGGTGCGAAACAGCACGGGCGATGGTATAAAGGGTGTAGCGTATTTTGCAAGTCTTCAAGAGGTATCATTCTTCAACAGAGAAGGCGGGTATTATCCATTTTCAGTTACACAAAAATGACGCTTCGCGCGCAGTTTTTCTGCAGTCGCTCAAAGTAGTATTTAAATATATTTTACAGCATTTATAGTTTCTCTTCCAGATTTTCCAATAATTAAGTTATATTTATTTTCCAACTGTATTGATATTTTGAAAATTCAGTCCACTACAGTACTCGTATTGATTTAATTTGCACAGTTGAAAGAGCGAGCGAATGTGCTTACGGTGTGTGCTGGAGTTCCTGGTTGTGCCTCTTGTCCCGCGGTTCGTCCCAGGTATTCGAGTAGTACCTGTCGGGAGCACCATAGCGTTCTCCCGGAATCCATGTAGCGCCTGCGCCGGCAGCCAGCGGAGCGCCACCCCCGGAAGCGAAGCCGCCGTGACTGGCTGGTGCAGTTTGTGGATATCCATGCTGAGGCAGCTTTGGTCTGTACGTGTACGATGACCCCCGCTGTTGAGCCACGCCCCTAGAATGAGCATCGTAGACGGGTGCCGAAAACTGCCTCGCCCGGGGATAGTCCGCCATAAGCTTCTTCTGAGTAACGCGTGAGCACGTGCACCGACACTACCTTGCCCCGCTTCTTCGTCTTGGCCTCTTTGAAACATGACACATAAAAAAGAAATTATCACAGGCGATTTGCCTCGTTTTTCTTCCGGAATCGTTTTTATGCTCAAAACTGATCTCAACAAGCTGACCTAAACTTGGCAGCTAAAGCTGAACGAAATTCAGCAGCGCTGTACAAGGAAAATGCATGTATATAAATGCACAGAATACTTAAATACCACGAATCAGAGCGCTAGCTGGCCGCGTGTGCAAGAATCAGCGTAGCGTGCGTCATGGTCGCATTGCGTAATAACCTTGATGCCGCTGAACCTCTGCCGCTCATCCCGTAGCTGAGGTTTTCCATTACCGGAAATGTTTCGCTCTTTAAGCGGACGCGGCTCAGGAGACCAGCTATTAGGCTGCGTCGCCCTCCAGGTGTCCCTCTCATCGGCACTGCGTTCGGCGCCACCAGTGGCCAATTCGTGTCCCCGTTGTAGTGGCCGCCCGTCTTAGCAGATGATCCAATGCGGATATGGCACCATATGCTCCGCTGCCTGAAGCAGTGGAGTTTCGACTGATCGTTTTGAAAGGACCATTCAAACCTTCGAGTCGAGCATGGTGTAAGAATGGATGTCGCTTGCAACCATGGAGCCGCTTCACTGTAAAGGAAACCCTCGAGGCGCTTTCTAGAATTGGTCTCGTTCGGAACGAAGGTTGTCGATCTTTACTGTTACCACAATGTGATGCCGGTTGTGGAGCCTGATTATGCTCACGTCTGTGGGGCAGCTGCATTATTAGTTAGTTCTCTGCGGCTTGCATTCGCAAAACTAGAAGACAGAGAATCGTTTGAAGGGCCTGCGACTGTTACTTTTCGACCAAAATGGTCAGACAGCTTCTGCGGCTCACGATTGTGAATGCCCCTTACTGCTATAAGACACCAAATTTTGACGGAAGTTTTCGTCGTGTTAATCATATGTAAGATATTCCTATACATAGATTATCGCGTGGCTTTTACCCACAACCGCTAAATAATCTATAATTATGTTTTCTTTTCTCACCAGTTTCGGTTTCAGATTGATCAGCAGGGATGGCTGTGCCGCCACAAGCAAGTCTATAAATCGTGTGCGGCATAAAAAAAAAAAAAAAATGGCAGTGGCTTAGCTCTGCTATGCCAAGATATACGTAGCGTGAGCTTGCTCTCCCTTTGTCTCTCTCTCTCTCTCGCTAGACACACCCCGGTAGAACGCTTAAGCTACGTCTTTAACACGCCGGACCCACATATAACAATGTAGTAATTTCTCGAAAAACCAGTGTTACGCCATTATTGGTGCCAATTTCTGCCGGCATTGGACCGGAGTTGGTGCGATGTTGGCGTGCTAGCTGCCTGGATATGTACAAAGATTCCCATATTGCTCATGCTGAATAGGCGAGGTTCCATGGGTAAGAGTTGTGGGCGATTCCTCTACCCGAGGCAGACGCAATAAGACACACGCAGCGGGCCGTAAAGCAAACATCTTTATCTCACTCAGGAGCAGGCAGGTCCGTCAGGCAGATCGGGGAGTCAGGGGGTCGTGCCTTGTCAGGTCGGGAGAGCAGCCAGGAAGCGGTGAGAGTGAAGAGGAAGCGAGACACAGCGCGCCTAGTTTTATGGGGTCCGAGCGGGGACCGGTTTCCCCAACGGCGGGAGAGGAGAGGGGCAGTGGTGCCAAAAAGCCCCGAAACACTGTAGCATTCAAGATAAAGTTTCTCGGTAAACCAAGATGTTTTAAGATATAGCCTCAGATTCAGCAGCAAGGCAGATCTTTGACGAATTGCACTGTAGAAATTGTGTCATCCAGTTATTTGTACACTAGCACACACAAATGCAATGTGTATAGGTACTTAAATACTTCAGCTGCCCGCCTGCATTGCCGTTCAAATATTTTGCTCTTAGCCTCTCGTATCTCGAAGGACGCCCAGCTCATGTCTCGCTGTACTGTTTCGTTTGTAGTTTTGCCGTGGCTCCAAGTGCTAACCTTCCCCCAGATCTCTGATTTATTTCTAATCCCAAATGAACTTCTGCCCTTAAACACAAAACCGCGTTCCCGACGGTAAGCCCTGGTACCATTATTCTTTTCCAAATACCTTTAAGTACTTCATATCTGTTGTACCCCTATAATTCCCCGTGCTTAATTACCGCGGCAGCCCTTCGCCCCTTCGCCCTTGGCGGCCTGTTCATGTTTTTCCATATGTATATCTGTCCTTCATTTATCCATACCTGAGATATTTATATTCTGCCAGCCTTGGTATCCCTTGTATTGTAAGATTTTTATCAGTGTAATCGTTGAATACCATCAGACCCGACCTAAATGCGTAGAAGGTAAAGCCGACTGCATCACTCAGGGGCTGAGTTAAGCGCTGCCTCGCGAGGAGACCAGACAGCCTCTGCGAACCGAAATGCAGAAACGCGTGTGAGGGATATTATATATATTACAACCAGAAAAGCCTTCGGCTACGGCGTCCGTCACAGCTCGGGAGTAGTCTCTGGACGTCCAAGCAACCACAACATTGACAAATCCTTGCTAAACCTTCTTTCCCTGCTAGATTATAGTTCATTCTAACTATAGTCCTGTATGTTGCGCTTTCCTGTAGTTTCGACGATGTAAAAAATGAAAAAAAAAAAAAAAAAAACGAACGCATATAATAAATTGACAACAACGTAAATTTTTCTGAGCTTCATGCTAAGCTACTTGGTAATATGCAAGACTGGAATAAAAATGCAACCTTTAAAACTGCTTCCGTCAGACGAATGCGCCGGGGAAAACCCGCGTCGTCTGCTCGAGCGTCTTTCGTCGGCGCAGCGCGCTCCGCGCACCCGAGCTGGCGCGCGACACGCCATTGGCTGAAGTTGCAAAGCGAAAAAAAAGAAGAAAAAAATTGACGTCAGACCACGTGTTAATTTTGCGCGTACGCTACTTCCGCTAATTTTGCGCGGCACTTTCTTTTTTAAGTGTTGCATTGCCCCGCCGGGGTGGTACAGTGGTAAGACGCCCGACTACTGTCCGGAATACCCGGGTTCGAACCTGACCTCGGCGGCTGCGTTTCGATGGAGGCGAAACGAAGAGGCGTCCGTGTGCTGTGCGATGTCAGCGCACGTTAAAGATCCCCAGGTGGTCGAAATTACTTCGTAGCCCTCCACTGCGGCTCCTCTTTCTCTCTTTCCACTTTAACTCCCACCTCCCTTCCCTTACGGCGCGGTTCAGGTGTCCACAGACACAAGCGTGACAGATACTGCGCCTTTCCCTTCCTGTGAACCAATTATTATTATTAAGTGTTGCAATAATTGCTGCGTATTTCGTGCTTTGTACAAACAATTCCATCAGCTAAGGTTTTATCGAGCGTCTAATCGAAGTCGTCTAGTGCGAGTAGCACCGAAACCACTCAGATGCGGCATTGGCGCCGAGTTGCAGAAATCATCGGTGCACCAGGTGGGGAGTTTTCTAAACAAATTAGTTTCATTGAGTTGGTTTCATTGACTATACTAACTGCTCTCCTAACTGCTTTCCGTACGTAGACTGGAGGTTTAGGAAGCGAAAGCGCTCTCGTTGTGTGTCATGGACGGGGTCATAGATGTCGTCGAGTGATCGTTATTGTTTGCTTGAAAATGCACGCCACCGCGCCCAGTGAATTAAGGCATGCATGCAGAACTAGAATGATACTGTATGACAGAAATACGATGGAGGCCTTCATCTTGTAGCAGGTTTAACTTCATGCGCTCTTCGGAAAAACACACGAGACACGGCGTGGCAGATCGCGACGGCCACGCGGAGAGTGGGGCTGGAGTCGAAGACATGCAAGAAGAGGATACATTACAAACGATTATGCTTCCTGCTGGACATGAGCAGTAGACCGCAAGCCAATATTCTCATGACACATGCAATAAGCACACTGGAGGCGCAGTTTCGAGTTGTGAAAGTTTCCTTTGCCGCGTGGTTGCCATTGCACGCAGTTTCCTCCATCCATTGCCGCGCGGATATGAAATCGCAAGCCTCGCACTGAAGTAGGCCGTGCGTGCATGTGCAGCAGGATCCACTAGCTTGTGTTTGCGACGCCGTTTATTTGTTCGCTCTGCGCTGACGGAGTCACCGTCGATCCACTTGACGCATATGCCCCTATCGCATGCGCGGCGCACTAGCTATTTCAAGTGGCGTGCCGCATTTTACTTTGTGGAGTGAATATGATCGCTTCGGCGATCGCGGACAACTTTGGCCTGCGAGAACTGACGTTTTGTGCGCTCTTCTTGGCCACGCTTCTTTACGTGTGAGTCTGTGCCATCATATTTAAGTGATAAAAGATATAATTCTCAATCGAACTCCGGTTGCTGCTTTTTTGCTGCATAAGCGCGGAAGCCGCGCCAGTTCGAAGCCGCAGCGAAATGTTTGTGCAGAGGCGGCACATGTAAAAGCAGCGCCCATGTTCTCAGATGTAAATAAACAGAAATCGTATTGGGAAGGCTGCAATCCCATGTAGCAGCATTAGGGATGTTATGGCAGCTAATTTATATGTATATTACAATTCATAATTTTATTTTCACAGTTGTGAAGCATTCTTTTATCAATTTTACTTGCAGGAGATATCTTCGAAGGTTCAAAGACTTCTGGAAGAAACAAAATGTTGTTTGTGAGAAGTTCGACCTTTCCTGGAAGCCCATATCGCATATGCTTAGCAAGGTTGGTGACACATATAAATTTCAGTTCCCATTCTGGAAGTGCTTCATATAGTTCATAAATTTAAGCAGCTCTGCATTATATGAAGTTTATAATTTATTTATTCCTTAAAACATTCCGCTAACACATGCAAAGATAAAATCAGCATCGAGCCATGTGGAAAAGATATATGCAGTGGCCTTATCTCCAAGGGCTTGGGTATTGGTGTAGTGCAGGCATTATGGTGGAAAGTGCACATATGATAGTAGTGCCGAAGGAAAACAAAAGGTCTCGGGGCAATAAGTGGCTGCAAAGTCACTGCACTGAGGAAATGGTATATATGTATGATGCAAATTTAGGGCTATAAGGATTTTCACAGATGCATAGATGAGAAAATATTTGAGTTGTAACATGATGCAATGAAATGAAATGAGATACATGCGCAGCTATGTCTCTTAATGGACAGTACTTGATGTGAGCCTGTGTCTTTAGAAAATAAGCATTGAGGGTGCATGTGTTCATATTTTGAGGTTTCTATAAGCCATGTGCATGATGTATCGCAGCCACTAAGTACCAAACATTAAAAAGCAAACAACTGTAACAGTGGAAGCATGTGTTCTTTTATGCAGAAGGGCAGCGCTATCTTTCAATGGCTGAAATTGTAATACTACCTAAAAGAGTCTTTTCTGGTTTACCAAAAAATTAATAACCTTGTGATGTGATTATTCCCTAATGGTTCATTCTGTAATGCAGCAGAATTCATTGAAAACAATTGTTCGGAACTAAAATACAGTATGTTTTGAGCTGTTGCATGTGATGCAAGACAGATATACCATTAAAAGATGTTGCATGTTTTTTACATTGTGCTCTTCCATGCCATAAATGGAGGCATTTATGACATGCATTGCAGGTCCGGGTAATATCGTAAGGTCTCTATCTAAATTAATAATGGTAGAAAACTGTTTGAGTACTCTGTTTCTATATGCCATACTCTAACGTATTTGCATACTTTTGTGAAAGCAGCTTTATTATGTTATTATTCTATACTGGCATTAGTATCTTTTCCTAGGCAATTATTCTTTTTCACTGCAGTGATGCTATAGCACCTTTAATGCAAATTGTCAGAGCATAACGCTGGTGTGAATTTGAAGCAAACATAGTTGTTGTGCAACATAGAAGGCATGAGAGGCAATGAGCTGGTACTCCATTGAACTAAGAATGTGTGAAAAACAAAAGTATGTAGAGTACATGCAGCCTGTCACTTGCCTGCCTTACACTGTTTGATTATTTGAAGAATAGAGCTAATGTTTTTTAGACAACCAACAGTGTAAAGCAGTATGTGTTAGTCGTCCTTGCAGTGTAGTAATGTGCAGTATGCAGTGATCCTACTGCAAGCTGGATTAAAACAGAAGGACTGTGCTCTTGCTTCTATAATTTCTACTCCCGTATTAGGGTGATTGTGCAGCTTCACGTAAGGAAAAAGGACCAAAACTTCCTATCTGTACCTTATTCTGCTGTCACCACACTCCACTAAAAAATGCATGTTGAAACCTTGAAGCTAGAACATTTCATCTAAAAAGGTTATTGCTGTGTACATAGTAAAAGGTTGTTTCTGCCATCCATGTTAAGTGATTCATTTGTAGTCGAACCTAGGTGACACGTTGATAATAAGTTTTAATGAATGCCGATGAAAGCCGCAGAGAGTGATCGTGTTTGTGGTCCTCTCTTTCAGCCAATACAAGAGATCGACATGGAGAGACAAAGGAAATATGGCAAAGTCTTTGGGTATGTGACATTCCGAATGCAAATGTATGGTTACAGTAAGGGGCATGCATAATGTGTGCTATTTCACTGGTTCAATTGCAGTGGATTTGAAGGACTTCAACCAACATTATTTATATCAGATCCTGATTTAGTAAAGCTCGTGCTTGTCAAGCATTTTCAGGACCTTCCTGACCGGAGAGTAAGTATTGCTCAAGATAGTTCTTCAAATTTCTTCTTACAGTTCACACGTGTTATGGTAGTTAGGCATACAAGTTTAGTTTGGCATTTGATATTCAATGGTATACAATTCAGAATCACGTAATTCTACTTTCTGGTTTATTTGAACCGAGGTGTATGCCCTGTCAACATCAAACGCATTTAGTTCGAATTCGGCACAGTTTGTTTTGTGGCAGCTTTTAGCATGAAACCACAGAATGAAAGGTGTGCTTTGCACATTCTTGCATGACTTGCACAGTGCACCTTTTTGGTAGTTTCTTTTGGCAGCAAGGTATATGTGAGATAATAGAGGCACGAATTGAGTGATCAAGAACTGGAATACAGAGTAGGCTATTACAGCACACATATAGAAACGCCATTTTGGCGGCTTGGGTGGTTTTTCACTGGTACGTATGTAAGCAGCCAGTTACCATGCTAGATGCAGCCAACCTGCCATTATTTTAGCTCTGGCAGTCATTTTAGAGCCTAATATAAAACAAAATCATCAAACTTGACGAAATTGAAAAACAAAACAAGCTCAGGGAGGGATATATCAGCTGTCTCAGATTGCAATCCTACCTTCAGTGGAAAAACAAAGGCTTTTCTCTTTGATTTTAATATTAGGTAAGGAAGCCAATTTCTTCTAGAGGAGAAATGATGAACCATCCAATAAGTGTTTCAAATTTGTATGCAGGCCTGAGCTACGTTCTATGTTGGAAGCCTCTGCTGCTCTCTGTTAAGGGGAGCAGGGGCACTTTCTCTACTGACACTTCCTTTCAACTTGAGAGCTCATCTCTGCGTAATTTTGTGTCATTTTCATGTTACAGCTAGTCACACTCAATGACCCCATTTTAGACAACATGATGACGGTCGTTGGTGCGGAACAGTGGAGGAAGATTCGGCCTGCTGCCAGCCCTGCCTTCAGCACTGCCAAGCTTCGGAAGGTAGTGCACCACTAATTGTAATTTAATGCAGTGCAAAGCTGTACACTGATGCACATAAATATAGTACATGTTCGGTATGAACCATGGGCTAAAGGCTGAGAAAAACAGCTGGAGAATACTTGTATTTTTTTTGTAAAACCCAAATGAAGAGATAAATGCCAAGTTCGGTGGTTTTGTGACAAGATTTTGCTTATTTACAGATGAACAGTGTCATTCAGGACTGTGCCCAGTTAACAACACAGCATCTACTGAAGGCCGCTGAAAGTGGAAAAGACTTGCATCCCAAAGAGTGAGAATTTTCGTTTAAATGGCATTAGAGCTCACATTCTAAGAAAAAAGCCGACATGGGGCATGAGGTTTTTTGCTTGGTCGAGACAGGTCACGTGGCTTTGTGACATCGCACAGCCGCCAACTAAACAGCGCTCAGCCAGATCACATTGGCAAGTGACGTGGCAGTGTCAGAGTTGTAACCTCAGCCAAACACCATTATGAAGTGCCCATGAAGAAATTAAAGCGCCTTCACTGAAAAGCAAAATGAGGCCGAGCAGAATCGACCCGAATCCCTTTGCGTCACGAGCAAGGCACGCTGCTCCTACAACACTGTGGAGCATTTGTCCAATGCAACAGCTTAGAGGCTTACACAACTGTCTACCACTCGTTACATTAGAGCAGCACGTGGTTAGATTTAAGACCACCAATTAGCACTCCCAAGCAGCCCTCCTAGTAGTATTATTACTTAGCTGTACTCTACTTTGCAACCACTAATTATGCCCACTATCTAATACAAATAATCGTCATTGAATTAAGTCCATTACTTCGCAGCTGTGCATAAGGCAATCCGGTCACAGGAACTCTGAAGGACACTAGCATTCCCTAAGATTTTCGTAACTTTTCTTGCTTCACAACGCTGTGATTCATTGCTGTTGAGCTAATGCAATCAGTAACATAGCGAACAAGAAAGAGCTTAATACATCGTTTTTACAGAGCATGAGGTTTGTATTTAGGGTGGAAATGCACTGAAGCTCCATGGAGGAAACAGTGAGAAAACAGGGGGAGTGGAGGCTTCTAGTTCCATAAGGCTTATGAGTGCAGATGTATTCTGTTGCCAGAGCATATGTAAAATGGTAACATGCTTGAGATTATTGGCATGTCAGGACCTTTTATTTGAAATATTTTGTTACTTTCTGCATGACCTGTCGCATTCACTAAATAGTAAAGGAAATATGTAACCAACAAAGAGAGCTCCATGACATCACATCTGTTTATTCACTTTCCAATATGAAGTAATCTTCTTTTCTCTTTCACGCAGTAGGATTGCTTTTTTACTGCCCACAGATAATAATGCTTAATCTTCCATCCGTAACCCAATCCTTTCCTGCTCAAGAATAGCTTACAACAAACCCTTGAGATGCACTCTGAGTGCTTTACATTATTATTTTTTTGTCGTATTCTAATTGTTTGTACTATCGTGTCTGCCACAGTTACTGTATGTTTCTACTCCACGTTCCCCTCCTCTTATTACAAGTAGCACAGAACAAATATAGGGCATGAAAATTAAATTTTGGGCACTACAAATACCTTGTGACCCTAGGCACTAACTTCCACTGCCTGCACTTGCTATGGACAGAACATATGGCATTACATGCTACATGCTACAGGGCATTCGCAGCTTCTTTGGTCATTACACCTTGGATGTCATCACAAGGTGTGTCCTGGGCGCAAGACTGAGCTCTCACACACCTGAGGCCGAAGAATTTGTCCGCAAGTCACAAACTGCATTCACTGTGAAGCCCGCTCTGGCTCTTGTTGCATTCTGTGAGTATGTATTCGAGTTGACAAAAAGGATGCCACGCTTCATAGATAAAACAACTTTTTCCACTTTCATTTTCAGTTTATATTTGGACACTGTTTCCATTCATTTCAACACTGCTAAGGCTTCAGGTCTTCAGCCCCAAAACATTCCTGTTTCTCAAGAATTTCTGCCTGAACATTATTGAGAAAAGGAAGCAATCTCCAGCGGTGAGCCTTCGCCAGCTGCGTACCTCCCAAGAACAGTTGCTTGCGTGTCTCAAATATTGTTTCTTTCTCAATGTTGACTGAATAATGCCATTGAGAATTTCAAGTTCGCCAAGGGCCACTGAGGAACTGACCGTAATTATCCAATCGGATTGGCTTTTCATTATTAATGAATAAGCTGAATTGAGAATCCCTTGCTCTACAGTGCACGGAGCTAATAACAAGAATTTGCAACTGGCTTGTGCCATATATATTGTGCTTAAATCACTGTTGTCCATTTCCTAGCCTTGCTTTATTCTAGAGGCCTAATCAAATTGGTTTGATTTTTTTAAAGTGTAGAGCCACTGAAGAAAGTGAGCGCTTAAATAATGACCTTTGAATCAAACCTAACTGTTCTGAACACTTTAGCCAGCTTAGTTCTTAACAGCAAGGAAAAAGGAAAGGTCTGGCGCAAAGGATAAATGCATTTCTGACCATTAACTGCCTGAATCAACTGAGTCAAAAGTAGGGTTCTTATATTATGGTAAAGAAAAAAATTGTTTGGTTTGTGGGGTTTAACGGCCCAAAACGACTTGGGCTATGAGGGACGCTGTAGTTGAGGGCTCTGGAAATTTTGACCACCTGGGGTTCTTAACTTGCACTGACATCGCATAGCACATGGACGCCTTGCTTTTCCTCTCCATCGAAAAGCGGCCACCGAGGCCAGGATTCGATCTCGCATCCTTAGGCATAGTAGTCGAGGGCCCTAACCACTGTGCCAACCCGGCATGGCGGTAAAGAAAAAGAGCTTGTTTTTTTTTTTGCTCCATATGGGATACATTTATCTTGAATCCAATTCTTTTCTCATTGTAGCTTAGTTGTCATTGTGTGGATGATATACAGGATGCATCTTTTTCATTTTAAATGTAGTACAAGTACTGTAGCCTGGAAGATACCAGTGTTCATTTAATGTAAAAAGCCTTGCACTCTCGCGTGCTTCTTGGGTCACATGGGATCATTTGGTGTACTACGGTATTTGCATTTCTTACGCTTTTGTTCCTTCCTCATTATCATTACTCTCTTATTAATACTGTATTTAGTAGTATTATTGAGTTAGAATCTCCTTGAGGCAAAATTATTCGGACCAACAAAAATCTTTAGGATATTGTTGTTGATGGCATGGCTCTGAGGAAAGTGCCTGGTAAATTCATGAGTACTGTACTGAACACATAGTGTTTATTTATAAAAGAAACACTGAGAAACTGCCTTTATCCTGTCCTTAACCATCCCTTTAGCTGATCGTTTTTTCCCTTACCACATCTTATGTTATCACGTTTTCGATTTCTTTTGCATGGTGCAGTGGAAGTACCACATGTGCGCAAATACAACGTGGCTGCAAATACAATGCCAGTCTGAGTCCATCCGAAATCTAAAGTTTTGCAAGAATGCGGCATTATCTTCCATGGCCTCTATGTCATTGAAGAGATAATCGAGTACAGTAAAACTACCCATGCAATGGTGCTGCGCCTTTGCTTCTTGCGGCCGATGCTTGCAATGCGACCGTTTAACCTTTTATCCCCTTATTTACTCCTTACTGGGCTCGTATTGTGAACCCTTTCTCAGTAGCCCATGCCGCCTTCTCTCCATATTCATAGCCAGATTTACCCCCCCCCCCCCCCCCCTGCATGCAGCATGCTTTGCCTCACGGCCCCAAGACTTTTCAGAAGTTCATTTTTCCTCACTCTTGCAAGCCTAGTAGTTCAGCCACCTCAAGAAGAGTGTGCACCCCTTGATTGTTTTCGGTATCCATTTGTCTCTGAATGTTGGCCTTGTAAAATCCTATAGAAAGTGCGCGTGTTGCGATGCCATCATTCTGTGGCAAGATGCCTTTTGCAATAAATAAAAAAATAAATTTACACGTGTCTATGGATGGACCTCACCAGAACAGGAGTTAGCCACCCTGGTGCAGTAACTGGCCACAACTTCCCATGATTAGTCCTATAAAACCCTGACCACGGCGGCGGCCAGACCTGTGACGCATGGGGGAGTGCTAAGAATATCTGGCTCCGATGGACAGGCTGCCATTGGAAACTGACCCTAGCAACATTTATTGCTAGAACCCTAGCTAGTGAGGCTAGTTTAGCAGTGATGTTTCAAAAATTAGAGGGTATGAAATGGGGTATCATAAGGCTGAGTGAGGTTAGGAAGCCGAATGAGGCATATACTGTACTGAAGGACAGGCATGTACTGTGTATCGATGTTTACCGGAGAGGCAACGACTAGGAGTAGGTTTTCTTGTCAATAAGGATATAGCTGGTAATAGAGGTATTTTATAGCATTAATAAGAAGGTGGCAAGTATCATAATTAAGCTCAACAAGCAATATAAACTGAAAGTTGAGTATTTCCTCTAACCACCTACATGTTGCCATGATGACCAGGCAGTTGAAAGCTTCTACAAAGATCTAGAACCGGCAATGCGGAAAGGAAAGATGTGGTATACTGTACTAATGGGCAACTTCAATGCCAAGGTAGGGAGAAGCAGGCAGGAGTTCATGTAGTGGGTGACTATGGCATTTGTTCCACGAATAGCAGAGGGGAGTTACTAGTTGGGTTTGCAGAGTGCAATACCTTAAGAATTGTGAATACCTTCTTCAGTAAACGGAAGAACTGGAAGAGGGAAAAGTCCTAACGGGGAGACTGAAAATGGAATTGACTTCATACTGTGTTTCAACCCTAGGATGCTGGATGTACAGGTAATCGGGAACGTGCAGTGACCACAGGAACGATACGCAATTGCTGGTGTCATTGACGGCACTGGAACCATGGAACAACACAAACATTATCTTAATTCTTAAGAAAGGAGACGCTAAGGACTTGAAAAGTTACAGACCAATTAGCTTTTTGTCTGTTATGTATAATGTATTTACTCAGGTAATGGCTAATAGAATCAGGACTACCTTAGACTTCAATCAAGCAAAAGATCAAGCAGGTTTTCAGAAAGGGCACTCTACTATTGATCATATCCATACCATCCGCCAGGTGATAGAAAAATGCTCGGAATATAAACAGCCCTTATATATCGCATTCATTAATTACGAAAAAGCATCTGACTCAGTAGAAACCTCGGCGGTCAAGCAGGCATTGTGAAATGAGGGTGTAGATAAACCGCATGTGAAATACTGAAATACATATATAGTGGCTGCACAGAAAGCATAGTTCGGCATAAAGAAAGTAACAAAATTCCTATAAAGAAAGGTGTTAGGCAAGGAGACATGATCTCCCCAGTACCATTTACAACATGCTTAGAGGAAGCATTCAGAGACTTGAAATGGGAGATGTAAGGGATAAAGGTAGATGAAGAATACCTCAGTAATCTGCGATTTGCTGATGACATTGGCTTGCTAAGTAACTCAGGGGATTAATTGCAAAGGTTGATTGATGGCCTAGACAGCAACAGCAGAAAGGGGGGCTTGAAAATCAATATGCAGAAGACTAAGGTAATGTTTAACAATCTCGGGAAGGAACTGCAGTTTACGTTAGGTAGCGAAGAACTTGAAGTAGTAGGCGAATACGTCTACTTAGGACAGGTAGTAACCATAGGTTCGGACCATGAAAAGGAAATAACAAGGAGAATAAGATTGGGATAGAGCGCATTTGGAAAGTACTCGCAGATTATGGCTAGCAGCTTACCGGTATCGCTCAAGAGGAAAGTATACAACAGTTGCATTTTACCTGTACTTACCTATGGGGTTGAAACGTGGAGTCTAATGAAGAGGGTTCTACTTAAATGAGGACAACACACAGGGCTATGGAACAAAAAATGGTAGGTGTAACATCAAGAGATAGGAAGCGTGCAGAGTGGGTCAGAGAAATATTTCAAGTTACTGACATACTAGTGAAAATCAAGAAGAAATAGGCATGGGCAGGACATTTAGTGCGAAGAGAGGACAACCGATAGTCGCTTAGAGTAACCAACCAGATTTAAAGGGAAGGAAAGCGTAGCAAGGAGGCAGAAAGTTAGGTGGGTGGACGAGGTTAAGAAGTTTGCAGGGGTCAAGCGGATGCAGCTAGCACAGGACCGGGTTAATTGGAGGAATATGGTAGAGGACTTCACCCTGCAGTGGGTATAGTCAGGCTGATGATGATGATGAACGGACACATCTATGGAAGATGTAATCAAGCCACAGTTACTGTAACGGGGTTCCGCTGTATTGTTACTGTTGTTGCATTATCGGTTTCTTTAGCTGTAATGCTATTTCTGTAATCTAACGTTTTTCTGTACGTATAGTGCTGCTCCTCTGTGTTGCAATTTTACTTGCAACTCAATGTGCTAGGCGACCAAAATAAATATGTAATGCAAACTAAGCAGTGTCTGTCAGCAGAGTGACATTTTGTATCCCTGTCTTCCTGCAGAAGCACCAGGATTTTCTGCAACTGATGATTGATGCCCAGGAAAGGGGACTCCAGGACACGGCAGAGTTGGTATTACCGGATTCAGGGGACAATGTGTACGACCTGAGCACAGAACAGCCTGCCGAGAAGACTGTCAGCATTAAAGGTTGGTGGAATGCGTCTACCGTAGAACCTTGTGGGTACTTTTTATTATGCGTGCATATTTGGCCTCTTCTTTGAAGCAACTCAAGCACGTAGCGATTGCAGTTATCACAATGTTGCCAGCTTTGTCTATCAGGAAACCAGAGTCACCGCCAGGTTTGGTAGAATTTTTATTTATATATGTTTTTTTAAATGCTGCTCACTGGTTTGAGCTAGTTGAATCATGATACTAGGCCGTTCTAGAAGAGCACAAAAAAGGGAAGACAAACGAAGGAACACATAAGACAGGACGAGTGCTGAAGTCATTAGTCTTTTCTCTTGCGTTAGTATGTGTATGCATTAAAGGAAAGAAGTTTTTGAGTGAAAACTCAGCTTTGAGAAAGTTGAGTTTTTTCAAGCTCATTGTGCGAGTTTTTGAGTGACCAGCATCCCTTTTTCTCGACCATGTGGTGCAGGGCTGAGTGAGGAGGAAGCCCTGTCGCAGTGTGTCTCATTCTTCATCGCCGGCCAGGACGCCACCTCCTCTGGGCTGGCCTACACCTTCTACCTGCTGGCCGTAAACCCAGAGGTGCAGCAGAGGCTCCAGGTGGAAGTGGATGAGTGCTTTGAAATTTGTGTGAGCTAATCATTTTCATGTGCAAATTTCACAGCAGTATGTCAATGGGGAAGACTTTCCCTTTGCTTTCTTCGCCACACAGCAGGAATTATTCTCAATGATGTGACTCTTGACCAGTGCTGCATGGGCAAATCCAGCAAAAGCTTTGCCAAGCAGATTATTTGTTTTAAAAGTACAAGGTTCCCTTGACCATCAAATATGAGAAATAGGTAAATGTTGAAAGTTAAAGAAAAAAGGCTTGGGTGAAATCACCTTCTTAGATAAAACCAGGGGGCGGGCACACCTTTCATATGTGCACACCCATTTGCATACTCGCTCACAAATAGTGATTTATCATTGTAGGCATGGAGCATGTTTTCACCTAGAAACGAATCAAGGCAGGTTCGTTCAGTTGTAAATATATAAAGGTTTGCACCCTGAAGGCCAAGGTCTGCTGCTTAGTCAACTTAAAAATGAGTATATCTGTCTTGTGATGATGCCTGCTGGGTACTCAGCTGTCAGTTTTTCAAGAAAACTGTACCGCACATGTTGCAGGCACCAAATACGTATGCCTCTGTTATCTAACATGCACTCATTAGCATACAGTTGTAAGCTACAACATTATGTGAAAGACCACCTGACTGAAAAGCCCCACTCTTACTACACTGTGAATGTGCCTGCATGTCCTAGGGACAGCGTTTCTCACTTAGAACCCAAGGCTCCTAGGGAGTTCAGTTCCCATTGCCTCAGTTGACAGCTCCTGCCAACTCGGCCACGTCATGTGGTCTCATTACGACCCACTGACCATTCAGTGCATGACTATGTCACCTGCCAACTACCACCTGCCAGAGGCATGCCGGGATTTTTTGTTGACATTGACAATTCTGACACAGAATTTTCTGCGGAATAGGGCCTCACGTCAGAAGGGCAAGCGTATGTCAGGCCAGCCCTTGGTCGCACTACATAAGGAAGGAATGATGATGTAGGTGGTCTGCATCACGGAACGAAAAGCAGGTGGTCTGCGGGCAGCCATTCCTTGGTAGCTTTGTCATGTTTTCTTTTCCTGCACGTGACAAGCCATGCCTACCTTTGCTGAAGAAAACAAAAAATTTTAAAGAGATGCAGAGACCAGGTCGCACGTGAACTTTCCGAGGCGTTTTTCATTGGTAAGAGTGGGGATAATGTGTGAGCGACCGTTCAATCAACCTTTATGAAAAAGAAGGCAGATTTCTGAACTGCACATGGGCCTAGATATGACGCTTGAAGGCATATAAGATGTTTCCTTCCATATGAACTTCAGTCGCGAGTCTGCGCTTGTTGTGTACCCTTTTCGTCCTTGTCTGTGTGTGCGCTGTATACCTTGAAGATATGTCTGACCGACTCGCCCAACAACGCACTCTTTTAAACTGTCATCCATGCCAATGATTGTGTAAACCCATGGACTGTCCCAGGTAGATGAGAACTAGGCAATGCCCTCTTGAGAGGAAAATGGAGAGTGAAGGCATTTTCAGTCACATAATTGGCCCAGAGACCAGCGAAAATATAGAGTTCTTTTATTTTTCGTTTCAAAGCTCACTTCATCTATTTATCTACCAAGCTATCTCTAAAGTAAAATGCAGTTGAGCTATTCCTATGCCAAGGCTCCTATACTAGGCTATTTAAAGCCTACACAAACATTGGTGCTTTTGACGGCTTCCGTTTCACCAACTAGAGGCAAATGAATGTTAAATATAATAGTGGTTCATTAGCTGTGTATAGAATGTCCAGCCTTTGACGTTTTGCTCAAACATGCTAGGCATGAGTCAAGTAGCCTTGTGCAAAAGCTACTAGCTGGCTTTAAGACTCTGTGAGGAATGATCCTGATGAGGTGGTGGACGAGATAGTCTTCAAGAAACCAGCACTTCATGGCAAACAAAAAGGAAGCACCTGTAGTTTGCTTAGATTAGTTCTTAGGTTAGGTTAGGTTAGAGCTGAGTTCGCTCATCCATGTTCTGTGTGGAGGGCATCTTCTCATGTGATAGTCATAGTGACTGCTCAACAGCAACTATTTTTTTTTATTATTGAAAGGTTTGAATGTCTAGTAATCACAGTCTGGAAGATAGTGACAATGCAAGGCCCTAGAAGCTGATTAGGCTTTTTTTACCTTTTCTTAGGGGGAGGAGCCAAGCCTTGATGACATCTCCAAGATGGAATACCTCAACTGTGTCATCTTGGAGAGCTTGAGGCTGTACCCGCCAGCAGTGCGGTAAGTGAAACATGTTTTACACGCGACATGAACATCATTTACATGCTCGAAAATATATAGTAGGTACACTTGTATGCGTCCTGGTCTCCACTGCTTTTTCTCGGGTCAGTGAAGTGACTGTCAGTGCAGCTCTGCTTTCTAGTACATGCGTTATTCTGTGTGGCTTAAACACGCATCAGCTTTTTATTTCTCACAAAATAAGTGGGAATACACGTAGTAGCATTGCTGTGAGTAGCGATATTCAAGTAGCTGATGAATAAGACATGACTGAACGATTGTATTTGGCATAGTTAATCCAAGACAGCATTAATGAGAAACAGCAGCACTCTAACATGCTAATTAGATGGAAGCAACTCGTACATTTATTGCTGAGTAGAAAAAAAAATTGCACACACATCTATGCATGCGTTCTTGGCCTAATGACCAAAATTCCTTGTGCAAGGTCTCTACTTTCCTTTTGCTAGAGTTTTGCCCTAAAATTGAAGCTTCTGAGGAATGCATAAAGATATGCTTTCTTCTTTTATTTTTTTGCTCTGCCTTAATGACATGCCTTTTGGCTCCATCTCTCTATACAGGGTTGAGCGAACAGCCTCCCAAGACATAGTCCTTGGTGATACTGGGATCAAGGTTTTGAAAGGGCATGCAGTGGTGATTCCTGTTTACGCAATGCATCGTGACCCAGACTACTTCCCAGACCCAGAGAAGTTTTACCCTGAAAGGCACGTGACCATAAAAAACTAAAATAAAAGATTGAACTTCATTCCTCCACATCTCTACAGTACACGATGCCTGCAAAGAGCGTTAGAGCACACCTTTTTCAGTGTCTCATTGTATGGGAAGTTTGTCGGCAGATCGCAGATAGACTGAAAAACAAGATCTGTTGTGAACTTTGAACGTAGAATTTGTAAAAAGACTGTTTCATAGAAAGCAAGAATCGCTTACTCAAAGCCATCCATATATAGTACTTCTTTTTATTAGTTTCTTTGTCAGCATGCCAGGAAAAATATTGTTGAAAATTATTTGTATGTACCGCAAGCACAATTATGCGCTTGAAAAAGGCGCAACGAGCATGCACGGCAATGTCTCAAAGTAGGAGGCGACACTGTTTTGTAAAATATTCAGATACAGCTTACCAGGATTGTTTGGTAACATCTTGAACACTGAAACGCACAATTCTCAAATAAATTGTCAATGCAGCTACAACCACCTAACAGGGCATCAGTGCATGTTCCCTGCACAAGTTTTGTACTTGTAGATTTCAGCCGACTGTAGTCGTTACTTTTGAAGCAGTTATACCAAATATTTTACTCCAGCTGCATGAATACAGTGTTGCCATGAATAGAAAGCAACAACAAGGCAACTTTCGGACATAAAGAAAAAAGGTATTATAGTTATTATGGTCATACCAACTACAGACAAGGGCTGTGTACAAGCGATATGTGGTCAACTTCATTCAAGTGGTAACACTCCAAAAGTGTGCATGCACCGCATCACTTTTCACCAAACATAATTCGAGGTGCATTCTGAAGCAGACAATATGAGTACAAGAGCTCTCTGCTGTATTTAGGCAAATATGGTACACTGTTATTGTTTCTTTTAATTACCAAGAAAATATTCTCCCGTCCAGAAATGCAATTATGGGCTTTTCATTTGCAGGTTTAGCAAAGAGAACATTGACTCCATCCGGCCGTACTCCTACCTGCCCTTTGGAGCTGGACCCAGGAACTGCATTGGGATGAGATTTGCACTGCAGGCATTGAAGCTGTGCTTGCTCCACGTCATTCGCGACGTGCAACTGGTGCAGACAGAGAACACGAAGGCAAGTTTGTGACACTAACCTTTGCATTGTTCACTTGATTTTGATGGTTTGCCGTTAAGTTTGTGTCAAACGAAACGTGAAGAGGCCAACTCTGCCGCCAAGGCAGTAACACGAAAATGTTGCCCTCAGCAAAGCAAATACAGGAAGGGCCTGCTAACACTTTGTGGCAGTAGTGCATGCACCATCAAACAAGTGTGCTCGTCTTCCATTGCCCTTGGATAAATTCTTTTCAATGTTGTGTTAAAATCCAACTTTTTCCACTTCATTTGACACAGACAGACTATTACGCATGCTCGTGAAATTATCAGGCAGGCGCCCCTGAAACTGTGTTCGTGTCATTAAGGAAAAAAAGTGCGGTTGACCTCCTCACTAAAATAACCATCAGCACCTCTAAATTATGCTAGTCTTTCTCTGTAAAGCACACTTGATTTAATATTGCCATAGCCAGGTTTCAGCAGTGAAGTTCAAAAGTTAAAATTGTCTCAGTTTTTGTGATGAAAACAAAAAAAAAGATAAGCGGTAAAAATAGGTTAGAAAAAAAAATGGTGCCCAAGAGCAAGCAGGCACAACTCTGTAGATGTGTGGTTAATTAGGTACTGGCAAAATAAAATCTTCGTCATAGTTTTCAGAGCGCTTATTAGTTCCACGTCCTGTTGAATCCCTGTAGGCTCGTCATGAAGCTTTTGCCAAATACATTGGCAGTAAATGTTTCTCATTGCATTTTTTTTGTCCATACAGGTGCCTCTGAAGATGGTCACAAGCTTTTCTTTGTTGACTGTCGAAGACATCACTATTGGTGTGCAAGAAAGGATCCGGTAAAATTAGACGCTGACAAAAATATAGCGAACTCGAGGAGTCACAGCGCCTCTGCCATTTATACTTTTAGTACCATCCCCTCGCGATGTTTACAGAACTGGAAAAGCACATGGGCGTTGCAATGCTTATAATGTGGATAGAAACGCGAAATATCAAGGATATGCTACTGCATCTTATTTTGGAGTAAACTGCCTTTCAGACAAACTTGAAGGGACCAGAAAGTTTGTTTGTCTTAAAGCAAGTGTCATAACAAATTTAGCTTAGCATGCAAGGTGTGTACAAATATATGCTACATGAAAACAATCCGTAAAGTTGTTTTCGAGAGAGGATTGTTGCAAGTAGAGCATTACTTGTACTGTTTATTTGGCGTGTTGATGACCGAGAGCATGAAACCAGCTCACGTTATCCCACCTAATGAGAGTTTTCTTATTTATTACGCCCCACAGCAACCTAGTTTTCCTAGTTTTTGCTTCCGATCCTGCTTGTAGCATTTATCGGTGCTCACAAGAATGGCCGTGGGTCTCTCTTTATTTCTCGTCTTCTTCAACATAGCTGCTTTGTGAAATGTTTATGAACATGATGAACATGTGTTTCGGTCCCAAAAAGACATGTGGGTGGGTACATTTTGCATGCGCCTTTTAGTTTGTGCAGCAACATGCTGCACATGACACAACCGTTATGGTGCACTGCCGTTTATACGCAACACAAACACGGTCCCGAGATTTCTGACATTCAGTGGCTGGGCCAGAGGTCCGACCTGATGAGCATGTTTACCTTTTCTTTTTTCAGTAATCCTGATGTTGAGGAATGGCGTGGAATAGCATATTCGGCTTATTATGTACGCCTGCATCAGTCTCAAGAGGCTTCTGCCTTTGAGGCTTTTTCCTTTAGTGCAATCCTCTTAAACATCCCTGTTACTTGCGTCGCGTATGTAGAGAGTAAAAAGTTCCGTCGTTATATCCGTCCTCCTGAATAAAAAGTCCGAGGATTCTGATTTGCTGGACTTTTGGTGCATATATATTTGCTGATTTGCTGGATTTTGGGTTGTATATAAACAAGTTCAGATTTTTGCAGGGAGCACGCAAGACTTCTTTCGGCCGCGTAGGGCACAGCCATGGTGGGCACAGCGGTGTCCGCACGCCGCCTGTAGGCATTCCTCTATGCTGCCGTCGCTGCCATTGTTCATCCAGAGATTAACGTCGTCTGCGTACATGCTGAACCTTATATCTTTTATGACCTTACGAGCGTCGGGAAAGCTCACCACGTTAAAGACGAAGAGGGAGAGCACCGAGCCTTGCGGTGTACCTTTACTTCCCAGGTGGACAGTGAGGGATTCTAGGTCCTGAAACTTTAGTTTCAACGTCCTGTTTGTCAGGAAATCCATTATGTAATTATATGCCCTCTCGCCGACTCCTAATTCCTGCAGTCCCGCGAGAATTGCCTGGTGTCTTACCTTGTCAAATGCTTTTGTTAGTTCTAGTGCTAAAATTACCGTCGCGTCTCTGGATTTCGAGTCAGTGATGTCGTGTTGTGAACGGAGCATCACGGCTTGCGTCCGCAGGCCCGGTCGGAATCCGATTACCTCGTGAAGCCACAGGTCGTGTTGCTCCATGAAGTTTGTTAGCCTTGTTTTGATTACGCGTTCCATGAGCTTTCCAATGCATGAGGTTAGAGAAATGGGTCAGAGGCTTCCCGATTTCGATGGTTTGCCAGGTTTCGGAATTAGCACAACGTTTGCTGTTTTACTCTGCTGGGGAAGACGCTACTCCATACTTCTTGCATGTAGTTGGTGAGTGCCGTTATGAAGGCGTCGTCTAGGTTTCTTACCATTTTGTTTGTTATCCCATAGGGGCCGGGACTGATCGCGTCTTTCAACTCAGGATTTCGGCTCTAACCTCCGCCTCTGTGATGGGCGCGTCAAGGGCCTCGTTCGGATGGCCCGCGTAATCCGTAAGAGGGAGGGATGTTGTATCGCTGACATATGTATCTACTAATTTAGTTATTAGTTCCGCTTCCGTCCCCTCGAATGCATGTTCCTTCAGAAAATTGACGATGATGGGCCGATATTTTTTTAATACTTTCATACCAAAATATGAGGCAGGAATGACCAGCGATTTGTTAACGCTAAGTGAACCCGAACTGGGACGAGTAAATACAATATCCAGCGCATTTTTTCTAGCTTTTGAACATTTACCCAAGGAAAGCCTATCGCTGGAGATGCCCCATAGTTTGTGTCACAGTGCATTGGCAGCGGGTGCTGCTCATGCAACGATGCAAGCGCCGCGGGAAAATGAATTCATGACGCGAGCACTGCATAGAAACACACGGCTAGCAGACGACGCGGCCGGCTCCGCTCCCGAATTTATTTTCAACTCCGCCACCAGTGGCGTGGCTGGACCACGGAAACATGACGTACAGTGCAGATCTCGGTATATGAACAATCAGCATTTGATGGCCATATCAAAAGAGGTAGAGAAGCACATAAAAAAGGCGCAAATCGTGCATGGACGTATAATGAAGTGGTGGAAGTAATTCAGGCAGAAATAGATTTGGTGCTAAAGAAAAACCAGTGGAGAGGCAAAAAGAAACAAAAATGTCGGTGGGACGCAGATGTTAAAGAGGCAATAGCAAGCCGCCAAGCAGTTTCGAAAGCCCATCGAAAAGCAAAAAAAAAAAAATGCCCTTGCCTGAACTTCAGCAGGGATGGGACCAATGCAAAAAACAAAAGAACCGTGCCTATTTTTTTGGCACAAGAGAAAATTAATGCAACAACCGACAGATGGATGGCACATATTCGAAAAGAAAACAATAAGCAAGCACCTTGAAAGTTCTGGAACCATCTGAAGGCACTTGGCGAGAATTAAGAAGAGACGCGCCGGAATATAAAGGACGAGGACGATAATGTACTGGAAAATGAAGAGGCCATGCAATTAATTTCTCAATTCATTCCTCGTACATTCGGCCGGACATTAAAATAGTGACGGCCTACTGACCACATCCAATGTGCTGTGGAAACTAGTCTTTGATTATAAAGTGCTCTCCACAGGATGCGGAGCGGTTTTCTTATCTATTTTCCGGCCTTATCTCCGGCTTCGAGGCACTTCTCGAAGTGCGCGCTCGACTTGTAATTATCCCTAAAAAATATGATGATCCGCCTCAGCGCTCGAAGCAAAGCGAAGCTTGCTTCACCGCAGTTGCCGCTGACGTCAGCATACTCAACGTTGCCAGCCGCTATCCCGTACTCCACGGACGTCATGTTCTTTTTACCCGCGCAGACCTGGAAGGAAAAACAGTTGGTAACATCACGGTATTCATCACATTACCCCTGCTGGACACAGCTGCAAACGGAGGCGAGACATGCGCATTCATTTTATATTTCGGCACATTATTCTGTAATCTCTAATACTATGATGGTCTTAGCGCAACACTCGCATATTTATAGGGTAGGTGCTGGAACATTACCACGCACTGTTATCTGAAAACTGACAGGAATGGCTCATCAGGAAAGTTCAGCTGACATGAGCACAACTTCCGATCTCTTTCAGAGTACATTCCGATTGCAAGATACCTACCTATAGGTGTGCTGGTGTTTCTCCGATGGCAGCAAGATACAATTTTTTTTCGTGGAAGAAATCGTATGAAAAAATTCTTTCTGGATACGTACTTAAATATAAGTCTGCTTAGATAAAGTAATGCGAAAGCATTGCGAGTTCTCGTACGCCTCCTGGTGGATTTTTTCCCACTGCCATGCTACTGAATGGTAACCTCCTGCAAAAAATGACAATAATGACCACTCGTGGTGAGCGTTTTTCGTTATAAGCCTTCCTTGTATGAATAAGCATTCCATTCGCACAATTACTCATTTCTCATTCATATAAACCTGGTTTGCATACAGCAAATAACTGCTCTGCAAGGTTTGGGGGTCGATGCTGGGTAGTTAGGTGGCATCCTGGCTTATTCAACCATGACAATGTTGTCCTCTGCAAAACATCATTACACGAATGGCTGTAGATAAGTTTTAACATGTAAGTTTTCTAAAGCACGCCCCTTATTCAGTACAAGAGTGGACTTGGTCATTGCTCTCATCGAAACTCGACTGGTATCCATGGAAATGAAGCAAATGCTTTTTATAGTTTAGATATTCCTGCGACAACTCGTATTTATGACTGCAGTGTTGCCACGGTGTTAAGAAACGCTTGAAAGTTATTCTTAGCACTTTTGACACGTTCTACCACCTCCCTTTGCGGTGGTCTTATTAAAATAGCGCAGCTTATTCACAAACAAATGTGGGGAAAACGAGGAGTCATTATAAGATACGTACAAAAGCAGTTAGTACCTACTGGCCCTTTTTTTTTGCCCTTGATCAACATGAAATGATAACGTAATGACAGAAGTAATTGGTTAGGAAGTAGAGGACTCCTTGTAATTGAAGAGAAGGGAAGGCTCGTACTCCTGTTTCGCATGGTAAACGCTGAAAGGCGCTTGGTGTCCTATAGGAAATTCTACTGAACAATGATATTGATAGGCCGGCCCCTAGAAGGCTTCGGAGGGCAGGGCATGCGTACCTTGTAGCTGAGTGTTTTTCGATTCTCGCCGGTGTACGCCTTGCTTGTATTCCCATCCGCGTAGTATAGGCAGTTGAATTCCTCGCTCTCTCGAGCCCGACCGTGTCGGCATATCTGTGGTTCAGAATATTTGGAATTAAGAAAATGTGCCAGTTACTCATTGACCATGAGTGAAAACCGACAATTTTGACCCACTGATACCCACAGACAACACAAAGGTAAGCTAGTCCGGTCTGCTGCATATGTAGATGAAGTAGAAATTTGTTAGAGCATAAAAGAAGACCCAATCACCACCACTTTTGATTAAGTGGATATTTTCTTATTCGAAGTACGACATCTCGTAGATATAAGTGATAAAAGAGAATTTTCATTACGACCGTATAAGTGACGATCGCTCGAGAGAAACGGGAACGGCTATAGTGTCATCGTTGCGATCTCAAACTTCCAGAACTTAAATAGGCTTGTTCAAATTTTATCCGTGGATACAATTATACAGGCAAGCAATTAGTGAAGCTCTCGAACGAGACTCCTTATATAAAAGACCGTTAATGTCTCCTTTTGAAGCAGGCTTCCCTTATGGCTCCTCATTCCCGAGCATGCGCTTTGCTACTCCTATATCACTAATCTTTTAATCTCTGCCTCAATTTTACCAGAAGCACTAATTAGCATACAGTAGCAAGCTGCCAATTATATGACGCAGCCAAAGCCTTGCTTTTACCAAGCCGTACAAACATGGCGGCGTGGTCTAGGTGCAACGCGCCTAGCTCGGTATCCTAAATGTTTGGAAGGCTGCCTTCCGATAAATCAAAGCGGAGACCAGAGTTCAAATCAGCGATTGTTATATTGTTTTCTGACATCACACGTTCACAGCATGACGTTCTGGCTGTTTTCTGAGGACCAGTTAGTGCAAGGCCATGTCACCGTCCAGCGACCACTTGTCAGAGGAAAGCCCCCCCGATTCTTCCCTAACAGCGCCGACATCAGAGCTGGGTTTTCAGGTGAACGCGGCTCTGAATGCTACAGCGTTAAAATGTGACTCACCGAGGAGATGGAAAATAGCTGCTGCACGTTTCCTACGGGAAAGCATGGCTCTCCAAGGGTGAAATTATCGGTAGATGTAGGGTAGGGCCTGGTGACGTAGACGCGTCCGGCCAGTCCCACGGAGACGGAGAGTGCGGGCGTATTCCCGGGCAACAGCTTCCGTACTTCGTGGAGGTGGTAAAGTGCCGTCATCTGCATCGCACGTCAGCGCGTAGTGCGTTTCAGCGAACGACACAGGTTCATTCTGCTTACGCTCAAGCGTTCGGTACACTCATCGTGAGTCCCAAGTACTGTGAACAACCCAAACACTGAGGGCAACCAACAGTCCAAGTTTTGTTATTAACAATCACATGAACGCATGCTGCAGGCCATGTTGATGTTTCATTTTTCTTAGGCAACAAAAAGGTTGTTACAGCTGAGAAAATTGCAGTTATCAACCCGTTCCTCCCCTCGTCAGGCTTAAAATCGTGCTGTGAGGAATGAACAATAACTCCGTCATTTCCCTTCATTACTCAACTCCTGCGCGCTTTTTACTGAGCAATATCTACTTGAAACAAAGAAAAAAAAAACAGCTGCAACGTTGCCACGGTGTACTTAGGAAAAATTAAAGCAGCTCAGGTGGTGTTTGTACCTGCATTCTGTTTTCTGACATCGGGTAGCATTTAAAGTCCTTTTTTTTAAATGAAATTGGTAATAAAGTGAATAGAAAATTAGATTAGACTTCAGCTCCGCTTTAAGGATATGAACGATAGCGGCCTGTTGCCCTCCGGGAGCTTCCGAATTGAGAAATCGATGCATAAACGCGCCGAGGTAGATGCAAGGAAGGCTGGATTATGACTGTTAGGCCCGGGTTACCAGCTCCTGACAAATGGGTCGTGTTATGTGGTCGCGTGACATCAGACATCAATGTCCGATGCCACGCAACCTACGGCCAATCAATGCCCGGCCATGCCAGTCACAAACAACTACCTGGCAGAGCCATGTTCGTGATTTATCACTCAGAACTTTGACTTCAATGCCGACAACGCCGATGCAGTGAGCGTTACATGTTTAACACTGGAGGTCGACGCAAAAAAAGTCCCGGGAAGAGT
This sequence comes from Amblyomma maculatum, assembly GCF_055883805.1. Classification (NCBI taxonomy): domain Eukaryota; kingdom Metazoa; phylum Arthropoda; class Arachnida; order Ixodida; family Ixodidae; genus Amblyomma; species Amblyomma maculatum. Next base: position 12,707,121 of record NC_139352.1, read on the forward strand.
CGATAATGCTCTCCAGGTAGCGTTTTTGATTAGGCAGGAGATCCGGGCTGACGTCGGTTTTATGGGAAGTAGTCGATTGTTTTAATGATATTGTGCTTTCACACAACAAATACTATGCGGCGTATTACGCAAGTTCGTCAAAACCCGCTATCGCTGTGTTGCTCGGCGAACGTTGCGGTTCACAACCAAGCTTCGTCACCAAACTGTCTATTCACGTGTTGTTGAGTTCAATAAACCCGGGAGTTACACTGACTTGCCGACCCGGCCAGAAGCAGCGGCATGTTGGCTTCGGTGATGCCACAAGTTCCAGTGCATCTATCGCACTCTACAGTTACAAACATGCTGGCTCTCGACGATATCCAAACGTGATAGCCACAAACGCACAGCTTAGTCCTGTGTTGCCCGGGTTAGTCGTCAAACGTGCGGTGAAGGCAAACGACGCGACTAGCTCCTTAAAGTCACCCTCAGCACCATACTACCGGAGGAAATCTACACTGAGCATGAGCTCTTTCGAGCGCTCAGGAAGTACAGCAAAGCAGCCTGGGAAAGGCACCGGCTGTACGTGCGGATCTGAGCAGCAGTCTGAGGCATCGAAATTTATATAAAGGTTATGACTAGCCTGCTGCTCATCATCGAAAAATGAGCACTAATGTCCACAAGTGGTGCCTACGTTACAGTTGACGGTGGTTACTTTAATTTCGGAGGAAACCAGCATTTCGCAGCTAGTCGTTGGGTTCGTCGGGTTAAATGTCGCCGAAAAACGTAGGAGGAGAACAGCGCAGCCGTGTAATGAGGCCAAGCTGGCCGAACCACCGAGCTGATTCGAAAGAGAATGAAGACGCTCGGCCGCGCGTCGAGATATTTGGTTTGGCCACATGGTGGCATTTCTTTTTAAAGTTTTGCGGCTAAAAACGTGCTTTATCAATTTTCAATCCTAGTCGTATGTACTCGATGTGGGCGAAGCACAAACTTTCAAAACAAGTACGCTACTCTGCACTGGGAGATCGGATCATTCGCACCAAGATCTCAATAACACTGCCTTAAACTATTACACTGCCGCCTCACAATAAAAATGACGTTCGAGAAAGCTTGTTCCATGCGGTAGAGCGACAACTGTCAAACTGCAGAAGGTCGAGCTTGAGGGATATTTGCGATTCAGAGTCCGAGTGATTGCATTTTATTAGCCCCGTGTTTTGAGCAGTGCATTTAACCCCAGTGGCATAATTAACTGTTACTTTTAATTATTGTGTGACTTTGTTCAGGGCTGGATGGTGCGTAACTGTGTTTTAAGCAGCGCACTTGCCTCGAGCAAGTGAAGTGTGGTCATTAATGTGTTAAGTGTCGTTATCTTCAATGTTGTCATATATGTGTTCACAATTGTAAAAGTAAAAACAAATACTGAATTATATTTTAGCAACAACTGCAGCAAAATAATGAATGCTTGTCCTATACAATAAAACTACATCAGCTAGTTAGTAGTATCCGCACTACATTAATGGAAGACGGATACAAATGACGTAATACAGAGATAACTTTGTTTTACTAAATTGCTTTCACGGGCTGCAATTGATTTCTGAAACGATTTACACATTACATGAGCTAATAGTGACTGTAATCGGTTACTTGTTCTGTGCAACGTCAACAAGATAAATGGGGTAGGGCGGCATCTGCGCGCTTACGTAACCTAGGACTTCTAAGTGTATTTTGCTTTGTGGATGATATTTAAGAGAGTTGCTGCACAGATATGTATTCTGACGTGTTTAAAAGACTGCCTTCAGTCTTTGTCTCATTGTATCTATGGAGTGCAATACAGTCTGAAATATTTTTATCTTATAATTTGTTTCAAGCTAAAAACATTTTGTTATATGTGTGAACACCTTTGTATACACACTCAAAGTTAATAAAAAGAAATATAGTGCAATATTGTTTCTTGAAAACTCATGAGAACTCATTTCATTATTAAATGCTGGAAAGTTTTCACTTGTAGATGTTGCGGCTTGAAGGGCCCAGCTCCCAGAAACAGGTAGTTGCTGCCATCGCAAAAAAGAGAGAAAAGTTTAGACAAAGCATAGGCCACAGAAATGGCGGGAAAAGCCGAAGCCAGAAGAAAGAAAGAAATGGCAGCCACAGCGCACGTGCACACAGTAATTCCACTAATTCAAGACGACATGGTCTCGCTCCAGTAATAAACAGTATTCTTGGCATCACATAAAACTGCCGAAACGGCGTTAAGAGCTGCCCATTTGTACATAAGATTGCAAGATGCATGACGAAACGTCAAAAGAAGTTCAACTGCTAGCAGGACCCGTCTTGTATCTATAGTAGCACTAACTAAAAAAATACTGTGTCGGTCAATGTGGCCGACACGTAAATGATCGTCTTTGCGACCATCACCACAAAGGTATAGGGCACAAGTATCAGCATGGATGGTAGAACCGTGTCGCCTGTGTGAAGCGTGCAGTCAATTAATTAATGGTTTCTTCATTTTGTACTTCGAGAGGAATTATCTTGCTTGACAGATTGCTGAGGCGAGAGATATTCTCACGCATGGCTCTGGTTAGTTATGTGCGAATCCTCCACCTGTGTTTTTTTTTTTCTTGCGCGAAAAACTTGGAGCTCTTGGGTGAATCAGTGATATTGTAAGGGAGAATTTGGGTTTCGTCAGATGTTGCATTTCAATTGTGTTTTTATGTTTGTGACTGATAATCCTAACTCTGAGAACGTGTACGCTTTCTGGCAATCAAATAAAATCCAGCTCGAGATTTTTTCCCCGTTTTCCCACTTATTTATAATCCGTCTGCTGGGCAGGATGAAAATTTAAAGGCAAAAGGGGTACATTAGTCGGTTAATATTTCTACATTATCTTACTTCCCTCAAGGAAGCATGGATCAATATTTGGAGCGATGTATGTGTACACGAGGATGCGAAATAGTGCCAATGGGGTCGAAGGCACTTAGCTCTATAGGTTCCAGTGTGGCCGATGTCAGGTTGCTTAAAGCCCGACGTAACTGCGCCTGATCGCTAGTACCAGCGTGCGCATGGTAGTGAGGAAAAGCGACCTCAACTCAAGGATCTGCCCTCACCAAGGTTACTTGGTACACGTATTCCAAGCCTTTCGGCATCTTTGGTCCTTTCAGGTACGTCGACGGAAGAATTCTGCAGTGATCGAGGGCGATGTCGGGTACAGTGAGATGCCCTTTTGAGATGAACAGGTCGGGCATAAGGACAGATCTAGGCAAAAAAAGAAGCACAAGAGCAGCAATACTTTAACAGCGCTCAAGTCGTATGCCAAGTTCATTAAAAATAATCCCTAAAGCGTCGACAGCGAACCGTTCGAATCTAAGCCCGATGCGGAAGGTCATAAAGACGTTTTTGACATCACCGCAGCCCCGCGAGAGTCCTGTCAGTTGAATAGCACAAAGTTAACAAAGCCTGAATAATGTCCTGTGACCAAGTGGAGTTGGACGATGAAACGCGAACATTATGGCTGATCTGTGCGTTGAAATTAGTAATTATTTTCTACTTGCAATGTGCGCTTTAGTTTATTTAACGGTGCAACAAATATCGGTTTCTTGAACGTTTTCGGCCAAGCAGAGGATAAGGGCTATATAGCAATCCTCTTTATAATTTCACGAGGACGCCGTTTCCCAGTCCCGTTTCTCTTGCTGAGAATTATGGTGATAAGGTTAGAAATCAAAACATGAAAATTTAAGCATAAAGAACATCAAGGCGTGAGAGAACCCAATAACGATATAGAACGACGTTTCTGTGTGTCCAGGAGGAAGCCTAAAGCATGGACTTCAGTACTAATTGCCTTTAAAGCTGGATTGGGAGCCGCGCAGAATTTAAGGTGAAGGCAGTTAAGTTCTTTATCTACATCACGGTTCCTTGAAGAGGTCTAGTAATTGTGCGCTGGGTCAATTTTGTTCCTCTAGGACTGTTTTGTGACTCTAAACATGTCACACACATGGGCGCTGATATCTTTTCAACTTGGCCTCCGGTGCCGAAGTCAAATCCGCTAACTTGCACTGCGGGCTACACCTTCGAGTGAGCGCGATAAATAAGATAACTGAGAAGAGTTACTTAAATGCTGACGCCACGTCCTCAGCTGACACCCTGTCAGTCGATGGTCGCCACGCAGATGCTATGAAGGTGTGTGCCTTTTTGTCAGCTGGCTTATTCTCCCCAACGGTGAGCTGAAGGGTCTGGAAAGATGCAAACAAGTACATGGATATGGTACACTTGTCTACAAGCATAACTAGATATTAACAAACTGCCTTATTCTGGAGGTATGATGCTATAATCTGAGGTCAGGAAATGAGAGCATTAGTAAAATGACTACAGTTCAAGGTTTATTGATCAATATCTTGTTTGTTGAGCGACAATGAAATCGCGTCACGTGACCTCTACCTGACGAAAGTTCAGGACATATTAAATGGATTTATCAAAATGTTCCAAATATGAAGATACTGTTCTACGTGAAGCAGATGAAAAGAAGCGAAGATAAAAAAAATAGACATGGCCATCATTTCTCCCTGTTTTCAAGCACACTGTAGTTACGTGACAACAGTTCCCGTACTTCGATTGCCGGGTCGGGTTGCATCATCATATAGCTTCCAAGCGGAGAACAATAACGACGTTTCGGCTTTGATATCATACCTTGATATTTTTCAGCCGATAGCATGAATTGAGTACGTGAGAAAAGAATTTGTGTTTAGGAATCTTAGTTCTTACCAATCAAAAAGCAAGGATTTGCTACAAAAATAAATCCTGCCAAGTTTAGAGGGACCACATATTATACATTTATGAAAATAATTCGATGGCTATGTCGGGCATAGTAAGGTGCTCTTTTGAGATGAACACGTCAGATATACGAACAGATATAGGCAACACAATGTCTCGGCAAGGCATTCGTTCTTACTGTAAATAAAAAAAATCTCTAGTGTTTGTTCTCATATGATCTCGAATTATCGATACATTACTTAATTGTCCTTAATGTCTCTGCAGGACCTTATATCGCTGTGCTAAATTTCACTAGTGTTTATTTCCATGCGTGTTAGAACTATCGATACTATACTGAGTTGACCTCACTGTGCCTGCAAGGCCTTAGCTTTCATTAGCGAGTCTAAGAAAATTGCGAGTTTATTCAGAGTTTTCGCCACAATAAATTGTGAAAGCAAGTCCTCTTAATCGATAAGAAATTTATTGACAGCATCTATACTATAATCGTCCAGAAGACAAGATATATCCTAGATTTTCTTTTTCCAGAATGTACTTACTTTGAGCACCTTTAGTAACTCCATCATCTCAGAGGCATTGAAAACATATATGTCGGTGTTGAAGTAGCCAAAGTAGGTGACTCGTTTTTCGATAAGGTTGTTCAGGTGCTCGCTTGAGGCAGGATCAGCCAAAGCCTGCTTCATTTTGATCCTGGCGCTAGAAGATAGCACCAAGAAAGCATTTTATTTATTTATTTTTCATTTATTCATAAGTACTAAAATCCCCGCTAGGGAGGTTAGCAGACTAGAATATAATACACACAAGAATACAGATAAAATCTGCAAGGAGAAAACAATAAACCAGTATCGTAATGCTAAAAGCGCGGAAGCTGACGACGCGTGTTTGATAAAAGATCTCATGCAATGTTTGGCAGAGAAACAGCGCGACTGACGTGTCAGCCTTCTATGTTCCGTCTCCAGTCCCATTGCGAAACAAAAAAGCGATGCTCCCAAAAGTTTCAAGGTTAGCACGGAAGGTTGTCAATGCCGTGACTACGGGACTTGAATGGTTATTTGATCCGGCTGCGTGATGACGTCATTTTGTGCGAGACGTGTTTGGAAGCCTTTATAGGTTGGCAGTAAAATATGGTAATGAATGAGAAGATGGATTTAGTGACATATAGACGTATTAAGAAAAGATGGCAATGCGTTTACCTATTCCGTGTCTCACTTATAGTTAGTGAGGTTCGATTCTTCCCACATACAGTCAGATGAGTTCGTTCAACGCTGCGTGGCAGGAAAGGGACAATCCGACCTCGCGCCCCCATCAAATGCTGTCGGGGGAGTGGATCAGAAACGCCATCGTGGTGCACTTTCCAGTACCTCGGAAACTGCACTCGGTCAGCGACCGCTTCATTCGCTTTTCTAATTTGGCGAATCTACGTAATTAGCACATTCCCAGTACTGCTCTCTACGCCAACACGTCCTCTGACTGTATCGAAAGTCCGCCACTGTCATTCGCGCTTCCACAGTACCTCGGGAAAGTGCACTCTCTGTCACAACATTTTGAGACTTCCACGAACGTCTTCTCCTGTAATCTGCACTTTCTCAGTACCTCAGGAAATCGCACTTAGTCACCGACCATTCTACATTCTTTGTCATTGGCGACAGTTCGTTCCTGAAACCTGCGCCACCAGAACACGCTAGACGCCATGTTGTGCGTGCGTTGTTTCTGAGTAGCTCCTTCTTATACCTGGGTCCCCTTGTGTTGCTCTGAGTGCCTTCTCGCCGTATTGGGCTCTCGGAAAAGCTACTTTATCGCTATGTGGGCCCGCATCGTGGGCTGCGCAAAGTCACAGCCGTCACATACGTGATTGGACCTGCCTTCCTCGAGTGCACTTCCCGTACTGTACACACCGATATTGTTCACGTCTCGCGCCTTAAGCCCCACAATCTAACTTGTTCTGATACTCGGTAAGCAGCACCGCGACGGTACTTATGCTCCCGGGGCCCATGCTACGGGTCGACTCATCGAAGATGAGGCAGACGAAGTGTGTGTGCGCACGTGCGTGCACGGGGCCCGAATCCTTGGCAGCGGTCAGTTTTGACGTCCGGTGCGCCCTGTGCTTTGTCGCGTTCGGTGTGAGTGTACCAGTGTTTTACGTGGTGTGTACACCACCTGCCACGTAACAATATATATGTAGGGTGCTCTTTCGCATAGTGTGGTAGTTTACGACAATGTACTGAATATACGCGACGTAATAGTTGTAAGAATTAAAATATTATTAGTTCAGCGAGTAGAAAAGGCCATGAGCTCAAATAAGGATTCGTAGAAGCAAGTAAAGGAGAGCCATCACCGCCGTTGCACCATGCCCTTAAATGTGGGTCTTATGTGCTCCTCAAATATTTTCAAGAGCTCATCAGCGTTGACTGTTATTGATTTTTGTGCCTTTCAGCATTACATTAGACAGCCTTTGCGACAGATTCTGCACAGTAACGCAACAGGTGTACATGATTATCTAAACTAGACTGTAGAAGTGTATTTCCATAAGCATCTGCAAGCGACATATATGCGAGTGACTGACTTTCGTTTTCTGACTCCGTTTGATCATTATTCGCGTACGTACACTTTGCTATTCGCTTAATCATTGTTCTTTGAAGATCACAACCTATCGAAGATCAGTGCTGGGGGATGCAACCTGCTAACCACCACCTATCAGAACTATGCCCGTGATTCTTGGCTCATATCCATAGGGAAAACACTGGCTTAGCGGCTCGCAAGCGGCAATAAAGAATAATGCAATACGTGCGAGGCATGTTCTCGCAGAGCGTATGACGTCGCCAAGCCAAGTGAAGCACTCACTAGCTATCGAAGGCAACGCCGAACTCCGTATTTCGGTACGAACTGGCTCCTTGCAGGAATCTCGTCATGTTTGCCTCGTAAGGGCCGCCCAGGTCAGCGGCTTTGTTAACGGGCAGCCAGTCCAGGATGATGAGGCTGCAGATGCCATCGCACGGCAGCTCTGTATTTTCAGTCATGTCGGGGCCCAGTATGCAGGTTAGCGTATGTGGGGGATTCAGACGCTCGGGCAATGGAGAGGAAGGGGGGCAGGGTCCTGAGGCTGCGAGTGAGATTTCACATTTTCAGCTTTGGTTTGCGTACTAAAAATGGAAACCAAATGCAAAGTACGACAATAAAGGTTATGTTTACGCAATATGTTGCCATTTTGAAATAATACGCAATGTCGAAACATGCTCGGGAAAGCAGCTGCAGCTGGTCTCTCGCAGCAGAGAGACGAGCGAAGAAAGAAATCACATTAGAGAGTGCTCAAATCAGGAGGAGTGTCGGTAACCATGGACGCTATGAGGATGCTTGTGAAAGCAGCCAGCGCTTTTTGACTTAGATGGCGAACAATAAGGGATCACGGAACATAAGTATCAACACACAGCGAGCTGAAAACGAAACTTCCGGTATTCCCCAAAAAAATCGAGGTATAAAAAAGGCATTTTTTGTTCGCGCGCTATGCGTCCAGCAGATAAAACGTATGAGGATAAGTGCAGTTGTGCACGCAGAAATTGCGCTTAATTTTAAAGCGAGAACTTTACCAGTTACACTGACCGAAAGAGCCTTCGGCTATGTTGCCATTTTCGCGGTACGTATTGCCGCTGTTCGCCAATAGCAGTTGAAGCCAATGGGTGCATGTTGAAAGGGAGACAACACACGTCTCTCTCTTCTCTTGTGTTTGTGTTTGTTGCGCCACATTTCTGAATAAATACTATGCAGCACCAACTAGCCCCTCAAGCCTTTATTTTGAAAGGGAGAGATGCGACCAATCTCTGGGTGTATAGCTGGGCATTGTTGCAATTTGCAAAGCGTCTCGGGTGTCCGACGGACGAGAGGTGCCTAACTTAAAGGAGTCGAAGGACTCGAATCTCTTAGCGGCCAGAAGAAAGCAGCTGACGCGCAGGCTCTTCCCCTCGTTCTTTGCAGGGCGTGGAACTTCTACCGGGCGCAGCGACGCGTCTCCTACAGCCGAAAAGCCGTATCGACATGTGCGAGGTTTTGAAGCAACGTGTGCTCTTTTAGAGATTCCAAAGCATAATTGCTTGCATAAGCACGTGAGTGACGATCGTGCCAGCGCTCTAGGGGGCAAAGGGAAGAGGCTCTAGTGCCCTTTGCGGTCGTGTTCATGCTTTTGCATTGTCTTACCTAAGTAGTCCTATATGTTTCTACCAAAATTTTATTTTTGCATTTGTGCGCTTACATGTAAAAATTATAGGCGGCCGCACTCGAAGGCAAAATTATTTTGTAGAAATTCAGTAATGCGCGGTTCTTCTAAGGTGCACGCATTTTACATTTCAGCCCTATCAATCTAATGTGGCACGCGTGACCGCGTTGGTTGGTTGAACAACTTTTATTTCCACCGGAAAAGGGCGTCCTCTTCCCCGCCCCCAGCACGCAGACCGGGGAAGACGGGGAGTCGTGCGCCCGCGGATTAGAGGCTGGCTTTTGGCAGGACGCTGTCCTTTGATGTGACACAGCTGTTTGCATATGGAGTTCCGCCTGACCAAAGTGTGGAGCGAGAGGTGACGCTGATGACAGATCTATTTTAAAATCCTGGCCAGCGAACAAAATAATTGGTGCAGCGGCTTGGACTGAGCTCTTTTTGAAGTTATTACAGGTAGAGGCTGCGACAGGGTACGATATACAGCCGCACACTGCTGAATAATTAATCAACTGGGACTGCTACACCGCTTTGACATTTGTTTTCTCAAATTAGGTGAGCTTTACACAACAGCTAAAAGACATTCAAGCTCTGAGCATTAAACGAAGGTGACAGCGAACAGGCAACATCATATCAGTCAGCCGTGTGTCAGCCGTGCGCAGCGTGGGATTTGAAGGGTCTGCATAGCCTTCGTTTGAGAAACTCTGCAAATGAAATGCCTTGATCTCTGGGGTCCCCAACTGCGTGAATTTGCCTTTGCTACTCACTGCCTGTGCTATGCAAGTGCCATTGCAAAACGCCAACACCGTGTTGGCTTTTTCTTCACACAGCTTGTTCGTGTCCAGGCCGAGCTAGGATACCGAAGAAAATGTCGATGCAGTGCTATCTATGGCGGGGAACAATGGTGGCCCCTGATTTATGATGAGGTCGTGCGCGGCTCGCTATTCAAACTGACTAGTCCTTTGCAAACGAATGTGGGATAGGTACGGAAGATGGTTCTGCACAAGGGGTTCGGTTAACCGAAAAAGCTTGCCTAAGAAGAGAATCGTCGATGGTAACCTAGAAATTTACGTTAATTGCTACGTGCATGTAGTGAAAACGTAATTAGCAAAGAAGAGATTGATTGTCAACGCAGAGAAAGCATGACAACAGTGTTGACTGGTCTACACTAGAGTACATTTTGTCCGTACCATGTGACTCTTACCGCGGGCCGAAGGAGACAGACAGGAATGAAGTTGACTGCAGTAACTGGACTTCAATAAAAATGGTCAAAGATGAGGGTTTCCTTCAAACAATCATTTGTAGTCATGAAGCCCAGTTTTCGTGGAAAAGCATGTCGAACATTGTAATGTTGTCAAGCATATTGGTGTCGCAGCGCTGGCAAACAAGTACAAAAGGACTAGGGCCCCACACAGCTGCGCTGCCTTTTGTCCTTGTCTGCCAGTGCTGCGACACCAATATGCTTGACAACCACCACCATCTAGCCCAGCAGCATACCCTACATAAGTCCATTTCTTGTAATTTTCATAACTGGGGGCAAGAAAGCACACTCGTGGTTAGCATAATTTGGCTTAACCCTTGAAAGGAATTTAAATGCAAAGAGCGATGCGCATTAACTAATCCCTGTCGGTGTAGACAAATATGCTGGTTGCTTCCCTCGCAAAAGACTGCGGTTCCGGGGTGACGGAGTCAGATGGTACTAATCATATAATCTAAATACCTCTTTGTACTGCTATGTTCCACGACAGTGTATCGCACACCAAGGAATAATTTTTTGACCGACGAAACCTCTTGATCTCTTTCCATTGATTATCTATTTTGTTGTTAACAGAAATATCGCGTTTATTGCAACTAAGTGTGTCGATGTTAGCGGCATCAGCAAAAGAATATTTTCCGCTCGTAGGAGCATCGGCCCCGGAGTTCTGTACAGGGCCATCGACTCGACGCAAAAGCAGTTGAGTTGCTGTGTTACCACAGAGCAAGAATTTAGAAGATATTAAACCTCGAGTTTCTTGCTGTGTAAACGTTCTAATAATAACTTGAATGAGATCTTTCATTATTCGTAATTTTGATTGCAAATTATGGCATTTTGAAGCACCGTTGTCATACCTTTTTAAGTTTAGCTTTAAGGGGACCCTGAATTTGTACTGTTGCCTTTTTTATGTAATTTCCATTCGGCGTTCACCATAGTAATGCCAGAAATCAATCTGTGAGGTAACTAAATATATATGTACTTGTATTTGAGCTCATTCGCACAACGGCGCTTCCTCTCATGAAGGCTTGTAAATCTGTTTTACTTCAGCAAATGAACACTTTGGGCGGGAGTGGCATTTGAACTACGCCGTTAAGTGTATTGAACGCGATACCAGTTACTGGTTCAACTATAGATCACAATCACAGATTACCAATTACAAATTACAAGTATGAATCATAGATTACTAGCTACAAGTATTGATTACCAGTTGAAATGGTCGATTATAATGAAGTTGCAAATTGCCAATCACCTTTATCAATCACTGACTAGGTTACACTGCATTATTAATACAACATTACATTACCCCCAAACGGGCACACAATTTGTTTTAGTATGCAATGAACAACCACAACCAGCTTTTCCTTGCGTGTAAAAATTGAGTGCCTAATTAGCATACTGATAACTACGTTACCACCTGTAAAATCTCGCACGCATTTTGCACTCACACACCGCAAAGCATTCACCAGGTCACCCTGTAGCCCGCATGATTCAACGAGTCTTCGCGGCCTATGCATAGCGTTCCCGTTTCGCATGCAGATAGCCTGCGTGCGACACCCAGATCCACATATCAGAAATTTATCGTAACAAAATATTTAGATATTCTAAGTTATCTCTATTACAGGAACCTCCACGCCCAAGTTTTTGCTCACTGGATCATCACGTTTTTGTTTTCCAGGTTTCTTATGTTATTTCTCAGCAACGGACGATGGACGCAGGATGGCTACGATGACGAAGCCGACTTTTGTGTCTCACTGGCTCCTTAACAGTATCACTTTAAATATATGGGCAATAGAGAGCATCAATTCCTCTATGCTTGTATGACAGGCGCACATAATGAAGGGCCCTCAAATGACCTGAATGCACACTCTCCAGAGACTGAAGATGGCTGCTAATTTGGTGTTAGGCAGCTGCAGCCGTCGTTTGATTCGGCGCGCTAGCATGAACTTCAACAGCCTTGAAAAACTTGTTCGGTTCCAGATAAAAGATCACTCTTTCTCCCGCAATTGAGAGTAGGTGCAAGCGTTTACTCTCGGCTTTGTCTTGCCGTTTGGCTCTGTTTCTCGGCTTAAGCAGTTATGAGAGCGTCGTCATTATGCTCGATGTTTTTTCCCCTTTTTTTTAGACCTTTATTCAACATATAAATCATACATCAAAACTGTTGGGCCCATAGCCAAAGCTCGTTTGGGCCCATAGTCATACAAGTTTGGCAGCACAGAACAGACTAGTAATGTAAAAGTAAGAAAACACTACTACGTCTACTGTATATTATCAGGAAAAAAAAAAAACGTTTTTACAGAATATACAAAGTGGTTGGATATTTTGTCCTCAAGTGGAATATCATTCCAGATTTTTGCACTATAAATGTTGTGTGCTAATGGAAGGTTAAAGTTCAGGTGACTTGCATTCGTGGTGTTTCTGGTAGGCACTATGGATTGTTAGTGGGTAGTTGTCGGACACAATGTTATAAACTGTTACCGACACCTTGACCTGAAACACAAGCGTGAATGGAAAATATTTCAAGTTCATGATAAATTCGATGGCTTGGCTGGCATCTGTTAGAGACTGCCATAATACGTAACGCCCGTTTTGAAGGAGTATTATAGGATCCAAATATGTCTTGAAGGCAGAAGCCCATTAGTTGCAACAATAGGCGAGGTGGAAATGAAAAATGGCGTAGTAAATTATTTTCTAAACGGATATATCACAATTCACTCTGCTTTAAGCAAAACATAACATGATGATGCTAATTTTGAGCATACAGGCTCAATGTGTGGTTTCCAGTTCCCACTTTAGTCCAACACAATACCTAGATATTTTATTTTGTCAACTTTTTTTCCAGCAGACAGTTGTTGAAATAAACTTTCAGTGAATGCGTGTTAATAAGCCCGTATGCAGAGCGAAACACAATGTACTTGGTTTTAGAAGTTTTAAGTGTTAAACTATTTTCCTTAACCACACTGACAAGTTTGTCAGTTCAGTGTTTACGACGTAGCCTATTTCGTCCAATGTATTCTATGAAACAACTAGTGCAGTATCGTCCGCATACATAATGGTTTTAGAACCAGCCATTGTCCCTGCGCACCGTGGCTGTGCGAAACAAACAAAATGCCGCTGGAGACTCTTGTTTTATGCGTAGAGCTCTGCTAGTCTGGTCGCGCGTTCATTGTGACGACGGCGACAGAACACTGGCGGATGCTCAGTGCCATAGCCTCCTTTATACTTTCATATACAAAGGAAGCCATGGCAGTGCTGACGCAGTGAAAGTTGCAGATATAGCAGCGCCGACTTAACGGCATACCTAGATCAAGAGTGCTTCACTTCTGCTGTGATATGTGTGTCTTCCTACGGCGCCTGTCAGATGTCCACCAAGAAATGAGATAGTTTTGAGCCCTTGACCATTGTGCCTCAAAACTTGGACACAATGAGGTAATAATTCGTTTGGGCAGCACCTAGCGTCTTTATGGCGGTCCTGCACGATGACTGAGAAAGCGAACTCGATCGCTCGTTAAATTTTATTTGATGCCCGGATGTTCTCGTTTCGGTGCACAGATGACTTAAAATCTGTGCCGGATGAGTGAAGATTGATGCCCGGATGTTGGCTCTTGGTTATGCTTTGACGTCGCCTAAAGACCACCGACAAGGGGACTTAAAGCATTTCACGCTTGAAAAAGGAAGTGTGCTATAGCTGTAGTTGTAGAGTAAACAATTTATTTAGGAAGTGAACAAGAAAATCACTTGAGGAATGCCTGAGCGGCAGTCCCTAATCCGGGACGCCATTGGAGGTGGCCACTGCTCGGGCGCGCCACCAGGGAGCGTACGCTTTCGTATCTGAAGCTTATTGAGCACAACCACGCCTTATCAACACCTCAAGACAAAACTCAAAGAGCACCGTTGCCCAACGCTGCTTGTAATGTCTCCCTTCGGTTTCGCTGGCCAAATACTTAAAGGGCATTTATCAGCGTCACATGGCGCTCCACATTCCTGTCAGGCGGAGCACCGTATGCAGCAGCTGCGTCACATCAAAAAAGACATTCATGTCAAGTGCGTATGCCGCGCTATCGTGCGTGCATAACTAGAAGGACTGACCCAAAATTTTATTCGTATATGTCTCCGAACTCTGGTGCTTGATGAAATTGTAGTGTAAAGTAGCCTTCGAAAGCGAAGCATGCTAAATGTAGAAAAAAACAACGATTTGAATAATAACTGAGTTCACAATGACACAATCTCTTTGTCAGTGTCTGCCTAACCGTGTAGCTCGAACACAAAAACTACAATTTGCACAGCTCTTAGAAATTGTTTCCAAACGTCAGAACGTATATAAAGAGATCAAGGACATATTAGCACTGAAAAAAAAATTAAACATAGGAAACAACAAGAGCATTTGAAGGTGCATGCTCTTATCAAAAGAGGATGAGGTGCTATTGTGACAATTGCAGGAGACATGGGACTATACTTCATTCTACAGCCACAAGCATGGAATGCTGAGGTGCGTCGTTCTGTCATGCGACGGCGTTGGAATGTTATCAGACCGCACTGACGCACGTTTTCGTCCTTGAAAACGGCGTTCGTGAAGCTAGCTATCGAGAGGGCACTGAAAGCAGAAAGCGAAGCTATGGTCTCGTTCATTGCTAGAGGATCCTTTCTTCAAAGCGCGAATAACTATCGCAGCTGGACTGCGTATAACCACGTACTATGTTTTTTTTTTGATAATTGCTTGTTGAGGTTAAGAGAAAATAGCTAAGTAGGTATATATAAGTAGGTTCATATCGAGCAAATTGCGAGTAAGAAATTCATGTGGTCGTCGCCATAAAAGTACAATAATCAAAGTCATTTTCCTTTCAATCACCCTTACTTCCCAGTACAGCAGCTCGGACATGTTTAGAGTCAAGTGGCTTCCTTCTGAGCCCCGCCATGTGGCTCGTATTTTATTCTCGGTGTTCCAAATCTCCAGAAGGTCAGAAAATTTCTCCTCTCTCTACAACAGGAAGGAGTTTCGCGAATGCTAAAAAAGGGCCCCTATAGGGAACCCAAGCTCAAGTTTCGCCGCGCGATGGCAGCGCCGCATTCCTGGCATGGTGGCGAAATGTGAAACGATGGGACGTCGCCGGAGCAGACGCTCCGCTAGCTTCCTGTGCACGTGCGGCGATCGAGTAGCGCCTCGAGTATTTGGCGATACAAAAACGCTTCAGCTGATGCGAAACGGAGGTACTAAGTAGCATTGTGTCATGGGTAGCCACAATAGTAAGCGAAGCGCCAAACGACGAGACTCACGTGTGGAACTTTGCAGATTTCATTGGAAGCGTTTCCACAAGACCTGTTTTCCAACCACATGACAGCATTCCGAGAAGTCTCGCGTTCTTTGTGGAAACGAAAAGGGCCAATTTTCCCCTTCTCCATAAACTCAGAAATGTTCGACAGTTGACAAAGACTTCTTAGAGAGGCACCAAAAGAGTACAATGGTTTAACACCATCAATACGAAGTGAAGGGGGTAGAGGATTATCCTGGTCTTCGCTCCGCGGGTGTCTTGCGCCGATTTTCTGTGCTCTCTCCCTGCTTTGCGAGCGCTCTGAAAGCAACCAAATCAACAGATGTCCAGCGTGCGACGTCCGCGATCGATAATGATGTGTGAATGTGCCCTATGACCAAGAAATTATCTAGGAACGAGGCTCCTTTTTTTTTTTTTTTTTGGGGGGGGGGGGGGGTGGAAAACATGCTTGGCTGAGCCGCTTTTACAGATTTCCGCAAACTGGCCAATACATGAACCAACATTATTATTATTCATAACCAAAATATGTTGAAAGTGCAATACAAAAGCGATCCTAGTTATGGCTCGATTGACACTACTCGCACGGAGCACCCTATTCGCGTCACAGGTTTCGTAAATGCAAACCAAATATAAATGAAGCACAACCATTTAGTAAGAACCGAAATAAAGCACGATTGTAGTACAAGCTTGGATTTCACTTTCCTTCCGAGCCAGCGAGCCGGTTATGTCGCGTGCAGCGCGCGGAGCACGCATGTGCTTTTGAGACTGCTAGCGTTCGTGCCTTTGAAGAAACATCTCCTTCGGACTATAGCTTATCCTTCTACTGCAAGATTTGCTTTAGTAACATCGTAATAATAAAAACAAAACCGTATATAGATCTTATGCTACAGGCCAAAACAATAATCAACAAGCGAGCAACTTTACCTCAGAGTACTGATAATACTTCCGCAGTTTTTAAACCTATTATATACGACAATATAGTTGCATAGCCGACTTACCTCGAGATAAACTTCCTACGTTTTCGCTGACGTGGGAAATGCATTCACAATCAATATTTACTCATCGCGGTCTGTCGTCTGCTCTACAGTGCTGACGTGAATAAAAATCTTCTCGCTTATAATTACGTTTCTTCCATGGAAATACGCGGCAGGTTGTCCAATAATCAAGACGGAATGCAGGCGGCATGTTGCGATGCGCCTGCGGGGGCGCGTCAGGGCGCGTGCGTTCGAGAGAAAGCGCGCGGCGCACGTCGCGAAGGCAGCGAGCCGAGCCGGCGGCGTCCCAGTGTGTGTTTTTCTGCCACAGATGGCGTTGCCCATCAGGAGCCGCAGCGCCGCCCAGCGATGCTTTGGGAGCCTATACGGCTTTTAAGCGGACGCCCTGCGGCCTAAACGTTTTGTCAAAGACTTTACTTGACTAAAAAATGGATTAGCTGAAGTTTCAGCATCTCGAGCCGTGCGAACGTACCTGACGTTGTTATCTCAGCTTCTGGAAAGAAAGAACCATAATAGGTACGTATTAAAAAATTAATCATTAGTACCAACTGGTAGTAGGTGTTCCCGTCTGACTAGGAGACTCTCGCTAAATAAGATAATTGGTTTACGGTAAAAAAAAAATACTTCAGTGGCTCGCCTTTTTCTGTAGAACTAGTGAAATTGATAATGGCTAGGTCTCATATAACATATCCAAATACGTCTGGTTACTGATAAAAAAAGAGAGAACATTACAAAGCGAGCTATGCAACTGACACTGTGCCAAGAAATGGGTGGAATATGTGATTGTAATTGCTATTAGTTGAATTAGCAAGATCATGTTGTTTTGGATTAGATGAGTAAAACTGCGCGAAAAAGACGGGACGTAAGAAACACACAGGCACAAACAAGGCGCCTTGTTTGTGCCTGTGTGTTTCTTACTCGTCTTTGTCTCTCTCGCGCAGTTTTACTCGTTCAATTAGTATGAACCAACTAGCCCTTCAGAGTGGATTACTTGGATTAGATCATGTCGCCAGCAGTATAGTTCAAAGTAGATTGTTTTCAAGCGTTAGTACCCATGCCGTTGAGCTGTTTTTGTTTGCAGGTTCTGCTGTTAGAAGACGATAAGCCCAGTATGGTTGTTTTCATAGCAGCCACACACACACACACACAAAAAAGAGAAAAAAAAAATATAAAGCCGACCAAGGAAACATTGACAGAGGTATCGCTCATATAATACTACTTCGCTGCGATTGCGTGAGATGAAAAGAACACTGACAAACAGGAAAGTGATAAGGTGGGGCTGACATTTTGCTGACGCTATTGTCTCAACAACAAGAAACTCTGAAATCAAACTATGATAAAATGGGCGCGCCCCTAGCTTCAAACATCTGTAGTGTAATGCATACGGTTAAACTGTATGTACATTTTTCTTCGTATGCTATGTACGTACAAAACAGGTTTTGAACGTGACTGTGAACGCGTTTTGCACTAAAAGGGATTTATAGGCTTATCCGCTAGTTTTTTCTATTGTTTTCGAGAGCAAAATTATGAGAAACCTTCTTTGCTTGGACTTTTCGTGTATTAAAGTTGAAAGAATGAATCTGAAATTTGCGGGAAGGTATTTGAAGATTAAATTTCTGAGTCCCTGATTACACCCATATAACTTTTGTCGGCTTGCAAAGGCGAGTAGCTAAACAATACCCACGCGCCCGCACTGCTGATTCTTTAGAAGCGCACTTTAAGTGGGTGTGGGCTTCCGCGTCGCCCTGCAGTGGCCGAGCAGTGTCGTGAAGTGCGAGTTAAGATTCAATATTTTCTTTTTCTAGTGCTACCGCTACCCGCACTGAACACGCTGTGGCTGAGCGCTGTGAAACAAATTTTCTGGAGGCGTTGATTTTCGTCGAGTGGTACCAGTATCAACGTCTGTCCTGCGTCGCCCGGTCTTCCGGAAGGGTGACGAAAGAAAACATGAGAGCTTTAAGTTAACGTGACGGAACACCTAGCATTACTTTTGCCCTTGCAGCTGAAATCGATAATGCGAGCTATCTTGCACAGATAGCAGGAAGCGATGCCTTGGCTGCGGTCAGCACTCGATTGTCCCTGGTTCAAGTCCTGCACAATCCGAAGCCATAAAAATGTACGCATGTATTCTTGCGTACTTCGGACGTGTTTTTGGCTATATCTAAAGAGGGGCAATAAGCTCACTGAATGAGTAACTAGTGGCATGTTCAGTAATGTGTTGTAGAAGCTTGGAATCACATTTCTGTCGAATTATTAATTAGAAACTTGCGGATATAGCTTTTATCATAGGCTATTTAAAAACATAACTTGGTGATCTTACTTATCCCAAGAAAATATTGGTAAGTGAAACTTTATAACAGAGTTTCTAGACATGAGAACTTACTTGGAGTCGTTGTAATCGTAATCTTTGGTTCTGGAACGAGAGAAGGATAATAGGTTCCTGTCGCAAATAAAACACAATTGACAGCTGACACTAGGTCATCTGGTATAGTTTGGTTGGGGCCTAATTTTTCTCATTCGATTTAAAAAAAAAAACAAAAACAAACACGGAATGGTGCCTGTCCTGTCCGCATTACAAATGCTGAAATTCGGAACTGACCACAGAGACCTTCAGCTCTATCTCTGAAAACTGATGCAATAAAAAGACGATAACTAATAAAACATTGATAACTAATAACATTGTGTCAGAAAAAAAAAAGCGGAATAAGTGATAGGTTGGTTATCAATGAAAATATTTTGATGTGTTAGCGCAACAAGATAATGGTTGGCTGCAATAGAGTGTGACATCTTTATAGTTTCTGGTGATGCAGATTTTCAGAGCAGTAGGTAAAGTTGTACTTCTTTTAAGCTCGGACCTGCAGACCCTCTTTGCTCGAAAAGGGCAGGCAAATGCCAAACGTAGCGTGGGCGTCACTATTGAGAAAGGTTGGAAATTAAAAGAATTTTTCCGTTCATGTATTCCAAGCAGCCAGATTGCAGGACAACATCGCCCCCCCCCCCCCCCCCCTTCCTCTCCTTTTACTATGGCTTTTAGGAAACAGCTGCTCCCCTGCTGCCGCCGGGGTAAGTGGAAGGAACATAATTATCAATTGAACAAATTCGAACTGGAAGTGATTGTCACTAAAACACGAAGCGAAACAGCGTTCTTATGTTCAGTGGAAGACTTGTGCGTCGTTGCAGATGTGGGTGCGGTATTTTTCGCGACAGCTGTTTATTTCAGGCACGTGAGGGTGATATAGGATTAGACATTATAAAATTTGTTTCTAAAGCTAATCTTCTGTGTAGATTTAGATTTCAGTTCTGCAAGTTCCAGTTTAAAGATAATTGCAAGGAGTCTACAGAGAAGCAAATAAATTTAGGTCCCAAAACATTGTTTTGAAATTCGTGGCAACTAACTTACTTTCTTTACTTTTTGTCTTCGCTGAAAAAGTGAAGGAAGCGAGAAATAAGCTGCTTTTGCTAACTAGAGTAAATAAATTTAAGCCCCAAAACATCGTTTGGAATTTTGCCGGCAACTAACTTACGTTGCTTGGTTTCAGTGGTCGCTGAAAAAAGTCGAGGGAGCGAGAAATGAGTGGTATTTGAAAACATTTATGGACACATAAAAATGAGAGCGTTGTAAAGTAGTTAAACTGAGTAGGCCGTGCAAAAACTTCTGCGTACAGGTGGAAGCTGATGGAGGCGACGACGTGCAATGCACAGCGCGTGAATATGTTGCACTCTGCACGCACATAGCTGCGACGTTTCCTGCTCACTTTCCATGAGGAATTCCCGGATCCGGATCCGGTTCTTCCTTTAGTCCGAGTTCGGCACATGCAAGCCACGTCTTTGGTTGTTTTCGACGTTTGATACAATGATTCCGCACTACAATTTTTCGGGTTTAATCTGGTTTGTACGACGATACCAGGCGAATACTGTGTTTGAGCTATCCACGCCAAATCACGTTTAACGCTCTGGTGGTACAAGCCGGAGTGAGACGCGCAAGATCGGCGATTATTGGTCGGCTCTGTCGTCCGTGTGAGTGTTGCGCGCTGAAAGCTTTTGGTATGATCGCGCTATGAAATAGAATGTGCATCATCGGTATTGATGATGCACATTCTCTCTTCCAGATTCTGCTTTTCGATCTTCATCGTTATGGGAATTTCTAGGCCATTTAGAAAAGTTCATCTATGGCACTAGCACAGGGCGATGAGGTCATATTGCTGTTGTGTAAGATGGCTGTTGTCCCGATTTCTGTTTTTACAGAAATATTTAAAGAAAAACAGCATTTGTAACACTCCCCCCCCCCCCCCTCCCTTCCCCGGTATTCGAAAAGTAATCAAGCTGCATTCTGTCAGACAGGAAGCAACTGTTTTGTATTTGTAGGTATTTGTTGACCAAAGCACTGAAGCTTACATATGGTGTATGCAATGAAACAAATAAATATTCGTGTATTTCAGAATTTCGGATTATTTTTTCGTTCACGCTATAAAGAAAATGTATAAACGTTTGCCATATAATTAGCAAGAGTTTGAATTTGAAGAATACATTGTCCTATTTACTGCCAAATATATCGGCTTGAATTACATCTTATAAAATAGCAATAGCACCCAACCGTCTGCTTGTATGTATAACTAAAACAGTTCTAGTAAAGATAAGCAATCATAAAAAGTGCCTACAAAACATGTTCGTTTTTACAGTTGCAGTTATAGTAATGAAATAGGAAAACAGAGTGCAGGGAGGCAAAAGTTTACACTGGACAGGTTTTGACTGTTTGTTATTCAAGTACCATCCTTTGAAACTGCCACCAAGACCTTACTATAATTCACGGGATTTGATTTCGCTCTAGTAGGACTGCCATACTAGGTAAACGCCTCCGGGCTGATGGTGTCGGTATAAACTGATTTAGATATATTTATATATAATACAAATGTTAAATATGGTATGCAAACGTGTGGTCAAGAAGCAAAAGAGTGATCTTACTTGAAGGAGTTCCTTTACTTGTATCGGGGGGGTTAAACTTTTCTTGATGTGTAGTAACTGGAGCTGAAAGAACGTTGTTGAAAGAATTATGTTAATATGAATGAACATTTAATCAGCATGCATGTTGAGGAGGTTTAATCCGAGCTGTTCGCAAATATCGACCTCAACCATCACAAACCATAAACTTACGTTCCTCACTTTCCATAAATGCTGAAACGAAGTGTTAAAGCGAGAGATCAGTGTTCTTTAGTAATTTTAGAAGATTCATACTAAATCAATAAAGATATCCACTCGCTTGTTGTAAAATACGGTTCTTTGAATTCCACCGAAAGTACAAGACTGACGCTGACGTGTTTCCGTATTTTAATGCTAGCCTCATATATGTCACCATGGTTATAAATAGTTGATAGCTCCTATTTGGCCGAAACGAAAGCGTACATCTTGCATTCACAGTTTTTAAGGGTGCTGGCGTGGAGACGCCATTTTATGTGTTCATATGCTTTAAGGACAGGTGGTTGCTCAGGCCGATGACACGAACCTATCCTCACCACCTGTCGTGTTTCTTTTAGTACGCTAAAAACCTTTTGACACTGTAGTTTTCATGGTACGTTATGATCATCTGATGAATATTCTTCAGAGTATTAAAGAATATATTTCTTGAAGAGAGCCTTTCAATATGTTTTTTTTTTGTGCTTAGGACGTAATTGTTTAAAATCTTACGATGAACTCAAAAGCTTTTACAGTCCTTTTTAATGGGGCAGTACTTGGTTTTGACATAATGTCTTTATTGAAGAGGCAGATGCACTAGTAAAAAAATTCACATAAGTTTGTCTAAAATTCTGATATTGTGCGAAAACGTTGTTGCACAAGTTTTGATTTTCTGTATCCGAGCCTTGTTTGGTGGTCCGAAATGAGAAACGCAAAAGTAATTGATTAAATATCTTCTTTATTGATTGGCTGCGCGACTGGAGCGCCATATGCTGTAGGACTTGCTTTGACCTCGGCAGCGCGTTTCAGTGTAGCTGTTATGCAATTGTGCATACGGCCATGGTGCTATGTGGCTGAGTAGCGCTGTTATGCAGCCGTTGACCCATCACAGCTGCTCCAGAAGCATGACATGATATCATTGATCTCAATGCTTTCGTAGCATATACTTAAAAGCTATGTCACCAAAAGTTTCTTAAAAAACCGTAGATGATATCTTCCACTGCAACGACGGCCGATGTAGCCTGCGTCGGTGGTAAATATTATTTTGATTTTTATTCACATACCCCAAAGGCCCTTATTTGGCATTGTGGGGTAGGGAGCACATGTAACGTAGAAATTAGGATGCAATATTTCATACCGAAAATAAAATGCACATGCACGTATTAGTAAACTGGATTCAGGAACTGAATCGGTAGTTAGTAACAGCAACAATAGCAAAACGAGTGTACGCAAGAATGAAGCCCCCTGATAAAATTCGTGGTAAAAGAACACAGGTGTTTGTAGAGAGAGCTCGCGTTTTAATCAGAAAACAATGTGTTTCGCTAGCTCATTTTAAAAATGGCTGGAGAGAAATAGTGGTAATAACATAGGCTCTTTCCTCGTTGTTAATCAGCGGAAAACATTTATTTCCCTATGTTTAATTATAAGGGAAATACATTTTCCCCTCTGTATGGTTAGATATGTTGCGAAGCGCCACAGTTCCTTCTTAGATGACCTGCAACGATTAACAACACAGATGAATGGAGTCTTGAAAAGTCAACTCCATAACATGTCAGAAAATGCGCCTGGAATGCAGAAATAGAGGCCAGGTGGGGACGCCGAACATCCACGCTTCATGTGAAGAAAGCCTTCAGTTGCTGTAGTTTATGTCCACGTTAGCACATCTCCGCTTCCATGTATCTCCTATTCACCATCGCCATTGTTTTGTTCTTCAGTATGCGTCACCGAAGGCTTTTAGGAATTTTAAGATATAGATTTAAAACCATAAAATAGCTTTGTTCAAAATTGCAATATTATCTATGACTCACAATGAAATCAGCGCAGCTATACCAATTGGAGGCCCGCTTAATCTAATATATGGCTTTTAATTTCTGTATTAAGTGCTTAATTTTTGACGGATAATTGCTTCTCTTTGTTGTTATTATTTGTAATAGGTTCTAGAATTTCAAAATTTCTAGTCTCTTTGTCGCTTTTTTTTTTTTTTTAGCGCGCAAACAAGACTAGAAGATAAGCTCGCGCTACATTTACACCTACTCGCAACTTTGACATCAAAATGGCTAACGAAGGTTATTTGTAGCACCAAACTGTATGCTGCCTTGTGCACCTTTTTTGTCACCTTTTGGGTTTTAGCGACAAGCGGGTAGAGAAAAAGGCGGCATAAAAATACAGGTCATAACTTTTCACCGGAATCGATTGCACGGTTACACCGCAAATTTGTCTTGGGCACGAGTTTGTTTCCTAGTGCTCAGAGAAATTACGATAGTTTGACTTCTGTCAATCTCATTCCCCTCCGACTTCATAAAGATGAGGTAGCACTTGGGTAAGTGGCGTACAGTTCAACGCGTCAACTATGACATTGGTGTGCTTTTTTCACTATTGTTTTGTGCATTCTGCTTGTCCCGATTTTATCTACGTGCCTTGTTTTTACAATTATCCTTTTCACACTTACTTGTGTCCCGATGTGTTGTTGTCGAGGGTTTGCCGGGTCGCCGGGCTCCGCCCCCGCTCGACGATGGCGGACTGCGAGAGGCATAAAATTGAGGGTCGGTGGGCTCTTCTGCATCGCCGGCCGCTAGGCGTCCAGACTTTTCCCCTGTCAAGAAAGAGAAAACGTGACGCTGAAAATGCGAATGAAAATATAGGACACAAAAGAACAGCGCTCATGCCAAACATTCAAAGGGATTTTATTGCTATTGATCTTTATTCGTTATGTGGCAGCCCTTTTGGCCCAGTGCTCAAGGTGCAGAATTTATCGTTTTTCTGACTTGTGGCAAATGCTTTTAGTGATGGAATGATAGGACATGTACTTGATTGTGCGGTTAAAGAAAGGTTCGAGGGGTTCAACGCTGCTGAACCAGATGTGAAAGCGAAAGCTTTGGCTGCGGGCGACCGAGTGTTGCATCGAACACAAACTGCGTTCCGTTGGACGCATCAAAGTTCACCGGCGCTCAAGGCAGAATAATTTCATGCCCTGCGCATGCGACGCGTGCCCCGCCGCGGTGGTACAGTGCTTAAGATGCCCGACTACTGTGCCAGAGCTCTCGGGTTCGACCCCGACCGCTGGCGGCTGCGTATTGAACCGAAGCGGAGAAGCGTCCGTGGGCTGTGCAGTGTGGTGGTGGCGAAAGCATGTATTAAAAAGAGAGAGAGGTGAGAGCATGTTAAGATCCCCAGGTGGTCGAAATTACTCAGAAGCCCTTCACTACGGCTCCTATTCATCTCTCCAATTTCACCCCACCTCCTCCCTTGCTTTACGTAGGTTCAGGTGTCCACAGAGCCACAGAACAAGTGTCAGGTACTGCGCCTTTCCTTTCCTGTGAAACAATTATTATTGCGATAGCAATACTGCGCCAGGTTTTGAGTCGTCGCGTAGTCCCGGCGGAGGCCACGTTTGAGAAGACGAAGAAGTGTGATAGCGGAATATAGTAGGCAAAAAAAGCTTCCGCCGTTGCTATCGCAATTCAACTAGGGTTAACCAGAGGTAAACCACAACTAATTATTATTATTATTATTATTATTATTATTATTATTATTATTATTATTATTATTATTATTATTATTATTATTATTATTATTATTATTATTATTATTATTCGATGCCTGCAGACGCTTTCCTTCTCCACGCGGCAAGCTCTCCGCGGTGGCGCGCGCAGGCACACTGCGGAAACTACCATCCTTTCCGCGCCGACGTGCTGCCGTTACCCTTCTCCTCCTCTCTGATTTATTTATAGGAAGGGAAAGGCGCGGTAACTGTCTCACCTGTTTTCTGTAGACACCGCAACCGCGCCGTAAGGGAAGGGAGGAAGGTGGGAGTGAAAGTGGAAAGAGAGAAAGAGGAGCCGTAGTGGAGGGCTACGGAGTAATTTCGACCACCTTGGGATCTTTAACGTGCGCTGAGGATCCCCAGGTGGTCGAAATTACTCCGTAGCGAGCGCAGCAACACTTTCTAGAGGGTGTTCGCGCAGTGGCGGTACACCTGATTGATTTATTTATAGGAAGGGAAAGGCGCGGTAACTGTCTCACTTGTTTTCTGTGGATACCGCAACCGCGCCGTAAGGGAAGGGAGGAAGGTGGGAGTGAAAGTAGAAAGAGAGAAAGAGGAGCCGTAGTGGAGGGCTACGGAGTAATTTCGACCACCTTGGGATCTTTAACGTGCGCTGAGGATCCCCAGGTGGTCGAAATTACTCCGTAGCGAGCGCAGCAACACTTTCTAGAGGGTGTTCGCGCAGTGGCGGTACACCTGATTGATTTATTTATAGGAAGGGAAAGGCGCGGTAACTGTCTCACTTGTTTTCTGTGGACATCGCAACCGCGCCGTAAGGGAAGGGAGGAAGGTGGGAGTGAAAGTAGAAAGAGAGAAAGAGGAGCCGTAGTGGAGGGCTACGGAGTAATATCGACCACCTGGGGATCTTTAACGTGAGCTGACATCGCACAGCACACGGACGCCTCTTCGTTTCGCCTCCATCGAAACGCAGCCGCCGAGGGGCGGTACGCTTCTGGTTGTTGTTGTACGCCTCTGGTTGTCGTTGTACGCCTCTGGTTGTAATTGTTGTACGCCTCTGGTTGTCGTTGTACGCCTCTGGTTGTTGTTGTGGTTGTAGGAAGAAGGAAAAGAAAATGCACGGGCCTGCTACTGGCTCTGTAGCTGAGCCATCTCCACTGCCTCGTGCAGACAGAAGAGAAAATGGAGAAGGAAAAAGAAGAGGGAGAGAAAGATGCGCGCCGCAACAACAGCCGTCGTCCACCACCGAAGCGGTGGCGGGTGCAATGACGGCCTACAACAGATAAAAGTTCGGTGGCTGGCTAGCCCCCGCCGCAAGCGGCGGTGACCTACCTGTCCCAGCCCCATCAGGGGAGACTCTGGTACACCTCTGGAACGGCGCAGCTGGGCGTCGTAGTAACGTTGCATGCGCAGTACGTCACTTTAAAGCTCTTGTTTTACGCTATTTTAGACATGTGCTCGACCCACTTGCTGGGCTGTGTTAACAGCATCTGTATTAATCGCTGGCCGAAATAGTGGATTTCTTTAGAATAAAGAACGTTGGCATAGAGCAAAGCAAAATCTTCTCCAAAGGCGATTCGAGTGCGATATAAAACCACCTACGCTGAGCGAACCATAGTTTGCTTTGGAAACGCTATATACAGGCGGGCTCCATTCAATCAAGGCTTACCTCCGGTTAGGCTAATCAACAGCAGAATCAGAAGTACGAGGGCAAGCAGGGCCACGCAACCAAGTGCGACCAGCACAGTGGATTTGCCGGACTTCCGCCTGCGGACACGGAAGGAGAAAACACTTTCACTCATCTTCGACTCGGTAAAGCTTATCTTGGGCGCTGAGCGTATGTTTAGGAGTGGACACAAGTCAACCGAACAAGCTCTGTCGCTCCACTTGGCATCACCACCTTCTATGCCGGACTTGAAGGAACATCACTTGTTTATGACCCGAGATTCCTGTTTCTAATACGGGACGCGAGAAAAATATTAACAGGCAAAAAACGTGCTGCTTGCTTTTGACCTCATCTATGTATTTCTGGTAGCAATTGTTGCCTCGCAGAAATTGGAGCTGTACTCGAGTTTGAAGACGTAGCTGCATGTTTTGTGAAACGTAGAAATCTAAGTGCAACCAAATTTTGTAGGCTATTTGCATACATCGACCACTAGTTAAACTTAAGGGGACATTTAAGCTTCGCCTTTAGTGGTATGGCGCGGTGCGTTAAGGGTTCCCGTCTGCTGGCTCGCATTGCAGGTTCTCGTTCGTGTGTACATGTACGTTGCTACTCGCTCAATCATTTATTCCTTAAATTTTGCCTCTATCATCTCCCACATACTCATCAGCGTACACTCGTAAGTTGCCACATTATGCGAAAGACCATCCGGCGTAGGTGTCAAGCCCCGCTCTAACCAAGTCTTACGAACGTGACTGTGTGGCATAGGAGCAGCCTGTCTGACATGTGATGGTGGGTTCAATATACATTTCATCCTCCTATTTAAAAGAAGCTACGCGATTTGGCAACCCTAGCTCCTGTCAATTGGGCCATGCCACGAGACTCAGTGACGTCACACAACCCACTGACCCGTCAGTGCTCGGCCATGTCACCTGCCGACTGCAAGAGGCATGTTCGTCATTGGTGACTCAATATACCGACGCCAAAGATGACGGAATTTTCATGAAAAACAGGGCCTTTAATGACATCAAATTAAACTTCGAAAGTGAAATAGGTCTTGTTTCTGATATTTTTAAATATAATTAGCAAGGCATTGATGTATTCACACATCTTTGCGCCCGTAAACTGCGCCGTTCTCATGGTCAGCAATCTCGATTTCTATTCGTCTGGATAGCGACAGGAAGCAGGCATGTTTGTAAAAGCTTACACTGAATACAAGGCGCGTAGACAGGAGTACGGGTTACGTATGTTAGCTAAGTTAGTTTTGAACGTTGGGAAGAGCAAGAAGCTGTAGGTCTCAATGTGACATATGACATCTTTAGGCGATCATTGTAAAATAGCATATGTCGTAATTAGTAGCCCAGCAGCTTGTGTCCTTTTTAAGCACTGTAGATTTATAGCTCAAGGCTGTTATGTACTATGCTGACTAGTGAGGGTGTTATAGCGTACAGGCGAAAGCGAGAATGAAGTTACATGGGTGGCAGGCAGCCTAAAACAAGGCGAAAGGATATGCGTATTATCGAAAAAAAAAAAAGGCGGCGGAGTACTTACCCTTCAACTGCAGACTCTACAAAAGAAAGCGCATGATTATTTTGCAAACAAATGACGCTAGCTTATATAATAAAAATACATTGTATAGCACAATTAAGCCAAAGCTTGAATACGGCTCATTCGCATATCAGGCAGACCTATCTTGGGCTCGAATTATTTGGTTAGAACGGCCATTTATTGTTATCTTTGTATATATTGATGTTTCGTAAATCGAATGACGACCCAAACGTTAAGTCAGGAATAATTAACTTGCACCAATAGCAGTTAAATGCAGAGGGATCACAATACATATGCGTTTTTACAACCCCAAAAAAGCAATAAATAGGGCCAAGAGCATTGGAAAGTTAAGCGAGATAAACTCGTCAATTCTCGCTTTTGCAGTTTGAGGTGGCCATCCAACTCAAATCAACAAATCACATGTCTGGCAAAACAGTAGCGCAGGGTGGCATAAATGAGAGTGTGCAACGTCTAAGGAAGTTTTTTTTCTTTGTGAGATAACAAGCTCGAACGCTGCCACAACGACAACGTGCACCCACAATTACAAGCAGTAACATCGGTAAAAAAACACCGAAAAAAACAACAACAACAACAATACAATAGGAGGAGGCCTACGATGTATTGTCTAATAAGTTTTTTGCTTGAAATTAACCGAGCACCAGGCAGCCTCGGGAAAGCTTTGTCCCATTGTATCACCAGTGGGTACATGAGCGAAATGGGGATCGAACCCTGCACCTTCCGCAGGCGCTTTTCCTTTCACATATCCTTTCCAGCCGCATCCCGTGAGCAATGGCTGAGATATAGAGGCGCAGAATAGCCTCCATGCTGCGTGCATACTTGCCTTGATGTGAGTACGTTAGGCTCGTCTCTGAAGATTAGGAGAGAAGAAGGATTCGGGATGTAATTTCAAGTTAAGTCAAGCTCTACCTTTAAAGATACGAGGCGAGAGCACTAATGACTCTTGCCAGCGGTTTCTGTCGTGAAGTTTCGTTCGTGTACAGGCACTTCACAACTAACACAACCCCTAATCACTTAACCTGTGCCTCTGCTATCGCACACGTGCTCAGAAGCATGCAGTAGTAAGTTGCGACACACGGGAAAGACCATGTGAAAGACCACGGATATCAATGAGTAATTACTCTCTTATTACAAATCTACTCCACGTTGGGAGATTTCGCTCAAATATTTGACCAGCTCTACAGTGTGCGGCATTTGAGGATCATCACCCTTTTCCTTTTGCCCCTATTGTATATATCAAGTGCGCATGCCTGTGAGTTGTTGCCTCCGAATATAAGAGTTTCCAGTTTTGTGTTGGATGCACTTTTGATATATTGATTTCCTTGCTAGAATTTCGTGTGATGTTCCTGCCTTCTAAAACTGTCTAGCTTGCACATTGTAAAGAAAGTAAGTGGTCAAGGCTTGTCTTTTCGTTTTAGCGTTTCCTTGTCGGCATCGGTTTTTCTCACGTGACCCTTAAATTGGATGGCGAAGTGGGAACGTCGCACACGCAAAAACTAAATGAGGCCGAATGAAAAAGTTTTGCACACGTGAAGAACTTACCCCCAAAAAGACCAAAGTCAGCCTAGTTACCTTTGCTTGGTTTGGCTAAATAACTGCACTGGGTATTTCGGGGCAGTGACAAGGATGGCATGATACAGAAGCTAAACTGTGCACCCTCTCCTGTTATGGAGCAATGGTATACAGTATGACCTCACTTGTCATAGCGCTGTTGCAAGTTCTGTGTGTGGGCCTGATATAAACCCATAGAGTTCATGATCAGCGCCTTGCTGGCGCAATATGTTGGCCTTACAGCGCTTCGTTCGCACTTACCGCTACTTGATCGATCCAGTGATGACGCAGCCCCCTCATCGGCTTCGATGTTTTAGGAAAGAAAACAGAGAAGACATACCGCACATGATTCCAGCACAGTAGGAAACATACTGGCGGCCTTCGTAATATTGTTCAAATGCTTAGTGATTTCGATAATATTAGTACACTAATTTATTCTGTGCTGATGTTGAGGAAGGAGAAAAAACTTACACATTGTTTTCACTGCAGAGACGGCGAGAGCCGGAGAGCTGGCAAAAAGTTTCACTTCTTCCTCCTTATTATCGACAAGAAAAAAGAAAGAAAAAGGAATGTAAGTTGTGTGCTTCTTCTTCTTGTACATATAGAAGGAAATTTAAACAGGCGAGTAAGTGAAAATAATAGCGCCAAGCAGAGAAATAAAAAATAATACGTAGTGCTGAAAAATGACAGAAGAGAAATTAAATAAAAATAACAAACACAATATTTTGTTAAAAAAGAACATTTGAAGAAATGAAAAAAATTAAAACAGTTAGCAATTCAACCTACCAGTTGCAATCCCGGTGTCATGGAGGACCTCAAAAATTGAACCAAAAGCAAATTCTTCGGAGCTCGTACCGAACAATAGTAACATTGGTAGAAACAAGGGGAGGCCCAACCTGGATAGAAAAGGACATCCAGGCAGATCTTTCCCGGCAGTGTGAACTTCTGCCAGGAAACGAGAAAATGCTTTATCGATTCAACGTCCCCGCATCAGTTCTGTACCTGGGGGTTCTACCGCAACAGTGTCATTGATACCTCACACATCCTGGTTTTATATGACCGAATTTCCGGGCGCGCGCGCGCGTGTGTGTGTGTGTGTGTGTGTGTGTGTGTGTGTGTGTGTGTGTGTGTGTGTGTGTGTGTGTGTGTGTGTGTGTGTGTGTGTGTGTGTGTGTGTGTGTGTGTGTGTGTGTGTGTGTGTGTGTGTGTGTGTGTGTGTGTGTGTGTGTGTGTGTGTGTGTGTGTGTGTGTGTGTGTGTGTGTGTGTGTGTGTGTGTGTGTGTGTGTGTGTGTGTGTGTGTGTGTGTGTGTGTGTGTGTGTGTGTGTGTGTGTGTGTGTGTGTGTGTGTGTGTGTGTGTGTGTGTGTGTGTGTGTGTGTGTGTGTGTGTGTGTGTGTGTGTGTGTGTGTGTGTGTGTGTGTGTGTGTGTGTGTGTGTGTGTGTGTGTGTGTGTGTGTGTGTGTGTGTGTGTGTGTGTGTGTGTGTGTGTGTGTGTGTGTGTGTGTGTGTGTGTGTGTGTGTGTGTGTGTGTGTGTGTGTGTGTGTGTGTGTGTGTGTGTGTGTGTGTGTGTGTGTGTGTGTGTGTGTGTGTGTGTGTGTGTGTGTGTGTGTGTGTGTGTGTGTGTGTGTGTGTGTGTGTGTGTGTGTGTGTGTGTGTGTGTGTGTGTGTGTGTGTGTGTGTGTGTGTGTGTGTGTGTGTGTGTGTGTGTGTGTGTGTGTGTGTGTGTGTGTGTGTGTGTGGATGCGCTGGCGGCCGAACTACCCGGACATTCAAAGTGGCAAGGGTGCCACAAGCGGGCGCTGACGAGGTGACGAGAAGAATAGGGCCTGTTTCCGCTGCTGCTTTTGAACGGTACCGTATTCAGAAATGTGGCGCAACAAACACAAATACAAGAGAAGATACACAACACACGCGCACACTACCAACTGTAATAAGAATCTGAAAACACTTCCTCTTCACCACTCCTCCTCTTCTACACTCAGGCACATCTTATCTTCCTCTTCTTCTCATCTTCCTCTTCTTTGCCAAGGGGCCATGGTAGTTTAAAGAATCTTTTTCCCTCAAGTACATGGGCTTCGAGGCTTCGTAGACGTTGGCAGGTTAAAGTTTTTCAATACATAGGGACTACACAAGTTATGTGCGGTGGATGGACATGTCCTACTGTATATGTGTGGCGGTGGTTTTTAGTGTATGACTATGTGACTATGTGGTGATATTTGCTTGTCCAGCGTGGTATGAGTTACTGGGCAAAGCAGAGGTGCGGAGTAACAAGACAGTGTAGAATTTGTGACTGCCATGTTTGGACGATGTTTATGGTCTGCGAGGAAGAAAGTGCCACTATCCCCTCGGCAAAGAAAAGGAAGATGAGAAGAAGAGGAAGATGAGATGTGACTGAGTGTAGAAGAGGAGTGGTGAAGAGGAAGTGTTTTCAGATTCTTATTACAGTTGGTAGTGTGCGCGTGTGTTGTGTATCTTCTCTTGTATTTGTGTTTGTTGCGCCACATTTCTGAATACGATGCAGCACCAACTAGCCTCTCAAGCCGTTATTTTGAACGGTACCATTTGTGCGCCGCGACTGTACGAGCTTCGAAGACCCCACACAGACCAGGAGCTGTGGGGAGACTAAGCCAAGCGGCGGCGGGGACAGTGGCTTGCGAGACGCGGAACGAAATGGCCGTCCATACGATTTTCTGCATAGTTTTCTTCGTTACCATGATTACAAATTCTCCTCCCCTGCCAATATTTCTATCTGCTCTGAAAGTTGAAAATTTCTCGCAACAAATTATTTATAGGGTGATAAGTTCATTTCTTGTAAAAACACAATATCAGGAGTATGTTTATGGATAAGTAGTCCAAGATCCGGAAGAGAAGACAGTAACGAGCGGAAATTACATCGTATGCACTTTGATACCTGCCATGATAGTTGTCCAAATAAAGAGAAAGAAACCGTCTATTTGAGGGTATAGCTCGGACAAGTCTTGATGGTCTTTATTAAGCTTTCTCCTGATGAGGACTAGATTTAGACAGTGGCGAGGGAGCATGGCGATTCTGGGTGGAGCACGACATTTCGACATCTGTAATACTGATGTCAGTGCGGCATGCGTTCTTCTTCTTCGTCTAATTTACCCTTCCTTTTTGGCGCGATGTAGACATTGATCGCGAAAATACGCCAAAAATTTGGCGGGACACTATGCGGGTGGGTTGATGTGACTCAACTGGGCTAGCTCCACAGAGGAGTTCTTTGTTCTGTCTCATTAGAGCACACTTTTAGCTCCTGTTGATGCCCATGATTAGCAATCGTCCGAGCAGAACTGGTCTTCACTCCAGAAGTTTTCCTGCGTCGCCACTCTACTTTCTCGAAATGGCTTTTCGCACATGTCTCGAAAAAAAAAAAGAGTACGACTTGGATAGATGAACGTGTTCATTCAATGGCAAGGCAGAGAAGTCAGCCGGAATGCTCATCGTCTGGCATGCTACTCTTCACCAGGTAAGGGGAAGAGGAGAAGAACGGGGGTTGTGACAGGTGAAGATGTGAGTGAAGAGGTACGACATAAATATACACGTACAATAATTTTTCTCAAAAGCGCTTGTACAGTCCCGTATCGGTTAAGGAACGGCAAAGA
Organism: Amblyomma maculatum; assembly: GCF_055883805.1. Classification (NCBI taxonomy): domain Eukaryota; kingdom Metazoa; phylum Arthropoda; class Arachnida; order Ixodida; family Ixodidae; genus Amblyomma; species Amblyomma maculatum. The sequence continues at coordinate 12,740,657 of NC_139352.1, forward strand.
GCCCGCATTGCCTGTAAAAGTTTCCACTTATCCGGCCAAGCGACCGGTATAAAATCCTTCGAGAGAGGCCTGCTGTTCAAACGCAGAAGCAGCTAGCATTATTATTTTGCGAGAATACACTGGGCACACCGTCAATATATTCTCCTTGGTCTCCGTAATGCCACACGTTGAACAGTCTGGGGAGTCCACCTGTCTAATCAAATGCAACTCTATATTTGCACGTGGAAACCGCATTTAAACACAGTATATAGATCAAGCATGCATGATGACGCGGAATTTCACGCGGAACAGAAAATGACAGCGCTAGGTCTTGTCTCCTGAGACAGATGTCTTAGGTGTGTGGCTGGATCCAGTAAGCCGACGCGGCGCTCCTCGTACAGTTCGAAAGGAGACAGTGGTGTTGGCTCTTGAAAAAAAAAAAAATACACCTGTTTGGAGGCCACTATTGCTTGAGCATCTGGCTGCTCATTTCCATCGTGCCCGTAGTGCGCAGCGATTCATTTAAATAATACCCTGTGGGCTTGGACATGGATAAATGTAAGACGTTCTGTGATGTTTAGGGCTAAAGACTGGTATCAGTGTGGCGTTATGGCCTAAAAGAATCGAAAAGTCGTCTTCTGACACGGTATCACCACGGCTGTTGTTGATGCTTGTGCTGACAGAGAACCGTCAGTATGCACAGGATTATCCTTCTGATATTCTGACTAGATACACGCCAGAGTAAGTTGCTTGAGCGTAGTAATTGGCATCATCGATCCCGTGGAAACGCAGGTGCATCGAACCTTGGTAGTTGAGCGGTATTATATAGGGGAGCATACCTTGATGGGAGTTGTATGTATGTATGTATGTATGTATGTATGTATGTATGTATGTATGTATGTATGTATGTATGTATGTATGTATGTATGTATGTATGTATGTATGTATGTATGTATGTATGTATGTATGTATGTATGTATGTATGTATGTATGTATGTACGTATGTATGTATGTATGTATGTATGTATGTACGTATGTATGTATGTATGTATGTATGTATGTATGTATGTATGTATGTATGTATGTATGTATGTATGTATGTATGTATGTGTGTATGTATGTATGTATGTATGTATGTATGTATGTATGTATGTATGTATGTATGTATGTATGTATGTATGTATGTATGTATGTATGTATGTATGTATGTATGTATGTATGTATGTATGTATGTATGTATGTATGTATGTATGTATGTATGAACTTTATTAAGGAGCCGGCAAACGACGGGTTAAAGCGTCGTGACGGTGGCCAAGGTAGTTGTTACTGATGACAGCGGAGGGCACTAAAAAAACTGATTTCCGGCTGCTTATCCAAAATCTTCATCAGTGGGTTGTAGCGGTGTCGTGTAAGTACGCGTAAATATACACAAAGGGGTTTGTGTGACAAATATATCGATATTGGGTGGGCAGGTGCCTGTTCAATCGTGCCTTTTATAGAGGCGCACCGTGGCAAGCCAAAGCATATCTTGAGCGCCTGCGCTTGTTCGCTCCCTGAAGTCCACAAGCAGGAAATTCTCATATTAGAGAGTATTGGGAGGCTGTACCGCATGCAGCCTACGAACAGTCTTGTAAAGTCGCTGTAGGGAGAGCACATTTGAGCATCATGTCATGCTTGCCATAAAGCGAAGAACATGGCAAAATTGGTAAGCGTTTTTTTTTTATTTTTTTTACCATGTTCACATGCTTCGTTCCCGTCAGTCTGAGGTCAATAATATTACCCAAGAACCCATGATTGGAAAAATAAAATATTACCGCTCCTTTAAGAGATATCGGGTAACTATACATCTGCCTGTAAATGCAATCACTGCACACTTTTCTGCCGCTAAAAGCAAACCTTGATGCCATATGTACATCGACGTCGACGCACAGTTCGTTGCAAAACAGTACGCGATTGCGCGTGTTTGCCTCTGCAGTCAAGTGCTTTCCCACTTATTTGCTTACGTACTTGCAGGCCGTAAGCCATTCCTTCTAATGTAATTGACTGAGATTTTTTGACAATCGTTATTTCTATAAATAATCAAATGTTTAAAAACACTAGAGGCAACACAGTACTTGAACTGAAGTTATTTCTGCATTCGGCAGTGAGTAAGCATTTCATTTCCAGGTCCACTTTCGTAATCACTCTACTCAGTAATGCGTTTGAATCTGAACGCAGCTTAGGTAAATTATGAAATAGTTGTTTAAATCAATATTTCGTTCTGGTGGACCCCTCAGATTTCGCTCGTGCTGTCTTGGTGACTTGTTTAATACAGTTCATGCCACGTAAAATGCCAATGTCATCATACTAATTTTCAATTCAAAACGCGGCCACTAAGTAAACAAATAATATGAATGAGCAAAAATGTGTATACTAATTATTTCGTTACATTTTTTTTATTGGCAGTAACATCATATTAGCTGACAGCAACATTCAGGCGCGCCAATTTCACACTGAATGAATGATGCTTGAGCGCAGCTCTAGAATCCGAAGAAGTAAAAGAAGGGCATCATTCGGGGTACAGAGCCTGAAGACAGTATAATTATCGGGGTCCTGTTCTACTGCTACACACAAAGAATCATGGGTGAGTGGCATCATTGCTTCAAGCTGTGAAGGGCTGTTTGATGTTATGTTTTGCGCTTCTACATAAGTGTATTTGGATCATGTGTAGCTGGTGAACAGCTTGCTGCTGGGTTCCAACGTCAGGGATAAAGATAACTGTATATAGATGTTGGAAAAAGCATTGAATCACTCTTACCGACTTGCTATATTGGGCACACAAATATGCATTGACAGGAAAGAAACTCTCCTCACAGACGGTAGCCATGGATAATTCCTAACACCAGAATAATGACGGTTCAGGAAGAGCGTCTCACCAATATGAGTGCCCTATGGCTGCTAATTAATCTGTTCTAGTCACATAGGAAAAGCTAACCGGAGCAGCTATAGAATATTTTTAACGCGTTACTGTTCAGTGGCATGTGTCAGTGCGCATGTCAGTTTAATATCAAATAATGGAGTTGAAATGTCCAGCTTCCAAGACTGAGAGCCATTGGACTGGGATTAGTATACTAGGTGTAGTTGTATCTTTTAACCTGGGCCGAATTCTGCTGAATACCCTAGCAGACAACAAAATTATGGTTCGTCAGCATCGATGTTGGATGTGACTCACGGCAACTACGTTTGATATATGAGGAGGCACTAGCGACAAGGCTGGATGGGATGAGCATTTAATTAGCGCATGTCTTCTCCGTGGGAACTTGGGGCAACAATCTGTACCTTTTAGTGCCGTAGCACTAAAAGGGATTCAGCTGGACTCATTGAAGGAATATGAAGGCACATCAGCGCAATAAGCAATGCACAATTTGGCAATGACCATTCATAATATGAATGACAATGCATGGCCTAGTACCTAAATATGTCTGAGTCATGTTATAGCCCATCCGAATTTCGACCTTGGAACGTCCTTGGCCGAACTTAAGAACTGATAAGTATAATTGAGCTCGGTTGAGAATTGACTTGGTCCATGCCCAAAATTAGGTTAGGGAGTTCTCCATACCACCTCGGCTCACTCCAAAAATGGATTTGTCCCACCACCAAAATAGATTTTGCCCAGTTGGAGATTTCAGCTGATCTACGTTTAAAACCAAATAGCAAGGAGAGATAAGAATGCCTTCCTGAACATACAGTGTCAAGCAGTTGAGGACAACAGCCAATTAAGGAACACAAGAGCTCTGTATAAGACAATCAAAGATATCAAAGGAAGCTTCTGTGCTAAGCTGGGCGTGATAAAGGACAAACGAGGCAAGGACCTCACTGAAGCCTCAGAGATAAAGAAGAGGTGGCAGGAATACACAGAAGAACTGTACAAGAAGGACCCGGATGTGCAAACCCAACATCTACGTTTAAAACCAAATAGCAAGGAGAGATAAGAATGCCTTCCTGAACATACAGTGTCAAGCAGTTGAGGACAACAGCCAATTAAGGAACACAAGAGCTCTGTATAAGACAATCAAAGATATCAAAGGAAGCTTCTGTGCTAAGCTGGGCGTGATAAAGGACAAACGAGGCAAGGACCTCACTGAAGCCTCAGAGATAAAGAAGAGGTGGCAGGAATACACAGAAGAACTGTACAAGAAGGACCCGGATGTGCAAACCCAACATAGGACGGTTGTGATTACTGATCTCGAGCCGGGCATCCTGAAGAGTGAAGTTGAATGGGCCTTAGCCAGCCTTGCTAAGAACAAAGCTAGCGGAATTGATGGTATTCCAGCTGAGTTGCTCCAAAACCTCAACCACGACGCTGTTAACACACTGCATACATTATGTCAAAAGATTTGGACAACCCTGCAGTGGCCACAGGATTGGAGGAGGTCAGTTTACATCCCTATTCCAAAGAAAGGCAGTGCCAAAGATTGTTCCAACTACCGCACGATCGCGCTTATTTCGCATGCTAGCAAGGTGATGCTAAAAATCCTGCAAGGTAGGCTGCAGCAGTATGTGGATCGGGAGCTTCCGGACGTGCAAGCTGGGTTTCGCAAGGGCAGAGGAACTAGAGACCAAATTGCCAACCTTCGCTGGATCATGGAAAAAGCAAGAGAGTTCCAGAAACCCATTTACTTCTGCTTTATTGATTATGCGAAAGCGTTTGACTGCGTAGATCACAGCAGATTGTGGCAAGCTCTCCAAGAGATGGGAGTTCCAATTCACCTCATCTGTCTCCTCAGGAACCTTTATGAAGGGCAAGAGGCCACTGTCAGAACTGGGCATGGTCTCACTGATTGGTTTCCGATTGAGAAAGGGGTGAGGCAAGGCTGCATACTGTCGCCCTGCCTATTTAACCTATATGCAGAGTGCATCATGAGGAAGGCCGGTCTGGACGAGTCTTCAGCTGGAGTGAAGATTGCTGGAAAACGTATTAACAACCTTAGATATGCGGATGATACCACTTTAATGGCAGAAAGTGAAGTGGAACTCAAGAGACTTCTGATGCGCGTACAAGAAGAGAGTGAGAAGTTTGGGCTTAAACTGAACATTAAAAAGACGAAGATCATGGCATCATGCCCTATCAAGTCCTGGAGCATCAATGGACAAGAAGTGGAAGCTGTGACAGATTTTCTGTTCTTGGGCGCCAAGATTACCTCGGAAGGAGACTGCAGCCATGAAATTAGGAGACGCCTGCTTCTGGGAAAGAGAGCAATGGTTAGCCTTGACCGCCTAGTAAAGAGCAGAGACATTAGTCTGCCAACCAAGATCCGTATAACCCGTGCTATGGTCTTTCCAGTTGTGATGTATGGATGCGAGAGTTGGACTGTGAAAAAGGCTGACCGCCGAAGAATTGACGCGTTTGAATTGTGGTGCTGGCGAAGACTCTTGAGAGTTCCTTGGACTGCCAGAAGATCAAATCAGTCGATATTGTCGACCATAAACCCTGACTGCTCATTGGAGGGTCAAATTCTAAAGTTAAAGCTCAGCTACTTTGGTCATCTGATGAGAAGAGAGGAGTCGCTGGAGAAAGATTTGATGTTGGGAAAGGTTGAGGGTCGCCGGAGAAGGGGTAGGCAGCGAACGCGATGGTTAGATGGCATTCTCGAGGCATTGCAGATGAAGCTATGTGATGTTAAGAAGATAGTGAGAGACCGGAAAGCGTGGCGTGACATGGTCCATAGGGTCACGAAGAGTCGGACACGACTGAACGCCTGAACTGAACTGAACGTTTAAAACCAACTTGGCGACTCTCAAAACTAATTCGGCCTCTTTTAAAAATTTTGCGTTGCCCATCTACAAATTGACTTCGCCCTATTTAAAATTTAGATATGTGCTCAATCGATTTGGCTCGCACTAAAATAAACCAATTCAACCCTCAGAAGCAAAGCACTTTCCCTAATTCGGAAAGGTGACGCACGTCCAAAACAACCTAGCCCATCCTCAAAATGGGCTCGACCCATCCACAAAATTAAATTTGCCTGATTCGAAAACTGAGTTTGTGTACGTTCAAAATCGAGTTGCCCCACCCGCAAAATAACATGTGCGTTGACGGTATCAAAGCATTTGCAATATTTAAAAAAGATACGTGAAAAAAAAATCATAAGCACGCGTATTTAAATTTGAGCAATAAAAACATTTCCATTAAGTTAAACCCATCGTTACAGTGCGGTAGGCTGTAGAGACGTTGCAGTCCTGCACAGTGCAGGGCACTATACCAAACTGTCGAGTGCTTTGAGTACAAATGTTCAGGAATCTTTGACTGAAGCATGGCTTCCCATTCGAAAATCTATTATCTCTGGGCCACTTGCAGCTTTGTTCTTAAGGGGAGCGACAGAGGGTTGGTTGAGTGCTCGAATGCGATTGAATACATTGCCAAGTTCGTCCTGAGTGTGTGCGAAAAAGTTGTTTGATGATGTTTTTCTTTTGATACATTATTTCAGAGGAAGAGAAAGGTGAATACGATGCTCCGGAGAAAGGTAAATACTGAGTGTTACTGCTCTTTTACCGTGCATGATATTTTAAAGCAAATGACAATGGTGACCGGACATGCAGGGTACCTCAACAATTCCTGGATTGACATCATGGAATGGCAAATATTTGTAATATTTTTGTGTGCAGGAGGCTCTAATAGATTTGTTCTATCCATGGCAGCGATTCACAAACTTAAATATGTTTCTTCAAAGCAGTGTGGTTTCCCTGCCACCATGAGTTCAGCGTAGTATCTGATCAGAGACCTTTTCTTTCTAAAGTAGAAGGCAGCTTACAAAGGCGAAGGGATGGGCTTCTTGTGAGAAACTAAGACCTATTACATTCGTTTATTTTTAGCACCTACGGAAGAAATGTAAGTGTTGTTTCTGCAATTCGCAAATTTTGTTTCCGCCTGTTTCTTATCCCTTCTGTTTATTGATCTGCGCAACACCATTTCTCCTGTTTTGTTATTAGTATCTGCTTAATGTGGCGCACGATAGAAGGCCGGACATATCCGATGCTATGGCTTAATAGCGATGTAATAATGAGGCACGCGTGTAACCTCGTGTACCTGAATTGCGTGTACTAAATTACGGGCGTATGTTGGCCATTCGTTTACCCATGCAGGTGGAGATCATTCCCGAATGGATAATGAGTGAATTACGTACAAACAGCTTTTTATTAGGGCACATTTCTCCAGCGAAATTATTTCAGCTGGGTGAACGCTTGCATCATACCTGGAGGGCGAAAACATCTAGAGGGATGTCCGTTGAATATCATCCTTTCCTTTTGGTGATTCTTGTGAGCTCAATGATATTCTGTACTTTGTTTGCCTACCTGCAGTGAAGGGACGGCGCTGAAGGGAACGTTACCGGGAATGGCGGGGGCGTTGCCGTCGGCATTCGCCATGCACTGCGACAAACTGGTCACTTCTGACGTCTGCTGGAGCACCCCATAGAGACGGCCGAAGAAGTTGCTATAGCGCTCGCTTGCGCTGGGACGGAAGCAAAATTTGTAGCCAGCGATAGTAAAACTGCTATCTGGAATTTCATGAAAGGCAGAATCTCGCCGGAAGTGGCGAGGATCCTGGCCGGCAAAGAGTTGACCCGAAAAGTCAACGTAATATGAACCGCGGCGCACGCGTCGGTTCCTGGCAATGAAGCGGCACGCGAGTTAGCTTGAGCTATCTACTTCGGGGTAACCGTAGAACCGCCGGATTGCCAGAATCTAGATGAACGCGCGCAAACATATTGTGAAATCGTTGAGAATTATAGATTAAACAGAAAACTACTGCCACCACCGGATAAGACACTAATAGAGAGGCGACCGCATGGCGGCGACTGCAAGCTGGAAATTTCGTTAATCCAGTATTGGCCATTCACATACTACCAGGGGAACAGGAAAATGATCTTTATAAAGCATGAGGGGAGAGGGGTACTCTCGACCACATTATATGGAAATGCGTCGACTCCCCTGGAGTCGAGGAAAATATCAATAGCAGAGAGAGTTGGCAAGCCCTACTGCGGAGCGAAGACCCCACTCGGCAGCAACAAGCCGTTCGCCTGGGGGCCGAGGCCGCGAAGAGACAAAATCTCTTTGTTAGCCTTTAGTCGCGGAGGATCCAGCCCCCATCCCCTCGGTCTGCGTTCCGGGGGTGGGGAGTAATTAGGGGCCTCTATATAAGGTGGACAATAAAAGTTGTCATCCATCCATCCATCCATCCATCCATCCATCCATCCATCCATCCCCTGGCAAACACGGACGACAACGCCTCCGCCATGCCCGATGACGATCCTTCCAACGCCGTCTCCGCGCTCTTCCTTCGCCTTCATCAGTTCTCGGCGGCTGATCCTCAGCTTTGGCTAGGCCAGGTAAACAGCCAGTTAAATATCACAGGGATTAGGTCCGGGTCACCCGTTAGTTGGGGCAGCCTATTTACGAAGCCGACTCGAATAAGACAATAGCTGATTCATTGGCTTTGGCTAGGCCAGGTAAACAGCCAGTTAAATATCACAGGGATTAGGTCCGGGTCACCCGTTAGTTGGGGCAGCCTATTTACGAAGCCGACTCGAATAAGACAATAGCTGATTCATTGGCTGAAGTGTTATGACATGCTGTGGTGCTTTGAGCCAGCCATAACTGAACGGCGTGAAAACGGCGCTCAGTTTGGTTGCACCTCGACGTCATCGGTGGCTGATGCGCTTAGGTCGCGCGAGAGTGGTGTTGCTGCTTCATATTTCCTGCATTGCGCCATTTTGTATGAATACATATTAGAACTGAAGACCCGCAAAATGGAGCGGATTGTTCTAATAAACACCGTTTTAGGTATTAAATCCGTTTTCACACAGTCGATGTAATCGAATAGGGCACGTTTAAGTCTTTTTCTAGCCCCATTTGCGAAAGTAACGTTCACCGAAATAAATCTAAATCGTCAACCTTGCATTCAAGAGTACTAAGCAAATAAGGGGACATTTAGACTCTTAAGATATGCCTTAACGGTATGATGCGATATCAGCTTGTTGCCCTCTCGGGTGATTCCGCGTTGAGAAATCGATGTGCAAGATTTCACTAGTAAACACCCTCGATCTTTATGCACTAGAAGACGGAGGCGCCATCTGTTTTGGAAACAGCGAATCAAAGCTCGGTGTTGCGGTGGCTATGGTGGCCAGAAGGGCCTTCGCATGCCGGAGCAATATATGACACCTGGCACGTATTTGACTTTTTAAACCTCCCTCTCAAGAAACAGTACAGCGCTGGCTTTTCAGCATCGTTTTAACGCAGTTGTCGGCGGTGTCGCTCATGTGCATGCACCAATATATTTCTTGTTCGCCTCCAAAGAAGCGGGACAAAGGCTGATTTAATCTGAAAAGAAGGGCTCACATTAAAAGTCTGAAAGCTAACGTGGACAGTATGAACAACCCTAGCACCGTTCGCCGTTGTCAGCAGTGGTCATAGTGAGGCAACCACGCACAAAACTGACTGTCAACTGAATGCCGTTTGTGACGCTCGGGTCCTGTTCCCAGTGGGAGGGTATAAAGGTTTCTGGACTCAATAACAGGAATCCACTGATTTTTCTTTTTTGTTTGCATCATGTATAATACACGATATTACAAAAGACGACTCAGGGTACAGTGACAAGGCACGCCGAAGTAAGGGGGCCTATCTCACACAGCACAAGTGCTGGCGCCGCTCTATTTTTTCATAAACTACGGCATGGAGCTTCGTGCTTGCTAGTCTGTTATGATAATGTCTTGATACACAAGATGTCTGTGTACCATTCCGTTCAGGTCAACGCTCCTGATCAACTGCCTAGTTAGATCGCTAAAGTTTCCTTCGTAGTTTCAAGACTAATATTTTTTGAAGTCATGCGCAACAGTATCAATGGAATTTTTTATCTGATCTCTGGATTAAGGTCGGAATCATCCGCCGCGAACCTTATAGTTGCCTTCTGCTGCCTCTCGATGCTGGGCCTGGCCGTCTTACTCTACCTCTGGGGCGGCACAGGTGCGTATTTCTGCACTGTTTACCTACAGCACGTGATAAAAAAGAGGACGAGACGCTAGTGCCGTGGGCCACTAATTGCATCCTGCGTCTGAACTTCTGAGGAGAAAGAAAAGTGAAAGGTGAAAGTACCACACGTCAGAGGAAATTATCTGGGGAATAAAACTTTAGTGAATACATCATCGATTGGAATTTATTATAAACTCCTTTTTTCCGCGCAAATCAAATGTATTTCACACTGTGGATTTCTGTATAATTGGTAGCCCTCTTCCCGTTTCTGCAGTAGCCGGCATGCGCCTGAAGAAAGCCTATACCTGTCAGTATGTACACTCAAAGAGGTCGTTGGCTCCTTATGAGGGCTCAGTTTTGTTGCCTCAATGTAAGCCTGGTGCCTATAATAATGTCGTCCTTATCATGAAATATTCTTGAGAGACATCATTAGTTTTAGTGCTGACTTTGGTGTTTATATGTCGCTATGCTAGAAAACAAATTGTGAACGACAACGACAGGGCAATTGTAAGCTTGAAGTACCGAACTCAAATGCTGGGTCAGGAGCACGAAAGAAATATATCGTCCTCAAAAGGCTTCTGGAAGCTAGAGAAGCCACCGACGGTGCGCAAAATGACCTCTTGAATGGACCTAGACACTGAACGCCCCTCTTTCAATGCTGTGGTGGAAAAGGCTGAAAGACGAAACCCTGTCCTCCACAATCCCATTTTATCTTCAAGCTACCGCGGCCGCCCTTTAATAACTCTTAATAATAGGCGTATCTGAATTGGACGTTAAACGGCATCTTCTCAGAGCATGCTTTCAATTGAAGTTCAGCGTTCGACCCTTGTCTGTCTCCTCTTTTAGTCCTGTCCTTAATTTTGCGCTGAAAAAATATGCACTCTAGTTAAAAAATAGTTTTGGTGCCCGACAGTTCTATACTGCGGGAAAGTGTTTTTTGTTTTAGTCAGTCTAAGCTGAATAGAGACCATAATGTTTAAAAAGGCCAATTCGTTTTTCATGTTGGGTCCATGTGGTTCCTTAGCAGTAATCCTTGTGCTTGGTGACTTAGGCGCGGCTTTCAAGGTTCCATGGGGAGCGACCACTGGCTATTGGCGAGCGATCCGCATCATGTGTCGCATATCGTAACCTAAGTAGCCGGTGCCTGCAGCGAATGACGGATGCTTTCTTCGACGTTCGAACGTGCTACTTTATCAATAGCAGCATCTCAGCTTTGTGTGAGGTTGCCGTTTCGTCCACGTTTTGCCAAATCATCCAGATAATAACTTCCAATAGAATGCGAACCCTGACACTCATATTCACGGTGCTTGAAGTGGGTGTACGTTCAGTACCGTGTTTTTTGTGTTCGTCACTGACACTACTTCTTTCGCGAGTGGCTTAGTTCATCGCAGAAACAGCTTCGTCTGGAACGCCGTTGTGCCTCATGTCGCATTTCTTGCGATACCTTATGTCGGATAAGTGTTTTGGTGGCTGTATCACACAGCTTGCGACTGTCATTGAGCTTAAGCGGGTACATACGCTGCCTGTGTGTCCCAAGTGTTTCTCTACGTAATCATGCTCCTTCTTGACCCTAACGCCATTAAGTGAGTACCTTAACGCAGCTGTACCTTTCTTTGCAGCGTTCGCGTCACCTCTGAAACGTGGCAGTGACCAGGAGGAAAAGCAAACAGACACGTTTACTGGTTACGGTCAAGGTAGGAACTGCTACCACAGTCAATCGTACTGATGGGGCGCAGTGTGAGTTGCGTGACTTCGCGTGTCCCGCTTAGAAGTCGCGCATTTAGGAGTGAAACGTATAGCCACAAAACAAATTCCTCAACGACCAGCATCGGAGCAGATATGGGAAGAAATATATATATTGCGGTCTTGTGGCTCATGATGCCAGGACCTATAATGGTATTATGTACTTGCATAGAAGTTGCCGCATGGTGGAAGTAGGTATGCACAGGCTGGAATTTGTACTGCGCCACTGAAGTTTTAGTGATTACATAGAATGCCTTCATGGTATCATTGCTTAACGTCAACATCATGATATGTAGTAGCAGGAAATAATGCATGGTGTCAAATGAATGAAAAAAAAAAACAACATTTTCGAGCACTGGCCGCAGCCTTCAACTCTGTGTCTCGTAACAAACAAGGTTGGTTGCTAATTTTGTGTGTGTGCATGGTAGCAAACAATAATCCACACCACACTACACTAGCTGTGCAGTCGTCTAGGGTAAATACTACAAGCTCGCGCCCGTACTAAGGTGTTGCATGGCGCAATAACCTCATGTAGACTTCTTCATAAAATACAATTCAAAGGTAATACAAAACCCAAACATTATCATAAAGTGTCGTACAAAATATATGACAACATATGTAACACTATGACATGTGTGTGCCATTTATATGACGTTGCGTGTTAAACACTGCGTGTTGTTATTGCATCAGCTTTTTTTCAATAAGAGAAGGACTTAACTACGTATGTTTTAGGTGATTTTTTCTGCCCATGATGAACGAGTTGTGCAAGGAGATGATGCCAATCTATGAGCCCTCACTGTTGATCTGTGTTTTCTTGTATGCACTCAACGTCCTTCGCTGAGCCAGTAATCAAGAAGCAGCCTACTGACTTTCCTTCAACAATGAGGACTACTACAAGCAGTGATATCTCGACTACTCAAGAGGAAATAAGTGTTGACAACAGTAAGTTTAAACTGGTTGTTATGTACAGCCTTTATCAAAAGTTTACAGTCCAGGGGGTCTACTTCTGAGCGATATACTATGTGGATCGTAATGCATTCCCAGGTTTCCATACTTGCCGAAGGCAAGAAGATTTTTCGTCCTACCCTCGCCAATGACTAGGACTTCCACGATTATTACAGAAGTCATATTATACGGCTTAAAAGCAAACCCTTTGGGCTGTAAAATTTTGATTAAGGCTGTACATCCATGTGCTATGCGTATCTAAGTTGCTGAAAGGAGCGAGGAAATTCATAATATTTAGTTTTTTATTATAATTGTTATATATGATTTCAACTGATTGTAGTCTTAAAAATAAGGTTATTTAAATTCGGCGGGTTATATGAACGTATCAGCTGATTTGTTTACTCTCGAAATAGAACTGCGAAAATTGAAAGATGTCTGTAGTAGGCTCCGCCCGAAAAAAAACCGGGAAGAGTATCCATCAGTGTGCGCCAGATTGAAGTCTGGTCACTTGCCTAGTACCTTGGAGTAGGGATGAACAGTAAGCGAAATTCACCTCTCTGGTACCTCAAGGAGAGTCGGGGTGGGGGAACCGGGCTTGGGGGACGTGGAACCTCGAAATCGGCTTCAAGAAGGGAGCCTGTCTCAGACGCCGGGAACCAGCTAAACGCCTTGTGGTGGTGGAGTGATCTTGGAGCCGAGGGCCGCACATTCGGCTAAGAGCGAGTGCTCGCCCTCTACGGAAGTCCGAAAGGGAGCTCGACTCAAATTGATATCAGTCAAAATCCTACGCTGCCCACATTCCCCTCCAAAATCCCATAATCCTGTCCTTATTCCTACTTCCCCTTCCCCTATAACATATCCCTTCTGGTACTTCTCAGGACAGATACGTGGCGTCTCCCCGGGCCCGCTTCCTCGGCTGTGGGTCGCTTTAGTAGCTCTCCCCTATTTAATAACCTCTAACAAAAACAATTGTCCAAAGGACCTATTCATTTATATTCCTCATTGGATTATCTTTCTTTACCCGTTATACATATGTAGTACGGGAGGAGTCTGTATGTGGACTCCAACATACTAACTGTTTCAAACGTGACCTAAACTGGGCAGACCGTGCTACACGCAACACGTTTTGTTTCGAAAAAAAAAAAAATGTACAATTGGCCGGTGGCTATGCCGTCCACTTATATACCATAACGGTTTATGAACTGTGAATATAGATCTAGAGACGCGAGTGTACGAAACGAGTTTCACTCTGTTCAAATTTATTTTAGGTACTTCTGCACCCACAGTGACTACTGCGAAAGGTGAGATTGTAAAATTCTTCATTTATGTCTTTTACACATCTACAGCCGCAATTTCAATATTAAGCAATAAGGGCAGTTTATATGATAGTTTATTTAAGGCTAAGCAGTGCCAATTTACGACTTCCAAGAATTTTATGCAGATTGTAACCTATCTTTCACATTAAAAAGCTGTTTGTTTTCTTCCTGCAATATACCAAAATGGTGGGAGCAAGAAAGGAATCTTGAAGTTTACGTTAATGATATCTTTCTTTCGGTACACTGTTTTTCTTGCCAGTCAATTACACTAAGCTATATTACACACTCACTTTTTATTATTCCTAACTGCTATTCGCAGCCTCAGCAGCGGCCGATAATGTTGACAAGTTCAGTAAGTACATACCGCGCATTGCGTACTAATGGGCACAGAAAAACCTCTGCGAAGTATTGATTACTGTTTTCTGAACCTGTCGCGCAGCTAAGAGTACAAAACTGCATTTTGTCGAATCAGGTTTTGTTGCTTGATTTTTGTTATGTTTAGAATAGCTTTTTCAATGATATGTGAGTGAACGAGACAATACCGCTCCGCATTCATACTGCGGCCTCAGCGATCTTCCAGCCCTCCTTTATGAACTGAAAACAGTTGTCCAGGAGAGTACAACAAAAGGAGAATCTGGGAATATGATATACCTGTGAGGCACTAAGCAGCTGAGGATGTGAGGCGGAAAAGTATTCAGTTACAGCAGTGCTTGCGATGAAATACTGAGCTGCGGCCGTGCTGGGAGCTTCGTGTGGGGATTATCAGCATACACTGGAATCTAATAAAAACACAAGGGGCTATCCTACTAACATCCAAGCTGCCAGTTATGTGGCAGCCGTGGTTCCTCATTTCTGACTACATATCCTTGTCCTCATTTCCCAGCTCGTCACGTTGTTGCCGCCGTGCATATTATTAATGCGTTAGCGTTCACCGAAAATCCGGAGCCATCCAACGGCATTGGCGTTGTGAGGAAAAATGAAGAGCATGGCACTGGCGGGCGGTAGTCGACAGCTGACATGGCCGCGCACTGACTGGACTGGGTTGCCTGATGTTACGTTTGGCAGGAGCTGCCAACTCAGGCCTCTCATTTTTTAAAGAAGAGTGATATCAGAATCAGCCTGCCAGCTGCATTCACGTTACCCCTAGGCCACGCTGGCACGTTCATACGACTTAATTAGAGCGAGGCTTTGCCTCTGAGTTAGCAGCCTACGCTATCGCGTCGTACCCTTAAAGTGGAGTTTAAGTGTCCGCCATAATTATATTTATTCATCTATTATTCTTATACGTTTACCGCATTGTGATAGCGGTGGTATTTTCTATTCAGCTCACTGAGGTATATTTTCACCTTGATTTCAGCCACGGTATATTTTCTCGACCTAGTTATAAGGTTAACAATGTTTAGTTAGTAACGTTGCCTATCATTTTGTTTGGCCTCTCTCTCAACTTTGTATTTTTTATTCGTTGGCAAACATTACTGTTGGCCCCCATATTTAGACATGAAAATTGAGTATACTGGCAAGCGACAATGAAATTAGAGTCAATTTTGTTCAGTTATATCTCAGTGACGCCATTGACACCTATACAGTGCACGCAAAAAGGATTCTAGCTCCTTCACATTTGATCTGAAATATTTTTATAATCGTGATCGACTCTCAAACCTGACGTAAAAAATATGACTACGGCTTTCTTACCTATGGTAGGAGCTGTTCTCTTAACCGATTATCAAATAAACCTTAACTGACTTTCATGGTTTTAATTTTTAAAAGCAGAATTCGCGATTCCTTTGTCGGGAATAAGGATGTAATGTTTTCCTGCTCTATCTAGCAGGGACATGTAACCAATAAGAGACAGTCATAAGTTGACGTGTCTCATAGCCTAAGCCGCTCTCGGACGTTAAACCGCAAGTACCAGGATTAAGAAGAAAAAACTGAAGTGACCTGCGATATGTTCACAATACATCTGAATAATACTATTTAACTCCGTACTCTCTCTTAGCAGATCAGCTGCAATGATGTACAATATTCTGTGAAGTGTCTACACTCGTCTTCTTTATATCTTATGTGTGTGGTGTCATCGTTCTCAAACTATATGAAACATGTCCGCGTTGTATAAAGGTTAGGCATCCATTTTGGTGCCCGCGAATAAAAATTAGAGGCAGTAAATGACAGCTGTGGACGAATGCTTAGCATCGCTATATATAAACAATGAAGGCTTTGAGTCGCGTAACCTAGAACCCATTGAAGCTGCGAAACCATTCGCATGCTTGGGTTCCAAAAAATGTTTTTATAAGTGCATTTGGCTCAGCCGAATTCTCTGGAGCAATATTAGCGGGTGGTTCGTCTCATAGGCAAACTGATCCTATTATATGGCAAACAGAGGGCCATGACTCACAGTCTTAAGACTGGCATCATTTTAGATTCAGGGAAGACATGAAATGAGGGCATGGACCCAGCAGAAATGTACATTGAGACTGAGCTCAGTGCCCCCTGTTCAAACTTATAGTGAGGGGTGGCTTGTTGATGAGAAAATACATTGGATGCAGAAGGGTTATGAAACAAAACTGTTCTCATTTATGAGTTGGTTCCTGAAGTAAATGGCTGGCTGGGGTAAGTTTTGTGGCAACACATCAATAGGCGCATCAATTTAACTGATAATCCGGAAGCAGATATTCTGACCATAACGCCCTTCACAGCCGCATACCTAATGACAGAACGATAAACCATTTTTATTCTGTGACTCGGCACTTAGCGCAACTGATGGTCTCTCGTTCTACATTCAATTTTGTCCTCCCAGGTCACTGTAGTGAGCAATAACGCTAACATTCGCAGTTATTCTTCTCGAAGATTGCAATGTAGTGGCTGCAGCAGAGACTTACCTTCAAAAGAAAAAAAGAAAAGGTCGTGCCAAAACTGTGAGAAGGTCAATGAAATAAAAACAAATTTGTTATCTTTGCATACGTACATCGATATTAGTCGCTTTATTTAACGATGTCCTCTTTAGGTTGCCATAAAAGCTCCCCAAGATGCCCGTGATGACTGAAAAGATGAGAAAACACGTTCGGACAAGAAGCGTGACGCAAGTTATGCCTACTGTCATGAAGGCGTATTACCCGCTGCATATAGATTATCAGAAAGGAGGTTGGGAACGCAGCGGTGGTACTTTATCGTGCGCGCAAGATCGCAAAATGGCACTTTTGCTTCAGCGTCGAGAGCTACAACAAATCAGTAAGACGTCCATCTCGTGAGTAGTTGGCTTGATAGGTTTTTGACGCGATATTCGGCTGTATCATTGACCCTAATTTGGACAAATTCTCTTACTGTGTGAAATGCCAGTACACAATCAAACATCAAGCCTGAGTAATAATTACTACTTTATTATATGCTGAGAAGACAGTGCTTTTTTATCAAAGTGTATGCTGCCTTTTGAGGATGTTGTGTGAGACAAAGGTGCAGATACGGCTGTGCAACGTTCGATAGGAGAGTCCATAAAACATTGCTTGAAAATTATCGCGCGCCATTTTGTTTCCTTTGTTTATTTGTCCAGTGGCTTCTCCCCACTTCCGCTCTATTTATTCCATCGTCCATATTTTACCTTTGAGGTGAGCCTAGGCGCTGAAGAGCTTTTAAATTATTCTTTTAGCAGGTCTTTATTCTGAAGAGCTATATCAAATTGGAATTTGCTACAGACAGTATTGTGTGCATCACGTCATATATATGGTTGACTGTTTACGGTAGAACCTTTGTGTATTCTACTATTCGCCGATTTTGCCTGTTTCGTAGCAGCCCCAAATTTGCTGTATGTAGGGGTCCTATTTTGCTCCTCCTTTGCTTCTCTCTTCCCCCCTGCAGTACCGGAACAGGCATTGTAAGGACAGCGCGAAAAAATGAATACATAGAATACCTAGAAGTAGATATATGCACTTATAACAAAGAAGCGAATAAAAAATAATAAAATAAGAAAACATTCATTATTTGCGAATCTCTTTCTTAAAGCCGCTTCACTATACTGCATCGCCATTTGTGTCCTCACCAGATCGGCATATCCCTCCAGACGCGTTGGTATGCACTTTTGGGCCCGACATCAAGGCCGACACTGCGTTTCCCGACGACGGTCTGTGCGACTACACTATCTTGGAAGAGTTGCCCGTGACAGAAGCAAAAGACTTGAGCGGCCCCTACTCTTCCGAGGTGCAGCATTTCATCGACATGGCTGCGAAGCATAGGAGGACGGAGTACGGAGTAGCATTCGACAGCGAGTGAGTTTTCAGCCCAGATGCTACATATGATGCTCATTGCATCCAGTAGGAACAGTAACTTACTTCTTGAAGCACTGCCATTTTAAGTGGTTCCTAAATTATTGCAGAATGAGCCCACACATGGTTACTAATATATTTATTGAATTATTTATTATAAATATTACTACATATTTGCAAACGGCGACTGTTCACTATGGTAGCGGAACTCTAGGAGAACACTAAAATATGCTCGCCCTTACCAGGAGAGTATGAAATAGAGAAGTCATGAAGATGACACTAACGGAAATATGAAAATCGTTAATTTTGGAGGGAGAAGTGTTCTCTTAGACACATTCCTGATTTGTAATTTACCTAGATTATTCTGAATTCTACTAATTCAATATCAGTGAAGGCGGGGATGCATCCCTATTATAAAAGAGCAAAGCAAGATGAGGTTGTGTTGGGAGAATAATTATTTATTGTTAATTATAAATGATTGTAAATTATAAATTAGCCTTCAAGGGAGAAATGCTTGAAAAAGGACCTCTGCACAACTACACCGCTGTCAAGATGGTCAGTCTGTCGACGAGGACACAATCTATTCAAGGACACATTTAAACAGCGCTTGACGTTATAGCAGGACATTAGCATGGCGTTAGCATGACGTTAGCATGGCGCTAGCAGTGCTGGTTCCTGTTCGTAGCCGCCTTCCATTCACACTGTTCCCGATTACAGGAAGTTGCCAGACTTGAAGGAGGAGATAGTGAGAGAGAAATTGTTAGAGATGAAGCATACGTGAGGATTAAGGGAGGAGAGGAGCTCGTGAGCACATGGGATGGTAGACTAGGCACGAAGTGGGAAAATCGGCATTGGCGATGCCTACGAGACAGCTGCCGGGGGAGGCCAAATGCAAAATAAGCGACATCCTATAAGGCGAATGCGCAATCAGTCGGCGTTTGGGATACAAACCTATAAGTAGCAATGCTGAACCTAGTTCACAAACCGGTATGTTGAATAACACAAGAGCTCATGAAGCGCTTTGCGTCCGAATCCGAGGGGAAAGAACGCCCGTGAGCAGCGCTTGCAAAGCGTACAATTTAAGAACACGATGCAGCTCGGAAGCGCTCGGCTCGCGAAACATCTGCATGCATAGCCGTGAATGTTGTCGACCCGTTACCCCGAGATTGACAGTGCGGGATGTTACGCGAAGGAATTGTTGACAACTAATTTATCATTGACACACTCGAGTAACAGGAAATGGTCATCAAAAGCATTGAGGTTCAAAATATCGCGCGGCAACTAGCGCTGATTAAGCGCTTATTTCACCGGCACTTATGGGCGTTGTTACATTTGGGTCGCGAGCTCAACCCACCGCTGACGCCAGTTGTTAGGTTTGGGGTCGCGAGTGCCGGGGTTGCGTACCGCTGCGGCGCGCGGCCTCTCGGTAGCGTTGGCCTGGCGGCTCCGTGGACGGCGGACGGCATCAAAGGTGCCAGCAAAGACGAGGCGTCTTCCAACGAAACAACCTTTACTGTAACATCAGGAAGAAACGGGCAGTGAAGCTGACCCGGAGAGAATACAGACACACTCACACAGCTGGTGTCTAGCGTCGTATCAACGGCGCGTCAAAGTAGTCTCTCTCCCAGCGGAGTCGGCCGCTGCTTTTTATAGGTTTTCCCGTTCACAGGGAAAGGGTAAACCCTCACAGGAAAGGGAGAGCCAAACATGTTGGTTCACGACGAATGACTCAATCGCAGGTGTTCCGACCTCATCTCCTCCACCTCCTGCAGACAGGAGAGGGCGACGCACTTTCCCTCGATCTCCAGGCTTGGCCAGCTTGTGCACACACACGCACGCACACACATTTGGCGCGTGGCAGGAACACGCTGAGACTTGTCGGCGGGAGGAAGCGTTGCGCGGCCGATGAACGGCGTCGAAATGGCCGATCCGCTCGCGGTTCTGCCTGTTGCTATGCGGTGGCCGCGTCAGCTGTCCCACTTCTCGGTGGAGAAACGTAACAGCGTCAAACGACACAATTTTAGACCAAGTCAAACCAAATGGAACTTCCTTATTAGTTATCTAATCTTGGCTTTGCCGCTCGGCTGGAATTTCGGTGGATGTGAAATATATTTACTCACGTATGCTATGCAATCTTATCGTGCAATAATGATTCCCTTGTGGTCCAATTTAACCTGGAGCTTCAAGTGCGACCATCCTGCATAGACAATCCTCGTTTTCCCATACTTTGCATCTTCGCTTTGAACAAACGAAGTTGAAGATTTTATTGCGAAAGCAATACTACTCTAGGTTTCGAGCCTTCAGCATGACGCGGCTGGTAGCCACGTCTTACCCACGTGACACTGTGACGTCACACCCCACGTGGGCTGGCAGGAGGTGCCAACTTGGGTCTCTCGTTTCACATGGGACGGTTATGTCAGAATCAGCCTGCTATGAACCTGACATTCACTTTACCCCTATAGACCACTAAGGCACGTTCATACGGGTTGGTTAAAGAGGGGCTTTATATGTGAGCTGAAGAAGAAGAAAAAGAGAAGAACGCTCGGTCACCCGGAGCTAATGCTTTCGCTCAATATTTGGTTCAGCATTGTTGAACCCTTGTAATTTTTTTAACACCACACGGTCGCATTTAAACATTTCACTTCGTGTTAGCGCTTGATAACAATGTGATAAGAGCTACAGTTGGTGCTATCAAGGGAGGGTCCCCTTGAAGGAAAGAATTGCGCCCAACATTCTTCTTCCTCCTGCCCACACTGATCGGTATTTTGCTGTGTTTATGTATCTATCGCCTCTGTTATGAAATAATTAGTGATTTTTGCACGCAACTCGTTTTTTTTTTTTGTAGATGACAACATCAAGCTTTAGGAAACGAAATGTGTCTGGTGCGAAAATAACCTGGCCTCCTGGAATTATGTCACTGAAGTAATCCGATCAAAACGGCGATACCATAGTTTCTCATTGGACTTGTGTGAAAACGTTGTGATCAGCGATGACGCACGCGAACAATGCACTGATAAAATTATCATTTCCCATTTCCACCATCCCAGGGATAAGGACCGAATGAGAGAAATTTTGAAGGACCCTGCCACGAAGAGTCACCTGGACAGCTTGTTCGAGTCAAGAATATTTCACTACGGCTATATTAATACTGACCCATATCTCTTCGATGCACAAGCAATGGCCGACGTGCTAAGAATACTAAAGGTAAGCCGAAATGCAAGAGTCGCGTCTGCGCAAAAGAAAAAGAAAACATTAGTGGTGATTTTTAAATGGCATCTGGGACACGGCGAATTTCCACCGGAAATTTATATTATGTGTAGCAAGCTTGCATTTGCGCTTACCTCGTCATGCAATGCAGTGGGACAGTTCCATATTTGCGCTTGCTTTAGCTTCCAGAAACTTTTGATTTTCCGAATTGTAGGCAATGCAGTGATGCCCGAAATATCTCATTATCTTGCAGGCTGTTGTAAATTTGTTGGCAGATAAGAAATCTGCTGATCGGCCGATCTACACAATTCTGGCCTCTACGTGGTCCCATCAGTACGACCAGGTGTCAGCGGTAGACGCAGCAGCCGCTTTCAAGTATGTGCACGATGTTCATTCATTCATTCATTCATTCATTCATTCATTCATTCATTCATTCATTCATTCATTCATTCATTCATTCATTCATTCATTCATTCATTCATTCATTCATTCATTCATTCTGTCAGCCCGTGTACGCTATTACAGGAGTGGAATATTGAAGAAATGCACATTCAAAAGGAAATACATTTCCCAACTTCTGACATCTGACAAGAAACACTAGGAAATGAACTGGACATAAACAAAAATTTAATAGTAAATAAGAAAACGCACATGCGGAGGAAGAAATATTACAGTGATTTATTATGGTTCCAGGTGTCAACTCAGGCTTTCTAGAGAGGCATCGAGAGAATTATTTTTTTACAATAGAATCAGGCAGCGTGTTCCATTCTTCAGTAGCTCGAGGAAAAAGCTTCATGGCGAGAAGACTGTAATTTAGCACATTATAATTTAATCGTAGAGAAATCGCAAAAAGCGAAGTTGGCGCAAACACCTGCCCCGGTAGAGTCGTTAGAAAAGCTTGTTCTCTCGAATCCTTAGCCATGTAAAGAAGTTCAAACAGATATTTTGTTTGCTCATACTGAGCTTTTAGTTGCAATTCGTACGACGTTATGAGCAACCGTCAAGGTTAAAATAGACGCTCTACTGCTTTACAAGACATTAACAGTTGCTTCGGGTTAAAAATATGGACGGTACTGTGCGAGAAAAAGCAGAGGTTTCTTAAACCTATATTTCTGGAACCAAGCATTATATACTGTTGATATATAGAACGGTATAAATTCCTTCTTTCTTTAAGGGGGGGGGGGGGGGAGGGGGGGATAGCAGGAAAGTGAAATCGGTAACCCCTACATTTAATTTAATAAACAGAGCGCAGAGGTCCTACATTCTTACGCAAATAGAATAGTAGCAACATTTCAATATATAGTATCTTCTGCTTAAAGAAATATATATTTTGCGTCACATGGAATTAGTTCGCTTTTAAGACAAAAAATCTAATTTAAATATGCAATTTAATCAATTTTTGTGGCACAGCTGGTCTCAGGGATACCCCTCGTATTGGAGAAGAGGAATATGTACTATTGTTAGTGGCTGAGATTTCCAAACATTATAAAAAAATATAAGGCAACTTCGTTTTTTATGCTGTAAAGGATTTTTAAAATTGCCGCTCATTTTGTCATTAAGCAAGAAAAATTCGCCGCTATAATTATGTTATCCTGTTCCGCTTAAAGTTTCGCTGCAGAAAACACACTAAAAGCGAATTTTGGTCTTGTTGCATGAAAACAATTTTCATACAGCGTATTTCGGCCCAGATTAGGCAATAAGAAAGTTATTCAAGTATGTGAGTTGAACAGCGTCCCAAATTAAACTATAGGAACTGGTTCTGTGAGATGCAGGGCAAGGGTAAGTTTTCGCAGGTTTTGTGGCTTCTTGTTGTGTTATTGATGCGTGTTGTGACATTGTGCCTGGAAACTCGCAGAAGTAAGCTGGAATAAATGTAAGCGTCGCGTAGGTAGCAATAAAATCGGAATCATATGGAGAATAAAGGCTGTTATTTCGTCGGCGAAGGTCCCGTAATGCCTTTCATCTAAATACTGATTCATACTCGTTTTGGCAAATATTTCATTCCTAAAGAGAGTATTGCAACGACATTGATGGTACCTTCAATGTGTTTTGTTAACAGTGCTGTTCCAGCACCGCGAAAAAGATGAATTGCTGTATGCTCGGTTTTTACTGGGATGCGCGTAGGAACCTCGACTTTGACCGCAATAGGCAACGCTTCGCAAAGTGCGAACCTTCTCCAAAGAAACACATTTTCTAAAGTTAGTATGCATTAATCGTAACAGAACATCGACTAGCAATTATTAATAATTATGCATCGCTTATTTACAAAAATTCTTTTTAAGGCCAGAATATTACGTTTTGCTTACGATTCTTCTTTAGCAAGGGGAGCACCAGCTTCAAGGTAATGTAAGGATTACTTAGTTTTGGGGTGAAACAGGTAATGTGTCCGAAAAAATATGTGAAAGAGCTTACAAGAGCAGTGAATATCTCTTGGTTCAGGAGCAAGTAGTAAGAGTACTTGCCATGGGGCTGTCGAATAACAACACATTTGTGCATTTCGGTGGTCATCTTGATGACTAATAAATTGGGTCATATAAATATCTCTTTACCTTATAACCCTAAACAGCATATAATATTCAACATAGGGTTCATGAGGTCTACTCTAACATAACCCTTCCCCTTTCGGCCTCTAAACGAGAGCGAGAAATAGCCTCTCGTAACAAGGCACGTATAGTTCGGGCATCTCAAAAATACTAGCTAAGATGGGAACACAAATGTGAAGCAAATAATCTGATTTTCTACGTTTTGTATGAGCATGTCTTCTTCCTTCTGTCTTCGTTTTCCAGAAGAGTCTTTGTGCCGGACATATATATTTCCAAAGCGCATCTTGTGGAGAACGACAGCAGGTTCAATGACTGCATAATTTTGCCGGCCACGTTCATGGCAGCAGGCGGTGCTCTCGAAAGCAACGAAGTGTACTTCTTCAACCTGGTAAGACAGATTTCGTTCCAGTTGCGTGCAGAACGTAGAGGGAGGCAAATTTAAAGCGAGTGCAGCCTCGGAGGAATACAGGCGGATCGAAACATGGCGGAGCTTTTAAAGCAACCGTGGGCCATGGCTCTCAGCCGTGACAGTACGTCGCCGAACGCTCTTTTTTCACGGTAGACATTCAAGCCGTCTTCACACGTTCACTCTAGGTTTTTTTCTGTTTTTTTCTAAGGGTGCTTGCGCTTCAAATCAAAATAAAATATTTTGGGAGGTAATATGCACATGAATGAATTGCGGCCAAATGAGAAATAGCGGGAATGTGTTTGTTCAAAATCTTGGTATCTGCGAATATATCAAATTGGACGCTTTTCCTACCGTTTCACGTTTGACTGCCTTTGAAGACCACAGGTCTTTCGCCGCTCCGCCTATTTGTTCACTGTGTGCCCGTCTTCGGGCACTAGCGAGGAGCTGAGCTACCTCAGTTTCTACTGCATCATAAATGAGCGTCACTTGATAGAATGTTTTTCATTTAAACGTGCTTTCGCTAGATCCTCCTTGGATACCCTATTTGCAACCTACAGTACCCAGCTGACGTTTCAGTCGTGATCTGCCTATGAGGAGTACTTCTGTCCGCCTCAGTCATTATCACTAACAAAGTCGCGGCCACCTTTTTTCACAGCACCATAGATTCTGCTGTGCACATTCTTTACGCGCATGCGTTAAGGCGAGAATATTTGGCAACGCGAAAGACTATAATTAACACCCATTGTTTCCGTTGTTTCTGTGGCGCAGAGGATTAGCGTTATGCTTTTGTACATGCAAGACAAAGGTTTGTGCCCGCTCCTTACTTTTACTTTTGCTGCCCTTCTTTTTAGACGAAGGATCAAGATCAAGAACTCAGAACTAAGTAACCGCTGGGGATGTGCTCCAAACTTGGCTGCATTAAGTAATGCTGTCAGGTCACAACTGCCACTTTAATCATTTATAACTGATTTTTTAACTCCGAAAAAACAGTCTCCTGCACTCAGCTTTTTTAACACAGAAAAATTGTGCGCCACGTTTTAGATCTCGTTTCGTTTTGCAGCCGAAATTGCCGTTCGCACTGTTTGCGCACGAGCCAGCAGGCGACAACTGCAAGTTTATTTCATACCGTCGCGCATGCACCGAACACAAGACCGCGCGTCAGGGAACAATACGAGCTGGTGGGCGAGTTGGTCTGACATATGTAGTGAAGCAGCGCAATGGCACAAGGCGAAAAACCTAGCCTCGACATGTTTTTTAGCGCGAAAACGCACAAAGTAGACGTGCCAGTACGTGTGATCGTTTCAGAGAAAGGCACGTGGCAGAAGAGCCTGGGGAAGTTTTTACAAAATAACCTAGCTTACCTAACTATTGACGACCCTTATCAGGTAAAGAAGTCGGGCGAAGTAATTGAATTTCTAAAAACTGACCAGGCCAAGCCATTCCGCGCATTTTCCATTGACGCGAAAGACCTATACTATACCATCCCTCATGACATGCTGTTAAAGTGCATTAGTGGAGCAATTGACGACTACGGAGCGGTAGCATTTCAGAATGCCTGTGGCATTTCTGCAGAGAGCTTTTTAGACCTGCTGCAAGTGTACCTTCAATCAACCTATGCAGAATGGTAAGGCACTGTTTTTATTCAAAAGAATGGGATCTGCATAGGATCTTGCATCGCCCCAGTACTAAGCAAAATTTTTCTTGCCAAGCTTGACCGGACACTTGAGCATTCGCTCATTAGCTCTACAGTTGCAAGAGTGTTCCGATATGTAGATGATTGCCTTATTTTATTAGACTGTGACCCGGCTAGGTTCGCTTTAGAAGTGAATGACATGTGCGCGATATTTTCTGAAGTGCTTTCGCCGCTGGAAATTACGCATGAAGTGGCTGTGAACCATCGCATTAAGTTCCTTGATCTGACCTTATATTTTACAGACTTCCATGTATGCTGGGCATTAGAACCTAGGAGTAAAAAGCCCTTACTTCCCTATAGCTTAGCCCATTCTAAGCTTGTGAAAAGAGGCATTGTGGCGTGATGCTTTCGAAATGCCATGAAAAAATCCTGTCCACACAAGATTGATTATAGTTTCTCTAATCAGGTTGACAGACTAGTAGCTGCAAAATACCCCCTTCATATTCTGGCGTCAGTAGCAGAAGGGATTTTGAAAAAGCTAAAAAGGGGGGGCATCGCTGTCCCTCATTCCAAACAAAGAAATCTGGCAGTAATACCCTATGTCCATGGTGTATCCCACAATTTGAAGAGAATAGGTAAAAAGGCTGGAGTTGATGTTTTTTCGGCACCCGTGAGACTGAATGGCTTCTGTGCGAGGGTAAATGGCCCGGATAAAATATCAGAATCCGGTCATGAATACAAGAAAAACACCTAGATGAAGTATGTGTCATGCCACGAAAACGTGGTGCATTCAGTCCCGTTGACGTGTGGTGGTTCTTACATTGGCCAAAATGGCCGTTGTATAAATGATAGACTTAGGGAGCATAGAAACAACGTTAAGAACGCGGCCCGCCACATAGGTATTCACTGTCGTGATTGTTCATGTTTTCCAGTCTTCATAAACAGCCAAGTAGTTACCAAGCACAAAAATAAACTTACACGAGAGATTATCGAAGCCTCTGAAATCATGAAGCTGGGTGATAATTGTATCAGCACTCCTTCCATAGCCATCTCGTTGAAAGAGCATAACTATTTGATATCGCATAATGGTTGTACACGCGAAGCGGTTGCATGCGCACTGTGGCTGGGTTGATTCTTTCCGCTCCTCTCTGTTTTTGTTTTTTTTTCGATTGTGCTAAAGTATACTTAGCATCAGGAATAAACATTTGTTGTCAGTTCAGCGCTGTGTTTGTCGCTTTCTTCCTCTGGCCTTGTGCCGTTGCGCTGCTTCACTAGATGCGTCAGGGAAAGTCAGTCTTCCTCCAAAACTACCTTATCTCATCCGCCCACCTGATTTTTTGGCTTGCCTTCTGTCGGATTGCACACAGCTGGTCTTAAAGACCATCGGTAATCTTGCCTTCGTACTAAACGCACAAGTTACACTCATTTCTTTTTCTCGAGTTTAACAATAATTTCATTTACTCAAGCTTGTTCCGTGACCCACTTTGCGTTCTTGATCCTGTCACGACCGTGCATCCGCATTTGCGCGCTCTATTGTTCGCCTGTGGGCATGGAAAAGTATTGTGAATATGTGGTGATGGTCCATTGGCTCTAAGTGAGCCTGTTTCCAGGAATCCTGTTTTGTAAGCCTGTTTTGCTTTGTGGACACCCTGCAAATGCCAAATTGACCCTGCCAAGAGAACGTCTGGAAAAACACAAAGAAACGTCCCCCTGCGGGAAATAGCAGGAAGTGCTTTCTTTCTTTTGTTCACCCTTCCAGTCGAGAAGTGCTATCCTCCAGTGATGAATGCCTCCTATCCAAAGGAGACGACAGAGTGACATGTCCGCTGACGTGCAGGACAAGAAAGGAGCATGACTCATACGGCCATTAAGTGATTTCCCGGGAATGCAGGAAAGATTTGCAATTGTCGAAAAGGGACAATGCTGGGAGCCCTATGCGGCGCGCACGTGTACTTGGGTTTCTGAGAAGTAAATCCACTTGCCGGAACCAGCTGCCTATCGATTCTTGGCTGAAGAATAGAAATGTACCTCCTCGCCGTTCCCAAGCTTTTCTCGCCAACAAGTGACCAGGCTCAACGAAACAATGCCGGGCCAGTCAGTGCTTCAGACCATCAGTGCAGTGATGTGTTCGATTGGATGCCGATATCTGAGGGGCGTGCCCTGGATTTGGTTGGTCAGCATCTTCAGAGAGGGGCTGGACATAGGGGGTTTTAAGGACGCTGCAGAGCACGAAATGTCGCTCTGGGCCCTGGGTAAACGGCTCATCCAGTCGCTTCTCGCTATGAACTCTCAACGCTTGCCATTTTGCTGATGTACCCTTCTTTTTCGTGTAAATAATCTTGTAAATAAGTTTCTCAAAGTGCCATTAAACCTGCTTGTACATATTTCACCAACTTCGAAGATTCAATCCTACTTCAACCCCGAGTCTCTGCACGCTACCAAGTGAAGGTCGGGTCGACATAGCCCCAGCGTCACGACAATCCTTACGTTTATAGGCCCCGCCGCGGTGGGTGGGTGATTAGGATGCTTCAAAACTAAACACGAAGTCCCGGGCTTTATGCCTGCCGCTGTTTGACGGCGGCGAAACGCAAGAGGCGCCGGAATGCTCTTGAAGAACCCACCCAAGTAAACATAATCCGGAACCCTTAAATCCGCTGGTCCTCATAGTTCACGTTACTTTAGAATGTTAAACATCATATACGATATAGTGTGCAATTTTAAGGCTACCTTATTTCTCTTTCCATAGCTCGCTACATATTCTTCTCAATTTAAGGTCGTCCGCTTGGGTGTCTATAAAGGCGCTAACACATCTTGACAAGTAAAGGCAGTTCGGTGGCTGATGACGCTCCGCGCATAGGTGATGAAGCGTAGCACAGTTACCTGAGTTACGACGTGTTCAATTTCGACAGAGCGTCAGAGCTCATGACTTCAAACGCAGGCAGGTGGCATGACAAATGCGTGTGGGTGCGAGCATAGAGCTAATACACAGACTCTAGAGGGAAAGCTGCCCATTCAGCCAATGTATTGAAGTGGTGAACGTATGCTTGCCACCGTCATCACACTGTTTACTGGTTGCCAGATGACTTTTGCTCGCTAAGACTGGCTGATAAGGAAGGTTTGATTCTGGCAACGTAGATGGTTGGACGATGGCGGCGTGCAGTTAACTGGCGGCTGCTGTAGAGTAGCTGCTGTAGACAACGACAGAATCGTCGCGTCAGGAGAATTTCTGTTGGTATGTTGCATCGGGTATTTAGTAACCTCATATAGGTCTCAAGCTCCTTCTGTGTTCTTATCTTGAGGACAGCTAGCCCTGCGACTGTTACGTGCTTCGAGTGGATTTCGTCGGTCGAGCACACACGTATCTCTTCTGTTCCCAATTGCCTGGAAACACGTCTGGGTTTTATTTTGGCACAAGAAGGTGAACACAATATAGAAAAAAAAAACCCTGATGAATTATACAGCAGTGGCCCTGCCTGGCTTATTCTGGATGGCCATGCGCCACTCACAGCAAACATGAAAGTGTGCTCGTGTGTTTTTACTGTTCGCGTTATTTGCCCTGTGTTCCTCCGTAAACGACGGTTGAGAATACTGTGAGTAGAGCAGCGTGTTCTCGTCTAACTGAGACGGCGGTAAACCCGTGGCGCTAAACCATTTGTCCAGCTGTTCCTATAAGGAAATTAGCGAATAAAAATGTTCAGTGCACGTGTCATTTGTTTCAGGTATGCTTTCGTTCACACGCCTTGCAGCCCATAGTTCACGCATAGCCATTGCTGTGGAAGGAGAAAGCTGTCATGAAATTTACAAGTGAAACTCTGCGCGTTTTCTCGCACGTTTGTGAGGCCATATGCCGAGTATTTTAGAGCTTTGGCCTTGAATGTAACGCATCGCGATGCATCAGAGCTCAAGCGGTTCTTTGTTACGAACGGCTTCTTATTTAAATGCTTTGATCTTGCAACTGCAAGCTTAAACGACACTCGAAAATAGCAATCTGAACTGAAACTCAAAGAGCGTCCACTCGGCAATATGGTTCACAGTCGTCCTACATTAACTCCTTATGCCCCAACCAGTGCCTGAAAAGTGTTTGGAAACTTAAAAATACCGTAAAAATCTTGCAAAACTACGTTATCTACCACACGTTTTTAAAACTGCAGTGCAAACCTTGCTCAATTGTCACTTAAAAAGAAAAACTATGCTGGCCGCGGTGATGGGTTTGATAATGACGGCACTCTTTTTGATCTCAGCCTTACCCCCCTGGGTGCAAGTTGAGTATCTGCGCTTAGTTGCTAGTCTCTCTGTCGCTGCGCAGAAATAGTGTTGCATATTTCATTGCAGGTCGCTTGTTATAGCTAAGTAATTTATGCATGCAGGCTATAAGCATCAGTCTGGACTGCGAACGTTTTGGTGATTGTTCAATCGGCATCCATGTTTATGGCACCTTTTCCTGAGGCATGGAGCTGTTACCTCCCAAAACGCATTTCGTACTAAAATTGCTCAATCTGGCAACTTGGGAAATTTTGCCGCCCTGCGCCTTCAGGTGGTATTCTATTTCTCCTTTGTCGTGGTTTCACTTCACAGCTGGCTTCTCGACTACACAGCAGTCGCACGTACTTGTTGCTCGCTTGATGTGTTCGCTACATCGGCGAGAAGTTCAAGAACAATCTCTTACAGAAGTAAACGGTGCGAAATTTACATCGACAAAGGGCTTTATTTTTCCTTTACTTGTTGGAAGCTCTTACTGCAAAGACAACGCAATTTTTTATTATTTTTTTTCAGGAAGAATGCATACATGCTTTATAGAAGTCGCCCATGACAAGGCAGAGCCTGTGCCGCACTCATAACTTATGGGGGAAGTTTTATATGCAGCAACAATTGAGGTAGATAAAACGTGGGCATATGTGAGGCTTTAGGAATTCTGTATGAACCTTCTTAAATATTGATATTTTGATAGATTAATAATGAAATGAGTGCCTGCGTCCTGCTTTCAACACAAAATAAACCAAGAAATCATACAAGGCGTAGGACAAAGAAATGGAACTACATAGGTCTTCTTGTATCTCCTAAGCCCTGCGTAAATTCGGCTTGATTTTCGTCTTGAGAGAAAGATAGAAATAACATTTATTGGCACCCGTCGAAAGGTTGGCGAGGATCCGAGGCGCAGCTCTGTCTCAGCCTTCTCCTCCCCCTCAGCCGTCGACCTGGATCTCTTGGATCTGAGCAGCGGCCAGGGCGAGACGGATGACTTCACGTTGCCCTTTCTCATCCTGTTGGAGAAGTAATGCTGTCAGGTTCTCCAAATCTAGGACACTTCCATACCATGTCGATCAGGTCCGCTATGCCATCGCAACGTTTGCACCTGGGGCAAAAAATTTTCGGGTGCCACTTGCTGTAAAGCTGGGGGTTCGGAAATACTCCAGTTAATAGCTTACGTCACATAACCTCCTCGCTTTTGGTGAGTTGCTTACACGCTTTTAGAAATACTGATCTGCCTGATTTGTAATGATTTAGAATATCTTGATAGCTATTAAAACGTTGAGCCAGCTGACCCAAAACGTTACACCGTGCCGTTGCTCTTCAATTTAAAATTAGCGAGCTTTCTTCTTAACTTTCCCTGAAGCTCATTCAAACACTCATCCGGAAGGTGTATTTCTAGAATGCTCCGGCCATCATATTGGGTCTTGCGGGTGAAAATCCGTCTTCGCTGAGCTAGGTTTAAGAAAATATCTAGTAACATGCAATGAAAGCGTCGGCATAACTGAAACCTTAATATGCAGACATGACCTATATACCATATGAGTAGCTTTTGATCATCTGGGAATACTGTCCAGTACATATAACCTAGCTTACTCCGATTCGAGTATGCATTAGCCTGGCCTCGACAATAATAATTTCTCTTTGGCGGCAAGACATAGCATAAAGCCACGTTAATTTTTAAGATCGCGCTTTGAAGCTTAACCTTTCTCGGTCTCTGTGCTATGGATGTGTTAGAAATATACGATTTGTGCGTTCTTATTGCCTATATTTAAAGAGGTAAGGTTGTTTTCAATGTGTAGGTTGGTTCATAGGAAGGGAAAGGTGCAGTATCTGTCACACTTGCTCTGTGGACACCTGAACCGCGCCGTAAGGGAAGGGATGAAGGTGGGAGTGAAAGTGGAAAGAGAGAAAGAGGAGCCGTAGTAGAGGGCTACGGAGTAATTTCGACCACCTGGGGATCTTTAACGTGCGCTGACATCGCACAGCACACGGACGCCACTTCGTTTCGCCTCCATCGAAACGCAGCCGCCGAGGTCGGGTTCGAACCCGGGAACTCCGGCACAGTAGTCGGGCGTCTTACCACTGCACCACCCGAATGTGAAATTTCAGCCTTCCTTCGTTCCTTATATGTAATTTTTTTATATGCAGGTGACAGCGCTTAAACACGCTTCGGACGTGAACAAGCTTCAGCAAGAGGGCTTCGGGCCGGCTGCTCTTTACGTGTCCGTGGGCGTCTACGGGCGATGGTACTTTGACCGCACTGATAGCGGG
Source organism: Amblyomma maculatum (assembly GCF_055883805.1). NCBI lineage: Eukaryota > Metazoa > Arthropoda > Arachnida > Ixodida > Ixodidae > Amblyomma > Amblyomma maculatum. Next base: position 12,773,212 of record NC_139352.1, read on the forward strand.
AGCAACGTAGAGGACGACACCGTGGGCACTCCTTGCTTCCCCCGCAACTACCGCGACCAGATGGCCAGCGCTGCTACGGTGAGTTGAGGATTTTTGGCGAATAACGTTTGCGAGTACGTTTATAACTATAATTACAGTTACCCCGCCCGGGTGGCGCAGTGGTTACGGCGCTCGACTACTGTTTCCCAAGGACGCGGGATCGAATCCCGGCCTCAGCGGCAGCTTTTCGGTGGAGACGAAAAGCAAGGCGCCCGTGTGCTGTGCGATGTCAGTGCACGTTAAAGAACCCCAGGCGGTCGAAATTTCCGGAGACCTCCACTACGGCGTCTCTCATAGCCTGAGTTGCTTTGGGACGTAAAATCCCACGAACCACACCAAACCATAATTACAGTTAGCCTAGGTAGGTATGCTGTAGGACAAAATATATCTTACACAGACCTTCTCTTAGGTCATTTGCGGGTACTTTATCTCTACTTAGTTCCCAATTTTACCTGCCTTGCCCATTCCCTTCGTTACCTCATGCAGACACTCCGCCGATTGGTGCATGATTATTATCCCATTAGCATTGCGTCTACATTTGTATGCGCTTTTTTTTTCACCACTGAATGCTCATTCGCAAGGTTGAATTTCCACACATCGCAACACAGTCAGAAAGTGGTAAAATGAGAAAATTCTTCAGTGAGACTGTTTCAAGTCAGATGTGGCACACGAACGCAAAAAATTGCTTTTAAAATGCGTTTATCTGTAGCTCAGGTATGGCTGCAGTGAGTAGGCATTTTTGATTGTTTTTTAAGCATCAGTGCTTTAAATGTTGCTTACAAGGAGTCGTTTAGATGACGCTTTCTTTAGATGACAAAATGAATAAAGGTGACACACATGCTCAGCCTTAAGAGTATACGTAGTAGAGCTCTAACATCGTCTTTTCATTCTGCCAGTTTTTAATCTAATAAAGTTGGATTTTGGCGAAAGGAAAGGTGTAGTGTCTGCCCCATTTCTCGATGTTCATTTGCACTTACAATGCACGGCATACAGTTGGAGCTAGATATGTGATTGGTTCGAATTCCTATCGATGCCTAGCCTCTAACTTGACCAGCAGATTGATTGCAAATGGGAAGCGAGATGATATATCACCCTCAGTGCTGAGCAGAAAACGGTTGCATCACAAATTGGATACCAAACTACGGGCGTATTTTTTCCGACACATTGTATGACACATAGTTTGCTCGATATCTAAATTCTGGGATAGAGCGATGGCTTTCCGGCCAAACTAGCCCAATACGCCGTTGCGTAAAACAAGTGTATTTCAGACTTTTACAAAAATTTTGAGCCTCAATATCTAGTTTCGAGCTCTCGACAGAAATTGCACAATTAAGGATTCTGCTCTTGGATGTGACTCGGGCGCCTGATCGGCATACATGGCGGTAAGGCGCAAAGTATTGCATAGGCAAGCCCTGTTTTGAATGACCATGTGTAAAAGTATATTCCATAAGTTGGCGCTAGTCAAGGGTCTCTAAGGAAACTGCCTGAAGCTTAATCTCACAAGCGCCACCTGGACAGAGACGGTTCTCTTACCTTACACCACTTGTCCTTTCTATATACGCAGTTCTCGTTGCAGGTGTGTGGTAATCTGTCTTTCCGCAACACTCTGCAGAAAGTGCTTCAAAAGTTACTTCAAGGGAATAAAGCTACTTTTGCAGGATATATTGCTAGCCTGATTCTTTAGAAAAAGAATGCAGGCTTAGCTCTCGAACAGCTGACTGACTGAATGCGATTCCATTAAAGTTTGATAAGCCGCGCGAATTGGCAGTCAAGATGTGAAACCACTAACACTTTGTTTCTCTTGTTTTTGAAACGTGATCGACTGGGAATTTATCTGCACTTGGTGTCTTGTAGCAGGGGGCGGCAGAAAGTTAGGTGGGCGGATGAGGTTAAGAAGTTCGCGGGGGTCAAGTGGATGCAGCTTGCACAGAGCCGGGTTAAGTGGAGAAATATGGGAGAGGCCTTCGCCCTGCAGTAGGTATAGTCAGGCTGATGATGATGATGATGATGATGATGGTGGTGTCTTGTGCTAATTGGGCGTCGAGGATTGCAATTTGGAGTCTTGCCTCTGTGTGTAAAGCAGTGGTAGAAAGCAGATGCGAGGAATATGCGAAATCTTAGCCTGACGGTGTATTGCACCTCTCACGTATCGTATGGCCCTCTCACCGGCCTACAGCCATTCTCATTCACCTGAACTTTGCTACCCATTGAACTCCTGCATCTTCCTCGTAAAGAATGCTTCATTCAATGCATATCTCTTTTCAACTCGAAGCTGGAAATAACTGAGTCTAAAATACGCGGCCAAATTGGCTGGCACGCGACAGGCAATAAAACAGTAGCGATGGTGACTATGATCACTAAGCGCTTTGACGAAGAAAGGCAGCCTTGATACATTTAAGGCGTTCGCTTGTAAGTAGGCAGTGTTTGCTACAGCAGCCTAGCACTGCTTCCAGACAGACACCCCTGCTTGCTTACCATATCTCGCGTATACAAGCGTTATACAGCGTTATACAGCGTTATACCAGTATACAAGCGTTAATGGCTTTGCCAACAATTAGTTTTTCATGGAGTAGTTTGTGTGGGATTGTGACATTTCTCAGCCTTCAAACATTTTTTTCGTATCCCACTAGTAAAGAACACTTTCAGAGTGGTAAGCGATCAAAAATAAAAACGAAATTCGGCTAAGCAAAGAAATCATCCCAAATATGCATTTCAGGTCAACAGTCGCAAGTGTTGTACGCAGCACGCGAATAAGAAATGGCTTGGTGGGAGCATAGATTAATGAGCATCTTGTGCAATGAACTAGGCGTTTTGTGCTTCATAAGTTTGATGCGTGTGATGGGTGCTTTTAGTTGAACCACCGTATTGTAAAAACCTTTCTGTCGCTTCTAGATATCCTAATTCATGCACGCCTTAATGCGCAAGAAAAAGACATACCGTGTTTGGTTTGTATTTTTTTCATATTTTTAAATGTTACCAATATTCGCACAACGTAGAACATCGCAAAAACTGCAGTATTTAGGTGGAAATAAATGTATTTTTGCACTCATTCTACTTTCCTGTATGGATAGCCGTATGTGGCGGAAAGCCAGCAGGGTCACAGCTGGGGCCTGCGCACCTTTCACAACTTACTTTTTGCTGGTGTTTGAGGTCGCAGTTTTAATTTATTTTGTAAGTAACATTCCACTGACGCCGCGCCTTGGGACGCTGACCGTACCGGTTGACGTACCTGTGGGGAGTGGTACTCAGGCTAAACGCGACTGGCCTCGAGATATTCGCTGAGCGTCCGCTTTGAACGCTGAAGTGATGCAAATTGTCACAGATTTTTGGGGAATGGACAAAGTCACAATGGACATATTTAGCAGCTGACCCCCAGTTATCTCAACAAAACACTCGTTGGTATTTGAGGTTTCCCATGCAGACACTTGGTTACTAGTTCTTCTGACGAGAAGTCGCCATGCACTGGCTTTATTGCAGATATCATTTGAAAGGACTCCCGGCGCATGTTGCGCCCTCGCACTCTAGTCATAGAGAATGACTCTAGTCACTATCAAAGTCACAGTCACTAATCACCGAAAGAGCCTCTATTCGCAGGTAGCGACCAGAGTTTCATCGGCTGATCTTCAGCGAAAGGTATTGAAAAAGAAGCTGCCAACCTTTGAACGGAACATAATAGACATCATTCTTTCTTCAGTAGATTTCTCAAATTTAGCAGATTGTAAAGACAACAAAAAATTGACATTTGCAAAAAGAGAACTTTCTTTCACCTGTGACGACGTAGTTTAATAGTTTTCCAACGTAACTTATAATTGAACAGAGCCGGTGTGTATCTCGTAACTGGGGTAAAGTGTCCAAGGCGGCTGAATATAATTGTTCGTATACAAACAGCGGAAAGCTATACTGCAGGTTCTTCAGCGTCTGTGTAAATTTTTTGCTAATGAGGGAAGGTTAGCCTAATAAATCGAGCCGGAGACTGGTGCGTTTTGGTCTTTTCTTTTTAGGCATGCAGTAACCCGAAGTATGGAGAGGTTCGCGACTGTCACCAATTGGACTGCAAATTTGTTGTGGACCGAGAAGAGAACAAGAGATTGGTATTCGACTCCGCAGACACTCTTCGGAGAAAGGTCCGTTGCTTTACTTGTTTTATCAAAGTCTGTTGCTTTCTGGCTTTGAACCTGCGCCGCTACTTCTGGGTAGTACGCATGGTGTGTGCACTTTCTAGCAGCCCCCATTTTCCTGGGTGCCTTCTTCGTGTGTCAAAAGAATTGCGCCATATTCACGAAGAAAATCTACGCCAAGAATCAGGTCACGCGAGCAGCTTTTCAGAACAAGGCAGCTTACCACAAATGTAGAGTCTTGAATTTGAACTCTGGCCGTGCACATGCCTAGGGGAGTAATCAGATGACCTACCGCAGTGCGAACGTGTGACTGTGTGCGTTACGCTTAAGGAGGGAGGAATGCCAGGGGGCGCTCGGAGCGAAAGACGTTGAAGTGAATCGGCTCCGCACTCGCAGGACGTACCTAGAACTCGGAGCGTGGAATTTCACTTTTCCCGCCGGGGTGGCGCAGTGGTTACGACGCTCGACTACTGTTCCCAAGGACGCGGGATCGAATCCCGGCCTCGGCGGTAGCTTTTCGGTGGAGGCGAAAAGAAAGGCGTCCGTGTGCTGTGCGATGTCAGCGCACGTTAAAGAACCCCAGGTGGTCGAAATTTCCGGAGTCCTCCACTACGGCGTCTCTCATAGCCTGAGTTGCTTTGGGACGTTAAACCCCACAAACCAAACCAAACCAAACCAATTTCACTTTTACCGGCTTTGTTAAACTAGCCCCAGTCACCAACATCATGACAATATTAATGAACTGGACTCCTGCCTTCACATTTTATTCTTCAGATAAATGACGTTACGAGTCATTGGAAACAAGCTTTTGTAAGGAAACGCACCAACAGAATGAACAGCTGGGGAGGCTTGAAAAAGTAACGTCACAAACACTGGAAGGGGAAAACCATTATTACATTTTGTAACTGGTAACACGGAGTGCCATTGTACCCTGTTTATTTTCTGTTTTCTGCTATCCATCGCAATACATACTAATACCAATTGTTGCAAGGCCGTAATTAGAGGCATTCATGGCATTGTTTTACGCAATTCGAAGCATTATAAAAGTGCAAATGAAGCGTCGTACGCGCCCCTCTACGCCTGCGGTCTGAGCATAAGAAGTCTAGCTCGGTAGTCTTTCTATTTTTATTCTTTGGGGCTGCATTACATTGCCGTACGTAACCTACCTTGTTTTTATAGATGCCTTGTTCTACCAGCTGCGGTAGTTCATAGCAACCAGCCTGCCTAATCAGGATCACTTGCGGCTACTTTATGCCAATAAACTCACATAGTTGTTTCAAGCGAAGAAATGCAGAACAGCAGAGTCGGCGATGGTCGCTGTTCTCCATTATCTTCAGCAATATTGAGAGCTTGATGGTCTTGCTTCAAATAGGTAACTTATGGGTACCGTGTTCCATACAAGCTCAGTAATGAAGATAATGTGACCTCGTGTTAAATGATTCAAGAACTGCACTAGCTTAAAAAAGGCAGGGTACATGAAAACCAGAATTTAATCATACTGTTGAATCACAATCTATACATTTAGTGAGATAAGTGACAAAGTAGAGTAGTGTAGTTGGAAGGAAAAGAGGTAAATAAAACATGGAATACGGTGTTCTAAACGCACGCGCAATGCTACATTGCCGGTGCCTTTGCGTATGGGGCCGACTAGACCCTTCTTTAATTAACAGAAGGCACGGCATGAAACATCTGAACTTTCTTTAAAACGGCGCGGCTCCAGCATCATGCAATCGCTCCTACTCAATGTTACTTTCTGTAATCTTAAAACCATTGTGTCTTTATTTGCTTTAAATTGGGCCTCGAAGAAGGCTGCCTTCTACACAAACGGAGAGTTTTATCCTGCCCTTTTTAAGGCGGCATTGTATGGTTCGCGAAGAAAAGAAACCTCGCGTTCATCATTAAAAAATGGGGCTTCAGAATGGGGAAGCTGGACTATGGCAGTAAAGGTCGTTTCTTTTTCTTGTTCTTTTACGAAAAGGTTATTCTTCGTTTCTTCTTTCTTCACCCAAGTACTTCGCTGCTGGAGGTCTTGCTGGAAAGACAGGGGGCTGTTGTCGTGCACTTGGAATATATGTTTTATATGTACAGACGATTGATTGCAACAAGTACATACATGACAGCATGGTGTCTCACAGGCTGCCCCTTGAACCCACTCCACGGCTACTCGAGAGTCCGATCCGCGTGTCTGGTTCCGTTCGAGACCAAAATCTCTGTGTTGCGATGGCGGCAGGGAATCGCGCGTCCCGCGCTCTCTCACCACGCGAAAAGAAAACACAAAGTTGAATCGTTCTCAAGTCGCGAGCATGAGGAGTGTCGTCAAACCGGGTTTACAGTATAAGCTTTTCCTATATTCCGAACAGCTCCGGCCTTAGCGCCGTGTACAGCTTGTAAACGCAGCGACGGACGCCCAGCCGATGCAAGGGCTCTGACACCCCCTAGAGGCAGACAAGATGCTGCTACGTTCACAGATGCTGCTGGCATATGGGCGCGCAGACACCTGGCATTGTATGTACCGCGCCACGCCTCGGGGTGCTGCCCCGTCGAGTTGACTGCAAACGCGCCCTCCTCGGACTTAACACTTTAAAGAAGGCCGCTATAGCCTTCCCCTCTCCCTGCATCTGACATTTGGGCGATCCACACTCGGCACGGAGGACGCTTTCTTCCTTCCCGAAGCGTGACAAAAAAAGAAAAAAAAAAGAAACACAGACACCAGCTTTTACCGAAATAATGAGCGTGTCCGGACGAAAGTACCCGACGCCCTCGCCGCGCCGCTCGTAGAGCGACTGTTCCGATGGTTAATACGACGCAGGCTAAAGCGGACAGAGGCATATGGATGGCGCCTTACAATGACGTCATCACCCTGGATACCAATCCGCAAGCGGTGCCAAATTTCAAAAGGCCCCTGGCCCACGTCCTATCACAGGTCAAAAACAAAAAAAAAAAAAATATTCAGCTTGAAGCCGAACATCTCTAGAAGCTCCGTGTAACCAAAGTAAAATAATTGAGCTCAATAGAAATTTCAGTTGATTCAGATAGGGTGCGAATCGAGCAAGGGCCTACTCATTGTGAGAGGAGGACGCTATCAGCAAGTCACGGAATTTTTTAACTGTCGTCCTCTTCACTTATCGCTTGGCACGGAACTTTGTGGGTGCAAGCTGAATATAGATGGACGTGGTGAATTCGCGACGCAGTAGTTATTTATTATAGCGATTGAAAAAAATAATAAAGGAAAATACAAAAAAAATACAAATACCACTAAGGGACCGTCACGCTTAAGCCTTCACAGAATGTAAAGTCTTAAAGGGCCTTTGAAATGCTACTTGGAGTAACATTCTAACACAAGAAATTCATAGAAGTGGTCTCAATGAGTATTCGAGCCAAATTTGAAATCTTTCCGTGGAGCCGGTAATATATAAATATTTTTCAAAAAGTGCTCCTGGCGACCGCTTGCAACCGACCGGGGCGACACATCTTCGCGCGAAAACTTCCCCACTGACGTCAGTGGGGCTGTTTGGCGCGCCAGCTTATTGGACGCTCTCAAGTTACGCGGGTGGGACGGGGCATGGATGCGGCGCCGTCACGACTTTTCTTTTTTGTTTTTACATTCCGGTATTGTTTCCATTTAGGAGGAGAGGAGGAGCAACATTCTTCGATCGCTCATATGTTCGGTGGTAATAAAGCTAGCTTAAAATGTTTGAGCTATAGAGAGTATTGATGGAATACCTATTGCCCGTGCGCACATTTTATAATTTTAGTAAATAGCGCTTCATGCGTCTTTTACGAACTCTCCGTAACAATTCATTCCTAGAGAGACATGATAAAGGCATAGTGCCTGTATTACATCTTTATGCTTTATGCAGAAACAACAACCTATTTTAATAGCTGGTATATACCCAACGTTTCCAGTAGCATTACTCACTACTGCATGGGAATTTGTGCGCCAATGTGTAGTTTGGTGTAATATTTAATAATGTATGTTTCGGAGCTGAGTGATTAATTTAATGGCCAGTTTTTACCGGATCTTTTCCATGCCACTCATATGCCTACGTCACCATTATTACGTTGCGTTTTTAATAATAAATTGTCGAGAAAACTTTCTCTGGTGTTTGGCTCTGCTTAGTACGTTGCGAGGCGCTTTTCTGCTTTTTGGCGTCACTTCATCTTGTGAAACGTGTTTCGCCTATTTCCTGTAGGCAATATTATTCTGTAAAAATTATTTCATCCTTATTAGGATATTATGATACGTGAATGAACTGTGCTTTATTTATGCCTGAATCACGAAAGTACTAAACGTATGCATTTTATGTATTTCATTTTATTTTATGCAGTTATGCCTAAGCAAGAGGAATGCCATCGGCTTAAAGTACGGCATTGTTGCAGCACGCGTCGAGTACTCGGATGCCAGTGGTGGCTGCGGCGGTGGCCAATTTCCGCTGCTGTCCGCCGTGAAGGATCTCATGCGCTTCTTCAGAGAAGAATACGTGTCCGAGGCGGCACTGCAGCGGTGTCTTTCATGAAAAATGGCGCCTGCGCATTCCACTTGCAGTACAGCGAATTACGTGTAGCGCGCCTCGCTGAAAAATGAGACACTTGAGATGCGTGGCCTCTTCGTAAAAACAAACTGACCCGCCATTCGCGCGTGTAAAGCTTCTGAATCTCTACATAACTGACCGTTTATTTCTTCACGCCCTTTGTGACACTGGTTGATCGATCCGTATAATACATAATCTGTACTGACTGCTCCACGTATTCATTGCAGTTAGTGATAGTAAAGCTACTTTTAAGCCGTTGAAATCAAGTGTTATTAAATAAAAGTGATTAGTAACTAGTAGGGCGCCAACTTATAAAATGAGAAAACAAGCTGTAGTTTCACATTTAAAGGGAAAAATTTAGAAATAGCTAGTCGTCTATTTTAAAAGGAAAATTCCAAAATATTTTAGATAAGTTTAAAGGTCTACGCATTATATTACCAGAGCACATGATGCTGCATTAGTAGTTATATTTTGCAACAACCGAACTAGCTCGCACGGCAGCTTTGATTTATAGCCTCTGCGATGTGCTGTCGGGAACAAAAATAGTTAACTTAAGCGGCGGGCGATGGAGTTAAGGAAAACTAAAGCAAAACTACACTGCAGTGACATCTGCAGGCAACATCTGATAAAATAAAAAGACTCCAGTGATATAGCTTTGCTTGCTTCAAACGCGATATGATCCAGCTTACCCAAATGCCGTGTAGCGCCAGAGGACTTGCGGTCCTGTTTTTATTTCCCGTCTTTGGTTTTCATTGTTCAGTTGATGTGGTCGAGAGATGACAAGCGAGACAGCTCATGCCGCGGCATGGTATGATAAAATGGTGGAATGCCATGGAGAGGCCGAGGCGCACGCCGGTGGTGATATATTCAAGCGCAAATTAAAAAAAAAAATTCAAAACCTGCAGGTGTGATGGGCGACCGTCGAGTCGGGCTGAGTTGACTTGACCAGACTAGTTTTTGAGGAACATATATACACTGCCGCGTCGGGTGTGGGCCTCTTCTCTTGTCTCCAAGCAGCGAGAGGCTGGAAACTAAAATTGTGCCACGCTCGAAGCAATGTTTCTTGTGCGGCTCGGAGCTCTTTTGCCGTGTCGCATCTTCTCTATAGTCGAGTAGCAGTGTGTTGTCTTGCTGGGTTGAAGCCCTGACTTTCGTCCTGCTTTAACCTCAGCATTCCGCTGTCACTAGCCTTGATCGCATTCTTTATTTTGCAGTGGCTTCCGGCGTATGGCTTTGCAAATATATTTCATTGATCAGGAATGAATAGGGATGTTTATATGGACTGTTTATATGTTTATATGTCTATTCACTCGTCGGGCGAGACCATGGCTCGCGTAGACGTTCTCTGGAGGGCGGGGACTTCGAACGTTACACCTACAATTTTCCGTTCCTCAACATAAGTGTAACCCCTTTCGTTAGTGTCCATTTTTCTGCCCCATAGGTGAGTACCTGTAAGATACAGCTGCTATATCCATTAAGCTGCTATTTTCATTAAGGATACTGGTAAGTTCAGAGTCAAAATCTGTGAGTACTTCACAAATTCGCTCTACTACAACCTCACGCTCCCAGTTATTCCGCTTTAGTTATCAGGTTACGTGGCTACCGGCTGTCCTAGGTATACGTATTCTCTAACAACTTCCATCACTTTCCTACACATTGTAAGGTGCTATTCCTTTCCGAGGCTGTCCAACATTTATGCATCAGTCTTCCGCATATACATTTCGAATCCTACCATTCTCTTTTGCTTGTTGCAGATCCCCAACTTTCCCTCCTCGTATGCATTAAAGTAATGCTAGCGTTCTTCCGAGTTTCTCCATTGGACTTCTCATCCATTTCTGCTCTCCTGATAGGATGTGATCAATAAACCGCAATTTTCCATCGCTTTTTAATCTACAGAGACAGAGCTACAGGACTTGCAGAACTTATCTTCTACCTTTTAATGGGTTTTCAACACGGATGCTCGAGGTAAGGTATTTCACAGTGTACAGCTTTGTCAAAAATGTAAAGCCCAGGGGTCTGCTTCTAAACCACTTCGTGTGGCTTGAAATGCATTTCCAGTGTTCCAAATTTCTCGATGATCAGGCGCTTTTTGTCCTGCCTTTTCCAATGGGAATGACCTCCGCTAATGCTGGGTAAGAACTACTACACGGCTCAGAACTAGACCCTTTGGCCTCTGCTCTTTTGACAAAGGCTCTGCATTCAGATAACACATTCTTTTACAACACTTCTGCAGGAAATGTTCGAAATCCAGACTGTCTATTTCTGTTCATTGAATGTACGCAGCTTTTAAGGCTTTTGCATAAATCAGCGTAGGAAGCATCGTTCCTACAGTTCTCAAAGCCGCCCGTCAGGGCTGATTGGCTTAAATTGAGGGCTTCTGGCACTGGACGTTTGAATGGCGTTCTGCACTTTTTTTTCTGCCGCTGGTCCAGATGTTACCTGTGTTCGGAAGCAGTGTATGACAAATTTATTTTATTCAAAGTTGAAAATAGTCAAGGGCGTGAAGCGCTGAGAGTATTGGGTACAACAGAATACGAGGGTTGTACGCAATTTTAACAAACATGTGCAGTTTCCTTGAATTAGTAATTCAGGCAATTAAAAAACTGGCAGATTTTCTCCCTTTTAGATCGATTACAGTGTGAAAGCATGACCTTTTTCGTATTACTTGTTTTAACTAGCTGGAATTACTGTTTTTGCACAAGGCTTACCTGGCTTAGCTGCGGTAGCTGGCAGCTGACATGGCCGAGCCCTAACTGGACGTAGGGCTTCCTGACATTAGGTTTGGCAGGAGCTGCCAACTCGGGCCTCTCCTTTCATATGGGAGGGTGATATCAGAATCAGCCGGCCAAGACCCTTGCATTTATGTTATCCCTAGGCCACGCAGGCACATTCATACGGCTAGGTTAAAGCGGGGCTTTGTATGCTGGCTGGTCATCGCTAAGGTAGAAGTGAAAATAGAGAAAGACGTGCCGTAGTGGAGGGCTGCGGACCACCGCGCGATCGCGGCTTTCACCTCATTGCGCTTTAGTGGTCAAAAGTGTCCCCTGTGGCACAAATAAAGCTGAAACCATAGAGTCAACTATGTACAAAAGCCATGTCTTTACTTTCAAGCCGAACCTAAGCGTAGCCATGCAGATTGCTCTCGCGTAACTCCAGGTTTAACTACAAGCTAAACCACAGCAAATTTTTTTATATTCCTCCTTATTCTTACTGCTTAATAAAACACGGTTGACTCTCTATGTTGAATATTTTCTCGTGGTATATTTTCTTCGCCTTTGGGGCTACTGGACAGTAGCTGGTCAATGACCAGTAGTACTGGTCAGTACTAGCACTGCAGATTCTGCTTTCTAGTGTGAAGGCCATGCGGGTAGATGCAGGTGTTTGAACGCACCAGCTGTAAATAGCAGCCTAAAAACGGCTCTTTAGTACGCATCTGCATTTTCACGATCTTAATGGAAAAGATGTCTGTAAAAAAAAAATTTGTTGTGGCTTTGGTTAACCCTAGTTGAACTGCGATAGCAACGGCGGAAACTTCTTTTGGCTGCTACAATATTCCCGTATCACGCCCTATCAGTGTAAGGTGCTACATTATTGGGGACACTTAAACTCATCAGTATGACGCGAGAGTGAAGCTTGCTGAACCGAATGTGGAGCGAAAGCATTAGCTGCGGGTGACCGAGCGTTCTTCGTCTTCTTTTTCTTCATCTTAGTTTTCTTCGTCTTCTTCTTCGTCGTCTTCGTCTTCTTATTCGTTTTCTGCTTCGTCGTCTTCTTCTTCTTAGTCTTCGTCGTCTACGTCTTCGTCTTCTTCGCGGCTGTTCAAGGTCAAATGTGGCCCTTCTCGGGACTACGTGATTCATCGTCTTCTTCTTCTTAGTCTTCGTCGTCTACGTCTTCGTCTTCTTCGCGGCTGTTCAAGGTTAAATGGGGCCCTTCCCGGGACTACGTGACGAGCCGAAACCTGAATGATCAGTTGGCCTTGGTGACCCTGGCCCAGGACATTCTTGACGCTTAGTAATGCGTTAAATAAAGTTGTTTCCTCCTCCTCCTGGCATAGTATTGCTATCGCAATAAAAGGCGTGCACAAAATGTGCCATGTCCTTTGGTGACGTCGCTCAGTATATTTCATCCGAATTCGACCGAAATCGGTGTTCAACTTAATTTGAGTATGGCCAATTCAGTGGGAGCCCCAAATTTAGGTGCGTCACCCCCAAAACTTGGCCCTCCGGTCCACCAAAATTTGAATTCGTTCAAATGTGACCAAAATTGGTGTCCAATCTGATTTAGTACGGTCAACTCAATGGTGAGCTGAGCATGGAAATATTAGCGAACAGTGAAGCGGCTAAAAGATCTAATGAGAGTTCCAAGTGTGCTAGTAAAAACATTGGCATGGCAGAACAATAAATGAGGTGTCTCATTACTTGCAAAGCAAATGACATTTATATGACGCTTTTAAAACATATATCTTTCATAAACAGCAAACCACAGTTTGGGACAGATTATAAGATTTTACTGCCACGGTGTCCTTAATATAAAACTTTAGGATTTAGCTTTTCATGTCGAAATAAATCTTGTTCACAACAGAAACTTGACTTTTATATTTTAACGCGCTTTCAATTTACTATAAACTTAACTCAACACAATTTACTATAAAATAAAACTGAAGGCGCTTAATGGGCAAGGGCAACAAGAAAAAAAGAATGAAGCTTCAGAACTTCCATACGTGTTGAGGGATAAAGAATAAATTTAAAAAAAAAACTGCATTCGTGTGTTGAACTTCCTTTGAAATCAGAGCATCGGCTCAGAAGTGTGTGGTAGCCCATTCGTCATGCAGCATCGGCCTCATTACATCAATCTTCATTTGGAAATCGCGCGAAAAAGAACTCTTAAAATTCGTAGACATCGTAAAAATAGACACTAATGCTAATTTATTCATGCATGACGTGATATTGATTTTGCACTCTTGTCTTTGTTTCTTTGTGTTCTGTTTCGATATGTCACTTTTGTAATTAGTTTCTATAAGTCCATCACTTCTGCGCTGCACATATTTCACTGCAGTGCACTTCCGTTCACATCACGAAACTAAACACATTGTCTTGCACTGCACTTGCTTCAACTAATTTATTGTACGCTGTGATAAACACTAGCAACACAAGATAAACAAGTTAGGTGTGTTGCACTAATAATAAATTTACCACACATCACTATATGCCTGTAGCAGCGCTTAGTTGATTACGCACCTCAAAACATCACATCCCCTTTCACAGACGGTTTTGGTACAATTACACTCGCAGAAATGTGTTTCTGAAAAATATTGACAAGTTTGGTGCCTTAAAAAGAAACAAAAACTACAGACAATGTTTCGCAACATTTTCTTCGCTTTAGGAATCGTTTACGAAAATTCTTTTCACCACCGAGGCTATAAAAAAGCTTGCCAGTCTTCAAAGGCTCGGCTTGCGAGCGGGCGCTAGGGTGCGGCCAGCGGGCGGGCGAGGAGAAACAAGGAGGAAAGCGCCGCGAAGGAGGAGAGTGTCGCTATTTAAGAAAAACTATCAAGGGGTTCTAGTTTAACCTTAGTTGTGGTGCCATTTAGAAGCATAAACAAGGAAGGAAGCGCCGCGAAATAGGAGATATGTCGCTATTTCATAAACTATCAAATGATTCTAGTTTAACCTTTGTTGGGCTGCCATTTGGAAGCCACCACGCCAAATGCCGGACGTTTATCCCTACTTAAACTTGGTTATAACGAATCAACGAGCTGACAACTCACTGATCTCCCTTACCTTGGGCGGCTCCCCAATCCCCAAAGTTTCTCAATGTCGCGTTCTTGGCATGCCTCTGCATGCCGCCAAAAATTTCCGGGCTCTCCATGCGGCTGTTGCTACCCGTCAGTCTGTCACACATTTACTTGGCCGAGTTGTGAGATGATCCTCTGGCCTGAGGGAAGCTCACGCCTGTCGACTGGCTCACACGCTGGCTCTTAGCAAATTCCTTTACTTTATACCATATCTTTCATTCAGCCAGGGCCAGCTAGACACACTTGCAACAGCTCTTCACGGCCTTTATAAAGCTGCTCTTTGTCTTCCCATAACCCCTTCCACCGATAAGCTTTATGCTACCGGGATTTTTCATCCTCTTCGCAGTCTCCTTTCCATTCACCGTGACCGACAGATAGCTCGCCTCTACGGCACAGTTCATGGACGCTGACTTCTCAACCAGGCTAACATTTCCCCCATTCAGTCAGTCCCTCTGCCAACTCCTTCCCCTCCAGAGGCTACTAGCCTCCGTATACTTCCTCTACCAGCCAATATGTCGCCGGTCTTTCATGCTGGCCGCCGACATGCTGCTGCCTCTCATCATAGTCCGCCCTTCAATACCCATGGAGTCGCTTACACGGATGCCTCTTATGTGGCTCCTCGCGGGTCCGGAAGCCAGGTCCTCTTTCATCCTCGTCTATCTATTCCTGTCACACACACTAGCGGCCCCTTTCTCCACCCTCCGGATATTACCTCGCTTGAGGTTCTTTCCACCATTCATGCCATTCGAAGTTTCCGTTCTCTCCCACCTGTGTCTCAGTATATTATATACACCGACTCCCAGGCTGCTATCCGTGCCATTCAATCTAAAAGTCTAACACATCCTCTGTCCACGGACCTCGAGGCTGCACTTGTCGCGCTGCAGCCCTGCCCCGCCTTCCTCCGATGGATCCCTGGACACTCGGGAATTGACGGCAATTAGCTGGCGAACCAGCTCGCCCGTGAAACTCGTAGCCGGGCACCATTCATCCCCTGGCCAAGATCCTTGGAGGGCGGGTCGAGACTGTCTCTTCGCGCCACCATCAGCGAATATTACAATGCTGCTCGCTTAGACCGCAAGCTCTACCCCGACCCTCGTCCTGATCTTTTCGTTCGGGAGGATCATCCTTCGGCAAATACAGTTGAATACACTCATAATCCCTGCACGGCTATATCTCTACAAATTGCGTCGTGATCCATCATGCCCCAACTGCCCTTCCCCTTATGACAACCTTTTACAGTGGCTATTTTCATGTCCGGTTGCATTGCAATCGGGATTCTTTCCCACCTCCTCCCATACTATCTGGACCTGGGTGGACTGGCTTAGTGCTGAGGGTGAAGAAGGACAGCGCCTGCTCGTTCAGCAGGCCATCGATGTATTAAGCGCCTAAGTGTTGCGCCTCAATAAAGTATTTTACTACTACTACCCAAATCACCCTCTGCGGTGGCTCAGTGATAAGACGCTCGGCTATTGAACCAGAGTAACTGGCTTCTACCGCGATCAGTTGTAATCCGCTCCCCTAGTGTTTTTTGTAAGAAAGCACTACAAAAGGTCATGGTTCGTCATGGGTCAGTCATAGACTGCATTATTCTCTCTGTTGGCTGGCGAAGCTAAAGGACCCGTTGGGCAGACTCGCGCGTTGAAGCCACTATGCTGTGTTTAGTTTGAATTACCTTTGCGAGCCACGTGGTTATGAGCTCATGATGCACCTGAGTCAATCAGAGGGACGGCACAAACCAGCAAGGACAAGAGTGTTGCTTAGTGGTAGTGAGCGTATTAATGCGTGCACGCTAATAAAGGATGCTGGAGGGCTTCAGTAGAACGCGTCAAGTTTTAGGTAACTGCAATGAGTTCCATAAAGCGCGTCTGTTACGTGTTTACCCATCCGTTCGCTAGCAGAACAGAGATATGACTTCTGCGCTATAGCAAGGAGTACTGGCCGGGTGGCGCAGTGGTTACGGCGCTTGACTACTGTACCCAAGGACGCGGGATCGAATCCCGGCCTCGGCAGCTGCTTTTCGATGGAGGTGAAAAGCAAGGCGCCCGTGTGCTGTGCGATGTCAGTGCACGTCAAAGAACCCCAGGTGGTCGAAATTTCCGCACTCCTCAACTACGGCGTCTCTCATAGCCTGAGTCGGTTTGGGACGTTGAACTCCTCAGACCAAACCAAACCAGTCCATGCGCCTTTGATGGGCTTTTGTTTGGCATGGTTTGTATAGGCTTCATCGAGACATCTAGTCAGGTATGAAAATTACGAAGCGCGATGCTTCAGCGCCGCTTCTGCGGTTTTTGTTAGCGGTGCTTTTACTGGGATGTTACCCAATGTGGCGAAGAGCGAGGAAACCAGTCCGATGGCAGTATAGAGGTAATATGGTGCGAGAGTGATGGCGGAAGCATTATACCAGATTACTATTAAACGTGTTTGGTGCTATGACACCAATGGGGCATTGTTTGCACGCACGACAGACAGCACTCCAGTCTGGCTAACAGATCGCCACCAATTGAATTTGATGAGCATTTTGGTATGGTAAAACTTTATTTCCTCCAGTAGGGATCCTGAAGGGCAGCCGCAGCAAAAAGAAGGATAATGTTGTATTTGTTGCTTTGTGCCGAAGGCAGCCGCGTGCCGGCGTTCCTATCGATCACGCTTCTCTCCCTCTTCTGTAACCCTCTCAGTACGAGAGGGTTTATAATCTCGGTGCTGGCCAATAAACGCTGTTGTTCACTGCCGACCAGCGTTCGTGTTACTGCGCTGTTTGAGCTGGCTTTACTACAGTGGCGACGAGTCCGAAAATAGCCCTTGCGGTTAAAGTTGAAGCCGAGAGCCTGCCGCAACGTGAAGCACCGACGAGAGCTATGACCAGCCTGCAGCTCCCGACCTTCGACGACACCTCAGGTAAGTGGAAAACGCAGTAGCTTACAAGGGCAGAAGCATATTTTGAAGCCAATGCTATTAGTGACCCAAGACGGAAGCGAGCCTTGCTTGTGGCAGCACTTAGCACGCAGACGGTGCAAGTGTTAGCGGGACGGGTTACACCTTGGACGCCGAATTTCCTAACTTATGACCAAGCAGTCGTAGCTTTAAACAGCTACTACGACCCGAAGCGTCACGAGATAGCGGAGAGCTATAAATTTTTCACCCATTGCCAACGCGAGGGTGAGGCAGTGCAGGCATTTCTGGTTGAAGTACGGCGCATAGCAGATGGCTGCAACTTTGGGACCGCGTTAGACAGAATGCTGAGGGATAGAATTGTTTCTGATGTACGCTAAACTAACCTACGCAAGCAGTTGCTGGCGAAGACTTGACGCTGGAGGAGGCCGAAGCGCTGGCAATAGTAGCAGAAAAAGCCGAGAATGATGCATACGACACTAGTGTAGCACCACAAACAGTGCTAAAAATACAAGCCAGTCATCGCTTTTCGTCGCGAGATAACCACACCAGCGGCGCAGCGCAAGGGTGCGGACGATGTGGAAGCGCGAAGCACGATGATAATTTCGGCCGCTGGGCTAACGCACGGTGTTACCGTTGCAGGCAACGTGGTCATTTGGCGAAGAAATGCTACGGGGTCAGAACAGATGAAAATGCTGCCAGGCGAACCGCGAGTGTCAAAGCACTGACATTTGAAACAGCGTCTAGCAACGAGAGAACGGATGATGCACACGTCTGGACGTTAATTTCTGAAAGGAAAAACGGGTTGGAACCACCATTTCGCCGCACGTTTCGGTGGAGGAAATTATGTCTGGAAATGGAAGTGGACACAGTATCCCCGGTGTGCGTCATATCAAGGAACGTTTACGACCGACACCGAACGCAGTGGCCACGCTTCAAAACGCCACACGTGAAGTTGTCATGTTACGCGGGACAACTGCCGGTTCTTGGCGAACTGGAACATCCGGTGCGATACAAAACAGTGCCGGTAACCTGTCCACTTATTGTGCTTGACTGTACAGGACCGAGCTTGTGTGGCCGCGATTTGATTGCGGCACTTGGCAAGATGGGCGTTCTGATGACAGAACTCACTGCGCCGGATTCGACAAGAAACGCGTTAAGCGACCACATGGTGAACAGACCGCTCGATGAGCATAAAGATGTCTTTTCGTCAGATCAGGGGATCATCAAGGGACCGCTAGCCAGCCTAAAGCTCAAGGAGACGGCGACACCGAAATTCTGTAAGGCCAGATACCTTCCTTACACCCTCCGTGAGAAGTCTCCTGTGAAATTGACCGGTTATTGTCCCTTGAGACCTTATCACCTGTACAACATTCAGAATGGGCTACACCCATTGTAGTTTTCCTAAAGAAAGATTGCACCGTACGAATATGCGGATACTTTAAAGCCACGCTTAACCCTGCATGTGATATAGAGCATTACCCACTTCCAGTGGTCGAGAACACAATCGAGAACTTAAATGGAGTTGAATACTTCAGCATCTTGAATTTGAAGGACGCGTACAACCAAGTGCCCCTTGACGAAACGTCACGCGGACTTTTTCGTTACAACAGACTTCCGTTTGATATAGCTTCTGCACCGGCTATATTTCAAAGAAAGATGGACGCTGTACTCAGCGGGGTACCAGGCGTCCAAGCCTACCTTGATGACATATTAGTGTCAGAAGGCAAAGGGGACAAGGGAACGTGGCTCAAGAAAGTGTTGAAACGATTCCGGGAGCATGGTGTCAAACTTGGGGCCGACACTGTGCAAGTTCCGCAGCCTTCAGTGACTTACTTCGAGCATCGTATCGATCGGCAAGGCCTACTCCCTCTTGAAAAGAACGTGGACTCCATTATGCAAACTCCGCGCCAACTAACGTGAGCGAGCTGTGTTCGTTCCTTGTTATGCTCACGGACTACGCACGGTTTCTGCCGAATATGTCGACTATGCTATGCTCTGTATATCGCTGCATGGAAAACGGAAGCCGTTGGGAGTGGCGGTGATGGTTCAAACATTTATTAACCATTAAATGGGTAGATAGGTGCTTGGATTAGAGGTGTATTGGTCTCCTCCCCTCACAATACTAGGTGGAGCCCCTATTCATGGGCCCCATTGGCAAGCAACGCCACCCGCGTCCGTTGAACTAAGGCCTTTTAGCCTTGAGGTCTTGACAGCCGAGCAGAGCCGCCTCCCAGTCCTCTCTAGTTGGATTGGGGCTGGGGGGAATGGATGGGTTTGACTGGCACGCCCAGACCATGTGGAAGGTGTGAACCACCTCCCCACAGTACTGGCACGCACCATCAAATGATGAGTTGAAACGTTTAAGCACCGCCGGGCACAGTACAGTATTGGTAAAAAGTTTGGTGAGGAGGCGCTCGTCAGCGCGATCCAGTCCATTACAAAGGGCCGGGTAGCGCCTGTGCTCCTCCTTGTAGTAATTGATGTCTTTGAATGTAAGGGCCAGATTGTCGGATTGGGAGTAGAATTCCAAGGATAAGGAGGTATCCCGGGGAGAGAGTGCGCGGGCGGCCTGATCATCCTGTTCATTTTCCTTGACACGCTGGTGACCGGGCGGCCAAATGAGGTTATGCAGAGTTGGGTCTTTGTATCGGCAGTTAGATTGCAGCATACACCCCAGCCTAAGTTCCGACAAGCTCCTCGCGATTCGGCGATTATGTGTTTCGACTTGGGAATACTGAGAACCAGAGCGATGGCGATATCCTCCGCGTGTGTTGTGCTGTAGGCTTTTAAAGTTAGCCCGTTAACTGTGTTCGTGTTGTGTAGAACTGCAGCCGTACACCCCCCCCCCCTCCCCCCCCTTTTCCACCCCCTCCGTGGTATGGGCCGGCGACGTTCTTGTAATACACGTGTTGTTGGTGACCATAGTATCGCTCCAACGCTTCCGCGCGCGCCTGGCGACGACCGCTATGGTCTTCCGTTGGGAATGGCTACAGTCGCAGCAGTCGGCGTTCGAGCGAACTAAACAAACAAAGCCTGAAGACGGTGAGCACGACGGTTCTCACGCCTGCCTACAAATTGCGCTTTCCCTAGTGCTCCCTCTTCAGCTGGCACCTACTTCAATTCCACGGTTTAAGGCAAAATAAGTGCCTTGCGAGGGACGACGTAAGGAGCTGCAACAGCGTTTGACCAAAAAATTAAACTGGTCTTGCTATGGTTACGCATGAGAGGTCACCTCTGATGTTAATATAAAAAAAAATGCACGGGCACGGTTTTTCTTTGAGCCCTTTAGCGACCTTACCTGCAGTGCCTTCTCACAGCGCCATGAAGGAGCCGCGACACTTCATAAAAAGTGTTAGGTTTGGATTTTAATTTTGACGTCTCAAAGCAACTCAGGCTACGGGAGAACGCGGTGGTGAAGGGCTCCGGAGATTTCTGCCACCTGGGGTTGAAGAAAACATCTCGAGCTAGTTGGTTCATCACAGAGAAAAACAGCGCAAACTTCACAATGGACAGAGAAGGGCAGACGGGACCTGGGGTTATAACGTGCATTGCATCGTAAAATACATGGGCGTCTTACTTTTCGCCTTCACCAAAACTTGGCCGCTGGGGCTGAGATTCGATCCTTAGTCCTTGGTTCCAGCAGCTGGATGCTCCAACCACTCAACCATCGCGGCGGGTCACGGAGTGTGTAGAAACTGGCATCTAAGCGTTGCGGAACTACTATTGGATGTGCAAAGGGTTCTTATGACATAACATCGCCCTACCCTCTAGCACTTATACATACAGATACTGTTTAGTGTAGCAGCTGATGCAACGTTGCAAAATCTGTGACAATTAACTTTCAAAAACAAACCCTGTTGAATATAAGTGCGTGTATAAAGAGCAAGTCACACTAGTTTTTTTTTTAGTTTGAGCAAGTGTGTGCTATGGTAATAAAATTCAAAGAAAAGTTTCGCAAACGCAATAGTGTACTGTTCTGTAATTATCATTTACTTTTCTGGGGCTATAATTGATGACAGTAATCATTTACATTTGAAATAAAGTAATTGTGATCGGTTACCTATTTATTGTAACGAGTACAAAACAGGTGGTTGAGATCTTCTAATTTTATTGCCGACGGCGAGGAAGTTGCGGAGTAGCAGGTCCAATCGGCATGCCTCCAAACGGGCCCGAGATCACTGGTGGGTCGCATTTTTTAGGTCGCCGCTTTTTAGGGTCGATGCAAATCCCTTTCCTGGCTTCACCTGGTAATCTTCGCGCAGTTTTCTCTGGACAGCAGATGCATCCCGGTGGGCACTGTGGGTACACTTGGTCTGGTACACACTGCGAGAAAAGAAAACAAAACTTCAGTTGCTGAAAACAAAATTGACGGACTTTGTTCTGCTCGGCCACGACCTTACGATCCGTTTACTCACACTGTCTCCATTTTCGTGCCTTCTGCTGTTCTCATCGTTGAGCTCTGCGTGAGATAAACTTAAGAAGCTCAGTTTAGCCCCCAGTCTAAGAAGGCAGGCTTAACCTGTTCTAACACGTGGGTGTTTCAGAATGATGTGGGCGTGTCCAGATATGAAATGAAAAAAAGGGCCGAGGTTTTTTTTTTTTTTTTTTACCCTAATTTACCATACTTAGCTTTGTTCAAATTAGAATGCAGTCGTATAAGTCCAGATTTTAAGGGCTTGTTTATAAGGTAAGCTGAAAAAATGAAGGGGTGCTAGATAAATTCTGATCACTGATTCAGAGCGCTCCTTAGGATGCTACGTATTATATGACAGACGTAAACGAGACATACGAAGGCTGCATTCAGAAGTTTGTTGCATTATTTATTTATTTGAAAATACCTTACAGGCCCATTAGGCATTGTGTAAGGGGGACATAAAATCTATACAGTGCAATATATACATAAAATGTAAGGAAACAGGCAAAAAATACAAAGGTAATTGATATATGAACAAACAAAATAGTACGACGCGGAAATCATTTTATCATTAAGAAAAAGAAATACGCGACACAGATTAAAGCACAATGGTACACACACAGATTGGGCACAATAAACAGCAACCTCCCGAAATACTCCCGTTGAAAGAAAAAAAGGGCAAAATAAGTTTACAAATCCACAGATACATATGGCGGTATATTAAAAAGTTAATGAACAAATGAGGTATATCTTAGGTTTATTGAAACTAAAAAGGATCATCGTACCACTGAATACGAGCAATGTAGGAAAAAATAAATTGTCGAGAGAAAGAAGTGCATGTGGAACATCCAGTCAATGGCACTAATATCGCTGTGCGTGTTCGATCTGACTGTCTACGGGCTGTGTTCGCCGCTGATGTTGGGATCCCAGTACTTTTTAATAAACCTCCATTCTACATTTTGTGGAGGTTTTTTGGGAGAACATCGAATCTGGAGCTCCGGAGCCGTACTCTCCTGATAACCGCGATGCCAGACGACGTTATACACCAAGCCGTGCAGGTGAGCCCGGCTGTCATCTGTGCTGGCTCCCTTCTCGATTGAGACCCGGCTATCTTAGGCGAGATCAATGACCATGATGTAGAAGATTGGCTCACCTCCTATGAACGGGTAAGCCGCTAAAACAAGTGGTACGTCGACACAAACCTCAACTACGTCATATTGTACCTTACCTGTGTCGCTAATGGTGGTACCGGAACCACGACATCGAAACTTGGACTGGCTTCAAAACGAATTTCTCAGAATTATTTGGCCGCCCGAAAGTCAAGAAACTCCGCGCTGAACAGCGTTTACGTTAAGCTTTACAGGCTACAGAGAATATGTCGTCGACTAATGAAAACGGGTGACCCCAACTTGTCGGAAGATGACAAGGTTTGACGTTAATTTGGTTTTCTCAGCACCAAATAAACTGTCAAAAATGTGTAGCATAGTTAAGAACAAAGCAGCGAAAAAAGTCCGGGAAAGAAACACGTGTCGGGTGAAGCATGAGTTTTCCTATGTTCCATATAAAGTAGGAGTGATATACAAAATTCCGTTATCTTGTGATAAAGTGTATGTGGGTCAAACGGGCAGGTGTATTAATGTTCGGTTATGAGAGCACGAGAGATCATTAGAGATTGGTAGAGGCTCTAATCTGGTTGCGCATTGTAAGGTGAGTGATGGCTGCCATCCTTTTCTAACACAGACAGGTATTTTGGATGTCCATCCGGCACAGATTAGCGGGAAATCATTGAAGCCAGGCATATCATGCGATTAGGTGAAAAATGTGTTAGTGAACCGTCATTTGCTTTACCAGATAATGAGGTTAGGTTTCTTGAACGTGGTATGTATGCTGGATCATCATGACTTGGTTTTTTGTTTAATGTGTGGTTGAGTGCGGCTTGGCATGGATATTTATACTCTGTGTTTTTTCAATAAACTTCAGTGACGAGCCAGCGCCCGTCCTGTTTGCTTCTTGATCTTCGTCCTAGTTTGTAGCGCTGTTTATTCATCATGTCACCGTACCAACTCGCCCAGATGTGTCTTCTATTACAGTATAATTCTTGAAAAGTAAAAAAGACAGTCTCCTACCGACTGCGCGTGTCGTGGACCTGTAGTGGCAACAATACATGTAGTGAAAGGGGTGCCCTTCTTTTTTGCAATTCCCCCTTCCCTCCCGTGTTTTCTCACTTTTTTACAAACCCAGCTAGGAATCGGCAGTGAAATGGAAACCCAGACGTGTTTTTGCAATATCAGCATGCAGTAAGAATGTGTAAATGTTTTTCGCCAGCCTCCAAAATGGTGCTCCTTGTCTCTTTTCATTCTCCCATCCATCGCTTTTTATCACGGCACGATTATGGGGAGACTGCCAAAAAACTGAAGTTTACCTATGGCTGTACATCGTATCGCGTTATAATTACAAAGTAGAACGTTTATCCTAAATAAGTTCCTAAATGCACTATAAAACTCCTAAATAAATTATAAACTAAATACACACAAAAAGTAAAGATTTCGCTATCACTAGACAACTCCGAGGTAAGATGCCTTCAACTACATCAATTTTAGCCTCAAATAGACTACACCGCCATCCACTTCAAAATGGTCGCCACACGTCCTTTGCTCAGCAACAACAAAAAAACATAAACTGGAATCCTTAAATGCAACTTTCACTGCGTATAATGTTCCCTTTACTGGCGCATAAACGTAAGCATATTGAGTAGGGTTCAGGGAATCATTGTCGTGGCAGATGAATAACTTCACGGAGTTTTCATCAGTGTGTTCTGAAGGCATCCATTCTGTAACGGCAATTATTAGGCCTTTAATTTGCACAAAAACGCTGCAAGCTGCAACAGCTTCATCTTTGGCAGTAAACAAAAAAACAAACAAAAGCGCTAAGGTCGTGTCAACAAAAGATGGGACCTTATTGATATTTCATAAAAGCTGCGCAAAGTTGTCGGTAGAGTTATGTGTCCCCGATTATAATGCAAACTGAACTATGAATCCTAATAACTACTTATGCGCGTGGATTCGACCACTAAGACAGCTCCCCAATATATGATCTGCGGCTCAAAATCATAGAAAAGAAAATTTCTCGCACCACTTTGAGGCAGCGATGGTGATGTTTAAGCAGCTGATGAGTGTGGCCTCCACTGAAAAAGAAATGCAAAATTGGGTGAAGTTGTTATTTCAATAAAAAACTACGCAATTAAGACTCACATGCAAGATAGGAAATTCAAGGATATTGCCAAAAATTTCTTAATTGACAAAATATGTGGGATACACATAATTACGGTAGAAAAAAATAAGTTAATGCTTGACTGCAAGAAATGAGACGGCAAAGGTAACTGAAGTGTTTTGGTGGAAAAATGCAAAAGCATTCGCGTTTCACATATTGATGATCCTAAATCAGATAACACTGTCACGTGACTCCGGTGAGACGTTATCATTTTTGGCAAGTCATCCTGAATCACGTGATACTAATTGGCGCATGACTACGATGTGACGTCATTTATTCTTGCGTGTAGTCCTGAATCACGCGGCATTCTTGGTCATTTGACTTCTGCGAGGCGCCATCACTTCTTGCGAGTCATGCTGAATCACGCGACAGTTCACTGTCACGTGACTCCGGAGTGACCTCTTAGCTTTTTAAGAGTGATCCTGAATCAAGTGAAACTAAAGCAGTGCAATCAAGCAGTGAAAATAAAGCAGCACCTTGTTTTCAATCGGTGTATTCATGTCCTCCCCGTGCTATTTCCTCATGAATTTCATCATGGGTCATGCATTTGATGAATAATGCTTTGACCTCGTGGTAGAATAGCTATACCGCAGCTACGGTCTATCATGCGACGCTTTATTCTTCACACCGGGGTCTTCACTGAGCGACGTCCTGCAAATATTAAACACCGATGTACGGTGATACATGCTAAGGGTTTTAGCACCACTATCGCGGTCTTTGAAGTGCAGATATTGTTTTTTTTTTAAGTGATTCATGGAGCACCTTCCCAATTGCAAGACTGCATGTAAATATTCACAGCCGCTTTCAGGCAGCCCATAAGGACAGCGCAACTTGTTGTTGTACAGTACAGCCCTTCTAGTAATCGTTCCCGGTAAGAGCCTGCTCAACTTGGTTCGACAACCATACGCAGGCTTTGTGCAAGCTTCGTGTGTAGACATCTTGAGCTGTGAGAGGGATTGCGGGGTTGGTCAAATATTCCTAGACCAGGAGGTCCGCTTTTGAGAAAAAGTTTGGCAGTTACGTTACGCGCGAAGCTCAAAATCTATGTAGAGGTTAAGAAGAAAAATTAGCTGTGGTTTAGCTTGCGGTTAAACCTGGAGGTGCGCGAGAGCAATCTGCATGGCTACGCTTAGGTTCGGCTTGAAAGTAAAGACATGGCTTTTGCGCATAGTAATTTACTCTATGGTTTCAGCTTTAATTATGCCATAGGGGACACCTTTGACCACTAAAATGCGATGATGCGAAAGCCGCTATCGCGCGGTGGTCCGAAGCCCTCCACTACGGCACGTCTTTCTCTCTCTCTATTTTCACTTCTACCTTAACGATGACAGAAGAGTCTCGTAAATGGTTAAGTGAAAACGAAGCAGTTCTCTTTTTGTTATGACAATCTAAATTTATGTAATGTATAAGGTAGGGCGTACAATACTCTTTAGGAACAGTAATTGGGCCGTGGACGTGAAACTTGTAAATAGTAATGGTGGTTTGTCATATAATGTAGTGTATTATTTCATAATTTGGCAGTGTTTGAGAGAAAGGAATTTCTCGAGAGTTCTTATTTATTACCTAGTAAACAAAAATTATACGAAATGAGATGCCGCCCGCGCCGAGTCAACGTATCATTCAGCCTTAATTATGTTTTTGACTACACTGAGGCGTCAAAATGCGCAGCGCACTTTTAAAGCGAAAGCTCCACTACGCCCCTGCGTAACTTGGTTGTCGTGCGTACGCTGACGAGCGTGCGTACTATGAGCATAGCATGGAGAAGCTCTCCTCAGTTCCTTTAACAATGAACAGTGTTTTAGGTCCCTTAGCCTGCGCTAGGCAACAGAGCCTCGCGATGAACTTTTTATTTACATATTTGAAATACATTGTATCGCTCCTTGACAAGCTCTAAATTCATCTTGCATATCTTTCCCTCAGGCATTTTGCAAGCTGTGAACTCTATAAGCACATTTGTCGGGTCATGCATTTCATTATTTGATTTTATATCATTACTCCACGATGCACCTTAACACGTATTTAATGGCTGTGTTTTATCTCCCCCTTCAATTTTATTATTTCCCTCACCATTCTTTTTCAATCTTTCCCTCTCGAATTCCCCTTCCTACAAAGAGTAGCATGCCAGCGAAATCTAAAAGCCGAAAAAATTCTCTATTTTTTTCATTAAAGAGTCTCTCTCTGTATCTCTCTCTGGTCGGCGTGTATTTCATATGACCTTGAACATGCCTAGGGGTGACGGCCTCCGCGGACAGCCTAGGTGGCAACAAGCGTCGGCCCAATGTTGGCATTGTATTGGCAATGCATTGGTCGTATATAGGACCGGAATTAGCCAAAGCAGAACCAATATTGGGCTCATGGTTTGTGTTGCCGGGGAGGCGGTGCGCGGAGCCGGTGGCGCTTGCTTCTTCTGCTGCTGCTTCGCTTCTTGTACATCGTATACACCTGCTTCTGCTTCGTCTTCACACACCTGGCACTTCATTCGAACCGTTACATTTTTCACAAATATTCAATATTGCCTGGCACAATGCCGCACAGACTTCTAGTCCTCTACTGACCTTTTCCACCACCACTGCACATCTGACTCGCTTCCTGAACCTCCCCCATTAAAAACGCCCTCGATACATTCTTGTGATCTAGACTCGGCGGTCGTGCTCTTGAGGTTCGCAGGCATCTATGCAGGTGTCGCGCGCTTTCGCTTTGTCTACTTAGGTTTAGCCGTGCTACGTCCTTCCTTACTTTATGCAGTTTATACGTTTTGCGAAAGACGAGAGGCAAATGAAACAGGGGACAATTTTAGTGACGTATTCACACGTGCAATGGAGATAGCTTTCGTTGTAATATGGCGCACGGTAACATGCAGTGGTAGATGTTTATTTTGCAGCTAATCGTTGCTGATGGACTGAGTGGTTACCTCGATCGAGTATTATTTGCAAGTTAGCATGTTCTGAATACCTATTGGTCTATTGGTTTGCCGCCATCTGCTTGATAATTTACACGTTGGGCAAGAAGCGTTATTTCTTAAGCTGCTGATTTTTTTACTCGCTTAGTCTTTTTAAAAGGAGTATTTTAATAAATTTTGCACTATTAGTAAGTGCTAAGCTTAAAAAAGGGATATTACGTTGCCTAAGAGCTATGGCCTGAAGAGACAGCACTGATGAAGCAGGCCCTAGGGGAAAATTAAAACTTATATATCCTGCTTTCCAGCAGGAGACGGATAGTTAATTTCGGCACGAAGCCACATGGCAGGATTTAGCAGCGTTTCAGGCTGCAATGTTCTTGCTAAATTTGTAATTATACTTTATTTTATCGATTCGTGCTCAACTTGCAAGCCTCGCAAAGCAAATGTCAAATTGCGACAAGTCGTTAAATGTCTTGCAAGAGGCTGTCAAGACAAAGTACTAAATTGGGACACCACTAACAAGGCCAGTAGAACAACGATGTACACAGTGCTTCTAAAACTTATAGAACTTTAGAGAAAAGAGCAAAATAAAAAGGCTATTTAATAACTCCCTCAAATAGGTAGTCGTTAAGTTTGGTAATGCGGCTTGTCTCCAGTCGCTCAGATGAGCTTCAATGTTTGATCATTGAGCGCTGCTTTTAAATTCAAAATAACTGGTAATACGTTACCTTTGTTAAAGAACGCTCTTCCGTGGCTTGAATTTACTGGATTTAACTACAACAGTGTCAGTTTGGATACAGAGCCAAAAAGTGCGCGCAAAAGAAAGTCCGCTTCTTGCAAACGAGCCTCGATATGAGCTCAAAAAGAAAAATAATTTGATGCATGTGGTATGTCATTTACCGCAGTTGTTTCTGCAGAGATAGCAGAAGTTTTGAAGACGCGCGATTTGCTGATTTAATGAATGCATGAGCAGTCCATATATATGCTGCCCTTTAGGATGGCGCTCATGATAAGCCTAATTGTTCTTAATAGATTTTTTTACTCTACTCGACAGAGTAAAATAAAGTTCGAAGTGAGCAGAAATACTTCACAAAAGGCAAAAACATTACAGAGGTTAAACAATCACTGAATAAAAGTTTTCGATCGTTAGCCATCGGCCGCAATCGCTGCTGCCACTTCGATCTTCTCTCGCTTCCGCGCTGGGTAAGCTACTTGGCAACTGTCTAGTTTGGCTTCTCGTTGTCTGCCACCTGCAGTCTCCGTCTTTAGGGAGATGGCTTATGTGTATGCCTCCCGCGAATCACACCGGTCGTAGCGTTACAGGAAAATGCGCAGCTCAACACCATCGATGAACTGGTGCAGCAGCGTCGTGATGCTCGCAGACTCAAGGCCACTTTGTCACATTCCACGCAAGCACTGAGGGAGTATGCAACGTCACACATTTTTCTTCAGCCACCTGCACCAGTTCTCCCTCCCTGGAAATTTATACAGTTAGGAGACAAGCCAACTGACATCCACAGACCGACGTCTGCCAACTCTGCATCGTTGCTACGCCAGAGATTTTAAGAGCAAGATACTAACCTGCCTCAAGATTCCATAGTAGTGTACGTAGATGGAAGCCTGCAAGGCTGTGAAGCCAAAACGGCAATCTACTGTCCACGGAGACCTAGCCTGAATCAGACAACTACGTTTCAGCTTTCAGAACCACTTACATCTTTCTGCGCTGAGCTTGTGGCAGTTCAGGAGGCACTCTGCTCCGTGACTTCTATAACCATGCTCCCTACAGCCCACGTTGTCATCCGCACTGACGCACTTCAAGCAGTACGTCTGCTCCGACGTGTCAGCCGCTGCCCTAAAATTTGCCAGGACATCCACCAGCTTGCGGCGCGCATCCCACAATCAATACGCATTGAGTGGGTACCACGGGATCTGCTGCCTTCCCAAAGTCAAGCTGATTTTGCAACCCGCCTCGTGAACCAAGACGCATCAATCCCACGGCTTCTCGAAGTCGACGACGCTACCCTCCTTTTGTCAAGAAAGGAGCACCTCCGGCGCCGCACACGTGCACTTATCCCTCCGTGTGCGTTATCCCTTCCCCGCGGTCTCACCCGTGCAGAGGAGGTTGCGCTTAGGAGGATCCGGGTCGGTGTTGCCCTTACACCAGCTGTAACTAGGACGTGGTCATGCTTCCAACACTTATATCCTCGCCCAGGATGCCCGATCTGTAACAACGAAGATGTCGAGGCCGACATCCACCACTTGCTGTGGGACTGCCCAGCACTCAAGCCAACACGAATCCGGCACCTGAGCATAGCTGGCCTTTCAGCAACCAATCCTGCCTCATACGTCACTTGGACGCAGGGACCTCATCATCGCTCACTTCTGGACTTCATTAAATCAGCCAACCTTTTTCCATTCATTTAATTATTTATTCATCCTTCATCTCCTAACCTACTGATGCCCTGAGGCAATAAATATCGACTAAAAAAAAAAACTATGTTCATTGTACAGCGCGAGAAGGCTTTGCATTCGGAATTTGATAAAGACGACAAAAGATTTATAGCGGCATGGCGCTATGAAGTAAACACTGGGCTGTTTTACACGAGGCTTGATCGGCTGCGCCGATAGCATAGTTCCCTCGTGCTTCGGCACGAAGATGAAGACAACGATACTTGCTGCGCAGCGTGAGATGAAACATGAGTCACAGGATTACGTGGCGCCATCTGTGGAGCGGATGAGGTACTAGGTTCAGGAATAACACGGAATAAAGCGAAATTCGCAGATGAACGCTGCAGAGCTAATGCTCTAAAACAACTTGCCGCCATGTTCCTGTCATCAGTGCCCCCTCGAAGATGAAATGACGTCTTTGCCCACCCCCCTAATTATCACGATCATTAACGGGACGAGCGCTATCGGAACCTATAAAGACTCTATGGGAACCGACAGGTTGCGACTTACTTGTGTCTCCGCTTTCCATTCTAGACCTACACGGGCAAAATTGCTGCAATCATCGCTGGCTGCTGAGCCTGCCTTTCATCTGAACAGCAAGATGCACTCCTATAGCCCGCTTTTGACGTTGTCCTAGGTCACGATTTTACAGGTGGTGCGGGAAAAATAATAGTCAATACTCACTCGACCACAGTTGGGAAAAGCTGTAGAAAAAGCGGGGTGAGAGCAAGAAAGTACATTTCAATGTAAGGGTACGTCCTTAAGGCTCTAAGAGCAGACCGGAAACTAAATCCGGTGTTGGCAATTGCGATTGATTTATAAATCAGCTGAAAAATGCGAGAAAAATACTCGGCTGCTTGCGTAATGGGGGCCAATATGAGCCAAGGAAAAAAACACGTTGATTTATGCGCAATGTCCTCACATTTTTTCACGCAATGCCGTCAGAAGGCAAAAATAAAGCATATTGTAGCTTGACGTGATGGATTAATCCGTGCCTATGGCATCCTAATGCATTTTTGCGGCTAATTATAGCGGTGCCTATGAGAAGCCTCATTGCTTTCGGTATCATGTTTCTTAGATTACCGACGAGGCAACATATTAAAGGGATGGAGTGCAAATACTTTGCGGGAAAACAGCAAGTCATTATGCGTTCTATGCATTGAGATGCAATACTGAATTATAGCGTCATTAAATAAAGTGTCTTTCTGTGCGACCTATATTGCCCCTCAGCTACCCGAGCTTGCTTCTACTTGCCGTGACCCAAGGGAACATACGGGGAAAGTAAGCGCAAATAAAGAGACAAACACAAGAGAGGAGACAAAACAACGCGCGTTGTCTTGTCTCCTCTCTTGTGTTTGTCTCTTTATTTGCGCTTACTTTCCCCGTATTATCAGGAACCAACTAGCCCAGCAACAAGTTCTACTTCAGTATCTTACCCAAGGGAACCCATAACATTGACTTTACTAATGACAAGTCGCGATACAATCCCGCCTTTTTGGTTGTTCTGCCACCCACCTGGGATGCTTGCTTGACCACAGACGAGGTAGACCTTCAATCGACACGTCTTGAACAACCTAGTTCTCTTGGCACCAACGATGATCATCCACATAAGATGCTTTATTTTAGGTTTCTACGGCAAAAGTATGGTATGCTGATGCCATAACTGAATCGGTAGTAATAATGTGAGCACTCCCTCGACACGTTTTTGTGAAAATTATGCATGCGTTCCGGTACGTAAGGAGGCTTATTATTTTCCGCTTAAAACACAGATTGAATAATACAAAATATTAGCTGTATAATTATATGTTGGTAGTATGCTCATTATTAAAGAAAACTTTTTCATAGAGTTTGTATAATGACTCTTTTCCACCTCACATGTACTCTCTTGGCAGTTGCTACATACCACGCTGACACTGACAGGTGCGGCCTTCGGGGGCGAGAGCTTGCCATTTGAAGCTATTGTTTTCGAAGAGTGTTTATTTAGCCATTGTAAAGTTACACAACTGAAAATATAGCTAATACGCTTTATTTACTGCCGTGCCATGCATTACTAATGCATCAAGATGACATTTTATCTACTTCTGTTTATTTTTGTGCACATACTATCCCATAGGAGAGAGCAAGAAAGAAGCCTATGGTAACTGAGTTGCCACCTTTATTAAAACTTCGTCCCGCTTCAGCCGTGACAATAGTAAAAAATCACACTGCCAAACACAGCGCTGCTGTCACACCACACAGGTCTCCCGCTCACTCATTGTTGCCAGTCAGCCGCACCACACAGCGGCAGTAACGCGCAACTGCCCTACCACTTAATTCTGAACACAACACAAACTTATTAGCACGCAGTTGCAAGCTAACACATTAGCAAGAGACTACCCTATATATCCAAGAAAAAAACATCGCTGTTACCAAATAGAACGAACTGTTGGTCTTGGGGCAGCTCGTCTGCCTCGTAATCAAAAGGTGTGGGTTTCTGCACTCGTCTGCTCGACATGACCAACTCGGTCTTGTAACGTGGTCTCGTGCAGTCAAACAAGCAGCCGCCGACAATGTTGACGGCCATGTCACCTGTCGAATACCAGGTGCCAAAGCCATCCCTGCGGTTTTGAGCTCACAAAGGTGATAAGAACGACGATGGCAACATCACAGTTTCGACAGAGCAGGGTTTTTACAGCTGTCGCGTAAGGATTTTAGTTATGCTTGTACTTTCAGTATTGGACCCATTCGTTCAGCATATTATTTGCGGTTTTCGTTCCAGCTTGACAGGAACGGCAGCCCCAGATGATTTGCAGTTTTGCAGAGTTTGCTGCAGGTGCATGGTGTCCAAACCTAAACAGACAGTTGCCCTGAGTAGGGTTCTGCGTGCATGGTTGTGGTCGGCCTCATAAAAACACTGCCTAGAAAACCTGTATTGCATTTGTTATTCTTCTTCGCTGTATATCTAAGAATTTTGCAGCATTCGTGAGTATATTAGAGGTTTTTAGTAATTTTTTGTTGTGCTACGTGTTTTACTGTAGTTTGGGGTGAGACGAGAGAGATCTTTGAAAAGGAGCATATTTACGACGAAGAATATGTACATTATGGATTGCTGGTTCCACTATTTCATGCCTTCTTTTAAAGTGATGGCATTAAGTGCGCCGTTCACTTAAAAACCCGGCTTAGTCGTTGTGAGCGAGAACTCGCAGGCTC
This sequence comes from Amblyomma maculatum, assembly GCF_055883805.1. NCBI lineage: Eukaryota > Metazoa > Arthropoda > Arachnida > Ixodida > Ixodidae > Amblyomma > Amblyomma maculatum. Next base: position 12,806,810 of record NC_139352.1, read on the forward strand.
TGGCAGGTGTAGAGTTGGCCGCTGACATGGCTGGGCAGGTCATATCCCTGAAGGTGGATTTTCAGTGGTCCCTAATATTTTTTTTTATTGATTCGCTTGAACAAAACAGGCTCGATACAAGTGCCTTGACGAGGTTGGGTGCGGGAATACAGATTTGTTAATGCTGATACACAGCACGAGAAAGGGAACACGGTCACAGAAGCAGTCACTGCAAACGCTGTAATAAGAGACTGTAACAAAAGAATGACACACAAGATTCATTACACATATCCGAGTTGGTTGAAGGACGTAGGTTCTGCGAGACGGCTATTTCATAGAAAGCGGAAGAACATCGGTGATTACGTTTTCGTTGAGTAGAAATTATGGCGAGCTTTAGCACTGGTCTTCATAGCTCATCCCCGTTGATCTGTTCTTGATGTCTTGGCTTGCATCCTTACGTGAGCTAGTGGATAAGGGCGGAGAAGCAGCGCGTTACGTATCCCTTCTTATAGGTACATCATTGCTGCTTGCCATATTTTCGGTACTGGTGCTACGAGACCGTTCTTATTTTTGCGTCTGTTCGCACAACAGACCTGAACGGACTCGCGAGAGCAGCTCGTTACCGGGAACCAATAGACAGCACATGTAGCAAACAGCAGGTGCACATTTAGTCGAAGGCCGAGGCCGTACACGTATGCCGACGGTGAGATTGAAACTGTAATGGAATAAAGCCACGTGTCGCCAAGTGCTGTTAGCATTCTGGAAGGCGCGTCATGTATGGTCATATAATGCTAGCTTACGAGTGCGCTGGACCCAATATTGTTCGCTGATGGCAGGGCGCCGGGTGGTCGATGCCCGTAAACCTGTCACGGTTCTTTGTTTGCTATTTTAAAGAAATGTCGTTGATCCTTCCTGCCCCAGAAAGATAGCGGCTTATGCTAGTTGTTCTGGAAAGGCTTTGGAACGTATGTTGCCTAGGTGATGCCTTGTACTCCTAGCACAGGCGTTAGCACAGAATACCGAACGCGTTCAGTCATAAATTAGAGTCGAGCGCTATTCAGTGTTTAACAAAACTAGTATTCAACATTATGTTTAGTGTTCAATCTTCAATAATGCACCGAAGCTTTCAAATATGTAGGTTTTTTTCTTTGTGCCTACGCAATGTGACATACAATGTAACGAAACTGTTCAGGCGTACTGAAATCCTTTGCTGGAGAGTTAAAAAAACAGATACAGTGTAGTGTCTGGTATCCAGACGGAAGGAATGAACAGGCGCAGATGGCAGCCCAGGGTAGACTCTTTATTTACAACATAAAGTGTGAGTGTGTGGTTTAGAGTGAAGAAGAAAAGTGATTATGATTATAGCGTGGGCAGAAGGAAAAACACAGCTGAAACTTGTGCGGGATACATCACCTTCCGCTTTAAAAATGCGATACACACATAAAAACACAGTATGCATGAAAACGGAATCAGTAAAGTCAGTATTGAAGTCTGTCAGGTGGGCGACGCTCTCTTGCACTTCGATGCAGCGTTTGTCCTGTGTCGTTGTTTTGCGGAGAAGTTGCTTCAACCACTGAAGATGTAGAAGGTGGTTCAAATGTCGCCGTTTCAGCTGGGCCTGCGCAATCTCCAGAAGCAGTCGGCTCATTGTTTAGAAGCAGAGACCAGGGTGGTGTAGAGTCAGAGCTGTTTTCTGGTACACGAGCTAATTTAGATGCATTTCAGATGGGACCGTCACTTAAGAGAAATGAATTCCGGCCTCTCTTTCTGACTACATTAAATGGACCTATGTATGAAAGCGATGCCTTGCATCCAGCTGGGGCAATTCTTACGCGAACGAGGTCATCATTTCGAAACGTTGGGGCACTAGCACCGCGTCGCCTATCCGTATACTGTTGGTTTTATGGCTGCTTGACTTGGGCTCCCTCGCGAACTGGCTTCAGCACAGCCGTGGAGAGTACGTCGCTTCCAGAGGGCCTGCCAGCAATACTTATCTGTGTTCTGGATTGACGACCGTGTAGGCGATTTTGAGGTGACAAGTCAGTTGAAGCTTGATGGCCTATGCGTAACACAGACCTCCTTCGCTGAAGGTAGGCATGCCAATGCTCACATCCAAACAGACATGCCAAAGCCTCTCGTTCACCCACGGGACATCTTCGTTCCTCATGCGGTCAAGGTTCGCGATGCAAATACAGCGGTGCGGATTTCTTGGCCATAAGATAGGCATCAGACATGGGGTGGCTTGGGATGGTGGGTTGTGGTAACGCATGTGCACTGGATTCCATTTCGCAACGAACAGTTCGGGTGACGGCGTCGGTGACGTTAAGGGGCGAAGCGGAAGGTGTGCTAGTTGGTGGCTGCTGCGCAACACACGAAGATATGATGGCCGTATGGGGAAATCTTTAAAACTGTTGAAATATGCTCGAGCTCTTTACTTCCTCGAAGAGATGGCACTCCTTGATGAGGGCATCCGCAGTATCCTTGCAGAGTCCTTGCAGAGGAGGAAAGGGAAAGCGTCACCAGCAATGCTATTTAAGACGTGGCCCATCTTTTCAGATTCCGTCATATGGTGTCGACCTGGTGACTTAAGTTTAGCACGTCTTGGATATAAGCCAGGACGCCGAGGATGAGAAAGTTCGCACCTTCACCAAGATGTTATGTGGCAGGACGAGTTCACACCACGTAAAACACTGATGAACTCACACCAAGCGAGACACAAGCACAGGGTGCACTGGACGTCATAACACAGACTGCTGAGTAGGATTCGGGCCCCGAGCACGCACCGTCCGCACAGACACTTCGTCTCCCTCATCTTCGATGACTTGACCGTAGACATGTAGATGAGGAAAAGCAGGGGACCCAACACACACACCTGCAGGACACCAGATGACACTGAAGTACCAGAACCACGCATTCTTTTGTACCAGAAAGGTAGACTTCAATCCATGTCAGAACATTTGCCGGTATATTAAAGAGGGAAATTTTATGTAATAGAAGTGCATGAGAAACAGAATAAAACTCCTTCCGAAGTTCTAAAAATATGTAGTCAATCTGCGTGTCTGTGTTAACCGAGGTTGCTATATCGTGAATAAATTCAATTAATTGGGTATAACAAGAAACCCCAGTCCTAAATCCGCGCTAGGTTGGAGAAAAAGGTTATTACTCTGCAATTTAATAATTAAGTTAGTGTGAACGACAAGATGAAGCATTTTACCTGATACACTTGCTATTGAGGTAGGCCTGTAGTTGCATGTTTTCGTCTTATCGACGCTTTTGTAGACTGGAATTATATTTCCATTTTTCTAATCGGAAGGTAAAGCTCCTTGTTCAACACATTTGAAACAACAGTGCTAAAAAGGAGCAACAGATAAAGTATCGTTCTTTAGGACAAACATTGGATATTCCGCCTGGACCAGGAGCAGAGTGGACATTAATGTTCGGCAGTAAAGACATGATGGCACGCTCGGTAAGGATATGTGATTCATCTGTGGAAAGCCGAAGTGACCTGTGAATCGGGGACAGCGCTTATAGGTTTTCAGAAAGCGGCCTGGAAATGTGAACTAAAACTTTCAGCTGTAGCTTTTATTATCGGCATTCAGTTTACCCCATCAATAACATACAGAATAGCTGTCTTCGTGTTTTTTATTGTTTTTGACATATTTCCACATATACTTCGGGTTGGATTTAAGTTTGTCCTCTAAATTGTAAAGGTACGTGCTATGAGCTCTGCAAATCATTGTTATTGCCTGCAGAGCTCTTTCATTTCTGACAGCAACTTCTGATTATAGGAAACAAGCAAAAAATTTCGAAACCGCCAATTCTTTTTGTTTTTGCTTTTTAACTATCAATTTTATCTAGTTCTCTACCCATGGCTTATCACAACGGCGCTTGGCGAATAACTTGAAGGAATGAAGGTTTGGGTTAAAGATGAACCCGGTAGTATGTAGGCGTGAAATATGCGAGCTGAAGAGTGGAAAAAAATGCGTAAAGTTCGTTTGACAGTGAAGAGTAGTTCCCTGTTTCATAAAAGAATATGCTGCGTGGTTCTGTAGTCCAGTAGAACTTTTTGTTGGGCTAGTTGGTACATGTAATAAAATAAAGAAGCGCCAACAATAACAGAACACAAGGAAGTGACACGTACAAGCGCTTACTGACACAATGATTCTTTATTGAATGAAACAATTACAATAAATAGGCGTGGCATGGCATTGCTTTCGAGGGGTAGAAAGAACGTCATGTGGTGTAGATGGCCATAAAAGCGATATAAGATATGTAATAACGGCGATAAAATCGATAAAGAACGTATGGAAGGTGAAAAATTTTAAAGGATAGCAGATAAAAAGTGAACTGTAAAGAGGGGAAGAGAAAGAGTGAAAAAAAAAAAAAGAAACTTCACCCAATTTTTTTTTAACAGTGACTTCCTAAAAAAGACAGTGCACTGTCATACAACACTTTCGAGGGTTCCCTAACGCATTCAAAACTCTTTCTTTTGCTGAAGCAAGCTTCTCTCAATTCTCGGGCCACGCTATCTTGGCTTCTGTCAAAAATAATAGTTTCATCTAGGCGAGGCTTGCATTTACAAGTTTTACAAATAATTGAGAGATTAGATCCCGTGCCAGCCCCAAGTGATCGCTCATGCTCCCTCAGACGCTCGTTCACACACCTCCCCGTTTGGCCTGTATATACCTTACTGAACGTGAGCGGAATCTGGTACACCACCCCCTCCTTGCACCTAACAAACTTCTGGGCGCATGATTAGTTCCGCAAGTCATCTTTCCTGTTTTCTTATTTTTAATCTGAGGGCACAAGGAAGCCAGCTTGTAAGGGGCGGGAAAAACCACCGAAACTTTAAACTTGTTTGCGATTTTCTTCGGGTTATGCGCAACACGGTGGGAGAGTGGAACGACTGCAGGTTTTACCGTCCTGGGTTCCTCCTGAGCTTTGCTAGTCTTCTTTTTATTTTTGGAAGCAAGGTCTCGGTAACCATTGATATCAGAGTCTGAGGAAAGCTTGCCTTTTTTAACCGTGCAATCGGATTTTGAAAGCTGCATTGCATGCAATGTTCACATGACTTCTTAACACATGCTTCTAATACTGCTGTAGCTCGTCTTACTATTTTTGAGTGTGCCGATTTGTATGACAGAAGCTCTTTTTGAGCTCGGAGGTGGTACATCCAGCAGATGCCTTTCCGTCCCAACGACAGCTCGAGGTACAGAAATTGCAACTTATTGCTCTCCTGTAGTTCACAGGTATACTCTAATCCATGGCTTTGCTCCCTAAATATTTCTACAATTTCATTCACAGTGTGTCGGACAGAGGATGGGTCCTGTTTGGTTAAGATCACCAAGTAATCATCTACATACCGGAAAATCTTCACAACTGTTTCTTTTTCCACATTCCCGCCCAGAGATTCATCAATTGCCGAAAGAAAGATGTTGCCCAATACTGGAGCCACGCATGAACCAATTTAAATTCCCTTCTTCTGGGTGTACTATCTTGTAGAACGGCGGCCTACTATCCTGTAGACCGGCGGTATATCCTGTAGACCGCCGGTCTACAGGATAGTTTGGTTAGAATAACATCATGGTCGCTAATGCCGCGCATTGACAATACGTGATACGAGATCAAGGTCAGTGCAGAAAACTAAATCGGGTATATTTGCTCTACTGCGGGGTTTTCGAGTTGGCGTGTTTACATACTTAAGCAACGAGTGGGCAGTAACCATTTCCTGGAAAACCGTGTAAAGTAGGGATGCATTCTGAAGTACGAGTTTTAACGAGTGCCAGTCAGTATCCGGCAAGTTAAAATCGCCAGCAAGAATGACATACGTTGTTTGTGGGCGTTGCAGTAAGTTACTTAGATGAAAGAGAACTAGCGGAGAGCTAGAACTGGGCGACCTGTAAAAAGAGCCAACTGCTAAAGCGGATGAATTATTTAGCAAAATTTTACACCACACTGTTACGCTGTATTTGGTTCCGACATTTATAAAGATGCTAAGTATACTGCCATGAATAAGGACAACTACACCGCTGCGATGCGTGTTGCGGTCATGCCTATAAATACCACAATTAGGCGAAAACATTTCATTGTTATTTATTGTGTTGTACGTCAAGCCAGGATTCCGTTCCAATGACAATGTTCCAATTACTTTAATGCTTCCACGTGTGAATCGAATTCTAATGTTCTCTTTTTTAGGTTGCGACAGTTTCTAACGTGCATACTAGGACATAAACATCGATCACTTACTCATTTCTTCTGAGTAGCTGAATTCAGTGGTTACTATGGACTGACTAGCTCGCCTCCATTTTTTTTTTTTGGCTGTTGTAAATAAAGCTTTGGTTACCTCCTTTGAGCTTATTGGAGTTAATATTGAATTCACTACACGTGTCTTTGTGAACTGAATTTGATTTTGCCTCTCAAGCCTGCCTTTTTTCGAGTAGTCCTTAATTATCGTAAAATGTGCCCCCTTTAGCTTAGAGGCCACTGAAAAAACTCCTTGCTCTTCTTTAGGTGATGAAAACTTCCCAATCATGGGCTCGGTTTCATTTGGGAGAAGTTAGCAGTTCTGTGCGCACTCTCCACTATATAGGGGGAATTGCAATGTTTAATTTCTCCGTTTCTGAAGGAAATCACTCTCCGCTCGGAGTCAGTCGACGATCTATTGCAGGTATCTTGAATTCCATAAAATATTTAATGGCTCATTCTGCATCAGTTTTCCAAATCATACTGGCACTCCTGCAGCTTCGTACAGGACGACGCAAAGAAGGTTTCTTTGCGTCATCCTTTATATGAGTCACGCTGCTTTCCATCGAATCAACTTTTTTTTTGGCTAGTTGCTGCAATTTGTGCTGGAGAACTTGCTGTGCAGCACGAATGGTTCGAATTTCTTCGAATATTTCAGATCGCGTTTGTAGCATTGATGGTATAGTCATAATCATTTCATACATTCCATTTCCTTGGTGCGCTGACATGGGTCCACAAGTTTGTTCTGTATCACCCGAAAGCCGTAAAAGCCCTCGTATTATACGAGCGCGTGAAAGACTCTTCATAAGCGCGAATGAAACAGTGGATGGTTAGTTGGAATCAGGCACCAGCTGTCTAAATGCTTTACCGTTAACGGGATGATAAAATAACCTACGTAAAGAAGAATCCAGCGTGAATGCCTGGCTGCCATGTTGGTGTCAGATTCCAAAGTGAGCGCTTGGTGAGGCTGCTTAAGTAGACATGTGGCGATGTGCAGCGTTCCAGGTTTCCAGCAGGGGTGGTGATAACTGAACTGTGACGGTAGCGCAGTCATATCGGGGTGTGAGCGGTAGTCCCAGGATAATGGAAAAACCGGGCAGGCTACTTCCGAAATACCAGTGTCCCTGTCAAAGGTCGTCGTTCCTAAAGTAAGGGCCACTGTCATCTGCACAAGCTGAAGAAAAATGCAGCGTGAATGCTTGGTAGCCATGTCGGTGCCAGGTCGAAATGGATAGATGTTTCTAGTTTAAATCTATGTGCATTGATGCAGCGGCCTTGTTTCGAAGATATTAGCACACTGGATATCAAATCAAATATGAAACGAAATGTACAAGACACAGCGATACATAACTGATGAGATAGGAGGTCAGTTTTAAATTTTGCTGCGTTGAATAATCATGAAAACACAGGGCAGCCATTTTACGCCTGAAGCGTCTCGTAAAAGTGTAGAAGAAACGGCAACCACATGCCATCAAAACGGCACAACTCATGACCTCCTTCTACAAACTCAGCTGCGGCGGGGAGGGGGCTGTGCAATAATCTTTCATGCGTATGTTCCAGCGAGGTTTTCCTTTTGCTGCTCTTGTCTAACAACCACACGTCAGATGTAGAACGCTAATATATTTTTGACGTGCAATTTTTTCCGACTCATCTGGATGTTATCGTTGATTTTGTGTCGGACGCGGACTGTTCGTAGGATATTGCTCTCAACCCCTCTATGAGGCTTACTTCTCTTTGATCCCTTGCAGCATAATGTGCTGTTCGTAGTGATCATTCTGTTATAACTGCCATCCGTTTAGGCGGCCATTATTTCGCTTTGCATGACATCATAAGCGTTGAGAACATATTATATTTACTTCGTCGAGTTAGGTGTGTACTGTAATCACGTGGTAAAAATGCTGTTCGTTGTGATAATGCATCAAAGTTGAAATTGCTTCATGTCATTTTGACATAATCGTAGTAATCGTAATTTCACCGTATTGTATCTGATTCAAAGGATGAAATCAGCAATGCGGAATAGATGAAAAACGAGCAATGTCTATAGCACTTGCAGACAAGCATGCGAAATAGTTCACTTCAGCGCATGATCGGCATCTGAGGTTTATATAGAGGAATTGTGTTTGGGCCACCTAATATTTTTTTTGTGACGAGCGAATCATATCATCTGGAACAGTGCTGATTTCAGGAATCAAAATCAAACCTCCTTATTGCTTTTTTGCTTTCCACACTTACTCGTGGCCACCAAGTCTTCTTTCCCATTTCTCACTGACCGCAAGTAGTGGCTGAAATCTCTGTGTTGACATCCATAACTAAATTGCCGCCTGTAAAAAATAATAATAGTTACGAGAGCACTTCAAAATCTCCAGTGAGGAAGTGAGAAAGCTGGAGTGTTGCTGCTGCACACGGTACATGGCGTGCTCCTTGCCAAATACAACCAACGTTCCGTTGAATGAATCAAAGTTCACCAGCGTTCTATAATTGGTTTACAAGAAAGGAATGGCGCAGTATCTGTCACACGCGGAATCTCGCTGACGCATCTCGACGAGACGAGATTTTGACGCTCAATACACACTTCTGACCACTATCATGCATTTATTTAGCTCATTAAGTCAGAAACAGATCCATTTCTTGTTGGCGTGACGTCACATTCTTGGACATCGACATTAGTCGTATGACTTTTGACGTCTGATTTATTTTTCTTTTACATTTTTGGCTTAAATTATTAACTTATCATCTTAATTAGGCATTTATTTTTCTGCAGCATCCTCACATTCGCCTCTATCGATCGCAGCCATACTTTTCATCCTCTCTTCTGAAAACAACACAACGATTTTGTAGGGCGTGATGCCAAAGCAAATTTTCGCTGTGGATAGCCTAGGACACTTTGTGGAGCTATGCTGAGGGCGTAATTGACCTAAACATCGTCGTCTTCATCGTTGTGCCTAAGCACGAGAGAACTACGCTATCGCCGCAGCCAATCACGCCTCGTGTAAAACTGCAACATACTTTTGCGCTGTGCAGTATAACAATCGTCTTCATAAAGTTCCAAATGCAGAACTACCCACGCTGTGCATCGAACATCGCCGTCTTCATGAAGAAGGTGATGTTCGTCGTCATGTCATACCTGTGCCTCCCTTTCAGTTAACCTAGGTAATTAAACTACACGTGCGCCATTTCGTTAAAGACAGAGACTGCAGCCGTGTCAGACAGTCTGGCGATACCATCGAACAACGAGAAGCCAGACTGCCGAGAAGCGTACCAAGCGCGGAAGACCCTTCAGGTCGAAGCGGCAGCAGCGACTGCGGCTGCAGCCGATGGACAACGCTAGTGAAACAGTCAGTGGCAGTTTACCCGCTACAATTTTTTTCCTGCAGCTGTTTCGTTCTTTGGTTTCGATTTGGAAATTGACTTAGCCCTACATTTCCCAGATCCTTTGTCAAATTTATGACCTCTATGGAGGCTTCCTCTGCGATTATGACATTGTGCGTTATTTAGGTTCATTTTGTAAGTACAGCAACATAAACGCGAAGATCAATAAGAAATTATGTTGTCTCTGACGCGTTTGGTGGAGCGAAAATCTAAATACGTGAATTCTCGCAGCCCCTAATTGATTTGCATAATTACACAATCATGGATTGCTGTTCCCAACTGTTGTATTATTAACTTGTACTCCATTGTTGGCGTATGACTGAGCTTGGATAAATTACATTGAGTAATTATTTCCTTTTTATGGTTCTATCCACCTCAAGGGATTCAACTAAATGGTTAAACTATTATAAGCAATATAATCCGCTCCTATTGATTGAGTGCGAGTGATCAGCGGCATACCAACTTCGTGGTTGAAGCTGCTTAGTATTCCGATCTCTTCCTGACTAGATTTCTTCGTTACACAGGATGCAATTGGTAGTATAAATTGTTTGGCATAAAAGTACCGCTGGCGAAGCGGGATCTGACACTTTGCCCGCCCTGAAAGATATTTGTTGAGGTTTGTTACACTTTATCAGAACCCATGACAGTGATTTGCTGTCATGGCGTAAACAAAAGCCTGCTCGACCCATATCACTGTGTAATTAGAAGTGAAATAGCGACCACGTCGGGCGGGTTGCGCTGTGCAAGTGTTTCTGTGTCACGTGCCGTGTCCAGCTCTCAGAGCAGCTGCGCCGCATTTGTACACTGCCGCGCCATCCTGTCACCTACGTGGAGGTGACTGCGTATCAGAACTTGGACGGCGAAAAGTGCGGCGAGCGTTGGAGCAAGGAAACTGTGAGGTAAGCAGCACTGGGAGAAAATACCTTCTTTCCGTTTTTGCTTTCTCTATGTTTGAGGTGAGAGGTAAGGTCGAATCTTTACCGCCAGCACATGCATACAATACCGATCGAGCTTGTATGTAATGAGCTAGTTACTGTAAAAAAAAATGCATGCGAAGCTTAGGAAATATTATCCCTATTGTTTTGGGCAGAAACAATCCTAAATATTCTGGGTTATAGGATTTTGAAATGGGAGGTTGTATTCACGAGCCTTTTACCAAATACTAAGTCTGTACTACAACAATCGATATATCCAGAGACTACCCATCACCTCTCTTCCCCATGAAGTTTTAAGGTTTGTGCTGTCATGGTAACACACACACACACACACACACACACACGCACACACACACGCACACGCACACGCACACGCACACGCACACGCACACACACACACACACACACACACACACACACACACACACACACACACACACACACACACACACACACACACACACACACACACACACACACACCCGTGGATTTTGAATGGCAGTGTGAACTAAATCGAGCGAAGACCAAATTTTTTAACAAGATTTTTCTATTGACTGGTCGATTACACGTTTCCATTAATATATTTACGAGATTATCTGGAGCACAATTTCGCAGATGACTCACACATAAAAGTGACTTCCAAGAAGCATAGGCTTGGGCACTGAACTACAAGCTTTCAAGTTGCTTAGCCCGACATCATCAAGTATGGAGCGCGGTGTTGCTACGTACCAATGCCTAGCCCTTAGATGCCCTGCCGTATCATTATCCGAAGAAAAATGGAGTCACCATGAAAGGGAGCGTTTGAATCATCTGTTTGCTGTGAGCCAGCCGAATAGCGCTCGGCATACAACAGGGTGCTACATCATAACGATCCTTTAGACGCCATGTTATTTCCTGTTATTGAGAGCGCATCTTTTAAGCATTGGTCGAATGGTTTCAGATCTGCTCATAACTCAACTTTTAAACCTTTCATCTAGTTGGGCGGCATAATTAAAAAAAAAAAAGTGACCGCCGTCTATTAGAGTGCCTGTAGTAGAAAAGCGCACGGGTGTGCTCCTTTGCGAATGTTCGGTGCAGGGACGAAGGCAGTTTATGACATGCTGCCGATTCCACGAGCAGCAATCGCCTCAACAAAACCCTCGCACGCGGGCAACAAATTGAGCACTGTAACTACCTCACTGCGGTTATAGTCAAATAGGGGAGTTTGCGGTGTATGAATACGTTTCAAGGCGCTCATTTCCCTAACATTACAAGCTTATCTCTAGGACTGAAATGCCTAATTCTTGCCCTACTGAGGAGCCTTAGGTACAGTATAGAGTGTAGAGTGAAATGCATCAAGATTTCGAAAAACCGATCCTTACAATAGTGTGGGTAATGAAGTACACCCAAGTGTCCGCGACTGGCTCACCATCACCAAGTATTGGTCGGTTTGTTGGCAAAAGAGCGCGCCAGTGGCAATAAAATATCATTCACGGGTGAAGGAGGCGCGTTCATCGGCCTCACTGGGCTCCTGAAGACAAGCGAATTTAGTTTTCGCTAGAGCGGCCACGACGTGGTTCATACGATTTCGTATACGCGAGAGTGGATAGGAGCAATGTGACATCCAGTTGAATGCAAAACATTCATGATTCAAGAAGTCGTAAAACTTGAGCTTTTTTTTTTACTTCGTCCTATCGAAGAATAGTTTTCTGATCGTGCGGCCATGATCAAAAGAGACTCAGGATACACAGAAGGGAAAATTTAGATTGTCGTGCGGTCGAACGGGAGTGTTCCTAGGCCTAGGGAGTAACGGTTTTCGACCAGCATAATGGTTATTTGTGGTAAGAGAGTACAAAGTAAAAAAAAAATAACCTCAACAATGTTTTATTGTTAGCTGTAGTGTAGGAGTAGCGATTCCTTGAGAAAGCACTGGTAGCAACAATGAAACCGCATTGCGCCAACGCATTATTTCCCTCTATCGGTGCTAGATGCGGACGCCGAACGTGGTAGATAGGTGGCGCTCTCGCTTCTTTACAAAACGGAAAAAACCTGTCCCTGCTTCTCAATAATTTGCCACGCTTCTCTATAGTGCAATTATTTTGTTTACTTCCTAAAGGCCATAATGCACGTTTGAAGTCCGTGAAGTCAAAATATAATCTCTTTTTCGGAAAGGGGTGTGGCATGACAAATCATTTCACCTAATGGGAATAATCATCCCGCCAGCGGAGGATTTCTACTCGCACAGGAAGTCTAACCCTTTATCGCTAAAAATGCGTGGTCTCTTAGACAATGTTATCTTGGTTTGAGACTGCATGCCACATACACATATGCTCATCGCTGTAGCAGTTGTTTAAGGACGCCCTGCCAGTGCCACCCCAAAAAGTACAAATATTGTCTTTTTAGAAATATGAGGGCTGCCTCTGCATCGCAATTCTATCAGAATTCCGGACATGAGAAAGGAGAGGAATGATTTTACGAGTATGCTGATTAAGTAATATCTGATAATTGCATTTTCAATCATTACGGTAAGGGGTTTGGTTGCAAATGAATATTTGTAGCCTGCCCTTACTATAGAACATTCGAAAACGCGTATCCTGTCGGCTCTGTAGCTGAAGAAATTTTTATTTGTTCCCCGCTTTTTAGCATTGCTATCAGCGCCGTCGATCAAAGGCGCAATTGCCGCGTCATCTTCGCCCACCCTCACTGTGGTGATATTGCTTGCTGGTCCAACCCACGTCAGTTAGAGAAAGTGGCGTGGTACTTGCACCATTAACTGCGGCGGGGTGGAGCGTAGGTCACATGGTTTTGGAAAGAACGCGTCTCTTGGCACGAGATAGTAAATGTTTGTTGGGCCACAGTGACGAGGTGCATGGCGTTTTGTAAATTCTAAAATTTCATATGGGTGCTTCTAATGCCCAGCTGTATTTCTCTAGCAGCAACAACGCGACTGTTTTATGTAAAGCGTTGTTAAACATCATTGAAGCACCTTTCTATATTACTTCCCTGTTGTCTTATGGTCACCCGGATCGTTAAAATTGTGACTTGATAGTTCACAGACCTATGTTTAAAAATTAGCTCATTAAAACACCTGCTTTACGACGCGTTAACGTTCACGCACCGAATGTTTGCCATTTACTGGACGGAAGTGATGCTAACGGCGCAATATAAAGCGCAGCGTGAGAGACCGACAGGTGAATAGAGAAACGCTGGAAGCTGTTGAAGACGGCGACATCCAGGTCACAACACGAAATACGAGGTTTTCTTATGCAGAGTCCATTTACTTCAGCTGCATAGCGATTGAAAACCTACTAGTGGAACAGATCTTTATTCGTCACTTCGAATGTTTTATTCGTGTGAATTCTTTCGCATTTGAGATTACATGTGGCATTCTTGGCTTGCCATTGAGTTCCTTAGGATATCGTATAAAATTCTTGAGGTGCTTAAGACGCCTTAAGAGTGATAAGCCGAAAGCCTTTGGCGCTCACTTTACTGTGGCGTTTATTTCACAGAAGCCCGCCGATCGCAGAAGGCAGCTGGAAAGCAGCTTTTTCCGTGCCTTATTTGAGATTAGGAGCTCTACTCGGTGGTGATGGCACACGCATGTTGCGGCGCTTGGTTTTCAAAGTTGGCACTAGATGAGCCAGATGGCGTGCGCTACGCTCTGTCCTGGAAACCCAGGTGAAAGCGTCGTCATCGCGCCCCTGCTTTGGAGATGGTAGGAGCGCTACACAAGGGGGACCAAGCTGTTTCTTACGTGTCCAGCGTGTTTTAGTAGATTAATGCTCTCGGCTGGTGATTGGAAGGGTAGGAGTTCGACTCCAGGTGGAGGATGACTTTTTTTTTTAAAGGTTACACAGAAACCCGCAGATATCCCATGGAATCTTGCGGACACGTCTTGCGGACAGACCCCGACCACGTGATATTTTTACCATAAGACGTTCGCCTTAATAATAATAGTTAGATGTTTGCGGTCCAAACAACCAGGTTCCCCTCCGATGCCCGAGAGCATGTAGCGCATCTCACCCAGGACCTATTCCTGTCACGAAACAGCTACCCGACCTGGTAGTTTTGCCAAGTCGCCCTTGTGATATGCTGTCGTGCTGTCGGCCATGCTGTCGACAACGCCGACAACGGTACATCAGAATTTCGACGGAACGGGGCGTTTCACACTGTCGAGTTGAAAACACGAAGGACCGTAGGGGTGGAACCCACCTCGTTAATGGTACGGTGCATTCAACTGAACGCACGTAGCACGAAGACGCTGAAGCGGCATGAGGGTCGTTTCGCTGCGCTTTAATGGCTGCTCAGTTTGCGCCATAAAAGCACTTTTATGCGTCGCTGTCTGGGTTCGAGCGGCTGGTAGAAAACGGTACAGTGTCAGAACTACACGCATCCTTGCATAGCGTGAATACAAAATATTCGGTGACACGTCATCTATAAAAGGTAACATTCGTTACCCAACAATGGGTTCTCAGTGACGGAAGGGCGTGCTCGTTTGTGGGATCGTTTCACCCGTTGCGAAGAAAAGCAGGAATATATATATATATATATATATATATATATATATATATATATATATATATATATATATATATATATATGCAGACGTTCACGGATTAAGAAAGACTGCAAGAATTGCATCTTATACAGCCAAGAGAAGGACTCTATACACACCTTTAAAAGCAACAGCCTGATTGTTAGAGAAAATTTTGCATCATTCCTTTTTGGCACTTCTAGCATGTGTCAGGCGGCCTTCTGATTCTCATATACTGTTATTTCCAGCAGTCTGTTCGCTGTCTCCTTGTAGTCGTTCTGTGCTGTTTTCAGTCTACTGTCTTTCTGTCTGCTTCCGTGCTCGTCTCTCTCTTGCCCTGTGTCGTATTTCTAGCACGTATAGTGTGATGTGTTATATCTTTTTCTTGATACGTCTCTACTTTTCTCCTTCTCTGCCTGTATTTCCTCTGCCCTAAGGTTCGGCCTTTGTCGTGACTGATGTACTGACCTTGAAGCTATTTTGTTTGATACGCTATTTAATATGCGAATGAATGATAGTGTATCAAGCGGTGTAGCTTGATTGGTGTGCGCAAAAATAAGCGGTGTGCACAAAAATAGTCTTGCTTGCAGCAGAATTCAGCTTTGTGCGCCTAAGCAATGGACATTCCTTCCGTTTATTTTAGCTAGGAACGACAAACAATAGAACAAAAAAAAAAAGTCGTACATGAGTCTATGTCCTTCGCGCTTAGCAGTTCAGCTAGTATCTGAAAAATAGGAACAAGAAAAAATGCTGTGAGCCACGACGCATGCGACAACATTTTGACATGCGCACGCGGTTGATATACAGCAATCGTGGCGATGAAGACAAAATATTCCGGTTAGCGTCAGAGCGAGCAGAGTGCATGAAACAACATCGAGAGCTAGAGATAAAGCTCATACCAAAGCTACAGCTGACACGATTTTTTTGAACATGAAAGGTTCTCTCATGCAAATGTCATAGACAAGCACGCAGCTAATTTCCCGATGTGCTGATGTCCTAGGCCACGAGGACAACAAGTAGAGAAGCGCGAACTTAACTAGCATTTCTAAACAGCAGCAGCACTCGCAGGATAAGGAACAGGCGCTGTAATACGAAGTGGAGCGGTTCTACCTGTCTGAAAAAGATAAGTTTTTTTGATCGGTATAAAGTTTACGGCTAATTTTATATAAACAAACGGATTAAAAGTGAAAACAGAAAAATCTGGGACAAAGTTTCGGCGAGCTGTGCCTTCGAGTAGCAAAAAGGATAAATATTTCCTGTGGATATCGTAGGAGCAGGAACAGACACAATGCACTCGTTTTCCGAAGATGAGCTACTTTCTTCCAACGATGCCTTGCTTTTCGCCTCCATCGCAAAGCAGCCTCCGAGGCCGCGATTCGATTCTGCGTCCTTGGGAACTGTAGTCGACTGCCCTAAGCAGTGCAACACCACGGCATGTTGCAGCTTTTAAACAATATATACCATATATACACATATGTTCGAAGTAAAAGTAAGTACTTGTGACGTTAACCGGAAAGTACTTCGACAAAAGTAAACTAGTACGGCCCTCATGAATATGCTGGCTACCGAAGCGACGGAGTGCGTGTTGTCGGGCTAGTTGGTTCTGCATAATTAATAGGAAATTAGCGCTAACACTTGGACGGGGACAAAAGGAAAGAAACACACACGACGATTGACAAGCGCGTGTCATTCGTCATGTGTTTTCTTTCCTTTTGTCCTCGTCCAACTATTAGCCCTAATTTCTTATATCCGTGCGCTGCGACGACTGCGATGCTAGTTAAACACTAAACGCGTAATTGCATAGGAGGGTACAAGCGGCATATTTCTAGGAGGTCTCTATGCCAACCGCATGATAAGCCTCATTATTCGAAATAACGTTGGCAGTATCGTCTCGCCATCTGTGAGGCTCAAAACATGACTCATGATCTATGGGGAACCGAAAACATTCACATCGTCACCTATTGTCGTCTTAGTACAGTCAAAAGGCAGCTAATGTTCATGGCAATTAAACAGAAATGTTCATGGCGCAGATATACAGAGCGAAAGCTGCCCGTATTCATAGGATCACAGAAGCAATAAATAACTTGTCTCGGTGGCTCCGAAAGTGTCGAGGGCTACGGACCAGCAAGGTTCCATGTGTTTGTCGCTCGTTTGTGTCTTAGGCGCAATGAATTCGCGAGCGTTAGACCATGCTTCTGTTTTGGTCGTTTTGTTGCCGTTGTACCATTTTGTAGTGGCGTGTAGTATAGAAAACCTGAAGGCGAAAATAGTCATCTTGTTAGAATTTGGCAGAAAGACTAATTAATGTTTGTACGGCAGAAACTGCCGGTAGAGGGTTCTGCTTTAAAAAGCCCACGTTGAAGGAGCGTTACGCTACTATTTACCGGTGCTTCAAAGATTATCACAACCAAGCAAGAAGATTCTTGAAGCCGCGCGGAACAACTGCTTGCGGATATTCCTTGGACTCCCAAAGGGATCCTCTGCATCAGGAACACTTGCAGAAGCAGGATGTCTCTCGCTAGATGTGATTGCAGTCCAAGAAACTATGCGCACCTATCTCCGACATATCCTCCAAGGGAAGAAGCACTTCTTACACTGTGTCCATGTAACTCACTGCAACTCTGGCTTTAGTCAAGCTGTACAGTTCCTGCCTCTCCAAACTATTATTTAGCCACGAAATCTACTACCTCGCACCTTTCCCCCATGGACACTATCGTCTCTAAAGGTGAATACATCTGTTCCAGGTGTGGATACGAGAAACCGCATGCCACAGGCAGCACTTCTGCAAGCCGCTCTCGCCTACTTAGCCGAGGAATATATACGCAGTACGTTCAAATATTCAAGACACTTATTCATGTGGCCTTTATGTGCCCTCAACAAACCATGTCCTGTCTTACCGGCTGCAGCGGAAGACATCATCTACGACAGCTGAGCTCCATGGCATTATAGAAGCTGTTTCCTATATTATACGCCAGACCCCATGACGATGGGTTAGCTTAACTGATTCCAGAGCATCTATGCAAATCATGTATAACCTGCTGATGAAAACCAATTATCAACCTATAACCTGTTTCCCTTGACATCGGGTACCTACATCATTTGGCTATTGCCGCAGGCCACTGCATAACATTTCAGTGGATACCAGCTCACTGTAGCATTAAAGCCAATGAAAAAGCAGATGAAGCGGATCGTAAAGGCCACCAACATCAAAGATACATTCGGACGTTCTTCACGAAATCTGGTGCATCCAAACTGGCTCAAAAATTTGCTTCGGAAGCAAGATATCGGCTTTGGAGCTTGCCGACAAATCAATTTTTTTACTCAACTGACCCACATCTAAGATCAAGACTCCCTACAAAATTTCCTCGCCAACTAGAAACTCTTTACTACAGTCTTCACCTGAACTATGCATATACAAATGGCTTGCGATACCGTTTCGGTCAAATGAACAGTCCGCATTGTGACAACTGTGGCTCGATTGAAACTGTGGAACATGTCTTGCTTGAGTGCCCTACGTACGCTGACGAGCGTGCGTACTAAGGTCCCCTAATTTTTGTTCCTTATACAATTTTGCTCCTTAGTGACTCATTTCAACTGTAATTTCATGCGATTTATCAAGCCGCGTTCTAAGATGGTGCCATGACCTGCAGATGGAGGACGCCGACCGGCCATCCGAGGTCGCATCGCAGCTCCTGAAAGGCGTTGTTCTGCTAATCTTGATCGTCTTCGGCAAGCCTCAAACGGCGCGGAACAACTATCCGGTGCTGCCACGAGGCCCGTTTTTGACGCTGCTGGATGCTGCTCAAGTTGTACGTATAGAAACTTTGGGGCATTTTATTTTTGATTACATACAATAAAGTTTCGGGATAACAGCAAGTGATGTTACGTTTAGTTTAAGGGGGAATGGGAGGTTAACAGCACACTTTTCACCGGAAAAAAAACTTAGTTTAAAATTTTTCGTATTTTGGATTATGCATTAATTAAAGAAACTTCTCCCCAAGTTTGGTTATCATCAGCGAAGTGGAACAATTAAAATTAATTGTTTATGAGATGGGGAGCATTCACGACCGAAATCGCCTATGAACGTTCATTTCAGGGCGAAACTTCATAGAGGGCAAGAAGCTTAACTATATGTTTATCCTCAACTTAAAATGCTTATTTTTTGCACTCAATAGACAAACCAAGAGCACAGCAGACATTCAAAACAAAAAGCAGAAATAGAAGGTAAATTTTGGGCTGTTGCAAAAGCGGTTTGGCTGGTAAACTGAAATAAAAGCAACGTTTCACTAAAACGAGGCAGGTAATTTTCGGACGCTGTTCTTGCACCGCTGGGGAGCCTGGCTAACCAAAGTGCTCGACAAGTGGAGACAAAATATGGAGCCTAGACGAAGAGGCACGCCCAGCAAGCAATCAAGGAATGTATTTCACGAGCACAGACAAAGGCGCTGGGCAACTGTGAAGCTAAGAAAAAAAAAAGACCCAACTCAAAGCAATCGGTACTGAGCAGTGTCTTGTTGAAAAATACAAAAAAAGTTATGCACTAGGCCACTTTGATACATTAATTTAGGCTGTAAATTTGAATAGCATGTTCTGAGATCTTTGAACTCATTTTTCACAGTTTGCACTTTTTGCAACAGCCCAACAGTTAGGAAAGCTACCATAAAAACTACCAACGGGAAAATACTTCCAACACTAACCTGTGCATAACAAGTTGCAGTTTATAGATTTAAATATACAAATTTGTGATGGGGAGACGTGTTGGAAGTATTTTTCCAGGGCTAAAAAGGAGCTGCTTCCATATGGGTCAGCCCATTCAGAAACCGCTAAAAGAGCGATAGCTTCTCTTTGTTTGGAGTCAGCCCTGTTAAAGTCATGTGAACTTATGGTCGAGGATAGCTTCAATAACCAAATGCAAAGGCTTCAGGAGGCCGGTTACCCGGTTACGGTTATTTGTGGGGTGGCAGAGACTCTGCTTCAGAAAATGAAAGGTAAGAGAAGGATTGCAGCTACGTTAGAAATAAATGCCCACAAGTAATACCTTATATTCATAGAGTGGCGTACTGCTTGAGAATGGTGGCAGGCAGGTATGAGGTGCCGGTTGTGTTTTCTGCACCAAAACAACTGGGTGGTTTGTGTGCAATAATAGGGGGGAGAAAGAAAGCACAATGGGATAAGAAGCATGTAAAGAGTTTTGTAGGCTGTGTGGTGGGTGTGATTTACGAGACTCCACTGACGTGCGGAAAAGTATATATAGGCCAGACTGGAAGATGTATTAATGATATAATAAGGGAACAGGAGAAATCCATAGAAAATGGGAAGGGTGAACGTTATCCCTGCACTGTCAGAAGTGCAAGTGTGAGCCATGGTTTAGTAGGCCTAATATTTTAGGGAATAGTTGGGATAAGATCGCCCGTGAAATTTTGGAGGCGTTTTGGATTCAAAAGAAAGAAGACATATGGGTTAGTGAAGCCTCGCTATGATTACACAGGAAAGAATTTACTTTTATTGAGCAATCTTCTCGAGTAATGGAAAGATTTTAGTTTATTATCGCCCCTAAAACTGTCATTCTAAGATGCCTTGCTTGTATTGTGCCCATGTTATGTGTTTTGAGCGTACTTACTTTCCAGTACATAACGTACTAGCATGTGTTTTGAATACGTACTGCTCGTCGAATGAAACAATGAAGCAGGATGACTGGGCCTATACTCAGTGAATGATGACGATCGCACTCGTCGCACTGAAGCTGGACGTGAAATAAAACCGATCAAACCTCCAACAAACTTTGACTACAACTCGCAACCAGTCCGTACAAACTAGAAACATCTCGTC
Organism: Amblyomma maculatum; assembly: GCF_055883805.1. NCBI lineage: Eukaryota > Metazoa > Arthropoda > Arachnida > Ixodida > Ixodidae > Amblyomma > Amblyomma maculatum. Next base: position 12,827,678 of record NC_139352.1, read on the forward strand.
ACTTTGCCGTCAAAAGATGCAAATATCGCCCGTCTTATGGGAAAAAAAAGCCCGCAAACACATCGTCAGAAAAATTGCTGTCGCATTTTCAAACATTTGCTGCTAAATCGCTGTCACACACTGTGATAGTGATGAATGCTTGTTCTCACAGCTAAGCATGTCTTAACTGTGTCTTAAGTGTGGTTATCGAATTTTTACCTGTGCCTTGAGCACAGTAATGTAGCATGCCATTGTAATTGAAATAATGTGCCCGATTCTTGTGAGCCCTGCATGGCAGCGCGCGATGAACTCGGAGCTGCTAAATGATCCGGAAAAAAAAGAAGGAGAGGGGGGAGAGGGGGGGGGGCGTCGCCGGGAGCCTCCCCAACATTCGTACTACAAAGGCGCTCCATTTGCATATGCCCGTCGCTCTTCTGGCTTTAATTTTAACTTATTTTTTAGAAGCGTGAAAATAGCAGCGGCAATGTCGGGAATGATGAACTTTCCCCTTTTGGCTGGCGGAACCCACTAGGAGATTGACCTGTTTCCTCATGCTGTTGAAAATTTTTAATGCTATGGAAGCAAAAGGAAGGACAGGAGTTATATTGTCACGTAGTGGTGACGAGGTCGACGACACAAATGAAGGGGGTCGATGATTGCACTAAAGAAACTCTTTATTTGGGCTGACTTGCGCCCGCAAAAGAACTAAGCAACTCGGCGGCGGCGATAGCAACAAGCGTGCTCGTCGGTCGTCGGACAAAGAATGCCCGTCACACTCGGCCACGCTCAATTTAAAGGCTGCACAGAACAATCTAGATAACGTCGCAAACAGCTACCAGCACGGGCTGGAACATTGTGGAAAGACACCCGAGTGGCCGGAACCTTCGAGACAGATCTCGGTGCATCTTGTGGTACAACAAAACTGATAAAGGTGTGACTCGCGACATCGAGCATTAACAAACAAAGATTACGGAACTGAAAATAACGGCTTGAGGGGCAAGTTGGTGCATCATCGTATTCCTTCTCCTGTGTTTGTGTTTATTTGCGCCACATATCTGTATACGATTACGGAACTGATACGCGGTCCAGAATCAGAGTGATAAGCCTGTATTCCGGCGGCCGTAAAAAAACAACAAATACTGTTTTGAAGGTTTCGCGGCAATATTAGGTGCTGACTGGAAGCCACATCAGAGATTGGCTCTCACACTGACTGTGACTTCTACTTCTACTTAGGTGCTTCTGACTGCATCGACTGGACTAGCTCTGGCCATTGGGTGTCGCACTCTGAAGCCGGCGCTTTCTATTGACCATCTGGAGGCGCGAACTCTCCGTTCGGCGACGGCGGACTTCGCTATGGCCCTGTCCCTGGTACGTCATTCTCTTTACGACCTCATCATTGAGCCTGAAAAGGGGTTGTAACTTTATGAGGACTGTGCCCCTCAGAGATGAAAAAAAAAAAAAAAAGACACTTCGAAACTTTCCGTAGCCTAGAAACGAGGAGCAAAAGTGCTTATAGACTCCATTTCTTCTTCTAAAGTCATTTCCACTTACGGAATGAGATACGGTCCTTTCGGTTTGTCATTCAAGGAAGGAAGAAAAGTAGAGGGAAGAGGCATGATATGACGTCTTCTTAAGCTGTTCTCTGGCCGCGTTCACTACTTGAGCTTTCGAAAGCCACCTTTAACGTTGATGTCGGTACTCGGCCATCGCAGCATTGATCCAACCTACATAAGTTCATATCTATTACTGGGCTTTAAAACTGTCAAGTGAAGCTACCTTCTGTATTTTTGTTTTAAAGCAACATAATGAAAGGTACAGCTACTAAGAATATCCGATGTCGGCATTGTCGTCGGCGTTGTGAGAGAAAAATCACGAGCATGACAGTCGAAGGCGCTAACTGACATGGCCGAGCTCTTATTCTTCGATGCTTTGCGCGAGGTAACGAGACAACATGGTATCAGAAAGTTGGGAGCAGTTGCCAATCATAGTCGTTCATTTTAGGGGGTAAAAGAGAATCAGAATAAACCTTCCAGGGCTCTTGAATGCCGTTTTAGGCACTCCACATATAGGCCATGCAGGCACGTTTATACGGCTTGGTTAAAAGCCGCTTTATATGTCTGGTGGCTGTCTACGCTATGGCGTCGTACCCTTAAAGGCGGAACTGAAGTTACCTAAACTTTGCATTCCACCTGTCTCTGTCTTGCGTTGCCACAAGTGAAGATAATTTCTGACGACTGCCCCATACGTTATGCTGCTCATCTATGCATCACACACAGGTGCTGATGGCAGTGATGCTTGCAAAGCGCTGGATACGATGCTTGCCTCCTTCGGGCTTTGTCTGCACCCTGCTTGGAGGTCTAGCCACAGCTACCGTCCTCGACGCCTTCCGGTTCTGGGCACCAGCAAATGGGCTACAAGTAAGTCCCAATAAAGTGAAATGAGATGTCGAAGCTCATTTCGAGATGCATTCGGTAGCAGCATATAGTCGCTTCGTGCCACAAAATAGGTACACGCAGCACTGTTTTTTTTTATAGAATTGCAAAACTCTAAATGGCGTAGAACTTTCAGTTTCGAATTCGGTAGCAGCATATAGTCGCTTCGTGCCACAAAATAGGTACACGCAGCACTGTTTTTTTTTATAGAATTGCAAATTTCTAAACGGCGTAGAACTTTCAGTTTCGAATAGCGACTTTGTCCAGCAAGCAAATTGCGTAAGTATGCGCGAGCGCTTTCCCTAAACTTTCCCTAAACAAAAAAACTACAGAACTGTGTCAAAAATACGACAAAACATCCTGTAGTTCTGTCGTAACCATCAGAGTTTTCTGTAGTTCTGTACTACTTTTCTGTAATTCTGTAGTTTTTCTGTAGTGTATTTCTGTTGTCTGTATTTCTGTAGCACTTTTCTGTTGTAACCACAGAAATTTCTTATGTTGCTACAGAATGTTCTGTTGTCACAACAGGCTTCCCGTCAAAAACCGCACAGAAATTCTGTCGTAACATAAAAAAATGTTCTGTAGTTTTTTCGACTGGGAAAGCCGACAATATATGCCCTTATATGGGCTTTTTATTCCTTAATATATAAGGCATGCACAGCAATTTATTCAGGCAATTCGCAAATAACGCTATGAAGAGCACAATTCAGTTAAAAGCAGTCGAGAATGACACCTGTTCAAAATCGTCCTGAGCTTTAAAGTTTCCTGCGTTAGAGGACTGACAGATTTCTTGAAAATAATAATGCGAGCATGACGTGACATTACTGACGAGTTCATCGCAGTTCTTGGGCAGTTGTGAGCGCCGGAAGATGTGTTTTTATGCGGTTTCGATCCACAAACCAAAGCTTGCCGCAACAAAGTAACGCAACGACTGAAGCGAAGCGTCCTTTTGTACCCTTACACTCGCTTTTTCGAAGAAACGATAGCAAGAGCCGGGCAATGCAATATGTTTCCCAAGTTAGACAAGCATGGAGTGCATTAAATATTTATTGGTAATTCAAATTGAAATACGGCACTAGTTGCTCAGAGGAAGATGTGTTAAAAAAAGACAGCATACTGCCTCCTCTTAGGCTTTTGACGCAAAAGCTGAAAAGAACGCAAAGCTGCAGCCGGCGCAGCTATTGAAAACTACCGCGCGCGCTTTTGGGATACTTTTGAAAAGGGCTGAATGAAAACTGACGTCATGTTGCGCGTGTATTCCGCTCCTATATAGTGTGGCTAATGCACCTGGAGAGAGCTACACGAGTTCTTCAAAATTTTTTTTTCTTTCGAAGCTATTAATCGATTTTTTTTTTAATATAGTTATGCGAGTCGCAAGAGACCGTTAGGGAACGTTAGGCCAGTGATCGTTATGATTTAAAGCCGCTACAACAAGCATGTAGAAATGTTTGGTTGTGCAAGTGTTCTTTTACACTATTTTGAATCAAGTTTTTAAAACGATTAGACGTGAATATACGGGATTGAGGTTTGTTGGCCCCGCCCTGTTACCGGTCACTGCCCTGAAGCGTGGGTCTATCGACCTGATTTGCTTTACAGAAACAAATCATCTTTAAACTTCCACTCTTGATAGTGATACTTATTTCAAAGAAATTATTCATTCATACAGAATATTTAGGTCAACTTTGCTTGCGTGCGGCAAGTGTTATATTGATGTTTCGGCAACACGCTCATTGGGTGACCACAAGCGAAAACGAAATACGCAGGCTAAGTGGATACTAAACAAAGATTGCTCGGATGCATCCAGGAACTATTCTTCGCAGCTCGCTGCGTTTTTTTCGCCGCTACCGGCATAAGCGGCGCTTGTCATTTCAGGTGCTTAGGGATGTGAATAGGAAAAGTCGATGAGACGGAATCAAAGTTCAGCCAGGTTTAATTCTGCTATACCTTATGATACGAGCGAAAGTTCATTTTAGTATGAGAACACTTGGTTAGACGTTGTGAATATCACGGTTGACGCGTTCACAGATGCCGCAATCCTCAGCCTATCAAGACACTCATGATGATACTTTCATCCTTTGCCCATGCGAACTTCCTTCTCTCCAGGGGTCTCTCCTCATTTAGCACGTCGCTTTCGTAGAAGTTTCTTAAGGTAAGCAATGTCGGCCGGGTGGTCAGACGCAGCTGGGCGTCTGTATTGAACCGTTCCTACACTAGTTCCAGGCGTCGTGGTGATGCTAATGGCGCATTCGGTTGGGGGGACGAGAGCAGAGGTGTAGCATTGCAGAGCAGTACAGGAGCACGCCGAGCGAGGGTGTAACTGACCTCCTAAAGGAACGCTCTCTGCGTGTCGAGAGCAGCGCGCCACTACCGCGTGACCGCACTTCTCTTCCCAGCATTCTCCGCCTACCCGCAGTGGCGGCTGTTGCAACCCAAAGAGAGGCCAACGCTCCGTGAAGAACCGCGTGTTTTGTATGCCTTTGTTCTTAGAGCGTGGCGATTTGCCTCCTTTGGCCCTTTCGATGCCAGCAGCGACTCTCAAACATACATACAGCACCTGAGCAATGCTTTCCATTCCTGAAGCAAATTCGCTTGATTCCGAAGATCTCGCCAAGCTCTGACGCTTTGCAGCCGCCATTTTGAGCGTCGCCGTCTAAAAAAAGAATGCCGTGGATATGACGCTGCACTCGGCTGCTTTGAGCGGAGGAAAAGCCCTCCTCCTCTACCATTAGAAGCCAGCGATTCTACTCCTGCTCACCCATGGAGGGCGCCCGCTTGTCTGAGAGCACTTTCAAAGTGCTCTGGAGTGCACCTGCTCTCCCACTCGAATTCGCCACAAGAATGGCAAAGCAACTGGAGAGCGAGAGCAGCGACTGCGCTTTATATATGGCTAGTCATGTGGTCTGGCGATCACGCGGCCGCGGCGAAGCCGAAAAAGCGAGCGAAACAGCAGCTGCGGCGCAACGAGACGCGTCACGTCTTTGGAGAACACATGACTGTACAAAGGAGAAAGAAGCCAGTGCGGCGCCGGCATGACCGCAGCGGCGGCGAGGTGCAAGTAGTCACTTCGCATGACGTCACGCACACAACCGATCCTCCTAGCTTGAAAATCTTTTTGCGGCTTTGTTAACTTGGAAGTTGTGGGCCGAAGAGTAGAGTCTAAAATGCTTCACTCAATACAATTTTAAAAACAAGACTCTTACCCTTCAGCGGGTGTGTATTTCAATTGTAGCCATGAAAAGTTGGGTGAAAGGTTAGCCTCTTTTCGTCACTTGAGTTGATGGACTCGTAACCATCCTACTGAAGCGGAAGCTTCATCGAGCAGGCATAACGCAATCCAGAGCTGCGTTACAAACAGCAGAATCGGTATAAGGCAGGGGAAGCCGTAACTCAAGCAAGTTCTTGTCGGCACCATACTCTTCATTTTTCATGCTTCTCTCCTCCACGATGTCTGTCTGGTGCGCTGCAGCCGAGTGAAATTCTTCTTGCCATGTGTGGCATCACGCAGTTAAATCAGTGTCTTATTGTACTCTGATATTAGCGTTTCATAGGAGATGTTCATCATCATCATCAGCCTGATTATACCCACTGCAGGGTGAAGGCCTCTCCCATATTTCTCCACTTAACCCGGTTCTGTGCTAGCTGCATCCACTTGACCCCTGCAAACTTCTTAATCTCATCCGCCCACCTAACTTTCTGCCGCCCCCTGCTACGCTTTCCTTCCCTTGGAATCCAGTTTGTTACCCTAAGCGACCATCGGTTATCCTCTCTTGTTAGTCGCAAATAATTCTGGGGCGCTATTCGCACTCTTGTGACCACGCGTGTGATTGTGAATGTTCAACGTATACGCAACTGAGCAGTTTTCAATATGTAGGACTTTTGTCAAAAGTGTGCATTTCGACGTATTTAATCCTAAACAGTTTTGTAGGGCTCTTATAGTAGCCTTGCAAGTCGACTCACTCAGAAGGACTTGGGGCTATGTCCACCTTGATTTAAAGAGATTGCAACTGAGGCAGTGAAAATTGAGCAACGCGGGCTTCCCGTTAATCTCATTCTTTCAATTGCTTTTGATGACAGTGTACTTGACAAAGCAACGTACAGCCTGTCGAGGTGAGCCCCATTTGACTCATAACACAAAACTTGCAATTTACCAAAGTAATCTTGATAGACAGCTAGTAATTAATTTGACCGGCTCGCCATTCTAAAGCAGTGTCCTGTTACTAGAATAAAAACCCTACTGCTACCTGCGCTTTAGGCTTTCCATATACTAAGTTTCACCAGCATAAGTCTGCATTTTCACTGCATGTATTTTTCTGTCTGGGATAAATACACTCGATCATCAACTTTCTGGAGCTAGTTCGGACAATACCTTACTGTCGGCCACATCTTCATGAGAGTACACGTTACGCTATCTGTATGGTCACAGGGCGTTGTCTTCATGATCACGAGGTGTCACATGCTCATAAAACAGCACCATGATCTGTGACTCCAGCGGCTCGACCACTCGCATGCTAAATGTGCCACTGATACCTTCACTGTTTGTGCGGTGCAAAAAGGGTCTGCAACCATGGGGGTTTCTTTTTCTTGGAGTTAGCATGAAGAGAGAGACAGAGCCTGCATTTATGCAGCCGGAGACCACTACCTGAAGAGTGCCTGTCAATTATTAATAAAGTCTTGATAAAATTCGTGCCACGCAAATCACCCCTTGTAAAAATTAAAGCGCCGAATAGTATTTTCTCTAATTACGCCCGCAGTAGTTTTTCTTAATGCATCAAACAAAACTTTACTGTTTCTTTACTGCTACATGCCAAACTCTGCAGCTCACATCTTCCATGTGCTGAGTAACGACCACACCAAGCTAGGGCGCAACAGCAGCCAGTGTATTTGGAACAGGGTCGCGCAATGAATTCATCTCTATCCGTGTTTGTAGTCCTGTGCGCTTGAAATAAAAACAAATTAGCTGTGGCTTAGCTTGTGGTTAAACCTGGAGTTACGCGAGAGCTATCTGCATGGCTACACTTAGGTTCGGCTAGAAAGTTAAGACAAGGCTTTTGCAAATAGTAGTTTACTCTATGGTTTCAGCTTTATTAGAATTGAAAAAAAAAAAAAAAAGAAAACATCATTTCCAGTAATATACAGGAAATGGGCCTCGGGCGAAAAGCTTCAACTAAGCTTGAGAGATGCTCTATTTATGCCATAGGGGCACTTTTCACCACTAAACTGCGATGAGGCGAAAGCCTCTATCGCGCGGGGGTCCGAAGCCATCCACTACGGCACGTCTTTCTCTCTATTTTCATTTCTACCTTAGCGATGACGCGATAGCGTAAGCTACCAGCCAACATACAAAGCCCCGCTTTAACCGAGCCATATGAACGTACCTGCGTGTCGTAGGGATAACATAAATGCAAGGGTTTTGGCAGGCTGATTGTGATATCACCCTCCCATGTGAAAGGGGAGCCAAGAGTTGGCAGCTCCTGCCAAACGTAATGTCAGAAAGCCCTACGTCCAGTTAGTACTCGGCCATGTCGACTGCCAGCTATTGCCTCTCACTATTTCTTCTTCGCTCTTCGGACAGGCACGGAGAGGCACGGCGAAATAGCGAGACTGTGACCAATATAGCTGTCGCTGCAAAAGTTGTTCAAACGACGTGTCTTAGATATTATCACACTTTTGCTAGAGGAAGGAACACTGAAGGGTTCTATTCACGCTTTCAACGTTAATGTTGGTTCAATCCAGTTTTTTATCTTTTAATTTTTTGTTCGCCAGAGAAAACGCTCAAAGCTGCCATCGAAAGCGCGACTCAGAAGTTCGTAGTTCAGTTGTAGAGGCCATTGTCAAAAATGAACAAGTAAAGAATATCTGGCTTGTCTCTTCTTTCTTCTCTTTATTGACCTTCTTTTCAAGTAGTTAATTATATCCTTACTTTGTGATATGGGAAGTCACACGGAGGCCTATGAAATCAGAATGTCGTGGCATATTGCTAGCATTCGTAGCGCACAGCAATGCACACCAACTGCGCGGCGCAGTGCTGCAGATGCTATACTTCCGTCCTTCGCCTAAATAGTTTCAAGAGCGCATAAATCGTGCGAGCGCGATTGAAGGCCTCAGCAGCCCATCTAGTAAAAAAATGCATATAGCGTCCCGGAGCAGCTGTACAGCAGTAGCGACAAATGCTAGGCCCCACTGATCTTGCCCTCTCTCCCGTAACACATCTTGCGTGCCTTCTCCTTGCTGCCGGAATCTTGACGGCTACATGCTCGCGGTGGTGACATCACAGAGTAGGGTCACGTGAGTCAGGTTGCCGGTAAGATGCGGCCTTTTTACTTGATGCAAGCTAGTAATAGCGGCGCTAAATGAAGAGGGCCCATTGAAGACTAAGGGAGGGCTTCTACCTGGCATGTCTCAAGACTCTCTTTTTGGCGCGTGTGTCGAGCCACAAAAGGTTGAGTCAAGTCGAGTCGTATTTGCAGCTACAGGCTTTTCAAATGCGGCTTTGAAAGAGGAGGGCGGAAGGGCCAATAGAAATTATCCTGCATCCACGTGCATGACTTTATCTGACGTGAGTACACCGCGCACAATTGTAGCGCCAATTGGCGGTCTTCGCTTAATTTCAGACTTCTGTGATGCAACCCGAGCTGCGAAGCGAGCAGTCACTCGTCATAAGATTTGTGCTGGCTGCCGTTATGCTCGGCAGCTTCTTAGATTCAGGCTTTATGGATCTGGTGTTGGTTTGGCCATCTACAATAAAGGTAAGACTTCATTTAAGTATTTTGCATACTGTTCCAAGGTGCCGCCAAACAACTACCTTCTATGAAAGTGGAAGGGGAATTTATATTTTTCAAACTATTTGTTCCGTTGGTATACATAAATCCCAGCTTTGCTTATGGTTTGCTCTCAGGGTGCATTCGTTTTGTTTGGAATATAAAAATTTGGTGAAGCGCATTTACAGTTTTATGAATGTCGTGCAATCAAACATTTTCACATATTTAACAGACACAATGTGCAGCGCTGCAGAAAATGCGTAGAAAGTATGGCAAGTCTTTTCCAGGCAAATACTACGAGGGTTTCCACAAACAAGTGTTCCAGTAGGTCAGCCAGGGGGAAAATATTGCAGAGGTGAAGGCATATGAACTCATGAATTGCGACATGCAGATATCTTGAAGACTTTAAAGTAACTTAATTCTTCCATTGAATCAAACCAGCCATAGCAAAAGTCATGCGGTGATATGTATAGAGATGTTACAAATAGTCGACAGCACGGTGTTACTGAAAGGTTCTCTGAGAGAGTGTTCAGCTCATAGGCCTCTGTGGAAATATCTGCTTCCGACAGTGTGTTGCAACATTTCACTAACGAGATTTGTGAAGAATTGAATGAGTGGCTTAGGACACTTTCTAATCCGGGAGACCAGGTGAGATATGTTGTCCTGAAAGCACGAACATACTTCAACTTTCCAGCTGTCTTATATGGCTCTTGCGGGTGGACGAGTGCTTAGAGATGCTTATTAGGCAAGCGCTTTAGACGCACACGTTCAGACTTGGTGGATAGCAATTTAAGTACAGCTTAATTCTTAGAAGGAAGACGACGATGCTGCTGAGACGTCACCTTACGGGCAGAAGGAATACTTGTTGGAGCACAACCTGGGTCTGTTAAGGGGCTCTTCTGAAGCCTTCATAACATTCGCTGGCAAGCCATCTAGTTTTCTGATGATGCGTGACTGATGCCTCAGCTCGTGTGCAATTACGCTTCGAGACAATGAGTGAATCAAACTTAAATCGGAGCAACGGAAAAGGTGGACTGTGATTTTCTCCATTTGCACGAATATTCTTGTGTTCTGTACTGCGTCGAAAACGTGTGCAGGTCGCATGAAGTGATCTCGCAGGGTGTCCAGCAGACAAGCTTTCTGTAGCCAGTGGTTGAACGAAACAGTACAGTTTTTCAAATACAACCCTGAAGAGGTAAAATGGACTGTATTTGAATGCCTTGGATTAGGTCCCATTGTTACTGATGCACAGATTCGGTGTTATTGATGTACAGAAACGTGAAAATCTAAATTGCTTTAAAAGACCTTTGATTACAGGCCTAATATGCCTCGATATGACCTTTAGTGTCTTGAACAGGTGTTCGCGCGTATTCTATAGCTTACATGTCAACGTGGGCAATAAATAAACATTCGGTTGTCCATGTGCTAACGATAGCCTTTTACGCGAACTCGACAGAATGAGGGTCGAGTTGATTATTTCCGAGAAAGAGGATGTTTTTATTGGGAAACGCGTGACTGGTCTTTTGCTCTTTTCCTCTGCGTTTTGCTATTTTCCTCTAAAAGGGGACCCGACTCGACGTTTCTCGGTTTCATTGTAAAGCCCCTGGATAAATACCTGTATATAACTGATTTATACTTGAAACAAAAATGTGTGTGCTTATCACTTTCCAGAGCTCAGAAGATGAAGACAGTTCCTCAGTATTTGCACGGATTTCCTGTGTGTTGATTTACTCGTAAGTAGCAAGAAACACCGATTGATTCTATTTCACCTTGCTGGAGGGCAAGCATCAAGTTTTGTAGAGTGGTAATGATTGGGGGCGTTCATCGCACCCTATACTAGAGGAAATAACAGACTGACAGCACAACACAAAGGAACCCGCAGGGTCCTGGCGATATGGGAGGCATATGTGAGTTTCAGACACACCAAGTTACATAAGAAAAGTGTCACAATGGCTGGGCATCCTATACGTTACCACGGTGAGAAGTGCCATTACGAGCATCGTGAGGAATTTTTCATAGGAAAAGAATGAAGTCTTGCCCAAAGTAATCAGATTAATTGGTAGACGCCTCACCATCGTGAGAGGCACTGCGAGGCATGGAAAGCAGAGACTGAAAGATAGGGTGCACAAGATGGAACGAGAAGTCTTTTCCGTAAAGTGGGGAAGGCATATACAGCAGAATGTTCAACATCGCCAAAGTGACATAATGGCTGGGCATCCTATACGTTATTACCATGGTGAGAAGTACCATTACGAGCAACGTGAGGAATTTTTCATAGTAAAAGAATGAAGTCTTGCCCAAAGTAATCAGATTAATTGGTAGACGCCTCACCATCGTGAGAAGCACTGCGGTCCATGGAAAGCAGAGACGGAAACTAGGGTGCACAAGATGGAACGAGAAGCCTTTTCCGTAAAGTGGGGAAGGCATATACATAAAAATGTTCAACATCGCCGCAGGTCCTAAATAGGTAATTTCAAGAATGTCTGTCTCATTCTTACAGCATTGCCGCACTCGGCAATTTTGCGAGAGGTCAGCTTCTTTCAATGCTTTGCTTGCCGTTTTCAAGGGCTGTGTCAGACCACAGATGTTTTCCTACCCTAATCCGGCATGCACCTGTGTATTGGGCAGGTACTCTCAGTACAAACATCGCATCTTGCCAACAGGCAAGGGGAAAAGCTGAAACGCTCCTTAAAAGGAAAGAATACTAAATATAAATATCACTGGTGTCACTGGTGGGTGTAAAAAGTATTTGGTCTGGAAACGTGTGCTAGAAGAAAGAGTTGAACTTAGGCTGAGGAGCCTGATAGTCGTAACTTAAACAAATTGGTAGTGACGATAATTGTTCATGAAACGCAAGAAAGTAGTGATACTATAGTCGAAATAAAAAAAATGGTATGGAAAGGCCTTATTATACTAAGTTATTGAGATCAACTGCATTCAAAGAGAAGCGAATCCCAAGAAACGGCGGAAAGAATGCTGGTGTGCGGTCAGGAGGAAGTCAACAGAAATAAAGAGATCGCTGTTCGCGCAGGACAGGGTTGTTAGATAAAATATAGGACAGTGATAGATCCCGTCTTCAGGTGGGCGGCTTAATTAAGCTAATGATAACGATAAGAAAGATGCCGCACTGAAAATAAATAATAAATATGAGATTGTAAATTGACTGACATTCTTCCCGATACCGGTAAGGGTGTCGATGATATGTTCAATGCATTCCATTATAACACCGTTAATCAGAATAACTGCCCGCTATTGACTTATAAAGTTCAATAAAAAGGAAACTGGTCATGAGATAGGTGGAAAAATGGAGAGGAAATTTTATTTTCAAATTTCACAAGCGATAGCTGAGGACTGGTAAAGTTGGAAAGAGAGGAGAAAAGTGGGATTTGGTAGGAAAAAGAAACGGCGCTCAGCAATCAGAGACAATTGGCGCAGAGCGGAAAAAGAAGGCATTTTGTGAGGTGGTGATGAATGGGCTGGATGAAATTTGGCGCTTGCACGTCTCAAGGCGTCAGCGGCACCAGGAACCACTAATGTTAGCGAATAGTCTATGCGGGTTTTTATATATGCGAATTTTAAGGCTGTTGGGTTAAAGGCTCTCTCGTGCGGGAAATTCGATGTTGCCAGCACTATGAGCTAAATATTACGGGCGTGAGTCTGGCGTGTGGAAGTTTGATCGGTGATAAGGCTGTACACAGACTGGTTGTCAAGTTGTATGACGTCACAAGAACACATGAGGGTGTTTAGCAGGCAGGCGCTTGATGGGAGGTTGCGATCAGCATCTAACCTTCCAGGAACTTATAAGATTCTTTTATATATATTTAGACACGCTGCCTCTGGGTAGCACAGGCATCTCCTTATGGCTTGGTTAAAAGGGAGCTCTTTAATTATTTCGGGGGTCTTATGTCCTCATGTTTTTTATATATAATAGACAGCTTACCTTTGCGAACGAACTAGTATGTGTGGGTTAACATGTGCGAAAATTACAAGGTGAGTAAAGCGAGTAGCAAAACACATGTACGTGAAAGAGAATCCGCAAAGGGAGCCGGCAACGGAAGACCTCGACAATGTCGTGTCGTGCGCATAAAATTTGAGCTCAGGTGCTGCCCAATTTAATTTTCTCTGAAAAAACATTGGGTAGGAAGCGGGTGGAAACAGACGCATCTTCGAAACCCCTGCAGTGTTCGCGCCATGACACTGGGAAACGAAGAAATCTCCGCATATACGACTTTTATTTATTTATTTATTTATTTATTTATTTTTATTATTTATTTATTTATTTATTTATTTATTTATTTATTTATTTATTTATTTATTTATTTATTTATTTATTTATTTATTTATTATACCATCAAGGTACATGGTACATTATATAGGGTAGGGGCAGAAAACAAGACAAATTACACAAAAACTTGAATACAAATATAAAAGATACAAAAACAACGAAAAAGGCAAACAAAAAGACCAATACTTACAAGAAAATTTTATATATTTATTGTCCCGAGTTTCACATGCACGAACAAAGTAGTACAAAGTACAGTGTAAGTAAGAAAACAATGTTACTATACGCAGTAAATCATTTGTTACCAAAGTTTACAAAATAAAACCTTGTACGGCAGTTTTAAAGTAACCAGTGCTGGTAATGCTTGTAAGTTATGCCTGTAAGTAGTTCCAATCTCTGCTTGTTTGGGGAAGAAACGAATATGAATAGTTTACGGTGTTACTATGAGGAATATTCACTTTTTGGCGGTGGTTTAGGCGAGATAAAATATATGGGGGTTGGTGAACCCAAAGAAGACGTAAGGATGAATTGTGATAATATATTTTATGAAAGACATGGGCGAGATATTTTCATGAGGATGAATTACGGCGAGAGGGGAAGGAGTGATTTCATCTTAGTAACACCGGAAGTTATTTGGTAGTTGTTTATGATGAATCGGACTGAGCGATCTTGAATTTCCTCTAGAGATTATATAAGGTTGGCATGTCCGGGGTCCCAAACTGATGACGTATATTCAAGTTGTGGACGAATGTAAGCTGTGTATAATAATAATGCCACGAAACCATCAAAACTGTATTTGTTGTTTTTTAACAGCCGCCGGCATGCGGCCTTATCACTCTGATTCTGGCACGCATATCAATTCTGTATTCTTTGTTTGTTAATGCTCGATGGTCGCGAGACGCACCTTTATCAGTTTCTTTGCCGCGCAAGATGCGCTGAGATCTGTCTCGAAGATTCCGGCCACTCGCGTATGTTTCTACAATTTTCCAGGTTGTGCTAGTAACAGTTTGTGACGTTATCTAGACGGTTTTGAACCGCCTTTAAATTGAGCGTTGAAATGTGCGACAGGCATTGTTATTTTGAGGATCGACGACCACAATTGTTGCTATTGCCGCCGCCGAATAACTTAGGTCTTTTGGGGGCGCAAGTCAGCCCAATAAAGAGTTTCTTCAGTGCACTCCCAGACTCTTCATTTGTGTCCTCGGCGTTGTCACTACCACGTGACAATAGTTTTAGTGATGGTGGTGCCAGTATGAAATTTCGACGAATATATCCGTGTTCGACTAGTCTAAGAGGTTATATGATCAATATATGTTTACCAGGATAGATTAGCAGCAATATGAACCCCCAGGAACCGGTATAAAGTTACGCTTTCTAATGGATTGTTATTAATCAAGTAGGTGGGGCACATCATGTTAGTGCGAGGTATCCACATTCACTTACATTTTTTAATGTTTTATTCCATGCATCATGTGCGACACCACTCTGTTATTAAAGTCCTCCTGAATGGCCGTAATATCTGAGTGATTAGTTATTTTACGATATAATACACAGTCGTCAGCAAACAGACAAATTTTTGATGAAACATTAGCGGGAAGTCGTTAATATAAATTCAGAATAATAAGGAACCGAGTACTGAGCCTTGCGGAACACCGGAGTCAACTGGGATGAAGGTGAGTTAGCATCACTAGTAGATACTCGTACAAACTGAACATGTGACGTCACAAAAGCGCGGATCCAATCAATTACGGCAGGGTCTATATTTAGAACGCTCAGTTTAAGTAGAAGGAGTACGTGGTTAAGTTTGTCAAATGCTTTTGAAAAACCGAGGAATATGCAGTGAGTCAGAAACCCAGAGTCTAAATTGACACGCAAGTCATTAGTGAATGAGATTGAAGAGAATCGAAAACAGATTTCTCTCTGTGAGATGAGCAACCGATGGTAGCTTGTGTATTAGGTTCCTTGCATTTTTATTTGTTTATTCTGCCCTTAACCTGCGAACGTTTCTTTCCACAAGGCGGACCAAAGATGCGATGAGCAACGAAAAACTGCAAAAAATGAGCTTTCCGGCGCTCAGAAGAGGAATGCGCAGCAAGGGACTCCTACAGCGACTGCTGAAGCGAATGAATTCCCGGCAAGTAGAACGCATGGCAAGAATTCGATAAGGATACCTCTGCCTCCGAAGAGGAAGTAAGCGGTTAATATGGGGCGCTCGCAAGCTGCTCGCAAGCTGCTCGCAATTCTGAGGTAGCCGAGAATATCGTTACTATATAAGCAGTTCATTCTTCTATGGCGATGGCGTATATATTGCATTGTGGTGCTTCCCTCAGTAGCATGCTATGCACTTTGCCATAGTCTGGAGCTCGCTAAGTTTAGTTGCTTACATGTTCGACGTTTCTAAATTAAGGCTCTAATGTGATGAACGAATTACCACATTGATCACCGTCCTTAACCTGAAAACTATATGTAGCTTGGTATCGAATACGTACTTTCTTAAGGCAGTCATGGCAACCGTGATGCAGGGAGCGCATTTGAATGCCTTGAATTTACCATGGCATGTGTGTCCATAATGTACATTTTACTTCTCTTTTTGGTGAAGGTGTCTGTCTAAGCGACTATAGTTTTAATGCCTTTCGTCATATGTGTAGCGCTGTAAATTATTTCTTGAAGGTAGCTTGAAATACGTTATTCCATCTCGCTTGCTCTCGGTGGAAGTCTGGCTACTTGGCTAATGTAGGGTTCTATAGTACAATTGACAGGGGTTGCGGTTAGAGTAATTTTGTGGGTGAGCGAAGGATGTCAGTCACATCGGCTACATCATGGGCCGAGGAGGTCCAAGCCAATTTGCTGGAAAGGGGTCTTTGGTGGCACTATAAGCTGCAGAAAGCCGGCTGATTTTAGATGAGCAGACTTGTGCTGTTGGCAATCACGGCATGTTTTAACGTAATTACGCACTGTTGGTAGTAATCTGGCGCAGTAATACTGCAGCCGAATCTTTGCCAGCGTACGACTGACCCCAAAGTGCCCGGCGGATGGTTCATCGTGACAGCACTCAATATTTCGGAGCGTAACTGCGATGGTACAAGCAGAACGTCTACCTTGTTTCTTTCAAAGTTGCTCTTGTAGAGAACCCTACGTCTCAGAATGAAGGATTGCAGCCCACGGCGAAGCACACGCGATACTTTATCATTAAAACCCTCTAGGTAGTCAATGAGTGGCGCCAACTCAGAGTCGGTCCATTGAAGCTATGCCATACGGGATACGCTAATGGAACAAATAAAAGAACAATCTTCGGTGTTGTCTTTCGAAGCCGGTTCCATGGGCGCTCGTGACACACGGTCTGCCTCTTGGTGCTGCCGGCCCGACTTGTAGACGACCTTCACGTCGTACTCCTGCAACCGGAGGCTCCATCTGGCCAACCGGCCGAAACAGTCTTAATGCTGGCTAGCCAGCATAGCGAGTTGTGGTCAGTAACAACACGAGACGGTCGTCCGTAGATCTAGGGTCGGAACTTACTGAGAGCCCAGATGTCGGGAAGCATTCTTATTTTGTCGTGGTATCCTTCCTGTCCGACCGAGAACGTGTGCGGCTCGCGTAGGCGATGGCTAGTTCTGTGCCGCCCTGCCACTGCATGACGATCGCTCCGATGACAACGTTGCCGACATCAGGGTGGATTTCAGTATCTACATTCTCTTCACAATGAGCTGGTATTGGTGGACTTCGAAGGCAGCGGGGAAGCTCGTTGAAGGCTTCACTTTGGGTACTCGCCCATAACAAGGGCATGTCATCTCGAGTCAAGGCTATCAATGGCTCAGTTAGGCGAGATAAATATTGAAAAAATATGAGCTGAGGCCCAAAGCATCGGAGGGCCTTATTCTCGGTTGGTCGTGGGAAACTGGGTGTGGAAGCAGTCTTGTGGGGGTCTGGAAGGACATCTTGTGTGATGACATGTCCTAAGAAACGGAGCTCTTCGAAGGAGAAATGACATTTCGCTGGGTTGATGGTTAGTTGTCCAGATAGGAGAGCTTGAAGGATAATGCGCAATCGATTCAAGTGTTGGTCAAAACTAGACGAGAAACTGATCACATCTTCCAGGTACAGAAGGCACGACTGCTACTTCAAAGCGCTTCAAACGCATCCACGTCGTGGAGGAAATCGACTGCTGTTTTCTTGTCGAGGTGTTGCATCTGATTGAACTTCGTCAGGAAGACACTCGCACAGCCATCATGCAGTTCAACAATACCGCGTGCGATAGCTACTCCCTTTTCGAGCAACATTGAATGGTGGCTGTCCGCAATGCCTTCGTAGTCGTTAAACGAGTCATTCCTCACTGTGACCAGCACACTGGACCGTGGTGGCAGCATTACGTCGTCTTCGACAATACGCAGAGCGTTGATTCCTGGATCTTATGTGGCACTGTACGCCACGGCCTGTTTTGTCGAGAACATGACTCGTGCTCCGTGTAGGTCAATGACAGCACCGTTCGCATGCACAAAGTCGAGGCCTAGGATAAAATCCCTCGAACACTCACACAAGGCGACCAATTCACCGACGCAGACGAAACCGCGGATACCGATTCGGGCTGTGCACCTTCCGGCCGGGTTAATGAGGTGGCCTCCAGCCGTGCGAATGCTAAGGCCCAACCATGGCGTCAAAACGTTGCTCAGATCCTGTCCATTGACGTGGCTCATCACTGAATAGTCTGCACCAGTATCAAGTAAAGCGATTGTGTCAGTTTCATCAATTGTCACACACAAATCAAAGGTAGTGCGTCGGAAGCTGTCGCTACCCTGCCCCTGTGAGAAATCAGCGTATCGGCGTATCGGAGGCGGAGGACCTTCAGTTTTCCCGGCGTCAGCAGCCTTGCGCCCGGAGTTTGCTGGAATTAGTTTTCCCGGCGCGGACTGACAGAACGCCGCCCAAGATAGCTGGCGGCACGACGAGGGCTTGAAGAACGGTAACGCGGAAGAGACGAAGATCGGGAATAATAGCGGCCGTATGTCCCAGGATTCCGGCGGGCCGACAGATAGGCTTCGATCTCAAGCGGCCGTTCACCCTTCCGCGTGCTATTGTCATCGGGTGCGAAACTGCGCAGATTCCCTCAGCGGTACGAACACGCCCTGTAAAAATGGCATGACTCAGCACAGCAGTATAGCAGAGGGGCCGGCTGATGGTCTGGTGCATGCCACACTTCACACTTCCGTGGCCGCTGATAGGCTCGCGGAGCAGGCACACGTGCAAGATTGGGCTGTTGCACTGCTTGTGTCGCGTTGTTCACGTCGTAGCTTGGTGTTGGTGCCTTACTGAGGACAGATTCGTAAATAGGTTAAACGTTAAGCTGGCGAAGAACATCAGAGAATGTTGCTGCGGCGCTGCCGGGCGCACCTTGCTCCAGGCGACTTCAGACAGCGATGTAATAGAAGGCGCGTTGGAAAACAACTGGAGGGCTTGTAATTCCTCTCTGACGATTGACCTGATCAGGTTACGTAAAATAGTCCCATCGCTCCCCAGTGGCTTCGACGATATAGCGGTGGGCCCAAGCGCGCTTACATCCTTATTGTAGTGGCGGGCTTTGTGAGGGTAATCCCAAAAGTAAGGTCTCCAAAGGACTGCGGCCGCAGGGAAACTATTTGCGTGGCTGCTCGCTATACTGCTGCGTTCATTGATCCCCGTCTTCCAAACAAGCCATGACTCAGCCCGAAAGGGAGTGTCAGTCTAGTCACGGCAGCCATATGAAGTGAGCTCCCGTTTTTCGCTACCACCATGTGCGAAGTTCGTGCAGTTATTCGAGTTTGGAACGCGAAAGGCCTTCAACCAATCGAAATTCATCGGCAATTGACAGAAGTGTATGGGGATTCGTGCATAGATGTTAAAAACGTTCGCAAGTGGTGTAGGGAGTTCGTAGCTGGTCCCACTGAAATTCACGACGAAGAAAGAAGCGGAAGACGGTCAATTTCGTATGAGACGGTAGCCAAGGTCGAAGAAATGGTGCAGAAAGATCGGGGAATCGGGGAACTAACTCTGCATTTTGGTTTCTGGCGTTTCTAGAAGCACTACTCATAGGATTTTGACAGCAAAATTGAAATGTCTGAAGATGTGCGCAAATTGGGTACCACGAATGCTGACAGACGAGCATCTACGGCAACGCGTTGACTCCTCCCGCGAATTTCATCGGCGTTATGGAGATGAAAAGGAGGCCTTTATGGATTCTATTGGTACGGGTGACGAAACGTGAGCATTCCACTTTACACCTAAGACCACTCAATAATCAGGTGAGTGGAAAAGAACATCTCGCTGTAAGGCGCTCCACCGATGATGATGAAGTGAAAGATGCTGTCAAACGCTTTCTCAGAGGCATGGCGGCGAGCTGGTATGACATGATCATACAAAAACTGCCCCAGCGTCTGCAAAAATGCATAGAATACAAAGGCAAAGTAGAGGAATGGTCTGCCTTTTAGGTGATTTGTAAATTGCTTAAAATAAGTATTTCTTTCCATTTCTGAAAGAATGGGAGACCTTAATTTTGGGCTGACCCTCTGAAGCGGGTATTTTTTAATGGTTATGCGAAACAAGTACATAGTGGTCGCCTCGGAGAGAAACTCTGCAACAGTCCTTGGCGGACTGCGCACAAGGTCGGCGAACAGCTCTTGCTTTATTCCACGAATGAGGTGGCGAACTTGTTCTGCTCCGTCATGGAGGAATCGGCACGCTCGAAGAGACGTGTCAGTCTTCCACATACATGCGGACTCTTTCGTTCGTCCGCTGGTTACAGGAATGTGGCGCCGCATCAGCTTTCTCCCAGCGATCCGCGTTGGGGAATGTAGCTAAGAGATCTCGGCGAAATGTTTTTCGAGTGGACAGGGCGTTCTCATAGTTCTCGAACCGAGTCCTTGCGGAGTACTATGTAGTTCCTATTCTGTTGCGCATTTTCCTACTTTAGCAGAAACACGCATTAATTCATGCATTTATTGTTTTCAGCCATCGTCACTCCAGACGCCCCGAGAAATTTATATTTAGTGTATTGAACGTCATTTGGATCGACGCACTTCGCATGATATTGTGCACAGCGGCCTATTTCTGCTGCCTCTTCGCAAGAATTCCGGCTCTCGAGTTGAGTATCATTTCCTAATGACCCCTTTCTTTCACATTGCCTGCCTTTAAGGACACTGCGGCACAGAGGTTTGTGAAACAGCATCACATATGGAGTAAACGTCCAGTATATTATTTAGTATCGAAAACATGCGCGACTAGTGCGGATCAAAAGTCGGAATTATTTTTGAGAGGCCGTTGCAAATATTATTGCTGCAAAAATACCCAGTGACCCTCGGAGAAACCTGGGATAAGAATTACAAAGATAATGGTTTCATGTGCAAATCTGGAGCATAAAACATTAATAAATCAAAAAAGGAAAGGCTAGTTGTAAGCGATAGAAAGTATGACATTTGAAGTTTCGCCCCGCAAACGTATGCAACCTTGAGTTCCGTTCTGGCTGTGGTTATCGCAGAGAAATATGTATATACGCATCCGGCCGTTCGCTATTCCGTTGAAGAAACTTAAAAAATGCAGATAACATCTCCAAGGACAGTTTAAAATGAAGCCCGCTTTAAATAAAGTTTGCGGACACCAAAAGTAAACTTATTGTGGATGCAACGATTGCCGTTTAGAATGGTACTCAGATATATCAAGAACGGTATCGTTTCGATACAGGTACAAACACAGTCACTGCCGCAGGATATATGTTAATGGTTCACAGGTATCTTTAATGTATTAAAGGAGAAATGTTTTTTTATTCATTTTCAGTTTTTGCCCTTTGTTTGAGATGTCAACGGCGGTTACATTAGATAGACATTACAAATTTCTCTGGAAGAGCTGAAAAGTGGACTTGAAAATATTTGTTATAATGGCAGAACAGAGATCTGCAAATAGCAAAAGTGTCCCAGCAATGGTCGATAAATGCCATTAACGAACGAATGTACATCACAGATCAATGGGTATATTGCAATGTTTCTATTCAGCCCAATCTTGAGCTTTCATGGCTGTTTTGTACATTTCAGGTACATACTAACGAGTTGTGGCACCCCCTACATGCCCACTGCGTCGCTACTGTTTATCGCAACCTGCATAGGCGAATGTTTGCTCTCCGTGTATACCCTGGAAATCGTCCAAACCTTTTCAACCAGATCTCGTTCCTTAATCCTATCAATCATCTACAAAAAGGTACGATTCCTATTTTCATATTGTAAACAGCTGTGCAGTCCATGCCTTCGTGCGAGGATTTTATCGCCGAATATTTACATCAGCCTTGTGTTCTGTCAAGCGCATTTGCCTTATTATAAAAGCACTTTCCATCATTTCTATATTCGAGCTATATTCAAGGTAGTCGGACACTGCGACATATCGCAGTGTCCGACTACCTTTATGTCCCAAAAGCGGAAAACCTACGATCATTAAAAACCTCTGCAGGGATGTTACCTGAAATTTATTTGCTCATATTCGCTCAGATACTTTAGTACGATACTGTTATCTCTTATTCGCTAACTAATAATCGAAGTTGTCTTCTAATGCGTCAAGCAACACTATCTCTGATGTAACTAAACTTTCAATACCTTAGTTCCGGAAGAAAACCCGATAGCGGAGATGTAATGCAGGAAGCCCTTCCGTAATGATAGATGGTGCATGATGCCAAGTAAGGAGCAAGAGCATTACTGAAGAAGAATGGCTCTCAGAACCTTTTTTTCTTCACCTACATTAAATCTGCGTTAAACTTTTTGCCATGCCGCTAAATGTTCCAGCACGAGAGTACATTTTCCGCTAAATATTTTATACCTATCTGAAAGTTTTGTTCTTTTCATGCCTGTTGTGAGAAAAATGCTAACAAAAAAAAACTGTTCACCAGGATTCAATAGTACGAACAAGGTGACGTAATATGTGCCCGTTTCTAAGAACATATCCGAAACATCTGCCCAATGAACATCTTTCCATGACTACTATTTCTCAAGATATTCCGTCGCGGTTTCTCGCTGGTTTGTACGCACGACCGCTGAATATAAGGACATGGCGCCTATGTCCCTATAAGCAGTCGCCACACCCGGCATCGTACCGGTCCCGGGTGTGGCGCCCGCTTGCGACCCACGTTCAGGGCGATGTGAGAGCTAGTTAAAGAACACCAGGTGGTCCACATTTTCTATACAGCAGTGCGTCTCATAGCCTGAGTCGCTTGGGAATTTTAAACCTTACAGACCAACCTAACCAACAATTGCTGAAGGCTGGTGTAATTTGAATAATTTTTTTCATATTTCTAATTCGCATTTCATTTTAAACACGCGGCGAACCTTGTATCAAGGAATATCTCACTTTCTGCTGCTACAGATGGTTCTAATAACTATTCCTCGTTAAAAGACAAGGAGCAGAAAAGAGGTCACTCTCAGTGCAAAGACGTGAACTCCAAATTTTTTATTGCTAACCGTTATCGACTATGCCAATACTCGGCCATACTAAATCTTCCTAAACCTGCTTCTTCTTTTTGATTTCAGGAAACAAAGCATTTCATATAGCGTTGGGGAAATATGTTAAATCAAAGCGCTCAGTGTTTAAATACTAAACGAATTTGAAGAAGCAAAATATGGCAATTTTCATAACATGATATCGACCTACTGAAGTGCACTCTGACTGTTTTTTTTTTTCTGTTCATATCAAAGGAAGTGTTTCAATTTGGATTTGTGTGTGCGCTGTATTCTGTAAATGGCTGCAATGATCAGTTGGAATTATTTCTTAATTGCAATGCCTAACATGGGCATGTGACGCTGATTAAAAACTCAGAACAGGCCACCACTGATCGCAGCCACACATAAGAAACTGTGAGGCCACTGCAGAAACTACATTGGGAGAATGTGAAAGCAGCAGCGCTGCGTTGACGCTACTAACTACCTATCATTACTACACATCGGTAATTAGGTTATCACTAAATAGATTGTCACTAATGTTTTATCGACAGTTATCTATCACTAATCTGCTATCACTAATTATCTCGTCACTAATTACCTATCACTAATTATATATAACTAATTATGTTTATTAATAATTGTTATTGCTATTATAAATGACATTTTTATTATTTTTATTATATTTTGTCAATAATCAGCAATATTATTGACAAGGTATTAATTCCCGGCGTGATGACGTCATATCCGGCGACAAATTTTTATAACAGGTTTTATAGACGCAGCATAGCCTAGTAAGGTTTTCACCTTAATAAATATTTTTACCGTCTCAGAATAAGCCTGCTACGCTGAGCGTGCTTGTGAACTGGCTGCTACCTGTACTATTTAATGCGTGCTGAAATTGTGCTTTCTCTTCTTGCAGTGATTAGGATCATTCTTCATGATGCAAATATTGCTATATGATCCTTTGGTCGCGCTTCGACTTTAGAAATGAAAATAATTAGGTCTGTCTTAGCCCAGTTACGCGGATGACAGTGTGTCGAGAAGTGCTCGGTGGACGTATGGTTTAAATCGAGGTTATAAGGCAAATCAATGGGAAGTCAAAATCAAAGGTCAGGTTATTGTCAACCATTAGTCAGTCAAAGGCTAAGCTCTATCTGCCTTAGTATGAATGATCCGCACGAGGGATTGCGTCAGCTTAGGGGTATTAAACAGCTTAGTCATTCAGAGCGTTATCGCATAATCCGCCAAACATTCAGTGCCCAGCCTTGTTACCTTGTAAATACCGCTTGACAGGTGCATGCTCGGTAAAATTTCGGCTGCCAGCTTCAGAAGGGGGGTGAAGGGCTACAGGTTGATAGGTGTACGTTGACATGACAACGCTTGATGACATGATTCGCAATAATGATGTTACGAGACTTATTATTCAATCAAATCGAAGGGACCCACAATTCCGATGCTGAGCTTGAGTGATGTTATGAGCATACTACTTCCCAGCACCCTAAAAAAGGTATAATGTGCTCGCAAAGAAAAACAACTAAATTATCCGCGTGAACTGCTGTGCCTAAAAATCGTCAACACTAACGTAAATTCACTCAAATCGATCTTATCCTCTGGCAGGTTACTGGAATGACATCGCGCACTCGGGCTCTCTACCCTACTGGGCGCGTCTTGTCCATGCTGGGCGTCGACTGCATGCAGATCTGCGGCCTCGTTTTTGCAGCATGCGTGCCTATGGTGGGCTTCTTAACGCTTCCCTTCATCCTTTGGATGTTGGCCATAAGGGTGGGCGCTGTTCCAGCACTCTGTTGCGCTGCTTGGATGCTACTCGTTATCAGCCTGCCCTTCATCGTGGCTCCCTTGCAGAAGCGGATCTGGGTGAGTGGCATCCCAGACGTTTCTTGACGAAAACGAGGTACCAGGGTCAGAACAAGTTGAAGCGTGTGTGTAAGCGTCCAACGGAGCTATGAGGCCCACTTCATTGTCCAATAACAGCTTCAGTATTCGAAGAAAAAAAAAGCGGCAAAGAACACCTCTTTGCAACAAATTCTAGTCGTTTGGTCAGACATGCTATTGTTTAGTGCCAGGTACTAACCTCTTCTAGTGAATTTATGCGGAATACTCCGAACATATATTCTCTTGAATGCTCTTCTACATTTGATGCGACAGCGTATTGAGCTCGTTAGGGCAAACAACCATCTCTGTACCCTAGGTTGAGAGGAAAGTTTCAAGGACGTGTGGTAAACAGGTTCGAAGAACACGCATTTGATTTCGTATCATCATCATCATCATCATCGTCGTCAGAATATTGTTACTTTCTTTATGCAGCACTATGCTGTACAGCCACTACAGATATCTCTTAGTACTTTCACATATGGCTCATTCTACAACCTGATTTCGCAATGCCTGCATATCTGCGAGTTTTCGATTGAGTCAAATGGTTTTTTCTTAATGAATGCTATGTATAAGGGCCGGTTATATATCCGAGCGTTTTGTCTCGAAATTGTGACAAACGCTTTTCTTGTGCAGCCTTCAGGGCTGTGTCGTACCATTTTTTCTTACTACTTAGCACAATATGCTAGTCAAACTGAACGCAGATTTCCGAGATGAATTCGAAGCAATGATATATGTACGTCCTCATATGACATGCCATGAATGTAAGTGTAGGTGCCGACCGAAAATTCTGACAGCTATTGCGCCTTCTTATTCCGTATTCCAAATCGTATAATATTGATTATTTATGATATGCTCTTGCAAATGATTACCAGTTTTGGGCCCATTTGTTGATCAGCACATGCACATCGCGTATATTATAGTCTTGCAATCTATGAGCTGTATAAACAGAAGTAAACAAAATTATTGGCGAACAAATTCACTGCCAAGAAATGGTATCTTTGTAACACTTTTCTTCTGATCCATTGCGCTGCTTGTTAGGACAATTACAATGAACTACGCGCATTAAGCCAGATTTCGGATTTTGTGGCTCTATAGAGATATCCAATCATTCTGTTCACTATAATATTTCTATTTTTGACATACGCTGTAGTTTTCTTTTTTTTTTTTTTTTTTTTGTAAAGCGTAAAGTACGTATTGCTCAATAAGCGTCAAAAGTAGGTTCCCATGACGTTCTAAGTGGGGTCGAGGGCTCTGCAGTATTTCTAGCGTGAAAGACCGGCTTAATGTACATCTTTATCGCCAAGCACATGGGCTCTATCAATTGTTATCACACACGAAGGAACCCGATTGGTTGTTTTATTAGCCTCTAGGATTAAAGTCTGCAGGGTGAAAGATGCTCTGCTATATAAACACCTTAAAAGTGGCGATGAGGAGCGCTGGGTTTGTCGCCAATACTTCGAAGGCTGCAGTAAGTGAGGGATTCTGCAGGGCAACGGGGCAGTTATCCCAGTACTCAGCAGAAAGCATCTATCAGTCTGGTCAGCCATGCCTAACAGATAGAATACCATCTTAGCATCCCTTTACCTTTGCCTTTATCATTACTCGAACTCATGGTCCTTGGATTATTTGCGGGAAGATCCGCGTTAATGCGGAAAGCTACAAACAATATGCGGTTTTGTGAATGCACAGAACAAGAAGAACCCTGTAATTACACTAGGCGTCATCTTTTACGAAAACGATATCACAGGAGAGCGGTTCACGTCCGTCAAGGACCTGCACACGGAATGGTAGACATTGGTATAAGACGCAAAGGAAACGAACACACGATAAAAGACAGAAAGAGTGCCTAACATATCTTAATCATTTTGAAGGTAGCGCGAAAAACGAGGACCAAGAGTAGAAGGACACAACTACTCTTGGTCCTCGTTTTTCGCGCTACCTTCAAAATGAACCAGATTCAACTCGCCCAACTTTCAACCTTACTAACATATCTTAAGTTTACAGCGGAAGATACCAGATTTTATACGCCGGTGCTTATCAGAGTTAAAATATTGCAACAAGAAAATCAAAAATACGGAATGATGATGTTCCAAAGGCCAAAACATTATCACTCTGGCCTATGGCAGCAGGCACTCTCTCTGTCCCTCTTTCCTGTGTTCGTGTCCTTTGTCCAGTTAACGCTTCATAAAATGCAATGTTAGAAGAACCGTTATTTAATTATCCGTTCGTTCACCTTGCTAGAGTATTTGGAAGCAGCCTGAGTGTTTTTTTACGATTCTTAAACGCAATCATTAGATACCATTGCCCACCAATTCGTTTTTGTGAACACCTCTCCGCAGATTCGAACTCAAGCTGCTCGCGAGGAGCGACTCAAAACCATCTCGGACCTACTGTCCACTGTTCGGGTGGTGAAAATGTACGCCTGGGAAGACGCCCTGCAGGAGCGCGTTCTCCGCGCGCGCCTGGTCGAACAGAAGTGGCTGCTCCGGGTGAACATGCTGGACGCTGTAACGGACTCAGTGTACAGCTCGTCCAGCTCTGTGGTAGGCACTGCACCGAAAAAAAAAACACACCAACAAAACACAGTGCGCGCCGCCTACTGCATTAACAAGCAGTACGCCATCCATCACTCGAAATATAAGAACAATTATTTCCTGTAGTAAACGAATATTTGCGAAATAAATTCAGGACGATTTCTTCGCTGCCATGCCGCGCATACATGCAGATAAATGTGAATATGTAACGTGTTTTGTCTTTAATGCATTTAGAGGCAAAAATCGTATTTATGAAACGAATTGTTTCAGATTTTCCTCCACTTCTCTCTGTGCGGTAAAGGTAATAGACAATATTCTAACTTATTTTTTCTTTTCCGAGTAGATCCTTTACAGTGCACTTGTACTGAGGAAACAAAGTTTTTTTCAGCAAATATATTTAATACTGTGCCGTGCCTTGTAGCGAGGGAACAGCAGAAACATGCTACAAAAAAAAAGTATTACTTAAATATAAAAAATAGGTCGTTGTGAATAATACAGTCTTAGGTGTACGTTAAGAGACAAGAAGCATGCATTGTGGGTTAGGTAAGAAACGCCATTTAATGAAATTCTAGTAGAAATTAGGAACAATCGGTATAGGCTTGGGCGGGATGTTTAACGGGAAGGCCAAATTGTATTCGAAGGGAGCAAGCGCAGATGAGGGCGGCAGAAAGGTAAGTGGGTGCATGAGAAAAGTACGTTTACTGAGGTTATATGGATGCAGCTAGTACAGGGCCGGATTATCTGGAGGGATTTGTGAGAGGCCGTACCTCTGAAGTGGGTTTAAACCAGCTCATAATGATGATAAATAAATCATTTCTTTCTACATGATGCAAACTTTTCATAATTGCTTTATTTAACATCACAGATTGAACAGTATTTTGTATTACTCCTACCGGACTAATAATAGATTGACGGCTTCAGGACATTTTCCTAACGCGTTCTGAAGCCATAAGGCATCATTAATTAGAAGCGTGCCATATGGTGCAAATTTTAAGGCGAGTCAAAATATTTATTTTTTTAATTTTATTAAACTTTGTGAAATAAAAGGAAACTTCACCCGGGAGCTCGAAAGCTATCTTGATGAGTTTGCGTTGTTTTCAAAACATTCATGAAATGCAGCGCATAACGAGGGCAGCATGTGAAGACGAGCACGCTGCATTTTTGGGACTAAATACGTTCTACGTCTACGCCTTTGCTGCTCAGACAATTTGGACATAAAATAGGTCCTATGTCATGCAAGCGCTCATGACGCCTTCCTTTCAGATACCAAAAACCCTATGGCGTAATACAATAACATAGAAATGATTTTATTAGGTTGCGACCAAGGCAGGGAAAGGCAGACCGCATCTATCTGATTTTGTCAGTGGGAACGTGTGATCTCTTGAACAAAAAAGATAATGATGGCGTGAGTTCATTGATACCCGAAACCATCAAATCCTGAGCTTATCAGCGAACTGTAATCGCCGGATGTTTCTTGTTGTCGCAAAGACAATTATAGTGGAGGTGGTGCGAAACACAGGTGCAAGGTTCAGAGTTTATTAAATTTTGGTATTAATTAAGATGCCTGGTGGGTCTATTCCTCCACATTTGCCATAAAGAAACCGTAGAATCGGGGTCAATGCCTCGTAATGTTATTTGCGACCATTTTGTTCAGAGCAATCAGTGATTGTTAATTTTACCAGTAAGCGTGGCACTTTAAAGTGCCGCGCATACTGGCTAGACTAGTAATTGTGACGACATCATGAGCAGTGGCCTTGGTGGCGCGCTGCAAGTAGTACACAGCGGGTGGCGTCAATTCGTTCTGACTAATTAGCGCGAAGGGCTGCTGCTGCTGTCTTAGGCCTAGGACACCGGCCCCTTGGAAGTGAGAAATATGGTCTTACCAGGCGTCGCTATATGAAAGTTAAATAATTTTGAATTAGTTGTGGTAAATAGACGATGAGCAGGCACGGAAAGCAGAAATCGCCTCTGTTTCTTGCGTCTTTTTTTTTATTTTAGAATAAAAGGATACATGTAGAAGTGGCGTGTGCGTAGAAGTGCGTGTTATAGCAACTGTCATTTTAATTTGTTTTGCCAGTTTACTGATCATCTCGTCAGCTCCGGTGCAGCTTTGACATATGCAGTTCCGAAGTCTAAAAATATATTAACAATTTGCCTCGGGATTACTACGATTACACTGAGAACTGTTAGGCTCTCCCAAAACCCTGACATTGTCGGTGGTTCTCCGAACAAGGTATCGGTCGCTTCAAATCGCGTTGAGATTAACAAACTTCATAAACTGTCGGCAGAATTGTCGTGGGCTCTGCTGGAAGTCGAAGCGAACGCAACCATTTGCTGAACAATTTTACGATTCCTAAACATATTCTGAACAATTTACGGTTTACAATTTTATGGTAGCTTCCACACTGACGCATCGTTGTCACGTTTCTCTTGCAGCTCACAATTATCTTCTTTGCGGCGCTACAATTTTTGGAGCCTCAAGTGGTCCTGACCCCGGCCTTGTCTTTCACCTGCGTTTCTTTGATCGGCATGACTGACCTGACAATGAGCGGGTGTGGCCAAATGCTCAGAAATTTGCAACAGGTAAACAACCATCAAGCACGCGATGCTTCCTCCTAAAAGAAAACGTTTTCTGCACTGGAAGTATTTGGCTTGCACCTTGTCAGGGCTGAGTTTTTAGTTCGGACTGCTCCTTTTCACCTGTCCTATCAGCTTCGTTGGTAGCCAACTTAATCATTGTTTATCTAAGGAGGCTAGGAACTAGCCGGGACAAAACCCATTGCGTTGCTAAGAAGTCATAGTGGACTGTATGGTGCTTTCAATTTCTTTTTTAAATTACTCATTTCATAGCATGTTTTCGCACTACCAAACAGATTTGCATTGCAAAAGATCAAGCAAGTTTTCGGAAAGGGTACTCTTCTATCGATCATATCCATACCATCAACCAGGTGATAGAAAAAATTTATTTATTTATTTATTTATTTATTTATTTATTTATTTATTTATTTATTTATTTATTTATTTATTTATTTATTTATTTATTTATTTATTTATTTATTTATTTATTGATACTGCAATCCCAGTGTTGGGATTTTAGTAGGGTGGGAATACAAACTATGTAGTTTAACAAAACAGGCAAAAAATAAACAGTAATTACAGTGCAGTGAAAATGCTCGGAATATAACCAGCCCTTATACATAGTATTCATTGATTACGAAAAAGGATTTGACTCAGAAGAAACCTCAACGGTCATGCACGCATTGCGAAATCAGGGTGTAGACGAGCCGTACGTGAAAGTACTGGAAGATATATATAGTGGCTGCACAGCAACCATAGTCCTGCATAAAGAAAGTAACAGAATTCCTATAAAGAAAGGTGTTAGGCAAGTAGACACGATCTCCTCATAATACTGTTCACAGCTTGCTCAGAGGATGTATTCATAGACTTAGAATGGGAGCAGTTAGGGATAAGGGTAGATGGCAATTCGGTATTGACATTGCCTTGCTAATTAGCTCAGGGAATGAACTGAAAAAAAAATGATTGATGACCTAGACAGGAAAAGCAGAAAGGTAGGCTTGAAAGTTAATATGCAGAAGACTAAGGTAATGTTCAACAGCCTCGGGAAGGAACAGCAGTTCACAATAGGTAGCGAAGCACTGGATGGGATATGCGAATATGTCTGCTTAGTACAGGTATAGTAACCGCGGATTCGGACCATGAAAGGAAAATATTAAGGACAATAAGATTGGGATGGAGTGAATTTGGCAGGTACTCGCAGATTATGACTAGCAGCTTACCGGTATCGCTCAAGAGGAAAGTATACAACAGTTGCATCTTACCTGTACTCACCTATGGGGCTGAAACGTGGAGGCTAACCAAGAGAGTTCTACTTAAGTTGAGGACAACGCAGAGGGCTATGGAACGAAATATGATAGGGGTAACGTAGAGATAGAAAGCGCGCAGAGTGAGTCAGAGAAATAACTCAAGTTATTGACATTCTAGTGGAAATCAAGAAGAAGAAATGGGCATTGCGAAGAGAGTATAGTAGACGGTCGCTTAAAGGTAACAAACTGGATTCTAAGGGAACTAAAGCGTAGCAGGTGGTGGTAGAAAGTTAGGTGGGCGGATGAGGTTAAGAAATTCGCAGGGGTTAAGTGGATGCAGCAAGCACAGGGCCGGGTTAATTGGAGGAATATGGGAGAGGCCTTCGCCCTGCAATGGGTATAGTCCGGCTGCTGCTGATGATGATGATGTGCGTGTTCACTCCGACGTAATTTAGTTTTCCGCGAAATATCTTCATCAGTCTTAACATTAAGCATTAACAGGTGCGGCAGATATTTACAGACACCACAGAAAGGTAAAATACATTGCTTGCTGCAAGAGTTTTGCTAGTACGTGTATTATTACTGGGTATGGAGATAAAATTGGGAACATCGGAGCCACACTATTTTTGCCTAAATTGGTATCATGCTCTTGCCAGAACCATTCGCTCCACTTATTGACGCTGTACAGAACAGACTTGTCGAGATTTCAAAATGCACTTTTGGCAATTTTACGAGCGGACAGTGCCGATAACACCAAACGAACGCCAAAGGGCGAGAGCTGCGTATATCCATGGCCGCCTCAATTGCTGTCCAAGGCCGTTCGTTTCGCTGCGATTGCTACAGATGGCGCTACAACGCTCTCAAAATGGCAGCGTTCATTTTACTCTCCGTGTGCTTTGGGCAATAGTAAAGTGATGAAAGTTGCTAAGTACATGTCTTAAGTACGCGAGTTACTAAGTACGTAAGTTATTGCGAAGGCGCTACTCCACAAGTGGCTAAACAAGAGTTGTGTGTTTCTTGTCTTTAGGTCACCTCGTCAGCCTAGCTTAGCACCAGTACAACAACATTCAAACGCATGAAAATCTGAGCGGAAGGGATTCGAAACCTGGTATTTCTCTTTGGAAGCAAGCACGGAGCCTCGTAACAACCCCATAGCCAACCACATGAGCTTACAGTCACCTTCTCAAGCTGCGCACAGCATGTTGTCGCTTTCATCAACTACTTTGCGTGCGCAATGGATTCGAACACACCATTGTTGTATTGCCTTCTTAATGTACGTAAAGGTGAGGAAAGGTATGCTTTATGGACTGGCCCAAGCCAACATCCTGGTGGCCGAGCCCAAATGCTACTGCGCGTTTCAAAATGTAAAATTCGGAAGTTGTGGTATAGCACGTCCAAAATCAATTTGACTGACCGCCTAGACAGTCTTGGTCTACCACCGAAATTTTTGTTTCCCAAGTCTGCTTAAGCGTGAAAACCACTGCTCGTTCATTTATTTACACGATATCAGTACCAGTCTTGCTAGAGCATATTTTCATTAGGTGCTGTTTCTAGCGTAGTCGCGAACATGAAGTTACCTTTTATGGGACAGCTGCTCGACAAATAATGGATGAGCTATCCAGGAAAGTAACTTATGGGCAAGTATATTACTACGGCTGCTTTACTTTGCTTATATCGTATTATTTCGGTACCGAATACCTAGCTCACTAATTCAGTTTATTTACTGCGTAGTATAATGAATAGAATTGCGGAAATAGTTGTATGGTTGTTTTGTTTCGGCACACCGCCGGGGTGGTGCAGTGGTAAGCCGCCCGACTACTGTGCCGGAGTACCCGAGTTCGATCCCGAACGCGGCGGCTGTGTTTCGATGAAGGCGAAACGAAGAGGCGTCCGTGTGCTGTGCGATGTCAGCGCACGTTAAAGATCCCCAGGTGGTCGAAATTACTCCGTAGCCCTCCACTACGGCTCCACTTTCTCTCTTTCCACTTTCACCCCCACCTTCCTTCCTTCTCTTACGGCGCGACTCATGTGTCCACAGAAACAATTGTGTCACAGATACTGCGCCTTTCCCTTCCTGTGAACCAGTTATTTATTTTATATATTGTTTTCGCGTTGGTCATGCACTTCAATCCTCGCAAAACGAACGACAGGCTCAAATTGCAGCCCACAGGGCCACTGAAAAATTTTAAAGGTACAGCACTGCATTATAGTACCATATAAATTTTTATTTCACACTGCAATAATCTGTTTTCAATATAAATAAACTGTCAGCTATTATGCACGAAAAAACAAACACCCAAACAGCAAAGTCACTGATTATTCAAGCCTACGTTAAAATTCGTTTTGGTTGGTTGGTTGGTTTGTGGGGTTTACGTCCCAAAGCGACTAAGGCTATGAGAGACGCCGTAGTGGAGGACTCCGGAAATTTCGACCACCTGGGGTTCTTTAACGTGCACTGACATCGCACAGCACACGGACGCCACTCCGTTTCGCCTCCATCGAAACGCAGCCGACCTCGGTGGCTGCGTTTCGATGGAGGCGAAACGATAGATAGATAGATGGATTTATTGATAGGAAAAGGCAGAGAGGTTGGCCCGAAGAAAGTGGCCGAGGGGGGCCTGGGCATTCCAAGCCTCCGTACGACCATCCCGGGTCTGCAAGTTCGTCGGCTAGAAAAATTGTCGGATTCTACCCTTCCGGCGTGCAGAAGGGTCCTGGAGATGGAGCTGGTGGCCTCCCGGCTGAGGAGAGCCAGGGAGCTGACTTTCTACCGTGGAGAAGACGTTGGAACAGCAAAGAAGGAGAAGCGATTCTGGGCAAACCTGCTACACCGGAGTGTGGATGGCCATGGACTTCGCGAAGCAAGAAACATGCCGGCGGCCATGAAGTGGTCAGCTGAGGGAACTTCCCTGCTCTCTGGAAGGGAGTTCGTGAACATCATGAAGTTGCGTCTTAATGCTCTGCCTTGTTTGGTGAGAACGAAGCGAGGACGCCCAGTAGACAAGACCTGCCGGGCAGGGTGCAACTCTCCGGAGTGGCTGGGTCATATCCTGCAGAGCTGCGAGAGAACCCACAGCGCGAGACGACGGCGCCATGACGTGATGGTTCGTTATCTAGCTCGAAGACTCCAAGACAAGGATTGGTGTGTCCGAGTGGAACCGGTGTTCACCACCAGTTTGGGCAAACAGATCCCCGACCTGGTACTCACAAGGGGGAGCCAGGCGGTGATACTGGATGTTCAGGTGGTGGGCACTCGGGTTGCATTGACAGACGCGCACTTCGCCAAGAAGGCAAAGTATTCCAACGAAGATTTGCTGGCACAGATTTCTTCGGACCCCGTCGTTGTGATGACAGCAACATTGAACTACCGAGGATGCTGGGCCAAGCCCAGTGTGGACGGTTTGAAAGAAAGGCGAAACGAAGTGGCGTCCGTGTGCTGTGCGATGTCAGTGCACGTTAAAGAACCCCAGGTGGTCGAAATTTCCGGAGTCCTCCACTACGGCGTCTCTCATAGCCTTAGTCGCTTTGGGACGTAAACCCCACAAACCAACCAACCAACCAAAACGAATTTTAACGTAGGCTTGAATAATCAGTGACTTGTGCATTCAGTTATGCTGGCGAGAAACGTTCAGTGAAGAGTGGGCGTTGAGCAGTCTTGGCAACGCAAAAGCTGCCGTGTTTAATTTTAACTACGTATGCATTTGTATTATTATTTTTATGCGAAGCGTCAAGTGGGCGAACCAATGCCAAGCATTTGCCGAAATGTGCTTAGGCAAAGTTAGTGTTCAAAAAGGTTTAACTTTACAGTGCGATGTGCAGTGCACTACCAGAACGAGCTCCTTCAAAATAAATAACGCTATTCAGTCTCAGTCTACACTGCTAAGCATTAAGATGCTACGAAGCAGCTGAAAAAGAATGTCCTCTGTTTCCTTTGCTCCACTTCTGGTGCGCATCCGCGTTGGACTTCGTGTTAGACGCGGAAGAGATGATGTCTGCAAATTCGGTTCGGTCACAAGGTAAAGCGCTACACACTTCATTTTAATAGTTGAATGGAAAAGGAGGTAAAAAAAGCATTATTTGTATAAATAACAATACCTCTTGGTTATGTCTCACTCTGGAATGTAACTAATACAAAACTTGCTTTCGAACGACGCAAAAATGTAAAAGAAAAACGAAACAAAAAAACGAGAGCATCTAAGATGCTGACTGTTTACTTTACAGGCCCTCGTCGCCCTCAAACGTGTTGCCGGCTTTTGCAACGAGGAGGAACTGGAGGAAGAAACGAAAAAGAAAAATCTTTCAGTGTCCAACAAAAATGGTATGCTTCGATATTCTTCATATCCATTTGATTCAAAGCACCCTATATATGTAGTAATGCAAGGAATAGAACCTATTTTCGTTTTGGAGGGGAAGATTTGCTGGCGTCAGAGGGGAATGCAATGGAGCTACACTGCCCGCAGATTATTAAACGAGCTATTTGGATTGTGACTAGAGTAGGGACTTGCAACTACACTGCTTCCGTATAGCCATCACGTTATGGAACGCCAGAAGCTATCTTCATTGGATGCTATTTTGAATATTCTTTATCCTACAGTAAGTGATCTTGTGTCATGGATGGATGGATGGATGGATGGATGGATGGAATATAGGAGCGTCCCCTTTGAAACGGGGTGGTAGCAGTAGCTATCATGCTCATTTTTCTCCATATATCTTAATTATTGATTTAAAATGGTTAACTAAACCATCATTCTATTTATTAAATTTTGCTCCTACATTACTAACATTATGTCACTTCTCTGCTTTTAAGCCACCAATCTTCCAGCCGTTTTTTGCTAGTTTCCACCGCCGGTTTATTCACCCGGCCACTGTTATCTCTAAACCCCAGAGCTTCAGGAACAGTGATTGCGCCTGCATCAGCACCATCTGTCAGCTTGTAGTCCAGCTCATACCAGCTCGAAGACTCGATCGAAAATTTCTGTGCCACTGTAGAACTCATTTTCATTTAATTTCACCAAGAATAACTGCTGTAATTTATAGCGTTCCCCCTACAGCCGATACAGCTCACCAAAGCATAATTTGGGCATAATAGTCCCTATTAGAATATGGTCTCAAGGGTGACCATGCACTCTTTTCGCAGAGTAAAGAAACACCCTTGATTCAATTGGCTGGTTTACGAGGGTCATCCCAACATTATTACCCCGCCGGGGTGGTGCAGTGGTTACGGCGCTCGACTACTGTTCCCAAGGACGCGGGATCGAATCCCGGCCTCGGCGGCAGCTTTTCGATGGAGGCGAAAAGCAAGGCGCCCGTGTGCTGTGCGATGTCAGGGCAGGTTAAAGAACCCCAGGTGGTCGAAATTTCCGGAGTCCTCCACTACAGCGTCTCTCATAGCCTGAGTTGCTTTGGGACGTTAAACCCCACAAACCAACCAACCAATATTATGGTCTCCAGTTGTTTTATCAATCGAAAAAAATGTTTGTTTTAAGCAATTTAAAAACCACTTAAGAGGCAGACCATTCTATTTTTCCTCATATTCGGCATTGAGGTCTGTGCATTTTTGCAGACACTGGGGCAGTGTTTGTATGCCCACATCATACCAACTCGCCACCATGCATCCCAAAACACAGTTGCCATGACTTTGCCGACAGACTGTGATCGTTTGAAATTTTGCGGCTTGGGTGAAGAGGAATGCCGCCACTCACTTTATTCTTGGTCTCAGGTGTGATAGGAAGGCCCAGGTTTGGTCACCCGTAACAATGAAGTCCAAAAAGGTGTCCTTTTTATCTGCATAACGCTAAAGAAATTCGCGGGAGGAGTCAACGCGTTGCCGTTGATGGTCGTCTGTGAGCATTTCGCAGAACCCATCTTACGCGCACCTTCCGACATTTAAACTTTGCTGTCAACATGCTACAAGTAGTGCTTCTAGAAACGCCAGAAACCAATATGCAGAGTTCGTCGAGCGTGATCCTCCGATCTTTCCGCACCATTTTTCGACCTTCACGACTGTTTCATCAGAAATTGACGGTCTCCTGCTTATTTCTTCGTCGTGAATTTCAGTGCGACCAGCTGCGAACTCCCTACACCACTCGCGAACGTTTTTAACTTTCATGCACGACTCTTCGTACACTTCTGTCAGCTGGCGATGAATTTCGATTGGTTGAACGCCTTTTGCGTTCGAAAATCGAATAACTGCGCGAACTTAGCACCTGGCACTAGCGACAAACGGGAGCACCATTCGAAATGGCTGCCGGGCCAAGACTGACAATTCCTTTCACGCTGAGTCATGGCTTGTTTTGTAGACGAGGAACAATGAACACAGCACTATGGCGAGCAGCCACGCAAATAGTTTTCCTGCGGCCGCAGCCATTTGGAGACCTTAATTTTCGGATTACCCTCGTATATTGTTCTCTAAAGCGTCACTGCTTGAAGTTAAGGCTCTGTGGCGGCTTATTAGTTAGTAATCCTTTCTTCTACAAAGACAACAATATTTTTCAGATAGTTAAGGCTATCATACAGCTCATGTATGTATTTTTGCACTAGTTCTTAATTGGTAAATAACAATTAAGAGCGAACATTTGTCTTATACACTAAATTATTATTATAAAGATAACACTGGTCACTTTAGTTTGGAAGTCTTTCTCAAACAGGTCACCCGTTTTGCTATTCCAACAAGGGTTGACATTTTAGAACCGAAGGTAGCAGCGGTATTACTGGTTATAAAAAAAAGCGATACTAGGCAAAACATTGTGCACAGGGTGGCGAACATCAGAGTATGACGGCGTTTGACTTTTCATATGAAGAGAAATCAGCCGGCCGAGGTGACACGTAACCTCGGCATTCCGTTAGGGCCGGCGCGCAGAATCGAACGCAGATATCGGCAAAAATTGTCGGGAGATACGGCCAGCACCACAAGTCGCGCTTTCTTATGGTAGGCTCATTAGTTTTGATAGTTGCTAAAGCGGAGATGCTGCAGTGTCAGCTGTGTTTTCACTGCCGCAACATTGCTGCCAAAAGCAGGTGTTCGTTCTTCTCGCGAACTGCACGAGAATAGTGGAGGATTTAGTGGGTATCTCTTACGAAACAGACAGTAAGTGGAAGTGAGAAGCGGCAATGCGAACTGAAGGAGGCCGTCGTTGGAATTTGGCTTGAAGAGCTGCTTAAGCAGGTCACCAGAGTTTGATGTTATATATTCTCTGAGAAGCAATTTGTGTTACAAGGAAACATCTCGTTGCGCAAGTTACTTCTGATATCATCGTCATCATCAGCTTGGGTACGCCCACTGCATAAAAGAAGTATTTCCGACAGTTTGGCCATTTATCCTGTTCTGTGATAAATTAAGCTACTTCGGTTCCGCAGAGCTTATATCGCGACACATTATGTTATTTTGCACTCTGCTACGCTTGTTCTTGTAGCGAGAGCTACATTGGCCGCAGTCTCGCCATTTCGCCGCCCCTGTTTGTGCCTGTCCGAAAAGCACGTGCCTGTACGAAGAAGAAAAAGAAGGAAAGGAAGAAGAAGAACAGGAAGAAGGGAAAGAAAGAAAGAAAGAAAGAAAGAAAGAAAGAAAGAAAGAAAGAAGAAGATGATGATGATGATGATGATGATGATGATGATGATGATGATGATGATGATGAAGAATGCAGATAACTTTGCAGTTGGTAGAGGCGAACGACAACAGCGAGTTGCTAGGACAGAGGTTCGTTCGAAAGTTGCGATGTCATACCACTAGAAATCTTTTACACCCGAATGAGAATTTTCGATGAGAGGAAAGGGGTGCTCATACGTGAAGCGATTCCCCTATGGCATAATTAAAGCTGAAAACATAGAGTCAACTACTATGTGCAAAAGCCATGTCTTTACTTTCAACTCGAGCCTAAGCATAGGCAAGCATATTGCTCTCTGTTGACGCCCATATTTTTTCTTTAAGGTTCTAGAGTAGTGTGCGATATCAACGCAGGTTAAAAAACCTAGGTGGTCGAAACTTCTGGAGGCCTCTGATACAGCGTCTCTCATATCTGATTCGCTTTGTGGCGTGAAACCCTAAACCCAAACCAGACCTAACCATTTTGATTTTTTGTAATATAATGTGTTTTTGCCCGTGAAAGAGAAAGCACTATAATGGTAAATATTGTTTCAACGAAACCTTTATGTTTAAAAAAACACGAAAACTAAGAATGCTTAACTAAAACGAATACTAATGTTCTGCACCGGCCCGAATGCAAAGGTATACGAAGCGAGCAGAAGAAAGTAAGAACATCTGGGCAAGTTCAAGAACCAAAACGAAACGACGTCACATAGCTACCGGAGACAGGTAGAACATATCAAACTGCACATTTTCGTGTCCAAGTTATAAAAGAAAAGTACATTATCTGCACATCCTCGTATCAATATTCACCCAATCTCCTACTTAAAGTTTCAGTACAAGAAGAAAATGATTACAAACAGAAAGCAACGCGGCCAGCGCTACCAAATTACCTCTATGAGGCACTCCTTTTACCGAAGTTTC
Organism: Amblyomma maculatum; assembly: GCF_055883805.1. Lineage (NCBI taxonomy): Eukaryota > Metazoa > Arthropoda > Arachnida > Ixodida > Ixodidae > Amblyomma > Amblyomma maculatum. The sequence goes on from NC_139352.1 coordinate 12,867,329, forward strand.
AATGCTGTTCTTTGTGGAGCTTTTCCTTTTATTATTTGACGGTCGCCCAAGATTGTCGAAACCTGGCGATGATTTTTTTTTTCGGACAGGAATTATAAGAATGACGAAGTGTTCATTCACCTGGAACCACCAGTCAAAAAAGGCGACAGAAGCACACCTTCAGGACATCACACTAAACGTCGAACCTGGCTCCCTGGTGGGAATCGTCGGCTTCGTCGGCTGCGGAAAATCCTCACTACTCTCCGCCATCCTTGGCGACATGGAGCGCGTCAAAGGAGAGCTGACTTGCACTGTGAGTACGAAATACCTTAGGGAAATACACAGGCGATTCGCCTTGTGCAAAGGGAAGCCAAGTAAGGACACCCCGCTTTTACGCGATCGCGCGAGGGCACCACGTGGCAGAAAAGCCAGCGTAGGCGTTGTCGTTGTTGTAACGTGACAACCAACTCGGTGACACGTATGTGTTGTCATATCAAAATTTTGATGCAATCGCTCTTTTTGCAGCGTTCCGGCTGGTGTCAAACTATTTCGCTTACCACTTAGCATACCCTCTTTACCAAAAGTAACCAGGCTGCATGATCTGCTTCTCACTTTTATTATGAACTCATTAAGGATTCCCTCAGGCTATGAGAGAAGCCGTAGTGGAGGACTCCGGAAATTTCGATCACCTGGGGTTCTTTAACGTGCACTGACATCGCACAGCACACGGGCGCCTTGCTTTTCGCCGCCACCGAAAAGCGGCCGCCGAGGCCGGGAGCTTGAAATACGTCCGTCTGTTCGAATGCTTAGTCTGCCAAATTAATATGCAGCCATATAAGGTTGTGTTGAATTACATGAAATTTAACATAAAAAGCTGAAGCTGACGTCAAGCACTTGCCTTCATGGCAATTCTCGATACTAATTTTGTTTGTATCTCTTGCAAAGACCACTAAATATTTTCAAGGGCTATTTATTCATGTCGAACATAATGATGAGAAAATAATTGCAAACATAATTAGTAAATTTGAGTTATGCGCTTTAGGAGCTCATACTCTAGTTCAAGCTTGTGCGGACATTTTCACAAATAATCATTTAGAGGAGGGTTCCGACCGGACAGTGCACTACGCAACAGACATTGAAAAATAGGAATGAGAAAACAGGAAATTGGGAAATAGGATAGGGTTGCACAGACTGCTTCCTGATTCCGCGCACTCAAAAGGCTCACCCAACTGACAAGTTAAGGATGGTAACGGTAGTTTTAAGGCATCTGCGGCACCATTGCAAACACACTAAGTAAAGTCTGCGTCGACCGGGCTCACAAAAAAAATATTCCTGGTATGGTCAAGAGGTATTGTTTCAGGGTGTGAATGGTTTCCGATATTACCGAGAACGAGAGTTGTGTGGATGTTGAATATTATATCATTGCACCCGATAAGTATTCTACAAAACGTCGTGTAGAATCATCCAGTTTTGAAAGAGTACTTGCAAATGCAAGTTTGAAAAAAGTAGCAGTTTTGTGCTCGCTATTTACCCACGGTATAATACAAGCGCGCCCCGACAGACAGCAGCTAAGTTTAAATTGTGTTCTACAAAATGTTTTCTTTCTATAGCGTATGAATTCCTATGAATATACGAAAGACACATCGCTTCACACAGCATACAATTCATTGACCCATGAAGACACTGCATATTGGCACATCTTATTCTAAACAAGCATCGCGTATTATTGAATATGGAAGCTGACTATATTTGTATTGGTCTCAAAACAAATGACGTATTTCAATAGGTCGACTCAGTGTCACCAGGCTTTCTCAGGTTAAGAACAGCACATAAAGGGCACTAGCTAATTTCCAACATACTGCCATGTAGATTCGTGTAAGATGCTGCCAAGGTATACCTTTGCTGCTACTGAATCGGTTTTCATATACCTATACAGTGTCATTAGATGTTTTAGCGTCAAAAGGATTCCTTCGCTAATTGAAAACGCGGACTATTTATTGCTTACCTACAGTGATGCTATCGCGCAGTGTACATTGAGAAGTGCGCATGTGCAGCACTCGATTCGAGGGTATGTCTTCAGGCAGTATCTAAAGGTAATAAAACGTGCTGTTGCTGAATTTCATCTTGAGTTATAGGGGCTTTGCTTGTGGGTAGCTCTGTGCTTTCTTCCAGAACTGGGAAAGGAATGAAAATTCAAAAATGACATCGCTTCGCATTCCAGGGGCGGATAGCATTCGTGCCCCAGCTTCCAATCGTCCACAACATGACCGTTCGAGACAACATACTATTCGGCAAACCCATGCATTCGCCTTTCTACCATCGCGTCATTTCTAGTTGCCAGCTGGTGAACGACTTCAACAAGCTGCAGTCGGGAGACATGACAGAGGCAGGCGAGAAGGTACTGTAATCATTCCTACGCGTTTAGTGATTACTTTGGCACATTTTGAGAGGCCGTTCGTGTGCAATTACATCCGTAATGGCGTGTGCAATGTTTTCTCCTCTTTATGCGAGTATTATTGTGATGACCGCTTAAGTGCAGATGTCTTTATCGATACAGTCAGAAATTATTCCATCTTCAGTTGTGCCGAGATTATTCATAATTGATATACTTAGTTTCTGTTATCCCTAAATGAAGGAGTGAAAGGCAATGCTGGCTTTATCCGGTGGGTATCCTGCGGCACCAGGGATCGAACCTGGTACCTCCCGAACACGAGGCGGATGCTCTACCACAAGGCCACGCTTCGATTTTAGGCCGCTATCCCTCATGCAATACCCCACACCTGGGGCCTTGAGGTGCATTCTAAATAAATAATATACAAAGACATAGGTGAGCTTCTGGACCAGAGAATCCCACACCTTATGGTACAGTGCTGCTCAGGAATTCCTTTGGCAAATGCCAAAAGCTGTCACGTCCAATGTGTTTGTACAGCCAAGCCCCTCATAAAGGATTAGTGACAGCTAGTTTGTAGCAGCCTTGTGAAATTGGCCCTGTAACGTTTAAAGCGACTGCGTTAAAGGTCTCGTTAAAAGAAAATCTGCCATAGACGTCGGCGTTCTGAGCGAAAAATCATGGGTATGCCTGTAATAGATGGCAGCTGACATGGACCAGCACTGATTGTTCATTGTTTTATTTGATACGTAGCAAGAACACATGATGTTAGTATTTTGGGAGAAGCTGCCAACTCGGGTTGCTCATCTGAGGTAGCAAGATGGAATAACAATCAACCTTCCAGTGCTCTTGGATGCCAATGAACTAGGAGCCGTTACTAAACTATGGCGTGAAATCCTGAAATAGGAACGATAAATAACGTGGAGGCTGACCAAGAGAGTTCTACTCAAGTTGAGGACAACCCAGAGGCTATGGAACGAAAAATGGTAGGGGTAACATTAAGAGATAGAAAGCGTGCAGAGTGGGTCAGAGAAACAACTCAAGTTACCGACATTCTAGTGGAAATTAAGAAGAAGAAATGGACATGGGCGGGACATGTAGTGCGAAGAGAGGATAACCGATGGTCGCTCAGGGTAACAAACTGGATTCCAAGGGAAGGAAAGCGGAGCAGGGGGCGGCAGAAAGTTAGGTGGGCGGGTGAGATTAAGAAGTTCGCAGGGGTCAAGTGGAGGCAGCTAGCACAGAGCCGGGTTAAGTGGAGAAATATGGGAGAGGCCTTCGCCCTGCAGTGGGTATAATCAGGCTGATGATGATGATGATGATGATGATGATGATGATGATGATGATGATGATGAAATAAGTTTTAGACTACACGGGCTTTTCTTCTAGACTTTCACAAGGAACACTTCCTGCAGGGCACCAACCTGAGCGGGGGCCAAAAGCAGCGCATCTCCATCGCCCGCGCACTGTACAGCCAGAGTGACGTGTACCTTCTGGACGACCCGCTCAGCGCACTCGATCCTGTGGTTGCCGGCCGCCTATTCAATGATGTGATCGGAAACGAAGGCCTGCTCAAGGACACGGCAAGTGCGCAAATTTTGCAGCGGAGCTCCACTTCTCGCGTGTAAAGCTGAAGGTCATGTGGCGTTACAAAATTACGTTCATAAAAGCGCAGCCGTTTTCTATGCGTCTAACCGCGCGACTCGCTGCGTTTCACTACCGCGGCCGCGACGCGGAGAGCCGGCGGCATTCCTTTGCTCGTCAGGTGTGCCTAATTATGACTCACAGCTGGCTCACCGCCGCTCTCGCTACTCATCGTGTCTTAGGCTAACTACTTGACTCACTGTTTATTTGATATAAGCACGAGTACTGCTCGGTGCTTTGCAGAGCCACGGTCCCCTGACGACGTATGGAAGACTCGGTTGCAGGTATTGTAGTTGCCGGGCTATGAATCGAAGACGCTAGGCCCAATCTCACCACCCCGGAGGTATTGTAGGCGGCAACCAGCACTTGGTAATGATCGTGAAAGGAGGCGCGCCAGACTAGCAGCAGAAACCGAAGATGAAAGAGACACGCCTTGAGAGACAGCGGGTAAAACGTTTCTATGACACAGTGGAACACCGCTTTGGACCTGATTTTGCAGAAGTTCCCGTTTGAACGCAACCTGGAAGTTTCGGGCATTCAAACTGTGGCGAACTAGTTAACCGATCAAAAGGACAGTCTTTGTTTTTTTGTTGTTGTTGTTTTTTTTAATAAAAGACAGCATGACTCAGTTTGGAAAAATAATGATTAGCTAAGGCTTGAACAATAAAAGATTAACCAAAGATAAACAGCGCCTAACTATGCTTAACCGAGCAATCTCTCCGTATAACCAGGTTCAGCGAAGAGGAATCTCACCTAATTTTGGTCATTGATCTTACAGCATTTGCAAGTGCGCAGGTAACGCAAAAATTCATTGCGACATGCACCCAGTAACATCATATTACCGCAACGCAATGCAAGTTGATGCTCTTGAAGTCATTACAGCGAGTCATTTTGTCATTATTTCATGGTTGTGCTTGCGAAACTCTGCGCATACTTAATAATCTGCACTAAATTTACACAGTAGCCGCAGTAACCAAGATGATTATGAGAATGGCACTGAGAATGGCAGGCAATGAGAATTACATCGTCTCGCCAGTAACTGGGAAGAGTGCAAAGAAAGCTTTAGGCGCTATGGAAAGGATATTTTAGAAGGATCCGTAAAATGCAGATTTGGTACAGGATGGTTAGTATATCTTGATAGAAAAGCTACCTGGTTTGTACACGTAAAGCCTCGTAACCTCAACGGTACCTCGATCGTGGAAGAACTCTAATATTGTCTCAATCTACAAGAAACGGGAAGACCTGGAAAATGTCTAGAACGAAAAGCTTACCTATACATTATTAAAAGGTATTCACTAATGAAACTGATAATAGAACGAGCCCTCAGACTTAGACTTCAGTGAGTGAGTCACAACACCAGGCACGCTTTCGTAAAGAATACCTTACAATATAATATAGCCCCACTACCAGCCAGGTGATACGAAGATACTCGAAATCAAATCGAGCCTTACACATTACATTATTTCTACGATAAAGCATTTCATCGAATCGATACCTTAGCAGTGATGCAGGCGTTGCGAAATCAGGATATAGGGGAGCCGTATGTGAAAGTAATGAAAGGTATCTGTAATCGCGGCTCGGAAGCTATAGTCCTCCGTTCAGAAAGTAAAAGAATTCTAAAAAGGAAAGATGTTCGGCGAGAATACGCGATGTGTCTGATACTATTCACCAATGGCTTAGAGCAGGTAATCAGAGAGCTGGATTGAGAACAGTTATAATGAGGGTGGAATAACGAGGATGCTCAAGAAAAGACTTCAACTTAAGAACGACGGAAAGGGCTATGGAACAAAAAAAAAATGTGAATTTAGCTCTAGCAGAGAGAAAGCTTGCCAAAAGGTTCAGTGATCAAAAGCGAGTTAATGACGTTGTAGTCAAAAATAAGAAGAAATGGGCATGGCCAGGTCATGCTGTGCGAAGCAAACAACCGCTTGTAACCAGATGAAACATACTAGATTTCAAGGGACAGCAAGCGTAGCCCGAGTTAGCAGAAAGTTAGATGGGTGTTTGAGATTGGAAAGTTTAGTTGGATAAAATGGAGGGTCGAGAAGGGGATTATTTAGAGGCATATGCAAGTAGCCTTTGCCCTGCAGAAAGTGTAATTTTGCCTTGAAAAGGGTGTAGAAATCACTTAAATGTAAGCGACAGTCTTCATAGGAGGAGTAAATTTAAATTTCTTTATATTTAATGCCATCAGTGCCCGAAGGTGTTACAGAGGAGAGTCTGACGAAATGTTAGCATGACACAGGACAGCGATAGAAAAAATAGGCAACAAAAACAGGCTTCGTCGCGGAAATAGAATTAGGGTAACCACATGCAAAGAAAAATAAGTATTTAGAAACAGATTGCGCACGGCAGCCTTAAAAGTGCTGGTCAGTAATATCTAATACATGCCTAGGAAGATGGCTGCAACTGTCAGAGGTGCGGGGGCAAATGGGCAAAGCCGATGTTTAGTATGCCATGAAGGAACGCCTACTATGTGGAGATAATAAATGTGGCATGAGATATATGTAGGGGTAGCTTGTAGCCGACTTTTTAGCAGTAGATTTTTGCGGTAGATCGTACGAAACTGGATATATAGGAGAAACTTTTCGGCGGGGGGAAAGAAGTAAGTTCGCAATCGAGGCAGTGATAGATAAAAATGATAAAGGGCAGAGATAAAAGGCAGTGAGAGAAAAAAAAATAGTACCATTAAAGCGGAGCGATATATTCTGACGATATAAAACATAGCCCAAATAAAATTAGAATGCGTCCTTATCAGCACCTGTCACGTGGCGTACACGAAGGCGACCCTAATCTGGATTAAATGCGCATGACTCTGGGGAGGCCCTTTTCCTCATTTTCTTATGCTCACATTATATCCCCTTTCTAAAGGCATTTCGACATTATTATTTCACCTGTGTGCGCACCAGATGTCCTATAAAATGCATACGCTTAGAAGTCCCTTCGAAGATTTCAGAGCAAGAGCTCACTATTCTTGTACAAACCAGAATGCAGCCAAAGAGGCCGGTGCTCTGAAATTATTTTTATTGTACATATGCTAAGCGCTGGTAATTCGAAGCGCTTGCAGCGTACGTTGGGAAGCTCTTCGGTATTGTATATTTATCAGGACGAAATGCTATATGATTTGTATATTAGAGACTACGGGATGCTCATGCATTCTTGGATAGAAGTCTTTAATATATATTTCCCATCTAAAGCGCTCATTGAAATTAAAAGAGGCATTTCATATGGCACTTATATTTTTAGAGCTAAAACCACCTTTTTTGAAATTCTTTTCATTCTATTGCAGACAAGAATCATGGTATGTAGTCAAGCGAATTATCTATGCCACATGGACAAGCTTGTGTTAGTGCATGACAGACGGATCCGGATTTACAAAAGTCTAGAAGACCTAATCCAAGACCCTCAGGCACCAAAGAACATAAGTGATTCCTTACAGCGCAATTCATCCGAAGATACCTCCAGTGCGCGGTAAGCATCTGAAAAGTAGAGTGGCGGAAGCATTCCTTTGTTTCTATATAGAAAGAAAAAAGCGTAATAATTATTTCTCGAACTTAATATTCTTATACAAGACATCTATAGAGGTGGTCCTTATGAGTAATCGAGTTAAATTGAAGAGGTTTGACTCTACCCTGTATATAGTTTACAAATAATTTTTAAAAACTGCTCCTGTCGAGCGTTCGCAACTACTTAAGCGACACCTCTTTGCGCGCTCCCTCCCCGAAAACTCCATCGGGGCTTGCTGAAAACGCTCATTCGTTGGACGCCCCCAAGTTACGCGGGAAGGACGGGGCTTGGTGGGCTGCCGTCGCGAATTGTTCTCTTCTTTTTTTAGCGATAGCTACACTACGCCAGCCTCTTCGCCGTGACCGCACTTTCGTCGTTGTCGCACATTGGCCGTGGTCGCACTGACCTTGAGCCGTTGCCTAGCAACCGCCACAGCTACCGGCGCCGCTTGACCGGTCTCCTCATGAAAAGAAAAAAGATTTCGAGCAAAGACAACGTTTTTATTCACACATATTCCTTCAAGAAACACTCCACTAACAGTTCTTGACTGTCACGAAGGAAGCTTTGTGGTGGAAGAAATTAAGAGAGTAATTAAGCTATCGAGAGGTTGCGGGAGGCAGCCTCAGCTGCGGAGCTGGTTACGTGGGACAACGCCGACGGCAACGCGAAACGCAGGAACGGGCGCTAAAGAGTTGCGCTCTAAAATTGGCTGTGGTTTGGCTCTGGTTAAACCTAGTCGAGTGGCGACAGCTACAGAGCCCCGGCTACGCCTAAGCTTTCACGGCGTCAGGCAAACCGGTCGGCACGCTCCTTTGAGTTTCTTCAGCGCGCTGTCTGAACTCAGTCCGTATGTCAGTTTCTGACACGACAATAAAACTGCAGAAAACACAAGATTGTGGAGTACTTTGGTATTACGTGTTTATATTCAACACACAATACCATCTTATTGCTTAATTAAGGAATTGTCATTATAACGAGTACATGTCTATTAACTACGTGCTCTTCCACTGCTACCATGATTCGTAGTTCTTCAGTACATGTAGGACAGCATGTTGCCATGGCGTAATCTTCGCGTGGCTTTGCACTGATAAACACTGCTCGCGACGCACGCGGAACATGCTTATCTTAATGCTATTTTACAATTGCCGGAAGGCTAGCATTATTTCATCTCTCTTTGAATGCACTATCTGCGTTTGTTTTTACATCCTTTTCTTTTTTTGTCCAGCATGCGGGAAGATCTGCAAGACTGTGATTCGGTTGGCAGAGTAACGGTGGATGAGTTTGGAGAGTCTACAATGGTAAGCGAATTCGCCAATCCAAAAGAGGCAAGAAGAGAAATATAAATTCTGTCTCAATGAAAGGGCGTATAATTGACTGGTGTCTGTTATGATCTTCGAAGAAAACTATTGTTATGACCACCTATAACTTGCGGCCAGCGCTACTCAATAGGGACTATGTGAACGTTAAAGCTCACAAGTCTTATCGTTCGATGCTACTTTTACACGCAATAAGTACGTACTAACGCCCCCCCCCCTCCCCCCCCCCCCCCCCCCATCGCACTTTAAATAAACAAAAAACCGCAACTGGTGCATGCCTCTTCATAATTCGCAGTGCTACGTACAAAACATCTCCTGAATCTCGCGTATTTTTTGTTACGCTTCGTGGTATTTTGCCGTGTTTGACCTCCAGATGAGGTCCAGATGAGGTTGGCTTTTTTATACCTATCTTCGTCAAAGTATTTCTCATTCTTCCGCTATGGTTTCATGCGCATTTCTCGCATATATTTTCATCCGAATGAATAATGCATCCCAGACACTGTATGTTTGAAGTATATTTTATATGCACTACAGCACATCTGCTAATATTTCATAATCTTGCAACAACCGAAAGTGGAGCTGTCGTATCTGCGATTGTATAAAAATATAACAAAGCATATTTCTAGTATCCCGTTAAGACGTGCGTGTTAATATAGGCATTTTATAGATGCTTTAGCCTTGAATATTGACCAGCTAGAGGAATTGAAACTTCTTACCGCACTGGCACAACAAATGAGTTTGAAGCGAAGGCAATATCACACTATAGATACACAAAACAAACATTTGTCGTCTTATTAAAAACCAATCATTTGTACAGAAAATTGATTGAGCTGTTTAACATACTTCTGAAGGAACAGTTGTTTTTATTGCCAAATGAAAGCTTTGTATATGAGAAAAGAACGTTTATTAGGAAAGAGCCTTTATTAAAACAGCGTATATATCGTTTCGAAATTGAATCATAGATATTCGAGAACACCTTTCACATTTCATGTGTGGCATGCTCTGGTTTTGATTCTGATTGTTTCCTGCTTCTGTTGTAATGTTCATCTTGTTTCTACTAGGATGTTTGTACCCCACTCCTGCCTAAGGCCTGTTACACAGGCCGGCAGTATTTGCTAAATAAATAAATAAATTACTTAATTATGTGGGTAATGCTGTGGGCATGGTATGTAGTGCGAAGCGAGGATAACCAATGGTCGAAAAGGGTAACAAGTTGGATACTGAGGGGTGGTAAGCGGAGCAGAGGCCGGTAGAAAATCAGATGGGCGTATGAGGTCAAGTTCGCAGGGGTCAAGTGGATGCAGCTAGAACAGGGCGAGGTTAATTGGAGGAATATGGGAGGGGCATTCGCCCTGCAGGGGGTATAGTCCGGCCGGTCATAATGATGAATGTTGTGAGTACGTCGCGGGAGAACGTTTTCTGTCTGTCAATGCATGACTCAGCTATATCATAGATGGCAGGAAGACCCGAATGAAAGCTCAATCCTTGCCTCCCTATTCATGCAGCGCATTATCGAGTTCTGCCTCAACGCTGCTGCTCGCTATTTGTCTCTAGGTGGGCACGCGAAGCTTACGCAAACATTTTCAGCTGTCTCTGCACACTGGTACGGCCGCTTCTACAGCTTCACCCTGCTTTTATGCAAACAATACTTCACTGGGGAAGAAGGGTGCTGTGCGTTGTTTTGTTTGAACACGTATTTGATGCCAAATAGATTTTCGTGCCTATGGAAGCCACATTTTTTCTATCCCCAGCAAAAATTACAGGACTGCGCGTGTCTGCTTAAACGCGGAAAAGGCAAAAGTCACTTTACAGGACTATTTTCACTAACTGCATCATCATCAGCATCGCTACTATCATCATATCAGTATAAACTAAATGTATCGTCACAGTCATGATTGCCACGAACTTCGGCGTAATTGTCATCGCTACTATTATCACCATCACTATCGCTACTGTCATCCTTACGAACCAAATGCACCGTCATTGTAATCGGTAATTCAAGAATTATCATTATAACTGTAGCGTCATTATCATCGCTACCATCACAATTATTATTATCACAATTGCATCTTCACTGCCATCACTACTATCATCCTTGCGTTAGACAAGGAAAATTGCAATATGTTTTTCGCGAGCCCGGCGTGCTCTAAGGATGCCATTTCAAGCTACTGTGAAGTAAAAAACTGTGGATCTAGCTGCTGCTTTCCTCCCGCACACTGAAACATTAAAGTTGCTAAAATAATTTTAGTCATGTTCTCTCATTGAAATACGCCTAAGAATACTTGTGTGAATAATGTATATTTTGAGTGCAATAAAAAAGTGGAGCAGTGGTTTGCACACTCGGCAGGGTTCAGAAAAAAAAAAAAAGGGATTCGATACCAAGCTTGTCGACAATGAAGACAGATTTTAAGTGTCAGTTCGTACGGACATTTTTTTTTTATTTTTTTTTATTTAGAACATACTGCAGTCAATATAGACCAAGCAGGAGGGCAATACAGGACAAAATAAAATGCATTTCAGCGCCACCATCGGCAAGCAAAAATATAAAACGAACAGGGTACAGTGCAAACATATGATGGGAAAAAAAATTGAATCAGCAAATAGGGAAGCAAAAAATCAAAGCAGGGCTTTTCGTACACATTCTTCAAAAACTGTTACATCATTAGCGGAGAAAACATCTTTTGGAAGTGCATTCCACTGGGAGACAATGCGCGGAAAAAAAAGAGTTCTTCAATCTGTTAGTACGGGCAAAGATTGGTTCCAAGTTGTGATGATGGGAGTTTCGGGTTGGACGACCAACGCGTGGATGAATGAACAATTTCTGCTGACACTGAACATGAGCCAAGAACAGATCTCGCCTCAAAATATAGAGACTAACACAGCGAATGCAGAATCAATCCCGTGCGACTGCGTCACCTCTTCTATTGTTCAGGCTAGGAGGCCGATATACTGTCGACACAAAGCGCCGAAGAGGCGATGTACGCAATGAATTCTGAACCAAAAAAGCTTCTGCTCGTCTAACAAAAGCACTTTTGAAATTGTTCACTTATCCAAAGCAGAATGGCTTCCCGTAGAATAAAGTGTACTGGAATCCACATTATCTTTTATCCTATGCTCTGGTATAGAGCTGGGCTTCTACACTTCAGCTGGCACGTGAGGCACCACGTTCCACAGCTAATGGAGCTGTGTAGAGCCCGATACAAGGCAGAAGCTTCGAAAAGTTTGATGGCAGTCGCTTGAGGGTTTCGTCGGCTACTCTGGATAGTAGCGCACTTGACAATTTGGTTAATCAATCTGGCGTAGCCCGTAACGGGTTAAAAAGAAACCAAACGCACTGAATACATTTCTCTTCAAAACCTGCGAGGCCGTTGGCTGCGAGTGTGTAGAATATGTTGTAGGGGAGTGATTATTCATTGAAACGTACCTAAACACTACCATAAGGCTACAAAGAAAAGCTTTGCAGCTTTCTCAGAAATTTAGTAGTTTAATAAAAATTCGTGTATTTTAAGGGTTCGAACCCGGAACCATCGCCTGTTCGAGGCAATCGTTCTTAGCACTTAGCTAACCAGGAAGGCTAGGAGATGGTAAGGCGAGATTGAAGTGATAAATGAGTCGCAGGGGGAAGTTTGTCAGTGACTAAATGGATTCCAATGAGCAATCAATCCCTTATTACAATTATGCCCCACACTGGTTCATTCCCCTAAACTTCGGACTATAACATTTCCCACATCAAGTTATAGATTTTTTTTAGAACATTTTACAGCTTTGTTGTAGCCTTATTGGTGCGCTTAAGTGGACGCAAATGTAACCATGCACTCCGTTATTACAAATTACACTCCCCACTTTCAAGGTTCCCCTAAACTTCGAACTAATTGTGCGAATTACGTCAATGTGTATGGTGCAGCATGTTAGAGTGGGGGGTGCGGATAATTACAATTTGAAGAGCACTGATCCCGTTACGATGACCTCGTACTCTACGTATTGGTATAAAAATTACCATTCGTCATTCTTGCATTACATGCAGCATTACAATGACTGCAATGTATAATTTGGTAGCTATGAAACTCAATTTCATTAAAGGCGCTGACGAAGGGGTAAAACTAAAATGGAACTGAAGCAAATTACAGCCGCCGTCAAGTACTCAAGAATGAACAAGTGGATGTTAGAGCGTCATTATAATCATGAACAGAAAACGAATACTATTTCATGTCAAGGATACTTTTAATTGCTATGGAAACACTAAACGTATTCATTTCTATTCGCGGCTGTAAATGTTTCAGATGCAAGGTTTAGTTAGAATGTTCTCCCGGCATTTTACACGTCTCTCTCACTTTTCCTGAAAAGGAAACATGGAAGAAGTTTCGCAGTGGAGTGTAAACGCACTTGAGTATTCTAAATTTCACTACTTTAAGCATGCTATGCCCAGAAAACTAAATGGGCATATATTCCTCGCAGACCTCGTGGCAGGTCATATTCGCTCTCATGCGAATGGGCGGGTGGACGGGACCCTTGGCTGTGGCAATTTTCGTCCTGGCAGCAAGTGCCCTAGGATGGGAACAGGTTTGGATCAAGTTGTGGACGGACGCCACGGGGGCCCACCAAGGAACACACGAGCCTTGGGTGCAAGTGCTGCTAGGCCTGTGCCTTATGGACGGTATGCCTTTCCTACGAGCAGTTGATTTGTTATTTTAAGGCGAGTGCCTTTCTTGGCTTATGGGCCGCGCACATTTTAGTGTGGTAGCGTTAATGGGTCGTTACTTAGAAAGTTCGGCATCATGTTCGGCGTAAGCGTCGGCGCCGGTGTTGTGACCTAAACATCACGGGACTGGGGCTGGCAGTTGGCAACATAGTAGCTACCATGGTCGGACATTGATTCTTCAATGGTCTGTGCTGTTTAACGAGACCACATGATATCAGAGAGTTTGGAGTAGCGGCCAGCTCAGGTTGCTTATTTGAGGTGGGAAAGTGAAAAGGCAATCAGCCTTCTATTGCTCTTGGATGCCAGGTCAGGCACATCAATGGCTTCATTAGGGCGGTTTTTTATGTCGAGTGGTGGCGTAGGCTATCCCCTCATACCCACAAAGATTATGGGAGCACATAAGTGCTCCCTGTAATATTTTCTCGCAGTTCTCTTCCGGGTTCTGGGCGCCATTCTGCTGAGCTTCACCGCACGGCAGTTGTCCACCACTGTGCACTGCCAGATGCTTAACGCCATTCTACGGAGTGGAGTGTCCTTCTTCGATTCGACGCCCCGCGGAAGAATTCTGAACCGCTTCACAACCGACATGGACTCAATAGACTCACGGGTCTTCTTGGCCGGCAAGCAAACCGTGCAGAACACGCTGGTCACGCTCGCCAAGGTTGCCGTCATTGCCACGCAGTCTCCGACGGTGATCGCGGCTACTGCCGTAGTCGTCCTTCTTGGAGGGTTCTTATTGGTGAGTTACAAGTTCGCCTACCGGCATGACAGTTCCTTGGAGGAGGCGTTTCAAGCTAATATACAGGCACCTCGAAGAGTTTCAAAAAGTGTGTGTCAAAGGGCTGCATTGTGCGCAGAAAATTACCAATGAGCGAGCATTTTATGTCGAAGTTCCAAGGAGTGAGTCCATAATTTACCATTCATTGTTAAATTTTGCATTTCTGCACCTCGTCAGCAGCAGCAATGTTACTCTTCCTCGTGAATCCTGCATTTGAAATTGCTAAGCAAAATGTGTTGTCCCTTAGGAGGGATTAGGAGGGAGAAAGCATTCAAGAAGAGTAGCCGGGCCAGTTGGTGCTGCTGTGTGATGTCTTACTCCCTGTGTCCTGCCAAAAGTGCGCTCTTTTTTAGTTAGAAAGCATTACTAAAAACATGGTTGCTTGCTGTCCAATAGACGGCGATACGTCTAGTTGTCTTTCTCATTGTACCTCTACTCTGAAGTCGTGGCAACGTTTTATTTTTAATGGGCGAATGGTGGATTCTGGACGACCCTTGTTAGCGCTCCACAATGCTTTCGTGTTTTTATCTTGCCAGAAGACCGTATTCACCTCATCTTTACGAATGGTGAGCGCGCCCCCTGAGCAGGTTCCCATGTAGCACACAATGATGGGCCCGAAAGAGTGGCTGGGGCAACCCTTCTGACACCCACGTCGGTTCCCTATATGCTACAAGTGGGGAAGACCTAATGGGGCTGGGCCCTTTTGACACTATGTGGGCCCCTTATAGGCGTTGCTTGAGCTAGGTCTGATGGCATTTTTACATTTAGCCTGTATCGGTCCCTTGTCGGGTAGTTGAGGGAATCTGCTGCGTTAATGTAGCTCCATATTGAGAACGCCCATACTAACCCAATTAATTTAACAACAATAATAATAATAATTGGTTCACGGATGAAGGCGCAGTATCTGTCACACTTGTCTCTGTGAACACCTGAACCGCGCCATAAGGGGTAGGAAGTGACGAAGGTAGGACTGAACGTGGAAAGAGGAAGAGAACCGCAGTGGAGGACTGCGGAGTAACTTCGACCATCTGGGGTTCTTAATTACATTATTAACACAGCCACCGGCGGCTCCTTTAAATAATAATTGGTGGTTGTTGTTGCTGTTGCTGTTGTTGTGGCTGTTGTTGCTGTTGTTGAAGAAGGAAAATAAAATGCACGGGCCTGCTACTGGAGCTGAGCCACCTCCGCTGCCTCGTGCGGACAGAAGAGAAAATAAAGAAAGGCGTTTCGATGGAAGCGAAACGAAGAGGCGTCCGTATGCTGTGCGATGTCAGCGTACGTTAAAGATCCCCAGGTGGTCGAAATTACTCCGTAGCCCTCCACTACGGCTATTTCTCTCTTTCCACTTTCACTCCCACCTTCCTCCCTTCCCTTACGGCGTGGTTACGATATGATACGAGCATCTGGGCTTACGATACGAGCATTTGGGCTGGGGCTGTCCCTGCAGAACCCATATCAGCCACCTGAACCGGGTGAACGTGTGGGCAGGCGCCAATTGGGGTTGTCTCCTCAGAGCTCACATCGGTCATATGTCAGTATTGGAGGGGCTAAGCGAAAAGAAAAAAATGTTCGTCTTAGGGGCTGCTCACATACGTCCAAATACAACCTACAGGGGAACTAGGTGGGCTAGGCACACTAAAAATGCACTATGAATGGGGCAGCTCCTCTTGGGCTACCTGCATCGATGGACAGAACTGGTGGGTAGGCAACATACCAGTGCGTTCATTTCTTGATCATGAAAAAAAAAACATGTTTTAATTTTTTTTTAACTACTGCAGTCTCGAAAGGCCAGGCAGGAGGAAAGGTACTGTACAATACAGGTCAGCGCTTCAGAAAACATACTTGAAACGCGCGCTTGGTTTATCAGAAGCACAAAAAAAAAGGTGTCACGCAGCAGTTTACCGCCCCAAAGCGACTGAGGCTATGAGAGACGCCGTAGTGGAGGACTCCGGAAATTTCGACCACCTGGGGATCTTTAACGTGCGCTGACATCGCACAGCACACGGACGCCTCTTCGTTTCGCCTCCATCGAAACGCAGCAGCCGAGGTCGGGTTCGAACCCGGGTATTCCGGACAGTAGTCGGGCGTCTTACCACTGCACCACCCCAGCAGTTTCACCGGACCACTAAACGAATGCTTTCAAAATACAAAATGTAAGATTACACATCAGTAGAACATGCCAAGGATAACAACAGCAGAGGTGTGAAAACATCAAAATTATAAGACACTGGCTACACCAGACTGAAAACGTTCCGAACAAAAACATTTGGAGGCAGATTATTCCCCTCTAATATTGTGTGTGCAAAGGCTGAAGAAGAACACTGGCTTTTTTTTTTTTTTTTTTTCATTTCACTCGTTTTAACCCGTTGAAATCGCTTTTGGTCACACGATACTTGCCTGATACAAACATTCTGTGACTATGGGGCTGGTGCGTCGCAGTGCCAGCTGTACACAAGGCGCTATCTGTTAGCCGCCGGAGTGAAAACCATATGCTTAACCATAGCCGCTGGCTTATTTCTACCTGTGGTACCATTTCGAAGCCGCCGCACCAAATGGCTGAGCTTTACCCCTATTTAAGCTGGTTATAATAAGTGGAAGCACCTGCCTCGATTGTTCGGTGGTTAACACGCTCGGCTACTGAACTCGAGTACCTAGGCTTTAATACTACCGGTCCATATCTGCTTCGGTCTAGCGTGAAAGCAGTACAAAAGGCCATGATTGTTCATGGGTCAATAATAGGATCCACCATGCTTTCTTTTGGCTGTCGAACTTGTAAGAGCCGTCAGGGGGACTTCCGCGTTGGCGCCGCTATTTATTTGTGCGAGGCCACGTGGCTGTGACGTCGACGGCCCAAAGACGATCGTACAAGATTCTTGGTCACTGAAAGTGAGCGTATCACGAATGTCACGCTAAAAGGTGGTAACAAAATATACCACAAACATTGACCCTAAAGCTGAATGGGATAGAAAGTTCTGTGCTGTTCTTCGATTGCGAATGTAGCAGTCATCTCTCAATTTTCGTCATAGAAAAGCAAAGTCTAAATTAGGTGCAAATAGGTAAGTGTTTTGGGAAATATCTGCGTAAATAATTGCCTTTTGGACATTGGGATATTGCTGCAGGAGTTTGTAAGACGTAATGGTGTGTATATCGCCCTGTGGACCAAGGATATTTGTGTTGCAATAAAAGCCACCTAATGGCACACCATATGCACCCATAATGAGCCCACTGTCAGTAATATTTCTTTGAAAGTCTATAGTCCACGTAACTTAACTTGAACACTTTATGCTGCCGAACCACTTTTTTACATCAGTAGACCATATTTTCAGCTCCAGAGTACGTGATATGTGCACTACGTGACAGCCAGCAGCTCTGCTAAGACGTTTGCATTTTATTGCATTTGATGATATGATAAATGTAAAATCATTTGCTGGCAATTTGTGACCGCACTGCGTTGACATTTTTCTAGGGTAACTACACTGAACTATATGTTTTACATTTCTTCTGTGTTGCAGCACTTATGCTTGAAGGTGTCGCAGAAAGCTAGGTTTGGCGACAGCCTCGGCACGTCTCGGGTAATGCAGCTTGTCACCGAGACCTTGGACGCATTGAGTAGCATACGGGCCTACGGAATGCTATCAAAGTTCCAGGAGCACTACCACCGCCTGACGGACCGAACCCTGGGCAACTACTCGTTCTTCCTTTCCTGTTTTCGGTTTACGAGGACAATGTCCTCCTGTGCCGCATTCGTGGTGGTTTTATGCACACTCATCGCCAACACCTTGTTCGCCGGTGAAGAAGGACCAAATCCTAGCAGCTTGGGGCTGGTTTTGAGCGCCGCATGCTCGGTGAGTGTTGCCATGTAGATTGTTTGCTCTTCGGCCATTAACCATAAATCCCCAAATTAAATTCCGCACCACCGTTGACTGCCAATTAAGTGGTAGATTTTAAGCTGGCCATAGCTACATTTGCCCGGCATACTTACTTCTGTATTCATCATCGTCATCGTACTAAATAATTGCTAAAGACGATTACAAATAGTCCTTAAGAAAAAATTTGAGCGCAGCTATTTATGCGCTTTGCGATATATTTATGCAAGGAATTTCAGAGGTGTTTATGCAACAGAACCTCGCTTCTGTGTTCTCTGGAGCTGCGTTTTCGTAGGCGAATTCCAGCATCAACTCCATCATGTGTTATGCATTAAAAACCGCGCTGTTAGGTCGTAACTTGGGAAAACTCACGCATTATATGACGTGAACGGGCGCAAAAGCCGGCACGAGTGGCAAGTGTCCACTGTTATGTTTATCATTAAGGCGGCTTGGTTTGGCCTGGTATGTAGTGTTCAAAGGTTTTCCGCAGTAGAGTTTTGCATATTCCGTTTAGTAGAGGGCGTTTGCGCAGGCCGCGCCATCATTATCAGCAGGAGCAGCAGCAGTGGTATAGAGGCTAGAACATTATAGCAGTGGCTCGGAGTGGTTCGGATATTTTGCGCCTTTAAGACGCCCTTATCGTGCGCTTCGTGCTTCGTCGCATCGCTACCTTTCGTCGTCGACTCGAACGGCATCGCGTGCAGCGAGCGAGCGTGATCAACGCCTCATAAACATAAACCACTTAGGACGTATTGGCGGGGCACGCTTTTATGTTTATCTTTCGTTTGGTTTGTGGAGTTTAACGTCCCAAAGCGAATCAGGCAATGAGAGACGCCGTAGTGGAAGGCTTCAGAAAATTCTACCACCTGGAGCTCTTTACTGTGCAGTGACATCGCACAGCACATGGTCACTTTGCTTTTAAAGCGGCCGCCGAAGAAGGGACGCTATCCCGCATTCTCGCGCACAGTAGTCGAGCGATCTAACCGCTGTGCCACCGCGGCGGGGCTTATATGTTTATGTGAGCGATCTAACCACTGTGCCACCGCGGCGGGGCTTATATGCTTACGTGAACGACGCCGTTAACACCACCGCGATTCGGACCTTCAGCGAGATCGTGGCCGAGTGTGCTCCCGTGCGCAGCGGTAAAGGCAGAAAGGACATTGAGCCGCTCCTGGAACCATCCTTCAAATAGGTTGTAGCGGATATAAACTTGCTCGCCCAAGTGACGATCGCGGAGCTACATTGCATGTTGCACCTGGCGCGAGAAAATGCACCGGACAACGCTCCATGATTTTTAAAACGAAAGCCTTTAATGGCTCATACTGTCGTGGGAAAAGTGTGTCCCGCTTTTGTGGCGGCTGTCGCGTGGCGTTCCATGGCGCGCGTTCAAGTGTGGGGTTGCAGATAGCAGGAACGCTAGACAAGATGAGACTTCTGGAGGTAAGGCGCAGTATCTGTCACACTTTCTCCGACAAGTGTGCGTTTGGATGGTACGAGGAGTTTCGAGGAGTAAAGAGGAGTTTCGAAACAGACATGCATTTGGAAAAACAGGCACCCAGTGTATGTTAAAACCTTCCTTATGCCTGTTACTTATTGCGAAGGTTAGAGAGTGCTTTAGGCTCCTTATCTTGCGCATTCTTTGTTTTGCATCTGTGTACAGCTAATCCGTATACTGTATAGATCTTTAGGGTAGTGCTTACAGAACGTATCTTGATTCGATTCTCAGCTGCGAAAATGAGTGATCGGATTTTGTTATGTTTTCAAAGGACACTGACTCACCAAACACTTTATTGAAATCGCCCTAAATTGCTGGTTTTACTGTGTATACATACTAAACGCTGCAGCAAGCATAGTATAGACTACTCTCAGATGACCCACTTCCATTAGACCTCTTCAGACTTCCCACAGGAACCTCAAAATCTGCAACCCTTCGCAGTTTTAACCTGCCACCATGCCACAATATTTATGGGTGAATATTAATCAAATCTAATGGAGCCGTAATATCGAATGAAATGTATAGAAATATTAATCATGAAAATTTTTGAAGTAAATTTGTGCCCGCACTTAAACGTTCCTTCTCGATAGAAAATCAATAGAGTGGAGAGCTAGGCCAGTTGACACATATTGGTAAAGATTAAAGCTAGCGGAAGGACGCAGGTACAGAGAGGTACAGAGGACAAAGTTTAGTTCTAAGAAATCCAAGTTATCTCTAAGAACTGCTAAGGAGTGTAAAGATGAAACGAACGAAGCCGACATACAAAGTGGAAAACAAATATTAAAACCACGCCTTACGTTCCCATGCTTTCACACAATATAAACAGGTCGTCTATCGTTCAGGTGTTAAGGGGTTTTTTTCCGCCCCACGTAAATTGGCTAGTTTGTGCAGGATAATAAGAAATAGGACAAAATTATAGTGCACGGTTAACCAATAGGCAAAGTTTATTCCCTGTGCAACGCAAGTTATGTATTGTATTCCATTATCAAGCGGACAAATGTATCTTGCCTGACTTCGTGAACATGAAAGATATGTGCTCTCTAGTGAGGGGGCGAATTTGCCATAATATTGCCGGAAGCATAAATGCAGACCATTCGGGGGCGGGGTAAAACATAGAACCAACGCGAATGCCTGGAAGCATATCATATAATCAAGAATGATGAGAATTGTGTCAGTGACACGTCTTTGACATTATTCGATAAGGAATTCCAGTTCTTAAGCTCCTTAAGCGAATACATACAGCTTGCTGTGATGGGCATTTCATTTTCCTCGGGATTATCACTAATATGTTTTTTTCTCTTGCTGTGTGCGCATGCGTTGCTTCTTGCTGAAGGGTACATATGATTGTTAATTGTTTAGAAACAAACTCAGTTGTTAGTCCAGCGTTGTCATGTGCACCTCTGTGTTGGCGTCCTTCGCTGGTCTCGTTCATTAACAGTAGATAATGTGAACATTTATATTTTTCATCTAGTTATCTATAGTTGGATATGAATCGTTGCTGTTCTGTCTGCTTACCTTGTACCACACACTGTATTGGAACCGGTAATAGTTCTGTTATAGTGGGTCGAATAATTCTTGAGTATTTGTGTCCATTTTATGCATAATAAGAAAAAAAAGGTTAGCTTGTCGATAACAAGTCAGGCTAGTATTTATGATCAGTCGGGCCGTTTGTAACAAGTACGTTCAAAAATACTAAGTAAATTAGCAAGTGTAACATTTAATCTCTTGCACGTTTAAACTGCCGCGTAAACTGAAAAGTGCAAAAGCAGAGTTTAAAATCTAAAGTTCACTAAAAGTATCAATTCAGGACTACTTGGATTGACATAGGAATCAAGTGTTTCTAAAATTATATTTGGCTACCAACATACCTTTGATAAATTTCGGCAGTTTAGTGGGCGCTCAAATATTGCTGGTGTAGTCAAATTGTACTCAGGAGAAGAGATTATATCTTCTCAGGGCGCATCATGCCTTTGGAAATTTTTCAGCTGTTAATTTGTTCTAAAGGAGCATAGCCTTTACGTATAAAAGCACGATACTTTCCGGAAGTGAGGCCAGAAAGCTGTGTCTTCGGTGAGTATACAATGCTTGAATGATCTTGCTTGTACACCATTGGAAGTTTATTACGTTCGAGCAGATGCATCTTTTATATACGAGAAATGAGTCCTATTCTTATACCTGTGCAGGTACCAGTAGGCCTAATGACACTTGGCGGCATGCTCTTCAGCGTTCTTCAGATGACCGTGAGCTTCGAACGTTGTCTGGAGTACATAAAGCTCCGTCCAGAGGTAACGACGTGTTTCGCTGAGCAAAATCTCGGCTTTTACAAATGTGCTCCTCGCAAACAAACAAGTGCTGGAATGCGACAATGGGAGAGAACATTGTTGTTATATTAGTGCAGATGTAGTCAGCAGCCTGTTTATATAGTTTTAATGCTACTTCGCCAAATACTTCTTTATGAGTGTGGGAGTTTGTTCTGTACTTTTGCTAACAAAAAAATAAAGTGACCAAGAGTTTACTATTTGCTCCTACTTGTGTTTAGGGGAAGATATGATGTTATGTGAGGGAATACTTAGAAACGTACGGTACCTTTCGAAGCAGCTAAGTAACTCACATAGATGCCAAACAAACTGATAATGGCAGGAAGACTGCAATGTTCCTAAGCCTCACTAGATAAACGGCAAGGTGCTTTGGACGGAGGAGGTAAGCATGGTAGGGTTGCAGAAAATGAACTCTTTGAAACTAGTTAAATCATGCAGCAGTTGAAGTGGCTGGTACCACCCGTTTGTCTGTTTTTAACTTAAGCAAGAATGCAACACCACCATAAAAAAAGACTTCTAGCATAAGAGTCTCGAATGCAATAAATACGGCAGAATTAGGAGAACTAAAAACCTTTCATGTGAACAGAGTGCATATGACATACGTCCGTTCAGCATGCTAAGAGTTTGTTCAGCAGCAACGCAATTTAAATGCCGAAATCGGGAGATGGAAACAGACCTGTGGCAGTAAAGAGATGTGCCACCGACCATGAATGATCAAAGGATGTGGGTCGAGTCGAAAGAAAGAAAATAGCGGAGGTTTATGCCGCTTAAACCTAGTTATCCCAGCATAGGCTCTGTTAAACGTGGTCACACATTTGTTTATTAAACCGTCGTCTAGTTACGTGGTATCGAAGAGGACAGCAGTCATGTCGACGATCTGAACGATCCCTTCGTTGCCCCGGAGAGTGCCACGGATGAGGGAGACGAAGCAGCGGGCAGTGGACTGGGCAAGCGAGCCAGCGCTACGCACCTCCGATAGCTCTAGTTCAAACGCAAAACTTAATCACCTTAGGAGTAGCTGTGCGAAGAGTAGAGCTGCGCCCTAAAATTATCGATATGATTCTCATGCCCATTCACCCGGAATTGTTACCAGCGGGCAGTTTGGGCATGTCTTCTCACATCTTAACAGGTTATGCCGAAGGCTTATATGACTGCCTTCAAAGTATTCTTTTGGTCTTATCCGCGTCACACAACAGCTCTTGAATTAAGGAGGTTAATGCTCATTTATATCTATCCAAGCGTAGTCATACGTGTACAAAGAACGGTTTGAATCCCAGACTACGTTCTCTCCAGGCCAGTTCTATTACATGCCAATTTCACCACATTTACTGGTGCTGTATAAGGTAGATAGAAAATTCTGACGGCGGATATGCGTTTCAATATCTATCAGTTTCACAGGCTTCTGTTACCCTCGGAAGACCCTTTTGCAGGGCTCTTTTAAAGCCGCTCCTTAGAAAAATTAGTAAAGAATGTCTCCAACTAGCTTGGTGCCCTTTATCAGCAAGGATTCATCACTTGAGATAAAGTTTTGTTTTAGGTATTCAAACGCAAATATTAGAAAGAGTAATGAAAAGGTTCGTGTACACAACCTGAAATGAAAGAACGATGATACTACAGACTTTCTTACAGTGTAGGTACCAAAATGTTTGTAATCGAATAACAGTCGTCTCTTACTGATATACCCGATTATTTCGTTTCTCATTTGCTAGAAAGACGTTGCAGACACTTGGACAGAAGAAAAGAAGGCGGCAGTTGATAAATGTTTGGCTAACTGGCCCACCGAAGGCAAGGTGGAATTCCAAAGATACTCTACTTCGTACAGACCTGGTATTTTGCCGAACGTGCTCAACGACATCACATTCACGGTGAAGCCGATGGAAAAAGTAAGCACGTTTTGCGCACTAACATCTAGCGTAAAAATACGTCATATAAAGATTCGAAAAAGCTCATGCTCTATGTCATGCTCTAAATGTCATGCTCTGGGAAAAGTAGACCAAGAAGACAAGCCGCACTAGCAGTCGTTATGTTGTCTTGTGTTCTTGCACTGTCCTTACCGATCATGCATACTTTCCAGATTGCATTCCTGCCTATATCTGACTCTCACAATGGACACAAAATTTTAGCAGGCCGCTTTTTTCAAAGTCCCATTACAGAAACAGTACCGAACACTTATCCTGACATACATGCAAATTAGATAGACGAAACATGGTGGTGTGTCGTCACCCCTCCCTCTGCGTCAAAATACGCCGCCCTTCGGTTGTCGCACTTTGTGACAGAGTGGTGGTAGAATTAGAATACTTTTCAGTTTAAAAAGCATCATTGAACAGGATTTGGGGCTCACAATATAGGGGCACTAATATTCCACTGAATATCTTTCGTAAGAATGCGTTGATATCTTTTATTCAACAGTAAGTACGTAATTATTGATGAATTAATTGTTCTGCAAGTTAGTATGTATATTATTGTCGTACTGATAGCCAATTTAAGGGTATAATCGGATGTAGAAATGGGGTACACAAAGCCAGAAGAATCCAAGTAAGGATTGGTTGTGGAAGGGGGAGGGAGAGCTTCAGTCGGGAAGAGAACTGAGACGCCTATTGAGCCTTTTCCGGTTTCAAACTTTACTTATAGGATTGAACTTTTCCCGCGCTTTCGGTGTTTTAGAGCAAAATATTGACTTGTCCATTGGAAACATGAATACCTTGCAGCAAATGGACGCTATCTATATCAAAATGAGTTTTTGTTTTGCATTGTTCATAACGGAGGCGCTTAAACATTTCATCGATTTTAGACGCTCGGGTGGCGTTTCGGGCCTATTGTCTCAATGTGGAAGTAATTTTGGCCCGGCTATTTCATTGAACAAATGGTGCTCGCAAGAAAGTAAACAATTTGTTTTTTGATTTCGGCGCTTTGCCTTTAATGGACCGTTGGCAGCCCGTTTTGGAGGGCTTTTATGTGTTCCAAAGTTTTTCTCAAGTAGTAGCAAAGCTTCGCAACGCTAACCAGAACAAACAGGCAAGTTTCAGTTTCTTATGAAGACTCATAGTTCACCGGACGCATTTATTTTATGGCGTATTACAAAGGCCATTCCTTTTAATGGCAGACAGACCAAATGTGTTATGTGGCAACTATCACCCAGCGTGCAAGCTTCAATGAGTTTAAACATTTTACGCCGGGGTAGAGCTGAATCTCAAATGGGCTCAGGAAAATCTGTTCTGAACATTACCTGATAACTGACTGCTTCTTTAAACAACTTTATCAAGCTTCTTAGCATATGGACCTGTCGCACGTAGGACTAGCCTGTACATAAACGCCACTTTTTTTTTGGCGCCGCACTTGCAAGGTAAAACTGTTAACAACTGGTGTTGTTATTACTATGCCGTGCCAATTGTAGCCAAACCAAAAATCGCCGCCAGATTTCGTTATGTGTAACATAGGTAAGCATCATAAAAATGATAGAAAACACACAAAAGTGCAAGAGACAAGCACTGCGACAAAAGCAAGTCGCTTTTCCCTCTGGGATGCGGGTTCCTGCTTTCCTTAGGCTGAAGCAATTTACGTGAGTAACTTTTGCGTTACTGTCATTGTAACTAAAACCTGTGTATTATAGCCGGGCTATCAGATCACACGCGCTAAAATATCATAGTAAACCCACCCTTTCAATGACAGATTCGACCGTGGCTTACGCCAGCATTCGCGTCAGCTTAAGAGATATGCCAACGATTACTAATGTTGCTACTAGGAAAGTAAGTCGATTACTTGAGATTCCTCCCCTGATGGGGCTGGGACAGGTAGGTCACCGCCGCTTGCGGTGGCGGCTAGCCTGGCACAGAATTTTTATCTATTGTAAGCCGTCATTGCACCCGCCACCGTTTCGGTGGTGGACGACGGCCGTTGTTGCGGCGCGCGTCTTTCTCTCGCTCTTCCTTTTCTTTCATCTCTATCTTCTCTTCTGTCTGCACGAGGCAGCGGAGGTGGTTCAGCTACAGAGCCAGTAGCAGGCCCGTGCATTTTCTTTTCCTTCTTCCTACAGCCACAGCCAAGTCGATATATTGCCAGCATGACCTATGGCACTGTAGCCTGATGTAACCAGGCTTTGCACTTGTACTGTGCGCCACAACTGCTAAAATTTCGTTGGTGGTATTTTGGTTTTGCACAGTGTTCTGGCAATTAACTAGCAAACCGAATGGTCTTCTGGCTTTTCTCAGAGTGGATGCTGCTACAAGTAGTGAAATAATATTACCCTCGAAGCGCGTCTTACATGGCAAAGGGCGATTATGAACACTAGCAGCAAATTTTCCTCTAGCCACGAACCAGGGTAGCTGTGGGGTTCTCTCACCGCCAAACTTGAGCCGAGGCTCCCTTAATCAGTGCCATCTCGTTTACGAAATAAGAACCATTTTTGCCAGCAAATTATGTGTTCTCGTCTTCGGAGCACAGAAGCGGCACGCGAAAGGAAAAACTAAAGAGCTTATTATCGGTCACACGTTTTTCTATGAACTATATGACACTAAACTAAAGCGGGATGCCCCTTTTATGAAAAGTAATAATGGCTAAAATGCGATAATTACGAAGAATTCGAGGGCAAATTATATGGTCCTGCTTCAAAGCACGCCGTGTTGTGGATATTAATAGTCTGTGCGCCTAATAAATCAGGCTCATTATCCCGGAAATTTCCGTATCCATCTTGGCTTAATTCTAAAGAGCAATTTAAGTATGCATGGATTCGTATCGAGAAGTAAGCTCTTTAATATAAGCCATCACTCTGCGCGCGTTTGCGATGACTGTAATAAACCCCATGTTCACGACAGCAAAAAGTCTTGAGGCGAATAATAGCCATATCTATGTGAAGAAATAAACCACTCAACTTCTCAGCAGCTTGGCTGTAATAACATTATATAGGAATTAGAACTGTCGTTTACATTTTACTATTTAATGTTCTTTACTGGCTATCTTAACCAGACGTTCTTGTGAACACGGTAAAATAACTTAGGGTAACCTTTATTTCTTCTTAATTTATTTTGCAAAACGTTCTTGATTTGTACCTTTTAACACTAGAACAGGAATATTGCAGTCTAATTCACTGCCAATTGTGCTTTCATGAACGTTGCAGACTGGCTGCAAATAACTGCAGCTCCAAAGCATCTGGTTCAGTTATTTTCTGCTCTTAGTAATGGATACAGCTGTGAAAACGTGTTCACAATTGGATTATTAATAGCAGGTACATATAGAGGTAATATTTTTTATACACCTTAAAGATACTGGGTGATTACGCGTGCAAGAACACCACACTGTTTCATTACGTACTCGGAGCGTGTGAAATAAAAATTTCAGCTAGATGATAGGTCCCCAGCCTGAAATACGCGTTCGCCTTGTGGACACAGGATCGGCGTGGACTGCTGTACGCGCAGCGTTTGTTCCACTCTCCTCCAGAGTGTCACAAAAGCATGTAAACCGCAAGAATGTATGCAAAATATTTCTGGATAGTCAGCCTTGAGCGACGTTCTGAAGCGAAATTGCTTCACTACGACAGCCATGTCGAGCTTTCAGCGTCAGTGTCGGTGAGTGCCTGAATAAGCGCCAACTCGGGCCTCTCCCTCATATGGGGGGGGGGGGGGGGGGGGGGGGGGTGATATTAGATTCAGCCTGCCATGATATTTGCATTCACGTTACCCCAATGTCATGCAGGCACGTACTTATGGCTTGGTTAAAGCGGTACCTTATATGTGTGCTTACGCTCTCGCGTCATACCCTTAAAGGCTTAAGTGTCCCTAATAATGTAGCGCCCCACATTAACATAGCGTGATAGGGGAATTACGTAGCAGGCAAAAGAAGCTAGCGCTTCCATACAGCTTTAACTAGAGCTAAAACACGGATATTTTTTTTCTTCCACAGATCGGGGTCGTGGGTCGCACGGGCGCAGGCAAGTCATCCATGGTGCTGGCCCTTCTGCGCATGCTCACAGCCTCGCAGGGACGAATCGTCATCGATGGCGTCGACATCTCTGAAGTACCGCTGCGAAAGCTGCGCAGAAGCATCACCGTCATCCCACAGGTGAGCCGACAAACAGCGTCATTTGCACATTTACAACGCGATAGCGTTGAAGAAGATCCAGGTCCCCATATACATCGACGTCGCTGTTTTGAGCGAAAAATCACGGGTATTGCGTTTGTGGGTGGTGGCTGGAGGCTGTTATCGCTGGGCGCAGATTGGCCGTAGGGTTTTTTAACTTCAACTTGCTTTTCAACTTGCACATCTGAAAACATATGTCAAGCTGTGGGGAATCAAACCCTCTGCTACAGTGTCCCATAGAAGCAGATCATTGTGCACCCTAAGTAACCATCTTGCACTCAAAAGTAAGCAGTTATGTAAAATAAAGATGCGTTATGCAATAAAAATCAAGTCCTTGTGTGTGCTCAACGCAATATATAGACTATCATCACACTAAATTATCGCGTTCTACTCTTGGGGCTAAACTTAAGTGGCCCCCAATTGCAGTATGCAAATTGGCAGAACCATGTAAGAGTGAGATGAATCTGAAAAGAAATGATCAGTCCCTATACCAGTATAATACAAACCAGAATGACAACTTTTCCAGCTCTTTTATATTTATACATAGCTGAAATAATTATACGGTAATCTTTAATTTAATTTAGTGCAGCCGTAATACCTCACGCTATAGATTTCAGGCTCGTTCGAGAAAAAAAGTTGCAGGTCGACCGACACAGGCTATATTGTGTCGAGCCGTAGATTGTATAAGAATCGCTGTTTAACTCTGCACACTGAGGAAATAAGAGCGCAACAGATAAGCAACATGAACGTGGTTGACTGGTAAGAGAACCGTACGTGCCACTTTCATGGAAAGTAAACAGTTGGACAGACATTGATGACACCGGAGGTTCTGGTAAATATGCCACTTGGATCTCAGTCACTAAAATTGCTTTGAGTTGGAGTAGACACCTGTCTGGTTATTTTGGAAGCACTGTGCTTTTGTATCTGCGCTGTATTGCGTTACTGAACGTATAGACTTCGATTGCCAGGCTATCCTCCGCCAACGTAAGCGCAGTGTTGCATGCTTACCACAGCAGCTATACTTTTGTTCCATTGATATCAGCTCCGGTTTGTCAGAAAGGAATATTTGGCTATACTACTGTACTTCTGTTACTCGTTGGACGGCAACAATGGCTCACTAGCAGCAACTATTTCTCAGCGCTGGCGTTATACTTAAAGATAACATGCCTTTTGTTAATTTATTCAGGATCCAAGCCTTGTGAGGGGAACGTTGCGCGTAAACCTGGATCCCGTCAACTCATACACAGATGAAAAAATCTGGTGGGCCCTGGAGAAGGCGCACCTTGCCGGCATCGTCTCGAAGGACCCTAGAAAACTGCTTCTGGAGACAACCGATGGTGGCTGCAACCTGAGGCAAGTACTTTACTATATTACAATGGTAGTTTAAGTATTTAGCAGCGAACCCGGTTTGCGGTAGATGTATCTAGTGTATGAATAAGCCTGAAAGAAAATGGGAGGGGAAGGGGAGAGGGGCAAAGGAGGTTAGCACGACCACAAATTAGAATCTCTGTTCGTAATACCGTCCAGATGTATCTAATTTTTCGATGCTAACATGCGCGTATACCATGACTTCATCAACGTCCCCTATAGGTACACGTGTCGCGTCTTGCCGCAGGGAGCGGAAAATATGAGCTACACACAAATCTATATAAAGAACTACGCTCCCACCAGATTGTTTACTAGTCGTCGATGCTTATTTATTTACAAACATAAACAAAAATAACGGTTTTTATTTAGTTACGAAGTATTTGTCACACAATGCATTCATTTTTCCTATAATGACATCGTTACTTTTATTATATCGGCAGGATTTAATAACTTAGGCTCTGCGAAGCAATTAGATTCGCCCCATTAGTGCAAGGCAAAAAGCGACATTTTTGCGTCTAATTATTGAGTTTGCTGAATGCCTCCAGGCTTGCGTTGTGTATAAATGCTATGCAAGGAACGTTGCCTCTTTAGGTTACTGTACGGCCAAGGACGCACGATTCGCGCATACATTGCGGCGTTCCATAAGCAGCGATTGAGGAGTAGGTATACGAAAAAAGATGTCCTCGGGAATCCATCATCCCATAGCAAGACTTTAGGAATGCTGGTCTGGATATAATTCCTCCGAAGTTCCATGAGGCAATGATGATTTTGTATCGAACGAGGGCTCCAATGGCTTCTTAAATGCCAGTATTAATTTAAATATGTCGTACGGAAGTTTGTATTGGCTCCATTATTCTTGAATATCACTTACCTTTGGTACAATTGGGGAAGAGCGTACACAATTTCAATGCAAAAATTTGTATCTTGCGAAGAACACCAGTTTTTATACAATTTTAGCCATTGATAGCATCGAGGAGTTGTACACACAATAGGAAATCAATGCGGAACAATTTGGACGGTAAATAAAGTGGTACCAGGAAGAAAGATCGAACTCTCCGAAGAAATACCTGGCTTGGTTTGGTTTATGAGGTCTAACGTCCCAAAGTGACTCCGACTATAATGGACGCGTTAGTAGAGGGCTCCAAAACTTTCTATTGCCTCGGATTCTCTAGCGTGTATTGACATCGTACAGCGCACAGGCGCCTAGCTTTTCACTTCCACCGAAAAGCGGCCGCTGCGATCGGGATACAATCGCGAATCCTTGGTCACAGTAGTCGAGCGTCCTACCCACAGCACCATCACGGTGGTGTCCCAGGAAAGATTTGTGCGTATATTGATCGTTACTGTAAATTTTTATAATATGCGAAAATTGCCTGTATAGCGGATTTCACTTAAATTATACGCTTGTGTTAACGTCTGGGTGTGCAGCCTGTTTATTGTTTTCTACCTGGATTACTGCTGAATTAGTATAGGACATGAATGGTTGCAGAGTATATTCAGAATCAGTTGAGGCAGGGCAGACTGAGGTACGCAACCAACAGAGAACCAGTGAATCAATATATTTATTTCACACCCTGATCATAGAGTAAAATAGCAACGAAAAATATGAGGATCGGACAACAAAAGCAAAAGTAATGATCTAGACAGGAGCAGTTTTGGGGCTCCACCTGTATCAATATGAACTCTTTCCAAGTGTTTTTCAAGAGAAGGTTTTTAAACGTAAGAAAATTGCACTTTGAATTGGTACGCCGATGCATACGCTAGAGAGCATACAAGACAGAGAGAAAACCCCAGCCGTAATTCGAACGTTATTACCACAGTGCCTTCGAAAGCGAAGAGGAATAATAGGGCTTTTATTATGAACCAGAAAGAAATATTCAGGAATGGCCTCTTGTACACAGCAAAAGCTCTCGGGCTACGCATACAAGAACCTGAGCATTCAGATGTCCAGTAACGTTTGTTGCCGTCAGTTCGCTACGATGGATGTATGACAGCCATTTTGCCCATTTAGACTGGGAGATTGAGGGAAGAAAAAAGAAAGCCTGTCTCGGAGCACGATGAGGACATTCCATTGCAACGTTTTGAACAGCTTATAGACGTGCGCTGCATTATTCACTCTATCCGTTCGCAAACAGCAGTATATTTTTCACTATTTTTGCTTTATTACATGAGTTCCAGGATCATCAGTAATCAATGCATGCATGCTGCTTTAAACCGTTAATGAGGCCTAAGATAGTGTCAAGTCAAATTTCTCAGAACTATAGTGTACTAGAGTTCTAGTTCACTATACCCAGAACAGCGATCGGAAGTACAGCAGACTAGTACTCTACCGGAAATAGTGATAAGTTTCACTACCATTAGGCTGCGCTGGTTAGTATGAGCTGTTTCGATCCACGATGAGGATCGAGACATGACTGTCTAACACAAGTGCAATTATGCTTCTTTGAAACAAACTGACAAGCGGTGATTTGGTTGGTTTATTTGTGGGGTTTAGCGTCCCAAAGCAACTCAGGCTATGAGAGACGCCGTAGTGGAGGACTCCGGAAATTTCGATCACTTGGGGTTCTTTAACGTGCACTGACATCGCACAGCACACGGGCGCCTTGCTTTTTGCCTCCATCGAAAAGCTGCCGCCGTGGCCGGGATTCGACCCCGCGTCCTTGGGAACAGTAGTCGAGCGTCGTCCACTGCACCACCCCGGTGGGGCTGACAAGCAGTGGTTTAGATTGATTTAGCATGGAGACAAATGCTGAATCATAATGTAGTACTCGTTAAGGTGTTTATTCGTCCTGCCTTGGTGGTGCAGTGGTAAGACGCCCGACTACTGTGCCGGAGTACCCGGGTTCGATCCCGACAGCGGTGGCTGCGTTTCGATGGATGCGAAACGAAGAGACGTCCGTGTGCTGTGCGATGTGTTGTTGTGGCTGTAGGAAGACGGAAAAGAAAATGCACGGGCCTGCTACTGGCCCTGTAGCTGAGCCACCTCCGCTGCCTCGTGCGGGCAGACGAGAAAATAGAGAAGAAAGAAAAAGAAGAGGGGAGAAAGACGCGCGCAGCAACAACAGCCGTCGTCCACCACCGAAGCAGTGGCGGGCACAATGACGGCCTGCATCAGATAAACCTCGGTGGCAGGCTAGCCCACGCCGCAGGCGTCGGTGATCTACCTGTCCCAGCCCCATCAGGGCCAGGATCAGCCACCCTTCCGCAGTCCTGCTGTGCGATGTCAGCGCACGTTAAAGATCCCCTAGTGGTCGAAATTACTCCGTAGCCCTTCACTACGGCTCCTCTTTCTCTCTTTCTACTTTCACTCCCATCTTCCTCCCTTCCCTTACGGCGCGGTTCAGGTGTCCACAAAAGCAAGTGTGACAAATACGGTACTTTCCCTTCCTGTGAAACACTTATTATTATTTATTCGCTTCATTTAGCTTTGCTGTCAGGCCTCTAGGCAAATTTTGAAACTTTTCGCTATTACCTTTCGCATAACACTGTCTTCATGACAAACACCAGTAGTTGCAGTAGCACAGCAGTAATGAAGCGAACGCTCGTTATAACTATGCTTTGCTTCTTATCCCTTTGGATTTCCACGTAATTATCATCAGTAATAATATTTTTGTCGCTATCATTGTAAAACGTCATTATTTATTATTCTATAAATGCAATTAAATGCATCGCTCCTAGGAATGCAGATTTCAACTAAGGTCGTTAAAACTTCGGAATTGTATGTTGCCGCGAACATTCAAATTTTTATTTGTTCTTTTTCGACAGCCGCCCGCACGCGCCCATATCACCTTGATTGCAGCGCACGGATTGATTATACACTCTTTAGTCATTCTCATTGTCCCGATACGTGGCTATAATATTTCCTCTGTTTCAGAAGATGCTTCGAGATGTATCTCGAAAGCTTGAAGCCACGCGTGTATTTCTATATTGTCTTAGGTTAGGCTAGTCACTGTTTTCGGTTTAATCTCGATCTGCCTTCGCCGCCTTTAAATCGAGCGCTGATGCGTGAAATGGGCATTCTTTGTTCGACTACCAGAAAGCACGTTTCCTCCGCCGAGTTGCTTAGTTCTTTTGCGGGCGCAAGTCTGCCCAATAAGGAGTTTTCAGTGCTATTACGCCTGTCGTCATTGTTTGTTGCCTATTGCCTTGTCACCACCACATGACAATATCACATTTGTGGACCATCAAAAGCTCGATAACCTTATTGTGCATTTGGACTGGCCTCCTTTGACTCACGGTAGGTCGCCAGAGCAACTGTACGACAGTTTTTGTGAGCAATTGTATCTTCGAATAGTCCTACCCATCTCTTAAGGTTAAAAACTGCAGAAGAGGGTATACTTGAATCAATTTTGATATTATGGGAGCCATATCACAACGAGATTGGCTTTGGAGAAAATTTCGACGCTTTTCGAAAAACGAAAGCCTCTGGTTAGAGTTAATATGGCCAGAAATAAGTTTGTAGCTCTTTTACGTGATGCAAAACACCGCTTTTCGTTTCTCTCAATGAATAGTCTAAATAAAATGGCTTAAAAGTTAACACTAAAAACCTAAGCCGGTTTTCTTCCAGCGATATAATTTTTCGGTCACTATAAGAACCTCCCTCCTGCTCAGAAATGATGAGATAGAAATTTTTCAGACCTTTCAATGTCCTGTTTCCAAAGCTTGTACGAGATGGAAAGGTCACTTAAACACGCTATAAAAAAACTATTACGTTCAGTAGGCGTTTTGTGAAGATTTCGATACGAATTCCCCTACGCCTTCCTTTTTAAGGCCTTTACTTTATCACGTCATCGTACAATCATACTTGAGCTACTGCCATCTAAGGAAACAACGTCAAAACGTAACCATAACAAATTATTGGTTATACAGAAAAAAGGAATTCGGCTTCTTTGAGTACCCACAACTATTTTTCATTTATTACGAAGTCGTTTCTGTTGATCGCATATGCATGAATGAGGTTTGCTGTACTTTTTAAATTTTCAGAGCCTATATAGTCGCGAATTTTCTTAGCTGTCTTGACGGACTAACGCCTAAACCGAATAGCATAACGCTAGGCTCCGATAAGTGTGCTCTTCCACGCCCTTGAACTAATTAATACAAACAAACATGCAGTTCTTAATACCCCATATGCTTAACATATATCACAAATTTGACAACATTTATCCTCTTTCTCGTAAGTATTTCAAGTTCCACTCTGTTAACAAAGATAAGTTGCTGTTCTTTTGTACTGTGTAGTACTTTTTATGGACCTTTATATTACTTATAAAGTTCGCTTGTGCATGTGTTGATCTCATAAACAGATTCCAGCAATGTATTTTATTGGCCTATTTTCGATCCATGCAGTTGTGTGCGAGATCGCGCTGCCTTTAAACTGCTTTTGTTTTCTTTTCCCACGGATATCTTTAATTTTTAGAGCCCCGGGCACTCTCAAGCTGCTTAATTGTCACTTTCCGTCTGCAGTCTATCCCTGCACTATGTACCTGAGGTGTAAATAAGAAATATATTATTATATATTTATTGCATTGTATGGAAACACTGGCAAAACTTTGTCGCTTATAGATCATCTCAAAATAAAATCGAATGTGGCAAAACCTTTTAGCACATTTCCCAAGAAACGCTACTGATACCGTTAATTTGTTTAACAGCTTCTTCTGTCATGCTTTCAATAGTGCGCATTCTGGGCTTCGATGGGACGTTGCTTTGACGGATTCTCTAGCAGCATCTGCCTTTCCACCACGGCTTTCAAAGCCCGGCCTTGCGAGAATCGTTTTTTGTTTTCGTGCCAATAAACCACAGGGTGTAGATGGGTTCTCTTAGAGCATGCTGAAAAGGAACATTGAGGCGCTTTCCGATATTGCGATTTTTGTTAAATAGTTTCCTAGACGCTGCCATTCTAGCAAAAATTCTAAAGTTTGCTTTAGGATAGACCAGTGCACAATTCAGTAAGTAAATAAGAAATTAAAACTTGCCTGCCTATATTTCCCCCATATTGTCGCAGATGACATAAAAATATTTACTGGATGTTATGAATTTGTTTCTTCAAAATTTTTCAATACTGTCTGATAGACAATTCGGATTCTACAAGGCCTTGGTACAATTACGCTCCTAGAAGAATCTGCCGATAATTTATATTCAGGTTTTGAAAACAATCTCCTTAGTGGTTATTTCTTTCTTGACGTATCCAAAACGTTTGATACAGTTTTTCATGAGATGTTGCTTCACTAGTTATACATTGTCGGTTCCAGTCCATTCACCTCAGAATTGTCTTTTCGACAGGTCGCTACTAGTTGTAGTAGACGCCGAACATACTACGAGCAAATTACCGTTGTGTGCTAGCGTCTCTCACGGGTTTATTTTACCTTCTCTACCTTCAATATATTTGGCAATGACTTTGTTTCAGTAATTCCGAAAGGTAAAGTACTGCGGTATGCGGACGACATTGTCCTTTGTATACAGCATGTTATTATATGATGGCAGTTCAATATCTGCTTCAGTCACTGCAGAAAGCTAAGTCTTAGTCTTTTAATATTAAGCTCACCATCAATCAAACCAAGGCAAAAATTGTATGCTTCAAAACCCCTTTGATGAATGGGGCTACAATAATTCCTGTGTTGCTTCTCTAGGAAGACTGCACATCGTGCAAATGTACTCCTGTTGAATATACAAGCACTATTCCATTTCGACAGTGACTTGTGACAAAACCATGGGGCACATGTCTGCTCCAATCTTAGAGCTGTTGAATTCTTGCTTTTTTAATATCAAATGTTTCAAGCGGTTTCAGATTTTTAAAAAATGATAGCGCACTCTCCAGCATGCAGCGTATTCAGATGCGCTATAACGGTCCACGGTGGTTGTTCCGAATGTTGGCAAGCAGAGTGATAGCCTGTTAAAACATAATAAAGATATGGGCAACAATCGTGTCGCATCTTCGGGCGGAAATATTTTTCATGAACTTGCTTTGCCTTCATTTCAAACTATAGTTACTTCTATGGT
This sequence comes from Amblyomma maculatum, assembly GCF_055883805.1. Taxonomy (NCBI): domain Eukaryota; kingdom Metazoa; phylum Arthropoda; class Arachnida; order Ixodida; family Ixodidae; genus Amblyomma; species Amblyomma maculatum. Next base: position 12,903,753 of record NC_139352.1, read on the forward strand.
TGTGCTGCGACATTTCTGGACCGATGATTCTCAAACATCCACATGTCAACATACGACTGCTTTTCAAAGAACTGAGTTTTGCTGTTCCGCGTTTCCCGACAGGATATGGAGCAGCTAGACGCGGTGTTTATGTCCCAAAGGTGTTTGACAATTAAGGTTTTTCTGTTGATTCGTGGTCTGAATTGTCGCATCTATTAGAAGTGTTATAACATTTCGTTATTTCCAAGTTTTTCACATTTCAGTGTACATGTCAAACCTTCTTGCTTTACCCATTCCTCATTCCTTGGCTTTATTTCCATGTGACATGCAATATATATTCAAGCCATTATCACACAAGCCATTATTGGCTTAGATAGACCCGTTTTGCTGTGCTGATTCCTGGGTGTTCAGTTAAGTTTTATTATTATTATTATTATTATTATTATTATTATTATTATTATTATTATTATTATTATTATTATTATTATTATTATTATTATTATTATTATTATTATTATTATTATTATTATTATTATTATTATTATTATTATAACTACAAATGAATTGATATTAATTCCAACTTCTTCATACTCTTACAACTCGCTTCCGGTCATGAGTGGTGTCGTCACATTCGGCGACAGATTTTGCGGGCGAATTTTGCGGAGACAACTTAGCTTATTGAAGCTTTCGCCTTATAAAAAAGTCCTGGTATTGTTAGAATCATGCACAACTGGTTTGAGTAAACGGTCAACCACCGTCGCCGCACCAGCAGATTTTCCGCATTTTATCGTCGACAACGGCGTTGAAGTGTCAGGTTCGATTATGGGAGCATGTCAATACCAAGGGGCTCTGTTCGAAGTGACCTTTTGAAGATAGGAAGCCGCAATATTTAAAGAATTTTTTATCGTCCGCTACTGAACACCAATTCACGACGCAGTCAATAGCTTATAGCGCAACTCTGCTTTTTGTGCGCATTTTATTTTGTTTTGCTGGTAAGCAGTCATGTAATAAGCAAAAAGGTTGCTGTGATATCAAATTTACAAGGGCTGATAAATACAATGAGATTAACTCTGCAGTTTCTCAGTGACGATTAGTTGAAGTTGAAGTTGAAAGTTTATCTTCAAATCAAAAACAACACACAGGAATATACAGCGAGAGGTCATATGGTACAGTACCACAGGTGGGACCTCCCATGTTAATAGATTTCGATAGGCAACTCAAAGAGCAATATTACTGAAAGGAAAATTGTGATATGAAGCAACAATGAAAATAAATAAAAAAATACATAGTAAAAAGTGCATAGCAGACAGATTTATATACAAAAATAGAATACAAAAAAAAGATAAAAAATACACTAACCAATTCCGTGACACAAAAGTTAAATAACATAGAAACCACAAATTAAGAAGAAACATTTTTAATTTGACCTGGCAGTATTGTTTTTACTTTAGTCCTACCACCTTCTTGATAGAATGTTTAAATAAAGAGTTGAAGTCCTGCTCCTCTCATATGTATTTCATAACATTTCATATCGTGCGCATCACGTTTACAATTGCCACTGCTTTTATACATGAAGCGTGGGCCAGCGGCAGTTGGTGTGCCTTGCTCGGGCCCTCCTCCGGGAATCCAAGATCCTGCTTCTTGACGAGGCCACGTCACAGATGGACGGAGACACGGACCGCCTCATTCAGATCACGCTGAGAGACGCCTTTTCGCAGTGTACACTGTTTACCATCGCACATCGCATCCACACAGTCCTCGACTACGACCGGTGAGAGGGATGAGCGTGGTGACGTATGGGGCGTTCGATGTAGATGTAAGTCAAACAGTTATAAAACAAGGGCTGCGAATTTGTTACGTAGTATCACCAGCTCCGGAAAAATAGTCAAACAGGGTAGTTAGCAGTCATGCTATGTCTTTTTCAAGATTAAGCGGCAAATAGCGCATGAGTGTTCGGTATATAAACAATGCGTAAAAGGGGGTAATTGTGCTCCACTTGAAACCGACGGATTTATAACAAACAATAGTTAACTCAAGTGGCCTTAGTGTCAAAATAAAAAAGCATTTTCATGACATCTGTGACAAACACTTTACGAAGCTCAATACGGTCCCTTTCTTGATGCTCAACAAGGCCCCCTTCCTTCAGTATTATAGATCCTATAAGTGTCAGGAGGAATTGAATTTGCACCATGACCGGGTCTATCGCAGCAGAGAATTCTCATTTAACACTGACTAATGTTTCATCCGTTCATGTTTTGAGATTTGTTTCTGGCATTATTCTCTAAAATTACTACTGAAGTTATTCTTTTTCGTGTAGGAATAAAAACTGAATTTCATGATTACAGCACGAAGATTGTGACAGGCGAATGGTAGAGGCTCTCTTTTAAACACAATTTTCTCCTACCGCCGCTCCACGAATAACGGCTACCTCCTGAAGTGCAGGTTAATCTGAACGCGCCAAGTGATAGTGCTCTTTTCAGTACGATACTAATTCTTGCCTGTTTAATAGCAGAAAGGCATCGTGTTTTCCCAGCGAAAGAAATTATAGACATAATGAATAAGAAAACATCAAAAAAGACAAATGACACTGTCTCATTGTTATACGCAGGATACTTGTGCTCGAAGACGGCCGGGTTAAAGAGCTTGATTCACCATCCCAACTGCTGTCGGATCCCAGCTCAATGTTTCATGCCATGGCTCTCGACGGTGGAATTCGAAATGTGGCCGAGACACCGCAAAACATCAAAACTTATCTATGATCGTGTCGTGCGTGTTTATTGTAACCAGTCGCTTTGAACATCTTTAGGCTCATAATTTTAAGCCCGTATCTGTCGCCATTACCAAGGTTTATTCCCTCTGTGCTAGTTATTTTGTTTGAAAGTTGTTTAGCCATGCGATACACATCTGCTGTATATATATATATTTTTTTTTTGTCTGAGAAAGCTTTCAATTACTTTAATTTTTAGGTACAAGATTGAATAAAATATTCGTTCAGCGACAGCAGCACCTTGGGTTGGCACCTTCATAATGGATTTTCAAAAATGAAATTAAGTGTTCATAAAAGGTAAGATTAACAGCGCTAACAAAAAGACGCTCAAAAATAGTCACACAGGACAGGCGCTGTTTGTGTGTGTCAACGCCTGTCCTGTGTGCCTATCTGTGAGTGCCTTTTTGTTAGCGCTGTTAACCTTTCCTTTTATGATGAATGCAGCAACTAGCCCAGCAGTCAGTTTTACTTGAAAATTATTGTGTATGCCGTTGCATTCCATAACTCGTGCCGGTGTTCAATTAGCTTTGATTTGCTTAGCGTCTTTCAGCCACACCTTTTATGATGAATGCAGCAACTAGCCCAGCAATCAGTTTTACTTGAAAATTAGTGTGTATGCCGTTGCATTCCATAACTCGTGCCGGTGTTCAATTAGCTTTGATTTGCGTAACGTCTTTCAGCCACAGCTTCTACGCTTCTGGACACCACTTCTCTAAATATTTATCTTAATGTCTCGCATTGTTTTCAGGGTGTCATTTGTGCCAGCTAAATTTGAAATTTCTGCTGTACAGAATGGATGGATCATTTTGTGTGTAGAACTATACATCTTCGCAAATAAACAAACTAAGACGGATATAGGAAAATTGTCCGTTGCACCTCAAAAGTGATCTCGCATGCAGCCATTTATTTCGCTCTTCAAGCAGTAGAGCGCTTCGCTAAAGCACACTGCTCGGAGCATTGCTATTAACGTACAGGCGCGACCACTTCCACCTTTAACACCACTAACACTGCTCGGAGCGCGGGCCGCTCCAAGCAATGTTAGTGGTGTTAAAGGTGGAAGTGGTCGCGCCTGTACGTTAATAGCAATCGATATTAAGGTACATGCATTGACTTTACGTGCGTTATAAAACATTCCCTTTAGAAACCGTCCTGTTGATCCAAGCAATGTTCCTTGCATTCGATTTGATGGTATACGGTTTTGAATCTGTGATATGTGTGCACTTTTAAAGGACTGAATCATTGCATCTCAGGGTTTCAACTTTTCGTACTGTTAATTTCCAGAGACTGTTTGAACACATAGTGGAAGGCTAGTGCAACAAAAAAACGCACGTACACACACACACGCACACGCACACACACACGCGCGCACACACACACACACACACACACACACACACACACACACACACACACACACACACACACACACACACACACACTCAAGAAGAACGCTCGGTCACCCGCAGCTTATGCTTTCGCTCAATATTTGGTTCAGCAGCGTTTGACCCTTGTAATCTTTTAGCTTCCATGTTCACAAAGCCATCGATCATGTGATGGATAATTCGCGATGCAAATTTCACGCTATTTGACAGAGTTGCTTCCGAGGCCGAAATTCCGGCGCCGCATTTCGTTATTTGATGTCGGCCACATGCGCAGTGTAACGCCTCTTTTGGGACATATACTCACGACGCAGGAAAAAATGATCTAGAAGAAACGAAGTTGTGTGCAAACAGGGCCGCAGTCTTTTATCGCTTATCCATTAGGTGAACGCAGCACCGAAGTCGCTAAAATTGTTACCACGTCCTTCACGCGGAATAGGACATTTCACTTTAATGTAGAAAATATCAACATTATTTACGTCTTTGAAGATATGTCTGACAACCGCCTCAAGTGACTGGCGAAAAACCTGCAGTCGCTTTCTTATGAAAATTTCGCTTCATATTGGCGCCATACGAACTCCAATACACACTAATCACTCCTGCAATTATTCTACACAGGGCGCGCTTTTTTTCAATGTCCTGGGCTTCCCTGCAACGAACCATTCATGCCGTTGTTACTAAAAGGTGACGCAAACTTTTTATTGAAAATACTGATCAGAAACATAATTTTTTTGCTGATGAGCCGTTTCTATTTCTTGTTTTTTATGTTATCTTCGTGTATGTTCATTACTGGGCCCTAATGGCAAGTACTGAAAAAATATTTTTCATATAACGCTGTGGCTCCGTATGCGTTTAAGAACAGTTGTAAATTCAAGACATAATTACTGAGAGAGCGCCTTTCCTCCACAAGGCGTTCATCATGAATTGCCTATGTCGCAGCCGGCAGTAACTACAACCAAAGCGCAAGAAAGTCCATGTTTCGGGACAGCATACAAGAATACCGCTCTGCATATTTATTTATTTTCAGATACTGTCAATCCCAATCAGGGATTTTTACAGCAGAATAATATGAATAACATTGTGCCTAATATCAGGTAGTTTGGTTTGGTTTGAAGGGTTTAACGCCCCAAAGCAACTCAGCTGTGAGAGACGCTTTAGTAATGAAATTCAACAAGGTTGACGACAGGGCAAGTTGGTAAGGGTTCATATTTAACCAGCCAAAGGACGAGACCAGCCTTGTCCTGTCCTCTTCTTCCCTGTGTCTCGTCCTTTGCCTGGTTAAATATAGACGCCTTAGTGAAGCATCACCGGAAGTTTCGACTAAATGAGGTTCTGTACCGTGCACTGACATTGCACAGCGGGCGGATTGTCTTTTCCTTCCGGGTTAATGGTTTGAATAAAACGCTTCACTAATGTTTCTAAAAAAAAAATCTCGACTCAGCTTTACATATCTCCAAAAATTGCTCCCGTTGTTGTATTGTTGGAAATTGTGCTGGGCTCCCTGCTTTATTTTCTTAGAAAGACTGGAGGACATGCATAGTTCTTGCTAACATCCGAAAATAAACGTTTAGTAGTCAATTCAGACGAAGCTAGATTGAGTTGCCATTGTGTTACTCGATTTGCTTTCAGCCCGTCAGCATTGGCAGCATTTTTCCTGCTTTGGGAGTCATGTCCCCGAGAATACGTCGAACCACGAAATAGTTCACTACGTATGGCTAGTAATTATGATATAAATATCACAGCATTTGTGGAGACAACCACAACACAGGGTTATGAAAATATTCGGATCATTGTGAAGGTCGGCTGCTGTCAACGTAAATATAACGATTGTCCAAGCCGCCCCGCAACAAGCCTTTAAAATAGTTCCGGAGGGTCCTACCCGGTGAAACCAACTGAGGATGATTGCGAGTTGCGCTGTGTAAGTCTTCAGTATATTTTGTTTTTCAAAGTTACGGACATCTTTAAACATAATGACCTATTTTCACATTCATTGACATGGGCATCAAAGTGGTCAGCGCATGAGCCGCAAACTTCCGAAACAGCTAGCTGTACTGTTTGCGCCAAGGTATTAGTTAAGCGGTTACGTTCGGGCGTTCCAAAAGAAAGCTATAACCTGAAAACCTTGTGGCAAGTTCTTCAGGGCCAGTCCATACGTTATGTCTCATCGGAAAACGTGCTCCACTCTTAGCCGCCCCTAGAAACACTGGAACAGCATTCGATTCATGAGGAAGGTTTGAATATTACACAGGCAGCATTAGGGACAGTCAGAAGAATTTGTTTATGTAAGCGATAGCATGGACGAAACACCGAAGGCAATTGTTTATCCAGGTGATCTTCCACTTCTAAATGGACACCTTGCTTCTGAAATCTGTAAATACAAACGTGCCAGATAAATCCCTAATAAACGTACTTCGACTAATGAAAAAAAAAATGCTCATTTCAAGACCACGAGATTTCCAACCGCCCTCGGTTGGTTTCAGTTGACTCGGGCTCCCAGACGCATTAAACGTCTTGGTTTCATTTGTCTGACGCACCTAGCAGTTGTGGCGCGTTGCTTGCTGCTCAGCAACTAGTTTTCCGCCCCCACCATTGACCCCCCTTTAGGAGAATATATAGAAAACATGGTGCTGTGTCTCACTTTGGCTGCAAACAAGGCCGGCGGGTCACGTGTTTTGTCTTCTTTACGAGGCCTGAGGTGCAATGGTTTACAGATTAGCTGAACCATTCCTGCTTCAGGTACCCGACATAGCTTTAGAGGGCTTTTTGACAGACTGTGCTTTACAGCTCTTCGGGCGGTCTACCAATACCACAAATTGCGGCAAGGATGCGGCAAACCAGACAGCTTTTGTCATGAGTCCGTATGAGTGCTTATCAAGACTTCACTGCGTCTGCTCTGAGCACTGTATCCTTCTGGGTGCAGCCTTTTCTTGTGGGGGCATTCCGAAAAAGAAAATAAATCTGCTGACAGGTTCCCGAACGTTATTCGCACATAAAGGTTCATATATGGCATAAATGTGTATATGCCAGAAGCTAGCTCCTCATTTTGTAACTTATATATTATTATTTCTTTTTGGGTAAGTAGTGCTGTTTCTGTAGATCTGGCAATGTTGCGCGTATACACTCATTTTTATTTATTGTATGAGCACTTTTCTGAACCAAGTTATTGTTCAGCGTTGACGGGTCGAACAGGCAGGTCACACCCCTTGCGATAACAAGAATGAGCTCCACGGCAGTTGGTCTTGCGGGCGCCGCAGAAGGCGCAGATCGACACACCATCGCAAATTTTGATTATCCATCTGTCGAGAGCAGAAACATCCCGGACTTCATCGTATATTTAGTTTTGGGTCACACTGTAAAGACAACAAAAAAGGGTGAACGACTACTCCAAATCTGTGGACCGCAACGTTGATGGTCCGTGCGCAGTGCTGCCACGGCACGCAAAATTCATTTCTCCCAATCACTTTCAGTGGTCAGCATGGGTTACGTAGTAGCGTTTTGCGCACGCCAAACGTAATTGATTCTACTCATCTCATTCCGCCCTAAAATACAAAAACACTGTTAATAACAAAGCAGTTGATGATTATGCGTACGCGTGCTTCTAGTTAACTCTGATTGAAGCAGATTTTGCTATCGTCGAATCGGTAGCAAAAAGCAAAACGATCGGTGCAGTGTCTGCACGGGGCCACTCTGTACGGTGTCATTTTTATGCAAAAGTAGCCATGATGGTCGGGCGGAGCAGGTCGTCACAAAATGTCCGATATGGCGTGGACATCTACAATCAGTACTATTGTACAAAAACTCTAATCTTCCCTTCACAGGATACAAACTTAGCATCGATTAAAACAAGACAATGAATGGGAGAATAAAATAGGCCATACTCTATCATTTGGCACAATGTTGGATAAAGAATTGTTAGGAAAGCTGAAGAGGGGCGGCCATACAGTGACGAGGCAAAACGTTTTCATAATTCGAATGTGTGGCAGGAAAAGCTTGTGCGCATCACCGCTCATCAGGATGCAAGCAGTGAGGATGAAAAGAGAGATCAGAAACATTATGTAGTGCTAACGCTGCTCCGCATTTACGGAAAAGGCTCTCATCGCTTGGATGGGGAATTTATCATACGCTTTTCTGACCTGAAAAAAACAATCAGTGTCATGCCACTTGCTGACACCCCATTTATTTTTCCGATCCCAGACTCCAGAGGATCGGAGCTTAACAAGGCAACCTAACACGTGTAACGTTTGCATTTGGTTGTGTAGTGCTTTCATACCACGAAACTTGGGTGCGGATTCAAACCGGTCGGGTTCAAACCAGGGTACCCATGCTCAGACGAGCTTCTAAACCACTCGACTACAAGGGCGGGGCTCTCGTTCTTTATAGCCAGGTCTATGTAAGGTTACCCTTCAGCCTTATTTTAGTCACAACGCATACGACTACACCGAATTTTCCGCAGAACGGTTAATTAACTGTCGCGCTAATAACACGGGATTGCGAACAGCTAGTAGATGCTCTGTATCTTGGAGTACAAGCCTACCGATAAAGGAGTGACTAAGCATGCATATAACCGTAGTAGTTATTCGGAACTTTAATACACACCAGAAGGATATTTCAAGTGATTGCAGTAAATCACGTCAAAAATGAAGCTGGAAGACCTGTAACATGAATGAGTACACGAGAGTGGTGTGGGCAACGTCGTCGTATCGTGAAACGTAATCACATCTTAGTCAAAACGCAGAACGGGGAGGTGTTACTGGGCCAATATGCATATATATAGTGTGGGGACCACGCCAACCACATTTCAAGGGAGCGCATTTTCGAAATACTAAAAACGGATATGGTTATTACAAACGGCCGGCGACAAATCACTAATTGCGAATGGGCGCCTATCGGCAGTAGTTAAAAAGTGAACTATCAGAATTTCATTAAGAACTTAAATACTTAACATGATTCGCCTGTTTTTCGACGTCTATATATATATATATATATATATATATATATATATATATATATATATATATATATATATATATATATATATATATATATATTGTGAGCACTGTATTCTATAATGCATTCTATAATGATGCGGTGCTGTGCAACAGAAGTTCGGCCCAAGGTCGGAGAAGTGACATCAAAGGAGGCTTGGTGTTTGCAAAATAATTCCTGCAAAGCTTGGCGGTGAGACTTAGGAAGGTCAGGATTGATGGTGCCAAAGAGAACACATAGAGAGGCATCGGAAGAAGCCGCTGGTGAGGAAGAGGGGGCGGTAAGGGTGGCGAGGAACACCGGTTGAATGTCCAGGGCACAAGGAAAACAAGTCCCTTTAGTCAGCACAATGGGCTCCGGGGAAGTGTTCAAAGCAGCGACACGCGCTGTACCGTGCTCAAACCGAACGAGACTGGGTGGTAACGCGATTCCACGGGTTAGATGGCGATCAGAAGGCACGATTAGCACATCCCCGTTATCAATGTCAGTAGAAGTAAACGCGACAAATTGTTCGCATCCAGGAGGCAAAACCGAGTCAGTAGCGGCAAGCAGGCGATGTCGGCGCTCGGGAGGTTCAGAACACGGATCGCTCTCGTTCATGTAAATGACCCTGTCACGACACGAAATGCTGGCTGATGCGGCAGACAGAAAATCCCAGCCTAAAATAATTAGGTGAGCGGACGGCGACATCACGAAAATTGTACATGGTGGCGAACACCGTCAACAAAAACTCGCACAGTACACTTAGCAGACATCTGCGAAGGGCATCTGTCGAAAGCGCATTTTGTCGACGCGGTGTGGAGGAACAGTATTATTGCAGCACAACTAACGGCGGAGTCAGCTCACCTAAGCAGATCCTTTCACCTTGTCTAAAAGTAATAGTTCGAAGTTTGAGAGAAACTACAGGTTGCGGTGCGCGAAAGAGAGTCTGCCGTCAACATGAGAGGGGTGAATACGCGGCGATAAGACTTCCTGTGTTTGCGTGGGATAGGGTTATTTGGAAGGATATGATAGCGGCTTCTGTCGTGCAAAGAATGAGGCAGAGCTGATGATAATGATTACTATTATGTGCTTTGAAACACCATTGCTTAAAAATATTGGGCGAAAGCTACTCATCGTACAACTTTCAAGCACCGCATTTGTCCAGGTTGTAGCGCTCGACACTGCCTGCAAAAGAATGAAGAAATTAGTTGCACTGCTAGAAAAGTATTATGGCCGTATGTGCGAACAAGAGCACCCCACCAAAACAAATAAAAACCGTTGGCATGTTTACATCACTCTAAATTTAAAGAAAGGCAGCGCTACGGTTACTGCAATACCCAGGGTGGTCTACTGATATGGGGAACACGCGAACAGGTGGTCGTTCTCTCCGGAATGTCATTGCGTTCGACAAGGCCGCACTTCGAAACAAGTAGTGTAGACACGAGTGGGGCTCTTTTACAATGCCTGCAACTTAACTTCGATACTACTGCTGATAGCAGAGGCGATAAATCGCCATCTATGAACCGGCAACGGCACCAATCTTTTCATTCTTTCTTTCCTTCTTTCCCTCACCCCTCTGGCTATATAATACCCCTTGATCCGAAAATAAACCGGCGTTCTTTGGCCTGGCTGCGCTGTCTGATGCATCACCCGGGAGCGGCGTTCCCATTGACCACGCTTTCACAACAGATACCCGGCAGTATCAGACGCAGTGGTACTAAATAAAGAAAACTCTGCACTTGCATGTTTCCCTTAAAAGTTAACGGCCCTCTCTCTGCAGAACGATGGCGTGTTTGCATATAAAAGTGATGCTTACTGACGCTTGAGCCCGCTGTAGGGGTAAATTGCAGGCCTAGCATTCATATGAAAACTTGCCCAAGAATGTTTTCAAGCCCGTTTCTTCAATTCACTGTCCGCCAATAAGTCCCTTTCTTCGTGATGAGTAATCGCGAATGTTTTAAATCAAATTGTCAAAGTATGAAACCCCGTTACATATGCGGAGTCCTGTCAGCTGGATGTATGAGAAGAGAGAACCACCTTCAGAAACATATGCAGTCAGAACATTTCAAATTATTCATATCGTTTCATAGAGCATCAACGTGCCTCTAATAGTTAGCAAGCGCCTTAAAGAGGTTGACAAAGCGTATGTGTGCATCAAAAGCATTAAAACGCCACTTTAAATACCTGTGCAAACCAGGACATATCACCTGAGGCTGGGCAACCGCTGGCTGTTTGTCCTGATTGCGGAAACTTCCATAGATTTCGACAAGCAGCCGCGGGAGATAAATCTAATTGAAATTATTACCAATCGCACGAGAGGCCAGACAGCATTACATAAAAAAACAATTCTATAATGCCACTGAAAGTTAATGAAAGAGAATCGCCCATGTAACAACAAAACGCCGGTCCCGATATCCACGACTGTCTCAGGTGCTCGAATGCCACCTGTGTTTGGTATCACTGGATCGGTTATCAACTACTGCGCGGGTATCATTTATTGATGAGAAACGCTCTCTATGCTCATGGTAAAAAGTTCGAACTCGCGAGATTCCACGAAATGTGTCCAGGAGACGTCGCAATAGCTTATGATGTCGGCATAATTTCCCTTGATAGTTAGGCATAGTCCCTATAAAAAGCCCCGTAGAGCCACGTGTAAGTCAGTTCAGTCTCGCATATCGAGGAGAGGAGTCCTGAGATGCCGATGTCGCCGACGACAATACCAAAGAAAAGGAAGAAGAGAGGGATAAACTTTTATAAAGAGCAGGCGTGAAATATTAGCCCAGAAGTGGGCAACCTCCTCAGTCCAAGAAGCCGTGAACTCCAGCTATGTTCCCACTCCTGTCGACGAGACTAAGCTGGTCATCGAGCCTGGGGCTTGCCAGCTTGGTCGCCCACTCCTCTTCCGTTAGGTCTGGTTTAATTTATGGGGTTTACGGTCCCAAGGTGACTGAGGCTATAGCAAACACCGTAGAAATTTTTGAGAAAATTTCGACCACCTGGGGCACTTTAGCGTGCACTGCCGTTGGGCAGGACACAGGCGTCTACGTATTCGCATCAACCGTATTTTTTTAGGTCCCTGGTGGTGATAGTACTATGTGGTCCCTTGCATTGCCACACCATATTTTAAGAGTTGAAATTATGACCAGTACACGCAAGACAGAGGTAGAAGAGAAAATGCTTTCGCCATTAAACTCTTGAGCAAAGCTAAGTCCAATCCTGTAATTTTTTCTTAACAAGATCTCTGGAAATTCCTTTAATGTGAACATCATTAATCTTTAAAAGGCGATATTTTCGAGCGAATGTGGGCTGCAGGGCAGCAATGGCGGCCACTGCAGCCTGGGCGATTAGAAAAAATACAAAGGGCATACAACGTTTTAAGAATGAGGAGGAAGCCTAGTTGAACGTTCTGTCGATGAACTGCTGAAGTTTTTTTTTTTTTTTTTTTTTTGTGCTTACTACTGATCTGCAAAGGGAGGCATTTTCTCGCGGGAAAGCACAGTCCCAGACGTACAACACACACAGAACGAATCCATATTCTTATCCACAAATTCTGTATGTTGTAGAAGAGATCTCAATGTTTGCAAGTCCCAATCGAATCAAACGGTCATACACGTCATGCATTGCTTTAATGGGATAATTCGAAAAAGCCTTCCTTGTACTTGGCCGTCGCTATGACGTGTCGCACTTGTATTACCTCCAATGTGGGCGCTGAGATAACCGATTGACCAGCCCCTTTGAAAGGACCCTCCGAAATTCGATCCTTCCGTTCGCTCGCATTCACGCGGCAATTTGAACTGCCTCTTCCGCAGAGGCCTAATTTCGGACTCTTCTCTGCAGGTGACCTGGTGTGGCATCAACTATAGCGATGCGGAATGATGCTCTGAGCCAGTGCGGCTGTGTATACAGGTACACCCTTGAGCAAATGGAGAGCCCGCGCGTTTTTACAAACTGCACGTCAGCTTTTTCTGATGGTAAAGCGCTAATTTCGAAGTTATGCATAGGATAGCCTCACTAATATGCTTGACATCTTTATCTTGCTCAAGCGAAGTATTCACGTGCATTTTTATACAGCAAAATAATACTTGCAGCGGTTCGCGTGGTCTCTCCACTTTTACGCAGCGGTGTACCTCATTTCACGGTGCACGCCCAAAATTGGTAACTAATTTGAAGGTGAGCCTAAAATTTGTTCGCGGAAATAAAAAAGCTTGACTGTCTCGCCTCAGGGAGGACGCCGAATGCTCCAGTTCTAAGTTTCTCAGGACGCGGCCTTGAAACATGGAGCCTTAAGACACCCAACGCATATTGCACGCATCGGGAGCTACATCCGCGTTCCTAACGCCTAATATTTTTGTCGTTCGTATAAATATTGCTTTACAAATGCTGTTGCAGATTGTCACACTTCAAGCGAAAGTACTTGCAAACTGCTAGCAAACAGCAGCCTCTAATAGTTATCAGCGAAACAACGTACATTCTATATCTCAGAATGATCTATATCGTACGCTGTTCCACCTACTTCCTGCGACCAAGTTAGGAAGCGTTATAGAAGGAACAACTTTGGTACCACACCTCATACGTTTACATTGTCTTGAGTTCATACTTAACCAGCCAAAGGACGAGACACAGGAAAGAAGAGGACAGGACAAGGCTGGACAATTGTCCTGTCCTCTTCTTTCCTGTGTCTCGTCCTTTGGCTGGTTAAGTATGCTTCCCTTACCAACGTGCCCAGTGGTCAACCTTGTTGAATGTCTTGAGTCCTGAATAAGGGATTACAGCGCAGAAACAGCACAAACGGAAAAACACGTTTTGAAGACTTTTGTTCCCCTATAGTGTTCTCATCGACGCTGAGCGTTTCAGTTCCTCTCAGTTATGCATACGATAGCATCGCCATGGCGTCTTATTACGTCAGAGATCAATGTTAATCTATAGCGTAATTTGGTAACAGCTGCTACACAGCGGCGAAGGTTTGACTTCGGTAGACTGAAACACGTCTTAAAGCTTCGGACATCAATTTTCGGGAAATGTCAAGACGTCGTAGGGGCTTCATGAAATGGAAATCATAATTTGTGAAACACAGTCGCTTCTCCTTCAGCTTGCATTCCCTGCTCAAAATATGTGAGCTGATCGTGTGATATTCTTTTGTCTTCCTTTTCTTAACGTTGACGTCTCCAGGCGTACAAATATAGGCCATGCCGCAGTCAGCACAGCTGTGCTGCTTCATTTGTAAGCAGCACATTTTACGAGGAAGGCTTTCCATCTGACTTCTCTGTGCGCCTAATATAGGGACAGAATCGCAGGCTCTTATTGGTGTGTTCTTGAAGTAAGCGCCGCGATTATGCTTTTCTGCTAGTCTATAATCTGTGCCTATCATTTCCACTCTTAGTTGCGCATTGCTGAATAGGTATAAAAGTTTCGACGACTGTACTGAGAACTTAGGACGAGTGTTTAAAAAAAAAACGACAAAAATCGTAGCCATATCTGCGCTACAAACCACCGAGCGGGAAAAATGGGCTGCTATTACTGTTGCGTTCAAGGAATTAAAGAAAGATGAACCGAAATTATATCCAGAAAAAAATTCGAAGAAACTATTATGCGGCAGTATCATCTGCTGACGTAGAGTTAGCGCGCTGGTCTCGCAACTCAATGGAAAGCGACTATTTTCATTTTTAAGCCTAAATGTTGGCAATTACATCAATGTCCAATATTCAATGAAGATTTCTTCCACACTGAAACCACGCAGGGTATTTCGCCGTAATAAATTTAGGATCCGGTTTCTTTGCCTCCCGTCCAGTAATAAGATATAGTCAGTATTTTTGCAAAGTGACCTGAGTGGTCATTCATAACAACTTCAGACATTAGGGGAGCCCTCACCAGTGTTCTGGTTCGTTTGGCATAATTTGCATGAAATAGTAGCAAATGTGTCCCGCTTGGATAGTAGGGTACATTTAGCGTGCCAAAGCAGAAGCTCATTGTCTCCGTAGAGATGGGCTCTTTAATGAGATGAAATATGATAGATTAAATATTTAAGAGATACTGGACATTTCCGGAAAGCCCAGAACTCTGGATCGACACAACCCTTTGCTCATTGACTAATCTCAAGGTACCAAGCCGCCACCTCCTGAGCCTCCCAAGCGCTAGCTTTCGGACTATGGCAAACCTCCACATGCTACACCTAATCATGAGCTGGCTGATTAGATCCGTCCAGCTGCAAAAGGGATCGTGAGGTCTGCCACCAGAGTCTGCTGAGAAGTCAGAGGATAGGTGCCCGGGCCGCTAATCCGGGCCGCTCTAAGCGATTTTGTGTTCCGCTTCACGGAAAAAAAAATTAAAGCCACTTTGAATACCCTCATGAAAGCAGCACGTCTCTAAAACTTAGTAACATGATGTCTATGGAGATCTGTAAAAGGTATTTCAAGTGTAAGGGCCAAGACGATGCAAATAAAAGCACCAAAAACATCCGACTAGCATCTGCTTGTTTCGACCTAGCCGGATGAAATGAAATAGGACACGCTCGAAAAATGTCGCGTGTCGTAGCTTTCAAAATCGCTACCCTGTAGATTTCGTCTAGCCGAATAGATAGCGGTAGAGCCAGTTCTTGCACCATTTTGAACAATATAGCAGGAAAGTGGCGTAATTTAGAGAATAGACTATCAAGTGACGAGGAAACAGAAGCCACTCTTCATCTGTTTGTTCTTGCATATAAGGTTATCATCAACCATTGGGAAGGCTTGCTTGGGAAACTTATACTGTTCTTCCTAAATAGATTGGGTACACTCTCTTGTCAGATTGATGATGAGAGGCGGCTTAAGGTATATGACTTAGCCATTCCCGGTATGCACTGCCGAGTTGTTTGTGAGAAAGCGTATTTAAAAGTTAGGAAGTGTTTCCTCTGCATTACCAAACGTCCTACCCGCTATCGGGAAATATTGTGGCTGGAAGATTTCAATTGTGTTTGTAAAAAGGAGCAGTCACCAAATATCTAGCGAGATATAGAATTATACCTGTACATCCTTGTATTTATACACATTTCCCCGCTTTCTCCGAAACACGACCTGTTAAACAACAGCCGCGACAGCAGTACACTAACACGCACAATTCCGAAGGTACTCCAAACAAGAGAGAACGTGATCATGGACAGTTTAAATGTTAATGAAAATTTTATTCCATATCTCATAAAAGTGTAACGCAAAGTCATATTTGAACACTGCTTTTCTATTGTGCTATGCGTGGACTCAATAATAGCAGATCTGTATATGGCAGTAAAACTGCCATAAATTAAATTGCGACTACTCATTTACCGCAGATATTCAAGGGGCTTGTACCTTCACAGTTACAGGGACAATTTGCCAGGGGTGCTTGAGTAAACATTTTAAAGCTTTCGTTTTAATTTTCGGGTAGCGATTTGATGCAAAAACCGTACTCACTTGACGCAAACAGTCAGCAGCACCAAGAACGACAGCTTGACCGCAAGAGAGGTCATAACGCTGAGCCATACAATTTGTGGAATTTTTCAAATAAATGACATAAAAGGCTTTTCTAAGCCTCTCTGGGAAAAGTGCTACTCAGAAATAGCGAAACAAAATGTTCTGCATAGTTGTCCTAGGCCTGTGGATATATATGCATATATAAAAGACAAGTTGTCATGCCTAGATGTCACTGGAGTGCATACGTTGCGAAAAGCGATTGAAATTCGAATGCGATCTGTTCTCTCAAGCACTCTTATATGCGCGGAACTTGTTTTTGTTTTCGTTTTATTCCTACTAACAAGTTTTATAGTCAAGATCACATGAACCTCAATTTTTACAAATATTTTAGTGACTAGACTTTGCTACTACTGAGGAGGTTAAGGCAGCGGTCATGGCATGAAACTTCGTCAAACATAAGCTGGGATGATATCCACATAGCAACCGAAAAACATAAAGCCCATATTCTATATCTGGTGGCATGAGAAGTCCCGGCAAGAACAGAAAATGCAAAATTATTTCTTGGAGGGGGAGGGGGGGGGGGGGGTGAGAGAAGGGGGGGGGGGATATCACGCTAGAAAATCTGGCACCCTGTATACGCAGTGCATGGTGTCATCGACGGTACCGGAACCATACAAGAATGCAAACTTCTTAAAATCTGAATTCCCTCATGATCTTAAACGGAAATCGCCGAAGGGTGCAATCCAGGATATCAGAGCACATGATGCGGCCATGTAGGAGCTTGTACAAGTATACGATATCTACCCTGACCCGACGGCAGTTAGGAGAAGGAACATGCTGCGAGTTACTCCGTGTGGAGCGAGAGCTAGAAATTATGCACAAAACAAAACGATGTTGAAATATGCGTAAAAACCTTTGCTGTAATCTGTCGATTTTGCCACAGTTTGATTTGCAAGTGTCATTTCAAACAACAGGCGCATATTCCAAGAGCGGCAAGCATACTGACAAGTGCAACTTTAAGAAAGGAAGTGGAGTACGGAACTCTCGGGAAAGACTGCACATGAATCCGAGTGTGCGCATAGCTCGCAGAGCAACGCGCTTAGTATGAGAGGAGAAGCTGAGGGTACGGTCGAAAAGTACACCGAAGTCATTAATTTCGTCAACCCTGGACATCATCATAGAATTCACGGAATAAGGATAAAGAAGGTTGTGTGTTTTACGAGTAAATGAGACAACCATAGTTTTGCAAGAATTGTGAGTAAGCTCATTCTTCGTGCACCCTTTAGAAAAAGCAGATATGTCCGATTGCAAATACAAGCAATATTGAAAAGAATGTACCGGCTTGAATATTTTTATATCGTCGGCATAAAGGAGGAAAGAGGAATTATTGGTCATGGACGAAACGTCATTAATAAAAACAGAAGTGGGCCTAATACTGAACCTTGAGAGACATCACTGGTTACACAGTGAACAAATAAGGTCTGTCCATTGATGCTGGCAAAGCAGGAGCGATCAAGGAGGTAGCTAGGCAGGAGGGTTACGAATTAAACTTCTATTCCAGAAAGAAGAAGCTTTTCGAGAGGTAGTGAGTCAGTGACAACCCGAAAGCTTTGCTGAAATCACAATACACAGCATCAACCTGTCGTCTCTTAAAGACTACAGCAGAGGTGCACGTTATAAACGTGATTAGGTTTGTAGTGCTTGTTCGATAAGCGAACAGCTAGCTCATGGCAGCGTGTCGACGTAAGGGCGCCGCCCCTTTCCTCCTCTCTTTGTATCTTGATATAAGCGCGCTGTAATCTAAGTTTGGCGGGCATTTGTTGGCCAGGGAAATGCACGGTCAGATCGCAGATTGTTCGGCTGCTTGTCGTTCCTGTTCCAAGCTACGACTACCTGGCGACCAGGATGGTGAAGCAAACCGATGAGCACGTCTGCTGCGGCTGTTAAAACGGAGACTCAACCGATCTTAGAAGACGGCCCACAGCAGAGCGACTGGAAAGCAGCCAGGATGGCCGCGATTGGGCAAGTGGAACCTTTTGATGAATCTCAGTCAGATTGGGATACATACGAAGAAAGGATTAACGCATTCCTGCGAGTGATTAACATTACAGACGCCAGCAAAGTAGACGCTTTCCTGAGTATTGTGGGTGCGAAAACATACAAGTTGTTGAACAGTTTAACCGCCCCGAGTGCGCCAGCCAGTCAGCCTTTATCAGAACTGCAGAAAGCATTACGCGATGATCTTTCGCCCAGACCATCTGTCATCGCGGAAATAGCAAAATTTCACCAAGAACTTCAGCTTGAAACAGACAGCATTACGAAGTTCGTAGTAGACCTCAAGCAGTCCGCCGAACTTAGAAGCTCTGAGGGCAGATACTATATCCAGCAGATACTAGGAAATGTTAACAGCTCTCTAGAAACCATTCTCGCTCCAATCCACGATCTACTCTCGGCGACCCGGTGTGTGACAAAATGAAGGCTTCAAAAAATAAGAATTGGGTTCAAAGCTGAACCGAATGTGGAGCGAAAGCATTAGATCGATGCGGGTGACCGACCGTTCTTCTTCCTCTTCGTCTTCTTGTCCTTATTTGTGTTCTTCTTCTTTGTCGTCTCTTTTTCTACGTCTTCGTTTTCTTCTTCGTCTTCTTCTTCTTCTCGTAGCTACGCCTCTTCACGACGTAGCTGCGGCCACCCGAGGTCTCGCTTTTGCTGTCGTAGTGTTGCTTTCGCAACAAAAGCAAGCTGCAAAACGACCGCAGTCAAGCCTGATGAAGGAACTGAGTAAGATCAAAAACGTCCTTTCCTTGAATTTTTTTTTTTATTCTGTTCTTTTCTGGCCCTAAATGTTTACTTATTTTTTCCTCGCTGCAACGAACTCCCCTCCTTAAACTCACCCCCCCCCCCTCCCCTCCCCTCCCCGCCCCGTGGTGTTGCAGCGGTTACAGCGCTCGACTACGATGCCCAAGGATGCGGGATCGAATCCCAGCCGCGGTTGTGCCGCTTTTCGATGAAAGCGTAAAGCAAAGCACCCCTGCGCTGTGCGACGTCAGAGTACGTTAAAGAACCCCAGGTGGTCGATATTTTTGGAGCCATCGACTACGGCCTCTCTCATAGTCTGAGTCGGTTTGGGACGTAAAGTCCCATAAACCAAACCAAGTCATCCTTATAATCGTCTATTCTAGTTTCAATTAACCATGTTTTGACTTGACGAAGAGGCAGTTTATTGTCTTTCGTTAGGTTTTTTTTTTTTTTCAAGAGTTCAATAATCACGTGATTCAGCCTATATTCCTTCCTTTACTTGCACTACAAGCGGTGACACTAGTTGTGTAAATCGAGGCCTCTTGAAGTGTAACGAAGGAGGTGAACCTGAGAGCCGGAAGTTGAATCTTTCGAAAATTTTCTCCTCTCCGCCAGGAAGTTTGTACTTCAAATAAAGATCTTCCTGGAGGTCACTCTCTTCATGTTATGCCTCCCTTTGTCTCTACCAGGGGTATTATAGTTCTGTGCGAGCATCAAGGATTTGCATTGAGTTCAATGAGCTTGGTTCTCCGTGATCAGACAATTACAACTGGTAGGTTGAATTGCTAACCCTTTTTAAATTTTCTGCATATCTTCCTTGCACCAAATACTATTTGTTATTCTGCTATTAATGCTCTTTTATTGTTTTTCATAAATACATTTTTACGAAACTCCTGCTTGGCGCTATATTAGTTTTCTCGTTATTGCCGATGGAAATTTCCATGTATATGCCTCTACACCTTGGCCAATCCCGCCATTTGGGTAGGTGTCATGTTTAAAAAGGCCAAGAAGACGAAGAAGACCAAGATCCGCGAGCGCTCTTCAATACCACGACGAAGTTTGCATCTATGCATCCTTTATCGCAGCGCGCCGAGAGCCAAGAATACGAGGAGACACAGGAGCGAAGAATTTTCCTCGGGAGGTCCGATCCTAACATCTTTCCACCCAGCCGCCGATCTACCTCGAAGACTGAGATGCCCACTGGTACCCCTGTGGTCACTACTGGCACGGTCCCTGCTGGCACGGATCCGTCGGACCACAACCCTGAGTCCGACCAGGTATTCATTTCACTCGATCGAACTACATGCTTCTCCTATACAAGTGCTTATCGTTATCCTATTTCTATCGATCTTACAGGGCTTTTGAAGTACGTCAGTATTATGGACGAAATACTCGTAGTTATGTTTCAATTAGAAACCATGCTTAGGAAACATTTTCTTTGAATCCATGGCACACCAAACTGCGTTATCATTCCGGCTCCGTGTTGTAGCTGTACCTTGAACATTCTCCTGTGCTTCTGGCCCTGTTGCCCGCTGCCGACCTTGGGAGTGTAACGCCCTCTTCGTGTCAGCGTAACTTTATGTGCGCCTGACGACCAGAAAGAATAAGATCCAGACACGCTATTAGGGTCGAGACGGCCAAGTGCTGAATACTTACTGTAGTTTTCCATCCCTGGTAATGTTAGCCAAGAACACCTACTCCATATCGCTTCATATCCATTGTTGGAATTACAGGCAAGGATGCAATTATCATCTCAACGTGTTCGCACCGGACAATGATGCAGAATGTGGTATTAGCGACGCGGTTTAAACGTGACTATTGAGCGTATTATTCAATGAGACATTTTGTTTCTGCCACCCACGTGATTGGTAATCTCAGCAGTAGAATATAGCTAATTCATAGACAAACTTCCACCATGAAAGCGCATGTGAAGTTTAGCATTTTGTTACTATCGTGGTTATAATTTAACCAAGTGTACGTAATCCAGGCCGTTTTTATACGAGCGCAAGCTTTTCTTTAGGCCCGTGATTCTAGAGCAGCTGCCGACTCGTCCTCCGTGAGCTCTAGAAGCCGACGCTCGGGTAAGAAGGCAGACCGCTCTTCTAGAAGTTCCAAAAGTTCGTCTGGAATCCACGCGGACAAAACGGAAGCGGCACATGCTTCGGACAGTGGCAAGGCAGCTGAAAACCAAGGCCAAATTCCTGCAGAAGGAGGTAGGTGCACAAGCCTCATTCTGAAATTGACCACTGTATAGCTGCCCTAAGGACTCGACGTTGTCATCTAGAAAGGGGCACTGAAGATGGAGAAACTGTTTTCATTCCTTACATTCTAATTTATTTAATAGTTTCGCCTCCACCTACATGCAAACATATATGTCATGCACATTCAAATGTCAAAACACCTGCTCTTTGGAATGATGTCCGCAAGTGCACAAACCTTACACTGCCGTTTCCCACTGCGTGCGCCAGCTATGCACAACACTGCAGCGAGAAATATGGCCTCGTGAGTGCGCTGTGAGAAGGCTGATGCAACTTGTTCAACTGTAACGTAATAGTGTCAATACATAGATTTCATACAGATAATCCAATTGAATGCGATATCACTCACATAATTTACTGTGGCGACACAACCGGTCTTCAAGAAACACAACAGGGTCGAAAACAATTCCACAAAATTAGAATCCGCCGGAACAGAAGTTTCCTTGTTTCTACTGGTATCACGAAATTCCGCGACTGAACAGAGGCTCATGATGTCACAAGGTTACTGGCTATCGCCGAGAACTAGTTGGTGCGCGAGTTGTCTGACGTCCCAAGAGCACGTGAAATGGCCTAGTTGACAGGAGGCTGTCGGCAGGCGACAGTATCGAGCACTAATTTGTCGCCTCGGTATACGACGCCATGAGACGACTTGAGATGGCTCTCTTTGCTGGTGAGCTCGCAATTGGCTGTTGGTAGATGCACTGGTTACTTGTCGTGGTCGATAACGGTGATGGTAGGTTAGAATCGCAACCTGTTTTAATTGATGATAAACTTTCAGAAATAATTAATCGAGCGACAACAAGCAAGTCGATTCGGACCACAATAACAGAACTTGTAAAAGCAACGTTGCTTCCAATGCTTCCAATGTTGTGCCATTTCACTATCAAGATGAAGTAATTGTCCCCGGCCCATTATATACATTCGACAGCGTTGAAGGCCTCGTTCTTCACGGGCCTGCCTCGTTGTGGCGGAAATCGGAAGACGACATATAGCCGGGCACTGACCGATCATCGTGGTTTGTGATGTCACGATAACGCATGACAACTTTCCTCTTTTCCTGCAAAGCAGCGCGACACATCGATAATCTGTGCTCGCTATACCTCATTTTCCTGCTTCTTTAATTTGCCTGCTATATTAGGTGTATCGGAGATGGCACTAAATGTAAATCATCTCGAAAGAACACGTCGGCTGGCTACCACTCCGTCGTCACAACATCTGCCTCAAAACATTGGAAACCTCTTAACGTGATAGCGTAAAGGCCCTGTTCACTAGAGAATCCGAAGTCGTGGCCGTCGGCATTGTGCGTGAAAAAACACTAGCATTACACTGATTGGCAGTAGCTGGTAGATGGCATAGACCTGCAATGGCCTTGCCGCTCGTTACGTTTGGCAGGAGCTGCCAAATCGAGTCTCTCATTTCGTTATGAAACGTAATTTTAGAATCAACCTTTGAGGGTCCTTGCATTCATTGCGAGGCACGTTACTCATACTTCACGCCAGCACGTTCATACGGCTTGGTTAAAGCGGGGCTTTGTATGCTTCTTTGTCATGATGATCGACACGCCTCTTTTGAGCAAGGAAATCAAAGGAACCCTGTCATAGTTCATCCATGTCTTTCAAACAAACCCATATACATATACATGTATAGACATCGTATTAGGAGCATACTGTGCACGTAGTCACAGTCATGAAAACGCTTCGACAAGAAAAGATTGCCTTGATCGGCTTAAACTTATCTCTGTCGTGCACACGAACGCAGAGCAGTGCCGGCAGTACCTTATGTTGAATAGGTGCACGCAAAACGAGGGACAACGCGCGCTTAGAGCTTTCTTGGGTGGCTTTGAATGCCTACAGCTCCTCGGAGTGACTTCATAACTTCTGGCATAAGCAAGCTCCCTGTCTTCGCTGTTCTCTCCTGCGCTCGCACAGGACGCAATTTATTTATTTATTTATTTATTTATTTATTTATTTATTTATTTATTTATTTATTTATTTATTTATTTATTTATTTATTTATTTATTTATTTATTTATTTATTTATTTATTTATTTATTTATTTATTTATTTATTTATTTACAGGATACTGCCGGCCTCAGTTTGAGGCCTTAGGCAGGAGTGGGCATATCAATAATACATCAAGAAAACGAACATAGAGAAAACATCGCAAGAATTTAAGTGAGAAGAAGAGACGAAATCCAGCAATAATAATAGTAACGAAAAGTAAAGCGCGACAAAAACAACAAGGCGCGTACACAGCAGCATGACACAACCACGCATGCTCAGTCACTTGAGCAAGAAACGAAATGTACAAACAATGAAAACAATCATGCATATGAAGCACTCAAGGCATTGGGCACAACGACACGATGGTAATTCTGTTTTGCTTCAATACTGTTAAGCATGCCGCAGAATGACTGGACCGTCGGGCATTCCACTGTACTCGAGGTGAGCGCATTCCACTCACGTACTGTCCGTGGAAAAAAAACGAGTTTTTAAACACGTTAGTCCTGCAAGAAAATTCTTTAATTTTTTTCGAATGATTAGATTGCAATGGATTCAAACGGCACACTTTCAATCAGTAATTGTACCGGTATATTCCGCTTAATCAAAAATTAACTTCACAAACTCGAACAACAATTTCACTTTGCTTCATGTCTCTAAAAGATTAGATATGGGAACAGCCCCAGTGCTTCTTTACAAACTAGTGTATAGCATCTAGGTACAAACTGCGAGTGTACTACTGGAGCCAACCAGTGGGGGCGTGCCAAATGATCTCATACTGGCATCTATTGACGCGATGTGAAGTCACAATACCTGCTGGCCTCTATTTCACAAGACATTGTGGAAAAGGCCAATTTACGCTTTATACTTCAAAACCATAAAAAGAGAATATACTGTTGCCATGCTCGCGTGCGCGTCACACCGTGACGGATATTTCATGATGCAAAATCTTACTGTGTTCCTTGGGGCGAACGCCTTAATGCAGCTCACGTTACGCTTAACAAAGAGGCTGCGCAAGCCGCTGAGGAGCCACAGCCTAATGCCGTCAGCGACATCACAAATACAGGTCACGACACCAAACAGCGAAGTCAAAAGGCAGCATCGAATGGTTCGTATTCGGGACACGAGCCAGGCCCACCTCCAACGGACGGACTGAGAAGCACCAAGCCAAGCCTCAAAGTGCCGCCCGATGAACGCGTTCGACCGGCTCGAGATGTGAGTTTGGTTGATAGCTTGCTGTGTGTTTTGCTTTGCAGTCGCTAATCTCATCGGGCCAGGGTGCTGAGTTTTTCTTCGTGGTGAAGTCTGGGTAAAAATCACTTTCAATATATAAACGCTATTTAACGCCAATCGCATAGGGTATTATTACCCTAAACAAAGATGTCCACAAAGTACGAGGCCCTACACAAATTTACCACTGCGCCATCTGGAACATTGCTGTAGAAACTGGAGATGGCGTATATATCCATTTGTGTTAATAAGGTTGCTGGCCCCAAGGAAACCACGTAACGGACCACGTGATCTATTCCTTTGGTTTTATATTCGTAGCAATTCTCTGGCAGCCTGTCTTAGCATACTTGCCATCATCTTCTCTTCTGCATAGCAACAAAGCCCTGCTGAACAAACACTCCTCTGATATCACTGCAATTACCTCAGTCCTAAGCCAGCTACGGTAGCGTGCGCGTGCAAATACGGCAAAGAGATAAAAGTACTTGTATAAAGTTCAAAGTAAACCTTTATGGCAAATACTTTATCAGTATTTCATTCTGGGACCCGCTGCATTGTGTCTACTCGTCTTGACGGTCGCTTCCTGCGCAAAAGCAAAGGGAGTCAAGGTAGGTTTGTAGACACGGACCCTTAGACGTGCCAGGAAAACTCGCCGTGCGCAGTCACGATCGCTGCGTCCTGGTATCACTAAATGATGTCGCCGTATATATGACCCGCTTAATATGCTTTCCATGCGCATTCTCCTCTTTTACTACAGTATTTGTCAATAGTGTGCATCCCTGCTTCTACGCACTGCATCGGACTCCCTCATGACATCTTAAGGAGCCCTAGATTGCAGATGTCTGAGAATGATAGTTTGTTGCACCTTCCATTCATTCCGAAAGCTGTCAATGCATTCACAGCCCCCAAAGCGGCCTTAAGTGAAACTCATCGGGCTTTATGTTTTCTGAAAAAAGTATATATGGATGTAACAGACCAGCCGTATAACCCCCCTGTCACGCAACGCATCGTACGGAAGGCAAATGCAGGTGGTTGAGTGGAGGACGTAATGGCTTTAACTTGCATAATAACAGCGCACTTGACAAACCCAAACAAGTAGAGGAGACGACACAACAGCGCTGACTGACAATTTTATTAGGTAGCTAGCTGGCTTTTATACCCGCTCGTAACTAGAAAACAAAATTTACAAAAGCAAACAAAAAATACACAGAAAAGGTCAATCGCCAGCAGCACGTGTCAAATTTTACACTCGAGGTACTTGATTGTTGGGGGGCATAGTGGCACTGAGGATGCGCTAATGCAAACCTACTGTAATCTTGAAATCATATGAGCCTCTATTATTTCCCTCGTTAGAGCGTCACGGTCTTTCCAGATGGGTGTGCAATCAGAGTACGCAGGTTCATAAGTTCCACTGTCATCAGCACCTTGCTTACAGTCCCTACAATTTTTGGCTACATGGCCAGTAGTAGCCACACGTGCGACATTATCACAATGTTATTTTAGTCGTTGATTTAGACAGCGGCCAGTTTGACCGATGTACTCCTTCCCGCCAGAGATGGGCAGGGAATATATTACGTCTTCCTGACATGTAACAGATTTATTCCCGTGCCTAATTGAGCACCTGTGCAGTTCGCGGTTCTCTCCATTGACCTTGCACTGCTAGCATCTTTTTTTTAGGCGCTGAAAAGACAATGTCAACACTCGCTCGGTCTACAATTTTTCTGAGGTTGTCGACACCTGATGAAGATATGTCATGACAACAACCTTCCTTTTTCTGCTTGCCTACCAGAATTGCTAGGATTCTGAGATTTCAGGCAGTTTTTCCGCTTTATAGCCACTGAAGTGAGAACTTCAGATGGGTGCCTGCTTTCGTAAGGCGATCTACAGTTTTGCAAAGCTTTGTTCCATAGTATGCTCACAACACTTCTTTAAGACATTATTAAAAACAGAATGAACGATCTCTCTATTTAGAAGTTTTTTATGAGCTGATAGATCATGCAGAATGGGTTTGTGAGCCCTGGACTCGTAGGACCAACACACATGGGTGGAGTGAAGTACAGCGACAGATCCAAGAACCTATAGGAGTCATAAATTGGAGTTTCACAATTTAAAACTAAAGGCTCAAAGCACTCCGAGAATAATGAAAGAACATTTAAAAACTGTTGTTCAAAAGCAAGCTCGTCACTGTAAAATTATAAAACAATCGTCCACAAATCTGAAAGTGCGGCACACATCAGATCCTTCTAGGCGATCCTGCAATGGCAAAGCCAAGAACATATCGCTGAGGACTGGGGCTAGGAATGATCCAATACAAACCCCACAAACCAAACCGAGCATCTACTTGTACAAGTTAATATGATATCACTACATGTAAAGCTGTATCGCGCTAGTAACCAATAGTGTTGATTTCATTTAAACCTTGGATCGTCGGGATGGTGTGACCACACTGCTGACCATTACCAAAGCGCTCGCTTAAAATAGTCAACTTTATACACGCAGGCACGCCGAAGGAAGCGAGTAACGCCTATCGGAATCATCGCCCTCCTGGTCTACATCTTCACCGTCATTGCTGCCGTCATGCTCGCTATCTTTCTCTTCACCAAAAATGCCATACCCCCTGTGGACACGTGTTCGGCGGCCATGTGCCGCGAGTACTCCAGCCTCTTGACGTCTTCTATCAACACCTCCGTCAGCCCATGTCACAGCTTCACGCGCTTCGTTTGCGGCGGCTGGGAGCGAAGGCAACAGCTAAGTGTTCGCGAGATGCTCTACCAGAGAGCGCAGGACTACATGGCACGACGCGTCCAATCCGTCCGCGTGCCCCCTTCTGGCCAGAGCAGAGTTCAGCAGGCGGCCGCTATGTACAGCAGCTGTTATAAAGTTCTAAGCGGCCGCTCTGACCACCTCGCGGTGGTCAAGCGAGCCCTGGCCGATGCCGGCATTACGTGGCCGTACGCTCAGCGTCAGGTTAACCTCCTTCAAACCTTAATGTTCTCGTCGCTGAATCTCGCATGGGACGTCCTTGCAACCGTCATACCAAAGCAATCCGGAAACAAGACGACGCTAATGGTGAATCCCGGTCGGCTTTTTTATCGCATATTAGACCAGGCTAAGTACTCAATATCGGGCACAGCATTTAAGGCGTACTTTAAAACCCTGCAAAGAAGCTTCGGATATGGACGCCGCTACGCAGAGGAGATAAAATTTGCGGAGACGGTTGAGCTGGAAAAAGACATAGCTGCTTTTCTGGTTCCCAACTATTACGTCCGCCCGTTATCTCCTGTTCCTTTGACGATGCCATCAGGAATTGGAATTACCAACGTCGATTGGCTCAACACCTTCGTAGGGCTCGGCTACAATGACACTACCCAAGTTGAACTTTCGACGACAGGTCCGAAATTTATTGGCGCTTTTCTTGACATCTGGAGAAGGAATGGCGACAAATATGCGCACCTCCTGACATCCTGGATCACCGTACAAGTGGCCGCACTCTTCGCTAATAAGCGTTTGATCGTCAATTACTACGGCGACAATGAGGAGGTGGCATCAGTTCGCTACGGCGCATTCTGTATGAGCACGGCTTACCTCTTATCGCACGATGCCCTGTTTGCCTGCCACAAGAGCGAAGTCATCGAGGACGGCACTCGTAAAAGCGCCGAGCGTTTAACTAACGCCGTTGTGGATGCTTTCCAGCGCCGTTTGTCGAGGTGGTCGCACTATCAAAAGGACATCACTGTCGTTGCCAACTGGTCTGGGCTGTCCAGTTCAGCCATTCACTTCGACGATACGAGAAAACATGCTGACACATACACAATACCCGACTTGACCAGCTCCCTCGTAGAAAACTGGCGCAAGTTGTCGCACCTTGCTTGGAACCCTGTGGACGATGAAGTTGCTCGCTCCATTCACTCCTTAGACCTTTCGGTGCTGTTTGACAACGAAAGAACTTTCCGTCTGACTCCACTTTCTATTTCTTTCCCAATGTTTGACGTTCGGTTCCACTCTGCGGTCAACTACGGCGGACTTGGCGGGCAAGTGGCCTCAGCTATGGCGTGGCTGCTCACCACAGCGTACGCTCTTCACTCGAGAGGGAGTGGCATCATCGCCAACCTTAGTACTTGCGTCGAAGGAGACCTCTCAGAGGACTCCAACGTCGACCGTTCATTGAGCCTGGCAGTGTCCGGGGGCGCGCTCGTCGACGCCTATGTAGCCGAGACTTCAGCAGATGAGAGGTCCTCCGCTGCTGTGGGTGCGTACAGCGGAACGCAGCTACTGTTCATGGCACAGTGCTTCGTTAACTGCGGGGAAAACGACTCCAAGGATTCTGCTGGCGTCTGTGATCTGGGTATGAAGCAAGTGAAAGAGTTCGCGCGAGCCTTTAAGTGCGCGCCTGGCACACCTCTGAACCCTACTGAGCGGTGTGATGTGCCATGATTATTAACGAATTCCGCCAATCTAATAACTGAGCCCATATCGATGTTCAGCGACTGTTTAGGGCTATTTTTCATTATTATCCTTACCATGAACCATGAAGGAGTGTGAAAAAATATGATGCTGGAGGTCTCTCTGCATGCTGCGGCTGACTACGAAATATATTCAGAACATTTTACTTGCTGCAAAAGCGACCTTTAGCTTTATTGCTTTTAGTAAGCTTTTTCCTGAGTTCCCATTAAATTTTTATTGAGAGATGTTTTAGATTTTGCCTCACAACAGTACTTTGAAATAAACATACACATTTCTCACTCATTGTACTGTTCTATGGTTGTGTTTGTGCGGAATATAGCTTAACATAGCAACAATTAGTTCATTCTTGGAAAAACGGGAAGCCATATACGTTTTGTAACTTCCCTGTAGAAGGTAATAAGGATGCGTACTTCAGTCGTAAAACTTGACTTGTGAGGGCAGAGCTTGTCAGAGTAGCAAAAGTGTCAAAATGCCTCTATACGAAAGGAGCTAAAAGCCAGTGACAAAGTCGTAGTGTGCCGCCAAGTTACTCCGATCAGCGGTTGCACAGGGCACCATCGCTCACCAACAGCGATTGACAGAGGTCCATGCAGTTGGCTCTCACCAGTCTACTACACCAGCATCATCACTATGTGCCTGACTGCACCCATTTCAGGGTGAGGACCTCACTTATATTCTTCCAATCAACCAGGTCTTGTGCAAGCTCCATTAATTTGATTTCTGCACACTTCCTGTTCGCATATGCTATCTAACTTTCTGTCGCATTTTGACACGTATGCATTCCCTTTTAGTGCAAACTGTTACACTTAGCGATCATCGGTTAGCCTTCCTTCACATATATGGCTTGCCCATGACCGTTTTGTATTTTTGATTTCGGCTTAAATATCAGTTACTAGGGCCCTCCCCCCCCCCACCCCCCCCCCCCCACACACACACACTGTGCGCTTCTTGTCTGTTAGCATCACACCTATTAATACCATTCTTTAGCTCTCCGTTGTCCTCGGGTTAGGTTTAACGATTCATTTGCGGAAGGATTCTGTTTTCAGTGCATAACACCCGTTGCAATGGGATCGTTTAGAAATTAGATAAATGTTTGTGACTGGTTCTTTGTACTTGAAAAAACAAGCGTAGCAGAGGCATATTCTACAATTATCAAAACTTTTACACAGTATATTGAAAGCACTTTCCCTTTAAAACTTGTAACCATCGAAAAAAAAATAAACCGTAGCTCACGAGATATCACACATGATGCGGATGATATAGCATAAAAACTGTCTATACCATTCTTTTTTCCACACGCGCAGTTCCGAATCCCTTTAGAATTTCAAGAAAACCAGAAATAAACTCAACGCTGACCTAGGACGGTCTAAGTTTGCGTATTATTACCAGCAATTTTTTAATGTTTCAAGCAAGCATCATAACATTGCCAAGAATGTCAAAATAATTTCATACTCCCACTTTAAAAACATCACTGTTGACGAGCTGGAATATGCTGATCAATCGCTCGCCGAATACTTCAACCAGCACTTCGTCAGCATAGGTCATACAATGCATCCCCCCCCACAGGAACAGGACATAGCCTTCGGCACAGTTGACGATATTTTCCTTAAACAGACTTAATTGATGTACTACATAGAGCTTTCAGTCAACTAAATAACAAAGCTGCATTAGACTACGACAACCTATAAATCAAGCCCATAAAGCATGTTTTAGATTTTCTATTGCCCGTACTTGTGCATATTTTCATTTTAATTTTTGAAACTGGAATTTTTCCTGACGAAATGAAACGATCCAGAGCATCGGCCATCTTATTCATTTTTTCTCGGGATCCCAATCAAATGGACTGGGAATGAATCCACAGAAAACAACAATAGTCATTTCAGAGCAAAAACATAAGTTGTTTCACTCGAATTGTGTCATAACCTGTGAAATGCAGAACATCGATATCCTAGAATTACATCAAAAACGGGGAGTTACATTTAGCATATATTATATTTAGCATTACATTTAGTATATAAAATTTAAAAGTAACTCTGTATGGAAGTAGTTCTGCTTCAATATTATTGGCGAACTGTTCTCTATTCAGTATTAACACATTACATGTCTAACATTAAGGCAAAAAAAAAAAAAGGCAAATACAAAAATGAAGTCTCCATACAGTATTGTTTTGGTCTCTTCGGCCTCGTAAAGCTGCCTCGAACAGCTTTTTGCCCATGAGCTCCAACCATGTATTTGGTGAAAATAAATTGAATTGAATTGAACCATTTTCCTCGGCCCTCACATTTCAGACCAATATGTGAGTGCCGTTATATACACCTGTTTCCATCCCAAAAATAATAATAGGGAGCGAGATAAAACATGCTTTTCGCACAACACCAAATGACAAGAATTTTTTCATGACTGCACACATCCAAGTGAAATTGAAGCCTTATTTATGCTGTCAAAAAAATACAATATGATATGAGCATAGGAGCTTTCGCAACTGGTGTCACATCTTCCAAACTACCAGCAAAATGTTCTTAAATACACCAAGTAACCGTGTTAACTTATTAGCGCACGTATTGCAGGTCAAGGCAATAGGGTACGAAGGTGCATTTCCTATGCAGGCGAATACTCCTACACTCAAACTATTTATCTCGGTTCACTGCGTCCGAACTTAATATTCATTAATGCGTTAACCCCCAATGATCTCTAAAGTTGGACAGAAATATTGTTTATTTTTATAAAACTATATTATGTTTCCATCCGCACTGCATACTTTATGACGGAAAGCTACTAAACTTGATCGACGTCCTTGGCGAAATAATCGCTGTCAGCAGATTGTTTTGGAGACGCAATATAAGCAAAATGCATTTGAAGTGGTCACGTAACTAGGTATTCATCAAATCCACGACAGTCATCTGTGTTCAGTGGTTGCTGCATGATTCTGTGATGTTGGCGTCATTATCGGCAGCAATGAAGTCGTCCAAGGTGACATCAGGCCAGGCTAGACGGGATTTAACGACCACCACCTCAGATCCGCATGAACCTACTCCGCACGAGTACTCGATGTAGGGCTCCTCCATGCCCGGCTTTCTGCGTCGTGACCTCATCGTCCTTTTTGCGGAATCACGTCGTTCTGGTTTTCAATGTCAGGCGACGAAGTAGCTTTGAAGCTTCTGTTCCTGAGAAAGGTATAGTACGCATGTAGCGGCAAAGCTATCGCAGCACAGAGGCGCACAGAGCGTATCCAGCACAGGGCTGCGCGTTTTGCACCCGCGGTAGCAGCACAGGAGGTGTAGATCCGATTGAAAAGGGGACGCACACTACGTGACCAGATAGAGCAGAAACACTTACCTCATGACTTGCTCGATTCACTGTAATTTGGGTGATTGCCAACCTTATGCATTAGTTTCGCTTCGAACGCCGGCCGTTCTCCTGCTCCTTTGCACACATCTTTCTTATATGATACCTAACTGACGACTAGCTGCTGTTGCACTGCCGCCACTTTTATCGCTTAGCGTTGATCGCCATTTTTAAGAAATGGTTTGGTATGAAGGGGAGGTAACATGAATACCTGCATGTGCTTTTCGGTCTCCCGACGTTTGGGAAGCGTGGTCCTTTCTTTTTTTTCTTTTTTTTTCATGTCTGCGAAAAGCTGGTTAAGCCTTGCTCCCTCCAACAATATTCTGCGACCAAAGTTTTCTCTTTCGTATGAGACACAGTGTTATATCCCTTGTCCGTATTTTAACTGTAGCATGATTCGTGTTCGTTATCAGCGGACGTGCGTTTTAGCTATGCTGTGGTGTGCATATAAAAATCCTCTTCAGGCGAAATTTTTCCTTTGCCGCGTCGTATAGACAGGTATTCTTCTGTAAAGGCTTAGTCGCCACATACTAAACACACGTAAAGGAAATGTAGGAAGTGTAGGCAAAATCAACACGAAGAATGTAAACAGTAGAAGCTGTACCAAATATCAAGTGTAAATGCTTTCTTCAGTGCCGAGAATAATGCCTGTGTGTGTATGACCTTCACAGCAGTCATTGACAATGCCTTTGTCACTCTCAGTTATGCTAATGACCCAGGATTCCTACTGCAGACTGTCTGACTGTCTAGAGGTACTTCTTAAGGCAGGTGCAAAAACCACAACTTCAAAACTTAATGTATCTCTTCCTTAAAATAATAAAAAAGTTTCATCCATTTCCCGTGTATTTGTACTCAGCTGTTGGTTTATTTTGTATGCACGGACATTTCCTAACTACTGCTTATCTCCTAAGCCTTGACCGGTAGTCCAAGGGTGCGTTAAACTTCATTCGCTACTTTTCGTAGGTCCTTATCGAAGTTGCAGCTTAACGTAATAAAATATGTCCAGTTTCTTTTGAAGAGCTGCAATTTCGTTTGGAGCCAGCAAAGAATTGATTTCTTTTATGTAGGAATGGTGGTTTATTTTCGACAGCCGTACAGAAGTTTGATCCTGCGCACGTCGCTACGACTAAGTCCCGGTTTGTCGTGGACCTCTGTGAGTTTGTTGCCGTCCTTGTCGAGTATCGTGTTCAGCCTTGGCTTACGAGCGAACGTCTTTGAACCATACAGCATGACCGAATTCTTATCGAAAGGCACCAGCAATCGATTTTCCCAGGGCTCCAGCTTGTCGAACTGTTCCACGTTCTCTGAGAAGGAAGACGTTAGGGGAGGGTAGGATTAGCGAGTGTTCAGGCATTGTAACATCTCATTTTCACTTTTTTCATCAGCTATTTCATCATTTCTCGCAGTCTGTATAAAAGGAGAAAACATTTTTTATTTATTTATTTATTTATTTATTTATTTATTTATTTATTTATTTATTTATTTATTTATTTATTTATTTATTTATTTATTTATTTATTTATTTATTTATTTATTTATTTATTTATTTATTTATTTATTTATTTATTTATTTATTTATTTATTTATTTAGAAAATATTGCACGCCCTTACAGTAGGCCCAAGTAGGAGAGACGTGAACAGGTTATCAGTACTAAACAAAAGATTAGTAAAACCTGTAGACGCAAAATACAACGCACAATAATACAAATACAAAATATTAACAAACTAAAGGTGAAAATAAATACTGTTGGGAATCCGTCGTCTCAAAAGAATCAATGCTGGTTAGAAGGTTGGTGGCAGAGAACAGAAATGACTCTCAACCTGTAATGCTTCTTTTAATGACCATCAACTCTCCTGCAAAGACTTTTGTGCCTACATGCTATATGTCTCGCAAATTCTTCTTTGTCAATACAGAGCAGAGACGTCGTTGCTGTTCTTTCGCTTTATTTTCGCTTTCACAAATCCCCAAACTGTTCAGAAGTTAATTTCAAGCTTGTTTGTTGCCTTCAAGTTTAAGCTCAACGTGTGTGTGCAGGCAGGATACAATCTATTGCATGATTCTTTATCTCGATAAAGAGAGAGAGAGGCGCTACTCATCATACTCAACAGCCTGACTACATAGAGCATCTGCAGAGCAAAGGCTTCTCCCACATCCTTCCAATTAAAACGGTCCTGTACCAGTTATGCCTACCTAATGCCAGCAAACTTGTTAATGTAATCTGCTCATCTAAACAAGTGACACCTTCTGCTACATTTGCCTTCTCCTGGAATCCAGTCAGTTACCCTTATGGTAATACCTGCCCTGTACAGGGTAATAACTGCCTTTGCATTGCATACTCTACCCATGCCTATTTCTTCTTGATTTCTATTAGAATGACATTACCCCAAATTTTCTCTGGTCCAATCTACTAGCTTCCTGTCTCTTAACATTACCATCCTCTTTTTCATACATATCTGCGTTTTCTTCAAACTACGTCACACTCCTTTCTTTAACCTCCACGTCTCTGCCCCAAAGCTGAGCACCAGTTGAAATAGTTGTTACGCACTATGATCCTGAAGAATACTGGTAGGCGGCCATTCGTGATCTGAACATACCTGCAAAGTATGTTCTATCCCAGTCTTATTTCTATTAATTCGCATTCGCGTTCCGGTCCTGTGCTTACTGCATGACCTAAATAAACGTGTTTCACCGCCACTTTCTACTGCTGATTCCTATCTGAACTGTCGAACGTTATATTTAAATCTTCCGAGTATATTACGTATTTTTAGACCATTGCCAGTCTAGCTCCTTAATGATAATTTGCAATTTTCGCCTGAGTTTCTTAGGAAGGCAATGTTATCAAAGAATCGCAGATTACTTAGGTATTCTACATTACCACTTATCCCTACCTGTTTTCAGCCCAGACATCTGAATAATTCCTGTAAGTAGGAAGTGAATAGTGCTAGTGTTAATTGTGAGATATTGTGAGAATAATGAGATGTATCCATCTGTCGAACACCCTTCTTTATGGGGGTAGACTGACCTTCCAAAATATAATCTAAGCTTACTATCAAACTGCTCACGATGCTCATTTCTCTAGGCCCTTTACGGACAGCATAATCTAGGCATACGTACTCTACCGGCCAGCTGTTGTTTCTACGTGCTGTCATAAAGAACTTTGAAGATTCCGCACGCCTCTGCCCCCTGTGGAATGCAAATACTGGATGCAATAGTGCATAAAAATCTACCATCCACTAACAGCCGAGAGGCTACTGCCATTCTTCGCAGGCGTCCCGTACACAGTATCGCAGGGCACCCACAGCCATTCTTCAAAGCCCCTCACTGTACAATCTAACCCACGCTTAACGCAAATACGCGAATGTGTGGGCATCATCTTCAGAACGTCCCTGCCTTCGCCACGGTCTTGTATTTAAGAAAAGTGCAGTGCTCGCATAAAGTTCTGGGGGGTGTTCTCCCCGTAGTCCACCACATCGCTTTGGTTCGCTGCCTGGACGGACACATGGTCCCTCCCAAGAGCACGGCGACGCATTCCAGTGTTATTTTAACCTCAAGAGTGGATCGCCATGTGCGTCTTAGGGACAACCACATAGCCGTTTAAGACCCCAACGTTTCGAGTTCTCTATTTTGTTTTCGTTTCCTGATAATAATACTTATTGCCGTACATTGAACTGGAGCGATATACACCAGCATGCTTTATTTGATAATGACACCGTGTTCCCCCTAGCGGATTGTTTCTCTTTCACTGTGCAGTGGCGACTAGAAAGAAAATGCAGAACGGCACAATTGCTGTCAACTCACTGAACAGTTACTAGCAAACCAGATAACCACTTGGAATGAACCACAACTAACCAAATCTTACAAACTAACCACAAATCTGTCGTAGTCACGTATGCTCACAGCCTAACCAAGTAGAAATTATAGGTTAGAAATTACTCAAAGCACGCCGAGGCATATCTAATCCATTTTCCATTTCTAAGGCCCTGCTTATTACAGAAACTTATTCCTCAAGTGCAAGGCTGTCCTCACCTTTCTCGGCGTTCTCCGGAAAGACGTCGATGTATTGGTCCCTATCAGAGCGCGAGTGCTCATGGTCGAAGCCCAGCGCGTGCATCAGCTCATGCAAGATGGTGCCTCGGTAAAGACAGCCGGAGCCAAGAGACACGTTCTGAGCACCGCCTTGGCGACCAATGTAGGAGTAACACCTACGTCCAAATTGAAGAGGTTAAAGAAAGAATATAATTAACACCTGAATTTTGTAGGTATTGTAATTCCTGTTCTTGACCACGTCAAACTCAAACGTGTACATTAAGGAAATCTTGAGAACGTGTTCTATAAAAAGGATGCACGAGCGCAGTCGGCGTAAGGCTAAGTGTGCAAAATAAAAAACCTCTGGTGCACACTGTGCGATGCCAGTATGTGATAAACCATCTCTCCAAGTAGTTAAATTTAATCCGTAGCGCTCCGCTATGACGCCCATTTATCCCGTCCTCCCTCATCACTCTCTCACGCTCCTTAAGATGCGCATTAGGTATCCGCGCAAAGCGAAAGGTTTACTGCACTTATCAACTGAGAAAAGACGCAGTAACCGTATGGCTCCTCATAGCCTCTCATTTAGGTCGGGATAGCAGGAATCAAGATAGAAATTAAAACGCAGTGATTAAATAAAACGCCACAGGGAATGCCTCCAGAATCATTCCACAGCCTTTACATCTTTAGTGTGCACTACTCGCATTGCAAAGCACACAGGCGACTTTCTCTTTTTTGTTTCTGCACTGAAACGCAGTCACCATGGCTTTCATTTCCTCCAGCGTCCTTTGTCTTAGCAACCCCATTAGGCAGGATGAAACTAAAACGACTGCAAGGCACCACAAAAAATGGAGAGGTTAGTGAAGATCTGTTATCTGCTTACTCTATTAGTTGCTTAAAAACATTTCTATGTGTTGAGCAGTGGGTATGCCAGCCTTAGAATAGGCTGTGACGAGAGCTGTTAGTTTTGATGCTGGTCAAGCGTTGCACTTAGCCGCAAAAGTGAAGGAGGAGGAGACAGCGCCCTCCTGATGATTTGCCACCGTTCCTGACATGATCAACGTTAATATTAGACAGGGCGCACTAACAGGAGCAAGGTTCGTCTACACGGGCATGCATCTGTGATATTGAGTTCTCGAAACTCCATTATAGTGAAACTTTCTGCAGTCGTTTCGTCTTGATAATTTTCAGCGTCTGTATTTAGTGCATGGCACGCAGTTCTCTCCAGGATGCTCACCCATCTCCGCGCATGATGTGAATGTAGTTGCGGTGCCTTCGCCGGGGCACAAATCGAAGGCAGGTGCGAGACTCAATCTCGTCCATAGCCTGCCGGATCTTCTTCGTGGAGCCTGGAACAAAAAAAAAATGAGGGAAAGCGTGTGCACCCCGTCGACCAAGTTGATATGCGGCTGAAAGATGCCGGTTCCGACTGTAGAGAAAAATCACAGTATTTCCGTGGCATAACCACGGTAAAAGAGGCAAGTGCTCCAGCGAAGTCTCCAACAGTACCAAATAATGTTCATCATCACCGAGTGGCGGCAATAGTGACTAGAAGAGAGCGTCACAATTAAAAGCCCATTTTCTCACTGTCAGTCAGAAGCTGGCTCGCGATGGAGGCTGTGCATGGTTCCCGTAAATATCTTCCAAGTAAAGCGTAATAAAGTACCGATAACTTAAACATGTGTAAATACTGCGACAACAAAGGAAATATCGCGAATTTTTTATATCACACAGTGCAAAATTACTGATTGCGTACATTCCATTTTTACGCTAGACGTAAATGCAAAATGGTGTCCTTTTATGCAGTTTCTGTAAAGTTCCTTAGACATTTTTCCTTCGCTGCCCAGCCCACTTTTCTGCACCTTTCATTCATGCATTCTGCTCGTTAAGTGGCTGGTGCACTTCCATAAAAGTTCAATGACTTAAGCAATGCCACCCCTACTTGAGTGAACCTCCATACTGAAGTGCTGAAAAATAATATAGACACGCGCTGCTTGCTCACAGCCAACCCCGCGTCGAGCAGACTGCTTCATTTGTACTTACGACGGAGTTTGTCATGTATGGTGTAGGGAACGACGCCTTCGGGCCACAGTTCATCGTCCTCGACCACTGCGTTCCGCTGCGAATACGCAAATATCGTCAGCATAAAAAAAAAAACACCTGCAGTTGCTCTTTCCCCATCAGCTCGTTCGCTCTGCATATTTGTGTACTTGCAGACAATTCCTCTGTCTAAATTTATTGTCGCATTTTGTGGAGTTAGATCAATCGATATAAGAAAACCAATCAGGAGAAAATTGCACATGAAAGGTCTTACTCGGACATTGAATCCCCGTACTCAATTCCAGTGTCAATCGAGGCTTATGAGCCACTATGTCTATTTCTGCGAAGTCGTCGGCAAAAAGTTTTTCAGATGCCCTGGGGCACGCCGTAGCGTTTAGGTGAAACCCTTATTCTCAGTCATGTAGTGCTATTTGTTATTTAAGTTAACGTGCTCCGTGCTCTCAGAGATATTGTTGGCCGGTTCCAGCATCAGAAAGGCCGGTAGAGCGGGGGTCTTTAGTTTAAGTGACTGCACTTTGAGACAGTTGGCAGAAAAAAAAATTAAGAAGCATGACAAAACGTGCGACTAACAGTAGATCGTTTTTTTTTTTTTTTCTTGCGTTTGCACAGTTTTCCGCTAGAGCAAACTCAGGAAGCTACCTAAAAGCCAGATTTAACCGAAGACATAGAACCTCCAGCCTGAGGTTAAAAGCATTTTCTGTAATTTAAAAAGAACCTGACTTTCAACGTTCCAGTGAAACGAAATGTTCACATTTGTAGAAAATGTGTCTGTTTTCTTGGTACACCCTAGCGGTATGGCCCACGCAAATATGTTGCGTTCTAATTTGAGGCACCACAGTATACAACAACTAGAAATAAATATCGTGCAATTGTCGCACCCAGAAACACAGGATAAATTATATTTATCTGGACTTGCCGTATTCCCATGTTTGATTATTTCAATATGCCTTGCAATGGCGTCCGTAAAATACCTTTGAATGGCCGAGCGTTAGAACCAGAGAATTGTACACTGACATTCTACTTCTCCGTACAAACCAAAAGACACAAAATGATCGCATTGATCGTATAGCGTGAGTGGGGAGAACAGGCCTATAACCCCCACATAAAGTGTTAGAACTTTTCGAATTCTTTAACATCAATGAATCGGCCAAAATTTCTTCATTATTTAACATCCCGTTTTTATCACAACAATATCATTTATGTCCTGGGGCAATAAAAGGCGTTACTAAAGTACCTCAAGCTGAAATTGTAAGATGGTTCACAACGAACCCATATCTTGTTTCCGTCAGCAAGAAGAATAGTAAAAAGCCTGCCGTTTGTTTCAACTGTTTAAACAAACTTCTCTGCCCCTTTCAGCTCGAATTATCGAGAGTCGACAGGCCTACCAAATGCTTGCGTTGAACTCTCACTGTTGATCCGCCTAGCATGTACCTTTGTTTCTGCACTGTTATTTCGTTATGCTGTTTTTTCACTGCGCTGTTTTTGTAGGCTGATCTGACGCCTGCTGTTTTATCGCGTGCTGTTCTTGTGTGTCCTTTTCTTGCCTCTTTCAGTCTAAGCGCTTTTTTTTTTTTGCCATTTCGGCCTACAAGTTGGTGTTTCTCACACTGTGTTGCCACAAAACCGTTACACCTTTCCCAGACAAACAGCATAGAGATTAACTGTCAATGTGGTACATTACATCGCTTTATGCGCGATTACTCGTTCGGGGAAAGCAACAGATTGGTGAAACTTCAATCTAAGGTGAGTAACAGCTACTAGAAAAGAACTGTGTGCAGGAGCCAGTCAGGCAGCGGATTCCTATGTTTTATTATTTCAATGTTCCTTGCAACGACTTCCCTAAAATACCTTTTCATTGATCGTGCGTTAAGATCAGAGTGACGCACCGACCTCTCCTGCTTTGCATATAAACCCAAAGGCACAAACATATCGTACAGAATACCGTCCTCGTTTTCACTCTCTTTCCAATCATCCGAACACATGGGTCATATGTGAATCATAGAAAAGGTCAGTGTAGTCTAGTCATGATTTCTCGAACGCTCGCGATTATGTGAGATGATTGCCTGTTTAATTGATATGCGCATCAAGTTCATAAATCCTTCAACATTGACGCGTAGCTTTGTAACGGCGATCTTCGCATAAGAAAAAGAGACCGAGCCTGTGGGGTTCGCAGCCGGCACACTGCCGTGATCTTGACAGTGTTCTGATCCTCGATAGCTCTCGGCGGAGTACGCGCGCTGACTTCTTTCGTCGCCGCCGCTGCGTGTGCATGATATCTTTCCGTCAAGCAAGGCGGGATAGCGGAGACCTTTGACGAGTGAACGTTGACTCGGCGGCCACCGGCCTTTAGCACTTCCGATCAACTCTTCTACACCAGGGTGTATGATACGATATAAGACACTTTCGCCATTGAAATTAAATC
The DNA here is from genome assembly GCF_055883805.1 of Amblyomma maculatum. NCBI lineage: Eukaryota > Metazoa > Arthropoda > Arachnida > Ixodida > Ixodidae > Amblyomma > Amblyomma maculatum. Next base: position 12,944,870 of record NC_139352.1, read on the forward strand.
ACATATAGCCTTTCTGTATACTATGCAAGTCTCCTCCATACTACGGGTACCAGACCGGCCATCACACCCGTGCTTATGCGAGCACTCAACACTGGAATCCATTCACGACGCTCTTCTTCGGACTCGATCCGGACTTCAGCAGTTTCTCTCGTGTTGCCGACGAAATTGAGACTTGCTTTAAGAGCGCACACGTTTCTTCAAAACATTACAGATGTCTACCCGGCGTGTCGGCTGTGGGGAACCCGCCGCCGCGTGTGGAATCGCCACTACGTGCAGAGAACGTAGGAAACAGTTGACGCGTCGGCACCGGTCTGCAAGAAGCTACGCGCCGCTCGCTTGTCAGACACCCGAAACTCCACATGCCTAGCTCCCCCTCATGGTTCGGAGGGCCGTATTTCTTCCTTCCCACATGCGCCCACCGCACTCTCTTCGTACTGCTGCCGACGAACTGCTGGGTACCCTGAAAGTGGTAACGCCGCACACGGCTTTTCGGTCAATGGGGCTGGTAAAACTTTCGCTTTAAAAACGGTTGATGAATTCATTATTTTTCTAGAATGAAGCACACAAGCGCCAGGGAAATAGCAGAGGCGACTTACGTCATGAGAGCGGTTAGTAGAGAGAAGGATGTCTCCCTGGAAGCGCCCCGGTCCTTCTAGAGCCCGTATTCCTGGGAGTTGAATGCCAAGAAATCATCAAACGCCCGTACAAGTCATCATGCGCACGATCGAATAAGGCGCATAAGCCATCAAGTAAAAAACCCTTCAAACGTTCTCGAGGTGGTTTTCACATTGCATATTACGGGGTAACAGAGAACGTGTTTGCTGTGCAAGAGCTGGACGAAACCCGGATAAGTTCTGTAAGCAAAAACAAGGAGAAAGGATACAAGCAACTTTGATCAACATCTCTGATGAACAGAGTTCGTGACTACCAAATGAAATTAGCCTGCACTGCTACTGAGCTTGCTCCGCTTGTGTCCTCATTTTGCAATTCACATTTGATTTATTGCCAATAGTTGACTTTAGATTCATTTGTTTTCTATTCCCAGAAACACGCCACTTAAGCCCCACCAGAAGTTAAACTGGCAAACAAAAGATGGTCCAATAAAAAAAAAAAGAGACTACGTGGTTGCGTCATCTACTCGAAGCGACATTTGGTGCAGTGGCATATGTGCGCGGCACCGCATACGCAGCTGGAGATACGTCAAAGGACCCACTGGTAGAATCGGACTATCCCCTTATTGTACTGCGGGTAGTAGATCAGAAACGTACTGCCGCACTAATTGCATTAAGCTTAACAAATACGTATCTTCGACCCTGCCCACAACTGCTCGATTGCCAAACTCTAGCATTCGCCACACTCCACGAAATGCGTGTGCTAGCTCGACCATACTAACTCCTCTTTCGAGCAGCTGTCGCCATCGAATTATTCGAGTATTGCGCACTGAATACCTCAATATATTCACCAGTCTGGTAATTGTGACTACTGCCTTCAGAGTTTGGTTAACAGGGTATAAATTTTCTTCGCGTGAAGCGGTAGAAAGAGAGCGAGACTCATTCGTAGGTCAACTTCTAACGTTCTGTCCCCCTGTCGCTCATCACCATTAGCCTGACTGCAGCCAGTGCAAGGAGAAGACCTCTCCGATATCCCTCAAATTATCCCGGTGTGACAGCTGTATCCATTGTATCTGCTAGATTCTCCCAAACTTCCAAATCTCATCCGCCCACCTAATTTCCAGCCGCCCCTAGTTACACTGGCACTCCGTAGGAATCCAGTCAATCCAGTCACTTAACATTAGTGACCTTAGCTAATCTTGTATTTGCATTATGCCCATGCCTATTCTTTTATAACGTTATAAGGGCATAAAGAAATATGTAAAAATAAAAAGGGGTATTAAATGAAAGAAAAAGGTTGGCCACTCTAATAAAGTTCAAGAGGGAACGAAGATGAAGTTCTTGCGTAGCAATATAAGATGGTGGGTTGTTTGGCGAGAGACTCACTGCTGTCAGGTGCCGAATTCTCATCGGATTTAGCGCCGGGCAAAGCCACAAGTGGTGAATATCTGCCTCACTGTTCTGGGAGTTACATACAGAATACCCTGGACGTGGACATAAGTATCGGAATTGAGGTCATGTTCAAGTCACAGAGGGAGTGAGGGCAACCTCGACCTTGATCGTCTTAAGCGCAACCTCCTCTGCGCAGGTAGGACCACTGGGAAGGGTTACCGCAACCGGAGGGACAAAGACCACGCATGCGGCAACGGAGGTCCTTCTTTTTTGACATGAGGAGGATGGCATCGTCCATATTAAGGAACCGTGACATTAAGGCCAGGCGGGTTGCCGAATCCGCAGAGCTTTATGTGAAATATATGTAGACCACGCAACCTTTTAATATCACTCAGTTTCCAGGCGTTGACGATTCATTACAAAATGTTGCACTCGTAAATACAAAACCTGCTTCCATTAAGCACTTGGCAAAAACATTTTCTTTATAATGCAATGAATTTTATGAAGGTGTGTGCTGTCATTTTCCAACGAGAAAACATATCGGCGCCCTGTTCATTCCAGTGAAAAAAAGCGGACTGTGTCCCAGCTGTAGGTTTATGACGTACGCGCCACGTACCTGCAATGTTAGCAATGATACGGATGGATAGGGAGTGTGTTGTACAAGCCCGCTTCAGCCCTTTGATACGTACGCTACGTATAAATTACCAGTATTCAAAGCAAAATCTCAGCTTTTAAGTGCATAAGCTCTTCTCACGTTTGGCGATTTCTGGTGTACTGTCGGCGGCTCCAAATTCAAGATGGTAGATGTATCACGTGACTATGAAGGCTTGAGTTCAAATTTCTCAATGTCCGGAGCAGGTTCACCATGGTGATTTGCCATATCCTAGCAATCCAAGATGGCGTTCACTCGAAAGTACACCCTATGTCACGTGGTGCTACCTAAGGTGGCGGCCACCCTAAGTTTTACTCTAGGTCACGGTGCCACCCAAGATGAAGGTCGAGGTAGAGCTTGCAGTCTAAGCGAGCAGCATTGTAATATTATCTGATGGTGGCGCAAAGAGACAGTCTCGACCCGCCCTCCAAGGACCTGGGCCAGGGTATGAACGGTGCCCGGTTACGAGTTTCACGGGCGATCTCTACCCCGACACTCATCCTAATATCTACGCACGGGAGGCTCACGTCCTTCAACAGGTACAGCTGAATACGCCCATAACCCCTGCGTGGCTTTATATGTACAAATTCCGCCGCGATCCTTCATACCCGAACTGGCCTTTCCGTTATGCCAACCCCTCTCATTGCCTATTTTCCTGGCCGGTTGTATTGCAATCGGGTTACATTCCCACCCCCTACCATAATATCTGGACCTGGGTGAACTGGCTTGGTGCTGAGGGTGATAAAGAACAGCGCCTGCTCGTCCAGTATGCCATCAATATTTTAGGCACAAGTGTTGCGCTTCAAATGGCTCACCGACAACGACAAAAGTGGGAGCCAGCTCCGGTTCCTTACCGAAAATAATTTAGTTAGTTAGTTAGTTATATGGAGTTTTTTGACGCATAAGCAACGAAAATAATTTACATTGAAATGTGGATTTAATCGTTGAATGGAATGTCTAGCGCTGGCAGTAATGCGGGCACAGCTGGATCGGAATACCAGCCGCAGGGCACAGCTTCAGCGCGAGAGAGATGGGCGCCGGAGACCAGCGATGGTGATGGCGATGCCGCAGCGTTGTTTCTTCTTCATCTTCTTTACAACATGAGTTTCTATAATATGCCTTATGGCAAGCTTGCGTAAAAAAAAAGTGTTGCGCTTCAATAAAGTCTTCTACTACTACTACGCCCAAGATGGCGACCACCCCATGACCTGTCTAGGTTAAGTAGTATCATTGAAGATGGCGATTACCTTAGGGTCCACCTTACATCACATGGCGTCAGACCGCTGTTAGAGACGGGTTCATGCATACAAAATTGCTAGTCGAGCTTTATAAGTTCGAGGGAGCCGTACCAACGACATTTGGTCATTGAAACCGTAACGGGGTTGCAACTTCCAGGGCCTTGGCGATAAACTCTTAAATTGGTTAAATTCGTTTAGAGAAAATGCCCAGCCGCAAGGGTGCGGTGGCTAAGACCCTACTTGTACCGGAGTTCCCGGGTTCGAACCCGACCGCCTGCAGCTGCGTTTCGCTGGAGTCGAAAGAGGGAGGCTTCCGTGCGCTGTGCGATGTCAGTGTTGTTGTTGTGGCTGTAGGAAGAAGGAAAAGGAAATACATGGGCCTGCTACTGACTCTGTAGATGAGCCACCTCCGCTGCCTTGATTGGTTGATTTATAGGAAGGGAAAGGCGCGGCAACTGTCTCACTTGTTTTCTGTGGACACCTCACCCACGCCATAAGGGAAGGGAGGAAGGTAGGAGTGAAAGTGGAGAAGAGAAATAGGAGCTGTAGTGGAGGGCTTCGGAGTAATTTCGACCACCTGAGGATCTTTAACGTGCTCTCCGCTGCCTCGTGCGGATAGGAGAGAAAGTAGAGAAGAAAGAAAAAGAAGAGGGAGAAAGACGCGCGCCGCAACAGCCACCACCTAAGCGGTGGCAGGTGGAATGACGGCTTACAACAGGTAAAAATTCGGTGGCAGGCTAGCCCCCACAGCAAGCGGCGTTGATCTACCAGTCCCAGCCCCATAGGACAAAAGGCACCCTTCACCACTTCCTCCACGATGCAACAAGGAGACACCTCTGCCAAAATAATATAGGGCAAAATTAAGTTTTTCCTTCCTTTTTCCTCCACGATGTCAGTGCACGTTAAAGATCCTCAGGTAGTCGAAATTACGCCGTAGCCCTCCATTACGACACCCCTTTCTCTCTTTCCGCTTTCACACCCACCTTCCTCCCTACTCATGCCCCGCCGGGGTGGTGCAGTGGTAAGACGCCCGACTACTGTGCCGGAGTACCCGGGTTCGAACCCGACCTCGGCGGCTGCGTTTCGATGGAGGCGAAACGAAGAGGCGTTCGTGTGCTGTGCGATGTCAGCGGACGTTAAAGATCCCCAGGTGGTCGAAATTACTCCATAGCCCTCCACTACGACTCCTCTTTCTCCCTTTCTACTTTCACTCCCATCTTCCTCCCTTCCCTTACGGCGCGGTTGCGGTGTCCACAGAAAACAAGTGAGACAGTTACCGCGTCTTTCCCTTCCTATAAATAAAATTAGTAATCAGTAAAATCCCTACTCATGGTTGAGGTGTCCATAACGAAGGTGACAGATAGTGCTCCTTTCCTGTAACCCAGTTTATTGTAATTTAATTAGAGGAAAGGAAAGGCGCATGTATCTGTCACATTTCTCGGTGGACAACTGGACAGCACCGTAAGCGAAGGGAGGAAAGGTGGGAGTAAAACCGGAAAGAAGTAGTGGTAAGACGCCCGACTACTGTGCCGGAGTTCCCGGGTTCGAACCCGACCGCGGCGGCTGCGTTTCGATGGAGGCGAAACGAAGTGGCGTCCGTGTGCTGTGCGATGTCAGCGCACGTTAAAGATCCCCAGGTGGTCGAAATTACTCCGTAGCCCTCCACTACGGCTCCTCTTTCTCTCTTTCCACTTTCATTCCCACCTTCCTCCCTTCCCTTACGGCGCGGTTCGGGTGTCCACAGAGCAAGTGTGACAGTTACTGCGCCTTTCCCTTCCTGTGAACCAATTTAACTTTTAACTTTAAATACTGGAACATTGTGTGTCTTTTAGAAAGCTCACTAGCATCTCCTACCATCCTGCACATAATGCAACAGTCAGTTTCATTTAGGCAACACATGAAGGAGGTGGTGAAGGGTGGCAGATCCTGGCCCTACGGGGCTGGGACGGTAGCTCAACGCCGCTTGCGGCGCGGGCTAGCCAGCCACCGAATTTTATCTGTTGTAGGCCGTCATTGCACCGGCACTGCTTCGGTGGTGGACGACGGCTTTGTTGCGGTGCGCTTCTTTCTCTCCCTCTTCTTCTTCCTTTCTTCTCTAATTTCTCTTCTGTCCGCACGAGGCAGCGGAGGTGGCTCAGCTACAGAGCCAGTAGCAGGCCCGTGCATTTTCTTTTCCTTCTTCCTACAGTCACAACAACAACAACACATGAAAAAATTTGCCGAGGATTACATTGCTTCCTAATGCGAAATTTGAGCGTACCTCGTCAGCTGTTTCACCTTTTTCGATAGATTGAGGAAAAGATTTCGAGCAAGACATGTATTTACTATTACAGATTATTTTATTTTCCACACATATTCCTTCAAAAAACATTCCACTAACAGTTCTTGACTGTCATGAAGTAAGCTTTGTGGTCGAAGAAGAAGAGAGCTATTAAGTTATCGGGAGGTTGCGGGAGCACTGCGTAGGCCCATAGAAAGGTAGCGCGGCGAAGAGGCTAATTTCACAAGCTACAAACGAAAAGAAAGAACCTTCGCAAATATCTTAAACTGACTTGAAAACGCTGTAGCCAAAGTTAGCAAGTGTCCCATCGAATTTCTAGCAATATGTTTTAAAGGAAAATGAGGGCGGGATAGATCCGGGCCAGGCCTTCCTCAAAAGCCAAGGGACGATCGGCTAGAGATCCGGACTATCAAACTAGCTGTATATACGCAAATTGATTTACATCAAAATATGATGCTTTACTCTCAGTCTGTGAATTCTCGGTTACTGCTCATGTTACCCTGCAGTTCGGTGTGGCTGCCCGCATTATTCATGAATTATCTTAGCAGTGTGTACCATGTGTGGTCACGTCATCCACTTGAGCTCTGAAGCGTGCCTTTCATAACTGATTCAAAGGAATGGAAAGGCGCGGTATCTGTCACACTTGTTTCTGTGGACACCTGAATCATGCCGTAAGGGAAGGAAGGAAGGTGGGAGTGAAAGTGGAGCTGGTTACAATGGAAAGGCGCAGTATCTGTCACACTTGTTTCTGTGGACGCCTGAATCATGCCGTAAGGGAAGGAAGGAAGGTGGGAATGAAAGTGGAGCTGGTTACAATGGAAAGGCGCAGTATCTGTCACACTTGTTTCTGTGGACACCTGAATCATGCCGTAGTAGTAGTAGTAGTAGTAGTAGTAGTAGTAGTAGTAGTAGTAGTAGTAGTAGTAGTAGTAGTAGTAGTAATAGTAAAAAACATTTATTTTAACAGAGCAGTTCGGGGCGCGCAGGCCCCTGGGCCCCCGCACGGCCCCACTACACTCAAACGTTCATGTTCCTTATACGGTTCATGACGTCGGCAGCTCGGTCTGTGGCGGTCTTTTGCCGGATCGGGTCCTTAGAGCGTAGCAGGGTCTCCCATTCATACCAGGTGGTGAAGTGCTCCAGACCCCGCGGGGGAGGATCCGCCGGGCATTGGAATAGAATGTGGGCGAGGGTGGCAGTGGGGTGGTTGCAAAGGGTGCAGGAGGGGTCGGTAAGAGTGGGGTGGTAACGGGACCTAATGTAAGGGGATGGGAGTTTTCACGTCTGGAGGCGGCGCCACAGTGTTTGGTGGTGATTGCTGAGGGAGGAGTGAGGTCGGGGGTAGATCTGTCTCTCGACCCGGTAGGCCTGAGTCATCTCTTTAAACGTGTGCATGCGCTCCCGGGAGAACTCCGACGTGGGGACCGCCCGTGCCCGGCGTATTAGACCTCGGGATAAGCTGTTGGCGGCATCGTTGCCAGGGTTCCCCGAGTGCAGGCACCCATATAAGCTCCACGTGGCGGGGCGGGTTGGCAGTGGGCGAGGTCAGTATGCAAAAAGCAGAAACATGAACTCGCCCACGTGCGAAATTTAGTAGTGCAGTTTTTGAGTCTGTGAGTATATATTTAGCTTCCGTGTGGGCAATTGCAAGGGCGATCGCTGCCTCCTCGGCCACTTCTGAGGAGGTAACAGAGGGGAGGGGAAGAGTTGCAATGGACTGAAAGGTATTGTTCACCGCGGCTGCCGCCGCCTCGTCGCCCGAGCATGCGGCGTCCACCCATACGGCATCCGTAAGGGAAAGAAGGAAGGTGGGAGTGAAAGTGGAGCTGGTTACGAGGGACAACGCCGACGCCGCGAATCCTAGGAACGGGCTCCGAAGAGCTGCGTTCTAAAATGTTATATGGCAATGGCGTGATCAGTTTACTTTTTCCGCAGCTGTACACGGAAGTATTCAACTGGCATCACCGGCGCCCTTTTTGTGATACAGAGCATAAGTTGCGTGCACTTCACGCCAGAGCCGGCAGCGATACGTCGATTAGATAAGACTGTAGCTTTTCGCTGCGCTACATTACATGTTACGTAGGCGCGTACTCCCTGTAGGACCCTGGCATTGCAATGTCCAAAAATTCGCTCAACATTACATCTTCTGTCACTTTACTGCTGGCCAGACCGACTACTTTATTCAATGCACTAAGCGACAAAAGCATTACGAAAGCACAGCTAGCGCTACAGATAAAATCGGGTGATCTGAGGTACTCCAAAGCTTGCTTATCACCACAATCGCACTCGGCGTTTTCTACCGGCAATGCCGAAGTGGTACTTTGAGAGAACAAAAGAAACACTCCCCTCGTTCATTTTACGTCACAAGCGGTGAGGCTGATATCTACTCAAATCCAGACAACATCCTTTACGAGCTTTCACAGAGACGCAATCTCGCGACGATGAAAAAGACTGCGCGGGGCCTTCATAGAAAAGTGGTTTCTTTAAGCGAAATTGATTCTGTGTGGCGTGCAGCCGGGGATAGAGCATCCTTATCTTGCGACAGGAGATATGCTGAGCGAGTGGCATTGTCCCGCTTCCGTACTTAAATATATATAGGGAAAAAAAAAGGTCGTGACATCGGCCGCCAAGAGGTCTAGTTGTCATGATTCTGCTGGCACACAACAGTCGAGTGGGCTCTTTACGTGCACGACAGAAAGTCGGGACTCGTCTTTTTGTTTTCCTCTCACCTTAGACGAGGAAGAAAAAGCAATTATTTCAAGTAGGCAGTAAATATTTCTAAATAGAGCTGAAAGTCGTCATCTTATTTCCGCCTACTGCAGGGATAAGGCTTCTTGCATTGACCTCCAGTTAAACTTTTCCAGTGCCAGCTATGAGCATCTATATTCGCAACCTTGCTGACAATGCTGTCCCCTTACCCTCGGCCAATCCCTTCTATGTTCCCCTTCTCATGGAATCTACGGTTCAACCAAAGCTAACCACAGCAGCCAATCTTTCTTGGGCTAAGCATGTGATTTTCTTATTTTATTCGGGACAGCGTATAGGAAGCATTGCTCTGTCGGAGTGGCGCAGTGGTTAGGGGGCTCGACTACAGTTCCCAAGGGCGCAGGATCGACTCCCGGCCTCGGCGGCCGCTTTTTGTTGCAGGAAATTTCGACCGCCTAAGGTTCTTAAGCGAGCACTGACATCGCACAGCACACGGGCGCTTTGCTTTTCGCTGGAGGAGAAAAGCAAGGCGCCCGTGTGCTGTGCGATGTCAGTGCAAGTCAAAGAACCTCAGGTGGTCCAAATTTCTAGAGCCCTCTAATACGGCGTCTCTCACAGCCTCAGTCGCTTTGGGACAAACCCCCAAAATCAATCAATCAGTATAAGAAGTATTGCAGTGATGTCTCGGCCTACATTTTGTGGTGCAGAGCATATGTTCAGCAGTGCAAGCGGAATCAGATAACGATAAATCAATGAAATATGCCTGCAGCCTTTCGACGTGCTTCAACAAATGGCCGCTGTGACGTAGGTGCATACTCCCTATACAGTTCGTTCGGTCGAATAGGCGTCGCCGTATACGGCAACGCCTATTCGACCTTGTCGGACAAAATCGAGCGTGATTTCGTATCAACGTTGTGACACAACCGTTCTTGTGTAGCATTCGGGGTGGCGTCATATCATATCGCTTCCCATTTGACATCCACTGTTCGTCAAATAGGAAGCTGCATTGGGTTACGGATTCGAACCGACCACAAACATACCTCCAATTGTATGCCTTTCACTGTAAAGTGCAGGTGTCGATCGAGAACGAAGACATGTAGTCTCTACTTAGCCTTCCTTTCCATAAAAGCTAAACCATCTAAAGGCATTTAAGACATTGCCAAGTCCTGTGGCAGCGTCAACTTCGAAACTTCGCGGAATGTAGAGGCGCTATCGCGTCTACCCATAAGGGAGCTTAAGCGCAGTGCTGTTTTCGTTTACTTTGTTAGCGCTGAATCCCCCAACCCAACCCATAAAATAACTTGTGATCACGATGTGGCCTCACTTATGATGACCTTTATGCTGTTTCTGTGAAGTGCATTTTGTGGTTAATGAAACTGATTGTTAACCAGTTAAAATTAATGCGTATATTAAGCAGTTTAAGCAAACGACTTGCGTACTCTCACAATAACGAGCCTTTAAATCAGGTAGCCGCTTACAAATTCCTCGGCCTTCACCTTCGATCTCATTTGATACGTTCCTTTCGCGCATATACTTTCCAATGCTAGCTGAATGCTGGGCTCTTTGTGAAGGCGTATTGGCAAAGCACTTTCGTCTTTGATACTGCTTTATAACGCTCCACTCTGACCCAAACTAGAGTACGTCTCGTCATTTTGGGATCAGGTCGAAAAACATAACGCAGCCATTGAAATGTGTTTAGAATAATTGTATTTATTTCATTCTAACTATAACAAAAACTACGATTATCACAGCTATGAAATCTAGCCTAACATACGGTTATCACCACGTCAAAAAGAATGCTTTGCTTGTGCCTCTTTCGTAAGTTATTCCACTATCCACAGTTCCACAGCAAACGTATCTCTCCCTTATCTATGCATCAGCCAGACTAGGTAATAATAAAAACGGCACCTTCTCTTTCAGCCGTTTTTGAAATTGTTAGTGAAAATTTCTGTTTAATCGCCTGTCTGTCTCGAATGACACCATCGCAGATCATTAACTATTCAGGAACATCATAGCTTATTGTCTGTAACTGTGAACTTTTGATCCTATTGTCCTACCAGTTTTGTGAATGACGTCGATAATTTTATACACGAAGAGGTCATTTATTGTTATTCCTCATTCATGTGCTTGTAAATTTTAATTTTTCCTTTGCTTGCTTCCGTTCCAGTCTATATTGGTGCAACTATCCTGTATGTATAATAAATAAATAAATTCATGCAGCACGGGTAACTTTTGTCGTTTATGAATGTTCAGAATTTTTCGACATATTTACGTTATCCGCAAGAAACAGGTTCACAGAAAGTTATCAGTGTACAATGCTATGTAAGCGACAGCTTATTCGTCATATGAGAAGTTGACACTCAAGTTTTTGCAAGCTACTGATAGGAATAGTCTTGCAGAATGTGCCGGAAATCGCTCCACCGTATGCGACACTAGATAATAATTGAAGTCCGGAATTAAAGCAGAGATCTTTGAATTGGCATATTGTCGTCGCTGTGTAAGCAATGACCCACAACAGACAACTCCTATGATCAGCACTTCAAAATCAGATCAGTCTAGGAAGTTTAGAGGAAGACAAGAAGCCTTCGTCCTGCGCGATCGGTTGCCGCTCGGGTGAGCTCCAGTAAGCAATATCTTGCAGAGAACTGTGTGCCACTCCTGCCCGTTGTAAGGACTCGAGCAAAGCACTCTTCTCCGCTTTGGAAGCTGGTCACCACATGAGCTAATGTTTTAAATCCCTGCACACACTAAATGAGGAACCGAGAAGAGACGAGGTCAAGCCTTACGCTTCCACGCCAGGGTACGAGCTGAGCCCGTGTGAATGCAGTGTTGTAAAGTGGCTTCAGGTCTTCTAAGTCTCTCTCTCCCTCTTTCCTTCCATGGTAAACATTGCTCGTATAGTTATCACAGCAGCTACTCTCTAGTTCCGCTTCAAACCTTATCGCCATGCCCTTCTCTTTCTAGAATAACAATCTTCTGGTTACACGATCATCTGTGTTTCTCCAGTTCCATATTTATTATTTTTACCATTATTCTCAATAAAAATGTCATACATTTCCTACATTTTCAACAGTAGCTCTTCAACTTCGCATCCGCAGCTCTGTTTTCTTTTTTATTTCCCTTCACGACAGATTAAGACAAGTACCCTACATATGGCAAAATAACATACCTGGGTGCTTCCAGTCAGCCAGCGGTTTAACCATGGGCAGAGCAATTGTTTCCCATGCTACCGATGCAATGAGGAACACGAGGAAGCTCCAAGTCATTATGAAACGCGGGAAGAACATACTCTTGAGTCGCTGCAGAAGCAGGATCGACTTTGCCGCAGTTGGAGGTGCTCCGGATCTCGGTGAGCAACGGCGCGCGCTTCGGCCGCCACGATTAGATACGGTCCTCGAAGACTTCGAGAGTGCAGAGCTTAAATAAGTCAGTTTCCTAATCTCTTGCGCGCAAATGACAATGAGTCTAGGCAAAGCCGGTAATGTAGCGCACGGCACAGATAAGGTCACTGACTGTCAGTATTGCGCTTTGGGCAAGAATTGCTCGCCGTGCGGGAACTCTGTGAAGTGGTTGCATCAAAGCTACTCTATTCAAGTTTGTAATGTCAACTCTTTATCTGAATGCATTGCTCTTTCGTGTACTCGTGCCTCATCAGGGGCTGTGCGCTAACGCACTAACTTCAGGTTAGAAAGGTGATGAATTACAAATAAGCCACTTGGGTTTGTATTTGGGCCAGTTCGTATGATGTGGTATTGTATAGTATGTTTGTTATGGCTTATTACGGTGTGGAATGGTGTAGTGGTTGTCAACTGACATAGTATGGTATAGCATTGTACAGCATGGATATGCATGTTGTAGTGTACAACATGCATATGGAGTATATGGAGTAATATGCATGTATGGAGTAATATGGTATACTATGGTATGGTGTGTTATGGTATGGCGCCGTACGGTGTGAATATGCGGTGTGCCATTGCGAAGCATTGCATGGTTTCTTGTGATATGTTAGGGTATATGCGGTAGGGTATTTTATGGCATGTGGAGTACGCTAAGGTATGGAATGGCACTTTGCGGTGCGGTATGGTACGTGGTATAGAACATCACAACGCTACACATGGGCTTCAAAAGATTCCGTAGTGGAAGGATCTGCATAGATTTGTCCTGAACCCTGTGCAAACTTAGAACAATGCATGTTTCCTGCCCTGTTTCAATTCAGTCACCTCACTTTCCACACCTTCATCCTCAACGCGGTGGGCTTGGTTAGCCTTTCGGTCACCTGAAAGGCCAGGTGGCCTTGATAAACCTAGCCCAGGACAATCTCGACACTTAATAGTGCGTTACATTAAAATTATTTTCTCCTACTCCGCGCAACTGGTATCGCGCAACACCAGCGCTCGTGCATTTCATCCCCATATGAATGAAGCTGAAAAAGCCGGGGTTTTATCGCTTGACACTGAGCTCAACAATCGAAAGCACCGTCACAAGTCAGTGCGGAGGGTTGAGCTTCCTACATGATCTTATAACGTGTGCAACAAAGTAATAAGGACGGAAGACTTAGCACGTAATATCATAGTAGTTATGGAGGAGGTAATGGTATATAACATATAGCTTCTATGCTATTACGTGCTACGCCTTCCGTCCTTATTTATTTGCTGCACACTTTATAACATCATGTTCCAGTAGGAAGCTCAGTAGGAATCTCTAGCCAATGTCACTTTCGGATGTTAAGTTTTATATACCATATAAGGTTCAACCTTATGGCAAGGTTTCTAAAGGATGCCTCACCACATTTTTCAAGGACGCAGTTACATCAGTGGCTAAGTGCGCGGTTCTCTCTAGTTCTTTAAACGTCGGCATACTTTAGAAAAATGAGCGGCAATTGAAATGACGTCGCCTGCGATCAATATGCTATCATTTTGCAGTTTCAAATGGAAATTTTTGTCGAAACTAACGTAAAATCTAACTTTCGAGTGTCAGCGCTAAGTGCAAAGTGGCAATTACAGCTTAGCGTTGCTACTTCTGTCTTTCGGCGATGTTTTAACGACGAAGCTGCGAGACCTTCGCACAAGCATGCATTCTTCCAGGCAGTTGTGCCCTAAGTGATCAGAAAAAAAAATTAACATCTTGCTTGGTTACAGCGCAACCCAGCGCAATACAGTGTCCATTGAAACCAACTATGGAAGCCGTCTGTGAACTGCGTTTCTTGACCAGACTAGGACCTTTATCGTACATTGGACCTTTAAGTTGAGTTTTCCACCTAGTTAAGTTTCTACATACAACAGCTATCATATATGTACCATTAACATCCTTGCAACGTTCGTTTAAACAATGAAGGGCTCTTAACTACCGAATGCCTTTGTCGGGTACGTCTCGTTGACACCACAACCTTTATTATGTTCATATCTTGCTCTTCCATCTACCATGTTGCGATAACGTTATAGGAGTGGCTCCATGTGCCTGAAACCGTTTGGGTAAACAGCGAAATCCGCTATCATTGACTCGTCGAAACTGGGAGCTTGTATATTTTCATGTGGTGGCAGGGAATAACACGGCCTTGTTTTGTTCACAAGCAGAGAAACAAGTATACATTCGCTTTGGGAGTCTAATTCCTACTCTTGTTGGAAAAAAACGTTTCTCATATAATATCGCAAAAATGTCATTGTCCATGTATTTTAAATTGAATATACCTATTTTGTTTGTTAATCTTCAAGGACCGTAGCTATAGAATACAGACGAACAAGAGAATTTCTGCCACATGTGGAGTATTCTCCCTTCTTCTTTGCACCTCCGTATTTATTACCATACGTCCTTGCCCCGGCGCGGTGGGTTAGCGTTCAGGGCGCTCGGCTACACTCCCCGGCGGCCGCTTTTCGGTAGAAGTGAAAAGCAAGGCGATTGTAATATGTGATGTCAGTCGACGTTAAAGAACTCCAGGTAGTCAAAATTTCCGCAACCCTGCACTACTCCATCCCCTCATACCCCGAGTCGCCTTTGGGCATTAAACTACAGAAACCAAATCAAACCCAGCGTATTTGTTTTTATGCCGTTTTTATAGAACGCGTTATTTCTACAGCAGTCTAAGATCAGCTAGTAGTCAGACCGTACTCACGGTACTTTCACCTACTAGCCTTATCCAAGGCTCTCAGTAGTTTTTCTGGTTGGTCGCAATTTCGGAAGCAGCTTTCTGTTCCCAAATGTCCAAATAACTTCCTGTCTTCTGGCGTCTCAGCCTAGAAATAACTATAATTCACATACGCTGCAGCTACTCAGGTAGGCAAATTTTACTAAGCCATGTGCGAGCGATGACATGTTTGGGAACATAAAGGTCCGCAGCGCAGTGTAAGTGAAACGTTCTGAAGGGAAACAATTGTTGAGCCTATTGCTGCAATTGTTTTTTCAATTGTCACGAGGCAGTGACAAGGCCAGTCAAAGTGACCGTTCACTTGTAGATGCAGCCAGCCGAAGAGAGACAGCCTCTCGTCCTCGTGACCCCCCCCCCCCTCCTCTCCCGAGGCCGGTCAGATCAAAATGCGGAAAAATGGCTTGACCTCTTCGACCGAGTGGCAAGTTTCAATGCGTGGAACGACACTACAAGGTTGACACAGGTCAATTTTGCACTTCAAGTATCTGCCCGAGTGTGGTTTTAAAATCGATAGACTTTTCTGAAGGATTGGACCCCATTCAATGCAGAGATTGTGATAGCCATCACATGTGTTGTCCGAAAAGAAAGGGCGGAATCGCTCCTCCAGGCCAACATCCAGCTCTCAAATGAGACAGTCCTCAATTATGTCGAAGAAATGAAGCTTATCTTTCGTCGCGCTGACCCCAAGAAGACGGAAGGTAAGAAATATAATTTTTGTTGCGAGGCTTCAAAGAATCTCTTTTTATTGGCCTCGTAAGAAATCCACCCACAAACGTGGCCGAATTCGAAAGAGAATCATCCCCCATTGAATGGAACCTCGGCGTCCGAACTCGACACTACAGCCATCCGTCACAAGTCAGTGCAGCTAGCTATAAACGGCAACCAGAACCAATCACTTAAAGGAACGCATACGCGAAGCCGTCCGATAAGAGCTTACCCGGCTGCTATCATCATCCCGACAGTCCCAGGCAGTGAGACTCGAGGACATCGTCCGCGATGAAGTGCAGCAGGTGCTTGGCATCCATCCGGGCGTTGACAGCTACTATCAAAGAAGCACACTACGTAGATCACCTCCGCAAGGTGCAATATCAAGCCCTCCCCGCTTCCAACGCGTTCCTGAACGTCACCCATTGGTCCCTTCCCGACCATCCAGCGACGACACCTAATCCCCAAGAAATGCAACCCCTGGAGGACATCCAACAACCATCCTCTTTGTTTTCACTGTGGTGTGGCTTGACACATCCTTCGTCACTGCCCGTACAGACGTATCGGCCTCCACGCTTTTGCATTCGACGCCCGACGACCTCGTTCCGGCGAAAAGACAGAGCAAACCGACAACTACTAGCGCAGGGAGAGTCGCCAAACCGCCAGTACCGCTCCCCATCGCCGCGCTCAGCGCCCGCTTTGCGTCACCGGGCGGTAAGCTTGCCACCGTGACGCAGGCCTTAATTGCAGTCGTCTTTCATCTGCTAGTTCTATGCCTGAACTCTCGGTGCAAGCAGTGCTAGCGTTGTAGCCTTGCAACGTAAAAAATAAATCAGGAGATCGAAGGGCTCGCCTCTCTCCCGACGCAGTGCAACCGTTCACGGAAGTAACAAAGTAGCCAAGACGTCACTACGATACAAAAGAACAGGCGAGTATACGCCTAACCGAGCAGCGAAAGTGAAAGGGCGGTCAGAACGTAGCCTCCACGAAACATTCACTGGCAGTCAATGCGACTAGTGGCCAAAACAATGTGCTATCACGTACTTTGGTGCGCGACAATTTAACTGAAAGTAGTCACAATAAAGGAAATTCAGACATCGGCTTGACAAAGTACTAAATATATTGCCCACTTTTGGATATCGCTCAATTTCGGATATCGCTCAATTGGATATCGCTGGGGATCTGGCGCCGACATGGCAGCTAGACGCTTACACCTTGTTCTTCTTCAGGTGCTGCAAATGATGGCAATTTTCGATCCTGCCGCGATGTCGACGTGCCGGCCAATGAACGGAGCCGCTTCTACCGAGCAAATCTGTCCTGCTGACCTGGCTTTTTTGAGTGACGCTTCGCCGTTGGACCTAACAGTGCTACCGGCGCTCGAACACTTCATCGACTGGCAACCCTGGATCCTTCTGCACAAGCATGACCTACATAAGCAGCTGTTGTACCCAGCCACACCGGGATCTGGCGCCGACATGGCAGCTAGACGCTTACACCTTGTTCTTCTTCAGGTGCTGCAAATGATGGCAATTTTCGATCCTGCCGCGATGTCGACGTGCCGGCCAATGAACGGAGCCGCTTCTACCGAGCAAATCTGTCCTGCTGACCTGGCTTTTTTGAGTGACGCTTCGCCGTTGGACCTAACAGTGCTACCGGCGCTCGAACACTTCATCGACTGGCAACCCTGGATCCTTCTGCACAAGCATGACCTACATAAGCAGCTGTTGTACCCAGCCACACCGGGATCTGGCGCCGACATGGCAGCTAGACGCTTACACCTTGTTCTTCTTCAGGTTTGTTACTCTTACCTTTCTGTTAATGGCAAACCGTTTAGGAAGTCGACGCCAGATCCCAACTTTGCTGTGTGCATGTTTTTACGCCTTCTGTACGATGTGTCCGCGAGCTGTTCAGGATACATAGGTTTGTTTCAAAGAAGGCTCTTGCTTGCGGGAGACGTAGAGCAAAACCCTGGGCCTCTGTCTGCTGAACAGGAAAAGCGGATGTTCGATACTATCATGACAATACCTGTCATACAACAGCAACAGACCGAAATATTGGACGAACTACGTTCCATTCGGCTTGAGCAGAGGAATCTCGAGGAAAAACTAACAAAGCTCGCAGAAAAAGTCAAGAGCGTTGAAGATAATGTGTCACTGGTGCTCCCGCTAAAGCCTGAAGTAGAAAGATTATCTCAAAGTTCCCAGCAACTTGCTGTCGCGTGCACGGCCCTCCAGTCATCGCACGATGACCTGGAGAACCAATCACGAAGAAACAACTTAATATTCTACGGCATCCATGACAAAGAAACCGAATCGTGGGAACAGTCTGAGACTAATATTATCTCTTTTTGCGCTGAAAAGCTAAAACTTTCCGTTGATGCCGCTGCTATTGAAAGAGCGCACAGACTAGGAAGATATGCGCCCGACAAGAACAGACCCCTGATCGTTAAATTCTTGTCTTTTAAAGAGAAGAATCGTGTTCTTTCAAATGCTGCCAAACTAAAAGATACTGACTGGGCGATAAGCGAGGACTATTCGGCCAAAGTACGGCAACAAAGAAAAAAGCTCATGCAGTTTGCTAAGGCACGCGGCGGAAAGTTGAAACTGCGGTTTAATAAGCTAAACCTGGACAACAAAACCTATATGTACAACATTGAAACCGACGATATCACTTGTGTAAACCAATAGCCATCACAGAGGCTTTTAGCTAGCCCACAAACTGTTATTAAAAATGAACTTGTCTGTATTGTTGTTAATTGTCGCAGTCTAAAAAACAAAACTGACCAATTCTTCTCACTCTTACAAATGACGAACGCAGATGTGGTAATTGGAACCGAGTCATGGCTAGACAGCAACATAAGCGATGGTGAAATATTTCCTCCATCCTATACCACGTATAGGAAGGATCGCAATGTACGCGGTGGTGGTGTGTTCATCCTCGTTCATAGCAGTTTGAGAAGCGTGTCTGTTAACTTAGAAAACGATTCCTGTGAAGCTGTCTGGTGCAAGGTACGGCTGGGCGATGGTACTTCTTTCGCAATTGGCTCTTTTTATAGGACGCCCGGTTCAACCTGCGCACAGCCATTCTTTGAACTTAGCAACACATTATTAGCCTTAGACGCAACACATGTTATCCTTGCCGGTGATTTTAATATGCCCAGCGTAGAATGGTCTTCTTTTAAACCAGTAATTCGCACTGCATCCCTCTTGTATACCGCTTTCCGTGAAGTAATTAGTGCTCATTCATTATTCCAGTTTGTTCAAACCCCTACCAGACTCGGCCTTACCAGTGCTAATGTACTAGACTTGTTTTTCTGCAATGACCCTAGCCTAGTCTCGTCTGTCATAACGCTGCCAGGCATAAGCGACCATGATGTAGTTTTAGCAAAACTATCCTGTAATGCTATGAAGACCCACCACACTCAACCACGCAAAGTGTATTTTTATGGAAAAGGGGATTATGCTTCGCTATCACGGGAACTCGACGCATTTTTTCCTGAGTTTCTTTCACATCGGCCATCTCTGAATATTGATTCCTTCTGGAACTTGTTTAAAACTAAAATTTTGTCACTGACGCAGACTTTAATCCCATCCCGCTTAATTTCAGCCAAGCGTCGTGACGATATGCATTGGATGAATAGACAGTTGCGGGCAATGATCAACCGGCGGAAACGGCTGTTTCGCAGATATTGTGATACGCCCGCACTAACTTTGTACTCCGAGATGAAAAAGCAAACTAAGAACTTATCGAAAGAAATCCGTAAAGCAAAAAGGGCATACTTCAGCACACTAGGCCAACAACTAAGGACAAACCCAAAAGCAGTCTGGAAATACATTAAAAATAAGAGAAACAGCAGGGTCTCTGCGCCTGATATACTAGATGAAACTGATTTTGGAAGCGATTCAAAAGGTAAAGCGAGAAGTTTCAATCTTTATTTCCAATCGGTGTTTTCCGATCCCATTAATATACGTACTGATTTTCAATCTTCCAGCACCCTGACCAGAATGAGTGACGTAGAAATTTCTGAACGGGGGATCATGCTTTTATTACAGAAAATTAAAGTTACATCAGCACCAGGGCCTGATAACATTTCCAATTACGTTTTGAAAAATTGTGCGGCTTCAGTTGCCCCATATCTAGTTGCCTTATTTCAGAAATCATTAGAGAATTCTTCTTTACCCCTTGACTGGAGAAGTGCCAATGTCGTTCCGATTCATAAGAGTGGTGATAAAACTAAAACATGCAACTATAGGCCCATATCGCTGACCAGCGTGTCGTGCAAAACACTGGAACATGTCATTTATACTCAGTTAATTAACCATCTACAAAACAATAGCTTTTTCTGTTCGACACAACATGGATTTAGGTCCGGCTTCTCATGTGAAACACAGCTCGTGGAATTCACACATGACATTTCTGTTTCCTTAAACTCTGGCGGTCAGGTAGATTGTATATTTTTGGATTTTCGGAAAGCGTTCGATTTAGTTGCTCACAACCTGTTGCTACAGAAGCTTTCAGAATTAAATATTCCTACCTCACTCTTATCCTGGATTGAAGCGTATCTTGCGGAAAGGACACAGTGCGTGGTTATCGACGGTGTCAGCTCGGAAAGTGTGGGTGTGACTTCAGGTGTTCCGCAGGGGTCGGTTTTGGGCCCTCTTCTTTTTCTCATTTTTATAAATGACCTCAGTAGTAACATTTCAGGTAAAATCAGACTTTATGCTGATGACTGTTGTGTCTACCGCAACATTTCTTCCGAAGCAGATGCAATTTCACTACAGCATGACCTCAACTCTGTATTTTCTTGGAGCAACAACTGGAATATGGCGCTGAATATCTCCAAATGTAATCTGGTCCGGTTTACAAAAAAGAAACAATTCCTCCAAACAGACTATTTCCTTGGTAGCACTGAATTATCCACAGTTTCAACTTATAAGTACTTGGGAGTCTTTTTTTCTACTGACCTATCATGGAATACACACGTAAATTACATATCTGCTAAAGCCAGCCGCACATTAAATTTTCTCAGACGTAACTTTAAGGACGCTCCCCTTACGCTGAAGGAGACATTATACATGTCTACTGTACGTCCGATACTTGAGTATGCTTGCGCGGTTTGGGACCCGCATACAAAACTGAGTATTGATGAGCTGGAGCGCGTTCAGAAACGGGCTGCTAGGTTTGTGTCTGCCGATTATAATTTCCAAAAAAGTTCTTCTGGTTTGCGCGAGAAGTTGGGATGGCCGTTACTTGAAAACAGGCGCAAATATTTGAGACTGTCTTTCTTTTATAATGTGCTTAATAATAAAACTGGAATTCCAAAAGAGAAATACATTAATGAACCCAGCTACATTTCCGCCCGCACTGACCACCCACTTAAGGTACGCGAATACAATTGCCGTATAAACATATTCAAATATAGTTTTTTCCCACGAACAGTGCATGACTGGAACTGTCTCCCTTCGCGGGTCGCTACCGCTCCTCCTACATCGTTTCTGACCGATTTGCAAAGCCACCTGTCAATATAAGTGCAATAATTGTTGTCCGAGTGTATTATGTTGCTTTTTTTTTTTTTTTTTTTGAAATTTTTTTCAAAGTTGATTATGCCTAAAGCTTTATTCTTTGAGCAGTGCTGTATTTTAAAATATAGCTTTTTTGTGTGTGCGTGTGTGTGTGTGTTTAGGGTATGTTTGCCTTTCTACAATGGTTTTTATTTTTTGTTTGTTTTTTTCTGCTTCCACAGTGCATGGGTTTTCTGTATTTTCTGTGTAGACCGCATCATTTGCCTAATCTATTGTGTACTAGATGTTTGTTCTTATTTATGATGTTTCCCCCCTACAATAATGCCCCTGTGAGGGCGCTGTAGGTACTGTGTATAAATAAATAAAAAATAAATAATTTGTTCAAATGAGGTGCTCAGAGTGCCCAAGCGTTTTGATCAAATATCATCAAGCGTATGCGCTCCAATCCAGCCCTGCGTTCGAACTCTGGCTCGCACGTCGAAGGGTTCATGTGCGGTAAGCGTCTATAAGCGGTCGCATTAACTTTTCCTCGCAGATGCAAGCGTCTGAGCTGTATTCCGCATGGATGAATGTTGACGACAATATCCAAAGCACAGTCCAATGCCCCGACGGTCGAAAGCCGTGAGCCGAGATATGCTGATCTGTTGCAGCCACCATGGGCTCGAAGTAACGTTACCAGACTAGCAGGATTCTTCCAAATGGTGCAATTAGTGTATGGTAAGCTTTTTTAGGGCGTAAGCTATAATGCATCCATGCCAAACCACAAGGTCATTAGGCTGCGAATATTTGACCTTGAACTATCACGCTGAGCAGCAAACATCGTCGTCTTCATCGTCGTGTCCAGGCAAGAGAGCACAATACAGTTGCCGCAGCCGGTCATGTCTCGTGTAAAATTGCAACACACTATCGTCCTGTGCAGCAAACAAGCTAGAGGGAACGGCCAGAGGGCTCATTCACAAAGGGGCCCTCAAGGGAGTGTTTTACTGAATTTTCATTAAATAAATTTCTTTCCAACTCCTCCTTCATCAACTTCCATTCGAAACACCCTCTTGCGCTTTACATTGAACATCGCCGTCTTCATGACGTTCCATCTGGGCCGCTCCTTCATTTGACATAGGTAAATACGCCATACACATATGCAATCTGGGCGAGGGCGGACAAGGGGCGCAAGTGTAGTTTCGGGTGAATAAAGCGCATAAAGCAAAATGCAGTGACCGCAGCCGTGCCAGACAGGCCAGCTGAGACCATTGAACAACAAGAAGTCAGACCAGCCCGTTGTCGAGAAGCTTACCAAGCGCGGAAACGAGCTAAAATAGAAACAGCAGCAACGGCTGTGACGTGGCTATAACGCTCGGGAAACTTTGTTCAAGTGTAATTGAACCTCCACATTTTTTGTTCGCCTGCGTTCTGTACACCGACAGAAGAGCGCCATGCTTCCGTTCGCATGACCGTTATAACGTCAATGCATTTTCAAGAGAAGCTACTGAATGTGGAGGCACCCGATGAAGGAAAGTCTACAGAAGTTAAACTAATTTCTTCATCCTCAGCCCCAAGCCAGTCCACCCAGGTCCAGATAGTATGGGAGGAGGTGGGAAAGAATCCCGATTGCAATGCAACCGGACATGAAAATAGGCAGTATGAAAGGTTGGCATAAGGGGAAGGGCAGTTGGGGCATGATGGATCGCGACGGAATTTGTAGAGATATATCCGGGCAGGGGTTATGAGTGTGTTCAACTGTATTTGCCGAAGGATATGAGCCTCCCGAACGGAAAGATTAGGATGAGGGTCGGGGTAGAGCTTGTGGTCTAAGCGAGCAGTATTGTAGTATTCGCTGATGGTGGCGCGAAGAGACACTCTCGACCCGCCCTCCAAGGATCTTGGCCAGGGGATGAACGTGCCCGGTTACGAGTTTCACGGGCGAGCTGGTTCGCCAGCTCATTGCCGTCAATCCCCGGGTGTCCAGGGATCCATCGGAGGAAGACGGGGCAGGGCTGCAGCGCAACGAGTGCAACCTCGAGCTCCGTGGACAGATGACGTGTTATACTTTTAGATTGAATGGCACGGATAACAGCCTGGGAGTCAGTGTATATAATATACTGAGACACAGGTGGGAGAGAATGGAAACTGAATTGCATGAATGATGGAGAGGACCTTAAGCTAGATAATATCCGGAGGGTGGAGAAAGGGGCCGCTAGTGTGTGTGACAGGGGTAGATAAACGAGGATGAAAGAGGACCTGGCTTCTGGGCCCGCGAGGAGCCACATATGTATTAGGCGCCTAAGTGTTGCGCCTCAATAAAGTCCTGTACTACTACTACTAATTATCTGGCACAGAAAAGTGACCGACAAAGACGCTTCTCAAGCCGCGATAACAGCCGCGGAGAACATGTAGGCACTGCATAACCCGATGACCAAAAGCGGGGAAGGGAGGAATATTCAGCAACCGAAGAGCTGCCGACAATTATCCCTACTATACTATAACTTACACTCGATTATTATGCTCTACCTTTGGTTAGGTGTACTAAAATTTTATTAACGTTTAATGCGGTTTCACTCTTTTCAAACTTGCGTTCTTGTTCCAGCTTCCATCATACATGACCTGCTGCCAGGCTATTTAACCGAAATAAACAAATTGATGCACGTATTCGTCTTAACGTCGCCCTATACATAGTGCGCACATGTTTTTTTATTATTATTATTACACTCCTCCAAGCAGTTTTCTCTAAGGCGCCTAATGCGACGATATGGTTTCAGCTAGATGCGTAATGCGCCATCACAGAGACAGGTGATTGCACAAAGGCTGGCAGTAGGTAAAGCTATCTGTATCTCCTTCCTTTTGTTCGCACGCTAAGGCACGCACAAGGCACCAGTCGCAGCATGTGCACCTGTCTTTAAAGGCAGGTACTTCTGCCTTGCACGTGACGCCAGAGTTGATGTCACCGCAAGTGGCGCTGGAACATGGGTGCTTCGCGCACTGCTGGAACTTGATTCCAAGGTATCCCATGCCTGGCACCTCACCACAGATACGATCTTCCTTCAGCTCGAGACGCTTCAGCCGGGTGTCTTTCGGGTATAGGAGGAAGAATGCCAAAAACAAGGCCCCACACAGCAGTAGACACACCAGGCAAGCGAGCACAGTCCCGTGTCCATGTCTGGTTCTGCGCGGACTAGAAGAACGTTGTTGGCCGCGGCTGCGATCCGCAGCCGTACTGGGTGAACAGTGGGCAGAATGGAGTTCGTGATCCGAGCCATGCCCGGAAGCCTCGTGGACTGCCCTGGCCATAGGCTGTTTGACAGTGCCTTGCTTCCTGGTCTCGTAATTCGCTATGAACGCGCTTCCAGTAGGCAGTGCAGTACAAGAAAGGAGCCAAGATTAAACGTACCGTTGCAGCTGAAGAAAAAAGCGCTTCTCGAGCTGGCTCGAGCTAAGCTGCAACCTCTTCTTTATTTTCAACATACAGCAGCGCCCCCGGCACAATCGGATGAATGTTCTTTCCGGCATAGAAATGATACCCGGGGAATTCCTGTGGGTCGACTTGGTCATTATTTGATTTGTTTTCCAATACTGTTGGCCGGTGAATGCCACTACAAGATGGGGGCATATAATACTCTTTTTCATAACAAAAAGTACGTTTGTAGAAAAGAACAACGCAACAAACAGAAACATGAATAAAAGTCACAGTGTACGTGCAAGATTCATTTGAGAGGTTAATTAAATCTTCAAAGGAAGACAATGTGCCCGACTCTGAAACAGCAACCGGTAAAGAATTCTGGACATGAATCCACTAAACCAAAATAAGGCACAGAGCCGAGGTTTCCAAGTGATTTCCTTCCTGGACATAATTTCTTGACGCCTATAAGTAGTGGAGAGGAGAGTATGTAATTGATGGTCGTTAATCTCACAACAGATGGCGCATGCCCACACAGAGGAATCGACCAAGGCCTTCAGAGAGAGGGAGGGGAGCAGAGAGGGCTAGTCAGCTGCATATTTACGTGATCAAAAATATAATATAAAACGATAAAAAACACCGTGATAAGAAAACAAAACGCAACATTTAAGAAGTCATAACGCACTTGTGAGAGCAACAGCGTGGAGTCTGTGTCAAGTAATATTCAAAAAGTTTAAAGGCCGTGGATTATATTCCAGTAAGAAATCTGAAATGATGGCACAAACATATCTGGGGAAAGTGGCACCAAATAATAGTAAGCTTGTGCTTTGCGGGTGACCTCACTTCGCTATCTTGGTGTCCAGGAGGTCAGAAGACGCTGAAGAACAGTGCTGGTCAGTTGTTTTATCTTATGTTTTAATGTAGCTCCCACATCACATTGAAATGCCGCGTTGGATATATGTAGCTATGGCACACGGCTGCTGATACGAGGCTCGTGGTTTCAATCAAACCCGGGGGCCGTATTTCATCATTTTCGTCGTCACCAGCCTACTGTAGGCCAAAGGCTTCACCCATTTCTTTCTTCAATCTCGTCCTGTTCCAAACGTGGCTACCTTATACCCACAGTCTTCCTAATTGTGTCTGGCCACTCAAATTTCTGCCTCTTCCTGCTGCTAACATGCCTTCTACAGGAATACAGCCTGTTACCCTCAGCGACCATGGTGAACAGTAAATTAAAAAAGGTGGCATTTAATGTGCCGAAACAAATCAAGACCTGTGAAGGACGAAGGCTACGGAGTAATTAGTGCTACCTGCTGTTCTTTAACGCGCGCTGTTAATCGCACTGAATGAACACAGGCATTTTTTCACTTCGTATCCTTCGAAATACGGAAAGCTGTCATTGATACTTTCAGATAATGGATGTCAGTTTATCAGTTTTCTTTACAAGAAAACTATATAAATGCTGTATATTACAGGTAGTCGTGTATGGGGCAAAAACATGGAAGTTAATGAAAAGCGTTAGACCTAAAATCAGCATTGCACAGAGAGCTATGGAAAGGAAAATCGTAGTTATAACTTCAGGAGATAGTAAAAGAGTAGAGTGGGTCAGGAAATAAACGCTGGTTAATGCATATGCTGTATAACTCAAAAAGAATGGACAAGTGCAGGGCGTATAATGCGAATAGAGGATAACCGATGGTCAGTAAGGGCAATAGACTAGATTCCAAGATAAGCGTAGCAGCAGGAGGCAACAAAACTTTAGGTGGCTGGATGAAACTAGGAAGTTTGCGAGGCGTACGTCTATTTGTTTTTGTTTTTTTGTTTTGTTTTGTTTTTTTAGGATAAAGACGGCAGCATCTTCTCGGCGCGCACCCAACATTTGCAGTAAACAAGGCACACATGTCGGCGGCTTGAATCCCTGTCACAAATTGGACTGAAACTGGAAACGAAGGGAGATGCTAAATAACAAGCGAAAAATTGCATGACAGCAGACTGAACGCTGTGCAATTATTGGCTACGTCATAATTTAATACGAAATGAGTTGCGCATCAGGATATCGCGTAATAAAAAGTAATGAAACCGAAGAGCAAACAACTTACTAGAACGCTGGTTCTGGGGAGCAAGACGACAACGCTGTCACGCATCACACAAACGCGTTCTCTGAGGAAATGCATGCCTTCGAAGCCAAAACTGTCATAATGTAGTCATAACTGCACTGCAGCCGTGTAGATTACGGCAGCACGTAACAGCCACGTGTGTGCCGGCCGCTCCATGCTTCCGCTACAGTGTCTGCGTGTAAGACGACGCGCCCGGCAAGGAGCAAGAGGGGGCTTTAAGATGGTGGTGGTGGTGACTATGGTTTATTTTTTGGGGTGGGGATGGTCACGTCTTATGTTAGCCACCTTTGTGGCATCACTCTTGGTGACCAGGGGGAAGGGGAAGTTGGAATTAGGGGGACGTAGGGGAGGGGGAGGTTACTGACGCCGCAGATGACGCAGCCATTGCCGCACGAAGCACTATAGGCCCATGCAGGCCTACAGAATAAAGCTGAGGCCGGTCTCCTCCAGATAAATCAGGAGAAGCCGGTGAGCAGAAAGTTGGTTCCGGGCCGGCAAGAGCAGTTGCCCTTCCGTATCAGCAGGGAGACCAAGATTCCGGTAGCCGATCAGAAGCTTCTGGCGATGGCCAGTGGAGGCTGGACAGACAAGGACCAAGTGCCCCAGTGTGCCAGTGTTGCCGCAAGAGGGACAGGCTGGGCTGGGAGCTCGGCCGCAGGCATACATGCGGGACGGAGTCCACGTGCAGCCTATTCGAAGTAGTAGGAAGAGGGATTTGTCCTTCCGTGAAAGTTTGTCAGAGAGCCGTTGGAGATGTTCACCAGCGGCAATACGACGATCAGGATGGAACGACCTTATTGACCTTCTCAAGAGGGGTCTTGAAAAGTCGAAAGGTGTGACATCCTCAGTGACTGGGGCGCCGTTGTCGTGCGCCTCTTTGGCCAGGGCATCGGCCTCTTCATTGCCCCGGACTCCAGTATGTCCTGGAACCCAATGAAGGGCCAGTTGATACCCCGAGTCCTGGAGGGCTAGGAGTCAGGCTCGGAGAATATTCACCGAGAGGTTGATGCCGTGGTAGATAGTCAGCAGCTGCAGAGCGGATCTGGAGTCACACAGAACATTCACAGGTCCAGGAGGGACACTGGAAGCGATGAACTGTGCGGTAATGTGAAGACCGGCAAGCTCAACAGCTGTTGAAGTGGCAGGGAATGAGAGGCGGCAGGACCTAGACTGGTCTAGCTGCGGTGATGTCATGGCAGCAGCTGCTTGGAATTTAGCGGGACGAACCGAGCCATCCGTAAAGAGGAATTTAGATCCTCTAGACACCTCTAGGAGAGCTGCAGTTGTCTGCTGAAAGGCAGCTGCAGAGGTGTGACTCTTGGTGTGGCCGTCCGTACCCAAAAAGACAGGAATTTGGGGTCGATTGGGTGGAGGGGATAGGACTGAGAAACCTGGGACGGGACCAATGATTTCCCTGTACACTGTAGACAGCTTACCCATACGAGAATGGGAATTGCTGTGCAGCCGTGCTAGGAGTGAGGCACCATCGGGAGCATGGCTGAGACGGTCAATGTGGGTCAGTCCCCTCTGGGCGAGGAGAAGGTCCAGAGGGTAGATACCAGCTTCCGCGAGGTTAGCAGGAATCTGTAAAGACTGAGGGACTCCAAGGAATCTTCTAATCCATCGCCTTCGAATCATGTCGAGACGGATGACTCGAGTCGACCGAAGGGAGACGAAGGGAAGGGCGTACAGGATGACCGATGTCGCCGCTGCCTCAAAGAGCTTGATTGCCCAAGTGGATGAGCAACCATTGCCATTTACGAGGAGACTCTGGACTGCTCTTCCTACACGGTCCAGATGGGGAATGGGGGCTTTGTCCGCAGGGATCCAGGTGAGACGGTCATCAATTGTGAGACCTAGGTATCTAACCTGGCGTCTTCATGGAAGGGGGGTTCTTCCGATATGCAAAGTTGCAAGTCGGCGGGAACTCCTTGCTCCTCTGGGATGGTAGACAAGGGCCTCAGACTTGGTAGCCGAGAGGGTCAATCCCTTGGATGCTAGGAAGTACTGGACGCCGTCCAGTGCCTGTTGCATGGCCTTCCTAGCTGAGAGAATACGTCTCTTTGGAGCTCGGATCCAAAGGGATATGTCATCTGCATAGATGGAACAGGAGACCTTGCGGATTCTGATCTGCTGAACGAAGTTCGCTTTAAGCAAGAGTCAATTGCAGCCACGGCCGGTCCCCGGGGGCTTATTAGCAAACCATATCCCGTAGGAGCACTCGCGCAGACGACGCTCTGGCGCCTGATTCCTCTGAGGAGCGCCACCAAGCGACAAATAGTAGATATATTGTCTAAACAAATAAGAATACATTTAAAGCCCACCGTTCCCGTCGTTTTGGTGGCTCAATGGATTAACACTACGCATCTCTTCACTGAAGCCACTTAAACATGCGTACGACTCCTGTGTTCTATTCTTTTCTGAATCATTTTTTTTTTCAATTGTCTTCACTGCAATTATATCCTGCCTTCAGTGAGTGTATGTTACCTTTAGGTTGCGTTTACAGACACCTTTAAGTAACAATCGGTATGACAACAGTTACACTAAGCAATTACTTTTCCCACAATCATTTCCTGCCTCAGTGAGTGTATGTTACCTTTAGGTTGCGTTCAGAGACATCTTTCAGCAACAATCGCCCTTTACAGTGAGTGTACGTTACCTTTAGGTTGCGTTCACAGAGATCTTTCAGCAACAATCGCCGTTTAACTCGCTGAAAGCGTCGTCTGTTCCAGTGCGCAATAGTCCCGGGGAGCGCGCTCTCCCTCGAGACCGGCCGTGCTGCAGCGCCGTTAGTTCACGCGACAGCCGCCGAGGACACCTCTCGGGGCGGAGCTACTACCCTGTTTCAAAGAGGAGAGCCATCCATCCATCCTGTGAAACTGGGTTTGTTCTAGTAGTGTTCTAGCATGGCCTCCGAGATCACCCTCGCGCGCGTTTCTACGCGCGGAGGTATGGTTCTAGTAACGTTGGTTGAAGCGGGAGAAATTTTCAAAACGGTTCCGATAAAGTTGCAGAACACAGTACAAATTTATTTTAACGTCATGAACGTCAGAATAATGAAAACCCAGCATGAGATGCATTGAGAGAGAGTGCGAGAAGAGAAGAGAAGAGAGGAGTACGGGCTCTCTCCAACAACCTGTTCCCTTGAAGTGGAAGTGGGGGAGCGAGAAGCGTTTGATGCCTTGATGTGAGTGCTTTCTCTGCTGGTGCCCCTCCATGGCTGTGCCCTTCGGTGTGCTGATCCTTGAAGACAAGGGTTCGCGATCTATTTTCAGCTGACAATATCGACCTGTAGACGCGAAACCTGGTGCACATGAAGCGATGAGTGGTGAGTCGTGTTGCCGGAGTTGCGTTTCTCCCAAAGTACAGGGCTTGGGGCTGCTTCGTACATGTCGGAAGCTTGGCAAGTATGATCGGAATGTAAACAAATCGCTCAATGCGCCCCGTTTAAAGCGCCTAACAATGTGGGAGCATCGTCAGCGCCACGCATGAAGCATTGCGTGCCGCGCGCCCGTGTTTCTCTTTCAATGAGCATTTGCACGCATTTAGCCGGCTAGCGCGTCACTTGCGTTTCATAAAGCGTGCGAAACGTGCTTTTCAAAGCTAGGAGTCAGTCTATCTTTAACGTTGGTTGTGTGCACGCCGGTTCTGAATGGTGTTATGCAGTTGTTGTGGCAGCATATTATTTCTCCGGACAAATAAACGTTATTCGTTTTAAACATTTTTTGCAGCCCTGTCGAAAATTAACTTAACCGGGAGGAGTTATGTTGTGAAAAATCCATTGAATGGGCACACTTGCACCGTGCTCCCATCTTTCTCTGCCACATCGTACAGTGTTTTTCAGTAAAAATGAATAAAAGTTTTGAAGATTTGAATCGATGTGGCAGCGTCCGGGTTCGAGTTGTCTTAGGATGTCGTCGTGACGTGGCTTGCATGCCTTCCTTTTTGGTGGCTATACGTTTGCGCCGATGGGTTATGTGAGCGCTTTAGTTCCTTAGAATGCGATCGATATCGGAGGGACACGATGTTTCCATTTTGTGTCAAGATCTCCCCCAAGATGACCTGAAATAGCGCACTTGCGCAGGGAGCATACTGCTCTACTTTCTGCAAACCTATGAACTAATTGGGTCTCGCAGTGTTACCATTACAAATCACACCTCATGCTTTTTTCGTTTTGCCTCGTTTTGAGGGGCACAAGCATATCATATTTTTTCCCATGGTGCATATTTGTAATCCCAGGAAAGGGCGTCAACATTGCTTGAGTCCATTGTTCTTGTGCGTTCTCGCAGACCTCAACACACAAGACACCAGCTACTGCGGCCCACAGGTAGTCATGTGCTGATCAGCATGCCAGGCCGAGATCTGGCACCTCTTCTGGAGCCCTGGCTCCCCCATCACCTCAGCCGCCCCAGGAGGGCACTGCAGAGGGCACGCCCACTGCAGCAGACCAAGAAGCTTCCCACAAGCCTTCTGGCCAGGAGCTGCTACCGCTGTGCGATGTCCTCTTCAACATTATTTCCATGGCATCCTACTTCTGTGACATTGTCTTCGATGTCATGGTGGCTTACACCCTGCTGGTTGTGCGTCAGCAGCTTGTCTGGTTCTCTGTTGCCCTCACAAGCATCCTGGGATCGCTCCTCGTCAGTCAAGGCCTGTCACTATACTGGTACCTCCAGCGCGGTACCAAGACCAAGGCGCGCCGTGGAGGTGTGTTGCTGCTGCATGCCTTCCAAGCAGGCGTCTTGTGGCGCTACTTCAAGCTGCTCCTTCCAGTTCACCTAAGCCGTGTCAAGCAGGAGGTGGCCGACCTGTGCCTGCTGCGTCTCATCCATGGCTTTGGTGAAGCGGCACCAATGCTTCTGCTGCAGCTGCACCTAGCTTGGGCACAGCCAGCACCAAGCTTGGTTGCCCCCCTGGACCGTGTCTCAGCATTGCTATCCCTTTTTAGCGTCTGCTGGGCCCTTGCCTCCTTCAGCAAGAACATCCGCCGCCGACAGCTCCATCGACTTGTGCTCACTTGGCTAGGCGTGGTTTGCCAGCTGGCCTGGAGGCTAGGAACAGTATCTGCACGGGCTTGTGCCCTGATTCTCTATGCCTCGCTCTATGGCCGTTGGGTGTTAGCAGTGCTTTTCTTGCACTGGCTCGCGATGCTGGTCTGGCTAGCATCCCCACCCCCGCGGCTCTTCCGTGGCGAAGCACCCGCCCGCCGTCTCGCTTACTGGGCTTTACTCGCCTACGTGCATACTATTTGCTATGTCAACCTGCGGCCTGACCCTGGTCGTCCGGGCAGAGCACGCTGCGCAGCCTTCTACACGGCCATGCTTCTGGAGAACAGTCTTTTGACGGCCGTCTGGCTTGCCCTGAAGCCAGGCCCACACTGGGGGCAGGACTTGGTGCTGTTTGTTGTGTGGGGAGGATTCTTCCTGGGCCTAGGGTTCATGCTGCTCTATTACCGGTGGTGTCATGTTCGAAGGCTCGTGCCTCCGCCTCGAGCACCTGCTCCTGCAGCTCCCACAGGCGTGTTCAACTGCCGACTGAATCCAGCTGCTCTGAAACGAAAGCGCAAGAAGCCTTCATCATTTGTACCACCAGCACAGCCATTCTGGAAGCGTGCCCCAGTAGGCAGCAACGTGGTACCAGCAGTCGACATACAGCAGAAGCTCCAGGAGAAGCGACGTCAGCAGCTTCAGGACCTCTTGGCCATTGAGGAGGAGATGAAGCAGGGAAAGTTGCCCCCAAGGGGAACACTACAGGTATCCATTGATTGATGATAACTACAGTGTACACATTGCATAAGTGGACTTTCCTTTTATATGAGCTTTTGTATTTACATGTGTAAGTTCAAGGAACAAAATTGATCAAGCAACATTATTTAGCTTTGCATTTTTGTTCCATTTATTCGTTTAATTTTGCGGAATATTTGGTCACGGAGCAAATCTGAGTTTTCGCAAAAGAGTTTAACAAATTCTATATGTATGTGCATATTACTCCTCATTATCTATCTAGTTGTAGTGCACGAAGTTTGTGCCACTATAAGGACCTGCCACATAAGTTAGAAGATGGTGGATCATTCAGTAGGCTGTGCCACTGAACTTTGGACTTAGTGCCTGCTGCTGTATGGCATGAAAAGTTCACAATCTCAGTCGTTTACTTCAAAATATTTTTCCCTTCAGAACAAAAGTAGCAGCAACTGTGATGTAGTGGCCAATGGAAATATGCAGTTATATTTGTGCTGACTCAATACCCGTATTTGAATGGCATCATAGTTTAACAGCATGTAGCTGGGAGTACAAACGGTGATATCTTGCACTTGCCAGCCAACTGTCATTCGGCTCAGAAGGGTGGAATCTGAGACCTTCACTCTGCTCTACTTTGCATCATGAATTGACTGGTAGCCTAACACTTTAATTTGTCTCTTAACTAATAGGTATAACATCACCAAAGTTGTACACTGAGCCCACGTGGCAGCGAACTACGCCGCCGCTGGCCATTTTTGCAGTGCACGTAGTAGACGAACTATCAGTACTGCTCCGAAAGCGTGCTTTCGTCATGTTACAGTGGCTCGCGTGCCGCATTCATGTTGTCATTTAGACTCTGTAGGCATCGGATATCGGTCCTGTAATTGTCGCATTCGATAGCTGCATGAAAATGCGTCTTGAACAAACGCCACTTAAGGCGGGCACATGATCTGGTTTGCGCTGCTCGAGCCGAGGTACGCGAAAAGGGCGCTGCGAAGAACGTTGTTCATGGGATTAGGTTTCCCTCTATTTCGGAAAGAAAGCTCGGACAACAGTGACCACAGCCGTTTCATGAATCCAGAAAGCCGCATGTGGTTCTGCAGCGGGTCTACAGGGCTCTTGCATTGCTATAGATGACGTATCTGCGACCCTTGATTTCGATCTCTTCTGCATATGTGACCTAGACATAGCGCTTCAGAGTTTACCCTCGAGATTACCTGTGAACGTTTAGGACGAGGTGCATCCCAGATAAAATCTATTAAATTTTTCCAAAAGCTGTATGTATAAGATATGTGACCTCAGCCTGTCTCAGACCTTGAATTGATTGAGCCCTTGGGACATGCGCTGTTTGCCGGGAGTGTCGTGGCCACCCTGGCGATTGCTTTTTTTTTTCTCTCTTGTACACATGCTGGGAATCTATGCTTGCGCCAGGGCCATAATGCAAGCTCGCTGCCTAGCTCGGCAACCCCCAGTTTAACGTGATCATTACACTGCACGTGCACTGTGTTTCAAATGCCAACCGCGAAAGACAGACATGACTGGGATGATGCGCGGACTACTGAGTATCGGCTACACACTAGCATGTCGGCTTTTGTTGACGTGCACGGCGCACAGCCCAAATTGCCACCACCATGCACTTAGCCCATTCTGGTGCTGATGAGCTACTATTAATTGCGAGTGGGCAGCAACCTTTGTGTAAAATATATTTTTCTAGTGTAACAATAAGGCTTCCAAATTCCGACTCTCCAATTTCACGGAAGCGCTGCTGCCCCTGACCATTATCTGCGTTTCGAGTCAGTTCACAGCGTCGTTTGACCTGTTTCTCGTCCTCGGCTTGAGCGGCGCAGCGGTCCACCCGAAATTGTGTTTACGTGCGACTTAGTTTCTTGTTGCTGTCGCGCGCAGCGACGGCCAGCTGATGCTCTCATGTTTGCGAGTTGCAAAAGGCCGCATGAGGAAGAAAGCATGCTATCGGAGGCATTCGTCTGCTACGTGCACCACAAGCATGGCGGCCGGCGGCGTAGTTGGGCACCACAAGAGCGCCAGTGCATGCCACCTGTAGAAACGTGGGTATAGGCTAAGCATTTAACTTTTCTCATGATGAATCAGTATTATGCTGCTTAAGTTTGAGGTGGCATAATAATGGCAGGTTATTTTTAAGCTGATTTTCATTCACCTACGCATTTTTTGTTTTCAGTTTTGTCAGGTGCCAAAAATTATTGTCACACGCATGTCAAATGCAGGTGTTGGTCAAATACAGATATATGTACCACTCAGTCAACTGAAGTGCAGGTAAAGGTCTGAACAGCCTTCTAATGTGTTGTGGAAAATGTGGGCCCTCAAGGCTCACAAAAACTTCATGTATGCACTTATGCACTTTTCCAAGGACCAACTTCACATCTTGTTTTACATGCAAAAGCCCTTTGCCAAACTTCCAAACAGCCAAATATGCCTCTGCATGACAAATGCTGTTGCTGACATGTAGACCGCCATTCTGTGGTGTCTGAAATATAAAGGGAACAAACAGCATTCTGTTGCAAATGGAGTGCCCACTGTTTAAATGCCAACATTAGTGAGGTGGTCATTCGTTGCAAATAGGTGAGGTGCATGTCAGGAGTCAGTACTAAGGATCATGGGGTAATTATGTGCTGGTGCTACTCTCCATTCTAGCTTTCTACCCTTGCTTACTTTCTTTGTCACAGTTGTTGTGTTGGTGCACACATTCTCATAATTTATTTCTAATTTGTAACTGATTGTATTGCATCGTCACAAAACCAATTAAACTTTGGCTGTACTCTACTCCATTGTGTATCTATATGAGGTGCAAGCTGCTGTTTAACCAAAATGACAATGGGATGAGGCTACGTGTTACCGTGCCTTGTGATGTGTTTGAGATATGCGGCGCACATAGTAGCTTTTAGAACCTTTGCGCTCTGTGAGAAAACTATGTTTATTGCCTACTTGTGCAGGTTCATGTAATGTGGAAAAAAGAACACCAATATATGGTGCATTAAATTTGTTCAGCCACATGTGAAAACAGCTGCAGCACGTATGTGTAACACTCGGTGTATTGACTAGGACAGTGCATGCCTTAGCAGTCGGCATCATCTGTGTCTGCACTCATGTCATTACATATGCTGCACGCACTTCTCTTGGAATGATGCAATGTAGTCGATGAATATGCAACACAGGTGGACTAACGAATAAGCAGTGTAAGCATGTAAGGCACCTACAATACAACAGGCAAGTAATGGAAGGAAATTGGAAATTAAAATATCTGGCGGACCATTTTTCTTCGCATACTCTTCAGAAATGCACCTCACCCATAAAGGCATACTTAAACTTCCAGCGAACTTCTCGAACCACTTATCATGCTGTTCGTTTCTTCTATTTTCAGTTTTTTTTTTTTTTAAATAGCGCAGCACAAGCTTTTGTAACTCCTGTGTCATCTTTGTGCAGTGTATCGTCAAGCACTTTCAATTATGCAGCCTGGCCATTCTGGCTTCTTAGTTCAAGCCTTGTTTGTTCATTTTGTAAACATTTATTTGTCCGGTGCCATTGACTGACGGGACAACACATAAGGGTGCAGAATAGTGGGGAGCACATACTTACTGTGCTGTCTCATATATTTCTGGTTCCGAATCAAGGTTCACTTGCCATTTTCAAGTTCTTGCTGGGATTTCTAGAGCCTAAGAAACCATCACCTCTTTCTTAAGCCCTCATTTCAACAGATAAATGTTTAGGCTAAACTGTGCTATGTGCACCCACTGATGCTTTTGAAATGATTTGACGCGGTGACCCTGTGCGAATTTATTTGAAGAGAAGTACGTAAAACGCCATTCTTCGACTGTAACAGTGTCGCAAACCACTAGAGTAGCTCAAGGAGGCAGTGCTTGATCTTATATGCTTTGCACATAACTGAATCTCATCCTTTGGTGAGTGTCTTTTTTCGTGCCCCTACATTTTTCACTGAAATATCTTTTCGTGCTGTGCATAGTGCAGTAATGCTTTTGCATAGATGCAGTCTGTATGATCCTTGAGTAGAGTGCTTGAGCAATGTAGCGCCCTCCATCCAAAAGCAGTGCCTTGCCATACCTGCTAGGTTCCAGAGTCCATGTTTGCATCAAAGTATGGCCAGGTATGCCTGCATGTCACTCTTTATGAACTGATGAGCAGTGCTCGAGTGCACAGCGCAAAGATGATGCAGGCTGCATTTCTTTGTTGGTATGGTACAGGGATTATTAAAAGAAAGCCGCTGTTATCCGCTGGTTTGAAGGGACACATCGGCGAGGAATGGAAGTTAACCTGCGTTCATAGTTAACTATGTTCTAATGGCACAGACATCACTGTCACTGAACATGGCATTTTCGTGTGCTTGAAAAAGTAAAAAAAAAAAAAAAAAGAAAAGAAAAGAAGATAGTAGGTTGGCCGGTAAACTTAAGTACCATTCCATTCCTATTGTATGTGCATTTCGAGCACTCGTGCTGACTGAAATACTGCACAAAGCAGCGCGCAAAGTATGGTTTCTGAAAATATTTTGTCCAAGCACACTGGTGTCTAAAAGAAATAACTGCATTTTTGTAAAGCATCAGCACATGGCACGCGGTATGTAAGGTTGAGTAAAAAAATGGCATTTGATCTCAGTAAACAATGCCTTCATCATGCTGTTTACTTATTGTGCAGCCTCTTTTTGCGTCTCATAGATAACTGCATCATTTCATGTGCAAGCACTCTGTGTGAAGCCCACATTTTGCTCACAATAACAAAACACTTTTATTTGGTAGGCAGACCTTCCTTCTGATAAGTGCGCAGCATTCATATTATAGGCCACGGCTGTGAGAGTAATCTCCTGCAACACCTTCCACACTTAATCCATCTCGCCTGTCTTTCATCATCATCACCTTTATTTTCATTCCCTTTGGAAGTCCTTACTTTGATTCCACGGTCTTTGTTCATTTTCCTATGTCTGCCATTCTGTTGTCAGTCCAAATTATACTAATTGAAGCGCATTATTTCCAACATCCAATTCCTGTCTTTGGTAAAAGGTAAAATCTAAAAAATGTAAAATGTAAAAATCTTTGGTAAAATGTAAGTACAAAAAAAAAATTGTGCGATTGTACATAACTAGAAGTAGATGACTCATTCTGTAGCATGCTGCAGTGTATGGAGCACTTTCTTAGCCGACTACTAAAGGATGAGTTACTAGGAAAGCTGTCACAAGGGCTCTTCGATGGTGGCCTGTATACCTTTATATTCCTGCAGCATAGAGTAGAGTGCAGATTTATTAAAGAAAACAGGCATGTTGATTGATTGGCTTATTTGTTTGTTTAATTAAAGGACTATAGATGGCAAATTTATTGGCATTTTTATTTTTGTTAATGATGCGTAGGACATTTTTTTATAAGGATTACCATGTGGTTTTTTTCCTACGACCGCTAAGTAATTTTTAATTGAATTTTTTTTTCTCGCCAGTTTTGGTTTCAGCAGCCGAGAGATGGCTGTAATGTCACAGTCAAGGTTATGGTCACGTGCGGCATGAAAAAACAGCGATATAATCACTGACTCTTCGCGTGTTTTAATTCCTGTCATTGATGCAGGCTGGCTTTAGTGTTCTGGCTGATTAAAATGACACAGGAACTATTATTTCGCTGTTTTATTCATCCCTCACAGTCATCGCTCGACTGTTAAAATCGAAACCGATGAGAAAAGAAATGGAATATAAATTGCTAAGTGGACGTAGGCGAATATCATGAGGTGCTTCATGTACAGTAATGTCTTACATATCATTACAGAAGATAAAGCACGAATTCAAAAAGGAAGTGTCTATGCTCCTTTAAGACGGGTATGCTGCTAAACGCTGAGGCCAGGTCAGACAAACAGCATTGCAGGGCACACTTTGTATATGTCCAATTTGGGGAGTTCAGCAGTATACCAATATGTTCCTATGTTCTTTTCCATCCGTGTGTTCTCTTGCACTCTACTGCTTGCTAGTCATATTCCTTACCACTCAGCTCAGGTACTTCAATATTTGTTCATTATCATGCAGGGACCAGCACCGCGGCAGCCTATTCCACGCTCCAAGAAACAGCCGTGGCTACGCAGCCCTCCACAATTCTGCTACCGCTCCCTACTTGGCGGTTCACCCGAGATCCTGCTCTGCCCGCAGCGGCTGGATCCAGAGCGAGCCGTGGGCAGCCTTCGAGTGCCACCACAGCCTCGGGAAGTCCGGTGGACCCAGCGGCCTTTTACGTTCCGCGAAAGCAACTCCAGTGACGGTGATGTGGACTCGGCCGACGAGGATGCCTCGGCGCGGTTTCGCACTTGCCGGACATTTTTGGGACGTCCACACGGACCAGAGACTCAGCTTTGATGGTTGTGGCTTGTGGTGAGCGCCTGCGTTGAACTCCTTCCTCCTCCCCTGTGCTTTTGACTGGTGAGCTCTGTGCACATGTGGAGACATTGTGTGTGTGTATTTATAGTTTACATTTCAGTGCAAATACTCAATAGACTGTCACTTTAAATGCCAGGAAGTACTGTGAAAATTTTATATAGGCAGCTATAAATTCTTGCAGTAGTTGTGCATGCTTTCATTTCGTAATGAGAACCACGCTGTTATTGCCAGTCTACAGCGGCATCAGCTTCATGTCAAAGGTACTGAAATGAGTGTAGACATCTACATTTCGCTTATTGCATTTTTGTCCCAGCCCACCCTCTCCCATCTGGCAATGCAACTTTGCTTTTGTTTGTTTTTCCAATGCAGTGCAGAACATGGCACATGCAGCTTTAGAATCCAGATTAACAAGGTTCTCATTCTACTTTCAATCCTGTGAAGCACTGACCATTTGGCTGAAGCAGCAGAAGCAGATGTGGTGGTGCACCAGCATGATAGTGAGGCACATGTCAGTACCAGAATGCCCTCAGTTGGGCAACTTTTTTTTTTTTTCTCAGTGGACAACTACCAGAACAGCAGATGGGGCTTTCACATTAGCAGTCTTGGAGGCAAACGAGTTCTGGAAGAGTTGCTCTTGGCTTCAAGGCATATTAGTCATCACCACAATTGTGTAGAAGCTGTACCTAAGGGCAGCAAAAAAAGAAAACAGTTCTGATTTAGATAGTGTTACTATAAAATAGTAAAGGGGTGTTATTTACAATGCAGGTGGTAGCGGAACAAGGTGAGGCCTACTAGCTCCAAAACACACCACCGCTTCTTCTTACTCTTTTCTTCTCTTCTGCCACAAAATACCTTGTCACCATCAGTAGTGTTAAAATATTTTTGCGAATGAGCAGAAATATGTAACTGCGCATATTAATGATAGTTAGAAAGTTTTGTAGCACATATGATTTCAGTATGAAAGCACTACTTAGGCCTAATCAGCTAACCCTTTCCTATGTTGGTAAACTGGCAAGTGCTATCAACTCTGCTTTGGCTATTGAGATGGAAGGGTGTGATTAGAATCCAGCATTCCAGGACCCTGTGATTCCGACGCGCTCCCTTAGGTCATGCAGACACATTTGTACGGCATGGTTAAAGCAGGCCTTTATATCTATGGTGTTTTTGACAACTTGGGCAACATGCATCATGTTCCTCCTCAGGAGTGTGCATCTGACAGGTGATGGTGGGAAGATAACGATGTCAATTGCATCTGCCATCTACCAAGACAAAATATGCCAAACTAGTGTTTTTGCGCATTATGCTAAGCTCAGCCACGTGAAACCTCTGCAGTAAATTTTTAATGTCCTGCTTTTAAATGTAAAAATGACACTTACTACCACGGCAAGGTTCAAGCTATCCATAATTGTTATGCATACCTCTGATGCAAAAACTCCAGAGGTACAGTTGTAGCTCTGAAGCTTTTGCTAAAGGTGAGTGCCTCAGCCGCTTTTACTGCTTCAGACAGTTGGTGAATATTTCAGCTTCATTGAGAGGTCATATTTCGGCTCATTGGTGCCAGAAAAACATTCTGAAAATGTGAGTATGGAAAAATATCAGAACTGCCCAGCCATACAGGAATTTTGCAGTAGACCTATAGTGGCTGTTATCCTCGAAAACTTTCCATCTTGGTCTGAAAGCAAAAATGACACTGCTCAACATGGGCATGGCTAGAGGACGGTACG
Source organism: Amblyomma maculatum (assembly GCF_055883805.1). Classification (NCBI taxonomy): domain Eukaryota; kingdom Metazoa; phylum Arthropoda; class Arachnida; order Ixodida; family Ixodidae; genus Amblyomma; species Amblyomma maculatum. The sequence goes on from NC_139352.1 coordinate 12,985,477, forward strand.
AGTCCACTGAGGGAGACACAAAATTTATATAGTATACCCATTCGTGAACATGCTGTAGCATTTGATAAAGTAAGAGACAAGCCCACTGCAGTATGCTTGAAGGTGCATTGTCGTGCACGAATAAGTTGATAACTTTTGTAAAATCATGCTGTTTTCCATTGCGTAATCAACATCTCTCAATGAGCAAATAAGTGCAGAGAAAAGTGAAAGGCTAGTTATGAGATACATATGAAAAGAGCAAAGAACCACTGATGGCTAGAAAGCACCATTTGAGTGTTGATCATGCAAATTAATTGTGTAATTGTGCAGGCGATTCATTAAAAAGTAGAAGAAAAATAACCGCAACAATTGCGTGTTCGTTGCCTTCCCAGCTGAGCTATGGCTACGGCTATTCGGTCTTCTGTTTAGATATTTATGTTGCTTACAACCCATCCTAGAGCATGTTCACCAGCGCCACCCTTCTCCACAGTGGCATATGTGGAATGTCCTGTGTTACAGCAAATAACATGTTCCACACCCACTGCTATGGACGAGGGCGGCACTAGTGAAGACTTTCAAGGATGGGTTAAACGGAACATAAACAGCTGAGAAAGCAGGACAGGGAACAGCCGTCACCATGGTGCAGCTGGAAAAGCATGAGATGCAGAATTTAGAATTTCTGGCTTTGAATTTCACTGGCAGCATGTGGCTTTTTTTTTAATAATTTTTAATAAATCATCTTTATGATTACATCATTTCATATTGGTGAGCATGTAGAAATATCCCCTATGCCTTGTTTAGTGTCAATAGCTGTTTGCTTCTTTCACCTCCTCCTCTGCTTAAGAGGCAGACACAGCCAGGTTTACAAACGCTTCTATACTTTTATAATTCGTCACATGATGGAAGCATTAACGCCTTCTGACCACAGCATTCGAACACTGGATGTTTAGTTCAGGTCCCAAAGTGCCTCAAGATGTCTGATAGATTGTATAGATTGCTGCATTTTTTTTTTTTTATATGTACAGGAGTCAGTCAGTTCCTTGTATATGTAATTGCAGTCTGGCACATGGACTACTAGCACCATGATATGCACAAGTGGCTTAATGCGATGAAGAAACGTGTGGCATTGTTGTGATAGGCAAAATGCTCCTACTCATGGAGACACTAAGAATAGTGGTATACATCTATATTGCTGTTGTCAAAAATTGATTTTTAGGTCTTTCTGGATATGTTGACAGTTGTACAGCAGCAACAGATGCACTTTTCTTTAAGACTTTATTGCTTTTAAAATATTTCCCAGCAGTTGATTCAAGTAAAAGGCATAGATTGCCACTAATGTGAAGTGTTGAAATGAATGGTGATGTTGCATATCCTCTGTGATGTTGCATATCCTCTGTGATCTGAAGTCAGAAGTGGTACCAGTGGGTGCATTTCAATTGCAAAATTGGTCAATGAAGCTGGCAGCTGTATTTTTTTCTGCGTTTTCTAGCTTGGATAAGCTTCATTTTCAGTGAGCATGGACCTTTTTCTAATTACAAGAGTGAGCCCTATCCATACGGACCAACTTCTGTCTATCCTCAACGTCCCGTTATTGATGTGGTCTTTACTGTTGCCATTGGCGAGAGCAACTCAGTTTGAAAGTACACTTGTCACTGTTCTTGTCGTTTTCACTTTGCTTTTACATTTCCCAAGCTGCATAGAACCCTTACAGATGTCTAATGCTCGTGCCTTCGATAATACACTCACCTTAAGCCTGAACAATGCTCATGTAACTCTTCTGCATGACCTATTGCAAGATGTTTGGTCAAACACATCAAATCTCATCTCATTAGCTGCTAATCTTAGCACAGATTAGAACTCGGGGAAGGTATCACACCTGTATTGAGTAATTATGTATTAGCATTTAGACCTTTTCACAGAGAATCAGTCTTCCTCTGCATGCATTACTAAGCTGTGGGCACAAGAAAGAATTTAGGTGCAAAGCTTCCACACATGCTCCTCCCTTGGTCCATAAGCTCCCTGGAACAGTGGAGGCAAGTGCTAAGGTACTTCTTTCTCATGTCCTGAAATGTTGAGGCTGGAGTGTGGTGAGAGCTCTTACTTCCCAGTGCACCACCATCGGTTAAGTCTTCCACATCACAAGGTCATTTAAAGCAGTTAATGAAACAAAAGAATTTTACTTCTTTAAGAGACAGTAGTTTCTGGACCAGTGTATGTACAGCAAAGTGTTGATATGAATAGTATATTGCCAAGCATCTCTTTGGGAATGGAAAAGATGTGATTGCAGCTTCAGGTCTGCTTCTCTAACATCTTTGGCGGGCTTCTGGGTGTCCTTGTTTGTCTTTACCAGTGTTCACCACCACAGCTGTTTGATAGTGAACCGGAAGTGCATGAAGCACTTCACAAAGCCTGCTGCATCATGTGGCTGTGCTGAAGAACACAACCCTAAAGCAGTAGCACAACACTGAAGTCATTTTTCCACATCACCCTTTTGTTTTTCCCAGATACTGTCAGCATCAAATGAAATGCAAGGAGAATAACTGTAATGGAAATGCAAGTACACGTTTTTACCTGCTTGACAAAAAACACAGGCAGGACCCATTGAAACTTTAATGCAGCAGTCTTTCCACCAAGCACACTAGTATTCAGTGTACTCCGCAAAATTATCCAGGTTAGCTTTCCATGTTTCACTTGTTCACATTCTATTTGATGCGGACAGTGCATCACCATCTAGCCGACAGTGCCTTTCTGCATTCTATGCGACTATTTTTGATGCTGTGCCAACTAACCGATGACAAATGGGTCCCTTTCACAATTAAGCTGGCTTCACCTCGGTGCTGCACTCCCATGTAGGGGAGTAGCAGGAAAAATGAGTATTTAGGGAGTAGATCATGTCAGCATGGTTCCTCTGAGACTGTCTTGTACACTTGTCAAGTGACGTGTTTTCAAATACCCTCGGTTAACTGATCCTATTGTGAGGACAAAGTGGAATGTGGAGAAGTCAATGGAATATGAAGAGTGTCCATAACACACTTCGAGGTTATATCGGAAGTGCACTCAAGCAAGCATAAACCATGTAATAATGTTAATTTTCCAGCTGTTGACGTTATACTTTCAGCGAGGATCCTGCAAATTTTTTTATGCTGTCCCTGCACGTCTAAAGTGGTTTGACAGGAGTTGTTTTACTAACAGTGTGGTAGAAGCAACTTGTGCTGTTCGGTATGAACCAAGAGTTCCTGTGCAATGTAATGGCACCTCTGTTGTTCTGAGAATCTGCCTAGAACTTGAGCAACTGTCTTTAAATATAGTTCTTTCCACACTTAACACCTTAATTTTTATTACTGTTGGCAAGTTCTGCGAGAAGCATTGCAGCTTCATTTTATGCTTCTGCAAAGTATTACATACTTTAGGCAAGTAGGCATTCTAAGAAGCAACAATGGGACTTTGTAGTCCCATTGGGATGTGCTGCACAGATTGCTTTACAAATTACTGCAGAAATGGTCGAAAGGGCAAAATCACTTTTCTCTTACAGGGTAAAGACACATCTGGCACATCATATAATCACTCCATTACACTCCATGGGCATTTGTTGCACTTGGCTTTGCAGCAAGTCAGACTTTAGTTGCTGTTTTCAATAACCTCCAAGGCAGTGACCTTATATAATAATGATCTTAAGCGATCAGTCAGTAAGTAGGCTGTCAGAGTACTTTCTTTTTATTCTCTGCTGCAATATGGCTTACCTTTTACCAATTTCGAAGAAAGAGTGTTGTGCTTGCAATGGAACACAAAGGGGGACCTGCACCCTTTGGCATTTATTCATAAATAACAGTTGCCAGAAAATGCCTCTGTACATGTATATACAAAATGAACAGTGCTGTCTCAGCCACCTGGGCTTTAAACAGCAGAAGCATGTTAGCATTCAAAGCCTGTTTTCTTTGCTGGAGGCAGGAAAGTATGCGTCTCCACCTTCTCCCGCCTGTGCCTCGCCAGCATCACGGGGTTTCTTTCTATGTGTGCGCATGCGTGCAGGCATCGCAGGCTGTTTTGGCACAGTGGATGTTCTAAACTCTGGGGTTTCAAGCCAGAGACGAGACTGTCCCTAGTTCTCATCTCTCCCACAACCGCCTTCATTGGCGTTGTGAGCGGCACGTATGCAGTGGTCCTCAAACTCTTCTCAAGCTTGGTGCATCACACACTCAAAGTTCGGTCACGAACTGGCGCAGTCTGTGACGAATGGTCCCGCGCAAGCGGGAATGGAAGGACGAGCAGGTGGCGCCACCTAGCGGGCCGGCGGCCACAGCGCAACCCGGCGGCTGCTGCCGTGCCGCTTGACGTGCTTGGCTAGATGGTCACTGCGCATGAATCGCCGGTTGCACAGCTGGCAGCAGAAGCGCTTCTCGCCCGTATGCGTGCGTCGGTGGCGCGACAGTTCGTCGGAGCGTGAGAAGCGGCGGCCGCAGCCTGCCCACTGGCAGCCAAACGGCCGCTCACCCGTGTGCGTGCGTACATGCGCCTTTAGGTGTGAGCTCTTGAAGTATGTCTTGCCACAGCCCGCATAGTTGCACACGTAGGAGCGCCTGCGCTCCTCGGGCACGACAGGCGCCGGAGCGGCATTCACCAGCAGTGCTGCCTGGACGGGCCTGGCCACGAGCAGCTGAACGGCGCCAACAGGCAGCAGCGCGGTCTGCACGAGCGCCGCTTCTTCACCAGTGGTGTGCATCACGGGCAGCAGAGCTGCGGGCGGCTTTGGAGCGATGGCGACCACGGGCCGAGCGGGCTCTGGACGAACAATGGTGGCCTGAGGCAGGACGGGTTGCTGTGGTGGTGATGGAGGAGGCGGGCTAGCTCTGGGTGGAGCGCGGACGATCACAGAGACGGGGGTGCAGGTTCGATGGCTGCTTGAGGAGTTGACTGGGCTGTCTGACAGAAGGAGCTGTTGGCGGAAAAAAGAAAAAGGAACTTTGGAACTAGTGCTGCAGGCTGACAGCTATGTGCTGAAACTGGTCGGTGTACAGTCAGGCAATGCAGTACAATACATGGGCCATGCGACAAAACTATAGTTCTGTAAGCAACTGACTGCAATGTCAGTTTCGCGTGATTTGTGCAGGTTTCCTGAATACATTGGCAGTAGTTTGACTCCATACTCAGAAGGAACTTTACTGCCGATGACAATGAGCAGTTTCCTTGCATAGCACCAAGCACATTTGTGTGTGCAAAAGCACCTTTACAGCTTCATGTAGTATTTATCCCACTGATACACCTATCTTTAATAAGGGAGTTATAACTTGTTGGCATCCACTTAAGCACAGTCATATTGCAGAGAAAGCTGTATAGCTTTCCTCTGTAGTCATGTCTTAACTTAGGTGGATGCCAATGAGTAATCACTCTAGTATAGCAAATATACTCCACCTTGGTGGATTCTTGTCATTTTTAAACTGGGGGTCCCAGTTATTAATCAATTCACTCTCACCCTACCACCTGGTAGCCTTCCTGGTTAGCTCTGTTGGTACAGTGACTGTCCTGGACAGGCAATGATCCCAGGTTTGTACCCAAGACTAGGAAGAATTTTTGTCTAACTACAAAGTGTCTGCAAAAGCTGTATTGCTTTTCTTTGTAGACATATGACTATGCTTAGATGGATGCCACTGAGTGTAACCATTCCCTCATTACAAATCTATTCCTCCTTAGGGAATTTCCCAGAACTTTAGACTGAGCCATCTATGCAGCATATACTACAAATACACAAAACTACACTCGGGCACGAAGAGCATTTACTATAAACTAAATTCAGTTACTACTCTTGTCAGTGCATAAAAGCGGTCATTTATGACCCTGTTAACCAGTAAGGCACAGTAACTTGTCAATACTGGGAACCTTTACAAATCTTCCACCTTAGTATGAGACAGCTGAACCACCAGCCCCGGATACCCTCTCACCATAAAATTGGCATTTGACCCTCACCTAGGCAATTCGTCTAACTTGCAAAGCAAGCCTGGCACCCTTGCCTCATTAGAAACCCCGGTCCTGCATTTGTGCACAACCAGAAGCCAACCTCCTGCATTCATTCTTCCCTTAAATGCTGCCATAGCTGCCTTAGCCACCCTTTGCTACTAGATTTCAATCTTACTCCAGAGCATTGTTGTAGGGCACTGAAGCCCACTTAGTAATGTTGAAGGATTAAAATGATTGCATGAAATTGCTTTATGTCAAAATAATGCAGCAATGGCTTGAGAGTTTTTTGTGCCCCATGCAAACAGGTACTCTCCTCATGGGCATTGTTCCCAGTGTGCTTGTCAAACCTGGAAGGTCTCTGCTATGGTTTTCTGTCCTGCATTTCCATTCGGATTGCTTTAGCTTCAGCTCTTACTGCCAATAGATGGAAACTAATTGCAAGAACTGTGCAGCGACAATCTCTCTGCTAAGCACAACACATATGTGGGATTTTTTTCAGCAGAACTGTTTCGTACTGAGTACAGACACATGCAAGTTGAACACCATATTTTTTTTTGTTTTTGGGCCTTGCAGAAGGAAGATGTGCAAAACAGATTCTACTGGGCAAGATGTATAACTAACTGCCCCTTGTTACAAGTACGAGAGGTGCAAGAATGGAAAAAGAATGGGCTGACTTAAGATTTCATGCAACGTGGACTTTATATAAAGGCCATGAATTTGGACTGGTTGGTTCATCACTACTTTTATTTTACTACAGCTAGCAAAGTGTGCCAGGTGCTTCCCTGAATGTAGTCTATGTTGAAAAAAATTCTGGAAAACAGTGTCTAAAAAAGTGAAACAGTCAGAGAGATGTGTGGCCTAGTGTGCAGCAATTTTTCTTTATAACCCGAGAGGTTAGTAGAGACTATTTCAATTAGATAATTTTTTAATATTGGCTTTCGAGAAGAAATGCAGATTTGGAAATTTTAGAGCATGCTCAAAAACGGTGGAAGGTTCAAAAGGTACAGTCCGAGTAAAAAAATATTAGCCTCCATTGACTGGCAGCCAAAGCAGGGGTGGGGGATGGATAAACCTTTGGCAAGCACACCACTGTCCTAGTGTTTGAGGTGCCATAGGGCTCTCGTGCAAATTTAAAGCCTGTGCATGGTGAACGATATCGCTGGTTTTATTTGCTTGCTACCGCACTAATTCAGGCGTTTATTCCCTTTTGTACCATAGTAATCATTCCTTGGTGTGGCTGAAGCCAATGCTCATAAAAATAAATGCGAAACAAACAAAAGCCAGAAGCTATCTCAAAGTTGAACAGTCTCCCATGGGAGCAATTGGATTACGAAAAGAAAGAAAAGGGAGAGTGATGTAAAAATATTGCTGAGCCTCAACAGTTGGCTGAACCACTCTGACATTGAGCAATGACATAGTGCTCTCGTTACCAGCTCATTTGTCACTGCAGTGCCAAGTGTTATCATTCCAGTGCTTCGTCACTTGTACTTTTTTTTCTCATGACTGTAAAGCTAAACTGAAAATGAAGCCCAGAAAATGCGAAAATCGACTCATGGTAGCGCTGCTACCTCAATTCCCCAAGATGTGCTGTGTTCTAGTAGAACAAAAGCCGCTTGTCTCCGAAACACTCTCCCCAACGTGACTTTGTTATTGATAGTTGCAAGATGTGCATCATCAACTGTCAACTCATTTCTGGGCTCCCTTTTTGGGTCGGAAAAAGAATATGCAAATAGTAACTTCGTCTGTTCATTCATCTGTCTCTGTTATTCCACTTATCCGGGAAAGTGCAGCTGCAACTTTGGCAATGTTCCATATAAATATAATTAACGCTGTGTGTGCCCAGCTTTTATTCTACACTGTGCTGACCACTGGCCATTCTTGCAATTTTGTGCCAAGTCGGAGTGCCATACTGAACAGCATGTCTTGAATATGACTAAGAAACATTGCATCACGTGCAGGCAACAATTTGGTTCAAGGCAACACATGACCAGTGGAGATTTCTTGCCAGCTGGTTGCCAAAGATATGGTAAATTATATTTATGCTTTGCCAGTTCAGTGGACTCTAGAAATGTTGGTATGGGTTGTGGGGTTTAACGTCCCAAAGCAACTCAGGCTACGAGAGATGCCGTAGTGTAGGACTCCAGAAATTTCGACCACCTGGAGGTCTAACATGCACTGACATCGCACAGTGTTGAGAGTTTACATATACTCTCCTAGAATACAGCTCTGCACATTCTTTAAAGTGCTTGAACGTATGTTTTTTGTGTGTATGTCCAATGGCTGCCACTATCTCATCAGAGATTAATTTCATCTGCTATGAGCCAACCTAGCGAACTCAGCAAACAGTGCTGTGAAATACCAATACAAGCAAAATACTTCACAAATAGTGGCCCTGATAGCACTTTCTGACATTTTCCTGATGAGAAATGTTTGCTGCCAGTACTAAATCCAGCCTCCTTTTTTTTCCTTTTCTTGCATCATGTGAATCTTCAAACTCTTCCAGTCTCTTGAGTGTTTCCCTGATAATATTCAGTTCAGTGTTTCAATATTTTGAAGGTTACAAGATATCTGAACAAGCCTTCTGGAGACTTCAGATATGCTACATAGGCACAAATATGTTTTTTTTTTAGTCCATTGATAGCAGATGCCTGAAAAGGATGTTACAACCATTAAAGCAGAGACCGTTAACATTGACTGGCTACCGTAGTGTGAATTCTCAGAACTATGCTAACCGTACTAAAAGTGCACATTGAATAATTTTCAAGATCAAGAGGGAGCCACCTATGAACACAGCAGCAATAAACTTTCTTTTGGTCACTATTGAAGGCCAAACTGGAAGTTCAAGCAAGCTTGTCTGCATTAGCAAGTACTTTCTAGAAACCCTATAATGCATGCGTGATAAATTATATCAAATCCATCTCTTAGCAGAATAATGCTCCTTTCGCTTAGGTCACCAAGTTGCTGGCTTTTCTGCCTACATAAATGACTGCAATACGCTATCAAAGCTAAAGTTCCAATAGTGTTACTGGAAGCTAGGAAAATTGTGCAAAATCCTTCCACACTTGTAGAGCAGTAAACCATTACTCTTAATCTACAGTCATAGATTTACCAGGGCTGCACCATCTGTGGCAATGCACAGAACTGATGAAGCAGACTACTCAAGCCTATGTGTGTGATGGATGAGTGCACCTTCGGCATGACACACCACCGCTGCTGCATTGCCGCAGATTGTTTCGCTTGCAGCAGCCAAGTGGAGGAGAGTCTCATGGGGAAGGATGAGGGAGAGGTGGTTGTAGCGTACCCTGGCCAGCTCCGACGAGCCAGGGGCGGGTTGTAGCTGGCGTTGAACAGGTGTCTGCTCTTCTTGCTCGTCTTCTGAGTTAGGTGGCGTGAGGTCGCTAGTTGGTGGAGGCATCCCAGAAGCCTCCTTGTTGCTGCGGCCGCTCATGGAGAGCAGTGTCTCCACTGCGAAATAGTCGGCGCGCGCCAGGTGTACGATGTGGCTGCCGCTGCTGCTGCTTGTGCTGTCCATCTGAAAGACACCCATGGTCGCTCACTGTCTGAGCACCATGCTGTACCTGGAATGCGCGGCACACACACACATACAATCCAGAACCGGACACCCCACCCTCTTGGTAAGGCCGAAGGCCACATTCATCTTTAATGCCCACCTACTGGCGTAAAAAAAGAAGACAACTGTCCACACTGCCTTGGACTTCAACTTTAGGACCATGGGAACTGGATCTCGGTCACTTGCGCTTATCTGAGGCTGTGATAAGGCAGGAAGAAAAGGATGACTGGTACAGAAAAAGCCAGAGCTAGGCAGCTTTTCAGATAATCAATATCATCTTTATGTATGATCTGGTTTGACACCTTGTTTAATCAGATTCCTTTCCATCAGCATTAGCCACCACAAAGAAATAGGCCAAAAAACAGCTGCAAATAAAAATGCAATAATTTATGCATGGTTGGCAGTCATCTTGTCCAAATAAAAGCAGCATAACATCCACAAGTCACATGGTTTTGAACAAACTCAAAAAACCAAGTATCATACCAATATGAACCATTGCAAAAGCGCTACATTCATGGGAATATTTTCACACCGCAGTTCTCTCTGGTGTTCGCAAGTGTAAGAAAAGCAGTTTATTTCTCAAAGAGCCAAAAGAAGAGTTGCACACTAAGAAATGCCATTTCAGGGCTCTGTGCAACATTTTTATGATGCAGTGTTTGTATAAAGCTTCACATCACAGAAACTAACTACGACAATGGCGACGAGAAAGCAAAGCTGCCTCATTGAATAGAGTATTTTTACTGAAGCAAACAGATGTTGGCATACATTTCATGCTTTTGCATTCAAAACATGTTTACAACCGTGTTCAAAGTTGTTGGAAGCTTCACATTTCTTTTACCATACCACTCTTGAAAATTTACTGAACATGTACATAATTCACAAATGGGCACCTGTCAGTACACTAATATTTCACCATGGCGTAAAATTTAATTTTTGTGAGAGCAGATTGTAACATTTTCGGAACTCTATTGCCTCTACAGTGGGTAACAATTTTAATGTACACAACTCTCTCCCTAGAGACTTGTTGCAAGTTTCGTGCGAACAATGCCTGTATTGGGAGGTTCTTTCACGGCAGCGGAATGGAATTATTCTATGTAGCTGAGAAGGAATATTAAGCTCTCACGTGAAAACAATTTTAAGGTGAAATTTGCAGTGACATTACTGAAACTTGACACTGAAAGCACACATTTAATCCGTTACAGACTAAGGAGTTATCTTGCACGCTTATATCGAAACAAGAACTTAGACCCACTGAGTTAAAAAAACATTCGCTGAAATAGTTGAGTTGCTTGCGCGCCCCGCTAGGAGGCCCTAAACCGGTACAAGCTACAATCTGCTCAAATTGAGAATATGGCCATTATTCACGCGTCATTATCTACGTCCCGTTCAACCATTATCTTTTCAGAGGGCGCATTGCAGCCGTTATCGCATGGCATGTCGTCTGCTCATCGCATCGTGGCGACAGACTAGCTGAAAAGTAAAAGCAACAAAGCGCCAGCTCTTATCGTTAGAACGACCCCGGATAGGGCGTTCTCGGCCCCCAGATTACTCTGGCGGACCCAACGAGGCAAACAGAGTACAAAGCACGCACTCTAGTCAAGAAAATATAGTGCGCACACCATCGGGTTCTCTATACGGGCGACGTGCAACGCGGAAGTGGTTCCTGCAGTGGCATTTCCGGGAGAGTCTGATCATCAGCTGACTGGCTCGGTCGGTGGCTGACTGCGGTGATGCTCGGCGCCGTGGCCCATTTTCTCTTACCTTTGTGCCGGTCCGAATAGACTGGGGACAAAACGGACACGGGACAAAAACGGATAAAACGCCAGGGGATGGAAGACACGCCGAGAGCCAGTGTTGTACGAGATTGGCGCCCACCGTACGGGGGCGGCTTTTTATTTGCACCAGTCAGCGCGCGCACTACTTCGCGTTTCCAGAAAGAAAAGTCCCCCGCCCGCAAAGTTTTTAGGCCACCGAAGGAATAGCACAAGTTCGGGTGTGCGCAGGACAGATAACAGCGCCCAAAAAATGACGGACGGCCGGCAGTCGCCGTGGGTTGCAGTCTGTACTTACAGAGTCTTCGTGCGGTGGAGGCGTTTGCACGAAACGTGTCATGGAAAGCGTCTTGCCCGGTCGCACTAGAGTACGAAAAATGTTCTCTCGGCCACGCACAACGTTGGAGAACGATCTTGCACGCAGGGGTTTTGCAGAGAGAAAAAGCGGCCGGCGCGTCGAGAAGCCCTTTTCTAAGGCCGAGCTTGGGGGGCCGCGCCTTGGCTCGGCCAATGACGGGCCGAGGGCTCGTCAGATCTGACCAATGGGGACTCACCATGCACGTGATCGCCGCGTGCCCGGGGTGTATTTGGGCACGTGCGCGGCGGCTGCTGAACTGCGTGCTCCCCGGCTGACCGAGCGGAGGGAGGCTCCTTGGAATAAACAGCGGCCCTTGGTCTCTGCTCCGCTGTTGCTGGGGGCGCGTTATGTGCTGCCCGGCGCGGAAAAACCTTCCTGTGGTGGCCCCCTTCGATCGTACAGAATGAAAATTGGCGTCTTTAATATCACCTAAGTTGTAGTTTTACTGATACGTGAATTGCAGGCGTACAGTTTTATTTTTCTCTTGCGGAAAATCCGCAGAAATGATGACTCTAGCATGACTCTACCACATCCTGTGTTCCGCCCTGCCAGCTCGATTTCGTTATGGCAACAATTTGGTAGCACCTTTATAAATACAATAAGACAGTTATGAATTATGAGGTACGATGAGCTAAAATATAAAATAAACTGCCTCAGTTACATTCGTTGGTTCCATGTAAAAGAGTAATACAAAAAACACGAACAAAGGCACACATCGAGTTTGCGCTTGTGTATGGCTGGCGGGGGCATTTCATATCATGTATTCGACGCGTTTTGAGGCGATCAGTGACTGCGCAGCACAACATGCTGAACGGAAAGTTCCCGCAAAACGCCCGCGATTGCGTGTTTGCCAGGGCGTGTTTACTCCCGACGCCACAAATTTACGGCAGCGGTGACGTCATGCTAACCACGTGACCGACGCACCCCTTGATGTCGTCACGCTTCTGCTTTTTTTTTTTTTTGTTCATATGGTGATGCTGTAGCATCAGCTTCCGAGTTAAAGTGTCAGCTGGCGCCACCCCACGGTTTACAAAACCAAAGTAGAAAACTGGTAGCGCTACCTAGGGCACATTTCTCTTTTCCCCACAACGCTGGTGCCGAGGGTTAAACGTGGCGACTTCCTTTTTCCGGCGCAAGCGCCCAAGGTAGTATTTCGTTGCACGTTTGTGACTTGGTTAAATGACTGATTTAAGAATGATTACTCGATAATTTGGGTAAATTCGAACTGATATAAACAAGCGAGAGCCGCAGCTTTTATATTTGCGGCGCAGAGGTTGGGATCGGCTATTATTTTCATTGATGAAAGTTGATTCGCTTGCGAGGTGCATGCATTCGTTTACCGCCGTATCTTGGCCGGCGCGCTAAAAGCGATCGGTTCCTTTCGAATGCGTTAAAAAAAAGTGCTAGATTCATTCGCTGCTGTTAAGTCGTGCAGGTGACAGCGCGACAAATGTTTTGGAGGCCGCAAACTCAGTGACACATCTAGCGCTGTGTAGATCGCGGCAATTCCGCCTTTACCGACATCTGTCTTGCTTTGTTTTCAGATGTATTCGCAAAACGTGAAGATTATAAAGCCCCAGGGCGAGAAGGTGGACGCCTTCGAGGCGGGCATCTCCCAAGTAAGGCCATCTTTCCGGCATTTATCTGATCGCTGACTTCGCTTGTCCGGTGTTACGTTAGTGAACTGACCGTCGCCTGCTCATGTCTTTGCAGACCCTCCTCGAGCTGGAGATGAACAGTGACCTAAAAGCACAGCTCCGAGAGTTGCATATCGTTGAGGCCAAGCTCGTTGAAGTTAACGGAAAGAAGGTAAGAAGCCCAAATACCAGAAACACACTATGAGAATGGGGCGCCTCGAAGGTATCTTGACAACCTGAGCGTCTGTCGTTGCCATCTGCAGCCTAGTGATGAACCACGTGATGAGTGACACTGTGCTGATCGCAAACACGTTATGCACTCTAATTTTTTTCTGAAGGCTGCTGTGCAGTAGAGACGCACTTGATATTATTGGCCGTGTGTAGCCGGCAATGCTGGGTTTTAAACGGGTTGGCACTTGCAATTGGTCGCAAATTGTGCTGATGAGGGAAAGTTCCTTCCCTACTTTTTGTATGCAGGTCCTGTGACAGTGCTAATTGGGTAAAAATTCTCAAATGTGATGTACCATAGACTAAAATAGCACTGTGTTGCTCTTTATTGGGCAAATTTGCTCTTCACCTTCTGAGTGATACTACCTGAACTTGGTGACGAGGCATGGGCATTGTGAGGTATCCTGTATTCTCAAAGTCAAATGAAATGCATGATGTTTAAGGAACTTTGGTTTGAGGTGTGCTATGAACACGCATGTATCCAGTGTACCAGCCAATAGGTGACAAATGTGGGCTAAACAGTTGTGCACCTGCTCATTGTTGCAGTGTTCTGCGATGAATGGTGCTACTTTGGGGCCATGTGCATAGATACAGAATTACTGAAGTGCTGAAGTAGGGTTGTCACTTCATTTTTGAATGTGAACATGAACTGGAAAATGGTAAGCATTTTAGGACATTCAGTTTTTATTGCCGGGCCATAGCTTTGTAATTTGTTCACTGCTGGCAAAGCCCCAGTGTTGTCCCTTCCTATATAAATTTTCTTGTCGGATGCAGAGGTAGTGGTAGACGACACAGTGTCACAGGGTATTCCAGGTGTTGCGCTTAAAGGTGGAACGGTTCCTGTGGACTGCAGAGCAAAAGTGGTTGGGCTGCGTTCCCTGACATGCTTGGAGGGGGTGGGGTTCATTCCCAAAGATCTCAATCTATTGCCCTTGTCCCTGTCTTCTAGTCTTACCCACATTATTTTGGGTGAAATCATGCTGTAAATGCTTTAATGCTCTGTTTCACTCTACAGCCAGTCATCGTGAAGACATGTTTTGAATTTGGAGGGTCTATTTGCATGTGTGTCGGGCTGAAGCCAAGACGCGTCGAGTTTGTCTACCTGTTTTAAAAGCCGTCGGTGTTCTTGGGGCAAAATGATGACTGCAGTTCCCCTAACACCATTTTCATTGGCATATCCTTTGCTCATCAAATGGCTTCCTTGCCTCTGCAGGCCATCCTGATCTACGTTCCCGTGCCCCAGTTGAAGGCGTACCAGCGCATTCAGGCCCGGCTGGTGCGGGAGCTGGAGAAGAAGTACAGTGGCCAGTATGTGGTCTTCCTGGCCAAGCGCAACATCCTGCCTAAGCCAACACGCAAAACACGCCAGCGCCAGAAGAGGCCGCGCTCGCGCACACTCACTGCTGTGCACGACGCGCTGCTTGAAGACCTCGTCTTCCCTGCCGAGATTGTCGGCAAGCGGGTGCGAGTGCGTCTCGACGGCAGCCGCCTCATCAAGGTCCACCTCGAGCGCAGTCAGCAGACCAACATTGAGCACAAGGTACGGCGCTGTATGGCAAATTTTTGTTATGCGGCTGGTAGTTGTCAGGAGCATCTCAAGGGCCGTACTCTGCTACTTGATGTTGGATATGCAAGCTACTTGGAATTACTGCACGCAGTGCAGCTTACTACTGTTGGTTGCATTCATCTCTGGAGGATTTTTACACACCCAGGTTACTCTTGTGTTGTCCCAAGACTGTCTTGTGAGTAGTGCTTGTTTGATTTGAATGCCAAATTTACTTAAATCTGGGTTGGCTGCCAACCCGCAAAAAATTTGAAAAGCTAACAGCAAAAAAAAAAAAAAATGGCTCTAGTAATGTTGGCGGACAGGAGGACAAGTGTTGTGTTTAGTAAGCCATGTGAATGCTTATCTCAAGCCCAGCAGAGCAATCATTCACTGCTGTCACTGGGTGTTTATCATTCAAATCACTTTCATAGTCCTGCAGTGCGCAGTCATTGGTGCCATCCAACTGTGCTACTGCCGCTCCTACAACATAACAGCCTCTTCATGGTCTTTTAGTTGTGGTATCTTGTTACCACACAGCTGGTCAGAGGATCTTGGTTGCTGCAGCTTGCATGATTTGCCCACGTCACTGTCTTTTGTCTTGGAAGATTTGTTGAACATTCCCTTGCTGAGAAGTCTTTTGAGTTGGTGTGTTGCTTAGTCGGAGGCTTCACGAAACAAAACTGCTTTGTTGTGGCAAAAGCACTTAGATGTCTGCTCAGTGATCACGTTGGCGCAGTTGTATTCTTGGAATCTAATCCAATCTCAACCCTGCAATCTCCTATCCTTCCGATTAGCTCAGTTGCTGGAGTGACTGCATCACATATAGAGGTGGTGGTGGTGGTCTCTGGGTCAAACCCCATGCCAGGTCGATATTTTTATTATTTCTTTTAATTGTGAACCTTTTCCGACTGCTGTATAGCTTTCTTTTGTTGACATATGTACACTTGGGTGGGGCTTACTAATAATTGCTTCCTTATGACTTAAGGAATTTCCCCGAACACATTGGAATAATTTATGAATATGACCTGGCATATAAACTTTTTATACGCAGTGTGGCTTAAGATAATCTGTCCCACACCATCTGTGCAACCCTGTCATTGCCACCGATTTCCTAACCGTGTCTGTCTGCTTGTCTCCAATGCCACTGTTTTTTCCATACCTCCACATATATTGGTTATTCATTGCACATTCCATCATGGCCAATTTTTGCCTTCTGATTTCAGCTGAGGTATCGCCATTTTATTTTCTCTAAACCATCTTGCATCTGCTGTAGCAACAGGGAAGTTATGCACTACGCTTGGCTGGATTTTTTCGCCTTTAAAACTTCACAAGGGCTTAGGCAGAAGGGATTGACTCTGCGACTGTTGGGGCCAGTGTACTTGCACTGCATGTCTAGCATGACGACCGTGGTCGGGTGAGAGAAAGCCTCGGGAATGGAGAAACAGCAGAACTCGACAGTGATGCCGTTTCAGCAACTTAGCGCTTGCCTAAATATGGGATTGGTTTACAAAGTTTTTTGTCATGCAGACCTGTGCTGAAAAAACTTTGTTAAACGACTTGTCCACCTAACTTTTTGTTTTGTAAAATGTAACAGCTGTCAAGGTCGCGATGCACTGCTCATGGCTGCTGTGGTCTGGGGATGTTTGTGGGCTTCCTGTTGCTACTCGAACCCTGTGTGACTGTCAAGTGTCAGTGCAACTCAGGACGCAACACCTTCGGTTTCAAATCTGTCTGCCAACTTGGAGCACTGGAAACGGGCATGTTGCATTTGAGCTCCTGCCTTCTTGGTGACAGCACAGTGGCCAGTAGGCTGAACAGAGCTAGAAAAGGCTAGCTGTTCATAAGCTTCTCCACGAAAGGGTTTGAGAGTGGACTGCACACCGCCGCATGAACATCTAGCCATGTCAGTGAGAATACGAGGGTGCTTTTGCAGGCTAGTTGGCTTAACATTGCTAGACAGAAAACAGGCGCCTATATTGTTTGTTCCTCGCAGTGCCCTCTTTTTGCGCTGTTCCCTTTTTATCAGTGGGGACACTGCTTGTAAAGGGGGGACGCGGGTTTTAAACTGGTCAAAAATGGTCGAAAACTCTGTTTTGAGAGAAACACATTTTCAGAATGGTTGCACCTTTGAGCACTAGCCTTTAAAATATCAACACTTTACTCGGTCTAGAAATATGATAAAATCTACTTTTGAAACATCACAGGTGCTTTGAAATGACCCAAAATAGGTGAAATTTGTTCGCACACCGCGGGTGAAGCAGCTGGCTGGCCACCGCCATGTTGGGCTTGTTTTGAAGCTATTTCTTTGTGCGCATTTTTTGCGGCATCTCCAAATCGCGTCACTCGAGCAGAATGACCACCGCTGCGGGGTTTCCAAAATCTGTTTCCAGATCACTGATTGGCTGGAGTGCGCGCTCGCGAAGCGAGCCCCTCGTCTCGCGCTTCCCATTGGCCAGCGCGACTTGCCATTTTGTTTGCCGCCCCCCCCCCCCCCCCCCCCCCTTTTTTTTTTTTTATTCGTTGTCGCAGCCATTGCTGGCCTTTAAATGAAGCCAAATCAATAGTGTATTAAAAATGAAAGCACCTAGCGAGTGCGCGTTGAGGATCGAGTACTGCAGCGCACTGCCTAAGTCGCATGTCTCATCCAAAGCGACATGTTCTCAGTCTAGCTGCAGCACATCCAACAGTCCGACAGCATATACAGTAAAATCTCGGTAATAACGAATTCGCAAATTCCCTGTTCAGAGTGCATTGTGTACAATGTGCAAAATTTCGAATGGTCCGAACACTCTCCCTCTTCAATTATCAAAGGTGTTTGACCTTAGAAATGTGCTCCAAAACATAATTCAAATGTTCCAAAACTCTTGTTTCGTTGCTCCAAAATGCTCGAGCCCGCTTCCACCCCTGATGCATGTTCTTAAGCGTTATGGGTTGGTGTGCTGAAGGTGCATATCACTAGAAAAGTGAATTAAAGGAGCTAAAGGATGAAAAGGCTATATTTGAGGGCTGTCTATCCTTCCTGAAGGCAATACTGACCAGCTCTTGGGAATTTATCTACAGGGGCATAAGATCAAAAAGGATATGCACAAAGTAGAGAACAGAAATGTGCTGCTCATTGATGTAAACTGCAGTCAAGTGGCACTGCTTGAGCGCATCAGAGTGGTAGACTACACGTTTGAATCTGTCAGGCAAAACCTTTTGGCCAAACATGATGTCCAGCTATGAAGTGCACACGCAAGCATTCTGTTTGCTAGCAGCCTGTTCTGAATTTTTCTTCAGGTCAGCATGTGTTATTTTAAATATCTTTGCATGTTTTGGCCGTTTGTCTTGCTTTGTCAGAGATGCATGCGAAACCCTTTTGTCTCATGACTCCGTCTGTGGCAGCTGTCATTCATCTTCAGAAGGATTTGGATGGTTTCAGTACTGATACTTAATCAGTAATGTACCAGACCCAAGCTGTCTCCAGGCCTTTCCTACCACACTTCATGATAAGGCCTACGTCCGTCCACCATTGGTCATTGGCACAATAGATAACACCACTTAGGAATGCTTTCCCCTGTGAGAATGTCTTGCATTTGAAAGCTGTAAACCAAAGTAGCTTGTATCCATTTTCAGTGCAGCAAAGCAAGACTGATAAACAGCACACTTTTGTGGCGGGTATGTCAAGGTATGACTGAGTAGGCATTTTGAATTTGTTCGAGCTGGTGGCTGTGCTTATGGTGAAGGTTGGCTATGAAACTTCTCTCGACCGCTGATCCCACGGATGTGACTTCGATTCTGATCGTGGTAGATACTTTTCGATAGAGCAAGCAGCTATGTGTTGGCCAATGTTGGTGCACAATAATTGGAACTTCAGAGTCTCAAAATCTCCACAGCCCTCCACTACAGCAGCCCTCATACCCTGGGTCACTTTAGGGCATTTTTTAAATTAAAATCCACGCTCTTTCATTAACATCGTACCTCACCACGATAGCTCAGTGGTTAGGGCACAAGATTTCTGAACTCTAGTTGGGGGCTCAATAGTAGCTACTTTTCAATGGAGGCAAACAAGTAAGGTGCCTGTGTGCTGCACAATGTCTGTACACAACAAAGAACTCCCAGGTGGTTAAAATTTCCTGAGCCCTCCTCTTTGGCCTTCTTCATAGCCAGTGTCTCCTGGAAGCTAAACTAGATAAACCAAAGCATAAAACTTGTAATCCGGTGCTTCCTGGCTTTGAACTCTGGCTGCGCGAGGCTTTTCTGCTACAACAGCCGCATAGTCCTAATTTTACAAGATTTACATGCTGCTGTCATGAAACATCATGTGTATTTTTTGTGGTATCCAGCTTATTGGTCTGTTTAGCCCTTCCAAGTGTATTTGATGGCAAAAAGAAAAACATTGTTTTATTGCTTGTGACAATAGCACCGCTTGCTCGTTGGTCAACCAAATTGCCATTTACCCTTGTCCACAACACTGGTTTATTTGATTTTTTTCCCCTCTAACCTAGTGTTGTAGAGGACTCAGAACATCTTCAAAACCAGTTAATGCCATATTG
This sequence comes from Amblyomma maculatum, assembly GCF_055883805.1. Lineage (NCBI taxonomy): Eukaryota > Metazoa > Arthropoda > Arachnida > Ixodida > Ixodidae > Amblyomma > Amblyomma maculatum. The sequence continues at coordinate 13,005,055 of NC_139352.1, forward strand.
GCTGTCGTCCACATGCTCTTAAGCCCTATTACTATTCATGATTGTGGTAGACAATGTCAAGGCATGGAAAATACAGAGCTGGTCACTCTCAATACTAGTGCACGTGACAGTTCTGGAGGGTCATAGAATGTCTAGAAAGATGCACGTTTGAGTCAACTGTGGCAGTCTTTTTGTCGATCTAAGCAAAATTATGCTTCTTTAATCCCCTATACCTTCCTTTTGTATGGGATGCATGAGTTGCTTTTGTAAAGGCACAGAAAGCTGTTACTGGAGTTAATTTGGAAACTCTGATTGTGATATAAGCATAGCAAGTTCCTTGAGCTTTTTCTGTGCGGAATATGGGAAAAACAATGATGTAATTTCAGTAGTGCGGGAGGTTTTATAGTGTAAGTGGTGTGTTGCTTTAGGGCACACAGTGCAGAGTTTTTACCGGTGTAGCTCACTGCATTCCAGTGTAGAATGAATGCTATAGGCCAGTGGTCGACTACATATACATTCACTGTGTGTGTAGTTCATTCACATACACATTCGCTTCATACACATTTCAGGCTGAGATTTCATGGAATTCTCAATAAACCGCATGTGGGCATGGTTGATGTAGCTGGTGCAAGAGTACATTGGCCTGTTTATTATTTCACCAGTTCGTTTGTGCAGTCTTCTCAGAACTTTTCATCTACTCTTAGAAAGTTCTTCCTGCAGAGAAAGTTCCTATAAAATGAAAGAAGGCAGGTGCGACATCTAAAGTTCAGTGAATATGCCTGTTGCCAGAGCCACATAACAAAATGACTTCTAAGAACACAATCCTAACCAAAGTTCCATGCCGCTCATATGCTGTGAATTTTCTGCCACAGGAGCCAAGATTTGTTTAGGCAGAGTTGCGGTATATTTCACCATAGCCAGACCAATGCTGCTGCTTTGCATGTAATGTGCAGGAATGTGACCTCCTCCATAGAGCTTTGTGTGGTTATGAAAGGCATTTCAGTTTGAAAAGAAAGCCAACCAAAACGAAAACAAAGAGCGGCTTGTTTAAGGGCTTAAAAAAAAATTAGGCTAACTGCAACTTGCCTGTAGTTGCACCTGATCAAGCAATGCCACTGAAATTATCGCAGAAATAAGTCTTGGCTAGCAGCTTGCAGCACGCACCTTCTAGTATGCATAAACCAAAACTAAAAAAGGTTCGGTTGCGTTATTTTCCTCTGTTCCCTTTTGTATGTTGCACGTGAGGTTTGATTTTTGCATTCTGAGCTTCAAATTCACTCCCATTTCTGTTTGCGCTGAGCCATTGCAGGAGTTTTGCTTTTAATATGCTATTGGCCCCTGGTTTTGCAGCATGCGGTCCTTGGCTTCGCTTTCGTCTGGTTTTATTCCTCTCTAGTTCAATTAAAAATTTTGAGCTTTCAATATTTTAGGCTGCTTGTGGATCTTATTGTTATGCTCATTGCAAGTGGAGAGCAGTGGATAGAATGAATGCTCATGCTCTTAGTGTGGCATTTGTGCAGCTTAGGCAGAGCATCTGGCTATCCTGCTTTGGGCTGGGCTATTTTATGGGTGTTTGTTGCCGTATTTGTGGAAATGGCACTGAAAGAAAACTCGTGCTGGCTGTTGTCCAACACAATAATAATAATTGGTTCACAGGAAAGGAAAGGCGCAGTATGTCACACTTGCTCTGTGGACACCTAAACTGCGCCATACGGGAAATGAGGAAGATGGGTGTGAAAGTGGAGAGAGAAAGGAGCCGTAGTGGTGGGCTACAGAGTAATTTCGACCACCTGGGGATCTTTAACGTACACTGACATCGCACACTGACACCTCTCTGTTTCGCCTCCATCGAAACGCAGCAGCCGGCAATCGGGATCGAACCTGAGAACTCCAGCACAGTATTCAGGGTCTTAAAACACCGTGCCGAGGGGGAAAAAAAAAAACATTTTACCGCTAAATTTTATTATTGAATTTTGACATTTTCTTGCCCCCTAACCGAAGCCCTTGATTCTACAGTAGAAGGATTGGTTAGCATCGGTTTGAAGTGTACGATGGTTGGGCGAAGTGCTGAACATTGGGCAGCACTGACAATGCCCACACATTTCTTTATCGTAGGTTATAAAAGCCATTTTTTATTAGTTGAGTCTGTGGTTGGAATGCAGCACTTCGTCCACAGACCGGTATTACGATTTTTTATCGTTTTCACCTTCACTATGTGTTGTCTGTTTGGTGGGGGGATGCCGGCGTTTCACCAATCAGCCGAGGCCGAAAACGGCAAAAATGACACGAACTCAGAATACGAGCCCAGGGCTGGTGCACGGCCATCAGAATTTTTTTCCTTTTTCGTCACTCGCCGCAAGCATTGTGGCAGGGAAGGTTTTCAACAATGTTGTCATTATGGTACCCTTTGCTGATCAGTTTACTAATCTTTGTGTCTTTGTCTCGAAGGTGCTTGATGACTTTAGCCTGGCTAGATGGTCTTCGTGTGAAAGCAGAGGGATAAAAACTTGAATATATTTTACTCAAAGTAAATAAGACGCGAGAAGACTGCTTGCTAATTGCATGTTGTTGCATGTTGCAATTGTTGATGCTAATTTCGGTGAAACTCGCGCTCTGGCTGCTGCACTGCAGGACGGGGCTGCAATGCATAAGCGCCTTGGGTGTATGACGAGCGAGTGACATGATGTTGTGAGGAGTCTATAATTTCTTCTAGCGGCACGCATACCACGTCAACATGACGCCTCTTGCCCGCGTTCTCTGCCTGCCGCAGTGAGCTAGCATATCAAGTGCGCATTTTTAGAGGCCAGTTTAGCCTTGACGAGAACTGCAGCTGCAGTCCACTCAAGCAGTCCCTGTCAAGGGGTCCCCCACCACTTCCACGGGCCCAGAAAGGGGTTCGACACATCCATGGCTGAGGGCCGTGGGTACCCACCCCATTATAGTCCAGACCCCATAACAGTTTGGGTCTAGTAAATGTTCTTGCTATGGGGAATTTGCTTTTGCTGCAAATATTCTTTGCAGAAACTGCATGGTCTTGAGTTCTGTGAAACGAGAGTCGAATGCTTAGTCCATATAATGCAGCAGTGAGTTATGCTGATGCAGCTGGCTGTTTACACTCGAGTGGTGGTCACTGTGATGAAACGCTACTTGGGAAAATGATCCTCTGATTCATTTCCTAGTCACTCTAATTTTTTTCTGATGGCCACACTTGTGCCCTAGGTGTGTTCATTGTGCATTCAACATTCGTTGAACCTGTTTTACCCATCTTGTTTGCCTCTTTCAGACGGACACGTTTGCAGCTGTGTACAAGAAACTCACGGGCAAGGAAGTGACTTTTGAGTTCCGCGAGCCCCCCTTTTAAAGGGCTTAGGACATGTGAATAAAAAGGGTGCGACAGCTGCTGTGTGTTGGTCCACTTGTTTGTGATGGTTCTAAGGTATTGTGTTCATTTTGTCAATAAATAACTTATGCTTTTGCTTTCACCATCACTGCAGGACAGCTCTGCATTCTATGTGGAGCTTGAATTTAGTTTGGACTATAATTCTGCATTATTTGTGGACTTGTGTTGTACGTCCATTTAGTGTGCTATGGGCAGATGTCTTACAGATTTTACTGCATGGGTATGTGTTGTTGCTACATGGGTACCTTGTTTTTCGTTTGAATGGTGGGTGGGTTCAGTCCTGCAGTTTCATGTTGACCTGTGGAATGCCCTACCCCTACTATAATACTGGTGACTGCATTCTAGAACTGCATGATGTGTTATACTGAATGTTCATTATAGAGCGTAAGCTCTGCTCCTCGAGGTGCAACTTTAGATTGCGCCTCGCTGGGCTGAATGACTCACGCATAGCAGAGCCCGAAACCGCGAACAAAAGGCGTACCAGGTAGCGGGCATAAGAATGTAGCAAAACCCGTTTCTCATGCAAGCGAAAACGCGATTTTCGCTCTGTTATCGCTCGCTGCTGAGTTCGCTCAATCGCTTGCACATGATCGGCCTTGGTACCAATGCTTGAGAAGTATGTGGAAACGGTTGTCGAATTTTAAATATCCATTCACGGGCTCCTGATAAGCAACACATTGCACATAGCAACGAGTTGGACCAATTTGTTTAGGGAGTGAACTTTTTCTGTACAATATCAGCTATACGTGTCTGAAGTCGTAAATTTTGCAGAGCATTCAGAAAAGTTTTATGCTTATAGGGCTAATACATCTGTTTCAAGGCTAGGGGAACCTTGCAGTTAGAACTGCAAATTTGCTGTTGCAGCTACAACGCCATTTGGTCTGCGCTAACCTTCTAGCCACCTTTTGCCCACTACCGTTGCAGGGGTGAAAGTGCATCTCCTATTTCTCCATTCTGCACCAAACCGACTGCCTTGATGTTCTACCATCAAATTTAGCAGATCACGGGAACAATGTCACTACCAGGGACAAAGGCATCTTGCACCGCACTTAATACAAATGAAATTTTTGTAAGGGAAGGAAGCATAGATCATATTTGTTGGCAATTAAATTTAGTATGAGCCACCAGCGATTGTAGATAATTGCACTGGTGACGTAGCACCTACTCTCTTGAGAGCCTTTTGAATCGCCAGTGGAGAGAAGCGAAGCAGGTAGCGCAAACTACTGTGAGCAGTTAGGTAGCTTCTCGAGAGTTTTGGGAAGGCATACAGAGCCTATCGCCAATGTATTAAAAATGAGCCCCAGCATTGCTTGAGCAAAGAATGGTGAACTATTTGCAGGAGGCAGTGAAGAAATCTGAAGGATGCAAAGGCTACCCAAAGCTGATCCAATTGCTCGAGCCTGCTTCCACTCCTTTAGACCTCCGCCATATTTACAAGTAGATAAGACGATCGAGGTCGTGCTGCAGTCGTCTGTGGTCTCATGGTTGACAAAAAGCACGGGAGTGGCACTGGTACCAAGCTTGTCATGGCGCGTTATCGTGGTCTGAAGGTGCCTTCTTGGCAGACAAAATAACCAGTGCTCCGGAATTTATCAGTCCAGGCATATATAGGATCATAATGCCCATGTCTGGGGGCTTTGAGGTGTATTCTAAATAAAATAGATATGCACAAGATGGGAAGCGGAAATGTGCCCATTAATATGGACTTCAAAGTATCTCTCTAGAGTGCACCAAAATGGTAAAACTCGACCTTTCAATCTATCATTCAAAATAGGTAAACGCATTAAGTCAGACTATGTGTTCAGTTATGAACCCAGACAACACATACGTCTCAGGGATTCCGATTATGGGAGATTCGGATGTCCTAGGCAAGTTCCCAAAACATCTCAAATGAAATAAGGTGGGATATGTTCGGGGTATTTTGGGAGATTATTGAGACATTGTTTAGGGGATTTTTCTCTGCTTGCTATTCTAGGCCCTGTCTTGCAGAGGCCTCGTAAGAAGCATGCAATTATATGTTGTCTTTCAAAAATCGTTTGTTTCCAGTTCTCAAAATCTCAGCTCATGTTGGTGTTATGAGCAGACTCAAGTTGCCATCTTTAATTTGTATTGGGAAATTTAAGGCAGGGATGAATTGGAGGCACAGTTGAATTTTAACGGGAAAGGCCACTACACTGAAGTTAACCATTCTCAACATTTCCAGTTATAATTATTTTGTGTTGAACTAACGGTTCAAGACATATATTTGGCTAAAAAACATTTTCCGTACTCGATGGAGCCCATGTGCAAATCAATATCGGGGGCGTTGAACACTGCATGCACATACTGGGTGTCGCATACTATGCACAATAAACACAGCGGGAAACACAGAACTTACGCACATACATTTTGCAAAGAATAGAGTGACAATTTTGAGATCACCACACTTCTCAAGCACTTCTATATATACTCCACAATAAGGGTGTCCTGATAAGTGCAAGCAATAGACTGCATATGTGCAAAGCTATAAAATAATATCTTGAATAGTTATATATTTTGTTAGCAGTACAATTAACCAAGATCCCATGCCACATTCTGTTAAATGAGCCTTTTCATTTCTTTGTCGACAGTAAAAATAAAGCCATTAGTTAGAGCTGGTTTGTGTCATACGGAGAAGTTGGGCGCCATGTGCTAGTGCGCCACGAAGTTGTATTGGTTGTATCCCGTTATGGTTGGGCGCCACGTTTAACTGTCACAAATGACGTATGCCCTTTTTGCGAACACAATTCACATTGAACCTTACCTCTCATATATCATGGTAGGCTGCATGTAATGCAGCATATTTCGTGACCGCCTTTTATATATTTTTCAAAGGAACCAATTCCCATGCATCAGCTAATGGAGTTATGAGCTTCATTCGCAGTTCATATGCTCTGAAAAACCACAATGAATAATCAGTTGCAACCCCCAAACAGGAAAAGCGCAACTGAAATTTAGTTAGCAATTCTGTTGAGTATCGTAGCAGGGACGGCGCCAATTTCTATAGTTATAGCGATGACCAGTATATGTCTTGTTTTTTTATATTTCAACCGAATTTGTATGGTTCTTGTTTACTCGCTTTCGAGCGACAGGGTGCATGATCCCTTACATCTGCTTTGGAATCTATGTAGCATGATCTTATAAAAGGACAAGTAAATGGAACGTCCCACGGAAATCCTTCTTTGGAGGTTCGAACATAGCCCAGAATAAGCTTTCAGGGACGTCCTGCGGATTACCCTGTTAGGATGTGGGATGTAGGGGTTTAAACGGGACGTCAGGAGTTGGTGTGTTGTCTGGGAAGTGCACCAGCAAGCGTTCCGATTTCTGCTAGTCTGTTCCAAGTTGTTGCTAATATGGCCAATCTGTGTTTTATTATATATCCTTAAATCTTTGGCCTTTTGTTTTGTCATATATGAGTGTGAATTAGTTGGAAAGGCATTGAACTTGCGTAAAAGGGAATCAGATTGGAGATTTTGTATTTCAGAAAAAGAGAACTGCAATTATCAAAGGCATTTGACCTTACAAACGTGCTCCAAAACTTGTTTTGTTGCTGCAAAACTGCTCCAAAACGGCTTTATTCTGCTCCCAAAGCTGCTCCAAAATGTTCGAGCCTGCTTCCACCTCTGGAAGAGCAAAAAACGCCCGCGCATAAGAGTTTCTAGCAAAAGTAAAGCCCCTAGCAAAAGGCAGCTGTGGTGTCATCTGGCGTCGCTGGAGTAAAGTGCTGTGGTTCAAAAACTCCTGACAGATGAGAGATGCTGGGATGCTGGCTCAATTCCGAAACCGAAACTGTCAAAAAGCAGTTTTCCCTCTCTCTCATCACATACACACTGAAAATGGCGGCGGCGTACTTGCTCGTGGTGCACGTGTTTGCTGTCGCATCACTTTCTTATTTAGACACTTCATCGCTTTATCATTAACCAGTGTGAACAGAAATAATCTGTAATGCGGGCATTTACAGTAGCCTGGAAATTGTTATTTGGGCCTAAAGTCGAGTTAGTCGAGTAATCTAAGAAGCGGTCGCCTGAAATGCCGGCAGGAATGGAACAACCGGCAGATTATTATAAAAATGTCGCATATGCGCCGGGTAATGTCAATGGCGAAAAGACTGAGCCGGGCCTTACTGTCGGTGATGACGGAGGCCAGATTTCTTCGGGGAAGCCTGAAAAGGTGAGTGAATGCGGCACGCACCGAAAACCTACGAGCATTTTGCGCTGTGTGATCACTGCGGCGTTAAGCAACCTCGTAGGAATTTCATCTCGACAGTGTCTAGAGAGGCCATCGTTTTTAAAAATTATTCCTCGTATGAAGTTACGTTCGCGTAATGTCTCTGCGATTCTTCTCGTTCCAGCGTGTCGCTGACGACGACGGGGCTAGCGGGATGTCCAAGAAGCCTCGTCTCGAAGGCTCCCCGGATCTGGACGACATGAAGTTTCCACGTGGTATGAATACTATTATTTTCTATTCAAATAACATCCGTTTAGAACAGGTGTAAAGTGACCATATTTCTGGACACCAAAGCGGGATATGGGAAAAGCGGGATCTGAATCTCAGGGCATCTGGTTTAGATATACACTTTTTATTTTTCCTATCTACACCATTCTTCTTTCTCTTCATTCAGCTTTACCTAGCTGGCGCATCTAATACTTCTGGCTTGAATGTAACTTCTTGAGCAGCCCTTCATTTTTGCACGTGTGTGTGTGGTACTTTTGACATGTCATGTGCACATTTATTTTTAGCAGCAACATTGTTTAAGTGCCATCACTTGAAGCTGCATCTTCTCTGTAGACCACAACTTATTCATCAAAGAAAACGCCTTCTCCACGGGTGCATTTGTTCTCTGCAAGCACATGTAGTACTCAACAATTGCCCTTATGTTGTCCAAGGCACATCATTCGTCTCGAGGTACTGAAGCACATTCATTCCACCGTTTCCAAAGTAGCTTCTTCTGGCTCTTCCATTCGTCTAGTTTTTCAGTCATGACGTAATATGCAACATTGCAGGCTTCGTCAAGTAAACGATACTCGTCGAGACTGATGTCACTGGACTCTGAAGTTATGAGTTGTTCACTCCTTTGCACATCATCCCAAAGCGGTGCTGACTCAAGAGAGGCCCACAAGAGACAGCTGGGTTGCACCATCTCTCGAGGTGTGATGTGCAGGTCTGGTAGAACTTCCTTGCAACTTCTGCTGCCGAACCTCTTGTAACTTCTCCTAGTTCCTTAAGCGATGTTATTCTGGAACGCACACCTGATGGCAGAAATGTGTGATGAAGCCTCTCTTGGAGTTTGGTCTACAGCTGGTTCAGAGCCTTGTGAATTTTGATGGCAGTCCTTGAGTCTCTTTCAGCTGCTGTAGCCCAGAAGCCGCTGGTATTCTACAGATGCGAAGTCACAAAACTCCTTGAATGACTCCACCTGCACTGTATAAATGTAAAAGTATGAGTAGAGTTTAACGATCACAGCTTCAGTTTTAAGCGGCAGACAGTCAGCAGCAGTCTGGATGGTATCGTGCACAATGTGTGCTGCACAACCAATCCCAGTTATCTTTTGAGCCAAAGCATCTTGCATTCTTGAGAAGACATTGTTCTTGCCATTCCGCACAGCACCGCTGAAGTTGCAGTTCATATTGCCAGCGCTGAACACAACCAGCTTCGGTGCGATGTTGTTGACTTCCTGTGCATTTATGATGTACTGGCTCACCATGTTCGAAGTCTCACCTGGCAAGGTGTCGATCTCCAGCAACTTCGCTTCCACTTTTGCAGCAGAGGTGAAGCAGTGGACCATTATTGGAAATACTTTCAAATCTTTGTGGTTCGACGTGTCACAAAAGTCAGAGATGAATTTTGCGTCATGGAGTTCGGCCTTCAACTTTTCTGCGGCAGAAAGAGCAGATACGTTGAAGGCAATCGCTTCGGCTTTCGTGCGTGCACAGGCAAACTTCTCGTCGAAAAGTTACTCAAGAAGTTTTGAGGTGCAGTCTATCGAACGAAAGCTTTGTATGTGAGTGATCGTGTGATATGCAAACACACCTTTGGAAGCAGCAAGCAAGTTTTAACTCCGTGTCACTGGTACGTTCTTGTCTGAAAAACTTAACACCAGAAGACACAGCAGTGGACATATTCTGCTTGTGCTTCTTGGTGCCTATGTGTTTAAAAATGTCAATGTCCACTGTGGGCAATGCCCCACATTTTTCGCAGCGGGCATCATGCTCTGACTTCGTTCTCTTTAGGAACGGAACTCCTTGCTTAGTTTTTCGCTGGGCTTGCAATTCCTTTTAGGGATTGTAACCCAAAAAACGTAGGCACACGGCGTGAACCAACGTTGCCGTGAACAGTGTGGGTGAACACTCGGGAGTCTGGACCTAGCTTTTACTCCGGCTTGCTAGCTAGCCAACAGAGTTTCTCTAGCTAGATCGAGAAAAGACGTGACTTGAGGGCGCAGCCTTTCTGTGAGTTGCATGACTATGGCTTGTTCCTTCCATGATTTCAGTAATTTTAACGGGTTTATTATAACTATGTGAAGCGGTTGTAGCCAGTGTAGCGAAGGCGGGACAAAATGCTATCCTTCAAGCATGCTGACAGTACAGCGGGATCGCACCCTCAAAAGAGCAACATATTCTGCCTAAATCGGGACACTTGGTCACTTTAACCAGGTGGGCAGATGAGAATAGGAAGCTGGCACAGGAGGTGGAGATCAGTAGGATGGATTTTCTTCCTGCAGTGGACATGTATGACAGTCACCATTTTAGACAGGTGGCTCACAACTAATGCTGAGCGTTCATAAAATATATTTTCAGTTGCTGTTCCTATTGCCTTTTGGGTATCTGGTGTCCCGCATGTCTCCAACTCCCCTCGTGTTGCATTCATGGTCTGAAATGTGACCCCAATCCTGCATTTGTTGTGCTGCCCAGCCCATGCAGTAGCGTAGTCTTTCATACACGGATCTCTGTGCTGCTACTCGGCTCATATGTTCCTGTTTCCTTCTAACCCTCTTCTACTAATGATCCCTACTTTGAACAGCTGGACAGTGCCACTTTGGAGATCTTCTAGATAGTGTGTGCTGTCCAGGGACTTTCTCATCTTCCCTCGATCCAGCAGTGTGTACTGTACACTTACTCCAAATCTGCTGTCCATGCTTTCCAAAAGTGAACAGTACCCTTGGATATACACTATGGCCTAAGTATAGCAGACCTGGATCTGAAACATCATTCAGTCACACTAAGGTGGATTTCTGGGCATTCAGGGATTAGTGTGGTGTGAATGAGCTGTATAGTTGTCTTGCCCATATGGCTTATTTTGGGCAGCAGAGTCCCACTGGTCCAGCCCATCATTGCATGATGATGGCTGTCTGGTTTAGAAGAGCACCTTGCATTCCTACTTCCAGCTTAGGCAAGTGCTCACCACTCCCCCTGCACAACCTTATTATTTATTTTCCAAGCTTGTAACTCTTTGTAAAACTTAAACACTCACTCAAAAAAAAAAAAATAAAGTGTGATTCCAACCTTGGCCAAAGCAAAGAGCTTCACGAGCCATTGCTCCATCTTGGTAGTGGGTTTCTTCATGTGCTGAGCTGCTACATTTTCAGCTTTGAGTGTTGCCATCTTCATTCCCTCTGAAAAATTGCTAAAGAACTCAATTAGGCCTTCTTCATCCTAATAAAAGCATAAAGCATTTGTTAGATACTTCGCTGGATACAGCAAGATGTGGCAAAGCAGAGGCAAACTGAACAAAGCTTAGGTATGCGATGCCTCTGCTTGTGCATGTATATATCCGTGCTTAGCCAAGCTTAACTGCCGCTTGATTTTTTTATACCACTTGTTCTTTGATCAGCGGTAACCCAACTTCCCTGAATCCTATACCGATCTTGCCAGCTGTTTATTCTGTACTGTCTCTCTTCAGTGTCCCCTTTCCACTCTCTCCCTCACCCGCAATCTTCCCGTGGCGTGCCTCACTGGCTTCCTCTTGACAGGAAGATCAGCTCGGTGGGGTGTGGCAATCAAAGCACATTTTGGGTTTTGAAGGGAAGTGTTTACTGCCATGTACTACTTCATGGAGGAAAAAGTCTTTGACATGATAGCCAATGAGTTGAGCGGACTGTGTGGCAACTTTAATGAAGTATAAGGCACTAGATTTTGGTTGCATGTATTCTTTTTATTGATGATGCGTAAGACATTACTGTACGTGGAACACCGCATAGCATTCTTCTGCAGGCACTAATTAATTTGATTGTTTTTTTCTCACCTGTTTCGGTTTCAACGACCAAATAAGGTGTGACATTTTGTATGGGCCACTTGAGGCAGGAAAAAAATTTTGAATTAATGGGTGCTACTTCACTAATTGTGATTCCGGCTTCTGAGGCAGGCTGTTTTTAGCATTATAGTGAGTCAAAACTATAGAGTGTTTACACTGCTGCCTTTCATCTTCACATGACCTATGCAGAACTTTCATGGCACAGCCATCACTTGGCTGTTATAACACCAAAACAAGGGAGAGAAGAAATATCAGTAAAATTGTTTAATGCTACGTCAACATCATTGTAATGTCTTACACGTCATCACAAAGAATAAAATGCCCAACCAAAAATTAGGTGTTTGTACCTCCTCAAAATGAGCTCATTGAATGGATTTTTTTTTGCAGTGAGATGAGGATTGGGCTTATAGGTAGTCTGGTGTGTCTTTCGCTTTGGTACACCAGCCAGCCAGCTTAAACAGTTCTAATATCGGAGCTTAGTGGTTGCTGCTTCATGAGCGTAAAAAGATTGTCTTGTTTTGTCATTCAACTTGCCTCGTTTGTTTGCTGTCAAAATGAAACATAAGATGATGACAGGTCATCAGAGCATGATTTCTCTGAATTTCAGAGGTGCAACTCTTCCATTTCCTGGGGAGCCGAGCGGACGAAATTGCATCCTTGGCGCAGGACGTTGAGCGCAAATATCCGAAGCTCATCTCACAGCAAGTTCCACGGCATATGCGCAGGCGGGCTGTGAGCCACGACAAGCGGCGGCTGCCCAAGCGTCTACGGGACAAGCTTGCACACGAGGCATGTAGCAAAAGGATGGGCACTTGTGGAGATTTGTTTTGGGCATTTCAAGTGGCCACTCTCTGTTCAAAGATGGACTATGCTGCAGTGGTTGTGAGGTTCTGTTCCCGAAATGAAAGGTTTTTGAAATGGCTCAGTTATAGTGAAGTGAGTGCCTTTGCAATCAAGTTATTTCACTGCATTCCTCTGTCATGGCCTGCCAGACTTTTTTCTATCATCCACATTGTTGACTAGCTTCTGTAAGTGAAATTTTTCCTCCTCCTCTGATTCTAGCAGGAGGCACGAAGTATGTAAGGTGCTTGTGTCATAGCTATGACTTTGTCATGAAACTTCCTGGTAATCATCTGGCATATGAGGTCAGTGCTAACTGTTTCACCGTGTCTCCTGAAATGTATTTGTCATTGCTAGTGTGCAGGGAACACCGCAGCCTGTCCGAGTGATGTTCTTGAAATATTGATTAGCTTTGTGCAAAGATGTATTAGTCGCAAATGCTTGAAATGTCCGCTCTTCATCCCTCCGTCATAGGTTATGGACTAATGAAATGCTCTTTGATAAGACTTTGGAGCAAGTGCTCAAATACTAGTGCATAGGATGAGAAGGCTGGCATTATCAAGAAGAGGCACAGCAACAATAGCGACAATGACACCGACGAGCCTCCCCGAGCACCTGCTGTCAGTGAAGTTCGCTAAACGTTATTTGCAGTTTGGTTGAGTGCTTGCCACAGTGGAAGTTCTGAAACGTTTCATCTAGCTGACCAACTCGAGAACACGTCCTTCGGAGTTGCAAACTACCGGACGTGGCAAACCAGCATCTCTGATGACTTTAAGTAATCAAAAGTATGCCGTATAAAAGTAGCACGTTCCTTCAACACATTTTTTTTGCCCGAGTCATATGTTTTGGTGTGTTTGGTTAATTCAGATTTTTCGTGGTCCCAGTGGCTTCGAATTAACAAGGTTTTACTGTATGTTTTTCAGAGGCTCTAATATCGTCTTATCATTAAGAGGTCATAGTTTGGACTAATATACACCTTGAGAACATTCTCTTATTTGCCAAAAAAATGTTGTAGCCATTCAGGTACCAATTTTGAGGCGTTCCGGCATTCATTTTGCACTAACAGGGGTGGTGGTACCTGCTCATACATTATGTGATGCAGTTTAAATGTTAGCATTAGTAAATGTTTTGTCTTCATGGCATTGGTTGTTGAAACCGTAATCTGTTTATGTCGACTGTGTTTCGAGAGTGAGCCATGAGGAATATGTGAGGTATATACTGGACAGGTGTACTGGAGGATCGATTGATGCTAAGAGCATCTCCTTTGAAACAAGGTGGAACTGGTTGCCGCTAGGCTTAGTATTCTCACCATGTTTTTTCCTACATTTTTCTGGGCGCCCTTGAAGATTCAACCCCTTGTTGAAAGGTGGGGGAGAAGTAGGGGAGGGTGAGGAGAAATGCAGTGCTACTGCACTGTCTTCAAATACTATGGGAGACAGCAAAAAGCTGTAGTCTTCTAGGGGTCAACTACCTCAAACTGGCAGTGGAGAGAGGTCCCAAGTTTCAGTATTTTCCTGCAGCAAATGAATGTGACCCTATGCACAGAGCTGTATAAATGCTTTGCTTTTGTCTAGTGAGGTTGCTTAGTGTTGTATTAGGGGCATTGTTGGCGGGGTTGATGGTGACAGTGAAAAAGCAGGCTAATTGGTGGCTGCTTCGATTTGGCGCTAAAGAACATGTTGCACATTGCTAGCAGTATGAACCTGAAACGAATGCAGCAAGTCTTGCATCATTGTTGTCATCACAAGAAATTAATTGGTTCATGTTTACCAGTGGAGAATGGCGAAATGATGCTGAGAGGCATGCCGCATATACATTGACTATCAGCTGATAGGATTTTTAATCACAGAGCAGTAATTACGCAGGCATCTGTTTCAAGGGGAGCAAGAAAGGTATGAAATTAAACTACCTTCAGCCACCAGTAGAATGGTGTATGCTTCATATAAGGAATGCAATAAGTGGACTGTCCTGATTTGTTAAACATCTTTGATAACTTAGAACGTTTTCTGCAAATGAACATTTTCCAGAACTGAGGAATATGTGCTATAATAAAAATAGTCAAATGAGCACTTGCCATATGCTTACATGACTTGTCTGAAAAATACTTAAAAATAAACCAGGTAAGCATGATCGGCATAATATGTATCTGTGTCGGCACAGTGGTTACTGCTTCTTGTTGTTCCAGGATACGGCAGCACATTTTGAAGCATTTGTGACAAGTAGGCGCACCCTTGCTTTTTTTTGAGACAACCTTGTTCCTTTGCCACAGCCCGATCCTCCTAAAGGCAAGCGTCCGAGCCGGAAGCATCGGCGCCGACCACGCAACCTGCTCGCGGAGTATGCGCGGCGTCAGCGGCGTCATGTCTGGCTAGAGACCCACATCTGGCATGCCAAGCGATTCAAGATGGCCGACCTTTGGGGGTACCGCGTGCCGCTCCACCCGACCGACAAGGGCATCCGGGCAGCCTACCGGGGCAGTGCCAAGCATGTCTTGCTCCATGTGAGTTGCACTTTGAAGAGAGAGAGGCAAGAGCCTGAAGGCAAAACTAGAGAGACCATTTGAAGTTGGCTTGTTTTCCCGCGTAATTCGTAGCGCGCGGCGCCGGTTATAGCTTTTCATGGATAGTGGCTGGGATTCGACAGTGCTTATCCGTATTCCAAATTAACAGAGTTTGAAATAATGAGCAATTAGTTGCGAGTTTCGGAGACTGCTGTGGCCGCCAACCCCTAACCTGCAGCGCCGCCAGCCGCCGCGCCGGTCTTGGCGCCAATTAGGCTTTACCCACTCTTCCACGGTTCCACATGATTTCACCTTCAGTGCCCGTTTTGGACATGCGCAGCCTATAAATATGCCAGTCTTTTGGGACGGCGTTCTTTTTTTTTTTTTTGACCACGTGCTGTGCGCCAAGCCGCCCAGAAGACGCGGCGGCACGCAGTTTGAATTATCCATACGGGAACCGACTCGCGTTCAAAATAACAGGCTTTTTGTACACAGGTCTCTATGAAGTTTGGCCGGACCAAGTAGTGTAGTTAGAATTATTTATGTTTCAATTAATGAGGTTTGAATTAACGAGCTTTCAATGTATCACTTGTTTGCTTGCCGCTGAAAGTTCTTTCTTATATGAATTTTGGTTCACATTAGTGGGGCTGAATTTGCAACATCGATTGAGACACCTTCATTTTATTTGGCTTCATCTCATGCAGTGTATAGTGAGCATAAGTATTTGATCGCGCTTAACCTTGTGGAAAAAATGTGACGTGGTTGTGACTTGCTGCCGTGGCGGAGATAAAACATGGTTAGCTGCTGCCCTGACATTGGGATGATGGTTTCATTGTCTGGTTGTTGTCCCCAAGTGGGCAGCTAAAGTGAACCTGGCCTGTGTTATTCAACCTTCTTGGCCTTTGTCTCTGGACCTTGAGGGTCAAGCACACAGGTACATGCAGCCATGTATCCGGAATTTAGCAAGGTGCTTAATTTTTTTTTTTGTCCAGGAAGTGGGAGCCTGTAGGTGTGGCCCATCAGAGGATTTACCGCCGTATTCACAAACATGCCTTCTCTCGAACTTCTACTACTCCAAGCAGCCCTTGGAGCCTGTTTTTCGTTTCAGAAAGCAACCTCCACTGGAATCACTGCTCCAGCGGCGGAGAAAACATGAGCTCTCTCGAGAGTCTCGAGTCGGTGACGACGCTACCTTGTCCGCTCCTCGAATGCCACTCTGCTTGTAAACATGGCGGACATCGCATCGCTCGCTTGCTGTTTGGAATTCGTTATGCCGGTGTACGAAACTTTTCACGAAAGCGGATACGACGAGGATGCACCGAACCTTTCTCTAAAGCATCGACTGAGAGTGACAGCTACCTGGGACTTCCGCCACGCTATCGTTTTACGAATGCTGCCATGGCTAACCTCCGGCCGTCCCTGCCACCGTCGTCTGTGCTGTGTTGATCGTCGCATCATTGCAATTCGCATGTGGGGCGTGGGAACATTTCAAGTCGTCATTGGATAAATGGACAACTTTTCGGAGCCTACCGAGTGCAGAGTTGAGGCGCGATTTGACCATTAATGGTGAGCTTGCCCGCGGCCGGAGTCGAGCGGCGGCGGCGCATTCTTCGTGGCTCGCCCTACGCGCTTCTGCAGATGGCGGCGAACTTGTGGGGGAACAGCGTGTTGCATGCAGTAAGCTGGGGGGCACCGGAGGCACGGTGGGACTGTGGGCATCCCGCAACCCGCGCATCAATGGCTGTCCCGTCGCCTGAGGGTACGTAGTACATCATCGGAAGTGCGGCACTGTCGAGAGAGGGCGTTGGTGTGCTCGTTCTACGGAGGGATATTCGCAGCCAACGAAGGGCATTGCTTTTCAAGCACGTTTTCAATTAGGACTCCCAAGTTGTTTGAAAACCGCACGCGGCATTTGCTTCTGGAGAATCGAATTCAGTGTGCATGAGCTGCAACGCGCTGCGAAGCAGCACGCGTGTTTTCACCGCTCGCCCCTGAGCCATCTGAGCCCTATGATGGAGCCATGCTCATAGGAGTTGGCGGCTTTTACTTTTTTTTCCTGCAATATATTTTGATGTCTGTCAAAGCCCGGCAATAACAAAAAGGCAATGCGGCAAAGGCCAAGCGTAGATATGACACCAAAAAAATAAACCGAAGTATTCACACCATTTCTAGAAGCCTACGTCATGCTCTGCGTAAAATCTACGTCACCAGCAGCGGCTGTTGCCAGATGCAAAAGCATTTTTGGCCATTTTTCATAGCCGCCTTTTTCATCCAGCCCACAAAACAAGTTCCACTGCGCTGTTAACGTCGAGGGTTGTTTAGAAGACTTGACATGAAAAACTGTGCATGTTACACACTTGAGTACGCAGTTTTCGGGCCAACAGTTCACCTTAATCTCGTCCCCATACGCTACTTGCGCGGCTTCGAGTGGAGGAGGTATTCTCGAGGAGAACTTGTCGGAGGAAACGCCGAGGGGTGTTCATGAATATGAATCAGCCCTGGAGTGGAGGAGCGGCTGTATTCTCCGCTCCAAGGAGTGGAGGTGGAGCTCCGAGTCGACGTGCATTTGTGAATACGGCCGTTAATTTCAGCTCTACGGAGCTTTCATTCTTCCTTTTTTTTCCATGGTGGTGCAGCGTGTTGCATGCCAACTATGGTTGCTGTGCAAGATGTCCCTGCTGGTGTGCTCTGACAGACTGATTGCTTTTCACTTACCACCGTCAATAGCTGTTTGAGCATAACATGATGCTAGAAGCATTTGTTACAATGTCTTCATGCTAAAAGGTGTGCTATATGCGTTTGATGTGTATAGCCTGTCAGATTTCCTTTCATTTGACACTTGGAACTCACTGCCTTGGAGCTTTGGGTGATATCGTTCTAGATTGACACCAAATGGATGTGGACACCATTTGCAAGGTGGCAAGTTGCGTGTTTGTTACTCATTGCAGAAGCCCAGAGTTTCACCTGTTGAGAGCTCCTGACAGGCGTGCTTTCAGATCCGGCTCTTGGGACAAGGTTGATTAGAATTCGCACGAGATGACAGTCAAGCTTTTCTGTTGTGAGAGACGTGGTCCTTTGTGTGGGCGTCTGCTATAGTGGCTTGGATCTGGCTTTTGAATGCTTAGTTCCCCGTTTCTTTATTAACATGATATATACTTTCTTTTTAATGTTCTTCGCAGTGTGATCTATTTGCGCAGTGCTCAGCTTGAGATCTTTACCCATCCAAGGAGCAGATTTATGGGCCACACTTCTGAAGTGTTTGTGTGTGTGAGATGATGCATTTCAGCCTTGTATTTCAGTAACTTTTTTTTTCTTTTGGTTAAAAAATAGCGTTCAGCGTGTTTTCCCCGAGTAAAATTTCTTGCTTGGGTGCAGTGACTTTACCCCACTGCAAGCCATGGTTTGGGCCCGATGTTAGTGTGCTACTTACTGAGGCTATGAATAAAATAGCTGTGATTTAGCTTAGGGTTAAACCTGGAGTTACGTGAGCGCTATCTGCATGGCTACGCTTAGGTTCAGCTTGAAAGTAATGACATGGCTTTTGCACATACTAGTAGTTTACTCTATGGTTTCAGCTTTATTTATGCCTTAGGGGGACTCTTTTTACCACTAAAGTGTGATGAGGCGAAACTGTCTGTTGCGCGGTGGACCGAAGCCCTCCACTATGGCACCTCTTTCTCTCTGTTTTCACTCCCACCTTCGTGATGACGCGATAGCGTATGCTACCAGCCAACATATAAAGCCCCACTTTAACTGAGCCATTTGAATATGCTTGCGTGGCCTAGGGATAACATGAGTGATTTGACCTTGCATCGAGTTCGGTTGTATATGCTGTGCATCGGACACAATAATAAAATGATTGTGGCAGGGTTGAAAAAACGTGCCTCTTGTACCATGGCAGTGCACATTCACTCTGTCATGGAAGAACTCGATAGCATGGCAAAATAAGCAGAATAACAATGCTCTTATGTTTAAAACACGAAAATGCTCCTACTGCGAGAGGAGTTGCGGGGTCTCCCTTGAGATTGATGCTAGCGCTGTTCACCCTAGTGATGGAGTTTGTGTCCAATACAGTATGTTGTGGCCTTGTCACTGAGCCATGATAAGGGAAGCTTCATTGGAAAGCAAGAGCCCCCAACAACAGGGAACATACCTTTCAAGGACAGAAAATGTTTCAAAACATTGGTGCGGAAAAATGGAAGCATTGTTTCAGTTCCTCTCGTGTTTCCTTGTACCTTTGTAAGCTGACGAGGAGTGCTTGCTGACCATTACTCCTCTGCTCACTGATGCAGGACCTATCGTACTACAACTGCATTGAGCTGATTGGCCTTGCTGAAGAGCTCACTGCCAAGCTGGCGCTGATTACAAGTGCCGACACGGGTTAGTCTGTCTACTGACGCATCTACGGTGATATACCTTATTGCGAGGCTAAATAGCATCCCATTTATAGAGCTTAAATCTCTTGAAGCGAAAGCTTAATTGCGCTAGGTAAAGCCATGGTCACCAAGGCCAGGAGTTTGACTTTCAAGTAACCTTCCAAGTGCGGCCTTGACCTAATTGAGTGTGGGTATCCATGATTCCGTGGTGTCCACCCAAAAGTATACAGCTCCTATCTTTCCCCAAAAGCTAACTTAAACAGATAGGCAGCCCTGTGTTGTGTGATATCAGCGCACGTTAAAGGCGCCCAGGGGGCAGAAATTACTTCGTAGTCTTCTATTACAGGACCTCTTTCACTCTTTCTGTTCTCACTCCCACCTTCCTCCCTTCCCTCAAGTCTGCACCTTTCCTTCCTTATAAACCATGTACAATTTCCAAGAAAAAATGTGAGAACATGACCTTGACTTGGTTAGGTGTAGGTGTCCATCATTTCGTAGTTCCCATCCGAAAGTATAAGGCTTCTTCCTTTTCCCAAAACCTAAATCAAGGAAAAATTATGAAAAATGTAAAGTCAGTGGTAAAAAGGCTAATGCTGCAACACACAGCTTTTGCTCTATCACTAGGTTTATGCGTAAACCCCAACAATTTTTTGCCAAGAACGCCTCAGTAATGTTGCGGCAAGCTTTTTCTTCAAATCATTTTTTATTGTGAAACCGTTTGGCGCATTGATCACATTAATTGATCCACATTTTAGTAGCAGCAGTGTACGTATAGAAGCATGCATGTTATGCTGTACTAGTTGATTCTGGGCATTTGGTGCATATTTGCTTTTTTTTTTTTTTTTTTTTTTTTTTTTTTTTTTTTTTTTTAGTAGTTCATATGTGCGGTTTTGGTTTAGGACACATTACTGTTCTGGTATGGCTTCCTTTGAGGCTTCCTTTGAAATAAATATTTGGAGTCTTTGTTTGCCTTGTGGTGCAGGCCTCACATTTGGAGCTAAGTCGTACCTGCCTGGAAGCCGGGAAGGCTCCGCCGTGCTCTACCACCGGGGCTGTTACCCCTTTGGCGCCATCGGACCGGTGAAGTTTCTGTGGCGTGTGGCTGGTGACAAAACCGGTGCCAACCGTGCATGTGCTGACGGCCGTCAACTGTGGCTGTGGATGCACCCTGCCATCCACAGCGAGGTGTCTGAAGAGCTAATAGCACTCTTTGAACTCAAACGGGTACAGGCGAAACCAGCGATGGTTCCTCACTCAGAACTCGATGTGAAAGTTGCAGCCACTGACCTGTCAGACAAGGTAATGAAGAGTTCAGCGGAAGAGGAGAGGACTGAATTTGAAGCGAAAACATCGGATCAGTCAGCTGTAGCTGTGGATGCAGCGAAGTTGAAGACAGGAGCTCTAACAGAGGAATCAAAAAAGGCACAGAAACAGGAAAGAAAGGTGCCTGCTAACGAGGTGCAGTCCTCGAAAAAACGGAGAAAGAAGGGAGAAAAGGAACCAGCCAATTCAGGTGATGGAATAGGGCAGGAGGAGCAAGATGAATTGGCTTCAGCCACTAAAGTGCTTCAGCTACCTGTGTACACAAATGGTACAGTGACAATGGTGCATCTGAAGGACCTGATGGTGAGGTTCTCACTGACTGGTCCGCTCGCGACAGGAGTCGTCCTCGACACGCTTACCCCATCTTTGGAAGCCGCATCTCCCGAGAGGCAGCTGTGGTGGAACCAGCGGACTGCGGAGAGGGAGGCACAGGAGGCAGGCTGGGAAGCGCTGCAACTCGGAAACGTGGAGGCCGAGCCTCGAGTTCTGGGGCGGATGGTCAGGGACCCTCGCATCCTCTTGCCAGCATGCAAGACCAAGGTGACCACTGCTGGGCATTGTGAGCACCTGGCGTCTGCCTCAGTATTCTTTTTTTTTTGCCGCAGAGCATGGTGCTAGAATAGGGGAGGGCTATTTTGCCACATGGTGCATGTGGCCAGCGATGTTGCATGTCAGTTGCTGAGCTCACCTTCGTTTTTCAGTAGGTGCCCATCAGCTGGGGCTAGTGTCACAGTTACTCCCATAAAGGGGTCATGCCATGGTCATCCACTATATTACAGTTTTGTTATCTGGCAGATAATACGGTCAAACCTCGCTATAATGAACACGGATATAGCGAATTATTGGATAAAGCAAACTAAAATCAATGTTTGGTTGGTCAGTGGTTTATTTCTATGGGAGTTCTTTCTGTATAACAAAACAAAAATTTCAAAATTTGATGCTAGATTGGTTATAATGAAGCAGTTCTTTTGCATTAAAATGGCAAATAATGCGTAAAGGAGCCGGGAAAAAAGTCAATTTTTCAATCAATCATATCGCCCGCTGCTGAAGTGTTTAAATCGCCCGCGTGTTTGCGTGCCGCGTCATTTAGCAGCGACAGCAAAAACTACTGCCAATATTTTATGGCCTCCGAGATTCTCCGTGCACAATGATCTCGGAGGTCATGAAAGGCCATGGCTAGACTTTAACGGCCCCGCCGAAGTGTGTTTAAATCACCTGCACGTTCGCATCCCGCGTCATCTAGCGGCGGCGACAAAAACTCAAACCAACGGCCCATGGCTTCCGAGATCACACCTCTGCGCGCGGTGATCTCGGAGTTTATGTACAGCCATGGTCAGACTCTAGCGTCGCCGCTGCTGCCGCCGCTGCTCGAGTCCAGCCATGCAACGGCTGACCGGCATGTGACTGGCATGTCATCACAGCTGCCTCATCATGGTGGGAGCCCCTGCCATGCCTGGCCACTGCAACCGACCCGTGTGCGCATTACGCGAGTGCGAGCATTATGCGAGTAAATACTGTACATGACAAGAAAAATGGGATAGTGAGCTTAAAACCACTGTGGGTGGTTCATGACATACTCAATTACTAGTTCACTTGCATTAGGCTGGATATCAACTTGCATTTGATTATCAAACCGACCCCAATACAAATTATCATTTTTGGGAATATCATTGCAGCACAATATAAGAAGTGAGTAAAGTATGTCTGTTACGCCTGAACTGGGGGTGCCACTACGTGTCAGCTGGTTTCAATCCAACTTTTTCAATTCTGCTTAAAAGAGTATAGACACCAAATTTTGGTGGCATTTTCTTCTTGTTAATGATGCGTAAAGCTTTCCTGCACATGGATCACCCTGTGGTTCTCGCCTATGGCTGCTAAATAATTTTGAATGAAATTTTTTTTTCTAAGCAGTTCTGGTTTCAGTTTCAGCAGCCAAGAGATGGCTGTGATGTCACATTCAAGCCTAGGTCACATGTGGCATGACATATAAAACAGTGATATAATCACTGGTTCTTAGCTTGTACTGTTTATGAGGAGGTCCTGTGTTAGCATTGTAGTTAATTCAGAGGAACAATAATATTGCTGTTTTTTTTTTTGTTTTTTTTTTTTTTTTTTCATCCCTCATGTGACCTAGATTTGACTTTGACGTCAGAGCTGTTGCTCAGCTGCTGAGACCGGAACCGAAACAGGTGAGAAAAAAAAATTTGGTTATAAATTATTATTCAGCGGTCGTAGGTGAATATCACATGATTATCCGAGTACAGTAATGTCTTATGCATCATTACAATGGTCAAAACTTGAACCCAAAAATTAAGTGTCTATACTTTTTTGATGTCATTACTGTAGTAGAGTTCCTCAGGTTCAAACCCGCTTTGCATTTTAGACGTCAGGTGTGCAGACAGCAGCTAGATTTAGAGTTTTTGATATTTTGCAATCACTTTAATATATAATCAATAAAGGGTGGCACTGAGAGCTGAGTGAGTGTATATGAAGCCAGTCAATTTGGTAGACAGCATCCTAGTGTCAGTAAATTTTTGGGGCTATAGTTTGTAACGCTTCAGTTTACTTTTGTCTTGTGTGGCCTCAGCCATTGGTCGCTGCTTCTCGATGGTACAGGCTATGGGGCATGAACACAATTGGCATGCCTTACGTTTCCTTTTTTCTTTTTTCTTTTTTTGAGCCGCCTTCGTTTTAGGAAACAGGTGCGTGCTGTAGTGGTTATGCAAGAAATCGGCATTGCACGGTCCCCTTGATGCCGCAAAAGTAGATGCGGGTGGCTGACGAGGGTGCTGCATCTAGGCTGGCTGTACCTTTTGATTGGTTGTGCTCTGCTCCACCTTCTCTGGTTTCTGTTGTTATTGACATCACATTTGACATAAATGAAGACAGACCAGATCGTTGCTCATTTTTAGCTCTGATTAAACCTTAGAGGTGCAGTGTGGGGCTAGTAGTTATGAGGAAAGTTGTGTGCTGCCTGTAATTTAGGGATGGCTAACCTTTCAACTTGGAAGTAATTTTTTGATTACCAGTTTATCAGCTTGTTGTAATCTAAGCTTGAATTGTCCAAGCCTTCAGATAGTACGAAAAAATTCTTGTACAATAGGCCACTTCTGATGAAGTCACGAAGTTTTCGTTAAATGTTGGTGCTGCCTAAAGTGCACGGTCATAACAAACTTGACAGCAGGGGCAATTTGTGCACTAGGCTCATGCTCTCGTTTTAAGCTTTTTGTTTCCTTGTGTTCTCTCCAGATAGTACGGCTGGAATGAGCTGGGCAGAAATGTTCATTGAAGATTAATTTTATGGTATGGACGGAACTGCAGAAGTGGCGATCCCCTTCAATGAAGTGGGCTCCTTTGCTGTCTGTGACAAGCCTGTTTGTGTACTCAATGTCTGGTGGGAACATTGTATGATTGAAATGTAATTTAATATGCGCACAGAGGAGAGTTAAACACGGCATTTTCTTCTGGCCTCTAGCTTTCTAATGTCACTCTCTCACTCTGTGCAGGTTTTGGTGGGAGCAACGCAATGGGGCCTCTGCCATTACAAGCAAGTGACTCGGCGCTGTGGGAGCCGTCACTCCGCAATGCTGTGTCTTCTGAGAAGATGTCTGAGTCTGAGCTGAATCGACTGAGATCGCAGAACCTCTTGCCTGGTGAGGGATTTCTTTTAGTGCAAAACGCTGCGACATGTGCACCAAAAACGGGGAACAACAGCTTCCTCAGCTGCAATATGGGTAAAACAGTCCCATCCACGCTCCCTCGCAGCTTATGAAGACAAAAAAATCAGTTGAGACTGTTGCCGAAACATAGCGTTCACAATGACATATAACCCGCTTAGTCCTTGCATATTGATTTTGCTGGACTCCAGCCCCCGTGATGGGCTGCATCTGTGCAAACACTGTCATGAAGGCGTGAAAATTGAACCATGCCATTATTAGATGCCTGAGTGCATGCGCTTCGCTGTACACATGCAGTGAATAGTGAATTATGTATTCAGTATATATTGAACTACTTTGCAATCCCCTTAAAGTTTGATGTATTCACAATCGACTGTAGTATAGTAGCAGAAATTTCCAGTGAAAAAAAAAAATGCACACATTATCAATTTATTTATATAATACAATTTAACACAATACAGTTGAACCTCGCTATAACGAACACGGATATAGTGAATTATCAGATAAAACGAAATAAAATTAAAATTTGGCTGTTCTATGGTTTATTTCTATGGGAGTTTTTAAAATAAAAATTTCAATATTTGATTAGATTGGTTATAACGAAGCAGTTTCTTTGCATTAAAACGACAAAAAATGTCTAAAGGAGCCGGAAAAAACATCAAAAACACAATTTTTCAATCAGTCGAATCGCCCGCCGCAGAAGTTTGTTTAAATCGCCCGCGCGTTTGCGTGCCGCATCATCTAGCAGCGGCGACGAAAACTAGTGCCAACGACTCATGGCCTCCGAGATCACACCTCCACGTGTGGTGATCTCGGAGGTCACGAACGGCCATGGCCGGACTCTAGCGTCGGCGCCGCCGCTTCAGTCCAGCCATGCAATGGCTGACAGGCATGTGACTGGCATGTCATCACCATTGCCTCGTCATGGCATGAGCTTCTGCCTCGCCTCTGCCACTGTGACCGACCCATGCGCGCGCTACACTCCCCGAGTTCTTTGGCTCCGTCGCGCAAATTGTGCACAGAGGAAACATCCCAAATTAATATTCATTTCTGCTCCCGGCATTTCGTGCTTATACCCAATTTTTAATTTAAAAATTGCGCGTTTTCGCACCTTTCTGTTATCCATATTAGTGCACATTTTGTTTCGTTTTATTAGCAAATTTATTTACAGGAATTCGGGCGCACACTTTTATAACAAATATCGGATATAATGAACAAATTTTCGCGCCCCGTACTACTTCGTTATAACGAGGTTTGACTGTAAAGAAAGGATTATTGCTACTTTAGCAGGTTAACTACATAGCATGTCTATTAAATGTAGTTTAATGTAATGATGAAATGCGTGAACCGTAGAGCATGTTTTGATTTCTCAAGGCAAAGAATTCTATTAAGTAGGCTTGCAAACATGGTAGTAAATGTTTCATAAGTATTCCTCACTTTTGTCAGAGAAGATTGTTCTTGTGTTAAAACCTAGTAGGATTAGTATTTGCTATCTGATCAGTAATGCCGTGAGTATGAGCACAGTTATTAACTAGATTGTTCAGAATTAGAGATATAATTTAAGCCCCGCCGCTGCAGTGCAGTGGCTAGGGCACTCTACTACTGTGTCCAAGGATGCGGAATCGAATCTAGGTCGCGGCGGCCGCTTTTTGATGGAGGCGAAAAGCAAGGCACCCGTGTGCTCTGCGATATCGGTGCACGAACCCCAGGTGGTCAAAATTTTCGGAGCCCTCCACTACGGCGTCTCTCATAGCCTGAGTCAATTTGGAATGTTAAGCCCCATAAACCAAACCAAACCAGATAATAATTTAAGGTGAAGTATGTTCAAGTTGTGATAGAGTTGCAAAGAGTGTGATTGGAATCAGCTGAGTGATGTGCGTCTGATGGCTTGATTCTGAAGGCAGTAAAGTCTTTCAGTGCCTGTGGAATATTTATATTTCCCCAGCAAGACAAACAGTAATTAACGTGACTATGAATATAGGCATAAATAAGGAACATATGATGTGTGGTTAAAAATGTGCGTGTGCTTTTGTTGGGATATGGATGCTGAACAAAACTTTGTGCGTGAGTGATCGAGCACGGCGATCAAACTTTTTTGATGTCTTATCCAGAGTTACGGCCAGAAATTTTGAAGTTTCGAGTAGGAAAGTTATGGCTATCAAGCGTCAATATTGGCAGAACAAGTGAGAGGCGAGTGAAATACCAAGAAAGTTGTAGGGATTTATTTGCAGCATGCTTTTTTTTTTTGTCGTTTAGGTCAATGTTAACTTTATTCTGAAACGTGGTGGGGGTTTGTGGGAAGCGCACCAACATGCATTTTGTGTAAACTAGTGGAACAGACATATCATTAACGAATGAACATTAGAAAAAGTAATGAGTCTAGAATTATGTAGTATAAAGATGTCTGTCCTTTGCTGATAGCGGTTGTCATACCAGCAGGGTTCTTTACTTAGATACTAAAAAGATTTGCAGCGCTAAAAGACATCTTTTAGCATCTTGCATCTGTGCATCTGTCCTGTGTCCTGTGCATCTTTTTTCTCTGTGTCGTCTTTTAATGCTGCAAATCCTTTTAGTAACTATGAACCAACAAGCCCAGCTTGGAGTCTTGCTCTTTACTTAGAGGTGTTATCATTTTGGCTTTATTATTGAACCTTATTCAGACTTACTTAAGCAAACCTTAGTGTTCATTTTTTTCTTTACGTGTTGTAAGATGGGGCGCGAAGCATGGCTAAGTTCGAATAAGAGTTTAAATGTAAAATATTGTAGATCATTTTCTGTTTTCTAGTCTTGTTGTGAAGAGATAGTTTTCAACTGAGAAAGAGAGCACTTGGCTTGTGTGTGCTTCTGTGCTTGCGTACTGTTACATTACCGGTGGGTGGGAATTGATGTATGGTTTTTATGAACCTAACAGTTTGTTGCATAGGTCGGCAGAATCACTCTTGAATTGACTCACTCGGACTCGCTCACATTCACATTCAGATCATGATCTGAGCTGTGAGTGAGTCCGGGCTCAAGCTCAGATTGTGAACTGTGTTTTTGAGACAACAGTGCACACCATTTTTCCTAATTTACTGACAGCAGAGGGGAGAAAAGATTTATTGCCGCGACAATGGCTGCTTGAAAGCATTGTGGCTTGGTAACGTCCCTGAGTGACCAGGAAAGAGAAAACTATGGAAAGTCTTCCTGCATGCGCACCCCTGGCATATCGTGTGCATTTTGCATGTGACAAATGTTACCACTGGAATATACAAATTAAGGTGGATAAAGGCCTAGTCAAGGCCTTTCTGATTTTGTTTAGGCCTGTATGTATGGTAATAAACTTTATTTGATAACAAAAGCAAAAATCACATGTATAGCTTCTCCATAGCCTTCTATATTTTCCATGCCTGGTCAGCTGTTCCGGCATAGATGTTTAAGATTATTATATAAAAGCTCGGGGTGTTGATGCCGCTTCGCTTCATGTACTAAGCATAATTATGTGTGGCTATCCCAGCTGCAACTGTCACCACCTGTTATGTCCCTGTGTTTCCGTGCTTATGCATGCAGACAATCCGTATACATTTAAATGTGTTTTGTCATCATGCAAAATAATTAATATAGTTGAAAGAAGTGCATAAATGCAGGCAGAAAAAGTGAAAAGCCAGAGAGGGATTGAAGAGCTGAATGTACAGTCAGCTTCACTGTTGTGCGGGGTACGCCACAGGCAGTTTGTTTTGAGATGCTCGCCTACTTGAAACTATTCTTTTTGGCTGGAGCAACATTCTTTTATACACCTGTGCTTCGGTTTTCGTCTTCAGGAGCGTTGTAGAGTGATACCTTCTCCCTGCAGGGCGCTTATCCACAGCCGCAGCAACGTAGAATCACTTCTTTTCAGTGAGTGCATAATTATGCGTACTACTCTTGTTGTGAAAAACAAATTTGACTCATTTGAAACCTCGGCGGTGGTGCAGGCATAGACAAGTTGCAAAACCTACAAGTCAGCTTCCCTGTGAGGCAGAAATTCATGCACAATGGCGGCAGAACCTGACTCCGCGGCAATAGTTAGGTCCAGTGCATGCATCTACTACAGTCCACGCAGCTTCGGATGCAGTCCCCGTCGCACAGGCCACTGTGCGAGAACAGGTTTTCGGACATTCTTGGCGCGGGCATAAAGGAAGGGAGAGCACTGCCACACTGGGTGAGGAAAGGAGTTTTAGAATTGGCGACCCACGTGCGGAATGCTGTGACGAATGGGCAAGGGGCGCGGGAGTTACTCTGCCGCCAGTCGCTGTGCCAGCGCTGCTCCCAACTATTATTCCAAAGTAAGTCTATGCCGCCATTGTGCAGGAATTCCTGCCTCACAGGGAAGCTAACTTGTAGGTTTTGCAACTCGTCTATTGCGAAATCAGTGGATAGACGAGCCATACGTGAAAGTGCTGGAAGATATATATAGTGGCTGCACAGCAACCATAGCTCTGCATAAAGAAAGTAACAAAATTTTCATAAAGAAAGGTGTTAGGCAAGGAGACATGATCTCCCCAGTGCTATTCACAGCTTGCTTAGAGGAAGTATTCAGAGACTTGGAATGGGAGCAGTTAGGAATAAGGGTAGATGGAGAATACCTCAGTAATTTGCGATTTGCTGATGACATTGCCTTGCTAAGTAACTCGGGGGATGAACTGCAATTAATTATTGATGACCTAGACAGGAAAAGTAGAAAGGTAGGCTTAAAAATCAATATGCAGAAGACTAAGGTAACGTTCAACAGCCTCGGGAAGGAACAGCAGTTTACGTTAGGTAGCGAAGCACTGCAAGTAGTAGGCGAATATGTCTACTTAGGACAGGTAGCAACCGCAGATCCGGACCATGAAAAGGAAATAACAAGAAGAATAAGATTGGGATGGAGCGCATTTGGTAAGCAGTCGCAGATTATGACTAGCAGCTTACCGGTATCGCTCAAGAGGAAAGTATATAACAGTTGCATCTTACCTGTACTCACCTATGGGGCTGAAACGTGGAGGCTAACCAAGAAGGTTCTACTTAAGTCGAGGACAACTCACAGAGCTATGGAACGAAAAATGGTAGGGGTAACATTAAGAGATAATAAGTGTGCAGAGTGGGTCAGAGAAATAACTCAAGTTACTGACATTCTGGTGAAAATTAAGAAGAAGAAATGGGCATGGGCAGGACATGTAGTATGAAGAGAGGATAACCGATGGTCGTTTAGGGTAACAAACTGGATTCCAAGGGAAGGAAAGCGTAACAGGGGGCGGCAGAAAGTTAGGTGGGTGGGTGAGGTTAAGAAGTTTGCAGGGGTCAAGTGGATGCTGCTAGCACAGAACCGGGCTAATTGGTGGAATATGGGAGAGGCCTTCGCCCTGCAGTGGGTATACTCAGGCTGATGATGATGATGATGACTTGCTGTGCCCAAATGCGCAAAATAGTCAAGACAGCTAATCATGGTACCAATCTGGAGTTCAGTCAAAGGGAATACGCCGAGTCGATCTCTGGACATTGCTGTTCCTCAGCCAGCTGAGCTGCCGATCACGTGACATGAAATTGGTGTTGGCAACAAAAAGTTATGTAGTGGCTGTGTGTGAGACGCGGCAGCCTTCCACAAGAGGCTGTTGCGGTGTCATCTCCATAGTTGCTCGGGCAGACGCGTGTCTCTGTGTTCGGAAATTAGGAGATTTGGATGGTAAACGGCATGAAAGCTCCTACCTGCGTCTTGATAGGCGTTAAATAAATATAAAACAGACATAGTATCTGTATGTTGCAGAGTTTTGCAGCTGACAGAGGCCGTGAAATTTCATCCCACGTGTCACCGCCCTGTAGGAACGCCAGCAGAACGGCGGAATGCATAGCACCCTAAAAAGTTTTGCTGCCACCAGCGGCACACACACTAGTGGCTGCTATCCTGCTGCGGCACTTTTATTTCTTCCACCATGGCCTTAAATGCAACCGTCAGCATCCTTTGATCTCAGTGCCTGTGACTGGGCATGTGTAACATAGAAGGCTTTGGCTTTATTCACATGACAAGTGACCAATCAAAACAAAGCACAAAAAACAAAGCCTCATACATACGTGAGGATAATCCTTTTTTGTTCAAGGAAACTTGTTGTAAAGAAATTTTTCAGCTTATTGAATGAGTCAAAATGACTCGTCAGAATGACTGAGCCTAAAATGAGAGAGTGAGTCTGATGAGTCTTGAGTATAAATGAGTGACTGAGCCCGGATGAGTCGAGATGAGTGAGTGAGCTCAAATGAATTGTGAGTCGAAGGGAGTCATGAGTGAGCCCATGTGAGTTGTGACTGATTCACTGCGAATGAGTTGCGAGTCCGAGTCTGTTGTATGTCTAAATGATTTTGAGGTGACGAGTTCGGTATATGCACAAGTGTGTGTCTGAGTTTGAGGGAGCCCGCAGGTTGACCAAAATTTTGTGAGGGGGCCTGAGTAATCATTCATTATTTTTCTGAGCATGGTTTCTTGTCGGCCTCATTTATTTTCACTGTAGCAGGTACAACTGTGGCGCTGTCCTAGTAGCTTCGGGATGATGGTGCCCTACCCTGGCCCTTGTCCCCATTTGGGCAGCTAAAGAAAACATGACCCGTGGTATTCAACCGTTGCGGCCTTACACGTGGACTGCGGGGGTCAAGCACACGGGCACAGATTGTCACCATATTTGCGCAGTTCTCATGTGCCTTGCCGTTTTCTATTTGCGGCATGTAAAGAATAGAAGAAGCACATTCATGTGTTTGAAATTGTGCCAGGTGGGCCTTGTTAGTACCCTTGCCTTTTGCAAGAATGGTCAGGGCCATCTTTTGTGAAATCATTTGGAAGGGGGACATGGCCTTCTTTGCTCACTTGTTAATTCCATTTGCTGCCTTTTGCCTGCATTGGACAGGCACCCTTCTCGAGCTCGGGGATGCCGAGTCACGGATACCAGTCCTAGCAATCCGGAAGGAAGGCTCCAGAACAAATTTGGGTTTGTGAACTTTTTTTTTGTCTCGCTTGAATCAAACATTTTGGGTGCCTGTTTTTAGTCAAACGTTTTCAGTGTAGATAAAGAAATTCAGTTATACGACCTAGTGCATGAGCAAATGAGCGTCAGTGCCACAGCCAACTTCAGCTCTTTATCGCTGTGGAAGGTGTCACTCTAAATTCAGATGGATTCAATTCGGTGGATTTTCTTGGCTTTAAGTTTGGCAGTGTTAGGGGCTCCAGTTTCTACTTGAGTTAAGGTGTGCCCTGCATTTCCATAAAGGTGGCCTGCTAAGACGACCTCTTCAAGAAACTCGCAATCATGTTAAGAAGGAGACAACAGGAGTGCCTGCTCTGGCTTGAAGGACACTGCTACCTGTGGTGCATGCGGGGGAAGCTGGTTACCGCCTACTGTTGTATTGACTTTCGTTTTTCAGGGAAACAAATGCACTCCTTGTCTCGTCCAGCTTGGGCCGAATGGCGGGGAACTTGTATTGAAGTGCAGATTCGTGCGTGATGTGGTTCGCAGTGTAATCTGCAATGGCTTCACGTTTTTGTACTGTTAAGTCATGTCATGTCAGGTACGGTGCAAAGTGAAATGATAAAACCAGGACTTGAGACAAAACACAGGCTAGTACATATTCCCACTTGCAGTGCAATTTTTCTTGCAATGCAAGTTTTTCTGGCTGCTAAACGATTTTTTTTATTTGTTCGTGAGTTTGTTTCAACTGTACACACACAACCTGGGTGCTGTCCTAGTAGCTTCGGGATGATGATGCCCTACTCTGGCTCTCATCCCCACCCGGGCAGCGAAAGAAAACATGACCCGTGGTATTCAACCGTTGCAGTCCCTGCACAAGGACTGCGGCGGTCAAGCACATGGGCACAAATGGTCCTGCCGAGCCCAAGAATTTGTCGGAGACTGTACTGCAAAAAGCTAGGTGAAAAAGAGAAACACAGCAGGCACATTTTTTCATCTTTGGTAATCAAATTCAACAGAACTCAACAGAGCCATAGCAGCTAAGTCTGATGGCAGTATGTGGCCGAGGGAATAGAAGGAGTGCTAACGATGATGAGTGTATTCTTATTATACCCCTGCATACCGGCGTCTACAAAAATCGGCAGCCACGTCAGTGTGGCCGGAGCACGCCTTCTGTGATCATAGCCATCACCCCCCAACAGCTGCCCCCTTCTGTCTCTTTGTGGCTTTGGCACAGGCTTTGGCAGTGGCTGGGATCTGATCTTGCCAGCCGGCTGGGGTCGGCCGTTTTGGCTTGCGCTCGTCTACCGAGGTGCCCGCGCGTCAGGCCTAAGAGAGCTGCGGAGCCTTTCGCTGGAGATGGGTCTACCCTGCTTTCCCTTCGACCACCCAGACACAGCAGCCACCCAGCATTCAGAGGAACAAGAGCGCCGGGAGCTGATGGCCAAGCACCTGCGGTGAGCGCTGCATCACTTTCCACCTGCGAAAATTGCGTAATGGAAAATTGACTGTGATTTTGTTTGTTGAATTTTGCTGGTAGCAACCTGAGGCAGTCTAATGCCTGTTTTACATCAGGTGGCTTGATACCTGTTGAGAGTAGCACTCAAGCTTCGCGTGGATAAATGGCTGCATATTAATGATATGCAGTGACTGAGGAGCTGGGCTGCTGTTGGTTTCGAAGTGATCTTTGAGACTTTTTATAGGCCATTAAGAGCTGTTTTACTTTCACATTTCCAGTGATGGAATTGCTGGGCTGGTCAAGCCAAGTTGTGCCTGCCAAATGGCAATTTACGCTACAGTCAAAACCGATTATATCGAACCGTTTGCATTGAATTACTATATATATTGAACAATTTATGAACACCTTAATGTTAAATGAGACTATCTAGCAAATATGTAGTACTAAATAGTACTAAATCGAACAAAAATAGCTGCACGCACGCAATATATCGAAGTTCAAGCAGAGCAAAACCGCCCCAGAAGTTGGCTTTCCCGTGCGGCAGCTGGCCAACCTTCCAACCAGCCGCCTGCCCTTTTCTCTGTGCTGGGTGTCGTTTGCCGGTCGGTTGTTTTTGTGTGCGGGCAGGTACGTTTTATTGCGGGCGATTTTACTGCGAATTTCATGCGAAATCCAGCAATGAATGAAGCTAGCAATGGCACCAAGAAGTGAAAGCAGTTATTGCTGCTGCGAGAAGGGGACCTATTGGAAAAAAGCAGTTTACCTCTGGTGACAGCCTGGTAGTGCACCATCGACCACTGTGACCATTTTGAAAAGAGGGAGACAAGATTGTCAAACTTCACTGATTGCTGAAGGAGATGAAGTCCTATCGAATTCAGATGTTTTGATATGCGTGAACAAAGCCCGCACTTTTATCACTCGGCGCAGGGACGTATCCGATGAGGTGTTGTACAAAATGGAAGGTGTAGAGATGTTCTTATTTAGTCGTGTGTGCAGCACACGGTAGAAGAAAATAGCTGATTTCTTCAAATAAAGCAGCTTGGAAGCAAACACTACATTTTTATTTGAGAGTTTGTTTGCCTGCATACATTTCTACTGCTAAGGTACGTAATTTTCATACCTAGGTTTGACAACTGGCTTATACCACAAGTTTTGATTACAACAAACAATACTTTGAAATAACGAACGATTTCTGGCAGTCTGCGTGATTTTTTATATCGAGATTTGAACGCATGTACAAAAGTTTTGCACGAATTAAACTGTAGCCTGCACTTCAAAGGTCTATGAAAATATTTTCACTAAAACTAGAAAAGTGCAAAAACAGTAGGTATCCTATCAGTCCCCTGCGCAACGAAAAAATATTTTAGTTACTTTCATTAGCACCGATCATATTTGTGATTGATAATGATGCTTTTCCTCTCCTCACTCAACTTGGCGCATGCCGGCTTGCAGGAAAAATAAAGAGAACAAATTGCAACGGCGTCCCACTGTTCCCCTTCCTACCTGTGTCACTTGGGAGGTGGCTCCCATTCATTGGCCACATCCCCGGTGACATCATCTGGGATGTGCCGCTCTAATTAGCGGTGAGCGCTCGCCAGGAGTACTTTTTAAAGATAATTATAGGCTCCACACAGTTTTTAAATTTGACTCAAATACTCAAGTTCTCAGTTTCGCCTGTGTGGATTCCTTGAAATAGAATACTATTCTGCCAAGTACCGTTTCGGGGCCCTTTCAAAAATGCTGCTTTGCCCCTTGCCCGACATTGTCACGAAAAGTTCGAAATTTTTGGCAGTTTGTGGATGAAACCACGTGGTCGATTTGGGCTGTATCACCTGATATTCATGCAAGGTGAACGAAATACGCAGATCACAACTTTCCTGCTGTCCCGAGCTTGGGGTTGAAACTGGCTTTTCTCGGTGGCACTTGCTGATTTGATGTGCATGATCTGGCACTTGTCACATAACTGAGCCTGCACTTTCCTCATGTGGCTGGTTGGCAACGTGCAGCAAAAGCGCACATGCAGTAGTGTTAGGCCTTGTATGAAAGCAATTTGTCCATGGCTGTCAAGAGTTTCCATGACCTCTCCGTGCCCATGGATCGAAAGGCGTGACGTGTCACAAGTGCTGTGACACACTGCTGCTGACAGTGTGCTGTGGCCTGCTGAGGACATGAACAGGTGCAACTGCTCCCACCGGTTTCGGTCTCTGTAATGTACGCACAGGAACGGGATTTGCAGTGGGTAGTGGGGCAGGATATGCTGCATGCACTAAAGCGGTGTATTTGCAGTGAGCACTGTGCACATTCTTTGTCCATTGGAATGTTCCTTATCCTTGGAGCCAGTCTGCACAGGTCCATCTCATACAAGGGTTGCTCGATGAATACTGACACGGGGTCTGGTGAATAGAACTAAGATCAGTTGCCAAACTATCCGGGTTCCTCATGCTGCTGAATCGGCGCCTCAATTTTAACGCGAGGTGGCGCAGCCGTCGAACTCTGCTCCAGGTCGCCGTCGAAACGCAAGCAAACGCCGCGAGCACGGCCGTCCGGCGAAGCATCTTCGGTAATGTTAAATTAACTGGCGTCCCGAATGCCGTACTTGCGTTATTTACGCTAAAGAAAAGCAGTCAAATCTGAACCCCGTGTGGCGAGCATGCTACAAAACTCTGCTGAAGCAACTCGAGCTGTACAGGTGATCGCTGCTCAGCCAACGTTGGCATACTTTGGCGGTGGTCATCTTTTGAATGGAACGCGGTTGTATATGAGCTTCATCCCCGAAGTTGCATGTATGAGACATCTACACTAAAGGCGGAGATCAGATTACAAGTCTCATCGTAAGGTCACTAATAAGCTTAGTCAGTGCAGAGGTCTGGCACGTGTTTCTGCGCCACCGCATATGTGCTTAACGACCAATTAGCAAGATCTTCACAGCACAAAGGCCGCATTTGCGGCAATCTAAAGTTGACCACGAGTAACCACGATGTCAGTGGTGTGGTTTTCTGGAATAAGTGGATTATGCGCACAGCACTAATTTTGTCAGTGAGCATGTATAGTTATTTTATCCTCGCGCCATGCGCAACCTAAGCCGCAATGGCAGCGAACTCCTTCAGTTTCGTGAGTTGTCTGTTCCTCTCTTCCTGCCAGAGAAGAGGGAGCATAGAGAGGAACTCCGGTGCAAACAACTCTGGGCAATAAAATTTCTTTTTTTGGGATTCACTACTCTCGGTTTATCGTCCCTGGCCAGCGCCAGCGTCGCAAGTATTTATTTTGCGATCATTCGTGCAGTGTGTTAATTGCTGCAGACACAAATACACAGTTAATTGATTCATAGCCGCCTATATACATTATAGTACAAATTATTCACAACACTTTTTGCACTTTATAATGAATGCATACATTATAGCAGGCGAGACTTAATTATTTCTTCTGACTCACATTACTCCTCTCGGACGGAAATCTTATGTAAAAATGCATCTGCTTTACCAAATAAAACATCCTCACTTGCTCTGTAAGCTGTACAAAGTGCAGGTAACGTGCTATTTGTGGTAGCTTCCTGCTCTAAAACTGATCCACAATCGAACAGAACAGATCTCTAAAGACGTTTTCGATCTGTCGCTCGACCACTGACTAATTTTCAGTCAGTTGTTCAGTAGCTTGTAGGGTCCTTGAGTACTCCAGGAACACATTAGCACTACGTTTTGCTCCTGAGCATCAAAAATGCCACAAAGCTGCCTTCGCCGTCACCGTCCGCTATCTTTCACCAGCGTGGGGACGATGGTTTGAGGATGCTTCTTCAGAGTGACAGTCCGGATTCACTTTGTTTTTCTTTCATGACTGTACCTTCCTTTCTGGCAGTTTTCGCTTCTTTGCAGGCAGCTTCGATAGGTATGAAGGCAGGTTAGAGAAAACTTTAGGCAGCCTTCAACGAAGCGCCATTTATCCCTCTCAATTCTTTACCATTGATAACATAAGTGTACGTCTTCAGCATATCTTTGTGAAAATGAAAGGTCGAAAACATGTAATTTGACAGAAAGTTTTCTGTCAACACGCGGAATTGCGCGATCCCATGCTGCACGGAGGCCCGCGTAATGTGGCGCCGAGAACAAATGCCTCTGGGTTTTGGTTGCATCTGTAACCACTCGCGCTGCCTGGCACGCAGCTCGTCGGCATGACCATTATAAACTCTGCATGCAAGCATAGGCAGCACAAACAACGATCAATAAGAAACCACGTCGCGAGCGCACTGTACTCTATGCTGCGCGCACTGTACGAGTCCACCCAGGGGGTAATGGTAGTAATGATCCAGCCACCGATCGGACCGGCTGGATCCTAGTTCGACTGCAGCGTCACTCAAAGCAGCCAGTGACGGCAACGCTTCGAAACAGCTCCCAGTTTGGCAATTGACCCTATTTCTATTAACGTTGGTTTGCTGTGCACTCGCTGTGCCATCTCGACGTTTTTGGCAAACGTCGTGACTCCACTAATGCCACACCACATGCTCCATCGCCCTGTCTCTAATGAGGTGGCAGGAATGTTTATTCAAAGAGGAGGTAGTAGCTCATCGTCTCCAGGTGTGCTTTTTGTGTGATCCATGTGATGTGAACCTTACGTGAACAACGCTACGCTGTGGATTCATTTAGTGAGGACGTTGTGTCGCTTGCAACTCGTTTTGGGTGGTTTGACTCAAAAATGGCAGGGAACACCATCAGTTGCAGGGAGGCGGCAGTGCACCTGTTACAAGAGGTTAAACCATCAACGCAGTGGCTGCATTGATAAAGATAGATGGATGCCTCACTATCACACAACATGCCTAATAACAAGTAGAAGAATTTAGGATGAACATCTTCACATGTTAACAATCTGTGTGCAGCGGATCTCTGCCTTCTTACGCCAGTCCAAAAGCAATATTGCTTAGACATATGTCCCAATGGAAGTGATGGATAGGAGAGGAAGGTGAACACTGGTGGAAGGCCATTATTACTGCAGATGGTACCTGGGTATACTGGTATGGCCTAGAGATGAAGTGCTGAAGCTCTCAGTGGAACCGGTTGAAATAGAGAGCCTCAGCCATTGAATGGCAAAAGGCAAACAGGACAGTTCACACCACTCAGATTCAGGGTGTCTTGTCAGAAATTTCCCAGAGGTTTCTGAAACCAGAGTTGTCTGGTACTTTTGTTAAAGCATGCTTGTAACACCTTTGGTCATGAATGGCGTTCTTGTGAACATTATGGCATCTTACTCAGGAAAAACTTCCCTGGAGCCTTTTGTTTCAAGGATGTCATTCCTGAATTTTGCATGCACTTTTCAGTGCCGTTTGGAAATAAGCGCTGTTCATGAGAGCTGTCCTGTCCTATCTTTCAGTGCTGTAGCCCGATTTCTTCTCTGTAGCACAGTGAAAATTCTCTCTGCTCCTGGGAGCTTCGCCATAGCAAGTTCCCTACCATTAAATGTGTGAGTTTGCTGCCAAAGAGCAAAATCACACATTTAAAGAGCCGCATAAAGCCAGACAGTCATACCTTATACTGGGGATGTAACACTGGGTGGAGAGACTAATCTGGAGCGCTTTCATTTGATGTGACTTATAACCTGCATGCACCTAGATGTCTGGAAATCTGCTCTATAGCATACGTCTTCTTTACTCAGAAGCTGGTTTTCTGGTTATTGTCAAATGACAAAGGAAAAACACTTTGCTGCGGGTGTTGTGCAGTGGACTGTTGTGGTGTACCACAGAGCAGTGTTCCTTAAAGGTATAGACAGTTTTTGTTTTGCTTGTGTCATTCTAGGTACCCTCCAGACAAGCGGCCATCTTTCAAGAAGCTTCGCATCTCATGTCCTTTCTTCTTCCCGTGGGCAGAGCTGGTTCGGCAGTGGCACGCACTGAATCAGCCCAGTACTAACGAGGAACACCTTGATGGAGTGCCATTCTACGTCCTCAGGAACCGCAAAGTCCTCAGAAGGCTGGCAGCCATGTTTGCAGAGGGAAACAAAAAGCAGAAAAAAGGTGTGATCGAGGCGGCCACTTTCAAAGCGCTAGAAGATGTCCGTGCTGCGGCTCGCGCGGCCAGTCTGGACCTCGCGCAGGCACTTGTCTGTGTCGAGCTGACCAGTTGTTCGAGGGGAATTCCCAGGCGGTTCGACTCTATCTCCATGCCGACAGCTGAAGACAGGTCTGCCTTAAAGCAGCACAGCTGTGGCGATTTGCCGCAAGCGCCTAGCGAGCGTTTGCGAAGGTTGCGGAAAAAACCGAAGGACTCCAAAACGAAGAAGAAAAAATTGCCAAGGCCAACAGTTGAAGAGTTGCTGGCAAAGCCAGATGTTGGTGAAGTTGTGAAGAGCTGCTCGAGGATGCTGCTAGGGGGTGTCGTTAGCGGGGACTACTGCTTCTCCTCAGCATGTGGCAGGGGACTGGGCTACTGTGCGTTTGAGGGACTGGTTCACCTTGTACAGACTTCTTGTTCGGCTGGAGTCAGCCCCTTCGTGCTGTTCAGGCATCAGCACTCTGTTCAGTATAGGTACGCAAGATTACGCATTTTGGAAGAATGCTGATGTGACGTCTTAGCCTGGACAGCACTGCCTTTTGTACATAAAAGCTTGTTCTCATAGGGCTTGCTTATGTTCACGTGGCTATCGTTTTGTCTGCTGTTTATCGAGGCCACCAACTTCTGTGTGACGTCCCACAAAAAAAGCATGAATAAGTGATTCAGTCCACTCATTTTGTATATATATTTTTTTATAGTGAAAGTTTAATGCCCCTTGTAAAGCAAGAGTATGCAACACACGCTTTTGTGAAGTTGAAAGTGCCAAGTGTCTGTATCAAGCTCACCAGTGCCTCTCCTCTCAGATAATTATATAAGTATTGAGAGGGTCACATATTACTTTTCCCTTCAAATGTTGAGAATATGCACGGTGTTTGTGGATGTGTTCTTGAGCAGGTACCCAATTTTCACCTTTAGAAGAGAGCGATGGAATGTGCATTGAACATACTATTTCTCATTTTATTTTTTGTCTTAAATATCTGCACTCTAAGAGGTGATGCTAATGAAATCAATGCCATTCAACAGTGGCACTGCTAACTAGTCCAAGAAGGACCAGGATTCTCAAAGTCGCATTGCTTTCTACCATTCAGAGCTGACATACTCGGACATTGTCCAAGTTTGACAATAAGAATTTATTTCAAGAGAGTTGGGCTTTAAATTTTGCTTGCTTACAAATGAAAGATGTGCTTAGTGTCACTTAGCGAGTATTGTGGTCTCAGCAACGCAGCGAGGATATGGGAACACGATGCTTCCACACTAATAAAACACTGCATCATCTGAGGCACCTGAGCCTATGTTTCTGAACAGAAAATTTGCCTGGGCTAGACTGGCCTCTATAAACTCGAGGCACTGTTAGCGCACATGCCTAGCACGCACATTCCAGGTGTAAAATGCGTGAATGTCTCTGTAGCTGCTGGCCTGTGGTGCCATGCTATGCATCCATGGGGTAGTAATTATTTCAGTCTAATTCCATTCGATTCCCATTCCATCTGCAGTTCAATAAGTTCTTGCCCTTCCTGTCGCTGGAATCAGTCCGATAGGAAATAGCAATAATTGAGTAGAATCGGATGAAAAGAATTGTACCGTAATGGCCTTGCCTTTGTTGCATGTTACATGCCTAATAAAAGCACAAAGAGTGGTAATTTTATTTTTTCAGTTATAAAACTCAAGCGAGGCAACTGGCAAATAGCTATGTTTTATTTACAGCCCCTAGATGTTGCCTACCTGCAGGTCTAAATGAAAAAAAATTTGCACTTCTAGTCTTATTACTTTTAGTCCTTGCTGCTGATTTTAAATTCTCTCCAAACCATGTGTTGGCCATTTGCTGCCTACTTCACTTTCATGTCGTATATTTTTAAACACCAGCCAGTGATTTCCTTTGTGTCTCATTTGTCGCTTTACAGCCTTGAGTAGAGGAACCGCTTGGCTTACATAATGCTGCCATTATCAAGCAAGAAGTGCAAGTTTATTTCAAAGTTTTGATATTTTTAAAATGTATCAATCTGTCAAGGCTAGCCCTGTATGTAGTACGCTGTTATATTGGATTAACTGAGGTGCCGCCCTCTGGGCCATTGAAAACGTATTTGATGCTATGTGCATTTGTAGGAACAGAGCTTTCCAGGATAGTTCATGTTCACTGCTTGGTATTATTCATGGCTTGGTTGCTTATGCACATTTTGTGTTTAAAAGACTTTGGTTTAATGTAGAACTGAGCAAATAGCAAAATTTTGAGTGCAAAACAAATGTGAATATTTAAATATGAAATCTTTTGTGACCCATGGCCAGAAAAAAAAGCAAATTTATTTTTTAAAGGTAAATTTAAAGAAAAAAAGCAAATTTGGGATGTGCAAATACATTTTTGGCTGCAGTGTGAATACAAATAAG
This sequence comes from Amblyomma maculatum, assembly GCF_055883805.1. Classification (NCBI taxonomy): domain Eukaryota; kingdom Metazoa; phylum Arthropoda; class Arachnida; order Ixodida; family Ixodidae; genus Amblyomma; species Amblyomma maculatum. Next base: position 13,046,235 of record NC_139352.1, read on the forward strand.
AACTGGCCACAAATAGAATATGTTACAATAATTTTGAGCATTAGTGCAGTTAGCTAGAAATTCAGAAAATAAAAAAAACATGATGTGAAACAGTTGTTTCCACCCATCAGTGTAATTTATTCCACCTGTAAGGCTTGCTATCATGCTATCATGAAGCATTTTCAGTTGGATACCTCCTTACTGGAGGAGTGATATCAGTGGTTGATTAACAGCAAGGCAAAGCACTAGCAAAGCACAACAAAACTGCTCGCAAGATGAACAGAACAGCAATGCTAGCCATACTATCCCTTCCATGCTCCCTCGTGACATCTGAAGAGAAAGTGTTGGCTGTGGAATGCTGCCCGAAACGTAGCTTTCATGATGACTCGAAGCCTGCTTAACACTCTCATATCGGTTTTGCTGGACTGCATGTGTTGTGTTAGGCCTCAACCACCCAAACGCTGTCGTGAACCTCAAAGGCGCGAAAACGAAACCATGTGCAGTGGCCCAGTGTGTTTGCTATACTGTGGTTGCATGTGGGGGCTCGCTTCAAGCCAGACGCTCCCGTTGTGTGTCGTTTTTCTTGACCACCGTGGCTTAAGATACATATTCTAAGGCTGTGACGAACACTGAGAATGATCAAAGCTGTCTGCAAAACAACCACAGCAGTGCATGCTAGATGGAACTTAGCTCTTTCCTTCATAAGTTGGGCTGGTTCTATGCGTGTGCACGTGGTGATCTAAAAAATGGGATGATCAATGCCAATCAGGCTCTCATGGCTAGGCATACTGATGTGTTGCATGGTTCTGCACTTGGGCTTCACTGTGAGCTGGTAGTTGCTTCCATTAGGAAAGGGTATGTTGTGTGACAACTGCAAGGTATTGCAGTTTGGATATGTTGCAGATGTTTCGCTGCCTGTTTAGACGAACTAGAATTCTTAAGTTGTGAACGTTCAGGAGGTTTGAGTAATGAGTGTGTATGCAATCGAGTAGCAGATATTTGAAATCATTTGAAATTTTGGATATTCACACATCCTCCATAATATGTTAAGTAAGCAGCCAAGCTCAACTTAAAGTAGTATAAACACTAAATTTTTGTTATCTTTTCGTTAGATGTGTAAGCCGTTACTGCACATAGACCACCGCATGGTATATTTGGCTATGGCTGCTAAATAGAAAGGTTTAGCGTAGCTGGAGAGACATATGGCAAATGCAGCAACGCGTTGCCATTGTTACCTTTGCTAGGCTTCAAGCAGAGTCAGACGGGAGGGTGGCAAGGATCGAATGGAATTGCATGAAGAGAATTCTATCATGACGGCTTAAATGCCTCCATGACTTCTTGCTGTACGCGATTAAACTGGCAGTACAAGGTGCAGCTAGTATTTGCACCTGAAAGACAGTATGCTGTAAATATAATTGCAAATCTACACTCATTTAATTGCCTCTGGTTAAAAATTAATGTCTAAAGAAGTGCAGAATGGCACAGCTTTATCGGTTAAAACTCGGCTGATGGTGCTTGGGGCCGAGACTTTTCTGTGAATCTGCATGAAAAACTGATAAGCACTGGGTCTTCACCCATTCACCCATTATATACAAGTATTCACTGTAGATGTCATTACTTTAGTCTGCTAGGTTTTTCTGGGCAGTATATGCTGTGCTTTCACTACATGCTTTCTTGAAAATATGACACTGATTTCTGTGATCTAGTATTCATTTTCATCCTTGAGAAAAGACTCTGGGTGACACAGTGTTGTTGCCATCAGTTAAGAAGCATGTTTGGGATGAAATTTTAAAGCGAGTGGAAATACACATCGGCTGACTTCAGGAGCAGTCCTCCAATAACATCGTCGTGATAAATCAATTAAGGTGCCCCTTTCAGGTGACAAAAATTGCTAGTCGTGCCTCGTTAATATGGACACTTTGGTTCCCGACCAAAACTGTCCATAAAGCGAGTCATCCATAATAACGAGTCATGAATAAAAACAAAAAGGATTTTATTGAGAAAAGAGAATTGTAATTAACGACTGCTTTTGTACATAACGGTGTGCACTGGACTCAAAATTTCACAGAACACCGGCACATTTGAGTGCATTATCCTTGTCATTGTTGTCTTCAAAAAATTGTAGTGCAGCCTGAAGCGACTCGCTTACCATGACACCCGTGATGTTGGGCTTTGTGTTGGTCGAACTTTCGAGCACGAACTCCCCACTGGGCGATGAACCAGCGTCTGGTTCTCTACTCACCGCCACTTCCAAAATGTGCTCTTCACTGAGCTAAGTAGCCGCTAAGTAGCTGCTTGAGATTCTCCTGAGGCGAGGAAACAGCTGAGCTGTCGATACTAGTCCCTCGCAGCTTGGATTGACTGAGATGGCTTTTGCCGCTTGTATTCACAGATTTCTTCGCGCCTACGTTCAGCTCTGTTCTTTTGCGTTTAACTCCCGTCATGCCAAAAGCCAGACTCAAGTTCAGGGCTACAGGCTCCTGATGCTGTGCACTTTTTGCCTAGTTAACCTTTCTGCCTTTCCGTTCTTCTGATTCTTTCTTTTTTTGCCTTGTACTGTTTCTGTAAGAAAGCGAAGGAGTCAAGCTGGCGAGCTGCTATGCAGAGGGCTATCGAACATCCCATCTTCTTGGCGCCGTTTTTATGTGTTCCCATAAAACAAACACTGCAAGCTGAAGTACAGTTTAGAGCGACGGCTAGCCGACTACGAAGAGCTCAGACCTTGTCAAGGCCGCATCGTTGACTCAAAGCGGAGCCGACATACGGACCGCCTAGTGTGCAAAGTTTGGCCGTTCGACAGCGCAACAAGGACGAAAACCAGGAGCAAGAGAGGGAAGCGCGTCCAGGACGGGACGCCCGGTCCGGGTTGCGTGTTCGTACGTCGCCTCTTTTGTCGCTGTACTTTGTGAGCGTGTCTTAACTCTCACCGAAAAGCGTTAACGGCTTCATGGAACACACATTGCGCTTTGGGAAAGAAAACTTCAGTTTCCACCGCCACTGTAGGCACTTGTCTTTCTTCTTGTCATTTGTTTTTTACGCTTTTACCAGCCTCTCTGTTCACATTCAGCAGAATTTATTGCAACCACATGTTGCTGTTTTCCCGACTGCGGCGGCACTTCCGCTGCACCCAGAAGCCTCCTGGTTCCCCCTTTCGGGGTCTTTCTTACGCTGGCCCTCGGTTTGCTGTGTACGCTCCTCTCCGCTCTTGCGCTCCCCCCCCCCCCCCCCCTCCTTAAAACGGCGACACGCCGGCTTTGGTTCTTTCCAACCCCACAGGACTCGTTCAGGCATCCCGCCGTATCGGCTGTCGCGTAGGTTCGCGGGCGGCGCGCCCTTCTTTAACTTGCGTACGGACTACTCTGCTTTTTCTCGAGCACTGTCCATATTAACGAGACAAAAATACATGGGCCCAAGTGGGGCGCGTGCATTCTTCCCCTGTCCATTGTCCGGACAGCGAGTTTCCATATTAACGAGGCATAAATACATTGAAAAGGTTTCGTCCCCAGAAAAACTGTCCATAATTCGGGTCCTCTATATTAACGGGGGTCATATTAACGGGGCACGACTGTATAGTACTAGCGAGTGCTAAAGTAGACTAGCCACTAGCGGCCAACTGTGCCAAAAACTGTTATCGCCTCATCTGTTTTTTTCCGTCTATGTATGCATACAATAGGTAAAGTTGAACTGCATATGTTTGTGGCAATAATCCAATAGAAAGAACACGAGCAACACACATACCACCAACTCATTTATTTTTCCTCTCACCAAGCCTAGCTGGCAAAAAACACTAGGTGCAGTGTGCGTTTGACAGCGCATCTACACTTTTTTTTTTCTTTCTCAAAGCATTCATACGACAGAAGAAAGACCTTGGAATGAACAAAATGAATGAAAATAAAAATACTGTGCTTGGACACAACAAGGGCAAATGTCCTGACGCGAGGAGGAAGCATGTCTCTCTCTGCAGGGTTTCGCTGTGCACGTGCGGGTCTTCTCTGCTCTGTGCTGTTTTTTTTTCTTGACTTGACCTACTCTGGCTTCGGCGGGAGTCTGGACAGTAGATAGGCGGCAATGTCTTTTGTCTCCTGCACAGAATGATCCCAACAAAAAAGGGGGGCGGTTATTACGTAAGTGCACATGGGTGCACAGAACATTTAGCGAACACCCAATTATTTGGAACAAGTGCACACAGGAAACAACCAGCAATGCAGTAGGCAGGATCAGCTGGCTCTGTTTCCCACATCATCATCCCACTTCTTTCAAGCAATGGACCACCACCAAAAATTTCCTCCCAATCTACAGAGAGTCTTTCAAACATCTCTAGCAGACACAAATAGGAAAACTGTGTTCCTACTTCATTTTTTATGCCGACAAATGACCAGTGTAGAGCAAAAGCATGCACCACGGTGCAAGTGATGGCCAGAGCTCCTCATTACCACCAGTTGCGAAACTTCCCATAAGGCCCATGTATAAAAAAACGACGGTTTTTATTGGTCAAAATTCGGGTGTTTACAAAAATGGTAACGGCACCCGCGGCCATTAAAAGAAACTGCGTCTAAATTTCAAACTGTCTGATTGTTGATAAATGCACAACCAACGTGTGCAGCAGCAAAAATTATTAGGATAAGTTAAGATGGAAAAGAAAGAAAAATTTAATTTCCAAAAAGCAATGGCAGCAATAGCAAAAAGCTTGTATTAAGCGCTTCCAGATGGCGCGACGATTCATAGACACCTGAAAAATGCGGACAAAATCCGGTCACTTCGAGTTTCGCAACTGCTATGATCCAAAAGCTCTTGAGTGATGGCTAGCCATGATTGCGCCAGCATAGAAGGCAAACGGGAGGTGCAAGTGGTGCAAAAGTGTAGTATAATCGGGGTCACTGCGTTTGGATGAATGCATGGACTCCCACTCAGTTTGGATCCGATATCTGCACACTTAAGGTCCTTTACACAGCAGGCAGGCTCTTTTCATCTCCGGTATAGGGAAGCAAGAGTGCGAGTAGGCATTACCCTATTTACTCACAATTATGAACCCATTCTTTTTACAGAAAAACTGTCTCCATTCACAAGGGGATGGTACATTACACGGGAAAACTGCTGATAGATATTTTTTGTGTTGAAATTTCATATAACTTTAAAGATAATGAGAAAAGAAAAACGCACAACTGCAACCTCTTCAGTGGCAGAATGATCTTTTTGGACGCAAATAATTTGTGCTGTAGTCCAAAAGTTTGCAGCATAACCGTCAGCTGTGTTGTGGCTAGGACAAGAGTAAGAAAGCCAGTTGACTGACCTCCTCGCACGAGGAGTGCCCCATGCCCTTGTATTGCCGGAAGGTGACATCCTTGGCAAACTTCTTCAGCAGCTCCGACGTGAGCTGTCCCCAGTGAAGGGGCACTAGGTCATCACAATCGCCATGGCACAGCAGAATGGGCGTCTCGTGGTTCCCCACAGCTGCCTGTAAAGTCCGTGCAGCAAGGTGCCAACAGTCAAACCATTCCACATCCCTCGTAATCCACATGGAGCCTTTGCTCTTTAAATGAGCCTTGGTTTCTGTGGTAAACTGTAGCCTACCTGTACACTGGGCTAGACAGACCCCTTACATGTGTTTTACATCAGTTGCCAAAAAAACTAGGTTTTGTCAACAGATGGCAAAAGGAGAGTTTGACTTCTGGTACTGTAGCATTTTTGTGGTCTCGGGATACAATTTTGGTCTGTAATATGGTGCAACTACATGTAGGTGCTCATTCTTCATGCAAACACTAGTACATTGGCAGCATAGTTGCATCAGATTTATTGGGGACCAAAATTAAAAAAAAAAAACTATTCACTTCTCCAAAAAGAGAATTCTAACTTTATTTACATTGTACTAATGTCTTCCATTATGGTCAATATGTTACAGGCCAAGTATTGAAATAGATTGGACATCCATATCTATACTGAGCCCATCACGTTTCTCTTTTTCTTGTATTTTCCGTGGCAGCTTTTACAAGGGACAAATGGGCCACCAAACAGGCCATGGAAACTTTTATTTTGCTCCCTTTCCCGACACAGCTGGCTCACATGTCTGTGCACTGTTCAGGGAAATTACTTCCTGTCGAGCAACATGCCATGTACACAGCTAGCTATGCATTCAACCTGTGCAAGCAGACAGTGCAGGTGCTGTAGCTTGGTTAAAAAAGGCAAAACAAATAAAGCACGAAAGGACATGCATCACCATACCGTGCACCCATAAATAAAAGCCAGAGCCATTTCAAAGCTATCTCTGGCTGCCATTTTCTCCCATAACTTTGCAGAGTAACCTGAGAGCACCTGTTTCTCCGCCATCAGCTAAAGCACAGCTTGAATATTGCCAGCTCAAGCGAGTATCTTGCAGAGCGACCATGTTCTTAGTGAATAGTCTAATTACGTTATCGAATCAAATGCAAATAGTGTAACCAAGAACTGAATCGAACTGAATTGGATATTTATTCAATAAGCAGCGAAGCTTAGCGCTGCCTGAATTTTTTTTTTTTTTTTTAACGCAGCGGAGACAAAGTTGGAGACTGGAGAGTTTGTCAGAGAAGAGAAGAAGTGCCCCTAAACAAACATGTGAACATGCAGCAAGGTACGTCTAAATATACTAGTTAAAAATATGAAAATAGAGCATTTATTGCACTAAACAAGAAGTGAGCTGAAGACAGAGCATAAAACCAGCTTCTGTTATCCAACTTTAAAATGGCAGTGTCTAGTTTTCTTTCTCTTTTTACCTTCCCATCTTTCTCACTGTATGCCACAGCGGCAATTTTTTTCACCAGTTTCTTTCTTCCCATCCTGTTCCAAGTGCTTTGAACAACACCAGCAGGACAACTGTGTGTCCCTCTCTTATCTCACTCCATCAACACCACTATCAGGGACACCACGCACCTTTTCATATACTGTAGGTGATGAACACAGCGTCAATATCAGTCTATCTCAGCACTGCGATACCGTGTCAATTGAATATGCGGGCCTGAAGCCTTAAGTGAGTGAGGAGGTGCACTCTGCACGTGCGTGCCTTTTAGTCTGTGGGAGTCAGCTTACGGCACGTGACGCATGCACAATGTTGAGATCTGACAATCTCTGCATCAAAACAGGACTGACGCTGCCCTGCCTTTTCCAATCCGGAAAGAAAGGCTCCCCGCGATTCTCTATGAATGTGCAGACGAGCCAGCATATGGGGGCACACTTTTTTGTTTCCTTGACACCATTGCACGGATGCCGCATGGTTGCCATTTTGCGGGACTGGTATGGTTTACAGTTTCTGCGAAAGTTCATCTTAACCGAAAGACAAATGGAAAAGCCTGTCTGAAGCCGATTTTTTTTTTTTTTTTACATTTGGTAATGTGGCAAACCAAGCAATACTATTACACTGAAGATGTTACACGAGAATTCAGCTTAACTGAGTCTATCTTTATAGAAGTCAAATGTACTTCTGTTCATAAAAGTACACCCGATGCTTGGTATACTGTAGACCTATACCTCACATTACATTCTGTACTTTCATTTTTTCCTCTTTTGCGCAATGCAAAAGGGATATTCAGGTTACAATAGCAGCAGCGCTATCATTATGTAAATACAGTATTTTTCAAGGCCCGCTTCTCATTTGATCACCAGTTTTTAGAGGACGGGGCCTCACCGTCGTCTCCTCCTGGCCATCTTTGTCACTCCCTGATGGGGTTACTGGTTCAGAAGAGGAAGTGGAAGTGGCACCTTCTGTATGCTCTTCGTCTCCACGTAAGCGGTCTGCTGAACCAGATGAGTCCGCGTCCTCTGCCGCTTTGCCTTTTTTGAAAGCTGCCGCTTTGTGCGATATGAACTCGCGCTGCCCCGTACGGCCCTGGCCAGGATGGTCTATGTCGGTTAAGTTAACCTCTGAGCCCACCGTCGGCTGACGTGGCGGCGGCGTGGCCTTGCGCTGCACGACCTCAGCCGAAAGTGGCGCACCTTTCTGCGTAGACGAGAGGTGGCATTGTGTCCCTTGAATGAAGCTCTTCCTATGAATTCAAGTATATCTGAAGTGCTCTACTTTGTAGCTATATTCCTCACACTTGAAGAAATACGGGTGTGCCTCAAGTAACTTGGATTAATTTCAGCCACCTCCGTTTTTTTACATGCGCGTTGAAACAGTAAAGGACGTGGATGTATTATGCATCTTGTCTCCAAACATGCACCACGGGGCTGTCACTCAAACCTGTGGTCCCTTGGCTCCACATATATGATGGATTTTATTTTGAGTAGGTGAAGCACCAGGTATATAGGTCCATGACTGAAATTTAAAGCTTAAACGTTTTGCATACATATTCAAGTGCAATCCAGTGATGTGTTCCACGCTGAGATGGATTCAGGATGAGTGTGGTTGCGAGCGGATCCAGCCAACGGGTAAGAATTGTGTATTTTTCACGAGACGTTTTTCCACACTTAAGAGAGGCCCCTGGCAGTAGAAGAAGGGATGTCTAAAGGTGCTACATCTGACATTTTGAGGGAGTATTCACCCAGAATTTCACCTTATAGCAATACTCGAGCATGCCCAGGCAGCCCAGCATCATGCACCTTTCTATAAACTGCTCTGTAGTCAGCACCCTCCACCTGTAGCACACCTTAACTATTTTATAGCCACGTCTCTTCACTTTTGTGCTAAATGGAAAATGCTGTATGAGGGTGTCCTTTTGCACTTACTTTCTTAAATTTCAAAAAGTCTTCAAAGTTGAACAAAAACAAGACTATTACAAAATAAAATATTCAAATAACAAGAATGTACAGGGTCACTCAATATGAAAGAGGATTATTTGTTTGCACATAAAGATGAGTTTATCGGTCACTATTGGGCACTTTTGGGTACTAAATGCCGTGGATTTCTAGTTGTATGAGAGGAACAAGTGTGCTTGGTATGCTAGGTACACAAATAACGGAGAATTATTTAAGGAATTTTCAAACTCTGTTCCTCTCTCTGTGTTTGTGTTGAGCAATCTTGTATGCATTTGCCTAAGCTGCGAGAATACTGTGACAGGTGAAACAAGGCCACGTGGAAACACAGACTGACCACTGGGAACTGCTTGAACAGAGGCAGCCAGCAGCTAAGTCCCAGGATGCCAGCCAGGGGCTTGGGGTAGCGTAGGCCCGAATAGAGTGCCAGGGCCCCGCCCATGCTGAAGCCGCCCAGCACAATGCGGTCTGAAGAGATGCCCGCCTTCTCCTCGTCGGCTATCAGCCTGTGGACTGGTGATGACACGGAGAGAGAGAGAGAAATTAGAGCAAAATTTGTAGACAGGAGTAGAAAAAAGAAAAGATTCAGTGAGAGTGGGAAGATTTCAAACTGCATTTCATACACTTTCTAGTGGTGTCTGCTCATCCTGAGTCTGAATGTCCGGAGACATTTGTCACCACAAGCATCAATTCCTGCTATCACCAGAATGGTGCATTTAATTGCACTGCCAATCAAATGCCAGGCATGTAGCTGCAACAGAAGTTGACTTGCAACGGAGAAAAAGATGATCCACATATAAAAGAGCCCTCATTGCTTGAAAGATAGTTTAACATTTTCTTGCCTCAGGCTAATCCCAAGTTACATATGCACACAAGCAGTCATGACAACTTACTTCCTTCAGCAGCAGATTTGATGCCGCTTTCATCCTCCCTGCCATTTGGGTCGAGGGAGCAGAGGTCGAACCATGCAGTCATTCGCATGCCTCCATTCAGCGTGACGGGAATGACTGGCCTGCAAAATGGTGGGCCGCACACCATGACCTTACTCTTCAGAACAAACGAAAGCAAATGATAACCACAGTTCTATGCACTACGCTCCCTAAAAGCCAATAGGGTAGAGTCCTGCATGCAATGTAGAGTCCTGCATGCAATTAGGAAAGCAAAAAAGGCAGTCGATACTTGTATGCAAAATGCTAAGTGGCGGAAAAAGAGTATGATATTACTCACGCTGTGGGGCATATATACTTGATGTGTGGCTGACGTATTGCTTCGAATACAGACGACCAGCCCAGCCTGTGCAGTTTGGAAAACAGGCATGCATTAGTGCACTCTCTAAAGACATCACCATACTAGATTATGGCTGCAAAAAAAAAGGAAGGAAGAGTGTAAAGTGTAAATCAGGTTCAAGGGTTCAAGAATGCTTTCTATCAACTTTGTCGATTAGGTGAATATCAGCAAAACTGAAAATAATGGACCTTTGGGGATAAATTAATAATACCCAAACTTCATCAGTATTAAGGGATGCCTGTAAGGCCTCTTACCCTGTATCTCCCAGGCCATGAAGAAAGATAACCTGAAACACAGAAGTATCCATGTTTGAGCATTAATGCTTACTTAAATGCTTTATTCTGTTTGCTTCAGCCAATCAGTCATGAACACTCATTCTATCACATATACTGAATTGAAAAGAGAATGTCTGTTTTTGTGCAATGTGCAGAAATGTTTAACTGAGACAACAGTGAGAGATCATACACCTAAACTACAAGAGCACAGACATACAGCAGATGCCCCGCTGCCGTGGCTTAGTGGTTAGGGCCATGAAATGGTCAAGATTACCATTCCTCCCCTACAGTGTCTCACAAAGACAATGTAATTTTGGGAAGCTAAAACCCTATGAAAACAAACACAGCAGCTGTTAGACTGCCACAAGGTATGCATGTACGTACCAGAGCCACTTAAAGTGACAGGGTTAAATCACCTCATTACCTTTGACAGAAGTCTGCAATAGCCAAACACACATTTCTGTGATGCTACATGTAACCTTTATTGTTTCTTTATTTTTTTGTATGACTCCAGTTATCTGGCTGATTGACTGACTGCCATGCTACTTCCGTGAATAGAACTGCTAGTTAGTAGTTCTGTGAGGTTTATTTCTATCTGTCATCTTATTCAAGTAAAAGCATACACTGCCTACAACAGTGATATATATCCTGCATTAGAGAAGACAAAAAAGCCTTCAGTTTGCAATCACTGTATCACTGTCCAGGAAATAATTGCAACCTTCACCAACTAATCAAACAGGACACAAAACAGGACACAAAATGGATACATAACCAAATATATGCAAATGGCTTTAATGATAAGCAGTATCTATGAACGATCCAATGTTCAGTAATCGAACCAAGGGGTAACAGTTATTGCTTGCTTTTAGTGTGCTTGTTTATCCTAAATATTGCCCAGCTCTGTGCACCATCGAATAAATTTTGATTGATTCGTCATTGCGAATGTTATGTTCAGCATGTTCAGCAGCAACCTTTGTACCACACCAGCCTAGTGTCATCTGCACGAAAGCTTGCATTGCACAGTAAAATGCCAGAGCAAGCAGACACTTCTCACACTTACGGATCGAGGTTGTTCGAGCAGCACAAAATTATTTTTCGCGCTTATCGGGTGTTCTCTCAAGCTGAAATATTGCTCCTTTCATTTTGTAAACTAGTAGCTCCAGACAAATCGGTCTAGGGTCCAGCCTCTCCGTTGTTTTCGGAAGCGGACCCGAAATACATATATGGTGGCGGCGACGTGCAAACTGAATCAAGCGCGGTCGCCCTACTAAAACGGGTGGCCAATATAGACTTACGCAGTGTTTAAAAATGTGTCTAGACACGCGGAGAAAAGATCGCTTCAACGCTCGTGACCACATTCCCCGCCGCACACAAATGCGGTCTCGTATCGATCTTAGCAGGATGCTATTTTCGACACGCCTTGCCTGTGTTTGAAAGCGCACCGCGCGCGTGACGTGACACGGTTCGAAGTGTGATCGCTGAATTTCACAAGCGAAAAGGCGATCTCTATACGACCGGCGAAAGTGTTGCAATGTATTTTCAGACTCTCCTTTACAGCTGAGAATTGCGCTAAGCCAGTTATAATCACAGAACTCGGAAATGATTTCCGCACAGCAGCACACACAACGGACAAGTAAGCAGAGCCGCTACTTGAGGTCAAACTTCCACAGAAGCGAGAAGCGACGACGGCCAAGCCGTACTAAACTGGTACGATGCAATTCTAACGATGCAGTGTCATCGGCATAAGCCTAACTCACAGTAGCGGTATGTTTGGCAGTGGCGGCCACGATCACTGGGGACTGCATGGCGGACGTTGTATTTCCTCCCATAAACAGGAGAAGCCTCCGATGGAGAAAGGTAGGACGCGCTCACTCAGGCCAAGTTCAACGAAGCCGGCACACACATGTAGCAGGCACAGACGGCACAGATCCGATCCAACTTTCACGACCACCTTCGCGACCTCAGCGCGGCGTGCGGATGCTGGAGCAAATTAGATACAAATGCATATGGCCTCTGAGATGCTTGACTAGTTTCGGTATCAATAGTTTCGATTGAATGTAGCCGACCACGATACCACGACCTACTAGGTCTCTTCGATTTGGCTTGCACTGGCTGCACTAATTCTGTTCTGAAAAGTGCTGCAGCAGTGCCTAGGTGGTGCCAGGCGGTCACGTGAGCGTACAGTGCCAGTTCCGACACTGGCGTGCGGTGGCAGCTGCCAAAACGAGTACGCAAGTGTAGGACTCTGCAACCTAGCAGACGCGTGCGCGCAGTATACATTTCATGCATCGCGTGCTGTAACAGGATCACGTCCAATTTCGAAGCCAGCTGCCGTAGGTCTACTGCACTCGATCGGAAAGTGACGATGACGTTGACTGCAAGCAATTGACCAACGTACGCGCGACTGCTCGATCGTTATATCGGCCGGTCTGCGATTATGCCATTCATGCGCCTGGGTACGAGAGAATTAACCTTGTAAGCAGTTGACACGGGTATTAGTTTAAGTAAGACTACCTAACGAGACGCTTGACTGGTTCAGCGGTATAAATTTTCAAGGAATTCCGCGGACTTCTGTCCAAAAGCGCTATAGCTGCTGAAAAGACGCACTTACCTCATTGCGCGGCATACATTGACTCAGACGTCTATGTACTCTGTGGGCTACAAGTTTGATGTCGCAAAGTCGCTATACGCACGCTATCGTACATGTGGCACACACGCTTAGCACGACAGAAACTCGATCGATCGCAACTAATTTCTGTTCGCACCTACTCGGTCAAAACCCTGCAGTGCCACACAACACGATAAAAAAAAAAAATACTACATAGGACAACGCGTGCGAAGATGCCGTATCGCGGCCACGTACCACTCATATATGTGACCACAATTACATATAATACCGCTCCTCCATCAACAAAATGCTAATCACCAGCATGCAGCCCAACTACCCTGTATAGGCAACCATTCGCGGATCCGTTAGCAGCGAACCGTCCGGGTTCTGAAGGAGATGGGCTTTACATTGCTCTGCAGAATGATGCGCAGCGTCGTCTGCTCTTGGCCGAACGGCGCGTACGCCATGCTGTACTTTTTTTCTGCACCTCCTCTGGAGCGAGTGCAGGATGGCCGAGAACTCGTGCAGAACTAGCCCTGCACCTTAAAGAAGTGCAGAGGGCGCGCGCGGCACCGGCAAAACGAGGACAGTGGTGCTGCACAACTTGAACTAGTGCAGCTGGTGCAGCCAAATCGAAGAGACCAACTGTATAAACCATAGAGTTAATATCATAGAGTTTCTTACTCTTAGTTCAGTTCAGTCGTGTCCGACTCTTCGTGACCCCATTGACCATGTCACGCCACGCTTTCCGGTCTCTCACTATCTTCCTAACATCACATAACTTCATCTGCAGTGCCTCGAGGATGCCATCTAACCATCGCGTTCGCTGCCTGCCCCTTCTCCGGCGACCCTCAACCTTTCCCAACATCAAATCTTTCTCCAGCGACTCCTCTCTTCTCATCAGATGACCAAAGTAGCTGAGCTTTAACTTTAGAATTGAATTTGACCCTCCAATGAGCAGTCAGGGTTTATGGTCGACAATATTTACATATTTGATCTTCTGGCAGTCCAAGGAACTCTCAAGAGTCTTCGCCAGCACCACAATTCAAACGCGTCAATTCTTCGGCGGTCAGCCTTTTTCACAGTCCAACTCTCGCATCCATACATCACAACTGGAAAGACCATAGCACGAGTTATACGGATCCTGGTTGGCAGACTAATGTCTCTGCTCTTTACTAGGCGGTCAAGGCTAACCATTGCTCTCTTTCCCAGAAGCAGGCGTCTCCTAATTTCATGGCTGCAGTCTTCTTCCGAGGTAATCTTGGAGCCCAAGAAGCGAAAATCTGTCACAGCTTCCACTTCTTGCCCCTTGATGCTCCAGGACTTGATAGGGCAAGACGCCATGATCTTTGTCTTTTTAATGTTCAGTTTAAGCCCAAACTTCTCACTCTCTTCTTGTACGCGCATCAGAAGTCTCTTGAGTTCCGCTTCACTTTCTGCCATTAAAGTGGTATCATCCGCATATCTAAGGTTGTTGATACGTTTTCCAGCAATCTTCACTCCAGCTGAAGACTCTTCCGACCGGCCTTCCTCATGATGCACTCTGCATATAGGTTAAATAGGCAGGGCGACAGTATGTAGCCTTGCCTCACTCCTTTCACAGTCGGAAACCAATCAGTAAGACCATGCCCAGTTCTGACTGTGGCCTCTTGCCCTTCATACAGGTTCCTGAGCAGAAAGATGAGGTGAATTGGAACTCCCATCTCTTGGAGAGCTTGCCACAATCTGCTGTGATCTACGCAGTCAAACGCTTTCGCATAATCAATAAAGCAGAAGTAGATGGGTTTCTGGAATTCTCTTGCTTTTTCCATGATCCAGCGAAGGTTGGTAACTTGGTCTCTAGTTCCTCTGCCCTTGCGAAACCCAGCTTGCACGTCCGGAAGCTCCCGATCCACATACTGCTGCAGCCTACCTTGGAGGATTTTCAACACCACCTTGCTAGCATGCGAAATAAGCGCGATCGTGCGGTAGTTGGAACAATCTTTGGCACTGCCTTTCTTTGGAATGGGGATGTAAACTGACCTCCTCCAATCCTGTGGCCACTACAGGGTTGTCCAAATCTTCTGACATAATGTATGCAGAATGTTAACAGCGTCATGGTTGAGGTTTTGAAGCAACTCAGCTGGAATTCCATCAATTCCGCTAGCTTTGTTCTTAGCAAGGCTGGCTAAGGCCCATTCAACTTCACTCTTCAGGATGCCCGGCTCGAGATCAGTGATCACAACCGTCTTATGTTGGGTTTGCACATTCGGGTCTTTCTTGTACAGTTCTTCTGTGTATTCCTGCCACCTCTTCTTTATCTCTGCGGCTTCAGTGAGGTCCTTGACTCGTTTGTCCTTTATCACGCCCAGCTTAGCACAGAAGCTTCCTTTGATATCTTTGATTGTCTTATTCAGAGCTCTTGTGTTCCTTAATTGGCTGTTGTCCTCAACTGCTTGGCACTGTATGTTCAGGAAGGCATTCTTATCTCTCCTTGCTATTTTCTGAAAATCTGCATTGAGAACCTTGTATATTTCTCTTTCCCCCATAACTTTTGCCATCCTACCTAGAGGGAAAGCTGTGCTGCCGTCTATGGGCGTTTACATGGAGTTTCCAGACGGCCAGTTCAGCCACCATGGGCGCTCAAAGCATCATGGGCCGGTGAGCTACCGAGTGCAGAACTACAACTTTTCGCCAAAGCTAATGCAAAGATAAACGTTGTTCTACCGTAAATAATGTCCTAAGATTGAATATTGTGACTATAAATTATAAAAAGAGAGAGAAACAGAATGCCAGTGTGAGATTTATCCAATATAAGCGATGGCCCTTTCTCCTATTGGCTTAGTTTTGAGCAGCACAAATACCAATATTTCGCACTTAATAGGCAAACTTTGAAATAGAAAAATGTTATGAAAATATTTATCGTTGTGCCATCACTTAAGGAAGTTTTTAGTGGCATTTCAGGAAACAGAAACCATTTATTGGCGACGTCTGCTTTTGCGCCTTCGCTACTATGGCTTTCGCGGTCTATGTACGCACCTTCAGATGATGATGATAACAAAAAAAAAAAACATTGCAGTAACGCCATTCCACGTACTCGAAAAAAAACCGACTGTCCCGCAACAAGTAGCACACCGGCCCATGATTCTTAGCGCGCCCATGGTGGCTGAAGTGCAGCGCCCTCAGCTTTCCCTCTAGTTAGTGTAAGGAACTCTATGGTTAATATGGTATCGACCAACACCGTGTTTACAAACAAAGAGGGCGCTCGCGGCGCCGCAGCCTCTGGGGGTGAAAAGTAGGGATAGCGTCCATAAGAATACATGGAATCGAAATATTCCAAAGGAGTTTTCTCATCTCACGGGGCACCTGTGATATCGTTATTCGGTACAAAGCAACTATGAACATCCTAGAACAGATCGTGAAAATATGAAATCTCATTACCGAGGCGAAGTATTTTTAAAATACAGCGAAACATGTTGGGGTGCGAGTTGGGAGGGCGACCCGTAGAAATACATGTAAACACAACTTACCGGAACATTTTTCTCATTTCGCAGAGCATCAAAAGTGGTGGCCGGTCGTTAAACGTTGACCAGCGCTTTGAAGAAGTGTGTTATAAAGTGTGGTGCGTCATTACAGAGGCAGTCTACATTTAAAACTCCCTGATTAACCTGTGTTATGAATCAGACACCGCCAAAAGGCAAGCTGGGTGTAGCGAATCGCGCAGTTTTGCTTACAGTCTGATAGGCTGCCGCATAGGGTAAATAAGCTTGATAATACTGTAGCTCCAGTGATACGTGCTAGACAAAATTACATTTAAAAACCAGTTGTCAAACGCCATACGACAATATGAACCGAACGAGATTCGCGCATTGCAGCAGACGACAGCGTACCTGACGATACCGACCGCGGCCGCCCCCACGGTCCCCACATCCGGAGCGTCTGCTAGCGACAACGGGTGGTGGTGCATGGTCGTCTGCAACTGTGCGCGGTCAGTTTATCGTGCTGTGAGCGGTCCCGCAAGTCGTCAGACTTGCATTACTTGCAAGAGAATGTAGTGTGTCATGCAACATGACGTCGGGGCGTCGTACAAGAAGTTCACCAAAAAATGAGTAGGGTTCAACGCTGCTGAACCGAGCAAAATGTTGTGGTAAGTTGTGTTTACATGTATATATATGGGTCGCCCTCTCCACTCGCACCTAGATACGTTTCGCAATGTTTTAAAAATACTTCGCTTCGGTAATGAGATTTCACACTTCCACGATCTATTCCAGGCCATTCATGGTTACTCTGTACCGAATAACGACATCACAGATGACCCGTGAAATTAGAAAAATGCTTTGGAATATTTCGCTTCCATGTATTCCTATGGGCGCTAAGCCTATTTTTCACCCCCAGCAGGACCACGCTGGCGATAAAAGAGCCACCGCATCGTGCTTACGTCACAGATCGGTGTTTCAACACCGATCTGTGACGTAAGCACGATGCGGTGGCGCTTTTTGCGAAAAAGCGCGCCGTCATTTTTTTTTTTTTTTTCATTTCAGTTCTTTCTCTCTTTATTTTTTTTTTTTGCCCCCTTTGCTGGAACGCGAGGGCAGCCAGAACGCTGCAGGAGGAGGAGAGCAACAACCGAGCGTGCGCGCGCAAACGCGCGCAGCATGCTTTTCAATGCGGCGGGGAGCAGACGACGCGGACGCGAAACCTGGCCCAAAAGGGGGAAACCTGGCCCCCCTGCGCCAGGTTTCCCCCTTTGAGACAGGGTGGTAGCAGTTGTTATCAATGCTCGTTTTTTTAACTCCGCGACGCCAGCGCTTGGTTACTGGCGGAGCGGAGAGGAATTACAAACCCTACGCGCAGCCGCGGCCGCGCAGCGCACGGCTACAGTGAACAGTTCACTGTAGCACGGCTTTCCGTGCCAGGCGCAGCCGCATGCGGAGCAGGAGAATGAAGAGTAGGGGGAGCAGACGCGCGCAAAGCACGCGCTTTTCTTTTTTTGTACCCTGACTGACAAAGAAGCTGGTTATAAACGTGTTTTTATCGGTGCTTTCGAAAGCGAGAAGTTAGACTGTCATCACTGCGTGCCACATCAGGTCGTGAAAAAACGATCGCCGCGAACGTTGTTTTCAAAGAGTGCTTGTTGGCAGGCTCTGAGACGTAAAAAAAAAAAAATAATGAAGCTGGATTCGCTACTCGAAAGCGAGAGGCAAGCGACAGGTACCCAGAGGGACCCGGGGCGGCAGCTCTTGTGTTGTGAACATGTGGGAGAGTAAAGAATAATGTGAAGCCCAGATGTCTCTGTTCAGGGGGAGATCCTCATCCCAGGACCGAGCAAATCCATGGACGAAGAAGCGGAACCCGACCAGCGATCGTAAAGAAGTAAGCTTCGGCGGGGAAGGGAGGAGGGGTTCTCAGGCAAAATACGAGAAGGAAAGGAAGATCGATAGATTAGAGGTGCCCCGTGAAATGAGAAAACTGTTCTGAAACCTTTCGGCCCCATGTATTCCTATGGGCGCTAACCCTACTTTTCACCCCCTATTGGCTGCAGTGCCGCGAGCGCCCCCTTTGTTTGTAAATACGGTGTTGGTTTGGCTGCAGTGGCGCTCTCGCCCCCTTCGTTTGTAAACACGGTGTTGGTCTATGCCTTTGCCGACAAGTAACTCAATGTAGTACCTTACGCATTTTCCCTTCATGCTGAAGAGATTATAATACAGTCTTTGTAGCTTTGCCTCAACTCTAGAGCTCAATGTTATATATTTCTACTGATGTGCAAAGTCAGCCAATTGATAGCTCACACTGGTTTCCTCTCACTGAGCGACGGTCCTTATACTGGGTTTTCTCGCGTGATTTATATAGAACCTAGAATGTATATCATAGTAAAAGAGAAAAAGTTGATTGCGGCATTTTATCCATCGCAGAACTATCAATTGAACAGCTCATGGAAACAGCGGAACTAATGAACCTACTGTACCTATGAGCTGAAACCGGCGTTTAAATAATCGGCAATTGTAATGAGGATTCTATTCACTTCATTCGAGTAGAACAAAATTTGTCGGCCTGAAATTTTTATGAAATCATCATCCACCATCACGTGTTATTTTTGTTCTGAAACCTTCTCCCAGCATCACCGGGCACATAGAAAAGGTCGACCGTCACTTGCATGCTCTTGAAGCTCTGCTGCTCCTCGAGAACTTCGCCGGCACCTGCGACTTCACAAGCGTTATCTATGACCAATGACAGGATCATCGAGGACCGCACAGGGTTACGCACATTTAGAAAACACGCGAGGAGCTGGTCGCTGTCTTCGAAGCTACGTTGCATCCGACACGTCCACAGATGTGAGTCATGTGGCGCAGGTACATACAGAAGGTCCTGCAGGTGGTCCTCTCATGGGTTGTTATTTTTCTTAACATGTGCAGTCGAGTTGCACGCACTTACGCCCTGATAAGAGCGGCCATGTTCTCGTTTGTTCACCCTAAGAGTACAGGACCCTGTAATCTCGAAGTGCCTACACGCAGCGTGCTTTACCTCATGCCGTTGACCTAGAGGTTCTTGCGCCATGGAAGTTGCCGGCAAAGCGTACTTTCTGTGGCGTTAACCGATATGCTTTTGTATCTACGTTTGCTTCATTGTTTGAAATCATTACCACTTAGCCCAGTAGATAGCTCCATTCGGAATGAACAGGTTAGGCTTCTGTACATCGTACAGCTATGCCATTGTTCATAGCTTGCCACTTACGCAAGTCTCCATTTCCTGGATGTATGATGCATTTACACGATCGATCCAGTCACGCCATGCCTACTTAGTAAGCCAATATTCGACACTCTATCGTTGTCTTATTCCTTGTATCTTAATGTAGCTTTTTCCCGCAGTGTATTGTATTGCTGCATGAGAGGACAACGGCATCCAGATTCATTGCTTTGTGAATGAGAACAGTGGCGGAACTTGTGACAAAATAAAAATAAAAATAAACGCGATTAAAAACAAGTCACTCGCAGAAACTCAGCTGACCGATATAAGCGCTCAGCTCCAAACCAACCAGGCATGTGAATACGGGAAACCACAAGAGAGTTGCGGCTCGTCGTAAAAGATCCAGTTTTCGGCTGAGAAGTGGTCCCTGTTCGGTGACATGAACTGCCATCAAGAATCATGGGTTGTCTTACTTTTCCTGACGTCGGTGGCGTGGAAAGCGCTGCCAGCCCCGTCCGTTCAACAGTGGCTTGAAGGTGATGTGATCTGCATTGGCTAAATACGGATATGTATAGTTGAAGAAAGTAGGCTGATGTATATATATATATATATATATATATATATATATATATATATATATAATTAAAGGCCGCATTGTTTTTTCTTTCGCTTTGCATTTTATATTTTTTCTCGCTAAAATCATCACGTGACTAATTCTGGTCAAGAGCAACTACAAAAAAAAAAAAATAAGTACAATAATAATGTATCAATATATCCCCATACCTTTACCTTAGATTCGTAGACTGTTGGCTCCTTTAATTGTATCATAACGATCCCCTAATTACCCCTTAATTTTCTGCTATATAATATATATATATATATATATATATATATATATCTGCCTTCTTTTTACATTATATATATATATATATATATATATATATATATATATATATATATATATATAATGTAAAAAGAAGGCAGACGATAAAATGAGTCGCTGGCTTTGTTCGGACAGTCGTCTGCATTATTCAAACCATAGTCACCACCACCCACTCGGCTTTCCTCGCTATCAATTTTCAGTATCGCTTGAGGCGCATGCTGGCGCTACTTGTGTGTAATATTAAAGAAGTGGCGGTAACAAGTGCATGAATTTGTTCACTAGTTGAATGAACACAGAACAGACTAGTTTCATGCACTTTTCATAACAAATGGACACATTACAGTACATGGAGAGGAAATTTCTCATTTATGTAACAGATTTTAAAACATTCCTGTGGGCAAACCACTGGCCTACTGGAGCGCACACATGCGTTCGGAAGGCTATTGTATAAGGATTTATTTAGTAAGCAAATATAGGAAGATTAGGCTCTCGTTATGAGATACATAACGATGGCGCCAACGGCTACTGACACAGAAGAAATCACGAGAGAAAGCATAGCAACACCTGACGCCATATTCAGAGGTCGTGGGTTCGAATCCCACCAACGACCCGCGGCTGTTTTTTTTTTCTGCTTTCTAATCAATCACCTTCACAAATACATTATTATTTTACATGGATAAACACCGAAAAATCTCCTGTGCATTTTTTTGTTTCTCGAGCTTCGTAATATTATAAGTTCGCTGAGATGTAATTTAATATTAATAAAAGCTTGCATTCTCAAATAAAGAGAAACTGCTCTTTACTACGGGTACAGTTGCTGCAGACGCGAGGTAAGCAGCGGATCTGACAGGCTGCTGCACCTTCCCTCAGAAGGAGAGCGATGGCTTTTCCTTTTGGCGTTATATTTGAAAGATTAAACGGCATTTTCAAGAAACCGTACTTGCCCACACTCCGAGCTAAGCTGTTGGCCTCTTCTCCGACTGACAGGAGGTGCAGTCAGGGTTTCTGAAAACTGTAATAAGGGGAAGACATCTGCTTTTCGCAAAGGTAAGCCCCGCCGCTGTGGTGCAGTGATTAAGACGCTCGACCACTGTGCTTGAGTACTCGAGTTCGAACCAGATCGCCGGCGGCTGCGTTTCGATGGAGGCGAAACGGAGTGGCATCCATGTGCTGTGCGATGTGAGCGTACGGTAACGAACCCCAGATAATTGTAATTTTCGAAGTCCTCCACTACGGTGTCTCTCATAGCCTGAGTTGCTTTGGGACGTTAAACCCTAAAAACCAAAACCTTTTCATAAAGGTAAGGGCTTATAGGTTAAAGTTATTTGTCAACAAATGTAGATCGTGAATGTTGGCTTCTCTCGAATGAATAGCGAAGACGAGTTTCTTTTTTTTTAATATCCTGCAACCGACTGTGCAAGTCCCTCTATAGTAAAAGATGCTATGTTGACGATACCCTATTGCATCGAGTGCCACTAGTGTGACTGCTTTCAAACGAACCAAAACCACGATACTGCAAACATGGGGAGACAGACGGCAAATCGCAAGCATGTTTGGCGTGCTGCTGTCACTTTTATAGCGGGAACTCTGACAGGACTCCCTTCCTCCCAATAATTTTATACTGTGTCTGTGTCTTCAATATGCTCTGTGCAAATGAGAAAGTTTGGCTGGTCTACGACCTATAATATTTGACCTTTGGCCTCGTATAACACATTTTATTTTATGCACTCACTCACTCACTCACTCACTCACTCACTCACTCACTCACTCACTCACTCACTCACTCACTCACTCACTCACTCACGTTGGGTTAAAACATAATAGGAGACTTTTTATCTGCTATGTCACAGACATGTGCCTCAGTCATGATGTTTAATTATAATCTTATTGTCACTGCGGTGGATCAGCGTCGGCCGAATCCGGAAGGTTAAATCCACCACCAGTTTGCAACAGACTCAGCTCGACTCTCCTTGATGGGACCATTTCTCCTCTAACGCAGGCGGCCGTATCTTGGAAGCAGAGGATCTTTTCGAAGGTGACATTCTGCCTCCCGACGGCCTCTATGAAGACGTAAGACGACTGTCTTCTTTCACGCCGACAGAGTAGATGCAGTTCCAGTAATGAAAATCCAAATTGAACCAAACGTATGGTGCCCTTATCAAGACGACGAGGAATCTGATAAAATTATGTGAAATAACAAATGCGAGGAGTGCTTTAGCATAACGAATTAAAAACGAGTACCACGTAATGATGTCTTTTATTAATTTGTTTCTATCTTTCCTTTTTCTCCCTTTGTTCCCCTCCCCACGTGTAGGGTAGCTAACTGGGCATAACCTGGTTAACCTCCCTGCCTTTCGGTCCTATTCTCTCTCTCTCTCTCTCTCTGTTTCCACCTATGCGTGCTAAATCTTGGATTTCTGAATTTATATCAGACCACGAGACAAACTCCTTATTTCAATAAGAAATCTTAATAAGCGCTGTTTATAAAGTGATCTGCACATCGCTTGGTGCTGCCGTAGTGGATCAGAGCCTGTACTGTCGATCCCGGATAATATAGAAAGTGAAAGTGAAAGTTTTTTAGATTGAACATATTTACAAAATGCATAAAAATACAGACGAGGGTCCCATAGTCACAAGACTGCACCGGGACCCTCGAGACTGCACCGGAACCCTCGAACAAGGTCATAGAACAAGGACATAGAACAAGGATATATTCAATTAGTGTCTATATCGAACTCTCATAATATTATGAGAATTCTATATAGGCACTACTTGAATATATCCTTATTATGAGATTTAGAGATAGGCACTAATTGAATATAGCCTTGTTCTATATTATCCGGGATCGACAGTACAGACTCTGATCCACTACGGCAGCACCAAGCGATGTGCAGATCACTTTATAAACAGCGCTTATTAAGATTTCTTATTGAAATAAGGAGTTTGTCTCGTGGTCTAATATAAATTCAGAAATCCAAGATTTTGCACGCATAGGTGGAAACAGAGAGAGAGCGAGAAAATTTGAAAATCTCATGCAAAAGTATAGGATTGGCATTCGCGTTTATCGAACCCCCTTTTAGTGGAATATTTGATACATCGAACTAATTTCTGTGTTCATGTAAAGTGCTTCTCTCCTAATGTCGCCCCCACGATCATTATTCGTGCGCTGATCCGGGTCGGCTGCGCTGTTCGCCACGTTAGCGCTATAAAACCATTCGGCGAGGTAAACGAGTCTGATAAACGAGACCTACGCAGCGCCATGTAGGTGTGCGTTCAGTACAATCGCTTTTTGGCGCCGTGCGCGCTGCTCGTACGTTGGCGGGCAGCCTATCGTTGCGGTAAGCGTGCCGCTAACGTCACTACACTGTATGCACGTTTCTGGATTACACAGGAGCTCATCTACTGGCATGTTTTATATATCATAGTAACACAGAGATTTGAGCTAGTTGGTTCATCTTCGATATTTTACCGGCGCTGCGACAGGGGACGAGGAACAAGAAGAGACGACAAGACAATTGCGCTCGGAAGTTATATATCGAAGTTTTATATATCGAATTGCCGCTATATGGAAATCTTTTATGGTCCCCTTCGACTTCGATATATCCGAGGTCGACTGCATTATCGGCATATATTTCAGGATGAAGGTTTGGGATAACGGCAAATTAATTTAGCAATCGGAGTAATGACGGTGTTGAGTTGAAGGGGTCATACATCTGATACATGTTGAGTGCCGCTGTTGGGCAGATATATGGCGGGTTATATAACGGCTCCCAGCGTCGCATGGTCATAATGCGCTGAGAAAACAATGTGTGTATATATTTGCAAGCACGCATGCCACAATTTTTTGGGGCCAGGCTAGAAAGGAAGTGGTCGCGGATGACGTTATCGAAGGCTTTGTGTATGAATGTGTTTGTATGCGTGCTTGTTTAGTATCGTTCTGTTGAGTTGGAGCAGTATGTTGGGCGTTGATAGGTGGGGTCGGAAGCCGTACAGAGCGTGTGCCAAAAAGTTGTTGTAGCCGTCGGTAGCCTTTGTAACAATTTGGATAATCTTCCTGCGCATATAGTGAATGATATAGTACGGAGGTTTTCTATTGGGATCTACGTTCGCCATGTTCAGGCATAAAGGTGATTGGTGGTTTAGGTGTAAAGGCGGTTGGCGTGTTTCCACTATTGTAACATGGTGCCTGTCTTCTAGTGCTGATTGTAGTCCTTGCTAGCTGTTCAGTAGGGGTCCGTCCCTATTAAACAGAAATGCATATAGGATTTGATCTGGTTTGGGGGTTGTTTTACGGATAGTGCAGGCCAGGGAAGCCTTTATTTCTGCTATGGTGACGTCTTTGTTTAGGCGTAAGTGGATCGGTGATGCGGACGCCAGCGTTTCTGCAGCTGGGAAGGGAGGTGCTGTGTATCGCAGCATACTCCCTCACAATGTTTACTTGCTGAGCGGCAGTGTATATTGGTTTGCGCACGAGGTCAGCTATTAGCCATTTCGTGGTATTGTACGGTTGAGGAAGGCCGGGATGATGTTCCATATTGCTCTTCTGTGTTTAATGTGCTCTGCAATGTGCCGCAGAGCCCATTCCGGTTGGCATTAGCCGTGTTTTTGCATAGTCTTCTCGATGAGTAGACGACAAAACTCGTGTCATGATGTTAGTATATATATATGTCTTCTCGATTCTTGTACGAAGTACGAGCGCAGTCACACAGGCTGTAAAAGACGTTTCCAGGCTTTGCGTCGTTGTCCCATTGGCTAAAAGAGGCGACTCGTTCACACTGATGGAGTCAGTCTTCAACGTCTTCGTGTTGAGTGCTGGTTGTAGGCAATCTCGTTTATAAAGTCGCGGGTTCTGTAGGATGCAGTATGTTCTTGTATGACTGGTCAGGGGTGGGCACCGCGGTGAACTCCATCGGTAGGTGATCAGAAGGTAGGCCTTGGTTTCTCCGTCTAGCACGACGCACATATTTTTGGCTTGCAAAGAACTGGAACCCCCGGTGCGGGCAGGGTTGTCATACATAGGCTGGGATCGATACATATGGCGCCTGCATCAAATCTTTCCACAGAAAGCAAGATGTCAGTTGAGCCACAAGCAGTGGTGCAGCGGTCAAAGTGCGTGAGACACGAATTCACTGCCTTCGCTATTTACTGCGCTGGCGTTAGAACCCGCAGTTGGCAACTTCACCGATGCTTCCTTGTTTAATAAGTTTTCCTTCACCTTGACGTTGTTTCACTACGAATGTTTCGGTTCATTTCGGATAATATTTTTGTAGCCGAATTATTACACATCTTTTCGGTGACTTACTATTAGAATCCTGCGTGGTTAGATATCTCTTGGAATGCTTTGGCGTTTTTGTGAACACAAGCGGGTAGACAGCACCAACGTAAATAAAAAGCACACGAACCAAATGAAAATGCAGGCCGTCGTTGCACCCGCCACCGCTTCGGTGGTGGACGACGGCTGTTTCGACGCGCGCCTTTCACTCCCTCTTCCTTTTTTTTTTTCTTTCCTCTCTATTTTCTCTTCTGTTCCCACGAGGCAGCGGAGGTGACTCAGCTACAGAGCCAGTTGCAGGCCCGTGCATTTTCTTTTCCGTCTTCCTACAGTCGCAACAGCAAGACGACAGGCAAAATTGAAATGGATGTTTAACTATTTATAAGAAAGTGGTTGACATTGACCTGTGCGTTGTTGTGGTTGAGCGAGAGTGCGAGGAGTCACGTAGTCTGCATGTGTATGACAGTGATGGAAGTGCCTCTCAATAGGCCTACTAGCCAGGTGTGAAGAAATCGGGGCATATTTCCGTTGAGTCAACGCAGCGTAAAGGAAGAGCGCGCGTGGCGTCGCGTAGAGGGTTCCAGTATATTGGAAAAATGTCTCCTTTTCCTCGCGAGGAGAACGCGTAGCCTTGCGTGCATCGGCGACACCCCCACCTCATCACTCGGCGGCAACAATGACTCACTCAGCCGGAAGCAACCTTATTTTTTTGAAGGTTCGGCTGAAGTTTACCAATGACGACGCGCGTCCCGGCGGGAGGAAGGGAGGACGCTTGCAGAATGAACGTTACGTGTATGTGCACGCCTGCCTTGGCGCGTTGTAACAGAAAGACGCGGCGCGCCCTATTTATTGAGGTCAAGTCGCTTAGAAAGGAGCCAGCCAGCCAGCCAATGTTAGAGCCGGTGTTGCAGTGCTACTGCTCGGCTCCCGGGGTCAACCCGCTGCTTGGCAAGCCCACTTATCTGCGAGGGAGCGGCGCTCGTCTACAGGACGGCCACACTATGACTCTCCAGACTTCGGTCTGCGACAGTGTCCGGTGAACAATTTGGTGTTTATTTGTTCTGACTGTCTCATGCGTTGTTCTTTGATGTGAATCCTCTGCTGCATTAGAGCCTCTTTAATTGCATTCTTTGCATTGCCTTTCTGTGAACCTCTTGTCCGTGTATTCTTATTTGATTGAATTCCTCTGTATCGTCTCTAGCTGTATAAAGTTTGTCGCGATTGTTAATTTTGATTCCGACCCTTACTTTGGCTTGAAACGGGGAAATCTGGGCATCAAACGGCCACCTCCTTCTGTCACTACAGGTAGCTGACTTCCGGCTGAGGGCATCTCCTGTGAGACCGGAGCAGCTACGCCCACTCACTCTAAGGGTGTCTGGGAGTGTGCGCACCAATAGTGGCGGATTGTTAATAACTTATTAACGGATGACACCAGGGCACGACACTCCTCGGGACAGTGATACACGGATTCCTGTCGGTGTCCTCCAAGATGGTGATAAACATATTACTTAGTCGGCTAACTGCTATAAGCCGATGATGGCAGTGAACAGTGTTTAGCTAACAGGCGGTAAGTAGTTGGTGTTTTGTCCTCTGCAAAGGCTTTGATGAGGCTCGGTCGGCTACCGGTCCTTAAGTGCAGCTAGACTGTAGCTCTAACGGTTAAAATTTAAAATAAATAGCTATCAGAAATTAGTCAGCTCACTGGTAAGCACAACTGTCTTTTTTTTTCTTTTGTGTGGCAACACTGGTATAATGGTGCTGTGGAAGCCGTCTTCATATCTCAAGAAGGCTTTTGAATAAATTGTCGGCTTCCTTAAAACATCTGTATAAGTAAATCTTGCACATTGAGATCACGGGACTCGTGCCTAATAGCTGCATGACAAGAATACTGAACTTTTTCGGTTATAGCCGAATTTTGAAAACTGAATTTAATGTACCAATGTACTTATCGATTTTTGCCATTTTAAACCCAAACGTCCAGCCGCTTAAATAGACACCACTGACAAGATGTTCATTGTAGACTCTGCCACGCTACTTCTTGTTGATGGAAAAGGCTTCCTCATCCCGCTGTACTGCAGAAGTACAGCGATTTCTCTAACGATTCTAACGATTTCTCAGGCTCCCGTGCTCTGTCGTTAATACAGCGACCCGTCTGGCCTATATAGACCCCTCCACACGTCAGTGGGATTTCGTAGACCACTCCGACGGCACAGGAACAATAATGCTTGCCGTGCCTCTTTTCGCACAGGGGTTTCTTCTTCTGCCCGATTTTCGAGCACAATCCGCTCAGCTTTTTGGGCGCGGAGAAAACGACAGGTACGTCGTACCGGCCGGCGACTTTCTTCAAGTTATGTGCCACTCGGTGAATATAGGGGACCACTCGTTAAAAAACGGAGGCGGGTTAAATTTGTCTACCCATTGCAAAGATTGCAACTGTGAGCCAATGCTTAACGGTATAAGGATTCTGGGCAGGAGTCGCGATCAGGTGGCACGGGAAATTCTTGAAGCCTTCATGATCAAAAAGAAGGGTAGCATTTGTGTTAGCGACTCGTCTGTATCCCTCCGTAGAAATGAAGTTTCATTCCTTGATAATTTTTTGTGGCGGCATGCACTGTGCGACTTTAAGCCCGGAATTTTTAACGGCCTTGTGATGTTTAGTTAGGCGGGTTGTTAATTTCGTCGCACGTTTGATTCTGCATTTGCTACCAGTGCTTTTTGTTGCTGTTGTTTTAGGTTTGACCGCTGTTGTTTCTTTTGTTTTGACTCTGCTTTTGCTACGATCGTTTTTAGTTGCTTTTAGGTTCCTGACTGTTTTTGCTCCCCCTTTTTTGACTATGCCTTTGGTATACGATTGTGTTTGACTGCTTTTGCTTCATTTCTTTGACTCTCCTTGAGCTACAAATGTTGGTGTTGGTTTAGGTTTTTGACTGCTTTTGCTTCCTTTGTTTGACTCGGCCTTTGCTATGATCGTCTTTTGTTGTTGTTGGCCTAGTTTTTTTTTTTTTACTGCTTTTGCTTCATTTGTTTTGACTCTGCTTTTGCTACGATCGTCTTTTGTTGATGGCTTAGGGTTCTGACTGCTTTTGCTTAACTGTTTTGACTCTGCTTTTGCTACGATTGTTTTATCGTTTTATTTTTTATTTGTTAGGGTTCGGGCTGGTCGCTTCTCATGTCTTACTCTGCTGTTTTCGGTCCACACTGCATTTGCTATGAGATATGGCCTGCCTTCGGTTTTTAAAAAAAGAGAGAAAAAAAAAAAAGGAAAAGGAAAAGAATAAAAAAAAAATAGGTTTTTTTTTTTCGGTTTTGATAGTTTATCTACTGATGTTAGAAATATCTCGTCTGATTTCCTGTTGGTGCTGCTCGGCGTTCACGTGTTGGGTTTGGAGCGGACTGTGGCGATGAGTGTGATGCTTGAGATGGACGTATAAATATGCCACCTTTCCGTTTAATAAATAGTTGGTAGTGTGGTGTCCCCTTCTTGTCTTTGTCAGTTTCCGTGTTGCGCCGCCGTTCAATTCCATCATGCACCAACTCGCCCCCCAGGCCGTTATTATGAAGGTCGGTTAGTGAGGCGATGTGGTCGGGAAGGTCGTTCCAATCCAGGGCAATGCGGAGAAAAGGAAAATTATTTTTGGAACGTTGTCTTATGGGCGCGCTGGGGGTAAACGGTATTGGAGTGGAGATTACGATATGATCAATGGGCTGGACGGATGAACACATTGTCAGGTGGCAAGCTGTGAAAAAAACTTATGATAAGAGAAAGGCGAGCTAGTTTCCAGCGCAAAGCTAGATTTTTAAGTTCGAGTTTGTATTTTAGTAGGGTAACACTGGTGCGATAAGAGTAATCTGAAAGAATAAAACGTGAGGCTCGATTTTGAATAGATTTCAGTAAGTTGATCAGATTAGTTTGGTAAGGAACGAATATAGAATGAGCGTACTCTAGTTTAGGTCTGACAAGCGATGTATAAGCAATTAGTTTGACAGAAGAGGAAGCTAATGAAATGTTGCGGCGTAAGTAGCCAAGAACGCGATTGGCAGAGTTGGTTATATGAGAAGTATGACTGGACCAGGATAGGTCACTGGAGATATGAATACCTAGATATTTGATAGTGTTGGTTTGAGTTATAGGAGAATCGTAAAGATGGTAGGTAGAAGATAAGTAGTTACGTCGACGGCGTAAAGAGACATGAAATGTTTTATTATTATTTAATTTCATGGTGTCGCACCATTCTTGCACTTGCATTCTCGGCCTCGAGGAAGAACGAGGCTTGGTCGAAAGTGGACGGACAGCGGCTTTCACTTACGCTATCCCGCACTAGGGAGCCATCAGCCTTCCCCTTGTGTAAACTGCTGTGGCTCTGAATAAAAGTTTTCATAATAATAATAATAATAATAATAATAATAATAATAATAATAATAATAATAATAATAATAATAATAATAATAATAATAATAATAATAATAATAATCATCATATCATCAGCAGCAGCATCATAATAATCATCATCATCACACCACCACCACCACCATCATCATCATCACTACACCCCCACCACCTCCACCACCATCATGTTCAGCCAGCATGTTGGCCTCTATGATATTCACTAGTTTTCATACAATCTTTCAGCCACACGAGGGTTCATTTATTATGAGCCGTAATTGACTGCGCTTACAAGTACCCGCAAGGTGGCGTTAGTAATGTCAGGATGTTTTAGTCAAATTTACATGTCTGATATGCCTTGTAACTATCTTGCTATGTTGTGCAGGAAATTGCTTCTCAATTATAATCAGGCTACAGAGAGGGGAAGTTATACGGTAGGATTTACAACAATATGAAATTAATAAGAATTCAGCCTCACGGTAAAGAGAGGTAAGTTTACGAGTAATACGTTCAGGAAGCTTCAATGACAATGACGGTCTTGTGAGAATGGTTCCCAAGCAAGACAGACAAATTGGATAGGAAGTAGGCTTGACTAAGTTTTGCAGGTAGTGGCTTTTAAGGGTAAATTTACACATAAGGGTGAAAAGAAAAGGAGGCTGTGTTCGATATACTCCAACGGTGTCCGTCTATGGGTTCTGTACGTGGCTTCTAAGAAAACTTTCAAAATGATGAAATTTAAGCAATTTTCTCTCTCTCTCATAGAATTGGTAGGAGGGAGAAAAACAGCAGCTGGAAGAAACGTTGAAAGTTGTCGTGACGCTGGGGCTACGTCGACCCGGCCTTCACTTGGTAGCGTGCAGAGACTCGGGGTTGAAGTAGGATTGAATCTTCGAAGTTGGTGAAATATGTACAAGCAGGTTTAATGGCACTTTGAGAAACTTATTTACAAGATTATTTACACGAAAAAGAAGGGTACATCAGCAAAATGACAAGCGTTAAGAGTTCATAGCGAGAAGCGACTGGATGAGCCATTTACCCAGGGCTCAGAGCGACATTTCGTGCTCTGCAGCGTCCTTAAAACCCCCTATGTCCAGCCCCTCTCTGAAGATGCTGACCAACCAAATCCAGGGCACGCCCCTCAGATATCGGCATCCAATCGAACACATCACTGCACTGATGGTCTGAAGCACTGACTGGTCCGGCATTGTTTCGTTGGGCGTGATCACTTGTTGGCGGGAAAAGCTTGGGAACGGCGAGGAGAGGAGGTACATTTCTATTCTTCAGCCAAGAATCGATAGGCAGCTGGCTCCGGCAAGAGGATTTACTTCTCAGAAACCCAAGTACACGTGCGCGCCGCATAGGGCTCCCAACATTGTCCCTTTTCGACAATTGCAAATCTTTCCTGCATTCCCGGGAAATCACTTAATGGCCGTATGCGTCATGCTCCTTTCTTGTCCTGCACGTCAGCGGACATGTCACTCTGTCGTCTCCTTTGGAAAGTAGACATTCCTCACTGGACGATAGCCCTTCTCGACTGGAAGGGTGAACAAAAGAAAGCACTTCCTGCTATTTCCCGCAGGGGGACGTTTCTTTGTGTTTTTCCAGACGTTCTCTTGACAGGGTCAATTTGGCATTTGCAGGTTGTCCACAAAGCAAAACAGGCTTACAAAACAGGATTCCTGGAAACAGGCTCACTTAGAGCCATTGGACCATCACCACATATTCACAATACTTTTCCATGCCCACAGGCGAACAATAGAGCGCGCAAATGCGGATGCACGGTCGTAACAGCCTCCTCCCCCGCCAGAAGAGTCTCGGAGGGCAGCAGTCCCAGCTGCTGCATGAAGAGACGACTTAATGGCCTGCACGTGAACGCTTGAAGCTCGCTGTTGCTTGTCGCGTTGTCTCGATTGTTGTAGGCCAAATTGCTCGAGCTGTCTGAAACTCAACCACATGTCGAAGCAAGCACTCGGCTCCCGTCTGAAGAGACCAGGTTAAAAGAAAACTGCCATTGTTGTTCGAGAAAAGCCCACTCTCAAGACGTTCAGGACCCACGTATTCCTAGAAAACCAAACGTGCTGCTTTACATAGCCACACATATACAAGCGCACGAAAAGAAAAAAAAAAAACTGATTATCAATTTGGATACATGGTGAGGAACATCTCGGACCGCTTAGAAAGAGCGGCTAAGCGCGTCCGCATTCCCATTTAACTTCCCCTTTTTGTATCTTATTTCAAAATTGTACTGCTGTAAAATCAAGCTCCACCTAAGAAGGCGACTGTTCTTCGATGTCGCAGTTTGCAGCCAAGCCGGGGGACAATGGTCCGTCTCTACGGTGAATTTGGCCCCTCCAAGATAGCACTGCAATCTTTGAATGGCCCATACAATGCAAGCGCACTCTCTCTCTGACGCGCAATAAGCCCTCTCTCTAGAACTCAGTTTTCTGCTCAGGTAGAGCACGGGGTGCTCATTACCGTCATCTCTCTGGCAGAGAACAGCACCTAACTCTCGATCACTGGCATCACACTGGACCGTGAATTCTCGGTCATAGTCTGGAGCTCGCAATACCGGACGGCTAATCAGCACAGCCTTCAGGTTTACGAAGGAGGCTTCCTTTTGTTCGTCCCAGACTACATTTGTCGGTTCTGTCTTGCGGAGAGCGTCGGTCAGAGGGCTGGCCAAAGCTGAATAGTTAGGGATGTAGTGATTGTAGTATCCAGTCAGACCTAGGAATGCTCGAATTTCCGTCTTCGTGCTCGGCCGCGGGTAGTCTGCTACCGCAGAAATCTTAATCTCGCTGGGTTTCCTGAAACCTTGACCTACATTGTGACCCAAGTAGTCCACGGTCGCCCTTGCCAGGCAACATTTCTCGGCCTTTACGGTTAGTCCAGCTTGACGCAAAAGGCTCAGTACAGCTCTTAGATGTACCATATGGTCCGCCCATGAGTCGGAAAAAACCGCAATGTCGTCTAAATAAGGCACCGCGAATGTTTCACACCCCTTTAAAACCCTATTCATGAGTCGGGAAAAACAAAATGGAGCATTTTTGAGCCCGAAACTCATCATTGTTGGCTGGTAGCTGCCCGTCGGTGTGACGAAAGCCGCGTATCTGCTGGCGCGTTCAGTGAGCGGTACTTGCCAGTATCCTCGAGTAAGGTCCAGCGTAGTCACATATGCCGCTCTACTGACCTGTTCTACTCTCTCCTCAATATTCGGAATAGGATACACTTGATCCCTGGTGAGAGAATTTAGCTTTCGGTAGTCTACCACAGGCCTAGGGTCTTTACCTGGAGCTTCTACTAAGATCATAGGCGAAGCAAAATCGCTTTCCGAGGGTTTTATTACTCCCAATTCCAGCATGCGAGTTACTTCCCTATCCAGAATTTCTCTTTGCCTTGGAGAAAATCGGTAGCACCTTGATCGCACTGGCACGTCTGAAGTCAGCTCAATATCGTGCTCAGTCAAATCAGTTCTGCCTGGCCTGTCCACGAAGCAGGCCTCAAACTCTGTCATTATCTCGCCCAGATCGGACAGCTGGGATTTCTTTAGTTCTCCTCTCTGCTCCGTCTTTTTGAGAAGCTCCTGAGCGTTGCTTCCTTTTCCGCTGAGGCAAATCAAGTTGTCCCCCATCTCCTCGGGAAGGTTTAACGTTAGATTTACCACGGCTTCCCTCTGCACATAAGGCTTCATAAGATTGCAATGATAAATGCGCACTGCTTTACGCCTACCGGGGAATTTCACTTCGTAGTTAGTGTTAGAAAGCTTTGCAACGACTTCATCAGGTCCTTCCCACTGTACTTCGAGCTTATTCCTGAGATCATTGGCTTGCTCCATAGCTAAGTCCTCTCGGGTTCCACTTAGAAGTCTCGTGAGATTGCTAGACACCGGCGGCAAGAGGTTACTCTCTAGAACGTCCTCATTCCGTG
Source organism: Amblyomma maculatum (assembly GCF_055883805.1). Lineage (NCBI taxonomy): Eukaryota > Metazoa > Arthropoda > Arachnida > Ixodida > Ixodidae > Amblyomma > Amblyomma maculatum. The sequence continues at coordinate 13,080,234 of NC_139352.1, forward strand.
TCTTATCAAGCTCACTTTCTAGTTGACTTATCTGAGATGCCTCGCTCTCAAAGTTTTCTGACCCGCTATCTTCCGCTTCGACCACTGTTTTAACTGCCGCTTCCTCCGCTGTGGAATTTTCTGGTATGAGCAGTGTAGCTAGTTCTCGCGCCTTTGAACGTGTTAAGGCTTGCACAACTCTGTCTCCGAACAGGATGCCCCTCTTTCGCAGTAGCATGTCCGATTTGTTGGAAAACAAATACGGATAGCTTTTAGGAAGCTTTCCTGAAACGGCAGCCTCGGTTGTTAATTCGCCGAAAGGGCCCTCGATGACCACGTTCGCGATTGGCAAGCACACACTCTGTTCCTCCACTACCTGGCGGATCCACGCACACTGTCCTGTATAGTCGGAAGGCGACACATACGCCGGATGGACAACATCCATCGTTGCGGCCGAATCGCGCAGTACCTTGCAAGGCTTCCCGTTGACTACTAGGTCATGCAGGTAGGGTTCTAAAAGCTGCATATTTTCATCGCAGTCCCTGACATACGAGAAAGCAATCTTTTCTTTCCGGCAGTTGACGGCAATGTGACCCTGCTCATTACACCTAAAGCATGTGAGCGGCTTCCTAGCCTCAAGCTTTTTCTTTGTGTTCTGCGCGTTGGTCACTTCCCCACTTTTCTCACTGCCGTCCTTTCTAGGGCGTTTGCCTGAAGAAGCCTTCCTTTCTTCGTTTGCAAATCTAGCAAAGTGCCTTTTCTGACGGTTATTTACACTGAACGTGGGATTGCGGAGCCTATCTACTGCTGGGTTGCTGAATTGTCGGCGCGAAGCGTACTCCTCAATGAGTTCGGCAGCTTCAGTTGCCGACTTAATTTCGCCTCGGTCCTGTAACCAATTTCTTTCTTTTTCTGGGAGGCAGCTATAAAACTGCTCCAAAAGAATTCGCTCGACTACAGCGTCCCTATCACGGTAGGAATCAGTGCTCTTTAGCCACTCGCCCAAATTGACTCTTAAATTATACAGGAATTCAGGGTAACTCTCGTCCCTGGACTTAGTAGCGTTCCGAAAACGTTGTCTGAACGCCTCGGCGCTAAGCCTATACTTTCTCAGAAGGCAAGCTTTGACCTTCTCGTAGTTGTCCGCGTCCTCCTTGCTTAGCCGCGCGACAACCTCCGCTGCCTCGCAGGGCAGAACCGTCAATAATCTCTGAGACCAAGTGTCTCGCTGGAAGGACAGTTTTTCGCAGGTTCGCTCAAAGTTAGCCAGATACAGACCGATATCCCCTGATATCACATATGGCTGCATGTATTTTGACATCTTGAAATCTGCCTCCTTGTTGAGACGAGGTACCGCTAGCTGGGGACAATCGCCCGACCTCTTGCTCAACTCTAGTTCTAATTTCCGGAGCTCAATTTCTAGCTTCTTTTCCTCTCTTTCCCTCTCACGCTCGCGCTCCCTTTCCTCTTTTTCCCTCTCACGTTCGCGCTCCCTTTCCTCTTTTTCCCTCTCAAGTTCGCGCTCACGCCTCTTTTCTTCTTTTTCCCGCTCTTTCTGCTGTCTGAGCTGCTCCTCCTTTTTTTGGGCGATGAGGTTCCATGCTTCACTGAGCTCCTCATCATCGGCTCCCAAATCTGTGATTGCCTTTATAATCAAAGGTTTTCGTGCCAAACCACTTGTATCAATTCCCAATTCCTCACACAATTGCAACAGTTCCGGTTTCTGCAGCTTTTGTAGGTCCATGATCGCTCCGAGTGTCGGCTACTTCCAAAACAACAGTGCAAACTACCAAACCTAAAGGCGTTTCAACACTTTTTACCAGTTCTAAAATCTAACCCTGTTCTAGAACCTGGTCCACATCAGAAGAAAAGCCAAGCACTCACCCACACATGCGATCGATGTTCCGAGCTGCTCTCTTGTTGGCCGATTGTTGCGCCTGCTTGTTGCTTGAGATGCCACCTCCGATCACAAGATGTGGCTTGTAGATTCTGATCCACCTCGAATCACCAGATGTTGTAGCTTGTAGATCCAGATCCCACCTCCAGTCATCAGATGTTGTGGCTTGTAGATTCAGATCCCAACGCTGGTCACCAGTTGTCGTGACGCTGGGGCTACGTCGACCCGGCCTTCACTTGGTAGCGTGCAGAGACTCGGGGTTGAAGTAGGATTGAATCTTCGAAGTTGGTGAAATATGTACAAGCAGGTTTAATGGCACTTTGAGAAACTTATTTACAAGATTATTTACACGAAAAAGAAGGGTACATCAGCAAAATGACAAGCGTTAAGAGTTCATAGCGAGAAGCGACTGGATGAGCCATTTACCCAGGGCTCAGAGCGACATTTCGTGCTCTGCAGCGTCCTTAAAACCCCCTATGTCCAGCCCCTCTCTGAAGATGCTGACCAACCAAATCCAGGGCACGCCCCTCAGATATCGGCATCCAATCGAACACATCACTGCACTGATGGTCTGAAGCACTGACTGGTCCGGCATTGTTTCGTTGGGCGTGATCACTTGTTGGCGGGAAAAGCTTGGGAACGGCGAGGAGAGGAGGTACATTTCTATTCTTCAGCCAAGAATCGATAGGCAGCTGGCTCCGGCAAGAGGATTTACTTCTCAGAAACCCAAGTACACGTGCGCGCCGCATAGGGCTCCCAACATTGTCCCTTTTCGACAATTGCAAATCTTTCCTGCATTCCCGGGAAATCACTTAATGGCCGTATGCGTCATGCTCCTTTCTTGTCCTGCACGTCAGCGGACATGTCACTCTGTCGTCTCCTTTGGAAAGTAGACATTCCTCACTGGACGATAGCCCTTCTCGACTGGAAGGGTGAACAAAAGAAAGCACTTCCTGTTATTTCCCGCAGGGGGACGTTTCTTTGTGTTTTTCCAGACGTTCTCTTGACAGGGTCAATTTGGCATTTGCAGGGTGTCCACAAAGCAAAACAGGCTTACAAAACAGGATTCCTGGAAACAGGCTCACTTAGAGCCATTGGACCATCACCACATATTCACAATACTTTTCCATGCCCACAGGCGAACAATAGAGCGCGCAAATGCGGATGCACGGTCGTAACAAAGTTAATACGATCTGATACGACATTAGGTAATGCACGCAGTAAAACAGGGCCTACGAAAAATGCAGACAAGTGGTAGTCGGTTATAGTACGGGAAAATGTTCAAGCAAAGAAAAATGTAATAGGGGTGGCATATGTTTGTGTTAAGAGTTTAAAATCTTTGTTGACAGCTGGTTCCTCAGCATCGGTGTCTGTTGTCGTGACGCTGGGGCTATGGCGACCCGGCCTTCACTTGGTAGCGTGCAGAGACTCCGGGTTGAAGAAGGACTGAATCTTCGAAGTTGGTAAAATATGTACAAGCAGGTTTACTGGCACTTTGAGAAAACGTATTTACAAGAATATTTACATGAAGAAGAAGGGTACATCAGCAAAATGACAAGCGTTAAGAGTTCATAGCGAGAAGCGACTGGATGAGCCGTTTACCCAGGGCCCAGAGCGACATTTCGTACTCTGCAGCGTCCTTAAAAACCCCCTATGTCCAGCCCCTCTCTGAAGATGCTGACCAACCAAATCCAGGGCACGCCCCTCAGGTATCGGCATCCAATCGAACACATCACTGCACTGATGGTCTGAAGCACTGACTGGTCCGGCATTCATTCGTTGGGCGTGATCACTTGTTGGCGGGAAAAGCTTGGGAACGGCGAGGAGAGGAGGTACATTTCTATTCTTCAGCAAAGAAACCACAGGCTGGTTCCGAAAAGGGGTTTTACTTCTCAGAAACCCGAGTGCACGTGGCGCCGCATAGGGCTCCCAACATGGTCCCTTTTCGACAATTGCAAATCTTTCCTGCATTCCCGGGAAATCACTTAATGGCCGTATGAGTCATGCTCCTTTCTTGTCCTGCACGTCAGCGGACATGTCACTCTGTCGTCTCCTTTGGATAGGAGGCATTCATCACTGGAGGATAGCACTTCTCGACTGGAAGGGTGAACAAAAGAAAGAAAGCACTTCCTGCTATTTCCCGCAGGGGGACGTTTCTTTGTGTTTTTCCAGACGTTCTCTTGACAGGGTCAATTTGGCATTTGCAGGTTGTCCACAAAGCAAAACATGCTTACAAAACAGGATTCCTGGAAACAGGCTCACTTAGAGCCATTGGACCATCACCACATATTCACAAAACTTATCCATGCCCACAGGCGAACAATAGAGCGCGCAATTGCGGATGCTTGGTCGTAACAGCCTCCTCCCCCGCCAGAAGAGACTCGGAGGGCAGCAGCCGCAGCTGCTGCATGAAGAGACGACTTAATGGCCTGCTCGTGAACGCTTGAAGCTCGCTGTTGCTTGTCGCGTTGTCTTGATTGTTGTAGGCCAAATTGCTTGAGCTATCTGAAACTCAACCACATGTCGAAGCAAGCACTCGGCTCCCGTCTGAAGAGACCAGGTCAAAAGAAAACTGCCATTGTTGTTCGAGAAAAGCCCACTCTCAAGACGTTCAGGACCCACGTATTCCTAGAAAACCAAACGTGCTGCTTTACATAGTCACACATATACAAGCGCACGGAAAAAAAAAAAAACCTGATTATCAATTTCGATACATGGTGAGGAACATCTCGGACCGCTTAGAAAGAGCGGCTAAGCGCGTCCGCATTCCCATTTAACTTCCCCTTTTTGTATCTTATTTCAAAATTGTACTGCTGTAAAATCAAGCTCCACCTAAGAAGGCGACTGTTCTTCGATGTCGCAGTTTGCAGCCAAGCCAGGGGACAATGGTCCGTCTCTACGGTGAATTTGGCCCCTCCAAGATAGCACTGCAATTTTTGAATGGCCCATACAATGCAAGCGCACTCTTTCTCTGACGCGCAATAAGCCCTTTCTCTAGAACTCAGTTTTCTGCTCAGGTAGAGCACGGGGTGCTCATTACCGTCGTCATCTCTCTGGCAGAGAACAGCACCTAACCCTCGATCACTGGCATCACACTGGACCGTGAATTCTCGGGCATAGTCTGGAGCTCGCAATACCGGACGGCTAATCAGCACAGCCTTCAGGTTTACGAAGGAGGCTTCCTTTTGTTCGTCCCAGACTACATTTGTCGGTTCTGTCCTGCGGAGAGCGTCGGTCAGAGGGCTAGCCAAAGCTGAATAGTTAGGGATGTAGTGATTGTAGTACCCAGTCAGACCCAGGAATGCTCGAATTTCCGTCTTCGTGCTCGGCCGCGGGTAGTCTGCTACCGCAGAAATCTTAATCTCGCTGGGTTTCCTGAAACCTTGACCTACATTGTGACCCAAGTAGTCCACGGTCGCCCTTGCCAGGCAACATTTCTCGGCCTTTACGGTTAGTCCAGCTTGACGCAAAAGGCTCAGTACAGCTCTTAGATGTACCATATGGTCCGCCCATGAGTCGGAAAAAACCGCAATGTCGTCTAAATAAGGCACCGCGAATGTTTCACACCCCTTTAAAACCCTATCCATGAGTCGGGAAAAACAAAATGGAGCATTTTTGAGCCCGAAACTCATCATTGTTGGCTGGTAGCTGCCCGTCGGAGTGACGAAAGCCGCGTATCTGCTGGCGCGTTCAGTGAGCGGTACTTGCCAGTATCCTCGAGTAAGGTCCAGCGTAGTCACATATGCCGCTCTACTGACCTGTTCTACTCTCTCCTCAATATTCGGAATAGGATACACTTGATCCCTGGTGAGAGAATTTAGCTTTCGGTAGTCTACCACAGGCCTAGGGTCTTTACCTGGAGCTTCTACTAAGATCATAGGCGAAGCATAATCGCTTTCCGAGGGTTTTATTACTCCCAATTCCAGCATGCGAGTTACTTCCCTATCCAGAATTTCTCTTTGCCTTGGAGAGAATCGGTAGCACCTTGATCGCACTGGCACGTCTGAAGTCAGCTCAATATCGTGCTCAGTCAAATCAGTCCTGCCTGGCCTGTCCACGAAGCAGGACTCAAACTCTGTTATTATTTCGCCCAGATCGGACAGCTGGGATTTCTTTAGTTCTCCTCTCTGCTCCGTCTTTTTGAGAAGCTCCTGAGCGTTGCTTCCTTTTCCGCTGAGGCAAATCAAGTTGTCCCCCATCTCCTCGGGAAGGTTTAAAGTTAGATTTACCACGGCTTCCCTCTGCACATAAGCCTTCATAAGATTGCAATGATAAATGCGCACTTCTTTACGCCTACCGGGAATTTTCACTGCGTAGTTAGTGTTAGAAAGCTTTGCAACGACTTCAGCCGGTCCTTCCCACTGTACTTCGAGCTTATTCTGCCTTGAACTTCTCAGCAACATCACCTGGTCCCCGATACAAAACGTCCTTTGACGGGCTGTCTTATCATAGTACACCTTGGAACGAGCCTGGGCTGACTTCATGCTGGCCTCAACGAGTTCCTTAGTGTTATGTAAGCGATTCAAGAGGTTCAGAATGAATTCTACTACTGTTGGGTCTTCTCCGCGCCCCTCCCAGGCTTCGCGCACCATTCGCAAAGGTGAGCGCAGTGACCTTCCGTACACCAACTCGGCTGGGCTAAATCCAGTGGATTCGTGCGGCACTGACCGCAAAGCGAAAAGTGCTGCAGGCAGGCAGGTATCCCATTCGCGCTTGTTTTCATAGCACAGTCCCCTCAGGACTCGTTTGAGAACAGAGTGCCATCTTTCTACGCTGTTGCTCTGCGGATGATGGATCGAGCTATGCACTACCTTAATGCCGCATCGCTCGAGAAATGAGGTGGTGAGGACACTCGTGAAAACGCTACCCTGATCACTTTGGACCTCGGAAGGGAACCCAACTCGTGCAAACACTGACAGCAGCGAATCCACTACACTCTCGGACGTCACCTCGCGCAGCGGAACAGCCTCTGGAAATTTCGTGGCTGGGCATAACATAGTGAGGATATAACGGTACCCTGACTCTGTCACAGGAAGTGGCCCAACTACATCTATTACTAACCGGTGAAACGGCTCGGTAATGATTGGTACTAACACCATCGGAGCTTTCCACTTATCTTGCGCCTTTCCAACCCGCTGGCACGTGTCGCATGACCGTACAAAATTTTCCGTGTCCTTAAAACATCCAGGCCAATAGTATTCTTGCAACAGCCTCTGCTTTGTTTTCTTTATTCCAAGGTGACATGACCACGAGCTGCCATGGGAAAGTCGCAGTAAGTCTCCGCGGTACTTTTGGGGAACGACTAATTGGTCCCGCTCTACTCCGCGCTTATCCTTGAATAAGCGATACAGCACTCCCTTTCTCATCTCGAAAGAAATATTGTTTGCTGTCTTAGTGGCGCGGTGGCGCTCCCTTATCTCCTGTATATTGGGATCATTGGCTTGCTCTATAGCTAAGTCCTCTCGGGTTCCACTTAAAAGTCTCGTGAGATTACTAGACACTGGCGGCAAGAGGTTACTCTCAAGAACGTCCTCATTCCGCGTCTCATCAAGCTCACTTTCAAGTTGACATATCTGAGATGCCTCGCTCTCAAAGTTTTCTGACCTGCTATCTTCCGCATTTACCACTGTTTTAACTGCCGTTTCCTCCGCTGTGGATTTTTCTGGAATGAGCAGTGTAGCTAGTTCTCGCGCCTTTGAACGTGTTAAGGCTTGCACAACTCTGTCTCCGAAAAGGATGCCCCTCTTTCGCAGCAGCATGTCCGATTTGTTGGAGAACAAATACGGATAGCACTTAGGAAGCTTTCCTGAAACGGCAGCCTCGGTTGTTAATTCGCCGAAAGGGCCCTCGATGACCACGTTCGCGATCGGCAAGCACACACTCTGTTCCTCAACTACCTGTCGGATCCATGCACACTGTCCTGTATAGTCGGAAGGCGACACATACGCCGGATGGACAACATCCATCGTTGCGGCCGAATCGCGCAGTACCTTGCAAGGCTTCCCGTTGACTACTAGGTCATGCAGGTAGGGTTCTAAAAGCTGCATATTTTCATCGCAGTCCCTGACATACGAGAAAGCAATCTTTTCTTTCCGGCAGTTGACGGCAATGTGACCCTGCTCATTACACCTAAAGCATGTGAGCGGCTTCCTAGCCTCAAGCTTATTCTTTGTGTTCTGCACGTTGGTCACTTCCCCACTTTTCTCACTGCCGTCCTTTCTAGGGAATTTGCCTGAAGAAACCTTCATTTCTTCGTTTCCAACTCTAGCAAAGTGCCTTTCCTGACGGTTTTTCACACTGAACTTGGGATTGCGGGGCCTATCCACTGCTGGGTTGCTGAATTGTCGGCGCGAAGCATACTCCTCAATAAGTTCGGCAGCTTCAGTTGCCGACTTAATTTCGCCTCGGTCCTGTAACCAATTTCTTTCTTTTTCTGGGAGGCAGTTATAAAACTGCTCCAAAAGAATTCGCTCGACTACAGCGTCCCTATCACTGTAGGAATCTGTGCTCTTTAGCCACTCGCCCAAATTGACTCTTAAATTGTACAGGAATTCAGGGTAACTCTCGTCCCTGGACTTAGTAGCGTTCCGAAAACGTTGTCTGAACGCCTCGGCGCTAAGCCTATACTTTCTCAGAAGGCAAGTTTTGACCTTCTCGTAGTTGTCCGCGTCCTCCTTGCTCAGCCGCGCGACAACCTCCGCTGCCTCGCAGGGCAGAACCGTCAATAATCTCTGAGACCAAGTGTCTCGCTGGAAGGACAGTTTTTCGCAGGTTCGCTCAAAGTTAGCCAGATACAGACCGATATCCCCTGATATCACATATGGCTGCATGTACTTTGACATCTTGAAATCTGCCTCCTTGTTGAGAAGAGGTACCGCTAGCTGGGGACAATTGCCCGACCTCTTGCTCAACTCTAGTTCTAATTTCCGGAGCTCAATTTCTTGGTCCAGCTTTTTTGCTTCTCTTTCACGCTTCTTTTCCTCTTTTTCCCACTCACGTTCGCTCTCACGCCTCTTTTCCTCTTTTTCCCGCTCTTTCTGCTGTCTGAGCTGCTCCTTTTTTTGACCGATGAGGTTCCATGCTTCACTGAGCTCCTCATCATCGGTTCCCAGATCAGTGATTGCCTTTATAATCAAGGGTTTTCGTGCCAAACCACTTGTATCAATTCCCAATTCCTCACACAATTGCAACAGTTCCGGTTTCTGCAGCTTTTGTAGGTCCATGATCGCTCCGAGTGTCGGCTACTTCCAAAACAACAGTGCAAACTACCAAACCTAAAGGCGTTTCAACACTTTTTTTACCAGTTCTAAAATCTAACCCTGTTCTAGAACCTGGTCCACATCAGAAGAAAAGCCAAGCACTCACCCACACATGCGATCGATGTTCCGAGCTGCTGTCTTGTTGGCCGATTGTTGCGCCTGCTTGTTGCTTGAGATGCCACCTCCGATCACAAGATGTTGTGGCTTGTAGCTTCAGATCCACCTCCAATCACCAGATGTTGTGGCTTGTAGATTCAGATCCCAACGCTGGTCACCAGTGTTGGGGCTTGCAGATTCAGATCCCACCGCTGCCACCAGTTGTCGTGACGCTGGGGCTATGGCGACCCGGCCTTCACTTGGTAGCGTGCAGAGACTCCGGGTTGAAGAAGGACTGAATCTTCGAAGTTGGTAAAATATGTACAAGCAGGTTTACTGGCACTTTGAGAAAACGTATTTACAAGAATATTTACATGAAGAAGAAGGGTACATCAGCAAAATGACAAGCGTTAAGAGTTCATAGCGAGAAGCGACTGGATGAGCCGTTTACCCAGGGCCCAGAGCGACATTTCGTATTCTGCAGCGTCCTTAAAAACCCCCTATGTCCAGCCCCTCTCTGAAGATGCTGACCAACCAAATCCAGGGCACGCCCCTCAGGTATCGGCATCCAATCGAACACATCACTGCACTGATGGTCTGAAGCACTGACTGGTCCGGCATTCATTCGTTGGGCGTGATCACTTGTTGGCGGGAAAAGCTTGGGAACGGCGAGGAGAGGAGGTACATTTCTATTCTTCAGCAAAGAAACCACAGGCTGGTTCCGAAAAGGGGTTTTACTTCTCAGAAACCCGAGTGCACGTGGCGCCGCATAGGGCTCCCAACATGGTCCCTTTTCGACAATTGCAAATCTTTCCTGCATTCCCGGGAAATCACTTAATGGCCGTATGAGTCATGCTCCTTTCTTGTCCTGCACGTCAGCGGACATGTCACTCTGTCGTCTCCTTTGGATAGGAGGCATTCATCACTGGAGGATAGCACTTCTCGACTGGAAGGGTGAACAAAAGAAAGAAAGCACTTCCTGCTATTTCCCGCAGGGGGACGTTTCTTTGTGTTTTTCCAGACGTTCTCTTGACAGGGTCAATTTGGCATTTGCAGGTTGTCCACAAAGCAAAACATGCTTACAAAACAGGATTCCTGGAAACAGGCTCACTTAGAGCCATTGGACCATCACCACATATTCACAAAACTTATCCATGCCCACAGGCGAACAATAGAGCGCGCAATTGCGGATGCTTGGTCGTAACACTGTCGAGTTGAATGAAAGCGGTACATTCCTTTCGGCGACTTAACCTAACAATGGCAATGGTGATGAGCTGGGCTTGAGGAAACTACTGCAATATAAAAAAGACGAGCCGGTATAAGCTTATATATACTGAGCGAGCTAAGTGAGAGAACCCGGTTGATAGCTTGACGAGCGTGTGTTTTGATACTTTACAGCAAATTTGGATGCGTACTGTAAAAAAGGGAAGCTGGGCTTTTTTTTTTTTCTTTGATAACTCAGGAAGCTGAAGCGACTGTTTTCGCCATTGACGCAGTACCGGATGTGTAGAATAACCGCATAATAAAGTGGTTCGGAAAGAAGACCACGTCATGGCTGGCACACTAGGAACAATAATACCATGCAAAATGTATTGGAAATCCCAGTAGTATTTTAGGAAGCAGATTGAAAACTTGAAAAATCGATGCACATATATCTGTCTTAATATTCTTGAATGCTAATTTATTTTTTTTCCCCTAGAGCACAAAATATGTGGCACTAAAAAACTAGGATGCAGTGCACAAATCAGATTATACATTCCTGCCCTAGTGCACTAACTATAAGTTTTTGTCAAGGGTCAAAAATCGTCAACCTGCCGTTACTCAGGTGACTAGCTCAATATTTTACTCGTAGGTGATTCGCTAGCCCTTTGTTCAAGAGTCAAAGCAGCAAATACGGAGATCCAGCGAGCGACAGCCACTCCTGTGATCAGACCAGCAGAATTGAAATGTTATCGCTGTCGTTTAAATCGAACAGGATCAATGAGTAACTGCGTGCTGGCCATATTACTGTGCAATAAAAAATACGATGTAGGATGGACGATAGCTAAGCTCACGTATTGAATACCTAAATCCGCGCAGCGTAACGTTAAGAACTCCCCTCTAAATGACGTCAAATAGGCTATTTATTCCTTTTCTTCAAAGAAATAATCATCGAAATCCTCTCCCCCTCTAATATACCTTTGGGACGCAGCTGCGCTTCCGAAGTCGGTCGTCAGGGTGGAAGGCAAGAGCTCTCTCTGGGCACTGACTGCCTGGGCAGAAGCACGATAGTGCACGAGCTGCTGCACACAGTTGGCTTCATCCACGAACACTCGCGCTCCGACAGAGACCTCTACCTGGACATCTTCCCAGAGAACGTGGCCGAAGGTACGAAATTCGTTTCCATCATTCTCAACAGTGCTCGAACTCTGCATCGCACTGCAAGGTGTGTGCAGTAAAGCATACATGACAGCCGCCCCCTCTAATCCTCTAAGGGGGCGCCAAGTTCGGCCCCATACCTTGACTCCGTCGGATCTGTGCCATGGTTTTTAAAAGTGCAGGATATGACCATGCAAAATTCTTTGCTATACTGGCGGCCAATTGGAATCGTGCTGTTGCGTTCCAGCCACATTTTCCTCCGGAAAGCCAGTGGCTCAACTAAGGAACCGGTGGGCGCTGCGATGAATTTTGGCTCCTTCTGATGCAGAACCCTGCGCACGCCTATGCTTATTGCTATCGCTGCCGCGGACTGCTTAGTTATTTTGTGGGCGCAAGTCAGCCTAATAACTTTTTTAATAACGTTGTTAATTGCCCCAGGGCATAATGGAATATGTAAAAAAAATTAAAGGGGTAATAAATAAAAGAAAAAAAGGTTGGCTGTTCTAATGAAATTCAAGAGAGAGCGATGATAAGGCCCTTGCGTCCATGCAATGTATGAAGATGAGTTGTTCGCCGAAAAGCTCACTGCCGTCAGGTGCCGAATTCTCGTCGGCTTCAGTGCCGGGTAAATTCACAAGTGGCGAATATCTGCCTCATGATCTTGTTCAAATGAACTTCAAGCCTCCTCATTTGTCACCAACGGCATTGCAACCACTATGTGACAATGTAAACAAACATAAACCAACCTCGTATTGTAGTTCCTGCCTTGGCAGCGTATACGTTTTTTATCGATGCATTTCCCAACCATCAGGCTGTTGCTCACACGTATTATTGATAAGTACCAGCGTAACAAAATGACGACCATTCGAATGTGGTCAACGACACAAAATGGTTGCTTCAAGTATATCTGGAGCCTAGATGATTCAGAAAAATGCATTTAGAGTTTATTAGCCGATTGAGCAGGCTATATGAAGTGAAAGTTTAAGTAACAGTTGTGCAACATGGACAGCTCGGTGCATCGACAATAAAAAGCTGCGGCAGTTTTCGTTCACACACAATTAAGTTTGAAAAAGATCCAGTTGATTGGGCAAACTTGTCTGATAGATAAAACTTACATGGTTATCTACAGGCTTGAAATAGGATGGACAGTTGGGCGAGTTGGCACAATTGCATAGTGGGTGGAACTGCGCGAAGACACGAAGCACACAAGAAGAGTGCTTCTGTTGATTTTTGTTGAAGTGTTGTGATTCGTGTCTTCGCGCTGTTCCACCCACTAGGCTTAGAGGGAGTGGATTTTCTTTTTTTGCACAAAAGTTTCCATAAGGATTCAATACATAACACTTAGGCAGTGTTAATGCACCCTTGCCTCGAGGCAATGAAACACAGTTGTAGGCGGAAACGAAATGTACAGACTAGCGCAAGTCACCTAAAGTTTAAATGTCAGGGACAATCACATATCTTCATTTCTCTTACCGTTATATATTAATAAACTTCAGCTAATACAAGTTTGCAATTAATCATTTGGTTATTGACGTCTAAAGAGTGCGCATATAGCCCCTAAAGTATTATTAAAAGTCACCTGTTAACAACTTGCTACTAAAACTTTGCGGGGTTCTCTACGGGGCTGCGGCTGTGCTCTCAGAACCAAACATCACTTCGCTAGCTCATACCACACTGGTGGGCCCAATGAACAACACGAACACAGAGGACCAAATGGTACAACCGTTTTTTTGAGAGGTTCTCATCGGCCGCGCGGTAATGCAACAAGCAGAGTTCAGAACTGTGGTCTAGTTGGTCTAGTTAGTCGACTCCTCACTTACCACCACACCCAGTGCGCGCCGCCGCCGATGTAAACTAGAGCGGGGGTGAAGGGAGTGCCCACGTGATCTTGAACCGATAGGCCTCGCGCTTCGTCCTGACCGCAGAGCCAACTCGCTTTGCGCGCGCTTTTGGTGCTCGCGCTTGGAGTTCCGTCGCGAGAGAAAGCTGTCTTGCGCGCGTGCGCTCCTGCTGCTCGCTCGGGCTTCAACAACCGGAGACAAACTCGCGCTTGAACGAAGTCGTGCTTGAAGAGGAGAAGGAGGAGGAGGAGGATAAACATTTATTATTTGAGGAGGTCAGGCAGGCAGGAGCTTCCGCGCTTGATGACCAGGGGCCCTTGAGCTCTGGCGACCTGGGTTGCACGCTCGATGGCCCGCAGTTGGATTACCGGGTCCGTGCTGAGCAAGCGGCCTCCCACTGCTCACAGATGGAGAGCTGCAGATCCCGCGGAGAGGGGTCTCGTGGGCATGCCCATAGTGTGTGGTGTAAGTTGGCCCTCTGGTGGCATAAGTTACAGTACGGTGTGCATAATGCAGGGTATGCATGGGCGTAGGTGACTGGATTTAGGAAGGAATATGCATCTGGAATTTTCTCCAGGGGACCTCCTGTGCCTTTGTAAGAGATTTGTGTCCCGGAGGGTATAGGGTACGTGCTTGACGGAAGTGTAGAGTAATTTCTTGTTAGGAAACCATACGGTCCCTCGCTGACCCCATGAGGGGTTGTCCCTTCGCTCGGCTGACGAGTCCTCTGGCGAAATTGTGGGCAGCCTCATTATCAGGAAGGGAGGAATGTGCTGGTGTCGAGATTAGCTGTATTGAACGGTGGTTGTTTGCTGCCTTTGCTGTAATTTCTTATTGCTGTTTTCGAGTCGCTAATTATACGAAGGGCTGAGGTAGAGCTTATCGCGAGGACGATCGCAGCCTCCTCCACTTCCTCTGGGTCGATGGTAAAGTCGTGCTTGAAGTGAATGTGCAGCGATGTACACAGTTCTATGTGGTGTCAAGAAAACAGCCGACAGTTGTGGCTATTTTCGTAGAAAAAATCTAAAAAAGGGCGAGCTGTTGGCCAATCATGTGCATAGGGGACACTTTTTCCCGTGCGCTGTGTGGTCGCTGTCTTATAGTTGCAAATAGTTTAAAGAATTGGTATTTTGCACTCATCTCGTCAGCCATTTTTTTTTCGCGAGGGAAGTGAAAATTAAAAGGCAACACTAAACGAATCTGCGACACGAATGCTTTTCGCTTTTCGTGCCTTCATACTGTAATAATAATAATAATAATAATAATAATTGGTTTACAGGAAAGGAAAGGCGCAGTATCTGTCACACCTGTTTCTGTGAACACCTGAATCGCGCCGTAAGGGCAGGGAGGAAGGTGGTAGTGAAAGTGGAAAGAGAGAAAGAGGTCTCGTAGTGGAGTAATACGGAGTAATTTCGACCACCGGGGGATCTTTGACGTGCATGCACTGACATCCCACATCACCCGGAAGCCTCTACGCTTCACCTCCATCGAAACGCAGACGCTGGCATCATATTTTTTCTTTAAGTTAGGTTTTGGGTAAAGAAAGGAGCAGTATATTTTTTTGGTGGACATCATGGAATGGTGGTCATCTACACTTAATCAGGCCAAGGCCACACCACCTTTTTGAAAGTCAAGCGACCGGACAAGTTGACTTTGTGTTATACATCGGGGGCACTTAAGCTCCGCCTTTTAGAGTATGAGGCGATAGCGTATGTTACCAGCACACATATAAAGCGCTTTAACCAAGCCGCACGAACATCCCTCCGTGGCCTAGGGGTAAGGTGAATACAAGGGTTCTCGCAGGATAGTTCAGGTATCATCCACCCTTGAGAAAGGAGCTGTCCGAGTTTGCAGCCCCTGCCAAGCGTTGTACCAAGCAACCTTATGTCCACACAGTGTTCAGCCATGTCACCTGACAGCCTGCCAGTGCCATGTTCACGATATTTCACTCACAACGCCAACGCCGTATTTCCACTGGTACTTTAAGGCTGTCGCGTTAATATAAATGGCGCATTAAAATATGCCAACAATGTTGTAACGTCGTCCGCATACGTCGAAATTTAAACTCCGCGCAAAACTAGATGTGCATTCATAACAAAAGCAGTCAGTTAAAGATCGGTTAATGTACCTGAATATGCGAAATTAATAGAAACTTAATTGAAGCAAAACAGCCGTTTTTGATTTGCTGCTTCCCGACATTACTGACATAGGCGATGGTTGCCGTCATTAAAGAGCCTCCTTGTTTGAGGAACAAAGCATGGTGATACGCAGATGAAGTTCAGAAACTAAATAAGCCTTTTTGCTCGGATGCTTACTCCAACTGTTCTTAGTGCACGAAAGCATCACTAAAAGTTATTATACCCGCATAATTTCTTAAGGAGTGCGGCATTGTGGTAAGGTTACCGCACTCGTATTTTCTTTACGAATTGTAATCATCACGCTAAAGTAAACAACTCTCGAGTCCATGCGCATGATAATGAGTATTAGAATCTGTTTTCATTTTCAACATGTGCACCTGAAAAATAAATAAAAGAAGGCTGGAAACATTCTGGCGCAGCTCTCGAGAGGCCGCACCGTTTAGAGAGCCGCTTCAGCAGAATTTATTTGCAAACCTGAAGACACAGTCGACGTCTTTGTGTAAAAACTGTGCCCGAGTTCCTTTACGATGCACGGAAAAATTGTTTACCTTAGATATTTTATTATCCAGGCAAGATGCGTAACTTCGACAAGCTGCAACCCAACGAGAACCGACTGCTCACAGAGTTTGACACAGAGTCAGTTATGCTGTATGGCTCTTCATTCTTTGCCCGTGCGCCAGGCTTGGTGACCATGCTGACGAAGGACGGAAGACGGTTGCCAGAGGTTTACCAGAAGAAGGGACTCAGTGCCAGCGATATTCGCCGCATTCGAATGCTCTACAAATGTCGCAATTGATCTGAGATATACAAGGAGGAGAGAATCGGTTAATAAACTTGAATTGGGATGTATCTTGCTGTTATGAGAATAGAAAATTAGTACTTCTATCGAGAAAAACATTATTTCGAGGTAATAACGTTCGGTTTCGCATTAAAAAAGATGACTATAACTACTTTGGCGCACTGAAATAAAAACTGCATAGGGCAGATTTTCTTTGATGCATTTAGGTGGTACACCTGCATACCCGTGAGCTCTCTCTTTAATTTCTTGTATTGCCTCACGCCGCAAGTAGCGTTTTCGGTCAATTATGTCAAGAATTTGTATTTCTTGAGCCCTAGAAGGACAGTTCAGAGATTTTGCAGAGTGAATTCCCCCGCAAAGACAGCATTTGAGGTTTTGATTTTTTATGGGCATCGCCGCATTTACAACATCGCAATGAGGACTTACAACCACCAGCATGACTATAAAGCCAGCAATTGTTGCACTGCAGATGACTTGATAGAAATGGATCTACTTTAATCTTTAATCTCCGCTTTAATCTCTGATGGACAGACAGTACCTGCCAAAGTAGCAATTACTGATTCTGTTGGCACCCGAACATTATTTACCTCCCAGCTGTAGCGATAGATAGCAAAAACACCTGCCGCAGAGAGAAGGTTAAGGGTTTCTTCTGGATTCAAGAAGGAATCTACACCTCGGACCAGACCTTGTGTGCAGGCCAGGTATGGATGAATGAAACTGCTACTGGATGAGATGCAAACGAAGAACAGTTTAGTAGGTCCTTTACACATGCCAGGTCTGGTGAATGGCATAGAATCCCACCGCGACCAAATTGGCGTACCTCAGCTATTTCTTCGTAGAAGAAAGTGGCTTCCTGAAGAGCTGTTCTAACATCCCCTGGGTTGTTCATTTTAATGGTGTCACCATCCTTAAGAACGAGCGCCACAGGTATGTTGCGGACGCCGGAGCTCTGAAAAGCTTCCAAGGGCAGTTCATTAGACCGAAGGGAAGCCTACCTAGGGGACCTCCCTTGGCCGGGAGTCTGCGTTGACATTACCTTAAATTACCAATCTCAAAGCGTGCGTTAGCCACAGAAAACAAAAGACGCAAATGCGCAATGCGGAAAAACAAAAACAGGACCAGCGACCCAATAGCCGATCGGCGCGTGAGCAAGCTGAGGAGCCACATAATTCCTCGTCAGCACCCGCCCAGCGCCAGCTTCTGCTTCTTCCGTTCTCTTTATTCTTCTTCCGCCCTTTTATGATATCCCAAAGAACGTGACAATTTTATAAAAATATATCAGCGAACGGGCTGTTCTATTTAATTTATAGCAGGATTAAATGAAATTGAACTATCGACGTCCGTATTACATGACGTAAATAGCGGCCTGATATGTTACACAAGTCGGCTTACTTCGACATTTACACCTCGTGTTTTAAGGGTGGGCGCAAACCACCGAAGGAGCCCAGCCGAGAAAGAGGAATTTCTGAGCGGCTGCTGTGGCTACGGAAAGTTCTGTAGCAACATCAGAATTTTCTATCGTTACAAGAAAAGTACTGCAAAAAAACAACAACAATAGCGTTACAAGAAAAGTACTGCAAAAAAACAACAACAATAGAACTTCAGAAAAGTATTACGTTACGACATACCTACATAATATTTTATTATATTTCTTACACAATTCTGTACCTTTTTCAACTGGAAAAAGGGAAATCCCGGAATTACTCCTAAGTGGTCGCATCGTTGTATGATGAGTCGCTTTCAAGGCGATACCCTTTAATGACTCATACTCTCGGCGTTCGTTCGGTCACACTATAGCTGTCAATGAAATGACGCCATCACCCGAAATCGAAATCAACGTCGTCAGAAAAATAAAAATCTGGTTTCCATCGGGAATCAAGCCTCCATTCCTCGGATTCCGAGCCGAGCGCTGTAATCAACTGCGCCACGCTCGGGAACGGGAAACACATAATTCTCACAGTGAGGATGATAGTAGCGATGACAATTACGCTGCAATTAGTGGTAATGACAGTGATGTCATTAGTAATGATAATGACGGTGCATTTAGCTGATAATGAGAGCAAACATGATGCACCGTGTGCACCTGCAACGCTCAGGCTTTTGCCTTTCAGCAGTGTATACATTCCACAGTGCTCTTACAATCTTTACTGCCCACTGGGACCCGTTGTAAAACAAGCGAAAGTTTTCTCTTCAGTGTAAGAGAGCCGAGTTTTCGTGGCGTCTGTAGCCTCTACCGGACCTTAAAAAACTTCAGTGACTGAGTGTCCCTGTGTATTTCTGCAGCCCCCGCGATAAGTTGCTACTGAAAATATGGTAACGCCTGTTGCTGCGTGCTAAAAACTTAGCCTCAGTATATTTCGATTACTGCTCGTTGTAGTGAACTTGTTTGAAACTGCTTCGCCTCCAGTTTCAGATGAGAGCTCCTATATGAGCGTCAATGATAACGACCGCGCATTTTTATAGAGCCCAAAATCAGTACTTACCCAGGCACGATTAACCAGTGAATGCAGCTCCTCTACAGGCATTCTGCGTCACGTTTAAGAAGACGAGCACCAAGCGCTGCAATTAATTCCTCGTTAAGACCGATGACTGCCTTGCGCATTGCCATTACCGCCGACTTTTGCTTTGGTATGCATAGTGAACTCTAATTAGCTGAATACACGCATCAGTTTATTACTTAGTTACTGAAAATTGCGCGAAAGGAGGACATTTATTCAAACCTGCGAAACGCTGAATGACAAACTCGAAATAAGTTGTTCTCATTTGAAGCAGATTTCACTCTTCGGGGTCTCAGTTGGCTTGGGCGGAGGCTCCGAGAATGGCAGGGTTTTCCTCGCCGGTGGCCCTGCTGCCGGTGTGTACCACGAATGTGCCAGTGGGTCCAACGGTAGCTCCACTGGTGTACTTGATCGCCTCCTGACGGTGTTGGTGCACGATCAGGCCTCGCGACACAAGCCGGTTCTTGTACTCGCGCGCAAATTGCGGGTCCGCCGGACGCCATCTTGTGGCGTGCGCCTTCACCACCTCGAGTTTCTGCGGGAACAAGACATTTTATTCTTTTCTGAGGCACAATGAAAGAAGCAAGGTCTGCTTTTCGCGAAAAAAAAAAAAGTCACAGTTTAGGATGGTGACAATTTTTTTCATTTGAACATGCCCGGCCTGCCACCTACGGTGAAACTAATAAAATTCTGGTGGTTTGGTTTGTAGGGTTTAACGTTCCAAAGCGACTTAAGCTATGGGATGCGTCGTAGTGGAGGACATGAGAAATTTCGACCACCTGGAGTTCATTAACGTGCACTGACATCGCATAGCACACGGACGCCACTCCGTTTCGCCTCCATCGAAACGCAGCCGCCGGCGGTCGTGTTCGAACCCTGGTTCTGCGACACAGTAGTCAGTCATCTTGACCACTGTATCACCGCATCACCGCGAAAAACACAACGCAAACCTTTGTATCCTCATAACATAGGTTCTTGTACTACACAGTTCTGGACTTCAACTCGTCGTAGCCAATTAAATTCTGGTGATTACAGCGTCTTCTGCAGCATTCCGCACTCCGCAGTCCATCGCCTTGAGAAAGAACTTGGTCTGTTTATTAAAGTTTATTAAATCACCAAAGAAGCGCACTTGTCATGGCTCTGCGCTTCCTGTAGGTAAGAGTTTGGGCTTTTTCTTGTTCGGATTTTACCTTCGAGGAACCAAACGCTCTGCAATAATCGTAAGTATAATGCGGTCGATAAGCAAGCATAGGGATTTTTTTTTTTGTCATAAGGTACGTTTTTGGTTGTTTGTTTGCTGCCGGAACTTTGTAGCTGACTTTTTAAATTCCCATTCTCTAATACGAACGCTCGTCTTCTGCAGGTGACCAAAACTGCGTGGGCGCAATTATTATAAAGGCGGAACTAACCGACCTCCTGATAACTACAACAATCAGAAAAAGGCTGTTGTCATCCCCTACGTACACATCTTGTGACATATTCTAAAAACGATTACACAAATTCGGACTTACAAGTAGCCCTTCTCGCTTCATGCAAGCTGTCTATGCTTAGCCGTGTTAGTAGGCCATGATGGAGCCTATTCCTGGACGCAATACAAAACATAAAAACGGTTTGTGTACACTGAGGGACGGGTTTACGGAATTCCACCATCGTGTGGAAAAACCTTTATAGGACAAAGATGACGATGCTTAAATGAGAGATTAAGAGAACACAAAAAAGATTTGGCTAATTCGAAGGACAGGCCGCTTTACTGCCTCGTATGCACAAATAAACACACACAAAAAAAGAATGCAAGCCTACGTTCAATAAGTGCAGCACTTACAGAAAAAAAAAAAAACGAAAGAAAAAAAAAAAAAAACGACCGTATAACAAGGGCAATAACTGAGGCTCAAAGAAGTCTTGAACTTGAGGACAGTTGCGTCAGCACCCTTTTTTTGGCGTTATCGGATAAAGAGTTGGCGTTCTTATACAAGGCGCAAGAAAGGTAATGAGCTTCGGTGTTAGGCATGCGCACCACACCTGTTTCCTTTCGTCATGCGTCGAGCCATATGTGCATATACCGGTGCGGACAAATTTAAACGGAGCACGCTATTAGCTTTAAAAAATTTTCACGCGTTGCTTAATTGAAACTGTCAGTTATGGCATGTGCAGACCAGTAGTAGACGCCAGTGCCTTTTCACTTGAATAAATATTGCTTTTTTATCTCCAGTGCAGAAGGCATGATTTTAATTTGAACTAAAAAGCGTGCTCCGTTTACTTATGTCTGCACGTGTGTTTTAACTTCTTAAAAAAAAAAAAGGAGAGAAAAACCCCAGTTGTCCTGTCAGTGCTGTGTGTGTCCTCATCTTTGTTCGCCCTCGACCTTCGCTCTGTTTCATCCGACATATACTCCGCCCACCCCAAGCGAGCCCGAAGTCATCTCCAAGCACAACGCCATCCGCAGCAGCTGCTGTACAACATCCTGTCCGTCTCATACAGGCTAAGGCTTCAAACCTCATCACCTGAAGAGTTCGCCCATCAGGGTGCCTCGATGCGCCCCCCCCCCCCCCCCTTTTGCGGTCAAGCGTTAGTACTAAAAGCGGACGAACCTCCACGTATACCAGACCCGCCACATGGTCGCAAGATATGCGCACTGCGCGGACGTCGTCGTAAGGAAAGCAGCCACGCAAGCAAAGTTGGCGAAACCCTGCTGTGAACTCACGAAGTCGTTGGCTGCGAGAACGGAGTAAGCGTAAGAGGGCACGAACGTCAGTCCCACAAACACCACGGCTTCAAGAGTTATCCTGGCTGCCACCGAGTACTCGTAGTCGCGGAACGTAGGGCTCGGACGGAACAGCAAGCCCACCAACAAGAGGATCTGTAAGCAGTCGATACGGAGACATTGTAATTAAGTAGGCTAAGCGATCGACATGTGCGTATAGTAATCTACCAGCACTGAAAGTCTAAAAAATCTCGATTCCGTTTTTTGTCCTCGGCCAAATGCTCGAAAATATAGTAAATGAACGTCACTAGTTAACTAATATAAATAATTACCAGACCTCTTAATCAGCTGGATATTTAGAAGAGTACTGCAGCATATTGTGTCGGCCGCGGCTTAGAGTTTATTCCTGTAAATACGTTTTTCTGTTTTCAACTCGCTATTTTCTGCAATTTTGGAAAGTGTTCGCTAAAACATCCGGTGTAGATATATGGAATGAGACCAGTCGCCGCTTACCGTGAGCACCATTGGGATGACGGAGGACCAGAGCACCTGCAGGACCCTGCCGGGCGTCTTCTCCAGCATGAGACCGCAGTCAATCATCACGCGCTCCAGGCCTGACATGGGAGAAGATAATGGTGCATTCTGTATTACTAGTCCATAGCTCGCAGAAAAGAGCTGGAGAGCCAGCGAGGAACCCCTTCAGGGTAGGCGGCACGTAGTTAAAAGCTGTTTTTAAAATTGGAGACGAAGAAGCTTGTGTCTAATTTTAATAACAGCGTAGAATTATTCTAAATACACGTGTTTACAATTTCGATAACCACAGAGTGCTCCTGAATTGTATACTACGGCCTGCGAGAATTACTATGGCAAGATATGCATGGTATTGGGGGTGTGCTGTTACTGCCATCGTATAGGAATATATTTCTTCCCTGTTCTTGAAGCGCCTCGTAGTAGAGATTGGTGGAAGATCTTCAACGACTTCAACGCCTCTACCCGATACTGAAGCGCCGCCTAAGTGCAGTAACTCTCGACTGCGCATGTCGCACCTTTCGCGTTTCCGGAGGCCTTTTAATACCTTGTATTCATCGGGCCAGCAGTCAGATTCAGTGAATGTGTGCTTCGAATGCAGCATGCAGTAAATGAACAGGACCAATACTTAATTCAAATGGCTTACAGTGTTGCCACGCTAAGTATGCGGGGAATATACGGCTTTAGTCAGGTTTAAGTTCTGCTTTGAGGGGTATTTTTTGAGGCGTTAATTACGCAGAGATGGGGAACTAATGCGTCTCTGAAGGCCGACGTAAGCATAAATTTGCGGCTACCCAATAGTCCACTTGACATTGTCAGAACAAACGCACTGCGAAAGCGCAAAGGAGGGGAGACGCGGCAGATATGCACGGCTCTCCTACGCTTCTCAGGTCTGCCGACAGGCGGTGAAGCCATTGACATGGGCACGTACGTATATTCTTCATGTAATTATATTAATTTTGCTTTGCCATAATAAAGAACAAGATCCGCTAAATTTCTGGTTTGTTGGCTTATGGGGTTTAACGTCCTAAAGCGACTCAGGCTATAAGAGATGAGAGGCCAAATTCTGGAGAGACTATTCCGTTTTTTTTTTTTTTTTTTTTTTTTTTTTTTTTAAGTGTCTACAGGTCGTTATTTTAAACCCTGTCAGAGATACGTCAGTGCAATCTATGCAAGTTAATTGTACCGCGGACACTAGGTACGTGAAAGAGCTCACTAATAAGAATTTAACTAAAGTTTAGTAATTAGATTTTTAGTTTTGATTTCAGACGCTAACATCATGTCCGGCAACATAACAGCAACTTTAATCCAGTTTTTAAGTTTCCTTTATTGGTGCTGCACTTTAAAATAACTAACATCAAAAAGCTGTCTTCCCGCAATACGCATTTTTAAAAGGCCGTCGCTTTGTCTATTTTATGCTGTAGAAGCAGCGAATGCGATTTCTGGGACAACGACCAGCGACGCCGTTTTAAATATATGGAGTGCGGGAAGTCAGCTTTACGAGCTAAAAGTGCGTATTTTTGACGTTAAGTATTTTGATCTGCATTGCCGATAAAGGAAATTTAGAAACTGGACTCAAATTTTACGTCGACAGCCTTCATTTTTCTAATATAAAAATTTTCCGCTATATTTAAAGATAAAAAGTTCAGTAGTTAATTTTAGTTAACTATTGAATAATTACTGAGCTCTATCACGTAGATAATATCTGCTTTGCTTAGCAATCTGCCTGCATAGACCGCACTCCGGTTTCTCTTGCAGGGTTTAAAATAACGATCTGCAAACAGTTAAAGAAACAGCCGGTATACGTTATAGTACATATTCAACTGCGAAGTGAGCTTATGGGTTTCGGCTCTGTAGCTTTCGCCGTATAACCACCGAGATAGATAGCGAGTATAGATAACGATCATCTCTTCTCGTCGAGCGTGTTCTGTCACGCTTAAATCCCTGAGCTGATAAGATTTCGCTTCAGAAGGTCTCACCGTAGAGTTGGAACACGACAAGCAGCTCGCCGACGATGTTGGCGAAACCCACGATACTATACAGGTATTCCAGTATCAGGAACTCGATATATGGGCCAGCCTGAAATGAAAAACAAAAAACGAGACGGAATTTTGTCCACCTTTTGGAAGGGGGGCACCGCACCGCTACGGTCATGGTCAAAAGATTGCCTTTCTTCTTGCTGCAGGTTTTTTTTTTTTTTTTTTTGCTGCTGCAAAGATCGTCGATGTTATCCTGCCTTGGCTGCAACGTAACCACCGCAGCAGGCATTTGCGAAAAGCCGGAATGGGACAAGCGTGAATGCAACATCTAACCGTCACCGCCTTTTCTAAAGGTTGACCGGATTTTCGTCTGGCAACCCCATGCCACTATCTGCGCGCGAACATTGCCTTGGCTACAAAGGCATCCACCGGCCACGGACCACTGGGGCACCACACCGCTACGATCATGGTCAAAAGATCGCCTTTCTTCTTGCAGGTTGGTTATTTGCCATGTGCATCCTGTACCCGTTCTAGCGATCCGTACTTACTAGCGGTGTCGTGCCCCTCCGACATGTTCAAGCGTTGCCTAACATTTTTGTGTCAGTGCGTATGTTCCTTCATTGTCAATGCTCACTTGGTCTCTTTGCTCTGTCAGGCGACATTGAGTTAAACCCTGGTCCTCCTCCTTCTGCGCCATCCCTTGATTCTATTGCCCAGAGTTTATCACGCTTATAACTTGCTCGAACTTCCGTGCTGTCTGAACTGGCACTAATTCGCACTTCGCAGTCGAATTTCAAAAGCATGGTCAGCAGTCTTTCGTCGCGCGTTGATGCTCTCGAAAAAATTGTCGCAACGCGTCATTGCAATGATGTCAGTCCAACATCTAATGCAAACCCGGCTATTCAAAGCCTTTCAACTGAAATCCAAGCCCTGAAAAAAAAAAAAAGAAAAAAAAGTGACGATTACGAGAACAGACATCGGCAAAATAACCTGCTGTTCTTCGGGCTGTTCGATACGGCAGATGAAAGATGGGAACAGTCTGAAGCAGCCATAGTTTTTTTCTGCTCAGATAAAATAAGTGTATCAATTGACCCTGCTGACTTTGAAAGAACGCATCGCTTAGGCCGGTTTGAGCAAGGGAAACAACTGTCCATAGTAGTCAAATTGTCTCGTTTTAAGACAAATGCAAAATACTTTGTGCTGGCCCTAAACTTAAAGAGAAGCCATTTTTGGCCCGTGAAGATATTTCAGCGCGTGTGCATACCCAAAAGAAACTTCGGCAAAGAAAGTGGCTTAAAATACAAGGTACGATATGATAAGTTAATCATGGGCGACAATCAGTTCATCTACAATGCTGATACCGAAACAGTGGTAGAACACGAGTCATAGCGGTCACTTTTCACTTCAATGCCCCCCCCCCCCCCCCCCCCTCCCCACGCACACATGTCTGTCAAACTATGACTTTCGTTTTAGCAAATGTTCGTAGCTATCTTCCGAAGAGAGAGGCAGTGGAAGCTTTTCTTGATGATAACGGCACTGATGTCCCTATATTTACAGAATCGTGGCTCTGAAGTTGTATTCTAAACGAGCAATTACTTGATAACAACATGCCGTTTACGATCTACGTACTTGATAGGGTTTCGCACAGGGGTGGTGGTGTTCTAGATTTTATTAAAACTAGTAATAATTCTTCTCTTCTTGTTATCCATACCCGTCATGAAATTCGTTGTGTCAAACTCACCTTTTCCACAAGTACATGCATAAGCATTGCATGTTATCGCCCTCCTGACTGTGACAGTTCTTTTATTACTGATATTTACTCCGTTCTGCTCGATCTTAACACTTGTTTTCCTCGCGCCTATTACATCTTCTGCGGAGACTTAAATTTTCCTGACATAGACTGGGAAAACGTGCACATCTTCTCGTCAGTAGAAAGATTTTCTTGAAGTTGTCCTGACACTCAGGCTGAGCCAAACAGTAAAATTTTCTACACGTGGCAGTAACACTCTTGATTTAGTTTTTACGTCCTACCCAGATCTCATCCAATCCCAGTCATGCATTGACGGTTTCAGTGACCATAACACTGTGATATTCAACTTATCACTTCAGATTCCTCAACGGCAGCGCTCTGTAAAGTACATACGCGACTGTAAAAAGAGAGACCTCTCGTGTTACCTCCGCGCTAGAAGACTTTCCTTGATTTTAAGCAATCCGCATTTAATAAAACTGTTGAAAGAAACTGGACAGCTTTCAAGAATAAAATTTTTGAACTGGTTAAAACCTATGTTTCACTTTTATGCATTCGCGGCGATTCTAACAAGCTCTGGTATTAGAACTCCTTAAGAAGACTTTCTCAAAAGAAAAAGAGGCTTTTTCGTGAAGCTAAAGGAACCGCGTTGGCGTACGAATGGAAAAAAAATATTTTGCATGCTTACAGGAATATACACGTCTTCTAAGGTGTACAAAGAGAAAACGTTTCCGTAGTGATCTCTATGGCATCCTACATTCCAACCCAAATAAATTCTGGCGGCTGTTATCACCCAAATCGAGCAACTTGCACTGCATTACTCTTTTAAATTCGGATGGTTCACAGGTGGCTCCGAAACTTCGATCCGACGTCATGAATTCTTATTTTACATCTGTCTTCACCCATTAGACTACTTGGAATACATCAACTCTACAATGTTTTAACTTCCCTGATATGACCCCTATCAGCATCACTACAGCTGGCATCTGGAATCTGGTATAGACAAACTAAACTATTCTAGTGCCGCGCGGCCTGACATTACTGTAAAGTTATTAAAAACTACAAAAATATATCTTGTCATTTTCTAGAAATAATATTCGACCAGTCTGTTTCCAATGGCTCAATACCCAGGGACTGGAAATTTAACAAAGTTGTTCCTGTGTTCAAGGCAGGTAACTGGAGCGACCCATGGAATTATCGTTCTATCTCATTAACCTGCATTCCATGTAAATTTCTCGAGCGTATTACATACTCACAAATTGCGTCCCATCTGAATTCCAACTCCTTCTTTTTCAGAAATCAGCATGGGTTTTGTCGTGGTCACTCATGTGAATCGCAATTATTCGTGTTTACCATGGGCCTTCACTTAAATCTTGATTCTTTGTTCCAAAGCAATGTCGTCTATCTAGATTTTTCTAAAACATTTGACCGTGTCCCTCATCAACGTCTTATGTCCAAACTTTCAGGTCTTCACCTTTATCCACTTGTTTTAGATTGGATTCATAACTTCCTCACGGCTCGCCCTTAGTTCACTGTAATAGGCGGTCTTCCTTCAAATACTACTTGTGTAACTTCCAGTGTACCATAGGGGTCTGTGTTGGGATCGCTGCTCTTCCTAATTTTTATTATTACTTTCCCTCCAATATATCGTCCACCATACGTCTCTTCGCTGACAACTGCATTATTTACCGACGTATAATTACTAAACAAGATCAAACTGCCCTGCAGAACGATCTAAAGCTAATTGAAAACTGGTGCCCATTGTGGGTGATGAAACTTAATACTAGGAAGTGCAGCTATATGCAAATTTCAAGGAAGCGCTTGAACTTAGCTTACCCTTACTGTAACTGCAACCTCGGCTGCCGTAAACTGCATCTCAGTTGAATCATTCATAGAACATGTCAATAGCATTGATTCATCAGTAATGTCACCGCGATAAAACTATGATGCTGACTTTCATTTTGTATTTTTTTGTAACTATACTTGTTTTCGTGCTGAACCCGCTATTTCTTCTCCCTGAATTGCCATCATTACCACCACAATGCCGCTATGATGATGAATTCTTATTTTGTATTATATAGGTACCCAACTTGTTCCCTTGTATTGTCTCCTTTGTATCCACTCCTGCATGGGCCCGATAAGGACGTGCCGTATTTGTAAATAAAAAACTAATTACGGAAGTAACAGTTAAGCGAGTAGCAAAGAACAAATTTCCGCTCTGCTTATCTGCTATGCAGTGCTCATTGGGAAATTCCTTCGATCGTACGGAACAGACGGCGCGAGCCGCCGACCGATTCAATGCCTTATACATACATCCATCGTTTTCAAATCATTGGGATTTAAAAGCTCCTAACGGCGGATCTTAAGCGTTCTCCATTTTTTTTTTAAATTTGAGGCCACGCTCTGTTTAAATTCCTATTAACCAGTCCCTAGTTTATGTACGGTATGCACGATGCATCGAACGTTATCTTAGACGCCAATTCCGCAACTTCTGTTACTGACTTGCGTTGATTATATGGTTCACCAGTTAACTTTCTGACAAGAAAACGCATGGATTTATCTGTCCTTGCTCCCTGACGAAAACTCATACTCAACTTTTGATAGTTCACTTCGATGTTTACTAAGCCGACATCGACTGCTAACGTATTTCTCAGACTGGTGATTGTTTCAGCTATGTCAACATGCACTTCATGCCTTTGGTCTAGTGACAGGTGTTAATGCGCATTTAAAGGTGTCATTCGTTCTAAGCGTAGTCAACAACACCTCAAGTGACATCGAGATAACAGGACATAGCAGGCGTCCGTCATATCAAATCGAAGCGGGCACGGCGCCATGAAAGAATTTGAAGTGCAGAAAACAACCAACCTTGGCACGCGCTTGACGCACTTTAAGAGTGGAATCTACGCTTGTTGCAACTTTGGTGCATTCGTGCCATTTTTTTGCTGTTTTGTTTTAATTGAGAGTGCTTTTGTTTCCTCAGAGGCACCTTGTAATGCGCTTTGGTTGTATTTTGCTACCCTGGGGTTCACATCACGGCCCTAAAAACTCTGCCACGTCAGCTGCCAATTGGCACCTGGCCCAACTCTGCCTCAAAAATCTTCGACTAGTGGAGGGGTTCATGACGTCGCAAATTCAGCTGACTGAGCCATGTGATGATTTGCTTAACAGTTTGAAGCATCGCGATACCGACATACCCTCTGTACCGCTCAGGGAATTTCGTGACACAGGACGGTGAATAATGTCAATAATAGAGAGTTTTAGCTTACCGTGATCCGCGATCCGCTACCGTGATCCGCCACCGCGCGTTCCACTGCGCGTGCCCAGACACCCCTTGACGCCGATAGATGGCGCCACATACTGGATGTCGGCACATAGACCTGCCGCGTCGGGACCAATCAGCGGGACCCACGCGCGGTAGAGAGTCACGGTGGCGGATCACTGTAAGCTAAATCTCTCTAATGATAGCGCTGTCTTTTTTCTTAGAATGTGAACTGTAATGCTATCGTATATATAAAGATATTTATGCTCTGTAAGATTATTTATTGTCATGTTTAACAAATGTTTATGTATCGAATATTACAGGTAAAAATTCGTCACAAATGCATCTCTCCTGACACACGTCCACTTGGGCAGTGCGACTCACGGGAGTGGCGTAGACGCAGCTGGCGCAACAGCACAAGACGGACGTGACTGCTCGGACCGTGCGCTTGTTGACATGGGAGTGCGGGAACTCCTCGTCGACAACTTCCGCAACCAGTTCCGTTGTGAGAAGCTGTGAGGGACACGAGGAAAGCGACATCCTCTTAGTGAGTGCCAAACAACTTTCTCTAATCATCAATAGACGTCACGCTCAAATAACGCCAAATGCTGTAAGAAATACTGCAAGCTGCTGACCTCTGTACAAACGAGAAATGGCACCCCGGAAGCTGCTTGTTAAGGAATGGTGTCGTATATCCTTACTCTCAAACCTTCAGACAACGGAGTGCTGTGCACGATATTTGGCCTTGGGGGACTGCACCCTGTAAAAAGAAGCGGAAGAAGCCTCTCCGGCTTCCTCCACGCTCTCTTGTGGGCGCTGACATCAGTGCTGCAGTGTTGCAGTACTGTACAGCTACACCTTAGTTTATTCGAGTTGCTGATATTACAGAAAGCTCACCAATGGTGACGCATAATAATGATCGCACAGTAAGGCTACGCGTTATTTGTTTCCTTTCGTTCTTTAGCTATCTAGAATAGCCGATATAATTCCACCATTTCAGCCAAAAATCACAATATGTAAAAAATGTATTTCTGCAAGCTATAGCCAAACTTCCGGCTGACTCATTAAATCGAGGCCACTAAATACTACGAAGAAGCGATCATACAGTACAGGCATTCAAACTGGCTGTGCGCTGCTAGTGCTGCTAGTGAAGTTAAAACACCCCATGAGGTCTAAATAAACTGCGGCGCCTTCTCCACTCTTCGTTCACAGCACTCCATTTTCGCTTCCTTCTGGGCACTGTCCAGTTTTTAATGATATTAAGACAATTACTACGGTATGCTTTTACTTGTGAGCTGTTTAAATATTACAAGCAGCGAGTTTTACTTTACTTATTTTACACTTAGAAATAATGAGTTATAAGCCGATGCGTTCTGTGATGGTTGGCTGCACAACAACGCGGGCATTATGAACGTGATGTGGATAAATAATTAGATGATTACTTTAGATGATTAAACACCTAATTAAATTTTTACTTAGGGCTTTTGGAGGAAAATATAAACTACGAAACTGGAGGCCATCGCATAACAAATGTTAAACGAATTATGAGAAAATGGTTTCGAACTAATTTTTTCACATTTAGTAAAACTGCACCGTAACTATCAATATCAATACCGTGTCGTCTTGTCTTCTCTTTTATGCGTTTTTACTGTTAGGCTGTAGTTACACAC
This sequence comes from Amblyomma maculatum, assembly GCF_055883805.1. Classification (NCBI taxonomy): domain Eukaryota; kingdom Metazoa; phylum Arthropoda; class Arachnida; order Ixodida; family Ixodidae; genus Amblyomma; species Amblyomma maculatum. Next base: position 13,110,983 of record NC_139352.1, read on the forward strand.
TATCAATATATCCGCACATCCTCTATAGGCGGGTTTGTTCCTTCCCTTTTATTTATTTTCGTCGCCTCTTCGTCACAGCCTGCAGAGGATGTGAGGAAGAGGCGACGCGTCGGAACCCCGGTATGCATGCCGCTAGAAGGGATTTGACTTTTCCCAACACCTGGCTGCCCGCTCGTCGGACACCTAAGAAGCTTTGCGCACCAGAACCATACAGCAGTGCAGCCAGGGTTCACATTTCACCGATGCTGACGTCAACAAACTCCGTAGACGCTTTCTCTGTCCCGCGTGCACTCTCCGCGTCCGCAATCTTGTTGTGTTTCTTCCGCTTTGAGAAACTGAAGTCGGCTTTGAACCTCCGAGCTTTTAGCCCTGCAAAACGGTGTCCAGCCAGCCTAGAGCTGTCGCGGCGTTACCCTGCCGGGGTGGCGCAGTGGTTACGGCGCTCGACTACTGTTCCCAAGGATGCGGGGTCGAATCCCGGCCTTGGCGGCCGCTTTTCGATGGGGGCGAAAAGCAAGGCGCCCGTGTGCTGTGCGATATCGGTGCACGTTAAGGAACCCCAGGCGGTCGAAATTTTCGGAGTCCTTCACTACGACGTCTCTCATAGCCTGAGTCGCTTTGGGACGTTAAACCCTACAAACCAAACCTAACCAAACCTTTTTTTTTTTTGTTGTTGTTGTTGTTGTTGGCGTGCGTTTCGCGGACTCCAAAAATCGTTTCGGGCTGGGGTCCATGATGTCCAGCTATGATGCCCGCTGTCTTGTGAAGCTTAGACCGAACAGTGCTTTTATGACAACCTAACTGAGCACATTATCCGAAAAAATTAGGGAGACACTTAGGCTTAAAGGTTAGATGCCTTTCACAAACACCGCGGTAGTTTTGTCAGATTTTACCATTCTCTGTATTTATTTTTCCTATGGCCTGCCGAGTGATGACGTCAGCGGTAAGCTCGAACGCCGCTTCTTAAAACTTGATGCGTCCCAGTGCGCGTTCAGAGGAATGCGCTGTTTACGTTCGATGCAACGTCGGGGGTACTCCATCGTTAGTTACGCAATAGTGTTGCACACACACTTTTTTTTCTTTCATTCATGGTAGATTTTCGCGTTAACAACGGACAACAACGCCGACAACGGCTTGCACGGGGACCTTGTTCTCCCGCGTAATATTGGGCACCATGGAAACGTTTGCATGGGCAGCATATTTTACTAGTCTCTGAGTACACACTAGCGAGAGAGAGAGGAAATACTTCATTGAGCGGATTACGTGCTCGTTTTATTTAGACAGCAGGCTGGCGGCGCAGTGGTCTGCTTGTTTTGTAGCTGGTACGAGTCGAGCTATATGCCCTCCAAGAAAAAGGGGGTGGGGAGTCAGTGCGGTTATTGCGTGGCCACATTAATGAGTTAACACTGAAAACGCCCAAAAGTAACTACATAATGTTCATGCAAGAAACACTCGGCCACGCAACCTGCAGATCAGTTGCGGCTGGTCGAGCGGGAACAGCCAGAGGGCTCCTGGACTAAGAGGTCCTCCTTTGAGTGTTTACGTTTTTTTTTATTTAAATAAAGTTTTTTCTCCTCCTCCTCCTTAAAAATTTATAACGTTCTTCTTAATAACACCGCTTTTCAAAACATTGCAACAAAAGGTATATTCGAAGGTTTACTGAAACATAACCTTATTTTATAAATTACGGCATTTTTTTCCTATATAAACGCTACCGACCATTTACAAGTCTTGTAAATTCACATATAATTTATGCACTAGCTGTGTACGGCTCGTCGTATCGTCCAAGGCTTCATCTAGCAGGTTGCCCAAAACACTGTTCTACGCATTATATATTTTTGCACAAACGAGACAGTGTAGCGTTCACCTTGCGGCATTTTAATATCTTGAGCATCCAGATAGCATGGCCATTACCAATGTAACGTTTAAAATACTGAATAAGGTATAAATTTGCCCATGGTGTGAAACTTCTGTAATGAAACAATGCCTACTCGACTCGATCATCACGGCTACTCTACAAGCCCCACACATTAGAACTAATTATGGCGCTTATTCATTTACATATACTGGAATAAATTATTGGAACGCACTACGGCCACACCTTCAAGGCATAGATTACTACCAACGATTGTCCAAGGAGCTAAGGCAGCACATTTTATCAATAATTTGAATGTTTTACTTTTACTGTCTAAATAAGGTCTAATGTCTCTATAGTCACGTATTTTTAATTGTTTTGTTTTTTTCTAATTTAGGTTTGCGTAATTGCTTTTAGGGCATTGTTAGTTATTTAAACCCCTTTCACAATTTTTGTACAAGTTCTGGGGTTTTACCTGTAAAGCCAACGCAGTTCAATGACCAATAAAGATTGATTGATTCATGAGAAACGTTGGCATAGTGTTCTGGGTAGTTTTTATACATAGCAAGCTCACTGCGGTAAGGTCCGGCACGCACAACCTTTCTTGCGGAGCTTGATGTACGAGTCCTCTTGAGCGTTTGTATAAGGTGTGAATGCTTGCAAATGAAGCCGATTTTGAAATTTCAATTGACTGGTGGCATACATTTTAGTAAAACCAATGAATCAGAAGATTGAATTGGGGCCTTCACTGTTTTAGCCAGCTATCGCAATACAGTTGATTGGCAGTTAGTGCGAACTGCTCGTCAGATGGCCAATCCTTTTGAGGGGCATCAGAAACGTGCCATTAGAGGAGTGGTGCCAATACATACATCGGTGCCTGATAAAAAATAGGAGCGTTCTCTCTCTTTCTCTCTGTTCTGTCATTTCAAATGCACACTATACCCTTTCAGCGTTCCTCTGCCAGACAATGGACAGAGCAGTGCGTCTAGATGGTATCCACGAGGTTAAAGCGCACTTTAACGAGGTGTGAGGTGAGGGGATCGTGGTGTTAAGGTATTAATAATGCTGGAGTAGCCAGGCACTGTAAACATAGAGAGGCGTAATTGAAGTGAGTGTCCACCTCAGAGAAAGCCAGCGCTGCCGGTCGAGGATGACACGATTTCGCGGCACACTAAACATAGATGCGTCGACGCTTAGAAGGAACAGCTGATGAAATTCGTTTAACTTCTCAGACCAAAGTAAACAAACGCTCGATGAGTGCGGGCAAGGCGGTTGCTTGTACTTGTCGGCTTTTATGTACGCTTGTGCAAATTTTCAAGCCTTTGGAGTAGCAAACCTGAAATCGCTCCTCTGTTGAATTTCTCGAAAGCGCCAAATACTGCGCGTGAAAATTATTCCTAAAGCATGAAGTCATTTAACAGCCTTTCAATAAAAAGCAAAAATGTTGAATTACTCCCGCCGCCATTTTCATCGAAGAATTTTGCATAAAATTATGAAGAAAATTACGATATTTCCAAACGCGAAATTCGAGCGCAGCTCTGTGCAGCTTCGGCGAAGTGAACAGCAGAGCCCTATCGGTGGCTGAGCCTAGCTTGTGCTTAGACGTCGCTCGTGTAATTCGTTTAGCACCAGAGGCGTACAAAAAATCACCGGTAGCGTCAATCATTTTGAAAGAACTGGCTGACACTGTTTCGTGCTATTTTACTTTTACAGACGGTTTACACTTGGAAGGCAACGCTATGAGCGGTGTAGCCCACGCGGACAAACTGTCGTGTGCAGCAGCTTTCGCCTTCATATTTATAGGCTCCTTAATTGTCTGGAAAAATTTTGACAAAGCGAAAGGAACGAGAGAGGAAAGCACTGAACTGGGGAGCCAGAGAGAGGGAGGAAGCGCCTATGGCGTTTGATGCCGGCCTCTTTGCCACTCGAAGTCAGCTCGGTGGGGTGTTTTGGGTGACCGACGAGCGAGCGACGACGCAGAGCTAGGGGGAAGCTGACCCCGCAACTCCGAGCGGCTGAGGTGCTGCCGCCAACGCCTAGCCTTTTCACTCTACACTTCTTAACACTTTCAAACTCACGCGCTTAAGCATTCCTTTTCGCGCTTTTTCACTCTTGGCTGGCCGCGCGGTTTTTCCGCGCGTACTCTTACTCGGGACGCCGAAGCGGCTCAGCCGACAAACGTGCGCACAATAGCAGCGCTCTATAATAAGACTAACTCCGACACCGCGCATCATGCGGTCGCAATTCATATGCGCGTGATGCGATGTTAAGCGTCGCGACGCAGTGCACTCGTGGGATTTTGATGGCACTTATACATTGTGCGTGGCTACCGCTAGTAATAATAATAATTGGTTCATAGGAAGGGAAAGGCGCAGTATCTGTCACACTTACTCTGTGGACACCTGAACCGCGCCGTAAGGGAAGGGATGAAGGTGGGAGTGAAAGTGGAAAGAGAGAAAGGGGAGCCGTAGTGGAGGGCTACGGAGTAATTTCGACCGCCTGGGGATCTTTAATGTGCGCTGACATCGCACAGCACACGGACGCCACTGCGTTTCGCCTCCATCGAAACGCAGCCGCCGAGGACGGGTTCGAGCCCGGGAACTCCGGACAGTAGTCGGGCGTCTTACCACTGCACCACCCCGGCGGGGCAGGCCACCGCTAGCACTTTACCACCCCGCCGGGGTGGCGCAGTGGTTACGGCGCTTGACTACTGTTCCCAAGGACGCGGGATCGAATCCCGGCCTCGGCGGCCGCTTTTCGATGGAGGCGAAAAGCAAAGCATCCGTGTGCTGTGCGATAGCAGCGCACGTTAAAGAACCCCAGGTGGTCGAAATTTCCGGAGTCCTCCACTACGGCGTCTTTCATAGCCTGAGTTGCTTTGGGACGTTAAACCCCACAAACCAACCAACCAACCAACCAACCAACCATTTTGCAGGAAGGGTAGCTTTACCGAAGTGTTCGTAAAAGCAGCGATTATTCGCAACAATATTCTTATTTGAGTAGGTTCGATCACTATTTGCTTGACATTCCGTTAGGATTTGAGCTAAACTCGCTTTTTGCAAAATGCTATCCCGACATCTCCATTCTTGACATGACCTGCACGAATTCAACCTGCGTATTCGCCCTCTGTTTAGCCATAGAAAAACGCTGCTTGATAGCATGTTGGGCAGTCAGATCAACTTAGTTATAATTGAAAAAGACGCATTTTCGCGTGACCTAATACAGTTGTTCGCAGGTAAAGCATGCGTCTACACGTAATGTGAGTGTCACTACATGCAGCATGCCTAGGGGTTGAAGTTCCCCTTTGGCCCATCAGTGAGCCATATATTATTGCGTGCACTCCCAGTGCAATTTGATTATTGAAAAGATGGATAGACATCATCGAAATGTAATGACGATACCACCGCTTGGTGTCGACACAATCGCGCTGGTTATAAATAACAAAAGAGTGCAGGGCTCCATCAGCGTTCAGGAGCTAAGGTGACAAGAGTGGCATGCGGCACTACCGTATGAGGGTCTTGTCACTATCTCAGCTCGCCGTGGTGGTGCAGTGGTTAGGGCGCTCGAACGCTGGGCCTAAACATGCGGGGGCCACAGCGGCCGCTTTTCGAGTAGGGGCGAAGAGCAAGGCGCCGGTGTGCTGTGCGATATCAGATCACGTTAAAGATCCCCAAGTGGTCGAAACTTCTGGAGCTCTCCAATACGGCGTCTCTCATAGCCTGAGTCGCTTTGGGACGTTAAATCCCATAAACCAAATCCCTATCTGCGTCTTCACAGCGAATGAATGAAAGATAAGAAAGTGTGTTTTTTTTTGGTATTTTTTTAAAGCTAAACTAAAAATAATTTAGTGTCCGAAAACAAAGTAACGGCCATACACATTGCCTCACTAGACTTTTGCGGGCCACATACCAAAGGGCCGAACCCCGTGACGGCCACAAAGAGGAGGAAAGCCAGCAGAAGTGCGCCAGTCGTCTCGGTCGAGAGCAGCGCCTGCGGCACCTGAATAAAGGCCAAGTCCTCCACAACGTCTGCGCAGGGCGTATAGAAAGAGAGAAGAAAATGAATTAGAATGCCTGTAAAGACAAAGAACAGACAACGCTGCGGCATCGCCATCACCATCGCTTGTCTCCGGCGCCCATCTCTCGAGCTGAAGCTGTGCCCTGCGGCTGGCAATTCGATCCTGCTGTGCCCGAACTACTGGCAGCGCTAGACGTTCGATCAAACTATTAAATCCACATTTCACTTGGTGGAGGAGCCGTATTTTTTATTATATCTGAATTGCTGGAAAAAATTGTGCTGAGCCATGCACACCACAAGAAAGACGAGACGATACGTGGTGAGCATGGTTCCGCGCAATGTTTTTCACCAATTCAAGTATGCAGCAACAAGCCCAACAAGCGGTGTGAATTTGTTACACCTACTCGCAAATGTGGTCGAGCTATACACGCAAACAGCTTTTAGTGCCTCTTCAGCAGAGGTGTGGGTCTGCGATTACAGTATGGGTGAAAATATAAAAGCGAGCTCGTAGAAGGAGGGGGGGGGGGGGGGGGGGGGGGGGGGGGGGGGAGACGGCGCGCTGAAGGAACCACGATAACCAGACGACGCAAGCAGTGGCCGCAATAACTTTCTAATCATCATATTCTTTCTTCATAAATGCATTGTGATAAACAGCGTATTCACCTACCGTCATGTTTATTCAATTTTTCTAACGTGCTTAAAATTCTGTATTACCGCAAACCATTCAAATCTTTATTTGTTCTTTTCTTTATCTTTATCTTTAGCTTTATCTAGACTTTTCCTTGGCACCTTTAAATTGAGCTTTGACGTGTGCGATGGGCATTTTGTTCAATTACCAGCGAGCACTTTGCTGTTATCGCCGCCGAATCGCTTAGTTCTTTTTCGGGCGCAAGTGAGCCCAATAAAGAATCTATTCCAGTGAACTTCAAGCCTCCTCATTTGTCGCAACCGACGTCGTCACCACTACGTGACAATGTGAAAGAAAATATAATTCTGCCGCACACGTTGTCATCGCTGTGTATAACTTTTGGTGTGTCGAAACGGCAGCCGGCGTAGGGATCACTTGTGCTTTTGTGCGTTCATCGGCGTGTAGATAAAATCTACGAAGAAAGCAGCGACATAACGGCTACTAAAGTTCCATCGAAATACCAAATTTGAAATATTGACTAGAAGTGCAGCGATAACATGTAATCTATATAAATATTTTTTGCATTGCCTAGCAGTCATTTTTCTTAACATTGCACCGATCGTTAAAAGCAATGTTTTCCTAGCTAAACCTTCTAATGCGCCGTTTGCATAAATGATCTTTGAAGTATTGATGCCGTTATCGTCACTGATTTATTTACACAAGCAACAAAAAAGGCCTCTGTTGCGACATTTTCTCGTTGCACTGACGTTTAAGCCGAATGTGGACGCCTTAGAATTAGTTCTATTTTGGCGGCCGCAAAATAGGAGGCGACGTTACCGCAAGGAGTGTTCACCGGTGAAGTATAGCCAGTGACTGTTCGCCTGTAACTCACTGCTTCCCATGATCTGGTCGATTTCGAGGCCAGTCTTGTAGCCGTAGCTGCCAAACACGAAAAATATCACCGACGCCGTGCCCAGACATGTCACCGTGTCGACGACCAACACGAAAACGATGTCTCTGCGCAGAAGAGGAACAAATGATGAACTCAGTCCCACCGCGAACTGAGATAAGTGAAGGTTAGAAATTTGCATTTCATATTGTACTGTCACAGCAGATCTGACAGAAACACAAGGCACTGCCTACGCTAGTTGCAAATTGTACTGTTAAGACGCGCGTTTATTCTATCATTGAAAAAAAAAAAAAAAAAAAAAAAAAAAAAAAAAACTAAAGATATTTGCACGTAAGCTTCTAGTTTTCTAGATTACTAAGCAAAACTTAAGATGCTTTAGCAAGAGTTCTTGGGCTAGTTGGTTATCGTCTGCAGAACTGCTCGTCCTATTCTATGTCTCCTCTCGTGTGTCATGTATTTAATCTTTCCACGGATTCTGCAAAGGCTCAGTACATTAGTTCGATTGATGCCGTTGTTTAGTGTTGTAAGGGCCAAGCCTTAAGAATGCTTAAACGGTCTCCACCATACTCTGAAGCGGGTCCAGGATGAGGCGCCCAGAAGGCAAACCGCTCACATCGTTAGCGGCAGTCAGACTGGCCCTCTACGTTATAAGGAGGGAGAGCGTATATTCCTCTCATTACCTTCCCGTTTCTTCCCCACGCAGATGAGCTAGTGTGCAGTAGAAACGACCCTTGCGGATACCATCTGGGATCGTCGCAGGTATAACTTCCTAAATAAATTCAAGCTATGGAGACACCGTAGTGGAGGGGTTCGGATAGTTTCGACTACCTGGGCCTCTTTAACTTGCAGTGACACCACAGACTACAAGCGTGCCTGCGTTTCGACTTTATGGAAACTCGGCCTCCGCAGTCGGCATCGAATTAGTGTTGTTCGATTTAGCAGTCGAGCAGTCGCAGGCTGAGCCTCTGGATGGGTCAGAAACTTGAAGAATGCAGGTGTTCATGCTGAAGGAATTGCAGCCCTATCCTTATGAAAATTACTAAATTACTTTCAGAACATTCAAAACTGGACGAAGAAGACGGGATGAAAAAAGACACCAACCGTTATTTGGCCAGAAAATGACGTCGCCATTGTATTCTGAGCAGAGAACTGCGACAAAAACAATACGTTATCACCACGTTCTTTAGCGCAGCGTAGAAAAAAGGCCTCTTCTTCCACAACTCGCCAAGTTGTTTGGGGCCATTGTCAACTGCCACAACCTCATCCCACCAAGATTTGTAACCTCACTGGCTCACGTTTATCTGCAAGGTCTTGTGCATTGCGGCATGTTCAAATCGGCCGTTTGCTTAAATGGACATCGGATATTTCGTCCTCACAACTCATTCTATGCCTCCGGTCGTTCTTCTTGACTTCGGTTGGATATCATTACCCCCCCCCCCCCCCCCCCCCCGATCCATTATTTCAGTCTCCCGTCTTCCAGTGTTTCTACACCTTAAGTTCTATTCGCATAGCTCCACTGGCTTCAGTCCATATTCAAAGCAATTTGATAGCTTCGTCACTTTTGCCCGTGAGTTACTACAGATACAATACAATACAAGTGTAATAGGGATACTCCTCCGCTGAGAGGTAGTGTAAAAATCAGCAGGGATCTCAAAGTGCTTAGAAAATATGATCCTTGTCATTGTTATGCTTAATATTTCACTCATGTGTATTGAAGTGATAGTCGTTTTGGGCACCACACTTAAAAATATTGATTTAATTTCTACGCCGAATGCTTCCTTACATTGCTCCCTTTCAAGGAATTGAACATTGGTATATGATCTATTTATTTTAGGCCTATCGTCCTATTTTGCGCTTTGAAGTAATTGGGCGTGCTCTGCAATTCAGCCCCTGGGATACGTAGTGAATGAAGAGCCATTATAAAATCCCGCATTATTAAAGCATCCTCAATCTCTTTTATTCATAACTGTTCGTAATTGCATTTTACTAATTCTCAAACAGAACGAGAATGATAATGAATATGTAGGTGAGAAGGGGAACTGCTACAAATTGATGCATGCGGCCCACTTGGACTCACCAATGGCTGAATTGAGGGAGGACCAAGGAAAGTTGAGAGTCTGGTACGAAGACCTGTCGATTCTTTACTTATGTGGAAAGCCAGCCGTTAGCAATAAGCAAAGGTGGGTAATGTATACGATTCACACTTACTTGACAAAGTTGTTCTGGAAGGAATTGTGGGCGCCGATGAAGCTGATGCCGTAGCCGCCTAGACCGATACCGAATACGGCGAAGGCCACCACGTCTTGCCACATCTATGCGAAAGCAAGGTGCGAAGAATGCATAATGATTGTTTATGCAAAGATTCACCTTTGTCATCATTGTGAGCATACAGAATTTGGAAGCTCTATCTCTGTCACAAACAAATGAAGTGCCTACGGAAATATATCTTATTGACCTTTGTAAAAACTTTTAAACCATTGTCAGCAGTGTTTTAGAAACATTACAATCCGCCAGGCTCCTTTATTAATTTCATAAAAGTCCTGCTAATCGCTTTATCATGTAATAGGGAACTAGTCTGAAAGGATTGCGAGGTACTATAATTAGCCTGTATATACGTTGTAAAGGAGGTGAAACAAGAACTCGCAGCTAGTTCGCAAGCCCTTCTCTATTCTGTTACATTCTCTTTTGCTCCTGCATCGTCTATTCTTAGATACTTCTACACACTTGGCCATGAAGGCGGACTTTAAAGGAACAGGCACTGCGACATTGTTGTCCCCGAGGACGGACGGCCTATTGTTTTTGCCTCCTCTCCTATCAGATGATCTCAGAGAGGTTTCACTCTTCTGTCTGGTGCATGACGCCATCGTTGAACTCCATCCCTTCTGTACAGACTGTCCGCTTGCCGAGTCATGAAGGGTTTGGTGCCGATAATTTTGGCATACTATCAGGTCTTGCTGTCTCGGTGAGTGGAACATTAATCTTTGGACGGGCACTTGTTGGCTGCTGACAGGACGAGCTTGTCACTCTCTTCAGATGCATAGCACGTGCCTTACTTGCCGTTTAGAGTGAAGTCTGTCAGGGCCTTGAAGTGGTAGATTTGAACCAGTTCCTGAAGTGCGAGATGTGTGAACGTCTTGTTTCTGGTGCACACAAAGCTGCCGCCGAAGGGTTCCGCCATCGAAATGCTAAAAGGTAAGGTTAAAAAACGGCGGCAAATTCGGATTACTTGTTCATAGCTTCCTTTCCATGCGCGCTAACAGTATTTTCTCTGATCAGGAATGTTTCTCTTTCAGAGATAACCGTCGAAGCGGTGGATATATGAAAGGTGCCCCATACTGCTACTGTAGCCTCCAGTGCCTCCGTCGGCATACCTTGCTTTGACCGGCTTCGCTAAGCGCGTTGGCAGGCGTAAGATTGTGCTGTTAGGCAGCGTACGAATTCATTTTCCGAGTCTCGCTGGGTAACCAATGTCATGGTTCTCGACATGAAGCGTGGGCCCGAGTAGTCGCAACGTTGCAGGAAAGCAAAGAGCCGGCACCTGCCGCTGCTAGCAACTAAACCCGAAAAGGCAAAGTTGTACCCACGGTGGCGGTCACGGCTGCAGCGAGCAGTAGGGTGCCACTTTATTATTACCACCACTGCGTTGGTTGTCTGACGAGAAGAACCAATCCCGATTTTTCGGTTACCACGTAGAGTAAGGAAGCGATGGACACAAGTAACCGAATCGAGCCCTCGGTGGAGCGTTTCAGTGGCGACCCTGTGTAAAACAGCAGCAAGATTTTCAGTCTTTCCCATAGGAATGGTCTTCGGATTTAACGCTGGGTGGTCCTGAAGAATTAAATCTAGGCAGCTAGCAGGTCTTCCTCGAATTATTTGGAGAGACCAACTGCGTCAAAGCGAAATGAGTGCCATCCCAATAGCAAAGCGCCTCTCAAAGAGGCCGCTGGACCCAATAGAATGCCGAAGTGATCGGCGCCAGCATCATTGCGACTCTGGTTGAAGGACAGGCTGGACTGAAATGATTGACAGGGCGGCTGCAATGACGGTGTAATGTACCGAAAAAAAAAAAAGAGAAAGTTATAGCTCTCCTAGTTGCTCTGACGACAGTGGAGCCAAAAGAAAGGGTCATTTCCAGCAAAGGTGGCGATGTGATGAAGCTTGCCCCTTCAGGAAAGTAATCGTGATCTAGCGTGAAGAATTAGCGAAGAAGAAATAGTTGACCGCTCCTTTTGTAATCACTTTTACAACTTGAACACCACTGTGCTTCACTAAAAAGCCTAAAATGACTGCGACCAATGAAACTGAAGAATCGCCGTTATCGCAAAAAGAAACAAATCGAGAGATAAAGGGGTGGTCACAACAAGCACACGAAATTTGTTCGAGCTTCCTTGTGCATTATACAGTTATTTTGTCGTCTGATTACTTGATCACTAACTTATCGATGATTGATATGAACTCCATTCCATATCTACAGCGCGATAAACGGGACAAGAGAACACAATAACGACAAACACAGCGCTGACTGGCAACTCGTTATTGTGTTCTCTTGTCCAGTTTATCGCGCTGTAGATATGATATGAACTGGTACTTCCCTGCCCCTTACGACTGTCATGATGTGAACACTAACCAGGCAAGCTTCAAAAATTTTCTAAGAAGCTGTATTTTCCTGCTCGGTTATGGCCATTGCATAAAATTCGTCATTCGGAAAGTATCTTACGGAGTTGTCAATTAGGAAGCAAGGTTTGTCATTGTAACTCTATCATGCTGTGTGAAACATGACGAAAACATTCACTGGTGCTAGGTTGGAAACTTTGTAATAGGCGTAGCCTAGACGGAACCGTGTCAAAAATACAACATATTTTGTAGTTCTGATGTTTGCGACAAAATATCTGTCGTAAACGTTAAAATTTTGTGTAATAGTACTATAACGTATTTTTTGTAGTATTTTTCTGTAACCTAGTACTCCTGTATAACGTTTCTATTGTAACTACAGAAAATTCTGTTGTAACTAGAGAAATTCCTGTTACAACAGGTTAACGGTCAAGAACCGCATAGAAATTCTGCCGTTAGTACAGAAAATGTTCTGTAGCTATTTCCGAGTTGGAGACTCCGATGAAAACCCGTTCATTACAACTTCTACAAAACCTTGCTCTAAGTGATTTGGTAACTCGGTTACAGAGTACCAGACTCTCTAACCGAGTTCTTTCCGAATTATCAATTTTAAAAGATGATGCTTGTGAAAATCGTTTGACCTTGGTTAATAGGCTAATATCGCTACAAAGAGAAGAATGAAGAAAAACAGGCATATGCTCTGCTCGGTTCCACCAGTATTTCACACCAGAGAGTAGCTTCTCTTAAAACAATCGTACATTCTTCCTTTCTTGCGTACTCCTTTCCTCAGAAATACAATAAGTTATGTAGTGTTCAGCTTGGCTTTGGTTATTCATTCCGGTGTGCTACTTTCCCTCCTTTTCAGCGTATGTTTGATACCAGCTGAGCAGGTTGGAGCGTATTATGGACTGCGCGAAGAACGTAATCTGCTATACACAGCGTGTTGCAAATGCAAAGTAAAGGCATGCACACCAAAAGAAAAAAGTGGACTTACGCTATTACTTGACGGTGCAAGTTTCACTACGAGTTGTTATAGGAGTCTGAGCTTTTTATATCTTATTTGCACTGTTGCGTTCAACCGGCAAGTAAGTGCATACGGCATTTCATTCTTCTTCTTCGCTGCCAGATTATATTGAAGGTTAATCAGCATGATGCCTATTAAATAGCTTCTAGCAATTTGAACGCAAGCGCTATTAGCGCAACTAGGTACATCAGTAAAGAAATGCTCGTCGCAAGTGCTTCCCACGAAGTTGTAAACGAATGAAACAAAATTGTTCAAAAATGCGTGTCATTCACCGGAAGGTGTGCGAAGAGCTCCAGCTTCCAGGTGGGTAGCTGACCAATACCCTGGAAGGCGCCCTCGCGAAAGATGGTCCCGCAAAATAGCACCAACAACAAGGTGCACTTGGCAGCAGCCAGGACGTACAAGGCCTGCGTCGGAGGACGATTTCTACTGCACAGGAAGCCGAAGACGGCGCACGCATGCACGTAGAAACACAAGCAGGAAACAATTCACTGAGCACTTCCTAAAGTGTGGCACTTAAAGTAGCTTAGTTAAGTCTACATTTCAACAGGGCACTAGGGAAATAGTTGATGCATTGGAACCGCTGAAATGACACATTTCTTGGTGTTGTAGCAATAAAAGCCCAATGTTGAAAAAAAAATGTAGAGGTTCAGCTATTATTCAACCAAATTCCACGATCTTTGGCTATCGGCTGCAGCCGCTTCGATCTTTGCTCGCTTCTGTGATTGGTAAGCTTCTCGGCAACAGGCTAGTCTGGCTTCTCGTTGTTCGATGGTCTCGGCAACCTGTCTGGCACGGCTGCGGCCTTTAGCGAAATGGCATTTGTGTATGGCGTATTTACTTATAGGTTAAATGAAGGAGCGGCACAGATGGAACTTCATGAAGGTGCCGACGTTCACTGCACAACGCGAGAGTGTTTTGCAGTTGGAAGTATATGAAGACGACGATCCTTACTGCACAACACGAGAATGTGTTGCAGTTTTATACGAGGCGTGATAGGCTGTGGCGATAGCATAATGCTCTCGTGCCTTAGCGCGACGATGAACAAGACGATGTTGGCCGCATAGCGCGAGAGTGCGTTCAAGTTCACAAATGCATCATCCATTGACCTTGAGGTTTGTCCGGGGAGGAGCAGAACTAATGCTTTAAAAATTGTTTTAAGTCAGTGTCGGTTTGGTCGGGCAAAGCAGAAAACGGAAAATACTCCGATCCACGCTTAGAGAAGAGGGTAAGGGAGCTGGGAAGAGAAAGATGAAGGCAGAGCGAGTGACGAGCGAGAAAGTGGATATAGGATGATTACACTATCTAATCTTATGATGAGAAGGTATGGTGAGAGTGGCGTAGGAAAGACAAATGGGGTGGGAGGTCGAGAACCTTTCGCGCGCTGTCAGTAGACTCCGTGCGGAGAACAATAATGCAAGAGCATGCTCTGGCGCATCAATAGCATCCATAGTCTGTACTTTCCTTGCATGTCAACGATGGCGTAGATATATAACATCCGCCTCGTGTGCTAAAGGACTATGGTTCGAGTCCGGCTGCCGCGCAACTGTCCAGCTGATAAAAAGAGATAAAAAGTCGCGTGTACATGAAATTGTACAAACCAGATGTGGGGTGTGGCTGACTCCGGTGACGTGGAGAGCTCGGTGTTCGTGAGTAGGTAAACATCGAAGCTCGCATGCGGTATAGAAATGCATAAAGTTTGATTGCTTCAGGCATTAGCATGGGTCCCACTTACGTGACGCATCTTGGGTAGCCCTTCGCTGACGAGCCCGAAGAGAGCGGTGAATAGGGTGGCTGACAACAGCAGCGTGTTTGGCCGCAGGCCCCACAGGTCGCTGACGCCCCTTCCGAGACCCAAAATTACGTTGCTGCAAACGGACAACGCGAAGATGAGTGAATTTGGCCAACATGACCCCAGTTGAACTTCCACGCGGCGACCATCCGCATTGCCCGGATGCCACCAAGAAATAAAGCGGCAAGCAAAAATGATGTGCCCTTGGCGGAATCGCGCCAAGCGTGCTTGTGGCTCGCCAAACAATGCATCGATGGGGCCGTTATGTTCGCGAAAAATGCCAGTCAGGAGAAATCTATGTAAAGTACGTCGTTTGGTTAATATCATAGTGCTGACCATAAGCGCTGACACATGGCCTCTTTAAAAAAAAAAAAAATCCATCTTCAGAAAGAGCGACAAGCAGACAGACTTCGTGCAGTAGTAACAGTGCACAGATCTCTCCCTAATACTGAAAAGTGGAAAGGGCTCGTTCACTACGTTTATCGGGGGTGTTCGTGTACCGCAACGCCGTGTTTTTTCATGCCACCATTGCGATGATCGGTAACTTGTGCTCATATTTTAACAAGAGAGAATTTTGTACTCCCATGTTAGAAAAAGAATTTTTGGAGGCGCTGGTATCAACCGCTTGAGGCTTCGGAGACGCTGCAGGTCTCGAACACACCTCTGATAGGAGGTAGTTGGCAGGTGGCATGACCGGGTACTGATTGGCCGGTATTGAGTCCTCTTCCGGTCATGAACGTCGTCCGATGTGTGATTAATCGACGGGTTGCATGATGTCACGACACCATATGGAATGGTGGGGTTGGAAGGCGTTGTAAATAAAATCAGCTTTTTTCCGTAAGGGTCCGGGATGGGAAGCGAACCCATGGGACCCTTGCATCCTCCGTTTTAGACCTCGAAGTGTCAAAAATCATGACGACGTCTTCGTCAGGATAGTGCCACCTTCTTTGATTAAAATGATATGATGATTCCAGTGAGGTTGAAAACTTCAATTACTGAATAAAAACCGACGGCTACTGGACATATAAGGGAGTTTACATCGTCCAAAGAAAATTGGCAGATTACATTAAATGATCTAGATGCCTGTGTCATCTCTTTACTTAGACGATAACACAACCTTGCACAGTACAATCAATGACCCATAATCGAACATTATGCCTCTGTGATTCCTTTGCTTAGGCGATAATATTGCCTTGTAGTATGCCGTGGAGACATAGCATTCATGCGTATGCGCAGTGTGAATCTAATTGGTTGGTTGGTTTGTGGGGTTTAACGTCCCAAAGCAACTCAGGCTATGAGAGACGCCGTAGTGGAGGACTCCGGAAATTTCGACCACCTGGGGTTCTTTCGCATGTGGATATCATGAATGTGCACATACTAGATTTTATAGGCGGCCCTTTGATGAACATATTAGATGATAAAGCCCAACAAAAATAATTTGAATACTACGGTTTACATGCGTGACGTCTACTTCGAATACCTCCGAGTAAAGTATGTAAACATCGCAAAGAAACAGCATGACAGCTTTAAAGCAAGAAAAAACGCGGTGAACGGATCTTTTTTACAAAATGCCCATTCATGCAAAGCAAGTTTAAGAACATCATGGAGCGCATTTTCTTAAACGCAAAACCTACTTATCCTACCAGCGTGCAGTACGTGTCAAAATGGATAGTGAACTTTCGACCAAAAGGCACAAAACAAAATACGAATGGGACGAGCGGTTACATGCAACTGTTTTGTTTTTCCGAGCACGAAAAGTATTTTAAAAGCAGTGGCGCGCACCTAATGACATATTCTTCCAGGAAGCAATTGATTTATGAAAGTAGCGTTGCAAGTCAGCGCTCCTCTTAGTATTCTTTATTTTTTTGATTTCGTCCTTTTTTTGATGATGATAGAGCTATTTGATTAGACATAAGGTGGCTGAATAGTATTAAATATAGCTAAATGCCTCTTTTCTATAAGGACCCTTTTGAAGCTGATATCCCTTTCCGATTTCATTGGGCTTCACATGAGCATCACGGCAGCATCAAACGAAATCAGTGAGCAGCCTGCCATAAAAATCCCAAGGTATAGCGAATCCGTCCTTCGACGCTAGCCATCGCTGTTCGTAGCACCCACCGTATAACCACTAGCTGCGTCATGCAGGTAATGCTGAAGTCCGGTCCCCAATGAGTCACTGATTAAATCGCCTGTCAGAACAATTTGAAAACTGCGACTTCGTCACCCAACAGCAGTGATCAATTCCAGACTATCGACTAATCCAAATGAGAAAAAGAAAACAGATGCTCAAGAAATTCATCCCTTGCACCCTTGTTGTGCTGACTTTGAAGAATGGGAACTGGAAATTAAAGAGAAGACATAGCAATTACTATTTACAGGAATGCATCCCGAAGCCAGAAAAAAGAAAACGGGGAAGCTATCGGAACTAAAATTACACCCGATATCACGTGCCTGCAAGCAGGAATTCTTAAGGGCAAGAAGATGTGCTACACATTCGCGGTTCATGTGCTGAGGAAGCAATAGTAAACACTTCAGAGGCACAACTTTTTCGTAAAGAAACTTTCCGAAACGGTTAGTTCGCATTGTATACAATTAGGCGGTAAAGGTGTTTCACAGTACAATTTTGTCAGCTTGCCTCGTTGTGCTATCTTCATTATATGGCCATGGTCGCGCCATTCGTCGTGGCCTTCTCCGTTCGACGGTGAGGGCTCGCCTACGTACAGCCGTGGTCGAAGAGATTCGGGGCTTTGCTTTCCCTCCCCAACAAAAATGTGAAGCAGGCGATGAAAGTCGTTATCCAGAACGGCATACGTTTGGAACTTCCAAGCCTGGGCCAGCTTCCGCAATAAATAGCTCGACGTGCATTTAACATGTGGCCTGTTAGTTTTTAAACATCTCTCTTGTTAATTTCCGCACAGTAACGACCTTCGGAATATGCTTTTGAAAATCCCCAATTCTCTTAAAAGGCGTCCTTTAACGCCAATTCCCTTAAAAGGCGTCCTTTAACACCAATTCTCTTAAAAGGCGTCCTTTAACGCCTTGTTCTCTACACACAGAACGTGAGCACGTTTTAAACCATCCTTTGTCCTTGCTAAGCTGCTGATACGCACTTGTAGAAGCTGACGACGGCCGATTCGGCACCCGGCATACAGTTGGCCGACGCGTTGTTGAACTCGTCGATGGGAACGATGGTGACGCGGTCCCGGTAGAGCAGAGGATAACCGTCCTGGACGCCGTGGTCGGAGAAGCGCCGCGCAAGGACCGTAGCCACCGTATCGCACGGCGTCTGTATGCAAGTGACACGAAAACGACAGAAAGTTTCAATGCTACCAGAAAGGTTCTCTCTTTAAAATAGCACTTCTTCATTGTCATAGCACTCGTCAGCGCACACTGGAGGACAAATACCTTTACCGGTTGCACCACTTGCGGACCTTCATTCAAAGCTTGCTGCTCTCGTTGCCTACCCTGACTGCCGTTTATTGAAATCTACTGCATATCCACTTTGAGAAGAAGGTACATATGAAATGATTCTTCAGTTCACTTCAGTCGTTCAGTCGTGTCCGACTCTTCGTGACCCTATGGACCATGTCACGCCACGCTTTCCGGTCTCTTACTATCTTCCTAACATCACATAACTTCATCTGCGGTGCCTCGAGGATGCCATCTAATCATCGCGTTCGCTACCTACTCCTTCTCCGGCGACCCTCAACCTTTCCCAACATCAAATCTTTCTCCAGCGACTCCTCTCTTCTCATCAGATGACCAAAGTAGCTGAGCTTTAACTTTAGAATTTGACCCTCCAATGAGCAGTAGCGTTTATGGTCGACGCTATCGACTGATTTGATCTTCTGGCAGTCCAAGGAACTCTCAATAGTCTTCGCCAGCACCACAATTCAAACGCGTCAATTCTTCGGCGGTCAGCCTTTTTCACAGTCCAACTCTCGCATCCATACATCACAACTGGAAAGACCATAGCACGAGTTATACGGATCTTGGTTGGCAGACTAATGTCTCTGCTCTTTACTAGGCGGTCAAGGCTAACCATTGCTCTCTTTCTCAGAAGCAGGCGTCTCCTAATTTCATGGCTGCAGTCTCCTTCCGAGGTAATCTTGGAGCCCAAGAAGAGAAAATCTGTCACAGCTTCCACTTCTTGTCCATTGATGATTCTTCCTGACATATTATTCTAACGTTTTAAATTATTTTGAAGGTGAGGCTCATGTTCAAGAAATCTATTCAGCCTTAAACAGAAAGATTTAAATTTATCCGCTTGTACTTCATTTTAGAGGGTCCACCGTACGCGACTACCTTAAAAGCCAGGAGGAGTTGAGCAGCCATCGCGATCGTCTCAATTTGCAATCTAAGAGGAAACTTAACCCGTGAGATGCTATCAAGCGGCAAGGCTTATTTCCGGACGCTGGACACAAACGTTCGGCCCTAGTTAAGATATTGTTACGGTATGCGGTACAGACGGCGACGACGTGCTGGTGTGGCGAGAAAGACGACGCTGAAGCTAGGCTGGCTAGAATAGACCTAAAGGTGTTAAGGAAGATTTCCGCCTTTTTCAAGGTCAACTAGGAATGCGTGAGCGGGCTTCCTTTGCAAGGCTATGTTCTGTCTTGTTACTGGACATGTATAAGTGTTCTGCATTGATGTATAAAACAGGAGGAAGTACGCTGAGTGGGAACAATTATGCTCAGCCGTGGACTACTAAAGAACTCAACAAAGCAAACACATTCACGTAGAAATATAAAATAGGTTTCATAAGTGAAATTTTAAAAGCCCCCCTAAATGCTCCTAATGTTGGGCGTATTTTAAACTGATGGAGTAAGAAGCCTTCTAAAATTTGGCCTTTATGCCTACGGCATTTCGATCGAGCAAAGGGGTGTTTACATGGTTTCAAGATAGATGCGAGCTGTCATCAGCTAAGAGAGCTGCACAGAGAAAGCGCTTTCCTGCACCTGTGTTCTCATAAAAATGTCTGCGTACGTACGAGACGATCTTAAAAAAGGGTGCGTGTAGGTGATAGTATATGGTGATTATAGTTAAACTGTGGACGGGTATTTGAGCCGCCTTTATGGTATGTCAGTCGAGAAATTTTGGGTTTGGGTTACTTGCTTGACTTGAGCAATATATATTCAGAAATATTCGAATAAATTCACTTTATCAATTCAGCTTTTTATGCAAAAATTGGTCTGGGCATCTTTAGTAAATTCAGGCAATCATTAAAAGCCATTACGCACCACACTTCTCGAAACAACTAAGCACATTCACACAGGCTTAGCGTCTGAAAGGTTCTATTAAAACAATATAGAAACACATTCTTTGGCTGAGGCATAATAGACTCGCAAAAATGGCAAAATACAAATAAGTAAGCAGTATTTTTAGGTTGCTAAACAAGTAAGCATAGCCATAGAGAGCAGATAGACACTTTAGTTGAGACAAAATGCTTGGGTCCATTATGGATTGCCGGCGTTATCGGTAAGCGGACAGGTAAGCAGGCCCACAAAGCGGGGCTCACGTATGCGGTCGACGGCGAGTAGCAGCTGCCGTTCTCCGCCGCCCACGTGGCCTGCTCGCAGGTGGTCCAGGGAGCGGAGTTTTCCAGCCAGCGCAGCAAGTAAATGATGGCATGCGACACAACGCTGTACTGCGGCAAGTTGGCCATCACCGCAAAGTAGGCCATCGAGTAGCTGATGCCTAGAGACAAGGAAGCATAAGCAATGTAAGATGAGATGAAGCCTTTCAGTTCAGAAAAAGCTGAGATAAGGCCAGACACTTAAGTTTCGGCGAAGAAAAAGTCATACACTCTGTAATTTCATGCATGGTGCCGTCGTATTTGAGAAACCTAAAATTGAATTCAATATGTGGCCTTAAGGCCTGCGTGTGGAGGAGACCTGCATTGAGCTTTAACGTATTGCTGCCTTTGAGAGGGAACTACTAGGGAAAATGAATGCTCTGTCGAGCGATAGCCGTTTTCTCAAGATCTCGTAACGGTACCCTGAAGGCGATAATGTTCCTGGCTCTTCTTGTTCACTCTCCCTCGCGTACATGAAGTTCGTTACACGCTTAATTTAGCACTAGCCTTTTAGGTTGTGGCTCTCTCAATCACGGCCGACTCGAACAACAACGGTCACTGCTGTACTAAGCAGCATGAAGTCGCAGCCTAACACAATATGTTAGAGGCCACCTGACATAGACGTAAAGCCCATCTCTAACCTACCCCTAAGAACATGACTGCATGTACTAACGTAGCGCGTCTATTCGGAACTCAAGGGTTCCGGAGGGCTGTATTCCCATTCCATCCTCCCACATCAAACGAACAGCTCGAGTTTGCAGCTCCTGCCATTTTGGCCAGGTCATGTGCACTGGTACAAAACACAACTCGCCAACAAATTAGTGCCCAGCCCTGTCAACTGCCTATTATCACCTCCCAAAGCCATGCTAGTGATTTTGATGCGTAAGCTTTAAGGCTTTCGTAAAAAAAAAAATCGCATTCTCTGAGTGCCTCAAGCCTCTGTCCTTGAAATAAATTAAATATATATCACAGTGACTGGATTGTGATCCCGCGGTGACGGTAACAGACAACCTTCCCTGGCTACTGTACAAGACCACCAGCTGAACACCGTATGTTTTCACTTCCATTGTCTCGCGCTATGCTTTGCATGTTGTCATCAACTTCCATCCAGGCGCTACGTATCCTGACCCCATTGTTGTCACATTTGTCATCTTCATATATATGCGTTAAGAGATCTCAAAATTTTATAGGGCCCCTGTCACCTGATTTCACCAATATTTGCTTCAAGCTGATTTTGAAACCTTTGCGGGGTACTAGCGCACACAGTTCGCCCTTGGCCAAGTAACAGGAGTGGAAGCGCTGCTACGTTTGTTCTATTCTGCTCCAAACTGCTTTCCCTGCTCCATCCTGCTCCAAAATGCAATATTGCCCCATCACTGCACCAAACCTTAATATTTTGCCATCAAATGTAGCAGAACCAGGGCCGGCTTGCACGATAAAGTCCGAGCTAAGTCCAGACTTAAATGGTGTCTTTAGAAAGACCACGCTTATTTAAGACTGCTCGTGTTCCGAACGTCGAACGCTTCGGGTTCATGTTCACCAGAGTGGCTTCCCAGAACGGCCTCAGCAACCACTTGGGGCATTTTTCCTCGTAACACAATCTTAAGCCGCAAAAAGCAATGGCACGGATTTTACACAACGCAAAATTGACGGAATGTGTACATCTTACAGCAGGGACAGTGCCAGCGCATCCCTGTATTTCCCTAATTTCTCTACTTAGACACCTGGCGTCCTTGTGTCTTAACCAAGACAGCACTAGAGTCGTAATCATACAAGCGACTTATTCAAGTCAGGACTGAAGCCCAGTCTTGACTCCAGTCTTAAGCTGCCATGCTAGTGGCCTATTCTTTAGACTCCAGTTAAGTCTGGACTTAGCTAAGACAGTCTTAAGATTGTTTTGTGCAAGCGGGCCCTGGTTTTACAGCTCAGTGGACCTAGGAAACTTTTCTGTCTGCTATGAACTCCATATGAGTTTTTCTAGTGATTCTGCTGTGAAAATAAGTGCATACTTAACTGTCGAGCCTCTTTGGTAAGAACAAATGTGCCAAACCTACAGGAGGCAAAAGTACGCTTGAAGCATTACAGGGCGATGCCACGAAGGTGCAAATCACTATAAATTTTCTCAAGAGTGTTGGAAAGCCATACAGGGCATATCGTTAACGTGTTGAACTTAAGGTAGCCTCAGCATCGCTAAAGCAAAAAAAAAAAAAAAAAAAAAGCATGAGGAGCCACTGGCAGAAGCTTACGAAGTAAATAATCTGAAGAGCAAAAAATACTATCCACGAGTGCGGTCAATCCTCCTTGCAGGGAGCACTGACCAGTGCTCAGGATTTTATCGACGCAAGCACATGATCAAGAAGGATGTGTACAAGATAGCATAAATGTGCTGCTATTCGATGTGAATCCCAAACTAGTGGTGCTTAAGTGCATTGTAAACTCCACGTTTGAATCTATTAAGTAGTCAAAAGCTTTTAATCAGACTTAATTTTCGGACTTGAAACGTAGAAAAAAGCATTCCATTTGCTTGTGTTGTTCCAAATTGTTGCTCAGGTCAGCTGTGATATTTTACGCATCTGTACATGTTTTGGTTGTTTGTCTTGCCTTGTCAGAAATACTTGCAGAGTCAAGCCGAGGATTGAACTTTGAAAAAAGAAAAAAAGAATCAGAATGAATTTTTGTATGTCCGGAGTAGATATTTGCAATTATTAGAAGCGTTCGATCTTAAAAACATGTTACAAAAACATAATTAGCATGCTCCAAAACACTTGTTCCCAAGCTGCTCAAAAACGGCATTATTATTGCTCCCTGAGCTGCTCCAAAATGCTCAAGCCGGCTTCCACCCCTGACGTAAGCTAAATTGGCTAAATCTTTTTCTCTTAGAATGCCGACATGCAATTACCTGAAAAGTGGGGCCTTCAATTATATCGCGTAAAAATGGATGGGTAAACTCTATGGCCATTGCATACGATCGCCGCCACATGCTTCAATAACACTCTAGTTTTGACGTTTCAGTTGCAAGCTATGATTTGTGACAAACATTTCACATGGTACTCTTCGATCGAAGCAGTTTTGCTCAGTCATTGATGTTGGTGCGTGCGAAATTCGGCCAGTGCGTCAACACGCACTGCATACGGAACGAAATAGATTGGAGCAACACGTGCACTCATTGATGCTGCAACTGCGCTGCTTCCGCTGGCAACTGCCACATGACTGTACGTAACACGATATCAAAAGCTTTGTACTTGACAGTTGTGGAGTGATCGCATAAAAAATTACTGCCCATTTGCATAGTTATTCAAATGTGAAGTTGTTGCGTAGCACTGCTTATCTCTGATACACCTTTCCATCGCTTGCAGTCGCGCAGTCCGTTGTCCTGGAGTTTCTACCGTACGTTTGTTCCTCTTCGCTTCGGCATCCGTTTTACGACGACGCTCAGTATCTTGAGCAGTTTCCTGAGCACGCTCGACACGTTTCCTTATTCTTTGTGCTAGATTTTTGCACCGTTTGCACAAAACAGTACACAAAATGATAAATTAAGAGTCAGCATATCGTGCGCTGCAACTTAGTACTACCCCACGTCAGTGCCAGTGCCCGGATAGGGCACATGCAGATGGCGCCACGTGTTCGTACGTAGTTGAACGATAAAACCAAGTGCCACATCAAGGAGATGTCCGCATGTGAAGAAGCATATCCGCATCTGTGAAGTCGGCTGCGAATGAAAGGTGCGAGGAAAACAGTCGCACGACTGGGCCTTCTGCCGGAGCATATATACATGAACACAAGTTCGCCGTGCATCCAGGGATCTCGCACTGACGGGATTGGGCGGGAATGAAGTATTGCGCTCCCCCGGCAGTCAGCCAGTCGGAAAGCTTTATTCAACGGTAGCAGCCGCTCTGAACTTACAACTTCGACGCGATGAAGTGTAGTGGACACGATTACGGTGCCTCTATAGCAATTGATCCTTGATAGGACGAAAAGCTATTGAGTGTTATTGGGCAGGAGAGCGGGGCTCTGAAGGGCGCGATACGCCATTTTAGGCCTATGTGACTGGTGTGCACAGGGAAGTAGGCACTGCATCGATGCTGCAAGTAAATTCTAGCAGAACGTCGTCAACTCATCACAAGCCGTCCAAGATATTAAACGTCAATCGCTGCAGTCGTACAGGATCGAAAATGCAAAAGTGTTGGAAAAGCCATCGCGACATGCGTAATTAGAAGTATAATTGGCTTTATTCGGCACGTTAGGCATAATTCGATGCAGGTTTCATATTGCTCTCTGTTCACAATCCTTTGAATTGAAGCATTAGTAACAGGGACACAGGTGTAACGCGCTTCAAAAGGGAAAGGAGGAAATAAATGTAAGTAATTGCGTGGATGTGGTCTTCAGTCGGAAGTTCACAGAATAAATGAGAGATCGAGCTGTGCACACTCCTTCCGGCTTTGCCAACAGGAACGTTCACTCACCTCGGAAGAGCGGGCAGCAGTTGAATATTCCGCGGTTGCCACTTTTGGTGAACTGGGAGACAAGTGACTCCACATAGAGCAAAGGGTAGCAGATGAACGTAGTCACGATCATGTAGCCCACGGCGAATGTCCCTGCAAATGGGAGATGCTCAGGCTTATTATCCAAATAGGTGGACTAAACCTCCGAGCGTCATTTGAACTGGGGAAGGAATAAAGCTTGTTATTTCGTAGTTAGCTACCGAGGATAAAAAACAATAAAATCACAAGCACACAAGGACATCGGACGAACAGAGAGAAGTGGAAAAGGACAAGTTAGTAGAGTTAGATGCATAGAAAGATTTCGCGTAAATTGACAAGTATTTGGAGGTTATTGGTGGCATATATAGTGGTTCGAACATCTATCTGGCAGGCAAGGGGTGGGGGGTTCGATTTATATTTTTGTTGGGCTGGAGGTACTATGGGTGGAAGCTACTCTTGGCCTGATGATCGGCTGATCTGGGATGAGCTGTATGGGGAACAGCACATTTACCCCACCTTCCGTAAATGATTCGTGAGTGCACACATCTGTACACTTCGAGCAAAATTTTACTGTGCAATGCGCCAACGTTTTCTATTTGGAGAACTAAACCTTTCACAAACGTTCAAACGTCTCACTTGCGATATGAATAAAGCCAGTACCATACCCTTAACCCAACTGTTCATAACGCTGCTGACTTGTCTACCCCGCTTGCGACTGTCGGGCCATCTCATTGTTTGAAAACGAGTCGAAAGTTATGAATTAACACCAACCTATAGCTAACTGCACATCATTCGTTCAGAAATACAGGGAATAACGAAGGACTTTTATCTTCGGCAGACGATGAAAATTGCTCAAACCGTGTTTCTTGACCTCCATATAGGCGACAACTACACTTACTTGAATATTGCCGAGCTTTCAGTTTGAAGTAAATATCCACTAACTTTCGTTAAGTGAAATGACGGTACATGGTTTGGTAACTACCCGTCCTTACGCGCTTCATGCACAAGATTGCGTCTTGTGTCTAGACTTACCGAGACCGTAACGAAGCACCAGGAGTGGACACCAGAGGAGGGTGCGTAGGTTCATCGAGATGGCAACCAGAGCGGCGTACTGCTGCGTCTTGCTCGACCACGTCTGCCGCTGACCGGTCATCTCGCTCGCTCAACACGCACCCTTAGGAGAAACGCAGGCAAATAGAATTACTGCGAGTGGCAGCTCGGCTGGAGCCAATTCTTCTTCTTCTTCTCGCCTGATAGGATGTGACACTTTAGCGCAGGATTTTCCGAGATGCATCCAAAATGATAAGCGGCGTTGTTGTAGAATTGTAAACAAATAATTGTGGAACCGTATAGCGCAAAGAAGGAAATACTTTTGGTATTGCTAGCTCAGCATGCATCCGTTATATACAAAAGCTATGTAAACAATACTGTCTGGGGGCGTTGTCGTAATCCGCGAATCAGCTCATTCCTGCGGAAGTTGGAGATTCACTTTAGTTTGGGCTCACGCCATAGGTACTGGATGGTGTATGTTTGCGTTGAAGCACTCACGAGTCATTTGCTGAGCAAGCACCAGAAAGGTCAACTTCGTCTCGGGAGTCGGTCGCAGTCGCGTGCGCGAGGCTGCGAGGGAGGCGAGGGGGAGACGGCGGCGGATGAGAGGCTTTCGGCGGACAGCAGCGGCGCATGCTTTCGTGCGCTGACCGTGGCTAGACTGAACACAGTTTTGCAAAAAGACTTTACTAACACGGGCATATAAGAGCATCTCAGAGACATCGCTTCATTCAAAAGCTTTGTCTGTTCCTCTAATGTCGCAAGGTGTGCTCTCGCGCCATCATATGCTTGTTTAGATTTTCCTCTTAGTTTTTGGACCGAAAGAGCTACGCGCAATAGCTCAGCAACAGCTCAGCAATTAGCAACACAATGGTAACCCTTCCCTCGTTTCGCGGCGTACTAGGCGGAAACAAACGTTGGACAAGCACCTTTTTATATGCGGGAGCGCTTGTTGCTAAAACAAGCTTAACTCTCATAACACAAGAACAATATGGTTCTGATTATATGCTTAAAAATACAGCATGAGGTCATTGATTTCGGCCTCCTCGACAATGTCTAGAAGCCCAAAACAGGTCCGAGGATCACTAATGTCGCATAATAGCTTCTAAAAAAAAAAAAAAAAAAAACAAAAAAAAAAAAAAGAATATGCAAATAAAATCGTTTTGCTGAAAAAAATTAACCTGAGCGACCACTGTCCACCGCCAGCATGTAAGAGTGCAGCGGACACCTCTAATAGCAGACGGCATGGGGAGGATATTTCGTTGTGATCTCAGCGGTAAGTGGTAGCCGGATTAGCAAGATGCTTTCGAAATAATAAGAAAGAAATATTAAAAATATCTACTACACTGAATGAGCTCAAATTTCGAGGAATAATAATTTCACGTGTGTGGAGTTCAATGCAATAATCAGTTTATGCTCAAATGTTAGGTGTCATTACCCCTTAATTTATTATGAGAAGGCATTTTATGGACACAACCTGTTGAATTCGGGCACCATTAGGGAGATGCAAAAAGGGAATGCCGACAGAAAAATGTGTGCAGAACACTTGTCTACGTGGAGAATCTGGAGAGTCAAGTTTACTTTCCGGAGCCAAACGTCTAGGTCTTTGGACAGACTTGCAAAAAGGGGTAAAACAAATGACCATCCTTTGCAGATAAGCAAAATGCATTATCATCCACGTATATATACACTTTCATATCCAGTAGGGCAGGGATATCCGCATTAGTAGGCATTTATGGCCATTGTGGCATTAGTTACGGTCTTTAACTGCGATTCAGTGATATTCTTCAGAAAATTGAAAGGCTTTTCTGTAAGAACGGCGACATGCGGTCGAGACCTTTAAAGCCGAATCTGTAGGAGATGTCCCAGTGCAACCGTGCTGAACACTGGACGTCTAGGGGTGAGCTCCCGCTCTCAGAGAGGGGGCGAGAGAGAGTGAGAGAAAACTTTATATATACGAAGTAATTATGCCGGTGGTTCACCCAAGTCCCGGAAACCATTGTCAAATACAGTCTTGCAGGCTCGACCATCAGCTCTGTGTGAGCGCCTTCCACTGCTAATGGCTAAGTTCAGTAACCTGTACGTTTTGCGTTGTTCGAGGCAGTCCAAACCACGTACAGGAAATCGGAAATCTCTCCGCAGGCTGGATATGCCGCGTTGCCGTTGGTTACCTTACCGGTGTAACGGAACTAAAGAGAAACAAGAGCTAGAAGAGAGTTGTTTTTTTTTTTTTTATTTCGGTACCTTGCCATAAGGCATACTACAGAAAGTCATGCAAATTATTAGCCGCCAGAAACTGGAGAAGGCTTTTGCTTTTAGTGTTGTCCATAAGCCATTCGGGGAAATATGCTTCCCTTGTCGCCGACAGTCCTACTTCTTGAAGAATCCGTGTCCTTGACGCCCTCGTTCCCGCACAAGTCCACACCAGGTGGCGAGCATTCACCTCTGCAGCCGATGTAGAACATTTCAGGGAGGTGGTTGAACCTAAGTTTTGGGAGTCCCATCGAGACTTTACCGACGGGGTAAAGACCGCCCTTATCCTTCTAAGGGATACCTCCTCCAGTCTATAGTTGTTATTAGGGAAGGGGTAAGGGCTCGGCGGGATGAGGGCATGTGTACTTTACCGCAGAGAGGATGCTAGGATGGGGACAACGGAGCGGGCATCAAAAGGTATCTTGGTGGGTGGTGGAGTAGAATTTTGAACTTGGTGTGTGAGGTTGTCAACTTTTCTCTGCTCAGCGTTCTCAGTATTATCTTGTGCCGAGTGTATCTGGTAGTGTATCTTTTTTAAGTGCATGGATATCCTGTGTTACCCGTAGTGTCTTGTCACTCTTTTCAGTTGTTTTATGGTAGCTAAGCAGTCGGTATAGATGTGGGCTTCTGTTATGGACTCTATTTTATTTATGGCCTGCATTACATCGCAAGCGAGTCTTGATGTTCTGTTTCGTATTCATTATGTACAATTAACTGTTCGTGAGTCGGGCTGGTGCCTGCTGTTCTACCACCATTTTCTTTAATCGACGCGTCTATATGTGCAATACAGGTTCCAGGGAGTACATCAACCATAGGCGAAATGCCGGCTTATCTGTACGACGTAGCTTAGTCGTTTTGTTAGTCGTAATAGTAGTGAACTCTCATGGAGGGGGTACGCCATCGTCGGTGTTTGCCTTGTCACCGCTTTGGTCAAGAATGCCATGGGTATAACATATTTTCGTTTCATACTCTTTGATGCTTTTCGTTGTTCAGTGAGTTCTGTCAGTGTGTTGAGCTGCGCATATTAAGGCGAAAACCTTTAATGTCTCATCGTTGTCGACAGAAGGTTGTCAGCAGAGGTGTTACACTTTTAAGCGTTACCTTGTCTCCACGGGGAATCGAACCTCCACCTTTTGGATTTCGAGCCGAGCGCTTTACCACTGCGTCATGCCCCGGATCGTGAAACGCTCTTCATAATTCCCCTTGTCTACTGCGAGGATGATGGGATTCCGCGAGTGATGGATACTGCGCCTTTCCTTTCCTGTAATCGAATTATAGAATGCTGGTGAACCTTGGTGCCTTCATTGAAATGTTGGTTGTGTTCGACAAGGGGCGCTGATGTACCGTCAGGACAGGTCTTGACGTCAACAGGCGATTCATGCATATACGAAACTGAACCCACCGGGTGTCCGATCATGGCGTCCGTGCGGTGCCTTGAATTTGCCGCTTTCTTAAACGCCGCACCACACAGCAAACAGAAGCAGTTTCGAAGCTACTCCCCTGATGGGGCTGGGGCAGGTAGGTCACCGCCGCTTGCGGTGTAGGCTAGCCTGCCACCGAATTTTTGTCTGTTGTAGGCCGTCATTGCACCCGCCACCACTTCGGTGGTGAACGACGGCTGTTGTTGAGGCGCGCGTCTTTCTTTCCCTCTTCCTTTTCTTTCTTCTCTATTTTCTCTTCTGTCTGCACGAAAAAAAAAATCAATCAGCAGCGGAGGTGGCTCAGCTACAGAGCCAGTAGCAGGCCCGTGCATTTTCTTTTCCTTCTTCCTACAGCCACAACAACAACAACAGATGTCTAGGAGGGGTTAGTACAGCAGGCATCAGCGGCGTTTCAAATTGATTTACAGGATAGAAAAGGCACAGTACCTGTCACAATTCTCCGCGGACACATGTACCACGCCGTAAGGAAGGGAGAAAGGTGGGAGTGAAAGAAGTGATAGAGATAGAGATGCCGTAGTGGAGCGCTACGATCCACCGCGCTCTAATGGCTTTCACCTCAGTGCACTTTAGTGGTCCAAAGTGCCCTCTATAATATTTTTTTCCTGAAGAATAGGGATGGGAGTTATGTTTGATAAGACACTGACTGTGCGCATCGCGTTCCTGTTTATTGTTTTCAACTCTGCCCACTGTCGCCTCGTGAGTCTTTGGAACTGGGCCTGGTATAGTATCTTGGACTGAAGCACCGATTGTATAAGACTTCTTGCCATCTCCGTTCAGGCTCCTCCACCTCTGGACGAAATACGTTTTATCAAGTGCAAGGAAGTCGTAGCTACTTTTTTCATCCTATGGAGCCATTGTGTTACTTTGCCAGATTTATTAATATTTAGGCCACGAGCTCTCAGCTCGTCCACCTCTTGTAATGACTGATTTCAAATCTTAAGCATGACTCTTTTCGTTGCCAAGTGGTTTCTTCCATTTTATTTGCAACATGAATGTAGATGGACTTTTGGGGGAGACAGCTCCAGACCTGCACCGCAGACGCATTCATGTAGTGTATTCGGGGCCTCCTGCAAATAAAGATTTTATGTCTCAAGGCATTTATGAGTAGACCATATTGTGACATCGTCTGCGTAAATAATCAACTGCACCTCTGGTATTTCAGCTAATTTCCACGCCAAAGGGATGAATGCGATAATGAATAACAAAGGTACTAAGACTGACCCTTGCGGCACGCCTCTGTTTGATGTGTAATTGCCGATTTGTTGTCATTTTATCCGGACAGAAAACGCCCTGT
The DNA here is from genome assembly GCF_055883805.1 of Amblyomma maculatum. Classification (NCBI taxonomy): domain Eukaryota; kingdom Metazoa; phylum Arthropoda; class Arachnida; order Ixodida; family Ixodidae; genus Amblyomma; species Amblyomma maculatum. The sequence goes on from NC_139352.1 coordinate 13,141,915, forward strand.
CATTAAGCAGGTTATGCACCGCTTTTCTGACCTGTAGTGGGATACCCATACTTTCCACGTTGTTAAATATCTCGGTGCGTAACACGTTATCGTATGCCTCTGCCACGTCGGTAGCCCCCACGGTACGTACAAGGTGGCTATGAGGCCTACACATATACGACCTTTCGGCTAGTATAGATAACCCAGATTCTTTGAAAAGGCTTGTACGGAATCCAATTTGCCGAGCATGATATTTTTGCTGACTTTCCAACCACCATGACAGACGGGGGGGGCTATCATTTTTTCATAAATCTTGCAAATTGTGGGCCTTAGCGATATTGACCGCAAAGAGTGTAGGCTTGTAAGAGGTTTTCCATGCTTTGGTATTGGGACCACCACTGAGGGTTTCCAGCCGACTGGAACTTCTCCTCCTTGCCATACCTCATTTATCACTTACAGCAGGCTTTCAATTGCATCTCCTTTTAAATTCTTAAATATCTCATAAGGAACCTTATCATGCACAGGCGCAGTTTTACCATTTGCGTCTACGATAGCAGCCAATAATTCCTATTTGGTAGATGGTAATGCTATCCCCGTTTTATCAACTACGTCCTTCGTCGGCGGACGAGTGGGACACTGAGCGTGATTCGGGAAGAAAAGGACTGCAGCCTGATCTGCAAATTCCTCTGGTGTTAGTTGTAATGCTAGTCTAATACTTTCTGCGTGATCTTTGATCTGTCGTCCCTTTTCCATGCGACGATAAGTCCCCCAGAGTGCCTTGATTGTCGCCCCCGAGCCCAAACGACTACACCAGTCGTCCTTCCTCTTATGAGCCAGCTGCTTTTCATAACGGCATGCCTGTGTCGTCACTCGGATCACCTCATTTTATGCGAAGCATATTGCTAGAGGTAAACCACAGCCCTTCGTGACGGTTACACGCCGTGCAAAGAATGTGGAATGCTACGTCACACCACGTGATACGCTGACGTCTCGACAGAGGAGAGACGGGGGTGCGGGGGTGCACAATGTAGTACCTTGTGCTCTGTGATGGCCGCGGCACGAACGCCCAAGACGTAGCTCAGGAAGTAGTGGCGTGCTTTAACCACGTTCTTCAGCCGCGGCCATCACAGAGCACAAGGTAGTACCTTGTGCTCTGTGATGGCCGCGGCACGAACGCCCAAGACGTAGCTCAGGAAGTAGTGGCGTGCTTTAACCACGTTCTTCAGCCGCTCACGATTACCCACGAAGTCCCGGTACAGGGGTCTATGAGATTTCTAGATCTCAGACTTGATTTCGGGCAAGGGAAGGTCTGCTGGGCTTATGAACCCAGAGGTGACAAGGCGCCACTCCCTTTCTACTCGGCTCATTCCAAACTTGCGAAAAGAGCAGTTGCAAACCTTTGTTTGTCAAATGCTCTCAAGAAGTCATGCACTCACACCATGGAGGCCAGTTTTCATCGCCAGGTTGACCGCCTTACAGGAGCTGGGTACCCATCACATTTGCTTGTTTCTGTTGCGGAACGTTTGAACAAGAAGTTGAGACTCGAGCGTGTCGGTGCTCAACTAGGTGACGAGAACAGGGAGACAACAAACAAGCGCAGGATTGTGGCCATACCGTATGTGCACAACATTTCCCATCGCTTAAAAAAGATCGGTCGTAGAGCAGGCGTTAATGTTGTGCTCACTGCTCCTGAAAAATTGAAAAGCCTCTGCCGACGTGTAAACGCTGATGGATCGCAAATGCAGAGGGGGTGCGTAACAAACCACCAGAGTCGATTTGTGGAGTGCGCGGAAGGCGTTGTTTATTCCATACCCTTGAAGTGTGGGAAGGAATATGTAGGACAGACTGGAAGGTGCACAAATGACAGGCTGAAAGAACACAAAAAACAAGGTCGAACAAAAAAGCAGGCATTTGGGGATTCATGTAAGAGACTGCGCGTCAAAAACTTGCTGCGTGCAATTCACACAATGTAAAGTTCTAGCAAAACATAATGAGCCGCTGGTTCGTGAGATAATTGAAGCCGCTGAGATAGCTAGACTGCAGGAACGATGTGTCAGCAAACCGTCCCTGCTGTTAACACAAAAAGAAATCGAACTGCTGAATGTGCAATCGTCTCCATGAGTGTTTAGAGAGTGCACCACGCTGTGTGCAAGAAAAGGTTATGCGGCACGTGTATTTATTTATCTAATATTATGTTTTTGTTTGTGTTTTTTTTTTAACTTTGCTAATATGTGCAAGTCATTTGTACGCGTCTGTGGCGTTAGGGTATAAGAAGTTGAGGGTGTTCCAAAATAAACATTGTTGAAAGTCAGCGCTCGTTGTGTCGTCCTCTAATCTTGTGCTCCCGTCCTGTGTTCCGCGCTGTTATCCTCAAGATGCATAACCAACATGCCCAAGCTGCTATTCTAGCTCCATTCACTGTCTTTGTAATTGTGTGATCCTTAGTACCGTTTTAAGGGTAGCAACAAGTGAATTCGGGCTAACCGCAAGAGTTCTAGTATCCTGCCGTACACCATCTCAATGTGTAACAGAGACTTTCCTTCGAATTTTCTTCGTGTCCCAAATTAAAACCTATACTAATGGGGGCATGGTCCCTACCACACGCATCTAATTGTTCTTGCCGGGGTGCACCAGGGCCTTTCCCCCACGTCAAGTCTGAGTGTGTTCGTATTGCAGGAACTGTTGCGATCCGTGGATGATTTAGCATTGTAAACTCCATTTCTGTGAAGGCAGTGTTCACTTGATCTCACATTTGGAATCATAATAATCTCCCCAAGCTGGGCGCGGAGCATTAAAATCTCCACCTATTAGTATCGAAGTTCGCTAGTATAAACATTGAATGCGTGCAACCTAACGCAATATTAACAACTGTGTTTATGGGACGAGCGTACGCTGATACTAGTATCAAGGGCGTTTTGTTTGGGCGCGCGAGTACGGCAACTACTTCCTTCTGAGTGTTACACCACTTGCTCAAGTCAAGTGGCGTTTGGGGAATGTTAGACCTATTATATATGGCAGCTTTTCCAGGAGTTTCTATCTCGGCTCTTGCTCTTTTATCAGGAAAAAGAGAGTCACGAGGCAAATAGAATTTCTGAGAAAAAGAGAAAGAAGAGCCACAAGCTATGCGCCACTCTCTCGTGGCTCTTTTTTCTCTTCTGAGAAATTCTCTTTGGGTTGTCAAAAATATTATGAGTGCTTTGTACTGCAGATACATATTTACACTCATCTCTCAAATGTTTGAATCAATATATCGCAAAACTGCTTTAATAGCTTTGCTGAAGGGTACGCCCGACTACTGTGCTGGAGTACCCGGGTTCGATCCCGACCGCCGGCGGCTGCGCTTCGATGGAGGCGAAGCGAAGAGGCGTCCGTGTGCTGAGCGATGTCAGCGCACGTTAAAGATCCCCAGGTGGTCGAAATTACCCCGTAGCCCTCCACTACCGGCTCCCGTTTCTCTCTATCCACTTTCCCTTCCTTATCCTTCCTCTATCCTTCCTCCCTTCCTTATGGTTGGTTGGTTTGTGGGGTTTAACGTCCCAAATCAACACGAGCTATGAGAGACGCCGTAGTGGAGGACTCCGGAAATTTCGACCACCTGGGGTTCTTTAACGTGCACTGACATCGCACAGCACACGAGCGCCTTGCTTTTCGCCTCCATAGAAAAGCGGCCGCCGAGGCCGGGATTTGATGCCGCGTCCTTGGGAACAGTGGTCGAGCGCCGTAACCACTGTGCCACCCCGGCGGGGGCTCCCTTCCTTATGGCGCGGTTCAGGTGTCCACAGAAACGAGTGTGACAGATACTGCGACTTTCACTTCCTGTAAACCAATTATTATTATTTGCTGAAATTTCGTATTAATAAGTATCGTAATCGCCTTTAAAATATTTTAATTTATATGTATAACCAAAAACGTTCTTGGCCTTTTCTCATTCTCTCACTTTTCTTACAGATAACTGACCGACGTTTAGGTTGCAATATACACAAGTGTATTTTTCTTATTTAACAAACTTACGAAGGCTTTTTTGCGTGTGAAAGAAAAAGAAAGCAAAGTGTGCGGCAACACGGAGCCGGCAAAGACAACGAAAGCTGTAGAGCGCGGACTGCGGTACGTAAGTTCTCAGCTTTATTTAAGCTTTTTAGTTTCATGTTTGTTTTTCACTCGTAGAGTAGCGATTAATTGCAGAGCTATTGTTAACCTATTTATAAGTGACAAACTTATGATCCAGTCCGTAAACATAGAACTTATTAGCCACGAAGGTCTATTTACCCACATGGTATACTTCTGCCAGACCAGCGACTTGATTCGCGCGCATAAGTTGACGCAAACATATCGCTTCTCAGAGGAGACACTGTGGCGAAGACTGCAGCTTCGAGTATTGCGCAGTTTGTAGTGCCTTAGGGGTCTTCCCTTCGTGATATCGGGTGAGTCGTTTTCTTTGAATGTGCAGAAAATTCGCAGCTGATGCTCTGTGAGATGCCCTAAAGGTGTGCCTTTACTTAGCCTACAGTCCGCAAAGTGCATTGATACCTCGTCTCCTCGCCGCCCTTGTTAAAGCGACACAGGGAGAGCTAACCTCATGCGTAGCTCATTTTGCCGGCACACGTGTGTATAGCGCTCAAGGAGCGACTGAACGACTACCATGAGCCTATGCGTTAGCGTGCGCAGGATGACACACCTGCTACCTTTCTCGAATTTGCAGACTTGCTTCACCGAGTGCAATAGGTCATAAACTTTAACATGCAGTTGTCACTGAGATTGTTATCTGGCAGTGAGGTTCTTATCTTGAGAAACCTAAAGAAGGGAGGCACAGGTGTGTGATTGTAGCTACACCCGCGGCACTTGCGAGTGGTAGTGTCTTGACGAAGAGGAGGACAGAACGCAGGTTGAACCGAATGGAGAAAATTTCGTACCCGTATATTGAGGGCAATTTCCTTGCACTTTCAGCCATTGACCATCAAATTTTAAAAGGGCGGTCCAAATAAGGTGTTGATACTTGGAGATTGTTTCGGCTAATTAGTAATTACATTATATAGATGAATACTTGCTGGAGATAGTTATCCGTGGCAAAAACCAGTAAACACACGAAGGAGTAAATTCATTATTCCAGCAAGTTCCGCATCTTTGAAAGAGTGTAATTTCAAATACAGTACACTTCGCTGCAGACTACAGGAAGCACGCCATGGCGAAGTTGGGCAAAAATAAGGTCTTTATGAAAAAAAAAAAACGTGCATTTGTTTGTGTTCAGCGGTTAAGCCGCGTCACCGTCGTTGTCGTTGCGATGTAACCGAGCGAAAGGGAGTTACGAGCCACGAGGGAGTCATGAGCTAAATGGGATTTCTTAGAAGAGAAAGAACCACAAGCTTGGCCCGTTCGCTCATCGGCAGCATGCGATAGTTCACGACATATTGTCCTCTCCGGTCCCGCCACTCACAGCGGTGCCTTTTGAAGAAGAATAAACGACGCAACCGATAGAATTACCTCTGCTGTCGCTGTTGCTATGCGAGCGGCTCGAGCAGGGGCTTAGCGCCGCTGACAAAAGAAAACAGGCAGAGTACGCTGATATAGATGTGCAGCTAAACGCCTCTCCGAGAAGACCTTTCATATTGCAATTGCTTGTAGTAACCAATTGCTTAATCATTTGTAGTCACCAACAGCTGTTTATGCCTGCAAGAGGGACCTGCTGTTCGCTCCATCGAATCTAGAGGCTGCGCTAAAATGTTGCACCAGGGAATATTGTGATCGTTCTCGGAATTTCTTTCACCGACACAACCGCGGTAGTGATCGTGTTCTATTTTAGTCACCACAAAGTGTTTTCTTGACGAAAGCTTCCCACTTCTCCCGTAACACAGAGTGGATGCAAGCATGAAATGGTTACGGGCCTATAGCACGTTGTTGGCAGGGGCGAGGAGTGTTCTACTGTGACGGTAAACCTTGCAAAGCGATTGCTTCCTCCACGACACTTCCTACCTCTTCCTTCATAAGGATTCATTGCTTGGCTTAAACAGCTGTGTTAGTGACTACAGGAGTGTAGAAGAGCACGCGCCCACGCTGACCTGACAAGTATGCAGGAGACGCAACGCGTTCGAATGCTCCCCGAGTGCGTATATGCTGACGGTTGTTGTTGTGGCTGTAGAAAGAAGGAAAAGAAAATGCACGGGCCTACTACTGGCTCTGTAGCTGAGCTACCTCCGCTGACTCGTGCAGACAGAAGAGAAAATAAAGAAAGAAAAGGAAGAAGGAGAGAAAGACGCGCGCCGCAACAACGGCTGTCGTCCACCACCGACACGGTGGCGGGTGCAATGACGGCCTACAACAGATAAAAATTCGGTGGCAGGCTAACCCCCGCCGCAAGCGGCGGTGACCTACCTCTCCCAGCCCCATCAGGGGAGCACTCTATGCTGACGGCAGTCTTGTAGTGGAAGCTACACTGGGCTAGTAGAAGCGCAGTTCGCGCATCCGCCACTACTGCGCATGCGCCGTTACCATGGCAACCAGTCACACCGGACTGACGAAAAAAAAATGCACCCGACAGCCAAATGCAGAGTCTGCCGAACGGAGACGGCCGGCTTCGCACACATTCTGTGGAATTGCGACAAGTACCAGGAAGAAGCTAAGTCTGGGAGGATCCCGCCGCGACTGGAAGCAGCCGCAGGGAGCGACAATCAAAATGAACAACTCTGGGCCGTCCAGCAGGTCATCAAGGCGCTGGCCCGGCAGGGAACCAGCGAGCCGGCAACGGCGAGAGGGGACCTAGGCCGCGCGGCCGGTGCCCAGAGGACGACGTAGGCCCCGTCCAGAGCGCGCGCGCGCGCGAGCGCGCGTTCTACTGCACGCCCCAAATAAACGTTTTGACAACGCAATGTCACCCTCTAGACTAACTTAGAAGGTGTTGGCCGGAGCCACAAGTGTGCACCAAGCGCCGTCGCCATTGCGCCGAGTTCGCCTCGTGTGACATCATAATGCACCGAGTCGCGCCGCATAGCGCTCGCTGCTCAGGCGCGCACCATGGAAAGGAGAGCTGCCGTGACGAGCATGGCAGCAGTAAAGGCTGAGAGAAACTGTGTTCCGATTCAGACATCGCATGGTACAATGCCGGCCGACAGCGTGAAAACAAGGCGATATAAAATAAACGGGTGCCCTAGACGCGATCGAAGAACGAGAGGAACATCTCGCGAAGAGACGCTGCCATACGGCTGAAGGACAAGGACGGCGTGTCGTTATCAAGGGCTTCAGACGCAAAGCTTCGGTAGTTTCAGTGATTGTATGAAGGAAAAGTTGAGTTTAATCTGGTAACGGATCCTAACGCTAAAAATACAGTAGGGGACCGCCGTTGACCTTATTTATAGACGTGTCTATCAAGTCTAGGGTCGCCGGAGAAGGGGTAGGCAGCGAACGCGATGGTTAGATGGCATTCTCGAGGCATTGCAGATGAAGCTATGTGATGTTAAGAAGATAGTGAGAGACCGGAAAGCGTGGCGTGACATGGTCCATAGGGTCACGAAGAGTCGGACACGACTGAACGCCTGAACTGAACTGAAGTCTATCAAGTCTAAATACTGTATATCCAAAATTGCGATTTCAGCCACGTACTTTACTGGTCACCAGGTAATCTTCATATGCATAGAGCCAAATGTTGAAAATTTCCGAGAGCACTGCAGAATTTGGAGTGGAGAAATCCGAAAGCCTAAGCGTTGCTGCTGCGAATGGTACATCGTGCGCCCCTCGTCGAACACAACCAGCGTTCCATTGAACGCATCAAAGTTCACCGGCGTTCTACAATTGGTTTACAGGAAAGGAAAGGCGCAGTATCTGTCGCTCGCGGAATCTCACTGACACTTATCGGTAAAATCTCGTCGAAGCGAGAGCCAGATATCTACCAGTCCTCTTCGCAAAGGCCACAAAAAGCAATGTGATTACTTTTCTGGCTCCGCAAAGGGTGATGCTTAGAAGGCACTGCTGCATTTTTAATTTTAATAATATGATTGATATTTGTTTGGAAATACAAAAAAGGGGACAAGAAGTATTTAAAACATTGTGAAAGGCTGGACCATGAGGCGCAGACCCGTACATAATGCGGCCGTACTCTCACAGTTCGCGCTAAAGAGTGCAACCATTTCAGTTGAAGAACTATCGCTTTCACTGCTGAATTAAAACTGTTGATGAATGTGTTCCGCAGTATAACTCTATGATTCATGAAAAGATTTTGCCAGCTTCAACAAGTTTTCAACTGAAAGCTTCTCTAAGCCATGTACCAGGGAAGATTAACCTGTCCGTCCGCTTGATTTTGAACTAAACAGAGATTACAGTGTTGCTATAGAGCTTCACCTTAGGGTTTTACTCGTATGACCACAAGGCTTGCAAACTTAGATGCGCAGCTGGTCTCAGAAATGGGTATTGAGCATTAATGAGGGCAAATGAGTAATTACTTCCTGATTTTAAATGTAATGGAGAGCAGAGATCCTGAATTTTGTACCACATAAACCCATACACAATGTAGCTCATCTGCTATTCACGGCTGCGAGAAGATAATAGCTGTTCTTCACACAACTTAAGATATTGGAGTAAACTGGTAATAGGCCCAGGTCAGGGTATATATTAGTAGAAGGCAGCGACGCGCGTTCTGTCAAAAGGTTCGACCTCTTAGATTTTGATTGCATTTTTGTTTCGCGGTTTCCATGCTTGTTCACAAGAGCCGAAACTGAGAGCGGCACAAATGCTGTTGACATGCTGAAGCCGCTACATCGTCGAAGTTTTTTCTTCAAAATGTGCGTTGCTGAGAATTTCGCGGCGAGGGTTCCTAATTGTTTTGCTTGCATAGGGAACCCTTCGAATTACTGGATGCCGCTCTCTGATCGCCACCGTCATTCAATTTAGACTCTTGCTGCGATGTTTATATCATATGGCCTTTTTTCCAGAATACTGCTCGATTTTCTTGTGCGAAGCATAGTACTGGAAGCCGAGGACAATGTGCATGTGCGAAACGGCTTTCGAGATCACCCTTCTATCCCTCCTATGCCTGGTAAGCGCTGAAGACGACCAGCGATCAGTCAGACTCCAGTTATGTATTCACTGCATGAATTGGGCCTGTGGATGTGGATGAATCGTGCTGTTTTCGTTTTAAATTCCACACAGGCGTACTTGGAATATCAAGGCATAGGATTACGGTTTAGCCGTTAATCAAGCTCAGAGAAAAGAAATGTAATGTTTTCTTTCTCACGTTCTGAAAGTGATGCATTGTGAGCAAAACTTAAGACAGTCTTCGAATGGTAAAAAAAAATGAAAAAAAAAAAATGAAGTATCCTATGAAGTCACGTTTTTATGCGCAGAAGCAGTGAAAATAGTGCATTTTTGAGTGAGCCAGTAATTGTAAATGGTATCAGTGATCAATTTTGTGCAGAAAAAAAAAAAAGCCTACTTAAACCCATCGGCATTCATAGCGCTGTATAATCCGCCTTTTTCACAAGGCCGCTATGCGCATGCGTGCCTCTCCCCCTGGTTGAAAAGAAACCACCAGCCCCGCTGCGCATACGCAATTCATGGCTTTCGTGATCGGCGCAGTCGGAGCTGATCTCGGGGGCCATGCTCAGTTCATATTCGTGACAGTCATATGCGACAGATGGCGGTAGCTGTCAAGAATACACATTACCATTTCGTACGTGGCTGCGTGTCACAAGCAAGTTTTCAACCAGTAGCAGACGAATTTTCAACAACTCCCAGAGGGCGCCACATTTAGTGAAAAAGGCGGATTGCTTCAGACGTCTCGGTCAAGACAATCGCGAGCTGCGCTCAATGCAGGAAAAGAACAGGGTTTTTCGGTACATGATAACATTTCTACTGGGAGGAGCAGAAATTACCAGTAACTGGTACTCATGAATCTGCATATAGCACAAAGCAAGCACTGTCTGAACCTCTGGCCAGAGTTACCGATGGTAGACACTGTGTGCAAAACTGTCTACTTCACGGCCTTATGTGGCGACGAAAATTTTAGTTCGGCTTCCTGGCTACTGTCTGAATGCTTTGAACATTTCTTTCGTCACATTTAGTAGCCACGTTTTACTAACGAAATATTTAATCGTAAGCAAATAAAGAGAACTCGTTACTTACTATATTTGCTGTGGCGGTACACGATGCTTGCCTGTCCTCTACGCCAGTGGGGATGGTGTGCATCGACGGAATTGTGCGCTTGTCTTCGGAGCCTACATACGCGCGGGGAAGCCTCTATAGACGCGTTTGTAGGCGTTTGCAGAGATTCTGCCGTGGCAGAAAACAGTTTTTATATTGCGTTTTGTCTCGGCGGCATAAAACAGGAGAAAAAAAGTAAACGTAAGTAAGTAAAGGGGATTTCATGCGTTCCACCCTTCATCATGCGGAAGTTCTGCACCGAGTTATTTCGCCTCTCGTAGGCAGGAGCCCCACGCACATACAAAACACCTACAACCAGCAAATTCAGCTACGACGAACCAGCAAGCTAAAGACAAGCTCGAGAAAGAATAGACCAGTTATCACATAGCGATCCCAGGTGTCGAGTGCTCAGATGTCCAGATCGGCAGGTCAGGAGATTTCGGAATATGAGAGCCCCATAATGAAATGAACTGAAAAATAGAAATGAACAATACATCGCGGCATTATCTTCAGTCGTTGATTAATCGAACGACAACAAATACACTGACCTGCAGTGGTGGTAATCTCTTGTCATTATGCGCAAGACATCATGAATTAATCGTGCACTGCATTTAAAGTCTGATTTTTTTGCTTCGGCGTTAGCGTGAACAAGCCTATAAAGCGGCAGCCGAAACGTCATTTCGTGAATTCTTTGTTCAGGGCCATTTATATATTTCCTCAGACAATGTGTCAGCTGTGGCATATCTTATTGCACTATATTGCACAGGCAATGCTGGTTACTTTTCACTTCAATAATAGGCGCTTGCGTTTGCTTTTGGATGATACAAAAGGCCGCAGCTGACTTTTTCCTGCTTATTTTATTATTTGTTTCCAAATCAGTTCTAAGAGCATAATTCTACCTGCTTTTCGTAATAGCTACTTAGCAGAGAAGAGCTGTGTGATGCCTGTTTTGAAGCATGTAGTTCATTTAGTGCCTCGTTTATACTAAACAAGGTGTTTGTTTCTTTTTTTGCAGCTTATTGAAACTCTGCAATGTTTCGCATACGTCCGGTCTGCTTTGTCAGGTAAGTTTGGAGTCCTTGTTGTTTTCTTCCTAGATGTTTGTATAGTTATCGTGAGCGCATGGCGTTCTTGACAAAAACGACGCTCACTCACCAGCAGTCCAAATAAGAGAGATGATACAGATTCGTCAACACAGAAGGCAACAACTCCAAAGGTAGCGTTCCCATAGCTAAGTTTAGGTAAGCAAATTCAGTTCAGTTTTTTAACCCCATGCAAGGTTAGGGCGAATAATAAGGCTGATTACAATCTATGTGTTTTGTGCGAAAGTACACCTTAACGACGTCTGACTCCTTATTCCCTACGTCTTCAAATTGGGTGGCGTTGCGAACTCAGGCTTCTCAGTTAAAACGAAAGGGTTGATCAGAACTCAGCCATCCAGAACCCTTGGATTCAAAGTTAAGACAAGCTGCTCTTATTAGCCACGCCGGCATGTTGTGACGTTTAGCAGTCACTCTTGATCATAAATGCAGAGGATGTAGAGGGAGCCATTTTCAGTATGACTTTCGGCACGTTCAGTTCAGTTCAGTCGTTCAGTCGTGTCCGACTCTTCGTGACCCTATCGACCGTATCACGCCACGCTTTCCGGCCTCTCACTATCTTCCTAACATCACATAACTTCATCTTCAGCGCCTCGAGGATGCCATCTAACCACCGCGTTAGCTGCCTACCCCTTCTCCGGTGACCCTCAACCTTTCCCAACATCAAATCTTTCTCCAGCGACTCCTCTCTTCTCATCAGATGACCAAAGTAGCTGAGCTTTAACTTGAGAATTTGACCCTTAAATGAGTAGCCAAGGTTTATCGTCGACAATATCGACTGATTTGATCTTCTGGAAGTCCAAGGAACTCTCAAGAGTCTCCGCCAGCACCACAATCAAACGCGTCAATTCTTCGGCGGTCAGCCTTCTTCACAGTCCAACTCTCGCATCCATACATCACAACTGGAAAGACCATAGCACGAGTTATACGGATCTTGGTTGGCAGTCTAATGCCTCTGCTCTTTATAGGCGGTCAAGGCTAGCCATGGCTCTCTTTCCGAGAAGCAGGCGTCTCGTCTCCTAATTTCATGGCTGCAGTCTCCTTCCGAGGTAATCTTGGAGCCCAAAAAGAGAAAATCTGTCAGCTTCCACTTCTTGTCCCTTGATGCTGCACGTTAGTAGTGATGAAATATACTGGAGGAAAAGTACACGCGCCTTGTATTGAAGGGCAAAATCAAAAATTATTGAAAGGAAGCATCGAAGTGCAATGTTCTTATGTACATTTTTGGACATCCTAGCGAGGCTGCTGGTCAGGCGCGATGCAGCATTGTTACAATATCCCCATTTTAATCTGTCCTCGAGAAAATTGGGGCCAGAGACGCCGTCCTTGAACTTTAGTCTCCGGTCACCTACACGCGAATTCCATCCTACATGTACGAGCCCAGAATACCTAGCTTACAGGTTTCGTGCACCAATCATCAGCAGTTACAGCAATTGAAAACTTTAACGCGTTTCTGACTTTCAGAACTTTCATTTCGGCATCGCAGCCCGCAAACTCTCCGTTGGGAACTCTATATTTAAACTTAATATCCAAGGACCGGCGTATACCGATTAACGTGCCAACCACCACCTGTGCGTCTCATCACTATCTACATAATCAGCATCGTGAGAACAACTGCCGCTACTGCTGGACAAATGCCTCTGCTATATAACCCTCCAATGGGAGCTGTCGTGCTTAGGTCCGATCATTTTATCTCAGCAGACTTATTGACCCCATTCGCCAACCTTCACACACTAACATTGAAGCCACCTAAACCATCGTCATGATCGTCAACCGGACTATACCCATTAGAGGGCGGAAGGCTCTCCCATATCCCTCCAATCAACCCGGTTGCTTGCCAGCTGTATCCAGCTAACACCCGCAAACTTCATCTCGTTCGTCACCTTACTTTCATTCCCTGTTAAGTTTGCCTTCTCTTCGGATCCTGTTACCCCTAGCACCCATAGGTTAACTTGCATTCTTCAACATATGCCCAATTATTCTTTGTGTTCTGAATATAGTGCCATTAACTGGCTGATGCCATTGGGTCCACTTTTATGGCTTCCTGTCTTTTAAAGGCACACATATCCTATTCCCTCCATAGTCACCGCAATGTCCTAGATTTTAAGTTGAACCTTTTTCTTTTGCTTCTATGCCTCTGCTCCTTAGGTTAAAGGGGTAGTATACAGTAGTATACTTTTCTTTTGAGCGATATGGCAAACAGTCAGTCATGATCTCAAATTCTTTGGCAAACGAAATCGATCCCATTCTTAGTCTCCCAATCATTTTCCTTTCGTGGTCTGGATCTGCAGCTACTACCAGTCCTAAGTAGACGTATTCCCTTACCCCTTGCGGTGACTCGGTATCTATCGCAAAGTCTAGACCCCTTCGGAATCTATTGAAACGAATTTTCTGCATCTTATTTAGGAATTTAAAGTTTCCTTTGCCAGCCCAGGTCATTGATAATTACTCGCCCTTCAGCGCCAGAGATTCTTAGGAAGGCAATAGCATCAACGAATCCTATATTTTCGAGATATTTTTCATCAAGACTTATCACCAACTGTTTTTGATTCTGTCTGCATACTTCCTGTGACGTTGTTGTGAACAGTCTGCTATGCATGAGAGTCACAGCTTTCCAAAAAGAGGTGGTGCAGTCTCTGGCGCTGCTGTATTGGCTGCTTTCCTGAAAATACAGCGACGGACAAATTCATGCCAACAAATATTGCCACTACCCTAATTCACGGTAGACGTACGTATGAAATGGTTACTGGTTCCGTTACGGGCTTGTCAACTATGTGAACAGCCGCATAATCATAGCGGTGTTACCAGGTTTTGAGCAGTCCTTTGTTCTGGCGTTAAACTCGCAAAGCGACCACTTTCCTCAAACACTTTGTGCCTCTCATTTCACCTGGTTAAATTTCTCCCAACCGCGAGCAGAAAGCGTAGCAGGGGCCAGGGGGCGGTAGAAAAATAGGTTGGAGGATGCGGCTAAGAAGTTCGCAGGAGTCAAGTGGATGCAGCCAGAACAGGACCGGGTTAATTGCAGAAAAGTGGGAGAGGCCTCCGCCATGCAGTGGGTATAGTTCGGCCGATGATTAGGATGATGCTTTGGAAGTCTGCAATATCTACTGCAGCTGAAATATGCAGCCATTGTCCGTATTCAATCATGCATCAGCGGAAAAACAGTGGCGCCATCTGCAGTGAACGGCGCCTTTGTTATGGTTAACCCTTTAGTGGAGTATTGTACCAAGTTCGAGTAATCTTGAATCGTTTTAGATGGTGTCAAAGAAACAGAAAGCTTATCACAATCGCTATACAGTTACAGAGAGAACGAAAATGGAAATCTTTAAAACAGAAGTAGCCACGATAGCCGAGGTAGCCGAGGTAAGCCCTTGCTTACATGGTATCCTCGGAGCCTTCCATTGCGGTGTTGAGGAGGTGGGGGAGACCAGAATATGGTTGCAGTAGTAGCATTGAGAACCTGGACCTCCACACTGTCAGGTGGTGCTGATGGCACTGGAAAGATAATTCTTCTTGATTACATGTTGCACCTGTAGGTGTTTAAAATCTCAGCAAAAAAAAAAAATTCTAGCGCAGCCACTCCAGTCACATTCTTCTCACTTTATTTCTCGGCTTTCATAATATCTGTGCACGTTATGTTGACACACATACTGTATTTTTATGCGATCATGCGTCAGTGAATGCCGCCGAGTTTAAGGTTTCGTTGGTACCGGCGAGTGCTTGACAAAGCAAATCTGGCTTCACCATTTTAAGCATCAAAATGCGGTGAAGTTAACTTCGCAGGAGCAAGCAGAAAGTTTTAAATCGGCGCCACACATAAACTGCGCCCCCCCCCCCCCCCCCCCCCCCTTTCCTCATACCAGATCGCTGCTGGAAAGTACACCGTCGTTGGAGAAAAAACAAAATAACAATATTAAAGACGCGAAGACTAGTCGAATGCGTAGTTTTTATTACCAATGACCGCTATAAATGACGACACGGCCCATTTCGGGAGTGTATAGGGGGTCACTGTGCGCAAAGCGAGGCAAAGAGCCTCGCAGTTTAATCCACCGGAGCAGTTGCAATGGACGCTGTGGCAGAGCAGAAAGTTGGAATACGAGCACATGACGATCACATGCGAGACGTCTGACCAAGTGAACGAATAGATAAGGAACGAAAATTTTAGATATGCACCACTTAGTTGGTTATAGTCAAATTATAACCCAAATTATTTCAAATTCGGATGAAGGCAGATTTTAGGAATAAGATAGGTCAAATTTTGGGATTGTGCCAACTAAATTAAGAAGACACTCTAGAGATGACCATAGTGGAATTACGTTGAACACCAGTTTTGATAAAATTAAGGAGAAATCCGGTTTTTAGGATCTAGGGACACCTTGGGTCTGGACGATTATAATTTGGAAGAAACCACACAGTTTATTATGCTCACATTAGGTTGGACACGAATTGTGATCAAATTTGAAGAAATTGAATTTTGGGAGTCCAGACAGCCACATTTTCGGAGCGGCCATTTAAACTTTGAGGTCATCACTGAATTGGCTGCGCTCAAATCAGCTTGGACACCAATTCTGATCAAACTCGGAGAAAGCCAAAATCTGGTAGTTCAGAGGGCCACGCTTTGTGAGCCCCACTGAACTGGCCGTACTGAAATTAGATTGGACTGCAATTGACTACAGTTGGAATGAAGGTCAAATTAGGGTGTTCAGAGGGTCAAATTTTGGGGGTGCGTATACACACTTTCTGGAGCACGCGCTGGTCTTGTACGAAGGCATAAGAGCCGAGGACCCTCGTTAAATACGTGCCGGGGCGGGGGAAGGGATGGGGGGTGCAGTGGTTAGGGCGGTCGACTGATGATCCCAGGGAGGCGATCGAAGCCTGGCCGAGACGAAAGGCGCCCATGTGCAGTGCGATGTACATAAGTATATATGTTTGATTATTATATTAATATATATGTTATATTAAATATATTATATATGTATATACGCCTATAGACCTTTGCATCGGGCGAGAGAGGTGTCGAAATTCCTCCTTTCTGGACTATCGGAAACCGGTTTCTGTGCAGCTTCCACAGCGCTTGCGCGCGGTGAACTACTGTCCAGTGACAGTAGTTCACCGTGACAGAGTAGTTCACCGTGACAGTGACAGAGCTCCCTAAGCAGTGCCCAGGGAGCTCAAAATGCAAAAGTTTATAGAAAAGGGAAAGTTGTCTTTAGTGTCAATATGAATGCACGGTTACTTGGTTGCGAACCAGAGACTATGCAAAGTCCGCATACACGGCTGCATAGGGGTTTAATATGTATTCGTGGGTCTTTCAGTTAGAGTGATATCTTAAGACTACACGTAAATGTATGTGTTTAATTAGAGAGAACCACAAACCGCTTTCGCGTCTTATGTTTAAGGGGGAGACTATTCCACTAGTCAGCCTGCTGCGATAAAAAGTGATTTCATTTTTATGACTGCTTCAAGCCTACTCTGCAAGCATTTGATGGCTGGTTTAGCAGCTATTTGACCAACATGAAAGCTTAGCTTCAGCGCGTCCATCCAATCTAGGGTTTTTTAGCCAAACAATATCATGTTAAGGAATATGAACAATATTTGTGAGCCTTTGTAACAGACTTGCTTTACTTCTAAAGAACCTCTTCCACCCTCTTGTTTAGGCTCCCGTTTTCTTCCGCGTTAAGGCGAGAATTGTTTTCTACGGCATAGTGCCGAAAACCTTCGTTCAGATATTGATTGCTGAAAATTTGCCCTCTCTGCTCGTTTTCGCAGAAGCCAACACAGAAAATGTCCTCAATGCCATCTTCTTTGGAGCTTCCGCGGCATTCGCTTTATTCCTACTGCTTGGGGTGACAATGGTGAGTACTAGTTATGTGATGTTAGGAAGATAGAGACCGGAAAGTGTGGCGTGATATGGTCCATAGGGTCACGAAGAGTCGGACACGACTGAACGATTGAACTGATTACTCTTCTCGATTCTTTCCTGTGTGTACTCGACTGGTTCTGCGCACCTTGGTATTGAAGCAGTTTTTTTTTTCTTTGCATAATGCGTCGTTTTATTTTCTCACTCTCACCTCTTGCTATAAGAGAGTGAACGTGTTTTTCGGACACTTGCACAAGAACGTCAAAAGGTCAAAAAATAAACAAACATGTCCCAACTTTCTCTGCATAACAGAAAAGGCTGCGCATAAGTGCGGAGCGAGAACAAATTGAGGCGGTGTGTGAGGTGGAAGCGTTTGTGAGATTACGATTAACTGAATAGGCACTGGTTAAGTACGAAAATTTCAAATTCTCTTCCAGAGGTTACTTGACTTGAAGGTGTCTTGTTGGAATCGTATGTATACCACATTTCGATGTTCGGTAACGCCACTTCTAATTTTGATTATGGTCAATGCTGATTGCGAGCAATCTAAATTTTATTTTCATACTCCCCGAAGAGGAAAATTACAATTTTAAAGTGAAAAGTTTGACAGGTGCCTGTGAACTGAATCTGTCTATCGGAGCCTTTAAAAAAGTCGGTTTTGTTATGAAAAGGGGGGGGGGGGGGGGTGATGGTGCTCCCTGGCGACACGAAACACGTGGTCGCTGCTGCCTGATAGAAACTCCCTGTGCTGTTACTGAGAGGAGGAGAGGACGACAATAATACTGCTGGTCGTCTTCGAAGGGAGCATCTCCGAGAACTGCCTTCTTCCTGCGTCAGTCTCGCGTCCCCATTGGGCCAGCTCCCAGTGACGTATTGGGGTGTTTTTTTCTACGCGAAGCCGCGCACGGGAAGCGAACGGGAGTACGCCATCTACTTGATCACGTGAATCCGGATTTCTCCCTGGCTTTCCCGACCTTGGCCGTGGGACCACGGGTTGTGAACGCGCGCACCTTGAATGCCTGCTGGACTCTCGACCCGAAAGGATTCCGGCGCCAGCCTGTGCGGAGGCGCTGACGCTCCTGAGTCGGGAGGGCT
This sequence comes from Amblyomma maculatum, assembly GCF_055883805.1. Classification (NCBI taxonomy): domain Eukaryota; kingdom Metazoa; phylum Arthropoda; class Arachnida; order Ixodida; family Ixodidae; genus Amblyomma; species Amblyomma maculatum. Next base: position 13,160,071 of record NC_139352.1, read on the forward strand.
TGATCACCGCCGGCTTGTGTCTGTCGCGATGATTGGTGACGCACTTTTGCGCAGGCGTGGGTTCCGCAGGATTCTCGGTAATGTTGCGCCGGCACGTCTCATTGTTTTCTTGTTATTTTAAACCAGTTGTAATCTGCACCATGACGCATGTGTGACTGAATGAGAGATACCTATTTTAGTTTTGGTTTATTATTATATAGCCACCGTCATCAGTACTGATAGACCTAGCTTAAAAATGTAGGACGCTGCCTGTGATATAGTTTCTTCTGAAGAAGGCCGGTACCGCGGCCGAAGCATCAATACATTCTCTTTTCCTTCACCACGTCTGACGTTTCAAGCGGAAGCTTCAATACTCCAGCCATCTCGAGCCTTCAGCGTCAGTGTGGGTGGGTGCCTGCATGAAAGAGCGCCAACTCGGGCCTCTCCTTTTATGTGAGAGGGTGGCATTAGAATCAGCCTGCCATGACATTTGAATTCACGTTATTTCTATGCCACGGGCAGGAGTTGCGAATTCGGGTTCTCCATACTACTCAAAAAAGAGAGACGATTAGTCTGACCGCGCGATGCGAGGCCATATCTGGTATAAGGCTATGTGAATTACTAGGCTTGGTTTATAGGATTTAGCGACCCAAAGCGACTCACGCGATAAGCCTTTGCGAAGGGCTCCGGAAATTTCGACCACCTGAGGTTCTTAAACGAGCACTGATGGCGCACAGCACACGGGCGCCTTGCTTTTCGCCCCCATAGATAAGCGGTCGCTGCAGCCTGGATTTGACCGGGCGTTCTTGTGTTTTGTCCAGCAGTCGAGCCCCCGACTACTGAGCAACCGTGAATGGGCAATCTATCGAACTTTGGTTACTTGTGGCTTCCTGCACGCCTTTTTGTTTTCTGTCTTAGGTCCGTACCGTACGCATCATTTCCTTTCAAAATGTTGCGAATCTGGCATGCCTTACCCACAGCTTCTGGGAAAGCTAATTTTCAATCGGAAGTATAAGCGATGCTCAAGAATTGATTTTGCTGCGTACCAATAGAAACGGTCAAGGTAGTGGAACATGAATTTTGATTGCTATTTTGAATTGTGTCTTTCAGAAAAACAAGGGGTTATTAGAAGCCTTCATACTTGGTGCGAAATTGAGAGTCCTGGCACTAGTGGGCCTGGCTGGGGTCGCCATTTATTACGTAAGTAGTCGCAAGTTTTGACATGCTGTTCGTGTTTCGAAATATGCCGTAGAGCATCTTATACATCCCACTGAAGGAGCGAGAGTACAAATAACCGCTTTATGTACAGAATACAAAGAGAAACAAGCATAGCTGGTGAAGCTGCCTCATTCTGCTAAATAAATGCTTCGGCGAGAATTTTCCTGGCCGAGGAAAAAAGGGGGGGGAAGAAGAGGCACACAGGCCGGGACTATCAGAAGTTGTCTTCACGAATCACCGCTAGCGTATTGATGTTTAGCTTCAGCCTACATTCGTTTCCTTGGTGATCTCATGAACCACGTACCTTTGCGCGCTCTCAATACCACGAAGCTCTTAAGGGAGCCGGCTGAAAATTGCCTAAATTCTGATGTAAATCACGTAGATTCGTAAAAAGGATAGATTTCTGACGAAGGCTCGCACGACGGATGTAGATGAAACATATATACATAACAAAAGAAGGTTGTGGAGCAGTTGCTAGTTTAATATTTCTAGTGAAACAGTTTCTAAAGAAAGCATGGATTTTTTGTTTCTCTCAAATACGACTCATTTTTCACAAACGAGATGACTTTATATCAATGCTGTGCAGTCCACAACGAGCATTGATATTCTTAAACAATGAAATGGAGGGCGCATTGACGGGCTGATCGCCCTGCGAGGCATTGCCTGTCTAGCCTATGGTAGAGGCTGCATGGCGTGCTAAATGTAACCCCAAGGTTGCGATGAAACGGAAGACGCTTAAGACGCGAAAGTGGTTTTTGTTTCTCAGATTAAGCCTTACAAAGCTCAGCTCATCTTAAGTGCAGTCATGCTTTACTATCTCCATAGCAGCACTGGGGTGAAAATTACGAAGTACAGTTGATTGAATTAAAAGATGCACTTCATAGCTCGCGCCGCTGCATTGTCATCAACCGCCAAAGCTCAAAGGGCACCTGAGGCATTGCATAGCTCATCACGCTTTTAAGTAGAGCACTCCTGATTTCCCTCTGCCCACGTCTCTTATTCATTTGTCATTTATTCACAAATTAATCCTTCCATTGTAATATGAATAATTCATGATTGGGACACACGCCGTTATGAGCCTCATATTCTCCTCGCATCATGCGCCACCGTATACTAGATATGGCTGACGTTTGGTTAATTTCGCCGACTTCGAGTTTTATGACTCGGGAGCGGGGGATGGAGTTGGAAGTGTGTTTTTCCTTAAAAGAGTTCTTGCGCGACTTCACGCGATAGGCGCTGCTCTGTCATCCGCCCGATGTTTAGCGTTTTACACTGCCGAAGCCGTCGGGGCCTCAATATTAGTGACCTCGTGCTGGGTCCATTTTCCTATTCTCTCAGCGAGCTCACTGGCTTCGAGTTTTGCTGCGACACCTGTAGAAACCTCTGTTTGCTTCGCTCGCCCCTATGCTATCTAGTGCGTGTGGCTTTTACGCTTCCATAGGCTCAGCCACGTAAAGTCCGCTGGCTCATCTGGCTCTCAGCTGGCTTGTCAGCCGCGAAAATTTCTCAGCTATGTTAAAGGGTTCTATTAATTTGGGTGCTAGACCTGCTAGGACCCTCCTCTGTAAACTAGGCCTTCTCGCGGTCGTGGTTTGCCTCATTTAATGGTAGTGGCCAATCGCTGGCGCATTCGCCTTGCGTAGTCGTCATAATTTTCCCTGTGACATCCTGCAACCACTTGATAAGAATGAGTTCCCGTCATGTGTTCAGCGTCGTACCAAATATGAAAAAGGTTGGCACAAAGCTGGTCGAGCCATTTAGACTGGTGCACAGAGCGACCGAAATGGCGTCCAAGCGTGTACCCTAATTACTACGTAACCTCACATAAGCGTCCAAGAGTTGCTTAATATCTTGGTTAAGGCACTCGATAACATCGGACTGATGATAGTAGCACGTTGTTTAATGCTGACAGATACGAATTGGTGCACACCCATGATCATCAGAAATCATTGAACTGAAGTGGGTGATATTGAGCAGTGACCAAAATGTCACGAATCCCTACTGTGAGAATATATAAAACAGCTTTTCCAGGATGCCCCGAGGGGTCAGTTTTTTTCGCAGCGAGTACATTTAGGCGGTTTCGCTTTTACGACAGGTCGCACAAACACGTGTCTCTGTCGTCTTTTGTTGCCGGCTAGCGGGTCCCTAAAATGGCACGAGAGGACATCCCAAAGATTGTTATTTATGACCACCTGGATTAAACCAGGCTGCTTTCCACCTCTGGACTTTGTTTCCTATAAAACTTGACATGTTCGTACCTGCCTATTTACATCACCCTGCATTCCCGGCCAGCTTCCGAAGCGACAAAGCTTTCGCACGGTTTAGTGCCGCTAGTGACGCCGTCATCATGATAGGCTTTAAAACATACAGCCGAGTAGAACTCTGCTGGTACGTATTTTAATAAACCTCTATCAGAGTCGAGCAGGAATTTCTCCAATTCAATCGAAGAAATACCAGCTACACTAGACTTAGCGCGAACAACACTACCGGAGGTTGAAACATACAGCGCAATTAGAGCTGTCAGTGCATTGAGTTCTTTACTGAGAATATTGATCAGCTCCTGACAGAATGAGTCGAGTCTTCCTGCTTACCTTTGGCAAGGTGTTTTCTGGGGAAAGTGACCGCAAGAGTTATTCCCGCTCTTACGAGATGCTCGCGCTTTTGAAGAGCGGTCCCCGCTGCGACCTCATTTCACAGAGGTGGAAACAGCTGCCCGTCCGTCTCTTTCTCAGCTAGGCCTGCCATTTGGGTATCAACGGCAGTCTTGACAGCCCGTCCACGACCACATTAGCAGTTTCTCTGCCGTAACGCAATTCGAAGCGTTGAAGTGTCAGGGCCCAGCGCTCAACTCTGCCACTTGGATCACGCAGCCGGTTTAGCCATGATAAGGCGATTTGGTCGGTCTCGACTGTCAGCTTTGTTTCCTTTACAAACATCTCGAATCTTCGGAGTGCATAGTTGATGACCTGAGATTTCTTTTTCCTCGCTGAGTAATTGCGTTTATCATGGTTCGCAAATGCCACAGGTCGCAGCTTGTTCCCCTCTATATGGAAGAATACTGATCCCACTGCGATATAGCTGAAATAGGCATAAGTATCAAAGGTAATGTTCATTCCATGCAGCTTGGAGACTTGCGTCTTGAAGAACGCTTGTAAGCGTCGCCAAAAGCTCCTTTCCGAATCGTCCCTTGCCTCCATGGAGATGATTAGTTTAGAATGCTTTCCAATAGCGCTTGCTCTCGACCAGAGTTTCTAATTAATTCACTATGGTGTCCCATAATTTCGAGGTACCGGCGAAGAGCGTTCATGTGGTTGGGCTCAGCAAAGTCCAGGATCCCAAAAGTTTCCTTTGATGAAGAGACATCTGTCCTCGTTGTAAATGATACTGAAGTGACATCAATTAAGCCTGGCATATTTGCACATTTATGGCAATGAGCGTGAGGCCATCAGTATCCTTGCTGAAGCAAAGCTATCGATTAGCTGACAAGGCAACTGCTCAGGCTAATGCGTCAGACATTTTCGAGGCCCATCTTTTTCCCATTCGGGAGGAAATTGATCGTCGTATGCTTCCAGGCCACTGATATCATGCCAGTAGGCCAGTTCTGGTTGAAGAACATCATGAGATCGGCTATTGAGAGTTATCCAAGAACACCAGTTGGTCTCAATTAACTACGGTCCCCTTCTCCTCTGTCACTTCAAAAAGCTACGCCGTGTTTAGAGAAACCGTACAGCAAAGTATTATTCAGGTAATATTCAAATAAAAATATTAAAGTAATAATAAATAGTATTATAATACATAATAATATTATTAACATTATTGATACTGAGTGACATTAATAATAATATTTTCAAGAGCGTCTGGCGGGCCATCTCTGCCGAGGCGCGTCCGCCGAGGCGTACGAACGGGCCTGCGTAGGTCAAAACCTTTGTCTTCAAAGCGCTGTAACCACTGAGTCTAGTCGTGTGTCGAATTGGTATCTAAATAACTGCTCCGACCGGTGATGTATATGATTTGCTCTTTCAGGCGAGCAGTAAAGAAGAAAAAAAAGCCCCAAAAGTAAGTTTGCTGAAAAAGCGTATTGCATTGCCTTAACCTCTTAGTCAGCTGCTGCCGCGTTCTCGCGACCGTATAAACAAACTTCAGTGACACATCAGTGCAATGCCACGGCATATTATCAAACACTAAGTTTATATAAGAGTATGCGGCAAACATGTGATGTCGAGAATAATTGCACGTAATACCTGAGCCTGTGTTTTTAGTGGAAAGCAGGAGATATAAACTAAAATACAAACTAGATATAAATGCTTAGAAAGCATGCGTCGCTTTGTTCAGAACAAGAAACATTCAAATATTATTACTAATAAACCGTTCTGTAAAACAGGCTCTTGACTAAGAACATCGAAGTAGAAAGGAGATAAATTACCAGACGTCTCATTTTCTTGACGGAATCTTTGTTTATAGTGCGAACAAAATTAATTTGTTTTTACTGACAAAGAAACATTCGGGTTACACTCAAGCTACATCTTCAAGATATGCGATGAATACGTTAACGTCTCCCGTATGCTCGTCCTCTTCCGGATCCACTTTCGCGGTACATGCACTTCACGTGCCTCTGCTTTTTTACAGATATTCATCAGCATCAGTTACCGTATTATGTGAAAAGGCAACCGATTAACCAAGGCGTGCGAAGAACTCTGCGTAGCTCAGAAGTAGCGTACCGTACTCCGCATCCGAGGGTCCCGGATTTGATTCCTTATCTCCTGCCGCTTTCTGCAAGCTCGGCCATCCAATACGGTCTTTTGACGTCACATAGTCCGCCGGCCAATCAGTGCTCAGACATACCACACTCCATACTACCTTCCGGAAGTATGGTAGATGCTCCGACATTAGCGCTACCACTACGTAATAGAACGTGAACGCTGATTTTCGAGCTGAACGGCAGGCTTAACGCTTCCGCTTTCAAAGGGGGAACACAAGCTCTGCTGACAGCGGTCATAGCTGTCGTTTGCTACTCCTCCTGTGGAGCCTCGTTCGCCTACATTACTTCTGAAACTCGTTTAGTCACCCATATTTTCTAGATCTCACGCATATTCTTCAGCATACAGTCATAAGATAGCACATTATGGGAACCACCGTGCGGCGTTGTTATTGCCGCGAAGCTCTTTTTGTATTTATTTACGCTTCATCCCTTCAGGACGTGGATTTGCCACTTTCATTGTAGGGCAAGATACAGCGAGATTGATCTGAGACTTTATTGCGAGTTTGCGTCGTTTTCAAAAGTGCCGTTATCTCCCTGACTTCGAGTCATCCGATTGTAGGAAACACCGGAACAGGATGTCACTGCCACTTCTGGTTCCGGTGTTTCCAACAGTCAGATGACTCGAGATCGGGAGATAACACTTTTGAAAACGCTGTTAACTTGTAATATGGGCCCTGGAGTAAATGCAGCGACGCGCGACTGCTACATTGTTCTAGCTAGGCCTTGCTACCCTTGGTGGTTTTATCTCGACGTTTCCTTGTCGCCTTTGAGTCCAGTGCTTCTGAAACAGTAGAAATTTGTACTTCGACGATCGCCGAGCATGCGTGTTGCTACTGCGGACGCCGAGATCTTAGTGGATTTGTGGGAGAAATCCTGTTCAATACAGTGTTCGTTTCAGTCTCACACCAGTCTGCGTGTTTTTTTTTCCAACGACATGTGGCATCTGGTGCAGGAGCCGAAGGCCATGAGAATTGCCTGCCATCGAAGGTAAACTCAGAGAAACAGAAGCCGCATAAGTGTTTTGTGCAGCGGCGTGAGCCCGTGCCCTTCAAGGACTTGATGAAGGTGCCGGAGATTGCCTGGATCGCTTTATTCCTCTATCCATGTTCAATCGAGGAATCACGAAGCGAATTTGTGGTAAGGTTACTTCGTACTTCAGGCACCTGCCCTAATCTGGTATGAAAAGTATAAGGCCGCTTTGAAAAATTGGGACGCATTGCAGAAAAATGCTTGAGGACTTTTACGACCGTTCTTAGAAAGGAGAGCACAGGTAATCCTCCAGGCAATGCTTCAAAGCTCAAACAAGTGCGTCTTTGCGTATGTCGAAGCGATGAACCACCCCCTTCGCCGCGCGGATCCCGACGTGGCTGATGAAACGAAAGTGAATTTGCTGATGCGTTGCGCCGAAAAGCAATTAAGGTTTCGCGTCTCCTACGCGAGGCGCCTAATCCAGTGGCGGAGGTCTCAGTTACCTTTGAGAAGACCGTAATCGGTCGGATCTGGCAGTAGGCTCGACCACGTCAAGTGGTCGAGGGCTACTATGATGGCCGCACATACAGATAGTGATCACCTGCGGAATCTAGTAAATGAGTGTCGGGCAAAACTGCGCCAGCTGCTACTAGCCAAATGGTAGCTATGCTCACGGGCATCATCCCCAATGAAGCAAAATTCCGCATTGCGATGCCGGTTCTCACCGACTACACGGTTGCAATGTCAAACTCATATTCATGTGATCAGCCCCGTATAAAGCTTAAATAGGATTTTTTCATAAACTGCTCCTTAAACGGCTGCCAGGCGCAAGGCGGTTGCAGGCACAGAAGCCGCTTTGCGCGTTCACATGACTTTAATTTCAACAGCAGGCAAGATACACAGAGACGGCAATATACGAGATTATATATCACAGGATGAAGGGAAACCTAAGTGGGACAGTCTCTAAACGAGGATAACGGCGAAAGCTAGTCTTCGGGTGATCTTCGGCTCAGTGATTTGAAACGCTCTACTTGACGCCTGTAACTGGGTCCCTATGTGCCGCATACGAACCACCAAATCCCGTTCGCCACCTTCTTCCCATCGGCTGTGCTAAGGCCTTTCTTTACGCTCTTTGACAGACTACAGGCTATTCGAAGGCGATTAGCGTAGGAGGGGTAGAGGAGAGACGCTAATCGCATCAAGAACATTCCTCGCTTTCATTAGATTTTATCTTGAGTACCGAGCAAGCAACCAAGGCAACGCGTCCATTGCCAGCACACATCTCCAAAATAAGGCTGTTGGCGTTGGTAGGTGGCAGGTTTATACCGGCATCGTACAGGGCTCAAGATTAGTATAGAGCTCAGACCAGAAAGACCATGTCCGATTGGGAAGTTAAAGCGGACGGACCGACGCGATATAGTTATCAAGCAGTGCAAACCATGTTCCTTCAGAGCTCAAACCAGACGGACCCATGGAGTACGGAGCTCCATCAGGACAGACCATTTTCATTTTGGAAATCAAGCCGGACGTAGCGCTCTGATATGGAGTTCAAACTGAACAAGTTCTTGTTTAGTTCTGGGTGGGCGCGTATGGGCATGGAAACATAAGAGCGTGCAACGCGTCAGTATATTTTGAATGTGCGCACTACTATACAAATACAATCAATCTATAAAGTCATAGAGCTTATCCCAGTGGCCACGCAAGCTTGTCGCATTCCATATTAGGGATTCATCACGAGCGTATTTGCATAATTACCAGCCACAATCGCTCTAGCCCGTCCAATCCTGTGGATCGTCTTCATATCTGTGACAGAAGAAAAGCTTTCAATGCAAAAGTGCTAAAGAGAACGTATCCTTTCGCCAAAAACATGAAAATATGATCGAACAGAAAGACATTCCAGCGACAGCGTGCATATAGTATCTATAGGAGATAGACTATCTTATAACGGCCAAGTCGAATGGGCGCTGGAAAATGTTAGCTAAGAATGACTTGGGCAGTATGAAAAAAAAATATCACCGCCTAATAATGTACAACTTATTCAGATTTCTTCCCTGTTGCAGTTATTGATATGAACCGCCGAGGGGTCATTCGTTTGAAGGTTTCTTGAATATTCACATATGCAAAACCCTTATTTCAAAATACAATCCTAACGTTGCAGCTCCATTGGTAGCATATGAAGCCAAAAGACGCAATACTATAAGCATTATTGCGCCAACCAGGTCTGTGTGTAGTTTTAAGGTTTACATCCATCCTAAGACAATGGCAAAACTGCCAGCACTAATATATTAGGATGTTCTGAGATCCTTGCGCAAAAACCTGGTGCTTGAAAAACGTTGGGAACAATAATGAGATCTACTGATAGCCAGGAGCACGATCCTTTGTATTTGGAAGGCAAAGGACTAATTACGACTGAATTTCCTCACTTCGATAAAACACACCAAGTACGCAACAATGCTGTTACGCTGAACGGGGAGGAATATGAGCTGATACTCAAGCTGTCTGTGGAGAGCAGGGGTTAGCATGCTTGGTTACGGCTAGAAAGGAGGGTGGTTTGAATCCTGACATGGTTCATTTTTCTTAAATGGAACCATGGTAAATTACCATTTTGCTGTTATCTAGCCTGTTCAGCTTTTCCCCAAGCAATCGGGGCTGCTGTCAAAAATAATGTGCACCACCTCCACCATCGTGTACAACAAACCGGTACACCGAATTCTGCATAAAATTTATCCACAATTTTTCAGTTGGGCCGCGAAGGTGTCCAGCACGCGCTTTGCTGCCCGTCATGATCGGCTGCAACGAAATTTTAGACTTGAACTCTGCCACTGCTGTGAACAGTGTTAGGACCTGACAGGACCCTTCAAGTCTTCTTCGTGGCGAATCAATTTTTGCAGAGTGCTGATTTCTGGGCCCGCCTGCCGAGCAAGTGCGAGAGCCCTAGGAAATGCGACACGAGCAAGGAGAATTTCCAAAAGCTGCACGCTCTTCTACTATTGCGTCGAGGTCACTACACCCACAAACGAATCAGCCTGCATGAATTCCTCATCTATGCCACAGGACCACGCTTCATCGAACGACAGCAAGAAATGGAGAACAACTTATGCAACGGAGAGGAGGTGTCGCCAAGTCATCAGTCCGGCTCCTCACCACCTATCATCTAGTACTTTGCGTCACCGGGACAACTGCATGAGGGAGGTTCCCTGGTCCCCACAGGGGAATCTGAAGACATTAAGCATTGTAAGTAAGGTTGCTTCACTCCGAAATAACGGTCCTCCACCACCGAAGAATCACGACGCTGGGACTCTTACACCAGCGTCGCATACGATGGCAACATCGACGATGACGTGACCACACATAGAATTGGCACCAGCGCATACTGAGATCATAACGCTGCGCCCAAACCGCAAAATCCTCACACGACGAGGTCGACAAGGAAACGTAGGCCAACATTCACTGCCGAGTCCAACAAAGTAACGACCACTTGGGGTGGTTGCGCAATCCGCATGACAGTGGTCAGCTTATGCACTGAGGAGCAATGCACCGATTTAGATGCACAAAGTACCTGCAACGGCAGCTTTGTGGCATCGTGTCACTAGAAATGTCCTCGACGAAGAATTGCGCGTACAACCCCTATCAGGCGTCATCGGTCTCGGGGATTCCGGAGTCATCGAAACCATCGATGTCGTACTGTTCAGAAACATAGAGTTACTCATAAATCGAGGGCTTGGCATCGCTATTGGGACTCGTGCGAATACAAAATACCAGTTATACTAACCGAGCAGCGCAGCCGCACGAATCCGTCTACATTTCTGGGCCCCCCGTCTCCCATTACCTCGAGCTTGTCACGCCGTTCTTGAGAACCTTAGCCTAGGCTTATCTTGTAATAGGTGTACGGACAACGCCTGCAGAAAGAAATGACGGTCGATGCAGCATGGGCAGGCCAACGCGCATTTGGAGCGCTAGCGCAAATGTTTTCTTCTCAGATTCAATTTGGGGTTCGACAAACTCAACAACTTCTACCTTATTATGAGAAAAACCCATAAAGGCAAGAACTTCCTTTCATTAGAGTTGTTCGAAGCTTATACTTGCAAATCGTGTCAAGCAATGTCTCACGGTACTACCGTTCAACTGTGTCAGATTGAGGAAAATACCCCTTTCGGAAATACCCTTTTGGGCAGCGGTGAGAAAATACCAAAAGAAGATAATGAAAAATGGCTGACTACCCAGAGGAAATAAATAAACAAAGCGATGCCTAATAGAAGTTGAATAACAACATAGTCAGAATTTGTAGACAACTGAAAGTCAAGTTCAACTGCTTTTCTTCATCGGTAAAAGTGATCGTGCCTAAATATATTTCAAGTTTTGTAAGCTGTGTAAACTTGAAGCACCACCAGTACGAGGATATAACAGCGCTTCACTTGATGCACTCGTGTAATAACATTCAATTTCTTTCAGGGCAAGTCTGCTGTGGAAATTATCACTGCACAGGTAGGTATACCATGGCTCGAAGTCGAGACAGCCTCTCGACAAATAAACGCCAGCAGCTAGAGCACTCTAAACTGTCCATAGGCGAACTTGAGTGTCCTTTGGGCATCAACAACATGTACGAACATGCTCAAAAATAATCTTCATCCTTCACATCAGCTCGGCTTGCTTTAAAAGACATATCCTGAGTCTCTAACACATAGTAACGCTGTCAGTGGCCTCACTTGCTGGTACAAAGGGTCCCTTATGGCCTATATGGCACATCCCCATCAGCTTTTTTCGTTCATGCCAGTGTTGTTAACTAGCACTATACTTCATCACAAAAGCTTCAGAAGCTTTTCATTACGCATGTTCGTCGAGAATTCGCATTATTAGCGCTCCGACACTACAACGACCCATCATAGATCCAGAGACCTGTCGAGTGACACCTTCGTCTTGGCGTGCGCCCAGCATCTGGTTAGCTCAGCATTTTATTTTGGTGAGCAGCGTTCGTTGTCCAAAATGTTTCACGCCATAATATTTTCAGAAGCCTTCTCAGTACCCAATTTTTTGACGTGGGCAGAGGAAAACTTCAGTATCTCGAAGTAGACACCTGAGGGTAAAATACCGCTTCTACTGAAATTTACTAGTACCACAATGCAGATTTATAAAACTAACCCCATGAGCGTCAACAAGAGGCGAGCTCTGGTAAGTGTTTTTTAACGAACTGGTACGCAAAATTGAAATTCGGAAACACAGACCCGTAAGCAGCTTAAAATATGTTCGACATATTGTCGTCGCACCTTTGCCTACCCATGATTTTATGTGAAAATGAACCTGGTGCACTCAAGGAACAACTATAGTTTTCTTTTTCTTCTCAAACGGTTACTGGGGTCTGCGAGGCCCTTCTTCTGGAGTGGCCGTGTAAGTCAACTCCTGCTGCTTATGATGCCGATGATGATTTAGTCATCATTCGTTTTACAACAGCTGTTGGTATCTTTTTAAGATATCACCAGTCTTATTTCACTAATAATTTATTTTTACACTAACCATCGCTCAATATTGCAGCTTCAAGTACGGCTATACATTTCAGGTACAATTTCACATTTAGCAGAAACAATATCTGTCGTCTAAACGGCGGGCAGATGTTACGTCTCTAAAATCAGGGTGTTTAGAGGCTGGCTACAATAGAAAAGTTACATACTCATGTTAGAATTCACCTTTTTAGTTGTTCTTTCGGGTTTTTTTTCGGGCAAGCTGTAAATTTAACTGAGCAATGAACATTTCTGTTCCCCCCTCCCCTCCACCCCCCCCCCCCCCCAAAAAAAAAAGAAAAAAAAAATTAAATTGACTAAGATATTTCGCTCTATATATTGTCACGTGCTTCGGGGCGTCAGGAAAGGAAGAAGAGGCTAGAGAGGAGACGAAGAAACGGAAGACACAGTGGTGTGTGCTGGTGTTCCTTGCGTGACTCGCAGCGCTTTAGACTACCAATAAACACCCCCGTTACGTACTGAGTACGTAACAATATTTAGGAACGAAATTCTTTAATACCAAATTTGCTCAAAAAGAAACAACTTTTTTTTTTTTTTTTGTACGCAAACTTGCCATAAAGCATATTATATAAACTCATGTAAGTGGTTTTCCGTGAGGAACCGGAGCAGGCTCCCGCTCTTAGCGTTGTCGGTGAGCCATTTAGAAAAGTCATCTTCCCTTGTTGTGGTTAGACCCACTTCGCGCAGAATCTTTGTCCTTGATTCCCTTGTCCCTGCACAAGTCCATAGCAGGTGGCGAACATCCACTTCTGCAGCTGGTGTGGAACACTTTGGGCATGTGGTTGGTCCAATTTCAGCTTGCGATTCCCATCGGCATTTTACCGACGGGGTAAGGGCCGCCCTAGCTCTTATCCTTCTAAGGGAAACCTCCTCCAATCTCGTTAAGTTACGAGGGAGTGGGAATGTACACGGGGGAATGAGGGCACGTGTACTTTTCCTTAAAGAGGATGCTAAAATGGAAACAGCGGAGCGGGCATCGAAAGGGAGCCTGGTGGGGGGCGCATTAGTGTGTGGAACTTCGTGTGTGAGGTGGTCAACTTTTCTCTGCTCAGCCGTAATATCCTCATTGCTTATTGTACAACTTGTAAGAACGGTCCCTGTCAAATCAGTCGCCCTTCTACGGGTAACACTCTGTTCGCTTCGTTTCTTCCAGTTCTGGAAAACCTCCTAGAACGCATTTTCTGGGTGGCGCTCAGGTCTGTTGTGGCATTGTCCTGAATCTCATATAAGGATTGGAAACGACGTCCTTTCAAACTGGTTTCTATTTTAGGAAACAAGTAAACTTCTTGGTGGATGGGAGTGTGTGTGTTTTGCAAGATAGCTGTTGACAGTTTGTGACAAAGTGTGTGACACAAACATAGCTGTTGCCATGGGGCGACGCGTGAGCCGGAGCACTGCCATGATGCAACGTCCAAGTTTGGTTTTCCCACAAATGAGGCCTGTTCCTACACGAATCCCTCAAACGCATTGGGATTCTCTGCTAGACTTTTGCGTTCAGCGTCTTAACACGCAGTACAAATTCATAATGAAGGATGCCTTTGCAGTCACAAGCAACCAATTTCACCCTGATCTTTGACCGACCCACGCCTGATTTTTTTTTTAGCGAGGAGGCAATTTTGCCCACCCTCTGCGGTGACTGCACCTTGGTTTGGTATCCATAGCCATACACCCACGTCTAATCACCTGTTATAATTTTCTTGAGGAAGTTTTTATTGCCATGGGCAGTGGCAAGCAGTTCCTGGCTGATTTCAACACGTATCTGTTTGTGATCACCAGCCGGGAAACTCAACACGATTTTTGAACTGACACAATGGAGTTCAAGTCTGGCACCCAAACTTTTATGTAATGATCCTATACGCCCACTTTGTCAGTAACGTCTCGAACAGTTAAACTATGATTTTCACGAAATACAGCCCGAAATCCTTCGATATCATCTGTAGATCTGGAAGGTTTTCCAGGCTCGTCACCGGCCGACATCCTGCTGTATTCAAAAACCTTAAGCCATTATTAGCACCACGTGCGGCTCATACAGTCCACCCATTGGCTAAGAAATTGAAATCTCTGTGAAATTTGTGCCAATTGGGTAAGAAAACTTCACGCACACATGTTCTTCAAGCTCTTTGTCACTTTGGCACTAAATCGCTGAATAACTTGTGCACGTTCTCAGTCCAGCGGCTGAAGCTATCCGACCGACTGTCAGCGAAACGCGGAAACTGGCAGTTTCCTGCCTAAGCCTGCCGCTACGTGCTCTAATTATCCGGGGCATGCTCCTCACCTGGTTGGCGTGCTATTACATAAACGTTTTTTAAGGTGAAAACCTTTAATAGCTCATACTGTCGTGGACAAAGTGCGTCCCGCTTTTGCGGCGGCTGTCACGTGGCGTTCCTTGGCGCGCGTTCAAGTGTGGGATTGCAGATGGCAGGAACGCTAGACAAGATGAGACTTCTCAGGCTTTCGCCTTTCACTACTTTAGTCGCTAAAGTCCCTCGTAATTTTTTAAACACACCTTGTACATATGCGCAGCGAATCTTGATTGAATTCTTTTAACCTGCTTGTTAAACAAACCCAAATTACTCCTAGCTGCTGGTAAATTTATTGAGTATATGCAGGGACATCCATATTCACGTGACCGATATTGGAAGATTATTCGGCATAAACTGCTGGCCTGATGAAGGGCACATTACTGGCAAAGCAGCATGGTATGGTCTGCGTTTTTTCAGATGCAATTTTACAATTGGAGCTGCCGCAGGTTTCTGAAATTGAAAATATACTGTAAAGAAGAAGATGACACTGCGCCGACACAAGCGGTGATCAAGGCTTCTGGGTTCTTCGCTTATCAACTGTCGCGCGCACTAGAAGCTCGTTGGACCCGACATTGTGCTTCGCAACACGATCGCCTTGCGTCACCGCGGTCACCGTCTCCAGTCCTCCGAAAAACCCTAATAGACCTCTCCAAGATATCTGTTGACCGCATATAAATTTGCCGAAGACTCGAGCAAAACAGCTGATCCACTAGGTTACTTCACTTTCCAGACAACAATTAGGGCACGAATCATGCGGGCTTTATACGCGTGAGAAAAGATTAAGAACGCTGAACATTTTTATACTTATGTCGTTTCAAATATGATTCGATGAGACTCAATCATGTTTGGAAGCTCCTAAATCCACAGTGCGCCATGTTTCTACCGTGTCTGGGTACGGACAGCACTATACGCTTGCTGCGTTCGAGCTGGCAAACGAGATTATTGAATTTTCAGCGCGCTTTTCACTATGAATACTTCATATTAGGAACTAACCTATCATAAGGTATACTTGAACAATTCAAGAAAGCTTCTAGGCAGGCTTGTCCCAGCCACTTTCTGTCGGTGATATGCCAGAAGTTGAAAGAAGGATCCCATGAAACATATATTGAAGTCATGTAATAATTGTAGGCCAATTTTCCGCAATTGTGTATCTTCTCAAGCGTATTATCTCATCGAATACCATGGCATATATTGTCACATATCAAACAATTTTCCAGATGGACACGGGTTTCAATGTGGGTGCTCATGTGAGACAAGTTACTTCAACTACTAACTGATTTAGATCAGTCAATGCGCTTATGTTTACCGACCGATGCCATCTTCAATATGGTTGTTATAACATTCGATCGCGTCCCTCACAGCAGACTAATTTCTCAGCTAACGCATCAATTTGCCGAACACAGTCATTAACAGGTTCAAACATTTTATGTACCTGGGTTCAATCTGTCGTAATTGATAAGTAAATCTCCACTCCACTGGCAGACATGCCTGTGGTTCCCAGGGCTCTCATCTTGGACCGGTCATCTTTCTTCATTACAGGATACCTTAAATGCGATTACATATCATGCATCAGACGATTGACAAATGATTGTGCGATTTACCGTTACATTAGAAGTCCTCCAAGTCACGACGTGTTACAGAAAGATTTAAATATTGTCTCACATTCTGCAGCATGTGGCTAACGAACATTAACAGAAGAGGGGAAAGCAGTAAAATTCACCGCAAAACGTCGGGTGGACGTATACAAACATATCATGTATAATAACGCCACTAAAACATGTCCTTCTACCAAAAATGTTGAGTGTGCATAATTGGACCTAACATGGATCAAACATTAGGTATTAATAAAACATATAGGGCTCTTGGCTTCTTTGAAAGAGCTCGCCACCAAGCTAACACCGAAACTAAACTTTTATCTTACACTACGCTCGTAAAGATCTAATCTGGTGTATCATCCATCATTGGGACGTCCATCAAGCATATACTTACCCAGATGCAGTGAATCACTCCGAGAGAAACAGGTAGATTCCTCGCCCACAATAATTCACTATTTATGTTACCTGTCCATTTCAGATAAACTGAATCATAGTTCCTCCTTTCGAAAAACGTTCTTCTGACGAGCATGTCATTTATCTTCACTCTTATGTAACTCACCCTTTCAAGATTACCGACATCATTGCACGCTCTATTTTCAATATTCACCGGTTCTACTTGCTTTTGCAGGTTGAAACAGCTTGCCCTATGATCTGGCTATGATTGCTAGCCGCTCGTACTTTCTTAAGCGCATTGAAGCGTTGAAATATTAGCAATTTCTTATTATTTGCATTCATCGTTTTTCTGCACTCGGGCTACTGACTGCAGGGTGTCCTCTCTGATGTTACCATATTGATAATATAAATATTCATTATATCTTCTCTCTTTTCTTTTTCACTCACGCTGGTTATTGGCTGAGGTGCGGACTTTCTGTTACAAATTGCAAGGTTTTGTTGCTTCTTGCCCTTTCTGTAATTCCCAGGAAGGCCTATACGACATGTCAAGACACAAGTGCGAGGCCATCGAAAGCCCGACTCACTGGGTGCCCTAGTTTCGCGTTTGTGTACAAATTATCGTACCATGTCTGCGCAATATCACTTAGAGAATCAATGGCTCTCCCGATGCTTTTCAGTTTTAGCAGCCACACAAAGCAGCTACGACGAACCGCCTAACAGGCCTGTCCACCTGCTGAGCCAAGCTGGCGGACAATACACTGACCAACAGTGGACTCAGCCCGTTGTCTCGGTTCCACAACCAGTGTTAGGAAATCTGTACTGGTAGGCGACACTAGATATCTGTCGCATGCAGAACAAAGAGGCGAGTACCAGCGAAAAGATATTTCTCAAATAACGCGGACCTTAATATGCCCTTTTGAGAGTGACGTTTTCAGTCAGGTAGGTCATTAGCAAGCATATATAATGTTTTTTTTTTTTTTTTTGCGGGGGGGGGGGGGGAGCATTCACTGACACGGACGATCCCAAAGAAGGAATGTTGTGGCATGAATCTTTCAAGCTCGGCCAAATATATATTCTTCCGCGCAGAGCGCATCCGAAGCCACAAAGTTATTTCGACATGTGAGAGTATGGAAATTTGTAGCAATCGCCACAGTCGATCATCGGGCATGTTAAAATGCAATACAGTTTGGCACTTTGCATTGCACGGTCTCGTCTCCATCATCTATAATTTGTGCGCGAAAGCTTTAGCCGGTCCTACTCGTGTTACTAAGTAGAAGCCCTGCCACGTTTTTCTTAAATCCAGCAAACAAATATGAAAGTTCCTCATTGTGGCTATACTTATAAGAGCGAATTCACCATGTGCCACTCATGTTACTGTTACAAATGAAAAGCCTGAGTCGTGAGAAATAGGTCATGTTTACTACAAACGAATGTTGCGATGTGCTGACATCAATGACCGTGCAATGACCGTGCAACGCGTTGCGTTTTTTTTTCTTTTTTGCAGATTGTGCACCTCTTAGCCCCACCGGGAAGAGCAGCGCAAGATGATTCATTAGAGGTACGTTTGGCAATTCTCGGAATGTTCGCTCATCGTAAGAGGTCGCTAGATGTATTTTTAAGGCGTGATTAAATGGGATTAGTCGATTCTGTCAATGTCACTGGGTGTCATAATTTCAAATCACTTGATCTGCAATATTCATGTCGATTGTGTCAGGTCCAAAATGCCTTCAGCTGCCTTGGTTACGCTGCACCGGCGTGCTTTTCTTCCTGCTAAAATTATCTCACTGACTCATAACTCCTTAGTTCTTTCCTTCTCATAATATTGCCGTAAAGTTTTAGTACAGTACTCGAGTCACTGCAGATGAAGTTATGTGATGTTAGGAAGATAGTGAGAGACCGGAAAGCGTGGCGTGACATGGTCCATAGGGTCACGAAGAGTCGGACACGACTGAACGACTGAACTGACTGACTGACAGAATATACTGTCTAGTGTGCCAACCGAGGGGACCTAGATGACAGCGAGAGAAATGACTGCCAGCGGCTGCCGCATGGGGCGACTGTGGATTGGGAGTGTGCGGAAGATTAATATAGCGGCTTTAGAAGTGTGTGTGTGTGTGTGTGTGTGTGTGTGTGTGTGTGTGTGTGTGTGTGTGTGTGTGTGTGTGTGTGTGTGTGTGTGTGTGTGTGTGTGTGTGTGTGTGTGTGTGTGTGTGTGTGTGTGTGTGTGTGTGTGTGCGCGTGCGTGTGTGTGTGTGCGTGCGTGTGTGTGTGTGTGCGTGTGTGCGCGCGTGCGTGTGTGTGTGTTCGTTGCTTGGGCAATATCTACACCGGCTAATTGATTCAAAACATGCCTTGTCATTGCCAAGACGTACCTGGAGATTCTTGCGTTGCGACCTTCGTATAGATAATCAAGCTGTCCAAAATGAACACACTAAAGTAGGACACGCACCGCAGAAATCTTATGAACCGACGAAATAACACGCCCATGCATATTGAAACGCCAGCTGCGCTCAGTGATATCTTCAGCTAAACGAAATATACGCTAAGCGAGGTCGTCTGCTGAAACCGATATTGCCAATTACTTTTATAATAAAAGATTATGAAGTTCCGCAACGAAATCATAGAAGCCTTTATACCAAATTTTGTGCATTGATTTGAAATATTAATGATGCTTCAGTACACCCACCGTGCGCAGCGCCTTTAATTGGTGACTGGTGGCAGTCACTGCAAATGTATGCACACTAGCCTGTGCATTGTATGCTGTACACTTTAAGGTACCACGGGTAAAGGTACACTGTCCAAGTTTCACTTTCGCCAAAAAGGGCTTGAGATATTGGCAGTTTTGAGAATTCACAACAAAACGTTAAACAAGAACATTTTGGAAATCTTTTTGGGACCATGTTTATATGAGAACAATGCCTGCATTTAGAAATTATTTTTGTTTGTTTTGTTTCAATTTTACCCGTAGCGTGTTGTTTTCTTTTGTACTGCAGATAATAGCGGTGTTTTCTCCTTCAAATATGTATTTGTGGGCAAAACATTTAGGGGTGCACTTAAGTCTACTTAGGTGCAGAAATTCCGAAGCGTTAGTATTACTGCTGCCGATTATGTTGCTATATGATCGTTTCTTTATGCATTTGTCGTTCATGACACGCGTTTTGCGCTATAAATCTAGGGTTATTTGAGGCTCGAGGCTCAAACCCTGGCAAAAGTCGCACGAGACTTTTGTGCTGTGGTGTTTTGTGTCAGCCTCCCTAGATGGCGCAATGCATCTGTCTGACGACTAATTCGTTCTTTATTTTGTTTGCAATTTTGCATGAGCATATTTAGAAACCCTTTCATTATCCGCCATGCCCTATAACCTAGCTGAGACTTCTAAATTTTGGCAATCATGTTTTTTCTTACTGCCTCTGTTATTAAAATCTTTATATTTTTTCTTACTGCCGCTGTTGCCCATTCCCAACACCGTCTTTCGGCGTCCTTACGCTAGACAAAGGCAATTACAAACGCTTTTGTGAATCCCAAGTCAATTTCTTCGGTGCGCTTTGAGTTGCGAGCAAATGTCAGCCCGACAGAGTTGGTAGGTTTCGCCGCCTATTCCTTTTCTTGAGACTCCACACGACGCATGAGTCGCTTCACGTGCTGAACACCTTGTGGTTTCAAGTAATCAAGTAGATAGTTTTCTTAATACCACTTTGGTACACCTTTAATAATACAGGTGTTATTCATGTAGGAATGGGGCAACCGCACTTTACTCTGATGTCACCAATCTGAGAGCACTGCAGGAGCTTGTCAACCTGCTCTTCCGTTGAGACACCTACCTGAAGAGCCCTTGCATAGCAAAATTACTACAATCCCGACCGTTCTTTGCTGTCGCTGACACACCAACTTGAAGCCCTCCTTCTCCACGTCAGCCATATCGGCCACCCACTCGTCACCGTCCACGATCGTTGGCTCACCCTCACTAAGCGATGAAGTCTCGCTTGACGGGTGGTCGTCTCCATGTTCTGATCGCTCCATAGGAAGCCATGGCCGCCTATTACGTGCTAGCCTCCTTAGGTTGGCGCGGTCCCTTTAGAAATGCCGGCGCCGGAGCAGCCGTACTCTTCCCATAGGGACAGTACCGCATTGAAGGTGTGGCCGTCCTCGAAGATTCAAATAAAGATAGGCAAATTAGGCAAAGTTAGGTAAATGATCCAAGCTGAGGCAACAGCACATCGAACAACGTCTTCGTCTTTCTCTTCCTGAGTTAGTCTGAGTTAATTAGTCGGCGCACGTGACGGTGCAAGTTGCACTGAGCACGCCGCGCTCGTTGCAATCATCGCCAACATAGCCTACCGCGGGAATTGGGCCGTTGAGTCACGGCCGCAGTTAATTTCGTTCATTCAAATCATGATTGAGAGCACCACAATCATGGCGCGCGAATGTGCAAGTTACGAGATAGTTTTTGGTTTCGTGGGCTTTCTTTGGAGCTCGAGAAAGACATATGTGAGGCTTTCTTTATCGGAAATAAATGGAATGGGCGTTCCAAAAAGTGCTCTTCAATTTGCAAATATTTTCGTCTAAAACCAATATTTAATAAACTAGAAAAAATTAACTTAGATACTAATTAGTTAAGTGCAAAATAAAAACTTTCCTGTGTTGTGCCGGCTGGTCGCTCTATGGTTTCCCTAGCTTACCTCAAATGCTTGATTATTGAACTCTTGGCTAAAGTTAGCTTGGACATCCTCAATAGTCACCAATAGTTCATATCTGGAGGCCGGTTCCTCTGTACGGGATGGTTTACAGCTATGACACAGGACAAGGAAATGCCATAATTGCCTCCGTAAAATGGCATTCGTTCGAGCTAGTTGATATGATTCCTGTTGTGGTTGGGTATGATGTATGTTTCTCGTCCCAGTGTTCAAACTGGTACCCACAACAGCCCTCCGTAAAGTCATTTTTCTTTAAACTGCACACAAATGCACTCTTGGTAAAAACATGGCTTCATGCGAAATTTATATTCGTTCTTTGATCAAACAATTTCACAATCTGCCACAAGCCTGGTACAATAGAGCCTGGTACAATTGAATGTTGAGACACTATTTTTCACTGTAGCGTCCTTGATAGAACCTTTAAAAAGATTTACCGGTCACGCCTCATGGAACTTCCCACTCACCGGTCAGAAATGAGGGTGCGTTATTATACAACGTGATAATGGTTCTGAACCGCCACAGCCTTAGGAGAAGAATGCAGGTCAATCACGCTGATGAAAATGTTCGCTCTACGCTTGAAAATTTCATTGACAGTGTGACATATGTGCAGGATGTCCTCAGAGCTCAGCCCAGGCCGCCCGAATAGTTGAGCCTGTTTGACAGATTGGCAGAATTGAAGACGTTTTGTGCTATTTTAGCAACGGATGTTTAACGCGTCACTGTGTTCCTGGTTGGCTGTACTGCATGTGCGTTAAAGCAGGCAATAAAAAAAAAAAGTAAGCGTAGCACCGTCGTTTGTGGGCTCGGCTGAGGGGCGGAGGAATGTTGAATCGATTCCTCGCGGTAGTAAGATTATTTTGTTTGATGATTGACAGTTTTGCAGACATTTCTGTTTGAATTCTCTGAACACAGGTTTGATGACGTCACTCCACCATAAATCAAATGTTTTGCATTAAAATGATACTGTCATTTGTCTCATTAATTCCCAAGCTGAAAAGGGGGACAGAACCTGTGTCAAACTTGCGAGCTTTTATTCATTTCTTCTTCTCTGTTATTTGGAAAAAATAAAATACTATTTGATTAAATTAATCTCAGACAGCTGCTAGCAGTCATGCGATCTCCATAAAATACCCATCGTGCAACTGACACAACGCTTTTATTTTTCAATGAACTCTTGTATGTTTCAAATAAGCTTGAATGCAATGCTAACGTGGGCAAAGGGCCCGGTCTTTGCTCGTTTATAGAGAGCTTCCGATTAATTTAATAGTATTAACGACTCAGCCAAAACTATCCAAGCAACATGATTGCTTCTTCGCTTTGTAGCGGAGCTCTTATGGCGCCTATCAAGGTAAAATTATGTTGTAGATAACAAAAAAAAAACAACTTTTGTGATCAACTTCCGAGGCCTTATGTGGTGGCTTAAGGGTTTTTATGATTATACTTGCTTGTCGTCAGCGACACGTAGAACTTGCAAGAACTCTTTCAAAATTGCTTAAAGAAAAAAATAAGATATGTTGAAAGATGTTATATTTGTGACCCCTGAGCTTCACCTCGATGGGCATTGAAGGCTACCCTAGTTAAAAGAAACGTGGAAAAATGCTAACATATCTCATCAATATGTAAGACCAATCAATCTGAAAAAAAAAAAAAAGAGAAACTATTTCCGGGCCATGGCTTTAAGAATTAGGTTGCAAACGATAGAGCACCTGTCCTAATCGCAATCACGACAAAGCGTGCAAAAAATAGGAGGCGTTGCTGTGAACTCTGATTTCTTGCTGTGGTTTTTTTTTTTCTTTTCCAGTAGTAGCTGTTAAAGCAACGCCTCTCAAAAAACGGCGTTGGAGCCGTTACTCGAGAAACATATGCCTTATCGAGCCGCATGATCACGTCAAGCAAGCGCACTTCCGTTTGCTCTTTATCGCCGTCGCTGCCGTAATCTTGAGCTCTGTCTCTCATCCCAAAGCGATATCAGAAGACATGCGTGCAGCTGCGCAATATTGACATTCAACTTCAGGTGATAAAAATAAGTAAAATCACTGCTGGCGTTAATATTGTTTTCACGGTCACGTTTATAGTGGGAAACTTAAAGTAGTGACATTTGCGAAATTGCATGGCGTATAGATTTAGGAACAGCTATAATGATACTGGCAAGAACAACTTTAACTGGGAAGAATTTTCCAGATCGATACCCTCTATATGCACTGCAATTGCGCCACATTAGTGCAACTGCCAGATAAAGTCCAACCTAAATATTGATCGAATGTGGTATATAAAAAGAGGTTCTCGACCAAACAGTTATGCCAACTAAATTTTCTATGAAACGAGTGTTTTTGTCTCGCGAAAGTGCGTGCAGTTTCGCGAATGGTTATTTCTAAATATCTGTGTCAGATGTTGATAGGATGTGTCCTCTTCTGTTCCGTGCTTATTCATTTTCCAATTATTTTGCGTAGTGAATGACGAACTCGCACGCTGATGTTACTCTGTGCAGCGCACGGGACATTTTAGAAAATAAATAAATGGGCAGGGTAGCACTTTAAGAATCCGCTTTGCTAAAGCAAAAATGAATCACTGAAATCGCGACGAGAATTGATGCACTAACCCTTCTTTTTCTTATTGCATACGCAGGAATATACCAAACAGGCTCAAGTCGGCGTTATTATAGTAACAATCCTTGCAGATGTAAGTAACTTCAATGCATATTACAATGCGTGCTGTTCCTAAGCATGCTTACCTTTAGGTAAAGCCTTTTTTTCGGAGAGGAAAACCAGCAAAAACGAAAAATTTTGAGAAGTATTTAAAATCGTGCGATTTGATTGAAAATGCTGTTATTTAAAATCATCGTGGTGAATAGCGTTACAGCGGTCAAACCTCTGCACGTTTTTCCTGGCAAAAAAATAAAATGCGTCACGTTAAATGGCTAAACCTAGTGTAAGCGGCCTCGGCGGCCGCTTTTCAATGGAGGCAAAAAGCAAGGCGCCCGTGTACTGCGCGATGTCAATGCGCGTTAAAGAACCCCAGGTGTTCGAAATATCTGGAGTCCTCCACTACGGCGTCTCTCATAGCCTGAGTCGCTTTGGGACGTTCAACCCCACAATCAAAACCAAACCAAACCTAGTGTAAGATGCGAAAGCACTGGTAGATAGCAGATCTATAAAGCATTGTTGCTTTCTTTTTACCTACTGTTCCTCACACCATTTAGCGTGTACCTGTAAAGACTAAGTCGTATAGAGCCTGCGACAACTACCGTGAAGGACAAGGTTCACAACCAGTCTCAAAACAGAGTGAACTCAGCCGCCTTATCCCACGAGGTTTTACAGTTAAACAACGTGACGCATATGTTACTACTCATGTCACAAACACATATGTTTATTGCAAGCGAACAAAAAGGAAAGTAACTTTAAGACAGGTGATGCCGCAGAACCCGTCGACCAATAATTGCCCGTCCACGTCACCTGCCTAATGGATGCATGGATGAATGGATGGATGTTAGGAGCGCCCTCTTTGAAACGGGGTGGTGATAGTCATCACCATGCTCACCCGTTCGGGAGTGAAAGGCTTCAAAAACAATGATGCTGAATTAAGAGCATGGCAGTAAAACAGTTAAACAATCTACGAATAACCACAAATATTCGAGAAATTGCAACCATCCTACCTTTATCTCTTCCTCGCTTCGTATAAAATCTGCGTATTAGTGCCATAGAACCAGTTGTTGCATTGTAGGCCGTTTTCGCGGAAACGCTGCCACCGTGAGGTGGGGCCACTGACTAGTCAGGGAAGGACAAATATGAAAGCAAAAATTAAAAAAAAAATTGAGGACTGAAAAGGCGGTGGTAAAGGGATTGCCATGTCTACTTTCACAGCTTTCACTCATATCATTAGGTTTAAGCAATGCTTAAACTAAAGCAATTTTCTTTTTATTTCCTGTTTATTATGCCTTTATTGAAATGTGGCTATGAGTTTCTATGCGTGCGTGGATCTACATCGTTTGTCCAAGACTAACTCTATGAAACCATAACGTTGTATGTCAGGATCCTAATTATCTGTTCAGTAAACTGTCTTGGCTTAACGCCTCAACTTAAGACATGCAAGGACCATCGTGTTTGTTAAACATTTGGAACCTTTGCTAGCATCACGGCTTTACATTCAAACAATTCGTTGCGTACTGGCGTTTACGATAAAATCAGAAAGCGGCGCCGAATCTACCGTTACAGATGGGTAACCGTCATGCGAGATTTCCTCTCCCTTCACTTTTCTACGCAGTGTTTCGTCATATGGCGAATACAAGTTTTCACCAGCCAGATGGAAGCGCGTTGACATCACCGAAAATGCAAGGCGGGACGGGGGCTCCCCGATCGCTTTCACCGCCTTCCGTAACCTGCCATCCTCAAGACGATTCCCGGGCTCTTATTAAATTTGGCGCTGTTTACTATGCGACCAGCATAATAAATGTCGGCAGCGACGAAATGTTCGTTTATTTGTGTTTTAAAGCAGTAATGGACAGAAAGAATCCGCCTTTTGCGCGAAGTTTCTGTGCATGCGCGAAGTCCCAGCGGCGACTGCTGGAAACACATTGAACGGCGTGGACGGCGTTTCTGGCGGCAAGGTGACCGTCACTGGCTTGGCAAAGCGATGCCAACCACATCTGCCGCATACGGTTGCCACTCTCGAGGCGTGCTGGGATGCAAGACGCTGCTTTTCAGGTTCCCTTCGGCGAGCCACGACCAACAACCACGTGAAGCTTTAATTAAGGCTACCAAGCGTCAAGATTAGACTGGGCGATCTTAGCAACCGACTGCGTATTCTTGACTGTGCGAAAAACACTTCGTTACAGGTGTGCATGCACCTAAAGGAAATGTGCATGAGAGTACCTACTGGAGTTTGCACAAAGCCTGTAACTCACCAGTGATAGCCGCAATAAGGATTTGGTCGGCGCGTGTTTGGTTTATGTGCGACGGAGCCTGATCGCGATCTATTTTGTCTTTTGTGTTATGTGCGAAGGGGCCGGATAACGCAGATATCACAAGCGGCTATGTGCGTTAGACCGTGATATTTAGCATGTTTTATCGTGACTGCCGCCTGACTAACACGAAAAAAAAAAACCGTTTGTTGTGATGCACCGCCGTTCACGAGCCTCATGACCAGCTCAACCACTCGGCTCGCGAACTGCGGTGCATAACAACAAACGCCATATTTTTTCTTTTATTGTTCAGGCGGCAGTCCCACTTGAGGCAACGGTCACAGAAAACGCGCATCTATCGAATCTAGTTGGAGCGTGGTAAGGAGAGACAGCACGAGAAAGCTTCAAGAAAAGGCTGGTTACCGGGGAAAAGGTAACAGGGAAGCGATAAGCGGGTGATGCTAGTGATGCGCTATCACTATTTTGAATGTATTACTTCATTCAAATCGGTCAGAGAGTTTTACTAAATTGAGTTCTGCCGAAGCAACAGGCGCCACTTTCTGGGCGTGACTGAGCTCTCGCGCACGACCAATATGTATCAGACACGCGCATTGTGTCATTCCTTAGTGAACGTTTAGACGCAGGCGAACGAAAAGGCGTGCAGTGCTTACAGCGCCATGCGTTGAATATTACCGCGGTTGCGTCAAAGACGCACTTCCACAAATATCCGGTATTGTCATTGTCTTCATTCTCTGTTTTCATAACCTTTAAAGGGGGAGCAAATTTCCTTCCCCTCTTTTTATTTTCCCTCGACCGTGTCTAGTAAGAGCGGTATTAAATGTGACCTCTATCAACTCGTACAAGATTCTAAATGGGCTTAAACTGCCGGTTTAGGCACTGAGTCATTCACCTCTCAAAATCTGTTGGCTCTGAACTAACTATAAGCGACATGGCGGCCTGGTATAGTTACGAAACACATGAAAGCGCTGTGATTCCGGTGCACAAGCTTGTGTCTTGTTTTTTGAGTCGTCGTCTTCTGGACAAACGCGGGGAAATATAACCTTAAGGGCTGCTATGCTGTTCAACTCGATGTTTTCAAACGCCTCTCACGCCAAATGAAATCATTTCTGTACAAGCAATGAGTACGCAGTAAATGTTTTTGTGAATTATTTTTCTTTATTTACACGGCCGCCATTGAAATGGAGCTTGCCTTATCCGTGAACAGCTCTTCTCTGCCATTTAATGTTTTGTTTATTATTACAGCTAGAACTTGGAAAAGATTAGGCGGGCGATAGTTGACGTAGCTCGTAGGACTGTTAGCGGAGAACAGTCCAAAAACCATGGCCGATATTTAGTAAAAAACGTTTATAAAATAAACAATTTGGTATTTAAATAATTTATTCAGTTTGGCTCATAAGCGTTTGATGTCCGGAAGTGACTTAGATCATAACGTCCCGTTATGGACCCCTTCTGGATAGCTCCAGAAATTTCAACCATCTCCAGTTCTTTAACGTGCTCTGAAATTGCACATTTCACGGGTGCCCTGTTGTTTGAATCTGTCAAAAATTGATCTCCGCGGCCGAGGTTTAACCCGCGTCAGCATTTCAGTGTTCTAACCACGGAATCAACGTGGCAGGTTTCATTCTGGAACTGTTTCTGATGTAAAAAATATACATGTCTACCTATCAAAATATATGAATCGTTGAAAGGTGGATTAGGTTGCGTGGGTTATTTTCAGTTGTTCATAGGTTGGTTTTCATTTATTGGGGCTTTTGTATCTCTTAACCGTGCTAAAGAAAAGTTTAGCCGGAACAGCCTCAGCAAAAGGCAAATTTTCAGCTTCTGATATATTGTTGAATTTTTTCTTTGCGCAGTCACCGTTTTATGATTACGTAATAGGGTCAACTCAGAACTGTTTTCGTTTACGGCCTCTCCGTTTAAAAGAATTCAAAAATTACCGAAAAGGCCTACAAAAATGGTATATTTACCATACTTTGTTCGAAATTGATTTGAATAATGCTTTGGATCATCTTATTCATTGATATTGTTATGGCTGGCAGTTTATGCACTAAAATGAATTCTCAGCGAGCCTGACTTGTGCTTCAAATGCTTAGAGATTCTATTATAAGCCCCTCATTTCTTGTCGCACGCATTTCAAGTGAGCATTGTCCCTTTCCAAACAGGTCCTCAAAGCATCTTAGGGCGCAGCACCCATTCCTGGCTTCAATGGTGCTGCCACCGTCGTCACCGTCACTCTCACCACAACTGGTAAGCAGCTGTATAGAGTGTGCCGGAGGTGCAACTTTAAAAGTTGAAACTGGCAACCTGGAGAGCAAACTTTTGGTCGTATTCCTCCAGCTCGCCTTGATGATCCTGAACACAAGCATCTAGGACAGTGTGTTGAATAACACTGCTGGGGTACTGAGATACCACTTAACGTCATCGCTTCCTACACCTAAAGGCGAAGAGTACGCGAGGCACTGAAGGTACTGAAAACTAGTACAATTATTGGAAGCGATACTGAGTGAGCTGGGCAGCTGCAGGAGAGAGGAAGGTAAGAAGGAAAGCGAAAGAGGAAGTAGGCAATGGCAGTTGGTTTGTGAGCCCGAAATTACCAGCATGCTGGGAGATGGCAGGTCAGACGGATTGCAGGCATGAATGTGCATAGGCTGCTATCCAAGCGTGCAGCTGCTAACATGGCCAGTTGTGAGTTCAGAAGGTGACACGGAATCGAACCTGGGACACTGTGATCCCGAGTGAGACGTGTAACCCCTTAGTCACAAATGTACGTTTGGGTGGCTTGGTTAAAGAGGGGTTATCTATTTCGCGTAAGGTTTCACATAATGCTGCAGCTGTTATGTCATTTATATTACACACAACACGTGACATAATAGGGGCAAACATTAAGAGAGTACTGATTTAGCGAGAAGCGGAGCAGTCCCAAACGGGAGCACATAACGAGGCCGCATCATGCTCTTTAAGGAATGCGCTAATTAAACGCGGCGAAATAAGTTTGCGCACAAGACAAACACGACCACGTCGCGAGCTCGTCAAAACACTGCGGAGACAGCGTTGGCAGGTGCCAAGGCAGGAGAGAGCCGTTTTCATAAAATTCAAGAAATAAAAAAAGATTCTGTGCCAGTAAAATGATAGTCTTGGCGGATAATACAGGGTAGGCTAAACTGCAAAGTATAGACACATGTCTCCTAAGTTGTTTACCTCAGAAGATTCCGTGCTAAAGTGTCAGAGTCCCCTGTGGTGACGCGGTATTAAAGCGCTCGTGCGCTGTGTCCAGTAATGCGGGATCGAATCCTGGCTGAGGCGGCCATCTTTCGATGGAGGCGAAGAGAAAAGCGGCCATGTAAGGTGCGATGTCAGTGCATGTTAAGAACCCCAGGTGGTCCAAATTTCCGCATCCCTCCACTATACCTCAGTCGCTTTGGGGCGTTAAACCCGGTCAACCAAACCAAACCGAAATAATTGGAGACCTTGGCCAGATTTCCCTTGACTTGTTATCATAATCGTCGACTATTTCTCTTTTTTGCATTGATACACAAAAGTGTTGATGGTGGTATGCTTAAACACTGGCATGGTTGTGTGGAGCGTGAGAAGTGTTCGTTTCGTCAAACATCAGTTTCGCTCCTAAGTCCAACTTCCTCGTCGTGGTGAACTGCGTCTCCAGGGTGCCTTTTCTCTGCGACTCCAGGCTGGTACTGAAAAAAACAAAACAAAAGAAAGCATGGCAGAACGCAACGTTTTTACGACAACAAAAAAGAGCTAGAATAATGTAACTTTGGGACCCGACCTCTATTCTCGACAGGTAAGTCAAACATCCCGTATCCGCTGCGACGTACGTAAATTCTTATTGAACTATCATCAATGCACTAAAATTCTGGATTCTGGAACATCTTTGATTGTGGGGACTGTGTGATTTTATAAAATAGCGTTCTCGCGCACGTCACTTTTGAAAATAATTGTAAGGTCTTGAATATTGCGACAAAAATTTATCAACTTATTTTTGTAAATGACCTGAGGCTGATATTAGTAGCGAAATTCGGCTTCTGAAGCTTGTCCTCCGTAGTTCAAGAGTAGTCAGGCTTGATTTCTCGCTTGCTGTCTGCTGGGCAGTGCATGCATGACATGAACTCCAATAATGCGTTGATTATTATCTTACTGTTAAACAATATGGGAAAAATTAGTATTCCAGGCAATGGAAAAGATTTCTAGGCATGTTTTGCGTTAATTCAGTGTTGCCAGTAAAGAGCGTGTACAAGACTAAAGTGTTGTCCATCAAGCGTAATGAAACTTAAAGTGTATTTGCAGTTGAGAGTTTTTGCGTCGGACCACTTTTCGCCACCGATGGTTCATTGTTTTATTGAATCGGCTCTCTCCATTTACATCATGACTTATCTCGAACATAGGAAGCTTTAGAACACAACTGATTTCTTATGTTTGATTGAATTTCTAATTAACAAAGCCTTTCGACACATCTCGCGATACTGGCTGACAGTCCGCTCCAGCCTCCAAGCGGGCACAAAAGAACGCTTCTGGTTATCTAGGTTACCACAAACAGATATAATTTAACTCTTCCGGGGCTACTACTAGCCTTGTTGTACTCACCTCAGTCTCGTTGGGTGATGGCATCCATCCAAATCTGCGCCATACCGGCCAAAGAAGGTCGCTTGTAAGATTTTGGCTAGCAGTTTCCGTGACCTTACAGCCACCTGCATAAGCGGTTCAGCAGGTATTGTGAAATTTAATCTTCAAGGCTACCATTGGCCTGATCTAATCGCCAGGAAGTGACGTCTGAATACATAAGGCATGGCTACACGACTCTGTGTGATATGTGACACATGATGACGGGGAAATCCTCCATACATATATGCGACAATTATGTCGGCAGTATTCTTTCCAGAAATATTACATACCACCACAGGAAAGTCGTGGGCAAATAACAGCTGTATACGCCATGGGCGCCTACCACGAGAAGTTTATTCTCAAAGCAGCCATCAAAGCCTGAGACACAAGCCTGCGCAGCAACCATAAAGATGGCAGCGCCATCCTAAAGGAAACTCATCAGTTGCATGCCGTGTTTAATCCGAAAGTGGAGAACTACATTCCGTGAAACGAAACACTTTCAGAGTGATTTTTCTGTCTCCTGCAGCAAAATGTGAACTCCCCGATCCTTCACATTGCTCGCAGGGACCGGTGGATAAACTTTCTTCTCCTGATTAGTTGTTTTAGGCCAACAACACAAGAAGAAAGCGCCGCTTCTAGATGTTTTATGATATTAAATATTTTCATCATCAATTCAGTGCAGTTCACCTCGCGAAGATATGCTTTTGGGATATAAGGCACTGCAAAGTCCATTTTTGTGTATTAAAGATAAGCGGATGATGAATGTCCAAGGAAATACGCCAGGAAAGCACGTCAAATGGTATCAGTGTTAATGCGCTTAAAAAAGAAAGAAAGAAAACGGGCGAAACAAGAAACCTACCCATCAGAAGGCTGACACCGATTCCTGCGAAGTACGTTGAGCACGTGCTGAAGAAGCTGCTCCAGTGCGACGACAAGCGGAAAACTGGAAACACTTCGGCCAACCTGTGAAACACACAAATAAAGCTATAGCACTTTCTCGCAGAGCTCGCCTAACCCAGCAAAAGCAAGCAATGTGTGGCGCGAGCGTGTAGAGTGTGCACAGGCAGTACAGTGAGACCAAGAGTCCCGAATGTTTAACGCAGTTTATGCAAAGTAAAAATTTTGGGGACAAAACTATATATGTGATCCCTTTTTGCAGTTCTTGCAGTTCGTACTCATATCCTATTTATCCGTGCTGCATAAGGAATATTCCGCTGACTTGCTGTTTTCTAACTGTACAGAAGCTCGTTAAAAGGATTGGAGTGAATATTTTGCACACAGTTGTCTCATCGAGCTCGATGCTCTAGTTCAGTGATGGAATTCTTTTCTTAGACCCCTTTAAACGGCTTTGTTAAGGTTTTTGATCAAGAAGAGCGAGCGACTAGCATCGACCGATAAGTTATTGATTGTAAAAACTGCACCACTGTAAGGGGCAAAATTTCTCACTTCAACAGTTAGTGTCTAAGGTTTATCGAACCTAGACAGCGCTCCTAATTTTTTCTAATCTACCGAAAAGCGAGTGAAACCCACTCCATGTCGCACTTAACTACGCTTCCAGAATAACTACTTCATACCAGTACCTTTCGGTGTCAGCGCTGAAGGTGACACTCCTGTTTCCTGCTGTAAATGCTGTGGCGTTCACAGGGCAGTAGTCCAAGCTGACAGGCATCCTCTCTTCCTGGACACTGGCGTTTACCCTGACAAGCATGTGAGCAATCTGATAGGCCGCCGTCACTAGCGTAACGACGCCGGCACCCTGCGAGGCAGTTGAATGTTCTCTTTGCAGAAGCAATTCCACCACCAGCTGCATCTAGAACTATTCTTCTTTTTTTTATTTTTAGCGAAAGCTACACTGCGGTAGGTATTCAAGACGCAGCTACGTCGTGAAGAGGCGTAGCTATGGTCTGCTCACAAAAAAATCAGCCTGCCATGAGATTTGAATTCACGTTACCCCTATGCCACGGGCAGGAGCTGCCAAGTCGGGTCGCTCCTTTCATATGGGAGGGTGATATCAGAATCAGCCTGCCAGAACCGTTTGCAATCTCGTTACCCCTACGACACGTAGACACGTCCATACGGCTTGGTTGAAGCGTGACTTTATATGTTGGCTGGTAGCTTACGCTCTCGCGTCATACCCGTAAAGGCTGATCTTAAGTGCCCCCAATAATGTAGCCCCTTACACTGATAGGGTGTGATAGGGGAATAATGTAGCACGCAAAAGAAGCTTCCGCCATTGCTTTCGCAATTCTCAACTACTGTTAATCAGGGCTACACAATAACTATTTTTTTTTTTAGAGAGCTAACAAAACTTGAAGACGGCCCCCAGTGGAAAAAAACAAACTACAGAACCGTGTCAAAAATACGACAAAATATTCCGTAGTTGTGTCGTAAACGTCAGATTTTTCTGTAGTTCTGCAGTACTTTTCTGAAGCTGTGTAGTTTTTCTGTAGTATATTTCTGTTGTCTGTAGTTCTGTAGCACGTTTTTGTTGTAACTACAGAAATTTTTTATGTTACTACAGAATGTTCTATTGTCACAACAGGATTCCTGTCAAAAATTGCACAGAAATTCTGTCGTAACAACAGAAACATTTCTGTAGCTTTTTCCGACTGCTATCGATAAATAATACGCTAAAAAAAAATATGCGATTCCAACAAAGGTCTGGCTTTTATTACATAAACCAAAATTCAGAAATAACTTCACGTGCCTCCACAGATATTTTTTTCAGAAGAGAAATGACGCAGGGACGCAAGTCATTCTGTTGGTCACGGTTAGAATAGGCAGCCATTAGCTTCCAAACTGCAATGCTAGTATTTTCAATACTGGTGACACGTGTTTGGACATATAATATGATGAGGCTTCCCAAAAAATAAAATAAAATATTTAGAGTGGAATGAAAATATCTTCCACTTTTGAACCGATATCTGCGAATCTTGGTGCTGAATAAACATTAAAATTATCAGAACGAAGCGCAGCTGAATACAGATTTTCTACGAACAACTGTTTACGTTTCTTCGACATCTATCTGACACCGTGACACACGTTACTGCTTGTAAGTGAATATTACACAATACAATACAAGGTCACAATAATTGTTCACGCCGCATGAGCGTTTTCCAGTAGTAACACTACCGCATCCTTTTTTCTTGAAGGCCGCTTACTACCGCAGGCACCAGAAAAGGCAGCACAATCACAGATGAAACACTTGGCAGCGAAACTGCCGCCCAAGAAGAATTCTACCAATAAAAATAGGTGGTTAAAGAAATAGCGACAGATATGCACAGATACAGCTGCAGAAGTATACTGTTTAAGACGTTAAATATTTCGTGCTTTCCAATATACCCCAGGCTCTTCCGGCATGGTCTCAAATATCTCCTAAATAAGGCGTTCCCAAGATTAATATCAGAAGATGAAGCAGTATTAGACCTCTCATCCCGCTCTTGAACCGGCAACTCCCAAAGCCATCTAGATTATATCCAGAAAGAAGGTATATCGGCGAACTTACTCCAAGTGCTTCTCGTGACAGAGGATCATCTTGCGGTATGGCCGCACTTGGCACATTTTGCAAAGCGTCTACTTAGCAGTGAACATGGCACTAAACAAAATTCATACTGGAAAACGAGTGAGTCTCTGGGAAAGAGAGAGACAGTGAGGGAGAGAGGGGAAGGAAGAGATGAAGTAATAAAAGGAACCCCCACCCAACTCTAGATTGCGGTGGGAGGAGGGAGTCTGGATCAAAAGAGGAAGAGTAAAAGAAAGCATGTTTTCGAATTTTACTTTTTATTCAGTAACTGGAAGCCCGAATTAAAGCGTGCAAGTTTCTAGTTAACATGTAAGAGCATTTCATGCAAGGAACACCATGTTTACGCAACCGCTAGTGAAAATTAGCCTGGAAGAGCGGTCGCGACTTTAATTTCCTCCTGTGAAGAAAAGGGCAGTTTACTTCGTCACTTCAAAAAATCGTATTTAGAGCCCGTTTTGGTCAGAGAAGCTGGGCGTTGCAAATTAATAGTCGCCTACACAGGGAGCTTCCATGATAAAGCGTTGAAGCAAAGAGAACGGACGAGCTCATCTCACACTGTCTGATGTACATTTACGGCTGACGTGTTATGCAAAGGGGGTCGTCGAAATAGTTTGAATATTTGAAGCAAACAGGATTCGAAGCAATCGAGGGATACAGGAGAGTGAATGCAAGCACTATTATATTTCATGGTCATGACTGGTATTTTTCAGTAGCTAGCTTGAGGTGCAAAAGGAAGGCTGCTGGCCTGCCGCCATACATATGTAAATAAATAATAACTTGCTTGCCATTGTGAGAATAGATAAGCTGCCCGACCAAAGAACAAGCTCATATTTTTAGAAAAGTACATAAGATCCTTTTTCGAAAGAATAGGGAGCTTTGAAGACTGCGGTGCCTTTACGAATAATCTTTTCGAGAGCGAATCACGTGTGTAATGGTAACTAAAACTCTGTCACTCATGGTCACTCCTGGCAAATTTTTGTTCCTCTTGACGGACATTGCAGTGAAATTGCTGGTCCGTGGAAGTGTGCTATCCTGTTAAAGCGCGTTTTGAGAAGGTCCGGCTTCTTCAGCGGCGCGGGCGATTACACCACGCAAACATCGTTGCCACTTGGCCCTAAAAGAGGCCGACATGTGTGGCAGCCAAATTTTATGGAAATAATGTGTGGCCGGTTGTATTTTTCTCCTTCGGCACATTACATGATGGAACATGACAGGAACGACTGCATGATTTGTTTGGTGTGCTGGAGAAATTCTACACCGTGTAATTATTTTGTTTACACATAGAGAACTCGCGTAATGCAGACTTACCTTGCTACTGACGAACGGAACTGTGAGACCAAGTACGATGAGCCCCACAAATGGGCCAGTAATGGCGGCGTTGACTGCCATGAACGTCTGCGAAAGGGTCACAAACCAAAGCATGCTGGTATGCTTAAAACAGTGGGGCCGTTTCTTCTGGAAGATACGGGGTCGTGTACTCATAGTTTGAACAAGGTCGCTCTCTTCGAAGTGCCATCGCACCCTACGTGGCCGCATGATGCGAGCGCAGACATAAGCGACGCAAGCACAGAGGAACCTAGGTGGTATTTCGCATAGCTTTCTACTTAGCTTCATTGCGTGTTGTATGCAATGTTGTTTGAAGACAGCGGCTGTGTTCAAATGAAGAATGGATGAGTCAGTACATTTCAGCCATATGAGAAACATCTCATCGCGGAACTGTGGAAAGAGCACTGAAATCACATTGCAGAGGTGTTAGATGCAATGGGCACTCTTCGCAAATAAATGGCGAATTTGCGTCTGTCTCTCGTCCAAACATTATCATTATTTTCTTAATCTCATAATAGAACATTTGTGCTGATTTAGGCGGCAAACCTGCTGTGAGCAAGGAAATACCTTCAGTGACAACAGAATATTGTATACATTTTACAGAAAGTATTTCAGAACTACTTACTGCGTTATACCTCTAAAGACAAGCTGCAGAACTTAGAATATTACTACACGAGTGCATAAAAAGGGGTTGTTGCGGCAGAACTGCGAGTATTTTACGCTGTTTTGGTACTGCTTTGTTACTTTTTTTTTTTACGGGGTACGCGCAGTTGAAGAACGTCATAGCTCGTGATTTATGGCTTACAATCAAATATGATCTGAGAGTCGCTAGGCAACTGTGTACGATGGGTCACGATCCGGCAACATAACATTACACCCTACGGCCACAGGTATAGATGAGGATGTAATGTACTCTGCATGGACTGCAATGACATTCAGATCTAAAAATAGAAAGCGCGGTTACTTCCAGCCGAAGCGAAAAATAAAGCTGTCGTGAAAGACAACCTATAAAAGGGCCAATGTATACCAAAAACGGCAAGGAAAAAGCATAAAAATTATTTTGAATGGCATATCTGAAAAAAAAAAAAAAAATGAACATGCAAGTAGGTAGGTGACATCTCCTGTTCCATATGTAGATTTAAGGTATACAAAAGCATCTCAAACCCAACGGCACCTCATTGTACCTTACGTTAAACATCGCTAGCATTGGCTTCTTCACTCGTATTCGTTCCGCTTTTAAAGTTAAATCCTCAATGAACCTTCGCAAACCGTGAGACCCGCATTCGAATATGTGCTACAGCAGGGGTTCTCAGCCGAGGAATTCTCGGGGACCCTCCCAGTGTAAGTGTTCGAGGACCCCTTGAGACAAGTGTGGGAGGGGGCGGTGATCTTGCACCGACTACTGCCGAATCTTCGGGTGCATGTTGCGAAACTGGGATGGAGTCAAGACTAAACTGGCCTCTATAAAACGCGCTCTTGATAAGCCAGCGCGCCAGGGCAGCAAACTTCCATAGAAGCCCATTGTTGCCCATTTAAGGCGCTAATTCGTTTCATAACGGCCGGAGGAAAGACTATTGAAGCGTTGTAGAAAAGCGTTGTAAAACCATAGTTCGTGAATCGAATCACCACGGGGAAAATGGAATACAAAGGCGAAAGCCTTTAATGCCTCATTGTTGTCGACAGATGGTTGTCAGCAGAGGTGTAACGCTTTCGAGAGCGAGAGTTAAAAATAAATTAATAAACCTTGTTTTCACCGGGAATTGAACATCCATACCTTGGATCCCCAGCCCAGCGCTTTAGCAATTGCGCCACGCCCAGGTTCGTGAAACACTCTTAATAATTCCGCTTGTCTACTTCGAGGATGATAGCGGGATTCCGCGAGTGAGAGATACTGGCCTTTAACTTCCTGTAAACGAATTATAGAACGCCGATGAACTTTGATGCGTTCAATGAAATGCTGGTTGTGTTCGACAAGGGGCGCGCGATGTACCGTCACCAGGTTATGACGTCACCAGGTGATTCATGCAAGCTGACCCCGCCGGTGAAAGAAGAGAGTGAGATAGAGGTGCAGTAGTGGATGGCTACGATCCACCGCGCTATAATGGCTTTCGCTTCATCGCATTTTAGTGGTCTAAGGTACCCTCTAGAATGTTTCCCCGATACTGGCGCCTTAGACAACTCAGCCACCGCCCAATCTTATCGCGCCGCATCCATGCACAGTGAGTCATTCCTTCGTGCGCATCAGTTTCCTTGAGTCGCTAGGTGCCCTGAAGTAGCTAGAAACGAAACTAGCGAGAGTTTTATACCTCTGAGTGCGCCACGGCCTGCAGAAAACGTGGCGGCGACTGGGAGCCGGTATGCATAAAGCTGGAAGGGATTCGATATCACCCAACACCGCGCCGCACGCTCGTCGGACATGCGAGACGCTTTGCACTGCGCATCCATTGCAGCCAGAGCTCGAGTTTAACAGATTCCGGCATGAAGAAACGCCATAGACGCTACCTCTCTCTTTCCTTCTCCCTGGAGTGCGCTCTACGCTTCCGCGCTTCTCCAGCGTTTCTTTCACTCTGAGAAACCAAAGCCGGCTTTCAACTTCCGTGCTTTTAACTCTACAAAGCTCTGTCCAGTCGGGCCATATGCATCATCATCATCATCATCATCATCATCATCATCATCATCACCAGCCTGACTATACCCACTGCAGGGCGAAGGCCTCTCCCATATTTCTCCACTTAACCCGGTTCTGTGCTAGCTGCATCCACTTGACCCCTGCGAACTTCTTAACCTCATCCGCCCACCTAACTAACCTAAAATAAAGGTCGCGTGATGCCCTCAAATGCATCACGCGACCTTTATTTTTGGTGGGGGCGCGTGTTTTGCGGACCCCCTTTGAGAAACTTTATCCTACAGTATGGAGCTGCAGGGTGGGGTTTACCTGAGGGGAGAAAAAAGTTCATGCTCTTACCGTCATGACTGACCCGAGGTAGGGAATCAACACGCTGCAAGTCGTCATCACGCCACCAACTGCGAAGGCTGTTCGTGCGAAAAAAAAAGTTGCATTTATTGCACTACAAACATGGTAAATATGCGGATAAGTTTGCAGCACATCACCTATCGCTTTAATGGTGCAATCCACGCGAGGTCCAGCCACACTGACGAAAGGAGTTAAGACGTCGAAGTACCACACAGCTGCCTGAGAGTTCACTAATGAAGACACGGTGCTGCATAAAAAAGAGCAAAATACGTTTCAACTTCATCGTCAATAAGAGTTGAATGCGGACAG
The DNA here is from genome assembly GCF_055883805.1 of Amblyomma maculatum. NCBI lineage: Eukaryota > Metazoa > Arthropoda > Arachnida > Ixodida > Ixodidae > Amblyomma > Amblyomma maculatum. The sequence goes on from NC_139352.1 coordinate 13,199,164, forward strand.
ATAGTATGGTAGAAACTATTTATAAGTTTTTCAACTTTCAGCATTAAAGGCAAGCTACAACACTCAAGGCGTTGTTTTGTATTTTGTTATAGCTTGAAAA